>NC_090807.1:23841125-25121125 GCF_036512215.1 Solanum lycopersicum | reverse complement strand
AGAACTAGGTGGACTTGGTGTGGATGTTTTCTTCATTGAATTTAGAGGTTTTTCTTAATATCGAGGTATGGTTGTCATCCTTGAATTCTCTTTCATTTAAGGAGCAACTTCTAACAGATTTCAAAAAAATATTTCAAACCCTAACTTCTTCTATCTTTTACTCTTAGTATAGTTGTTGCATAAAAATATTTAAAAGGACTCAGATATTTTGTTTCTAATGTTAGTTGGTTATATTAATTCTAAAACTTCAATAAAATCATGTCTATGTTTTTATTAACTTTTAGCTTATGAAATGGGTTGAGCTAGCATGGCTAGGGAATGTTAAAGTAATGGTTTCTTATTGTTATATTGTGATTCAGCTACTACCCTAATGGCTATTTTGTGATGAGTTATTGAATGGTAAGTTGGTAAATCTTGGATGAATGATAAGTTGGTTATATAGTTTAACTGTTACGAAATGCTCTTGAGTTGTACGGCCAACCTTTGGTGGTGGTATTTACTTGAGTTCATGATTATATTGAATACATGTGTGCAATGTGAATGTGTCCTTGAAGTCGTAGAATGTGATGTGAAATGATGATTATGATGTTTATGTATAATATGTTTTAGAATATTTAAATGTGCATCTTTATGGTATTATGTCTAACTGAAGCATATAATTATGATTGAGCACTCTAGTGTGTGAAATGTGATAAATGAAGTCATAAATATATTTAGGAGTCAATGTTATGAAAATTGTAAGTGTATGATGGGTGTGCTCACATGTACATACATACACTTGAATAAAAGATGAGTGAAGTTAATGAATGAGAATGGTGTAGTTTTGGGGTGAACACAATTCGTGAGTTTAGATGAAGCGTTTGTAGCAACCTCACTACCTTCATAAAGCTTTCTAATGTAGGTTGGTGAATGGATACTCTTTGTGATTTCATATGTGGTGTCCATTATATTTCGTAACTTCTAGTAATGAATGTTTAAGACTCTGTGTGGGAGTTATGCTTAGCACCAAGAGGATTTGAAGAAGGGGTGGTTACACTTCCTGAGTTGAGATCATGTATCCAATGTACCACTTGAGATTAGTACTCCTTGTTAGTAAGATAATTGTTTAGTAAGAAGCAATCTCCTTATCCCTTAACTATGTGCCCTGATAGGTGTAGCGATTGGAGAATCCATGTAGATTTTATGAGAATGACCGTACTCTAGAAAACTGACGATCCCTCATCAATAGGGGTTAATGTTGGGATTGCATGTCTAGCTTTAATTGTCTATGTCGATTAAATCTAATTCCCCTCAAAAGAAAGTAATGAACTAATTCTTATAAAGAGTGTAATACATAGGGTCAGTAGTAGTATTGGATGTTATTCTATACATTTCACATTGTGTAACTTTCAGTTCCACTTGAGAAGGGAGATTACGTAAATTTTTATGCAAGTGTGTTTCTCTAGTGTTTTGTTGTGAAGTGTGGACTTGATACCCTTGCAAAGTAAGACTATAATAGATGGTCTTGAGGGTCACTTAGGTATATTGAAGGGATTGTATGCATGATTACTTCATGTGTTACCATAGTGAATCATAGATTAACATTTGTTAGGGAGACTTCTGGGGAAATGAGTTCACTTTGAATTGAAGTAATGTAAGTTCACTATAAAGTTGAGTTCACTGTGTTGTTTTTGGAATTCACTATAAAGTGTTGAAGTCTTATTCTATGAATTAAATGATACTCTGTATGTGATTTTAGTTTTCTATTCATAAATGATTTTAATTTGTATGTTTTTGCATATGCCATACTTTGTCCAATATTTGTACTAACCCCATACTTTCCTATACTGAATCTGTATAGGTTGGAGACAAGTTGAAGACTAACAAGCAAGCTTGCGATCGAGTCTCTCAATACTATGTTTTTTCTCATATAACCGAGGGCGTAGTCCTTATGGCTTTAGCTTCTACTATTAAGACTTATTATGTATTTTCATTTAAAGTAAAGGGTCATGTCCCTAATATAATTATGTAGTGTCTTTATGTTTGCTTGTGATGATTTTACTACTCTTAGTTTTAATGAAAGATGTTTTCCTTATTATTCTAATCGTTAAAAGTTTTAATTCAGCACTATTTTTCATGTATTATTGAATGACTGATAGTTAAGGCTAGTACAAGACCTCCAAAAGTTAAATTACACAATTGTTACGGCCTAAGGGTCTCTCCCTTCTTCTATGGGGTACTTTAGTGTTGTGAAAAGGTTTGTATCAGAGCATAAGTTATTGTAAATAGTTTAGGGTGGAAATTCTCACAATTCACGTCTAGTAGAATCTGGTTATCGGTGTGAGTCGCAGAGGTTTTAAGGTGATAGAAATTTCTCATTCTTAATTATTTTAATGTCGTGCTTTTTAGTTGAGTTATATAAGATTTTTTTCTCAACCTCTTCTCTTATGTTTATAGGACATGATGACAAGGAGGACAATCACTCTAAGAGAGGAGGAAGGAGTAGCTAATGAGAGGATCCCTCCTCGTGGTGAGCAAGTCACTATAGTTGGACAAAAAGAAGTGAATGAGGCTGTTTCCCCTACGTTAACTCAAGCTCCTAAAGCTCCTCAAGCTCCCTTTTATGAAGGGGATATGAAAAATGCAGATTTAAGGGCAGCCCTTAAGGATTTGACCCAATTCAGAACGACCTAAGCACAAGTCATCACTAATCATCTGGTTTCCCAAGCTAACAAAAAAAGTGGACCTCAAACCAATTAATGTGGATGAACCCTCCTAATTTTCATGGCACTTAGATGGATGAGGATCCACAAAGCTTCATATATGAGGTGTTTAAGATGGTGGATGCTATGGGTATGACCCATAGGGAGAGACAAAATCTAGTCGCTTACCAACTCCTAGATGTGGCTGAAATGGTCATTGTGAAATGGAGGGATTCAAGACCCTTATGTGATGGTCCGGTAGATTGGGAAGTATTAAAAGAGGCTTTTTATGATATATTGTTTTCCATAGACTTGAGGGAGAAGAACATGGTGGAGTTCACGAATCTTCATAAAGGGGAAATAAGTGTGATAGTGTACTCTCTCAAATTCACCCAACCCTCATAGTACCATAGTATCCAACCCTAGGGCTAGGATGAACAAATTTGTGATGGGAGTGTCTAGATTGGTGGAGAAAGAGTGTTCTTAGACAATGATCCTTAATGACATGGATATCTGTTAGCTTATGGTGTATGCTCAACAAATTGATGAGTATAAGATTAGGCAGATAAGGCAAGAAAATAAGAGGACAAGGTCGAATGGACAATGTCAACCAAAACAAAAGAGTTCTATCACCAAGAGTCCCAAATAGGGAACAAGGATAGGCCTCTTGACCAAAATTCCAAAAGAAGTGGCCACACTTTTGAGAGGTCTAGATATGCTACTCGTGAAAAACAATGTTTGGGTAAGTGTATTTATGTAATGGATGGTTTCTTTGGGATTGAAAATATGGATTAAAAGATGAGGGAAAGACATAATCTCAACGCAAAAGGGAAGGAGGTCGGCCAAGCACCTAGTGGTTTAGATCCTAATGCTCCAAGGAAGAATCTTTTTATTTTACTCTGCACTAAGTAAGTAGCTAATACGATATGAGAGCAGCCGTAAGTTTTAAGTACTTTTGGTTCTTTAGTTTTACTTTGAATGACTTTGTATGATCTTGTATCTCATATTGCCATGTCTTCTTGTTAAAAATACTTGAAAGGTGAATTATTTAGTTTTACATATGCTTCACAGTTATCTTTTTGCAGTCAGTGTAAAGCAGTTCAAAAATTTGACTTTATTTTGTTTTAATGATTCATATTTTTAATGTATTTATAAATAATTGTATGAGCATATTTAATGTTAGAGAAGGTAGTTCCTCCATAAAATGAATAAATGAGGGTGTGTTTTGAATAGCAAAAATGGTTGCAAAATTTCCGTGTGTTAACATATTTCATGTCAACGAGTAGTTGTGTTTGTTAATAAGTATATGCATGAACTATGAATCTTTTGACCATGATATGAAGTTTTATATTCTTCTAGTTAAGTACTTGATGTCCTTAAAGGTGTTTGGTGTCATTCGAGGACAAATTTTGTTCAATGTTAAGGAGAATATAACACCCTTAAAACAAACTACGTTGAACTAGATCTTTGCATTCGTATAATGAGTTAATTTTTTAAAAGGTGTTAATAAAGATGTTTTGAGGCATTGTGTAAGTTTTTGTTAAGTTTGGAGGTCAAACGTCGAAGAACGTCAGTGACATTTTGAATGAGCATTATAGGTTTCATGGATTGTATGCATGATTCCTTCATGTCTTACCTTAGAGAATCTTCGGATATACTCGGTTAGGTAAACCTCTAGGGAAATGAATTCACTTTGAACTGAAGTAATGCAAGTTCACTGTAAAGTTGAGTTAACTATGTTTTTTGTGGCGTTCACTGTGAAGTGGTCTTTTGTGCTAAAATTTTCTAGTCTTATTCTATGTGTTATATGATGATATATATGTGATTTTACTTGTATATTGATGAAGGTTCACTTATTTGGAATGAAAGCATATTTCTACTAAAATTCTCTTTTCACATGTTTTTGCATATGTCATACATGGCCCAATATGTTTACTAACCCCTTACTTTTCTATTATCTATAAGTATAGGTTTGGGGTAAGTTGAAGACTAGGAGGCAACATGGGATTCAACTCTGTCAAAACTAAGTATGTCGTCATATATCCGAGGGCATAATCTTAATTTCTTTAGCTTCTACTATTAAGACTCATTATGTATTTTCATTCAATTTAAATGGTCGTGTCCCTTAGATAATTATTTTGTGTCCTAAAGTTGGTCATGTTAATGAGTGAGAGGCTATAAGGTGATAGAACATTCACTTTCTTCATTACTCTAATGTTGTGCTTTATAGTTGAGTTCTATAAGATTTCTTTCTCAACCTCTTCTATTAATTTTATAGGATATGAATTCAAGGAAGACTAACGCTTGAACGGAGGAGGAAGTAATAGCTAATGACAGGATCCTTACCGATGAGGACTTAGTCCAAATAGTCGAAGAACGTCAATGACATTCGGAATGACATTATAAATAATTGTATGAGCATATTTTTATTTTAGTGTTTTAGCCAGTTTTACATTTTCTTTTGAGTTGAAATTGATATAGGATGATCCTGAAACCTATATGACTATTTTCATGGGTTTAAAATCCGGGTACGACTCGATTTAGGACCCACAAGGGGTCCTATGAGAAGAATAAGCACTTGACATCAAAGCTGCCAAGACATACCCAAATGACGCCCTAGCATCATCGAACTGTAGTCATGTTTATAGGATGTCTTTGACGGTGTACATCAACCCTTAATTGTGGAAGATTAAACCTCTTGGTTCCAGCCTCAGTCCCAATCGATGCCCTGGAAGGATGGGCCATTGACCAGACGACGCCCCGTAGCTAGTGGCCTTTTATGTGTCGCAGTAAGGTTTTCACATTTTTCTTCCAAGGTTTGGGGTATTTTGTAAATTCAACCCAAGTCTTTTTTAAACATAGGAGAATTATTTTAGGGGATTCAATGTATATTAAGTTAGTTTTATGTCCTATACCTAGACAAGACCCCTCATTTAAAAATATTCAAAACCCTCTCTCAAGAAAGAACTCTCCCGAAACCCTATAGAAGGTTTAACTCAAGGAAGAGCTAAGAGGGTTTGTTGTGAACGTTTTCTTAATAAAATTTAATGGGTTTTCTTTTCATTGAGGTATGTTAGTCATTGTTGAACACACTTTCATTCAAGGATCCACTGCTATGAGATTTCAATAAGGATTTTTAAACACTAACTTCTTCTATCTTTGACTCGAAGTATGGGTCTTGCATGAAAATATTTTAATGGATTCAAATATTTTTTTTCTAATGTTAGTTATTGATTTTAATGATAAAACTTCACCAAAACAATTTTTATGTTTTTTATCATCTTTTAGCATATGAAATGAGTTTAGAGAGCATTATTAGGGAATGTTAAAGTTATGGTTGCTTATGGCTATATTGTAATTTGGCTACTTCCCTGAGGGGTATGTGCTGATGAATTATTGAGGAATGGATTATAGGCGGTGAAATCCTTGTTGAATGGTATGTTGGTTATATGACTTAACTCTTATTACAAAATGCTATTCAGTCGTTTGGTACACCTTTCGCGGCACTGTTTACTTGAATTTTTTGATTATATTGGATAAATATGTTTAAAGTTAAAGTGGCCTTGAAGGAATAGAATGTGAACTTAATTAATGATTATGAAGTTTATGTACGATCTGTCGTAAAATATTTAAATGTGCATCTTGATGATATTATATCTAAGTAAAGAATATGATTATGATTAATCATTCTAGTGTATGAAATTTGATAAATGAAGTCATGAATATCTTTAGTGAAAATTGTAACTTTCTGAAGGGTTTGATCACGTGTGTACACACACTTCAATGAATGAACGATTGAAATTAATGAATGAGAATGGGGGATTTTTAGGGTAAGACCTCTTCTTGAGTTTAGATGAAGTGTTTAGTAGAAACCTCACTATTTATCCAGAGTTTTTTTTAATGTAGATTCGGGGATGGATACTCTTCGTGAGTATAGAGATTGTGTCCAATAGTTATTCCTTGACTTTAAATGATGAATGTATAAGACTCTGTGGGGGAGTTACCCTTAGCACCAATAGGATTTGAACAATGGTTAATTACACTTTGTTAGTTCATATGTTTTATCAAATATACCTCTTGAGATGAGTACTCCTTGTTTGTAAGATAATAAGTTATTTAGAATCAATCTCCTTATCCCTTGACTATGCGCCCAGATAAGTGTAGATATTGAATAACCCATGTAAAGGCTAAGAGAATGACATTACTTAATTCAAAAGAATTTAATAAAATAAGTATTCTAAAGAGTTTTCTACTAAGGGTAGGTGTTTGAATTTGGCGCTATATATCTATTGCACAAGTAGGAACTTTAAAGGGGAGTCTTGGTGTGTGTTTATATGAAATGTATGATGTGTTATTACGAAATGAAAATGAAGCTATCTGATTTAATGACTAATGTTAAGAAAGAGTGTCAAAGTAAGGTTTTATATAATGAAGCTTATGAATGTGGCGTACTTAATCTCATGGAATCTTCAAAGAGCACATCGTCAAAGTAGTGGTATGGGATTCTATTATCACATTGCACATTGAGTAACTTGTAAGTACACATGAGAAGAACACTTCTGTGATGTTCTTAAATGCAAGTATGTTTCTCTAGTGTTTGTTGTGAAGAGTGGACTTGTTACCCATGCGCAGTAAGACTATAAAGGGTTTTCTTGAGGGTCACTTAGGTGTGAATTTAAATGATTGTATGCATGATTCCTTCATGTCTTACCTTAGAGAATCTTCAGATAACCTCGGTTAGGTAAACCTCTAGGAAAACGAATTCACTTTGAATTGAAGTAATGCAAGTTCACTGTAAAATTGAGGTAACTATGTTGTTTGTGGCGTTCACTGTAAAGTGGTCTTTTGTGCTAAAATTTTCTAGTCTTATTCAATGTGTTATATGATTATCTATATGTGATTTTACTTCTATATTGATGAAGGTTCACTTACTTGGAATGAAAGCGTATTTCTACAAAAATATCTCTTTTCCCATGTTTTTGCATATGTCATACTTGGTCCAATATATTAACTAACCCTTTACTTTTCTATACTCTATAAGTATAGGTTTGGGGTAAGTTGAAGACTAGGAGGCAACATGGGATTCAACTCTGTCAAAACTAAGTATGTTGTCATATATCCGAGGGCATAATCTTAATTTCTTTAGCTTCTACTATTAAGAATCATTATGTATTTTCATTCTATTTAAATGGTCGTGTCCCTAAGATAATTATGTTTTGTCCTAACGTTGGTCATGTTAATGAGTGAGAGTCTATAAGGTGATAGAATATTCACTTTCTTCATTACTCTAATGTCGTGCCTTACAGTTGAGTTTGATAAGATTTCTTTCTCAACCTCTTCTCTTATTTTTATAGGATATGAATTCAAGGAAGACTAACGCTTGAACGGAGGAGGAAGTAATAGCTAATGAGAGGATCCCTACCGGTGAGGAGTAAGTCCATTTAGTTTACTAAGACGATGTGAATGAGGTGGTTCCCCCTCCGGAACCTCATGGACCTCAAGTGCCCCAAATGCCCCATATGCCCAAGTTCCTCTAGCTCCCTTTTTTAAGGGTTTATGACTTATGCAGAAGGGATACCCTTATGGATTTGAACTGACTCACAACGACCCAAGCTCATGTTTTAATTAATCATTTGGCTTCCCAACCTAACCAAGGATGTGGACCATAATTTAAATACTCCCGCTTCCCGAATTTAGGATTTCATGAGGATGACCATCCTACTTTTCAAAGAAGTAGGTAGATGAAGATTCACGAAGAATTATAGATGAGGTGTTCAAGGTTGTGGATTATATGGGCGTTACCCCTAGGGATGGAGCGAAAATAGCTGCTTACGAACTCAAAGATGTGGCTCAAGTGTGATTTTAGCAATGGAGGTAATAACGAGACCTAAGGGATGGTCCGCTAGATTGGGCAGGTTTGTTGAGTCTTTTCTTCATAAGTTATATCGTTTGATTGTAAGGAGAAGAAGATGGTGGAGTTCATGAACCTTCGTTAAGGGGGAATGGGTGTGAAGGAGTACTCTCTCAAATTAAGGCAACTCTCTGAGTTTGTCCCAACAATAGTAGCCAACCTTCGGGCCAGGATGAATTTTTTTTATGGGAGTGTCTATCTTGGTGGAGAAAGAGTGTCTTACGGTGATGATCCTAGATTATATGGATATATCTAGGCTCATGATGTATGATCAACAAATTGAGTAGTCCAATATTAGAGAGACAAGGCAAGAGAGTAAGAGGCCTATGTTTGATGAACAAGGTCAACCAATACATAAAAAGAGGTTCTATCACCAATAATCTTTAATAGGAAACAAGGATAGGTCTCCCTACAAAAATTTCAAAGGAGGTGGCCGTACTGTTGAGAAGTCTATGTGTGCTAATTGTGCAAATCATCATTTGGGTAAGTATTTTTCCGCAACGGATGGTTGGTTTGGGTGTGGTAATAAGGGTCACAAGATGAGGGATTACCCTAATCTTAAGGAAAAAGGGAAGGATTACGATCAAACACCTAGTTTTCCGGATCCTAATTCTTCAAGGAAGAATCATTTCTTTGTAACCGGGACTACGAAAGTAGCTAATCAAAAATTAGAGTCCCCATAAGTTTTAATACCTTATGGTTGTTTGGTTTTACTTGGAATGAGTTTAGATGATCTTGTTTCTCATATTGTCATGTCTTCTTGTAAAATTGCTTGAAAGGTGAATTGTTGAGTTTTAAGCATGCAATCACATTTATGATTTTGTAGTCTTTGTAATGAAGTTTAAAAAAATAATTAATTGTATTTTAATGATTTGTTTTTTATGTTTGAGTAAAACAGATGTATATAAGCATGTTTAATGTTTGAGAATGTCGTTCCTCCATAAATAAAGAAATGAGGGTGTGTTTTGAATAGCGAAAAATGTTGCAACAATTGGTTGTGTTGTCAAATTTCTTGTCAATGTGAAGTTGTGTTCCTTGAGAAGTTTGGGAAATAATTATTAATGTGTTCACAATAATATAAAGTGTTATATGCTTCTAGTTGAGTTCTTGATGTTAGCAAAAGTGCACAGTGTCATTCGAGTACGAATGTTGTTCTATGTGGGGGAGAATGTTGTCTCTAAAACTAACTATGATGAACCAGAGCTTCACATTCGTATAATAAGATTGTTTTGAAATAAAATAGTTAATAATGATGTATTGATTCCCTTTTTATGTTTTGGTTGAGTTTGGAGGTAAAACATCCTCGAACGTGCATGGTGTTTTGTAGATATGCCTTGGAATGTGCTTGTATGTCCTTATGCGTTTTACCAAGTTTTACGTGTTCTTTTTGAGTTGAAAATGATGTGGAATTATCATAAGAACAATATGAATATGTTTACGGGCTCAATGTCAAGGTTATACTCCACCTAGGATCCACAAGTGGTCCAAGTATAGTACCCACAAGGGGTCATAAGATAGGACCCAAGCCTTGGCATCAAAGCTGCGAAGACAGGCCCAAACGACGCACCAGCATCAACGGATTCAACTTTTGTTGACGGGAAGTTGTTGGAGGAGAAGATACAACCTTGGTGGTGGGATCTTAATCCCTTTTTGACCAGCCTCAATCCTAATCAACGCCCTATATGGACGGTTCATCGACCAGACGCCGCCAATTTGTTAGTAGGCGTCGATGGGTCAGTATAACGCTGTCACATTTTTTTGCAAGGCTAGGGTTGTTTTGTCAATTCATCCCAATTCTCCTATGAACCTAGCATAATTATATTAGGGTTTTAAAATTTAATTTTTTAGTTTTATGTTCTAGACTTAGACAAGAACCCTCATTTCAAATATTCAAAACCCTCTCTCAAGAAAGAACTCTCCCAAAACCCCGTAGAAGCATTACCATAAAAAAGATCTAGGAGGACTGATTGTCGAAGTTTTCTGCATCAAATTTCGTGGGTTTTCTTATCATTGAAGTATTATTGTCATCCTTGAACTATCTTTCATTGAAGAAGCCACTTCTATGATATTTCAAAAAAGTTTTTCAAAAGTATGTGTCTTGCATGAAAATATATCAATGGATTCAAATATATTATTTCTAATATTAGTTGGTGATTTTAATGCTAAAACTTAAAAGGAACCATGTTTATGGTTTTATCAACTTTAAGCTTATGAAATGGGTCAAATGACCATGATTAGCGAATGTTAAATTTATTGTTTCTAATCGTTATATTATGATTCAGCAACTACCCTAATGGCTATTTTGTGACAATTTATTGAAGAATTTATTATAGGTTTTAATATCTTGGATGAATGGTAAGTTTGTATTATAGTTTAGCTCTTATTAAAAAATGCTCTTTAGTGGTATGGTCAACCTTTTTTGGCGTTGTTTACTTGATGTTCACGATTATATTGTATAAATGTGTGTAATGGGAATGTGGCCTTGAATTAATAGACTTTTATGTGAAATGATAATTATGGCGTTTATGTATAATGCGTCTTAGACGATTTAAAGTCCATCTTGATGGTATTACGTCTAACTGAAGAATGTGATTATGATTCAGCATGCTAGTATGTAGAATGTGATAAATGACGTCATGAATATTCTTAGGATTCAATGATATGAAAATGGTAAATTTATTATTTTTTGGGATTACATCTACACACATACACTCTGAATAAATGAATGAGTGAAGTTAATGAATGAGAATGGGGGAGTTTTGGGGTGAACACAATTCATGAGTTGAAATGCAGTGTTTATTAGCAACATCATTATTTACATAGAACTTTCTAATGTTGATTAAGGGATAGATACTCTTTGTGAGTTGAGATGTGGTGTTCATTAGTTATTCCTTAAACTTTTATTATATAATGTTTAAGACTCCGATGGGAGTTATGCTTTGCACTTAGAGGATTTGAAGAAGGGGTGGTAACACTTCGTGAGTTGAGATGTTGTATCTAATGTACAAGTTGAGATGACTACTCCTTGTTTGTAAGAAAATGATTTACTTAGGAGCAATCTCCTTATCCCTTAACTATGCGCCCGGATAGGTGTAGCTATTGGACAATCCATGTAAAGGCTAAGAGAATTACCTTACTCTAGGCAAGTGAGGATCCCTCATCTGATAGGTGTTAATGTCGGGATTGCATTTCTAGCTCTAATTGTCTATGTTTGTTAAAGAACATTACCCTCAACAGAACGTAATGAACTATGTCTTATAAATAATGTACAACTAAAGGTAGGTGGTGGGTGGTATGAGACACTATTTGTCCATTGCACAAATAGGTACTTGAAATGCGAGTCTTAGTGTGTCTTTATATGTAATGTATGATGTGTTATTATTAAATAGAAATTAAGCTATGTTATTTAATGACTAATATTAAGAAATTATGTTAAAGAAATGTCTGATAAAATGAAGCTTATGAATTTAGAATGTGCTAATATTATGGAATCCTCAAGGAGAACATTGTGGGAGTAGTAGTATGGGATGCTATTCTCACATTCACTTTGTGTAACTTGCAAGTCTACTTGAAAAGGGCACTTATGTGAAGTTCTTAAGTGAAAGTATGTTTCTCTAGTGTGTTATTGTGAAATATGGACTTGATACCTGTGCGAATTAAGCCTGTAATAGGTGGTTTTGAAGGTCACTTAGGTTTGTATTGAAGGGATTGTATGCATGATTCATTCATGTCTTACCTTAGTGAATATTAGAATAACGTTTTTAGGGAGACTACTAGGGAAATGAGTGCACTTTGAATTGAAGTAATACAAGTTCACTATAAAGTTGAGTTCATTGTATTGTTTTAGCAGGTCACTATAAACTGGTCTTTTGTGCTAAAATTTTTGAAGTCTGATTTTATGAGTTGAATGATGATCTATATTTGAATTTTGTTCTATATTGATGAATCATTTACTTATTTTGCATTAATGGTTATTTCTTCTTAAATGTCCTTTATCGCATGTTTTTGAATATAGCACTAAAGTGGATTAGGATCCGCAAGTCTTCATATAGGAGGTTTTGAATATGGTTGAGGCTATGGGTGTAAACCAAAGGGAGAGAGCGGAGCTAGCTGCTTAACAACTCAAAGATCTGTCTCAGGTGATGTTAGAGCAATGGAGGGATGAGATATCCTTAAGTGATGGTCCGTTAGATTGGGGACTGTTTAAAGAGGCTTTTCTTGAAAGATTTTTTCCCTTAAGTGTCAAGGGAGAAAAAGATGGTGGAGTTAATGAATCGTCGTAAAGGGGGAATGAGTGTGAAGGTGTACTCTCTCAAATTCACCAATCTTTCTAAGTATGCCCCAACAATAGTAGCAAATCCTAGGGCTAGGATAAAAAATATTGTGATTGTAGTGTTTAACTTGGTGGAGAAAGAGTGTCGTTCGACAATTCTCCTTCTTGATACAGATATCTCTTAGCTCATGGTGCATGCTAAACAAATTGAGGAGTTTAAGATTAGGGAGATAAGGCAAGAGGGTAAGAGGCCTAGGTCGGATGGATAAAGTTAACCAAAACCAAAGAAGAGGGTCTATCACCAAGACTCTTAAATAGGGAACGAGGACAGGGCTCCAAACAAAAATTTCCAAGGAAGTCGCCATACTTTTAGAGGTCTAGGTGTGCTACTTGTGGAAAGCAACGTTTGGGAAACTGTCTTCACGTAACAGATGGTTTGTTTGGGAGTTGGAATAAGAATAAAAAGATGAGGGGTTTCCCTATTCTCAACGAAAAAGGGAAGGAGGTCGACCAAGCCCCTAGTTGTCTGGATCCTAATTCTCCAAGGAAGAACCATCCTTTTTTACTCGGGACTAAGTAAGGAGCTAATCTGATATGAGAGCCCCTTGAAGCTTTAATTTTTTATGGTTGTTTAGTTTTAGTTGGAGTGAGTTTGTATGATATTGTTTCTCATATGATCATGTTTTCTTGCTAAAATTTCTTTAAAGGTAAATTATTCTGTTCTAAGCATGCTTCACAGTTAATTTTTTGTAGTCATTGTAAAGATGTTTACAAATTTGACTTAGTTGTATTTTAATTATTTCTAGTTTCAATGTATTTAAAAATAAGGTGTATGATCATGTTTAATGTTAGAGAAGGTAATTCCTCCATAAATGAAGAAATCAGGGTGTGTTTTGAATAGCGAAAATGGTTTCAAAATTTGAATCTATTCTCATATTTCTCTTTATTGTGTAGTTGTGTACCTTGTTGAGTTAATGCATTAACTATGAATCTTTTGACCATGTTATGAAATTTTTTATGCTTCTAGTTCAGTCCTTGAATTCCTTAAAAATTGTTTAGTATCATTCGAGGACAAATGTTGTTCGAAGTGGGGGTTAATGTAACACCTCTAAAAAAAGTAGTTTGAACTAGAGCTTCATATGCTTTCATGAGTTAATTTTATGTTAAAATCAATAATAAATATTTTTTGAGGTATTGTGTATGTTTTGATTTAATTTGGAAGTAAAACATCCAAGAACATCCAAGACGTTTGGAAGATGTTCCTTTGACTATGAGTGTGTCTCCTTATGTGTTTTAGAAAGTTTTACGTGTTCGTTTTTCAGTTGAAATTGATGTGGGATGATCCTAATACCTAGGTGACTACGTTCATGGGTTTAATGTCCGGGTATGACTACACCTAGAACCCACAAGGGGTCCTAGGAGTAGACACAAGACTTAAAGTCAAAGCTGCCAAGACATGCCCAAACGTTGCCGTAGCATCAACGGACCATAGTCTTGTTTACGGGACTTCATTGGGGGGGTATCTCAACACATAGTTGTGGTATATTAACTCTTTTGTGGCCATCCTCAGTCCTAATAGACGCCCCCGTGTATAGTTCCCTTCGTTGGGTCATTGTAAAGTTGCCACGTTTTCTTCCAAGGCTTGGGATGTTTTGTAAAATCACACCAAGTCTTTTATGAATGTAGGATGATCATCTTAGGGTTTTTAAATTATATCACGTTATGTTTATGTCCTATACCTAGACCAGACACCTCATTTAAAATATTCAAAATCCTCTCACAAGAAAGAACTGTAACGACCTGTTTAGTCGTTTTGAGCAACAAACTTCAATTCTGGAAAAACAGGTTGAGGCGACAGACCAAACGACGATCCATCATGGGCACGACGGACCGTCGCAGGGTCTCGTTTCAAAACACTTAGAAAATTTGAAATTGGGTACTGAAAATTGACTCTCTGAACTTTGTAACGGAGTGGCAGGACGGACCGTCACAGGTGTGACGGACCGTCACAGGCCATTCACCTAAAATCAAGTCTCTGAACTCTGTGACGGGCAGCAGGACGGACCATCGCAGGAGCGACAGGCCGTCACAGACAGCGAAATCCCAGTCTTGTCGGATTTCTGGTTAAGTTTTAAGAGACGTTTTTGACTATTCTTGCCTTAATTATAAAGTTCGTGGGTTTATATTAATAAGTCAAATTCTTGGGGGTTAAAAGAGGTAACCCTAACTTAATTAGTGGGGTATTATTGCCATCTTTTATTCTTAATTATATACTAATTAGGGTAAAAGAAAGAGGGTTTGAATAAGAAAATAGAAAGAACAAGAAGGGAGAGAGAGAAACGATCGAGAAGAAGAGGAAAACACCAAGCTTTGGGAAAATTCTTGCTTGATTCAATTCTTCGGTGGAGGTAGTTTATGGTTTTGATGGTATTCGTAGTAAACTCTTAATAGTGAATGATATGTGTTAGTAGTATTGTAAACCCTTCTATATGCTTAATTGTATGCTTGCATGAATGATGTGATTATGTAATTATGAATAAATAAGCATGATGAAGCTATTGAATCCAAAATCTTGAAAAGAAACACTAATCTACTTTGTTAATGATGATGCCTTGGTATAAAAGAAGGCTTGATGAATGAAAGTAGTGAGATTAGGGGATCGGGTGCCACGTTCCGGTACCATGATAGAATATGGATCAGGTGTCACGTTCCGACACCAGGATAGAATATGGATCGGGTGCCACGTTCTGGTACCAGGATAGTATATGAGGATCGAAGTGTCACGTTCCGACACCAGGATAGAATATGGATCGGGTGCCACGTTCCGGTACCAGGATAGAATGAGGATCGGAGTGTCACGTTCCGACACCAGGATAGTATATTGAGGAGCGGAGTGTCACGTACCGACACGAGGGGAATAAAGATAATGAATCTTGAAATATGTTAATATATCCAATCTAATGAACTAAATTCCCAAATGAGTATGATGAGGAGATGTGAGTCCTCATTGATTTGCTTGGTGTTGTAACAAAGGGTTATGGTAACTGTAAATGCTGCATGCTAAGGATATTAGTTGATTTTATGATATTGCTTAATACATACTGTTTTCTATTTTGAGTTGGCGGATGATATCTACTCAGTACCCGTGTTTTGTACTGACCCCTACATTTATTGTTTTTTTCTTGTTTATTTGTGGAGTGCAGCAAACGTGCCGTCATCTTCGACTCAACAGTAACTCAAGCTAGTCTTACTACATCGGAAATTCAGGGTGAGCTAATGCTTCTAACTTGGACTGGATCTTCTTCTTCAAGTCTTGATGCCTTGAACTTCCGACATGGACTAGCTTCTTATGTATTTTTAGCTTCTTAGAATACTCTTAGTTTAGTAATTTGATTATAGATGTTCTTGTGATGATGACTTCCAGATTTTGGGGATAATAATAGTTATTGATTTTATTAATGAGTTTAAGTCTTCCGCATTACTTTATGTTGATATTTCGTTGAAATGTTAAGGTTTAGATTGGTTGGTTCGCTCACATAGGAGGGTAAGTGTGGGTGCCAGTCGCGGCCAGGATTTGGGTCGTGACAAAACTTTTTATCAGAGCATTAGGTTCGTTGGTCTCATCACACAAGAACAGGTCTAGTAGAGTCTTAAGGAACGGTAGGGGGACGCCATTACTTTTCCTTGAGAGGCTATAAGACATTAGGAAAATTTCACTCTTTCATTCTTTCTTTCGTGCTACTACTTGAGTCCAATTGGTATCTAGGCGATACGAATTGGTATGTGACCATCTTCACTCTCTTTCGCAGATGGTTAGAACTAAAGCAACGACTACGTCAACACCAACACAGGCTAGACAAAAAACAACTGAGCCAGCCACTGGGGCTGTGGCTCGAGGAAGAACAACGGCGAGGGGCCGTGGAAGAGGTCGTGAGAGGACATCCTCTAGGGGAAGAGGACGAACACCTAGCCCATCTGATACTAGGGCAGTGACTCCTCCACCAACTGAGGAAGTAATAAGAGAAGGGGAGGATGGGGAAACTGAACAAGTGCAAAATGAGGAAATGCCACCCCAACCTACCCCAGAGATGATCAATCAGGTTTTGGCTTATCTTAGCGGGTTATCTGATCAAGGTCAGGCACCTCCAGTGTTTTCTGCGCCAACACCTCCGGTTTTAGAAGTACAACATGCGGCTGCTATGGCTCCCCGCATGGATGTTCCATTGGACATAGGCACATTTCCACGTCTGATTACTTGGCCTATAATGACAAATGATCAGCATGAACTTTTCAGTATGTTCTTGAAATTGAAACCTCCGGTCTTCAAGGGTGCTGAATCGGAGGATGCTTATGATTTTCTGGTTGACTGTCGTGAGCTACTACACAAGATGGGTATAGTAGAACGGTTTGGTGTGGAGTTTGTGACTTATCAGTTTCAAGGGAATGCCAAAATGTGGTGGCGGTCACATATCGAGTGTCAACCAATAGAGGCACCACCTATGACTTGGGCCTGATTCTCTAGTTTGTTTATGGAAAAGTATATCCCCCGGACTTTGAGGGATTGGAAAAGGGATGAGTTATTGAGCCTAGAGCAAGGTAGGATGTCGGTTAATGCTTTTGAGGCTAAGTTTCGTGCACTATCCAGATATGCCACTCAACTCTGTTTTAGTCCTCAAGAGCGGATTCGCCGGTTTATGAAGGGGTTGAGGTCAGAATTGCAGATTTCAGCCTTACAGATAGCGGCAGCGGCAAAATCCTTCCAAGAAGTGGTAGACTTTGTGATAGAAGTGGAAGGAGTGAAGCCAGACGACTTCACCACAACATCGACATCAAAAAGGTTTCGAAAGGGAGGTGAGTTTAATGGTTCTTACACTAAAGGACAGGGTTCGGGAAGTTACGCAGTTCGACCCATTCAGTCTTCACTACAGACTGTAGTTGGGGGTCCACCTCCAACCGGTCAACACTTCTCTGAGAGACCTATGCATGAACCCAGAGAGTGCTATGGATGTGGGGAGATTGGACATATTAAGAGATATCCAAAACAGAGTTATAGACCTCCAAATGTTAGAGGTAGAGGTGGTCATGGCAGAGGCCGTTATTCTGGAGGACGTGGTGGTCGAGGAAATGGTGGTCACCAAAACGGCCGAGGTGATGGGAAAACTTGAGCTACTACATCACAACAAGGTAGGGGCAACGGACAGATGAACGATAGGGCCCATTGTTACGCTTTCCCTGGCGGTCTGAAGCGGAGGCATCTGATGCTGTCATCACAGGTAATCTTTTTGTTTGTGATTGCATGGCTTCTGTATTGTTTGATCCTGGATCCACATTTTCTTATGTATCTATCTCATTTGCTAATGGTCTAAATTTACATTGTGAATTACTTGATATGCCTATTCGTGTCTCTACTCCGGTAGGTGAGTCTGTGGTAGTTGAAAAGGTATATAGGTCTTGTTTGGTAAACTTTGTGGGGAGCAACACTTATGTAGATTTGGTTATCTTAGAAATGGATGATTTTGATGCGATTCTGGGTATGACTTGGCTTTCCCAGCAATTTACAATCTTGGATTGTAATGCTAAAACGGTGACGTTAGCCAAGCCTGGGACAGACCCGTTAGTGTGGGAGGGTGACTACACTTCCAATCCGGTACGTATCATCTCCTTTCTTCGTGCTAAGGAAATGGTTAGTAAAGGGTGTTTAGCTTTCTTGGCACATCTCAAGGATGACACTACCCAAGTACCTTCGATTGAGTCAGTTTCAGTAGTTCGTGAGTTTCTGGATGTTTTACCTGCAGATCTTCCTGGTATGCCACCGGATAGGGATATTGACTTCTGTATTGATCTCGAACCGGGCACACGCCCCATTTCTATACCCCCTTATAGAATGGCTCCCGCGGAGTTAAGAGAGTTAAAGGCACAACTTCAAGAGTTATTGAACAAAGGCTTCATTAGACCAAGTGCATCTCCTTGGGGTGCTCCAGTTTTGTTTGTAAAGAAGAAGGATGACAGTTTTCGAATGTGCATAGACTACAGACAACTGAATAAGGTAACCATAAAGAACAAGTATTCTCTTCCTCGCATTGATGACTTATTCGATCAGTTACAAGGTGCTTGTGTCTTCTCTAAGATTGACTTGAGATCCGGTTATCATCAATTGAAAATACGGGCAACGGATGTTCCAAAGACTGCTTTTCGAACGAGGTATGGGCATTACAAATTTGTAGTGATGTCTTTTGGTCTTACAAATGCCCCTCCTGCGTTCATGAGCTTGATGAACGGGATTTTTAAGCCATATTTGGACCTCTTCGTGATCGTATTTATTGATGATATATTGGTATACTCAAAGATCAAGAAGGAACATGAAGAGCATTTGAGAATGGTATTGGAAATGTTGAGGGAGAAAAAGTTTTATGCCAAGTTCTCTAAGTGTGAGTTTTTGCTAGATGCAGTGTCCTTCTTGGGACACGTGGTTTCTAAGGATGGAGTGATGGTGGATCCTTCTAAGATTGAGATAGTGAAGAATTGGGTAAGACCTACTAATGTGTCAGAAATAAGGAGCTTTGTTGGGTTAGCTAGCTACTACCGCCGATTCGTCAAGGGATTCTCTTCTATTGCTTCCCAATTGACGAACTTGACTAAGCAGAATGTTCCATTTGTATGGTCGGACGAATATGAGGAAAGATTTCAGAAGCTCAAGACTTTGTTAACTACCGCACCTATCCTTACCTTGCCAGTAGAAGGTAAGAACTTCATTGTTTATTGTGATGCATCCTATTCTGGTTTGGGTGCAGTACTAATGCAAGAGAAGAGTGTGATTGCTTATGCTTCAAGACAATTAAAAGTGCATGAACGTAACTATCCCACTCATGATTTGGAATTGGCCGCGGTAGTGTTTGCATTAAAACAATGGAGACACTATTTATATGGGGTTAAGTGTGAGATCTATACGGATCATCGTAGCCTTCAGTATGTCTTTACTCAGAAAGATTTGAACTTAAGACAAAGGAGATGGATGGAGTTACTAAAGGACTACGATATGACTATCTTATATCATCCGGGGAAGGCGAATGTTGTAGCGGATGCTTTAAGTAGGAAGGCGGGAAGCATGGGAAGTCTAGCTCACTTGCAAGCTTCTAGACGCCCATTGGCTAGAGAGGTTCCAACTCTAGCTAATGACTTGATGAGATTAGAAGTAAATAAGAGGGGAGGATTGTTGGCTTCTGTGGAGGCAAGATCTTTCTTCCTTGACAAGATTAAGGGAAGACAGTCTGATGATGAGAAACTGCGCAGAATTCAAGATAAGGTATTGCGAGGAGAGGCTAAGGAAGCATAAATCGATGAGGAAGGTGTTTTGAGAATCAAGGGAAGGGTATGTGTACCCCGCGTCGATGATTTGATCAACACTATTCTGACAGAGCCTCATAGTTCAAGGTATTCGATACATCCGGGTGCAACCAAGATGTACCGTGACCTAAAGCAACACTTTTGGTGGAGTATAATGAAGCGTGACATTGTGGATTTTATTGCCAAATGTCAAAACTGTCAACAAGTAAAGTATGAACACCAGAGGCCCGGAGGAACACTTCAGAGAATGCCCATTCCTGAATGGAAATGGGAGAGAATTGCAATGGACTTTGTGGTTGGTCTTCCAAGGACAATGGGTAAGTATGACTCCATTTGGGTGATTGTTGATAGGTTAACTAAATCTGCTCATTTTATTCCGGTTAAGGTGACTTCCAATGCCGAGAAATTAGCCAAGATCTATATCTCAGAAATCGTTCGATTGCATGGGGTTCCACTATCCATCATATCAGATAGAGGTACGCAGTTTACTTCTAAGTTTTGGAAAACATTGCATGCGGAATTGGGTACTAGGTTGGACCTTAGTACTGTGTTCCATCCTCAGACCGATGGTTAGTCTGAGAGAACGATTCAAGTGTTGGATGATATGCTTCGTGCATGTGTGATAGAGTTTGGTGGTCATTGGGATAGCTTCCTACCCTTAGCGGAGTTTTCATACAATAATAGCTATCACTCAAGCATTGATATGGCTCCATTTGAAGCATTGTATGGTAGGAGATGTAGGTCTCCCATTGGTTGGTTTGATGCGTTTGAGGTTAGGCCTTGGGATACTGACCGTTTGAGGGATTCGATAGAGAAAGTGAAGTCTATTCAAGAAAAGCTTCTAGCAGCGCAAAGTAGACAAAAAGAATATGCAGATCGAAAGTTAGAGACTTTGAGTTCATGGAGGGTGAACAAGTGTTGTTGAATGTTTCACCAATGAAAGGGGTGATGCGGTTTGGTAAAAGGGGTAAGCTAAGTCCAAGGTACAATGGACCATTTGAAGTACTTAAGTGAGTAGGAGAGGTGGCTTATGAGTTAGCCTTGCCTCCAGGGCTGTCCGGAGTGCATCCGGTATTCCATGTGTCTATGTTGAAAAAATATCATGGGGATGGAAATTACATTATCCGTTGGGATTCAGTCTTGTGTGATGAGAACTTGTCTTATGAGGAGGAGCCTGTTGCTATCTTAGATAGAGAAGTTCGCAAGTTGAGGTCAAGAGAGATTGCATCCATCAAGGTGCAACGGAAGAATCGACCGGTTGAAGAAGCCACTTGGGAGAAGGAGGCAGATATGCAAGAAAGATACCCACATCTGTTTAAAGATTCAGGTACTCCTTCTCGCCCTTGTTTTCCCTCTTTTGATCGTTCGGGGACGAACTATGGATAAATTGGTATCTATTGTAACGACATGTTTAGTCGTTTTGAGCAACAAACTTCAATTCTGGAAAAACAGGCTGAGGCGATGGACCAAACGATGATCCGTCATGGGCACGACGGACCGTCGCAGGGTCTCGTTTTAAAACACTTAGAAAATCTGAAATTGGGTACTGAAAATCGACTCTCTGAACTTTGTAACGGAGTGGCAGGACGGACCGTCACAGGTGTGACGGACCGTCACAGGCCATTCACCCGAAATGAAGTCTCTGAACTCTGTGACGGGCAGCAGGACGGACCGTCGCAGGCGCGACGGGCCGTCACAGACTGCGAAATCCAAGTCTGGTTGGATTTCTGGTTAAGTTTTAAGGGACGTTTTTGACTATTCTTGCCTTAATTATAAAGTTTGTGGGTTTATATTAATAACTCAAATTCTTGGGGGTTAAAACAGGTAACCCTAAGTTAATTAGTGGGGTATTATTGCCATCTTTTATTCTTAATTATATACTAATTAGGGTAAAAGAAAGAGGGTTTGAATAAGAAAATAGAAAGAACAAGAAGGGAGAGAGAGAAACGATCGAGAAGAAGAGGAAAACACCAAACTCTGGGAAAATTCTTGCTTGATTCAATTCTTCGGTGGAGGTAGGTTATGGTTTTGATGGTATTCGTAGTAAACTCTTAATAGTGAATGATATGTGTTAGTAGTATTGTAAACCCTTCTATATGCTTAATTGTATGTTTGCATGAATGATGTGATTATGTAATTATGAATAAATAAGCATGATGAAGCTATTCAATCCCAAATCTTGAAAAGAAACCCTAATCTACTTTGTTAATGATGATGCCTTGGTATAAAAGAAGGCTTGATGAATGAAAGTAGTGAGATTAGGGGATCGGGTGCCACGTTCCGGTACAAGGATAGAATACGGATCGGGTGTCACGTTCCGACACCAGGATAGAATATGGATCGGGTGCCACGTTCCGGTACCAGGATAGTATATGACGATCGGAGTGTCACGTTCCGACACCAGGATAGAATATGGATCGGGTGCCACGTTCCGGTACCAGGATAGTATATGAGGATCTGAGTGTCACGTTCCGACACCAGGATAGAATATGGATCGGGTGCCACGTTCCGGTACCAGGATAGAATGAGGATCGGAGTGTCACGTTCCGACACCAGGATAGTATATTGAGGAGCAGAGTGTCACGTACCGACACGAGGGGAATAAAGATAATGAATCTTGAAATATGTTAATATATCCAATCTAATGAACTAAATTCCCAAATGAGTATGATGAGGAGGTGTGAGTCCTCATTGATGTGCTTGGTGTTGTAACCAAGGGTTATGGTAACTGTAAATGCTGCATGCTAAGGATATTATTTGATTTTATGATATTGCTTAATACATACTGTTTTCTATTTTGAGTTGGCCGATGATATCTACTCAGTACCCGTGTTTTGTACTGACCCCTACTTTTATTGTTTTCTTCTTGTTTATTTGTGGAGTGCAGCAAACGTGGCGTCATCTTCGACTCAACAGTAACTCAAGCCAGTCTTACTACATTGGAAATTCAGGGTGAGCTAATGCTTCTAGCTTGGACTGGATCTTCTTCTTCAAGTCTTGATGCCTTGAACTTCCTGCATGGACTAGCTTCTTATGTATTTTTAGCTTCTTAGAATACTCTTAGTTTAGTAATTTGATTATAGATGTTCTTGTGATGATGACTTCCAGATTTTGGGGATAATAATAGTTATTGATTTTATTAATGAGTTTAAGTCTTCCGCATTACTTTATGTTGATATTACCTTGAAAAGTTAAGGTTTAGATTGGTTGGTTCGCTCACATAGGAGGGTAAGTGTGGGTGCCAGTCGCGGCCCGGATTTGGGTCGTGACAAGAACTCTCCTTAAACCCCAAGAAGCTTGAATTCAAGGAAGATCTAGGAGAGTTGGTTGTGGACATTTTATTAATCATGTTTCGTGGGTTTTATTCTTATTTTTGTATAGTATTAATTGTTGAACTCTCTCTCATTGAAGGATCCACTTTAAAGAGATTTCAAAAAGGATTTTCAAACCGTAACTTCTTCTATTTTTGACTCTAAGTATGGATCTTGAATTAAAATATTTTAAAAGATTCAAATATGTTGTTTCTAATGTTAGTTGATGATTTAATTATAAAACTTCATTGAAACATGTTTATGTTTTTATCAACTTTTAGCTTATGAAATGAGTTTAGTGCGCATGATTAGGGAATGTTAAAGTTATGATTTCTTTTTGGTTATATTGTGATTTATCTACTGCCCAAAAACTACATATTTTTAGGATTACGGCCACACTAAATCTTTACATCACTTTACTTTACAACACTTTTAAAGTGTTGCCTAAAATATTCTTAGATACACTTTGAAAGTGTAGCCAAAGTTTTTAACTTTTGGCAACGATAATATTGGCAACACTTCCAAAGCGTAATTTTTAATACTAATTGGTACACTTTATATGCATTATTATACTATGAAATAAATGGAAACAATTATTTTATATATGGCAACTCTTTTAAAGTTGTAATAACAACTCATTATAAGTGTGAACTTAAAATTTTCACTAAAATTTTATATTCCCTCCAACATTTTTAAATCTCCCCCTCATTTTTATTGACAAAAAATAATAAAAACATAATCTTTCCTCTTCATCCAACTTTACTGTTTCTCAAAAAAAGATTTTTACTTTATTCTTTCTCCAAATTTCTCTAGTATTAATATTTCTCCAAATATTATTGACGAAATGTAGATGAAGAACTTGAAGGTGAAGAATTGATATCGACGAACTAAGCTAGAGGTTTCTTTGATACTGAGCTGAAGCTGAAGAACTGAGTTGAAGGGAAGAACTGAAGAAAGTCAAACTTAGCTGAAGATGAAGAGTTGAATCTAAAAAAATGACAAGTGGAAGCTGAAGAATTGAACTGTTGAATTTAAGATTCCGCCTACATCGTTATTTTCAAGCGCAAGTATTGATTTAAACAATTGTAAGATTAAGCAGTCGATATTCCCTTTTTCGTTATTATGAATGAACTAAAAACAATTTTCTTGTCAATTGATTTGATTATTGTTTTGTGTTTAGAAGGAATAGATTAATTTGGGTTTTTTAAAGCTTAAATTCAAGAGAAGGAGAAGTAAGTTTTAAAAATCTGAACAACAAAGTGAGCCCTAGGCATATTCAACAGACGAGAAACAGGGAATCACCACTCGAAATACTTTGAGTCGATTAGTATCTTAAGATCCCTTCCCTTTAAATGATTTATTGGTTCTATTTTACTTCTGTTTTTTTAGTTGATTGAAGTAAGATTTTTATGTTAAATCTAATTACTTTTGGAGTAACAACTATTTACCTGAATGTCATACTTATATGAATGATTAAACAAAAACAAAGAGGCAGACGTGTGGTTTTTGGTAAGTGTGAAAAAATGAATGTTCATGCAAATATCATAACTGCCTTCAATTATTGATTTATCATACTTTTCTACATCTTTTTTATTACCATCTATATAGTATGAATAATCATTTGATCTTGTTTTCCTGTTGATTTCATAAAAATATACTTATCACATGGCTTAATTTTCAAGGTGAAGGCTAGTTTGACCCAGTGGAATGGACTAAAAAGTGTGTCTCCCCGTTAAATAAGACCTAATGATTATTCAGGCGCAAAATATTCAATATAAAACAATATGTAGTTTTTCAAAATATAGATGCCAATATAAAGATACACTTTTATATGATAAACAATGATAGGAGAAGCACTCTCATATAAAATTTAATATTTTCAAAGATAGACATTAACATTTAGTCCATAAGAACCACATTTTCAAGATTCAAATATCAACACATACAAATCCATTAATATTATTTTATTTGACTATTTTTTATTCATATGCTTATTTGTTTCCTTTTATTATTAGGCAGTGGGTATTATTGGCACAATAATAAGCTATGTAGCTTGAAGATGCTCTTGGTTTTGTCTATCTCCCGAGTTTATCGCTTTAAGAGAGGTACATCTCCTTACGGTGAATTTATCCTTTTTTGTTTGAAAAAAATGTTTTATGTGTTGTTGTGACTGAAATATTGAGCTGCTATTTTGTATCAGTTTATTAGTTAATATCATTTGATTTGTTTTCTTAAAGTTAACTTAGTCTTAATCTAGTTTGTTCAATATGATTTCTAGTTCTTTCAGTCACAATTTTAAGTGTGCCTGCTATATGTTTCGGGTTCTCGAAATAAGTGTGTAAAATCTTGTTGTTTACTTTTTTCTGGAAGTGTGGCTCAGATATCTATTCATCATCTTTTAACTTAGTCATTGTATATCTCCATCTAATTATTGTTAGATACTATTTGTTTCTATTAGACTTCAAGTTTTAATGTTCAATTTGATCAAACATAGTTTGTCTAGGTCCTGATTTTCTTCGAATTTGTTTTAGAAAAATTTGTATGGACTATATAATGTGAGTAAGTGAGATAATATACTCAGAAACTATTTTGTCGCATTAAAGTAACTAAACTTTACACACTATATAAGTTACTTTAAAAAATTTAGTTGTCACAACAACTCATCACCAAGAATTAGGAAATCCATGACAGGATCTTAATGTTCTATTTGAACAGGCTGCCACAACTAATTATATTGGTTGTAGAGGTTATACTTTTTTTGTTGTTGATTGAAGATAATTTTATCGATTCTATTGTAATGGATCATGATTTGAACCACAAACCTATGGAGTCGTCAGCTTTAGGTTTAAGGTCTTTGTCCAATGATTTTGAAACTGCATAGGCATTAGATTTTGCCACTGCCACAAATTTCACATTGTATTGGTGCAGACATATTTGTATATTTTAATGATTTTTTGGAAAATAGTACGGATATTAGAACTCCTCTTCAATATATGAGAGGTATGAAGCATAGATGTTATTGCCACTGTAATGTTCCGCTCTTTATTTCCTTACTTAGAGCAAGTATATATCTTGTTGCTAGTTATCTGTTGTAAATCTAGTAAACATCGATTACATAATTCTCTGGGCTAGTTCTCTCCATTTAATCTATGGTACATAGAAATATGTACTTCAAACATATTTACTTAAAAATATAAAGAATAGATTGTTAGAGGAGCAGTTAATAAAACATAAACATGCTTCTTTATAGAACTTTTTATCTTGATTCGTTCATTCAATTGAGTCTACCCTATTAAGTTAATTTCCTTTAGTTTTTTTCTATCCTATTAAATATTATTATTTTGCCTTGGTAGTGTAATCAACATTCAAAAATATTTGTGGAGGATTCAAGGGTTGATTTTGATTAGCATAAGTCTCATGACTAGGAAAGAATGTCATATCATGTAATAATTCCTGATTTTTATAACTCACTCATGAATTTTAAAATTTATTTGTGATGTAGTAAATGATTTAATAACTGATACTTACTGAAATACTAAAGATTGATCTTCTTCTAGGAATTCAGATATTCCATCGAAGGATTGGATGAAGGTAGCATGATATAGCAAAGTTTATATTGCTGGTGTTGAATCATTTTTAGATTTTTGTTACTCTTTTGGAGATCCTCAAGGGGAGGAAATTTAGTGTCTATGTGTAAAATGTTGTAATATTCGTTGAACTCGAAGGAATGTAGTGTATGATCATCAAATAGGCTATGGATTTTTTAAAGGCTATATTATATGGATAAATCACGGGGAATGGGATATCAATTTTAATATTGACGATCATATAGATTGGTCGCGTGATGATATTGATGAGTTGTTGAATGATCAATTTAGAGATGTTGCACATGATAAATGTATTTATGAAATCCAAATGAAGATGCCAAGAAATTCTATAACTTAATTGAAGAGGAATCCCAAGAATCATATCATAATTGTACTTCAGGATTCTCTAAAATATCATTCACACTTCATTTATATTTGTTTATGTCTCTACATGGGTGGGGAAATGAAACATTCACTTTTCTTTTAGAGTTATTAAAATAGACTATTCCCGAGTTGAATATTCCTTTGTCTTAAACCAAAACCAAGTCTATGATTAAGAATCTTGCTCTTGATTACAATAAAATTTATGTATGTCCTAATGATCGAATGTTGTTCCAGCATGATCATAAGAATGATGAATTTTTCCATACTTGTGGAGCTTCACGATATATTAAATCTCATGAAGTTTATAGTTTACTTGAGCCTTTTAAAAAACAACATCGACTTTCAGCAAAGACTTTGAGATACTTTCCATTAAAAACTAGACTCAAAAGGCTATTTCTATGCTTAAAGATGGCAGATTCTTTGAGTGGGCATGAGGAGGAGCGTTCTAAAGATAGAAAGTTAAGGCATCCTACTGATGGTCCAGCATTGAGAGATTTTGATAGGTTTCATCCAGATTTTACATTAGATTATCGCAATGTGAGACTTGCTTTGTTTATTGATGGGTTCAATCAATTTCGAACCATGAGTATATCACAAAGAACATCGCCAATTATTTTGATGTTGAATAATTTGCTGCTTTGGATGTGCATGAAATCTGAATTTTCTATACTTTCTTTACATATACCTGGGCCGCCAGCACCTGGAAATTACACTGATATTTACTTAGAACCATTGATAGATGAGTTAAAATTATAGTGGTATTTTGGGGTTAAAACATATGATTCTTCGAGAAATCAAACTATTCATATGCGATCAAGTCTTATATGGAATATTTGTGACTTTCTTGCATATTCTATGTTATTTGGTTGGAGTACAAAACGAAAGTTTGCCTCCCTTTTTTGTAACTACAACACTAATTCTCACAATCTTAAATATAGTCAGAAAATGTGTTATATGGATCAATATGTCTTTTTACACATGGATCATCCATGGAGATCAAACTAAAGTTCTTTCAATGGTAAAACTTAATTCAGGACTCCTCCACCCTTTTTAAAGTAAACTTATGTGCTTAATAGCTTACAATATTTTGAAAATTTGTTTGGAAAGAAGAGAAAGAGATTAAATGATTGCCCATGGAAAAAAAGGTCAATTTCTTTAATTACCTTATTGTAGGCACAATTTGTGACGTCATAACCTTGATATAATGGAGATAGAGAAGAACATAATTAATAGCATACTTGGAACTCTTTAAATATTTCTGGAAAAACAAAGGATAATGCAAATTCCTTATATAATTTGAAAGATATTGGAATCAATAAGAACCTTTACCCAAAAGATATTGAAGATAGTAAAAGAACATAGTTTTCAAAAGCATCCTTCTCAGTGACAAATGGAGAAAAATTAATTTTTTATGGAGTTTTAAAGATAGCCAAGCTACCTGGTAGTTCATCCAATATATCTTGATGCGTGCACATGGATGAAAGAAAATTTTCTAATTAAAAAAACCATTATGCTTATTTCATGTTACATTGCTTTCTTTTAATACCAATCGAAAGCATTCTTCCTGATCATGTGGCTACTCCTTAAATTCGTCTTAGTTCCTTTTTCCGCTATTTGAGTAAAAAAGTAATGACATTTGAAGAATTGGATTGTTTAGAAATAGAGATTATAGAAACAATAAATAAGTTCGAGCGAATTTTTCCTCCTTCTTTTTTTGAAATAATGATTCATTTGCCTATTTTTTTGGTAAATGAAGTGAGATCAGGGGTCCAGTTTAAAATTGATGGATGTATTCTGCCGAAAGTGAAAAGAGTAAATTCAAATTATACATTCATAATAAACGTTATCCACAAGGTTTCATAGTAGAAACACGAGTGGTAATAGTTTGTATAAAATTATTCTCCAAATATCTAAATAGGGGGTGCGCATACCAGATTTAACAAAAGTGACCGAAATTATGATTAATGTGACGCAAGTGATAAAGAAACATTAGGTTTGTTTCGTAAAAAAGGTGTTCCTTTATGAGAAAACAAAATTGATCCAATCATTTTAGATGAAAAGTCACTAAGTCAGGCACATTCATAGTTATTGGGAAATTGTCACAAGGTTCAAGAATATATAAGGTACCTTAATTTTAATATTGTATTCTTTTATTTTAATTAGTTTTTAACTTATTTTTGTTATAATTTTAACAAAAAATAATATTTTGTTTAGAGAGAATGAGCAAGAGGTCAATAATGAGCCACAAACATCTAAATTGAACAAGGCCAAGTGTAATTGTAAAAACTATTGTTAATTATTTGAAACACATGTTTTGAAAGAGGATATGCCTTATTTGCTAAAACAATTGACTGAAGGAACAAATTCTGTTGCAAAATTATATTCTTGGTATATAATCAATGGATATAGGTTCCATGTTAGGCGGAGTGATGCAAGGTGTAAAACAATAAATAGTGGTGTTACAATAGTTTCCTCAACTCCAAGCTTTGCAAGCTAAAAGGATAAAAATCTGATTGTTGCAGATTTGACTTAGTATGGAAGAATAGTTGATATTCTTGAATTAGACTATTGTGGTTATTTTAAGGTTATTCTATTTAAGTGTGATTGGTATGAGGTTAAAAATGATGCCAATGTTCTCACATAAGTCTATTTTAACAAGTGATGCTCTCCATAAGATCCTTTTGTGCTTGATCTCAAGTACATAATGCTTTTATGTGAAAGATCCATATGATCAAGATAAACATTATGATATGAAAACTATTCCAAGAGACATGTTTAACATGGGTGATGTAGTTGAATATAATCTCCCACAATGTTATGACAACGAGCCATCTGAACATTTGATGGGACCATCTATACAAAAAGATAATGGTGAAGTACTGTTAACAAGGACTGATATACAAGACTGATGTGACTTCAAAAGAATTTTTTACTCAACAACTTGAAGTCTAGTATGAAGGGGAGTTTGAAGATGAGTATGTAGATGAATTTGAAGATGAGTTTGAAGACGAGTATCAAAATGAGTACGAAGATGAGTATGAAGATGAGCTGGAAGATGAATCTGTAGAAGAGTTTGAAGATGATGCACCATGAGTTTCATTCTTTTTGTGATGACCATATAGTGGTCGCTTACTTTTTCTGTTATTTAATTGTTTTTTAGGTACAAACACTTAATGATATCTAATATGTTGAATTGAATATTAGATCGCTACAATGTTTAACTATTCTGTTGCCTTTTATCATGCGCTTAATTGTTGTTTGGTCAAGTAATTTATGTTGGGTCCTTGTCTGATTAACAATTTACGAAGGAAAATGTACGCCTAGCTGGATATTGTTTTCTTTTGGATGTTTCTTATTTAAATTCTTATTTGTCTTTTTTTAATTTCAGGAAGTGAGCATTAGAAGAAGAACACTAAAGTCTACAGTTTGAGGTCGCTCATGGTTTTGTCTCTGTGCCTAGTTTCTTGCTCCGAGAGAGGTACATCTCTTTACCTATAATTTTTCATTGTTTATAAGACCATGAGTGTTATGTGTTGTTGTGACTGAAAAAGTGAGCTTCTAATTTGTATCAATTTCATAGTTTATATTAATTGATCTGTTATCATAACTCTAATTTATTCTCCTTCTAATTTTTCTAAGATGAATGCGTTAGATTTATATAGATAAGGTAACATGGAACCTTTTTTACTGGAATTGAAGAATATGGAAGGAATAACAAAATCCAGATGATTTAGTGTGCATACCAAATCAATGTATTTAGTTTGTTATTTTTTTCGGGTAATTTAATTTTTACAATTTTTTTGCACTTTTTTGTTATTGGATGTAATGTGCAATTGATTGTGGGAGATACTTATCTGATATTCCTTAAGCAACTAAAATTGGTTTATCCATCTAAAATTGACCAATCAAGTTTCCATATTTCCTAGAAAGAGGATAAATGTATGTCAGTAGCAGTTCGAACATTGTTTAATTTGAAATTGTGAAAAATACTGGTCAGTAATATGTTGTAATATGATCTAGAATAGGAAGGAAAAAAAATGTAATTAATAGTTAAAATACATATAATATGTCTAATAGTATTTGCAATAAGTAACTATGCAATATCTAGGAGCACTTGAAGTAAAGGGTGAACTTCTGCACTTCACTTCTTCATATGATAAGATTTGGAGACATTGAAAGTGAAGTGATGTAACTAACATAGTTTATGATATCTAGTATATGCTTTAATATAGTGAAGCACAAAAAATCAAGGGAAACTTTTTTTCTGGAGAAAGAGAATCAAATTGTATCACTGTACAATTTAATCCGATACAAGGATTAAGCTTTGTTGCTTGATATGAGGAAGAAACCTAAGATATAGAATTATTTAAGACATAGTTGTCATGGTAAAATTTTATAACATAAGGAAGTTGTAGGAAAGGAGTAAGATTAAGTGGAGGGAAGTAAATTTTTAGTGCGTTAAAATATGGGAACTTTTCATGCAATAATTTACAGAGTGTTTTCTTTCATCAAAGATAACTAATGACTATTCTAAACAGTTGCTATAAATAAGTATGTGTAGTAAAGTTTTGGTATCAATGTATATGTTGTAAAGTTCTTGTATCACTGCGTTTTAACATCTTTTTACATCATCAATAGAATTCCAAGCGTTTTTTCCTATAGTCATCTATTAACCTTATAACAAAATTATATTGCTGCTACTTTTTTAACTTAAAGAACCTTATTATTTTGTAGGTTTACTTAATCCAGGGTAAGAAATCAAAGTGCTTAAATCAAAATGAAAAGAATGAATCAATCAGCAATATTAAAGAATACGGGTTTCAATCCAAACAAAGCTCAATGTCCATTCAAGAATGTGGATATACAATACGGATTAAGTGTTGAATTAGTCAACACATTTAACATTAAGAGAGAACATGTTGCAAACAAACACAATAACAAAGTTAAAAAAGAGCATACACCAATTGTGTATAAAAGAAAGAATTTTGAGGATTTCATTAAACCACAAGGAAATAATAATTTTTACCTTAACAAATTACTAATTCAATCATTTTTTAGGGACAAATTTAGTACTACACATATGATTGTAGGGTGAGGGCATAATAAACTGAGGTTATTTATGTCTGGAAAGTCCATTCAAGAGAAGGAAATTGAACTTCCTATGGAGAAATTTTTGTTTCCAGCGTTGTCCAAGGAAGGTGTTGCTCCTTTATTACATGTCACTGGAACTATACTAGGTACTGAATTGAAACAACATGATACTAAGGATCTACTAAGCTACAATTAGGTGAAGTGGAAGTTGGTCCTACCGGCCACTACATTTGATCAATTCCGAAAGAACAACATAGACAAGATGATGTTTATCATGATATAACTAACAGAAAACAACTAAATACGAAGTTTGTCCTTCAAGCTACTCGTATTGATAAGTTTTTAAAACAATAAGGGATATTCATAGGTGATTAAAGCAAACATGTTAACCACACATAAGCAGATCTCGAGTGTATGCGTACTCCTTATTCTATTCATGAACATAATAAAAGATTTCATGATCTAGAGTATCAAGAAGAAATCGGTAAGGATGATTAGGCTATAGATGAGAAAGACGACATTGACTGTAGTGCAAAAGGTATGTTTTAAATCATATAATATTTATTACTTATTATCAAAGAAGTTTCTTATCTCATGGTTGTTACATGAATCTAGATTTATCGAAGATGTTCGGGGACAAACAACATATAAGAATATTCATGCAAGAAATTTGGAGGAAAGGGAGGAGGTGACATTTGATAAAGGACAAGCTATTGGTCCAACTAGTAAGATAGTGTTCCTATTAACCAATTTTATTTGAACAATTGCAAGGAGTCCTAGATTCATGAACTTGATGTACATTATTTGACATGCGGTACCTAGAGATATTTAAAGCGCATGTGGTAATATATCAATGTAAGAAAAATTAATTTTGAGATTAAAATTTTATTTTTTATTTTTCTATTGAAGCTAAATATATTTTTTATTTGCATAGTCTAAATTCATAAACTCAATAGATGAAACGAATTGGGTGATGACTGCTCTTCGTGATGCTTAGGAAATAAAAACATGTGATTAAAAAGAGATATTTTGATAAAAATAGTATTGTTAAGGATATTCTAGCGAAATGTCTTGAAGATATTCCAAAAGTTCAATTCCGCCAGTTGATCGAGTACTAGAAACACCCAACTTTTCAAGTAAAGCTAAAATAGTGCATTTCTACTCTTTGAGATATTTTGCATCAAATTTTTGTGCTCATCACTAACATAAAACATCCTCATATTTTATGCAACATATCCTCAAGTCTTTCCATACTACTTCCACCATCCCTAGGAGCACCATCCCGATTTTGAGGTGGAACATAGGGCACACTCCTACCATTTCTGTTAACATAGCTACCCTTGTTGAAGTTTTTTTCGCGGTTGTAATTCCCCTTTCGGACATAATGAACCTCTCATTTGTAATTACCATAGTTTAGATCTTGATTTTCCTGACCTTGGCGCAAATTCTCCTGATTGGAGGCTTGAGCATTTGTTAAAAACCCCCCATCTACTCATTTACCGCAACAGAGTCCCCCTTATAGTAATACTCATCAGTCGGTAGTCATTGTTTAGAGAAGTAGTCACCGCATTTATCTTTTTCTGCAGCCTAGTGACATGTTTCAATACAAACCCAAACTCAATTCTCATTTGAGACATTTCTTCTCGAATCTCATTTGTGGATGGATAGTGTGTGGATTGCACTGCAAAAGTGTTTCTCCCAGTATATGACTTCCCAATGCTCCAAGATTTATTATTTTGAGAGATTTTCTCTAACTTTTCTGCGATCTCAGCATATTGAAACTCCGCATAAGAACCACCCGCTATCATATCAATATTAACTTTATTATTATCATTTTGTCCTCGATAAAAGTAGTTTTTCAATGACTCATCATCGATGCGGTGATTGGGCATACTTCTAAAGAACGAGCTAAACCTATCCCAAGAACTACTGACTGATTCTGCCAGTAGTTCCACAAAGTTGTACACCCTATCTTTGTTGTTTAACTTCTTAGACACTAGGTAGTAACGTTATAAGAACACATCCCACGAATGATTTCAAGTATAGATTGATTTATAGGGGAGCTCGATAAACCCTATAATAGACTCTCCTGTTATTGAGAGAGGGAACACTCTTCACACAATGATGTTCATGTTCAAATAAGGCCTCCCCACACAACTCTTACACACCGACCTCACTCTGGCAATGTGACCGTGTGGGTCCTCAGAAGATAGTCCGAAAACAACCTCTAGCGTAAGCATTCACATCAGCCTACTAACAATAACTAAAGTATGACCCGGTGGTGAAGGATGTAGTGCAAGTGGCCCATCAGTGTCAGTAATGTTAAAATTTATCCTATAGTAATCCTGAGGGCGCGGGGTGGGAGGTTGCCTCCTCAGATTATTTTCGGTAGGGTTATCAGATACCACTCGGTTATGAGCATCATTTGGAGGGGGAAATTGACGGTTGATCTCTTTATCGACATAAGCAGGATTTTTTTGAATATTCATTCTATGATGTGTGTTGTTTAATTTTGGATCAAGTGGAAGTATTGGTTTTCCTCGAGTTAGTGTACTTGACATACACAAAAGCTAGACCCGCGATAGATAAAAAGAAAGAGAAAATGTAAAATTAGGAAATAGTTGACTAAAGGTCGGTGATGTGCTGAAAGGTAATCTAAACGACACTTTCCATGGCAGCGGGGCCAAAATTTTATATGCTCAAATTTACTTCTCGAAAAAAAGTATACACGGTCATATCAATAAAATAACACAACTATGAGGTTGGAGTCGATCCCACGAGGAAAATAACTTAGAATTAACCTTAACCTACAATTACTTCTATTTAATTATTTCCTTTTTGAAAATCGGTAATAAAAGTGGGGTTTTAATTAACAAAAAAAATTCTAAGTAAACTAGTAGCAAGTATGAATATTTGATATTTAACAAGTGATTACAGTAATTAGGGAATAAGTGTTCCACACACGTTCATAACGCGGTAATTCTAGCTATAACAATCCTTTCCTACTATATTGCATGCAAAGTGGTAAGTTATGTATCCCGAATTCATTGGTCTGGCAACTAAGGAATTTCACTCCGCACCTTGGTGTGTCTACGTATGTATCCTTTACTATACCTTACCTTTACCTCATATTAAGTATCATATTCAATGTATGACTTAGTTGTTACTCACACCAATCGATACTAGCCTATTAGATGGTGCATACTAAACGAACATTGATAATTCTTTACTTATTATCTACATCCTTGGTCCCGCAAGTAGGAACAAGGCGAGTTCTAACGTGTGCACTGGTTTAAAAGACTTCTAAATGAAAGAATTATCAATACATGCAAAACACTATTCTAGAATTGTTATTTTAGCTCGTTTTTATCTTGTTATTTACTGATGGTTCCCACAACCCTAGTTATGGATTTAGTTACCCATGTTCATAATTATATAATATATATTGATTAAACAAGAATTCATGTACTTACTTTGATGAGATTGAAGAAAATCCAGAAAATTACTTAAATTCGATAAAATAATGCAATAAACGATTGCAGAAAAATGAAGTATTTTCCAAAACCCAATATTCAACAACAAATTTTACATAAAAAAATAAACAAGATTCTACCCTCAAAAAAGAGGTTTTCACCAGTATTTATAAGAAAGAAGTCCTAAAATAAGAAGTAATCTATTTAAGGAAAATCTGCCCAAAAACACGTCTGAGTCGACGACCGGACTAATGGACCGTCAAGGCCACAACGGACCATCGCGGCCTTCCTTCGTTTGACACTTACAAAATTTTTCAAGTGCTTTCTTCTCCAACTCACTGTTACTATCGACAGACTAGGATGACGTTCCGTTGACTGCACGACGGTCCATTGATGGCTTCCATTTCCCACACTTAGAATCTTTTCAAGACGGGTACTAGGGATACTCTCTGTTAGCAATGACAGATATGCAGGACTTTCTGTCGAGGACATCACGCTCTGTTGATAGCTTCCATAGCACAACTCTTGTTCATAATTTCCCAATCTTCCTTTACTAGTATTTTTCTTCAGATAATGGTTGCCACCTACAGACCGTCGAGGGGTCGACGGACTGTCGATGTCTCTGTAGGTCATCACTTCTTCAATATTAGCAAAGTTCTTTTGCTTTTTTATTCTGTGTAATTTTCCTAAACACAAAGATAAAATACATCAAAACTACTACAAAAAGTCCTTAGACACACACTAAACATAAGGAAAAAGCATTGAAAGTATCTTCCAACCACGGTACATCAATCAAACCCCTTATCCTATCATGCACATTCAAGCATATAAAAATTGCGGAAAACTTTAAAACTTTTTATACAATCGAAGTCATTATAAAATAAGAAAGATTCCATGACACTATGTCTCAAACAATCTATAACATTAAACAAAAATTCTTTTAATACATACTTAGGGAAACAACCATACAAAAGTCTAAGAACATAAAGTAAAGACATAAGTTAAAAAGGTAGGTACAGTACAATACAATTCTTTTAATACATACTTAGGGACACAACCTTACATAAGTCTAAGAACATAAGGTAAAGACATAAGTGAAAAAAGTAGGTTCATCCTCAAAACTATGAGGAATACCCAAGTCATCATTCCCAAGATCCATAGAAACCTACCTTCCAGGTATATGACAACCCCTCTCAAAACTTTACACTTTGTAGAAAATGTAGAAGAAGTTGTTAGGATAAAAGTTACTATGTTTGGATAGTACACCGTCAAATTGAGCTAGGTTTAATTAAGGCTCAACCTATTTATTATGAGTTAATTAATTCCTAAAATGTCTGAAGTTTGAATAATTTTAGAGGTAAAACATCCAAGACGTCCGAAAACTAGTCAAAATTGAGATATTGTATTGTAGTGTTTTGTAGTAGAGTTTTGGGGTATTATTTGTACGTTAAATAGAGTATCGACGGTTCCTATCAAAATCCTTACATGTTAAGGGTATAAAAATCTAAGAAATATGCCCCGAGTACTAGTCAAAGGGTCCTTCAGGTGGACCCAAATATGGGCCGATAATGTTTTCCAAGACAGCAGAATTTATACATTAAAGGAATATGTCCATGTCGCGAAATTGTTCATCTCAAGGCCAAACTCAGCCTTCTTATTGTCGGCACAAGTTAAACTACACATTCCTAGAATTTATTTTTTAAAATCACGCGGGAGCAGCTCCACGTAGTGGACTTGTTTCTTGTCAAAAATTCCAAAAATTGATGCTAAGTTAGACTTGTCTAAAAGTGTCCAATTGATATAGGGGTAGTTTTGGTACTTCATATGTAGGTTAAAAACGGTTTTAGGTCCTTTATAATCCCTTTCCAAAGTCAAAACCCCTATAACCAATAAGAAAAAAGAAATGAAAACCTTTCTCTCCCAAAGTTCTCCCAGAACCACTATTGAAGAAGAAGATAAATTGTAGCAGTTTTAGGACGAATTGATTAAGGTTTCAAGATCATTTTAAGGTCCTTATCTAAGTTATGTGAATCTTATTCATTCATTCATTCTTCCATCCATTAATCCCCCTTGTTTTACTTCAATTATGAACCGGATAAACACTATTCAAAAGAGGGTTGTGATTGCATTGTGGGTAAGGCTTGATTATGAACCCAATCTAGTGCTTACCATTCAATGATTTTTATATAATTATTTTATACTGTTTTTATGGATTTTTCATGTGTAATTATAGTAATTGAATTTGAAGGTGATCATGATGATCTTAGTCCTCTAGAGACTAGATGAAGGAATTGTGCTTATTCTTCTTAACTTGATTTTATTCTATATTAATTGAACATGATTGAATCATCTAAGAGTGAATTGGACTAGGTTGATTAATTGGGATCGGTATTTATTGAATTGAATCCTAAAGTATTAATATGGATATATTCACCTAGTATTAAAGAATGTGAGAATAAAGCTAAGGCTAAAAGGCTCTATAATCTAATTATGATTGAAGATATAATAAATAAATAAAAAATGAACATTAATATGGTTGTTTTTGCTGTAGATTTATGTTTATTTATTGAAAGTGTTCGAATTCCCTTGAGCATTTACAGATTGTCTAAGACATCCCTCCATGAGAGAAGGTTGAGCAAATATTTACAAGTAAACCTTGGAGTATATTTTTGACTCCAAGTGGATATGAAATGTGAGATGAATAATGTAACAAGTGTACGACGCCAAGTAAAAAGGAGATCCACAACTAGTAATTGTGATGACTAATCCATTAGGTCTCAAGAGGCGGGAGTCCTTCATGTAGTAGATTCATGGTATGTTAGTAGAGATATCCATATCGTATAAACATAGACATTCTTGAGAAGCATCTCGCCGTGTTCATAAGAAATGAATGAAAATAGACATGCCCAAGCGGTATCTCGTAGTATTCATAAGCAAAGAATTAACTTACACATGCCCAAGGGGTAGAACATATTTTTCATAATGTATGAATGGACTTAAACATGCCTAAGGGGTATCTCTTAGTGTTCATGATCAAGGGATCAAGACATTCCTTAAAGACTATCTTGTCGGATCCATATGATTAAGGAACTTAGACATACTTAATGAAGTAAATATCATAGTGGTCATAAGATAAAGACAGGGGCTAAGCTCGAAAGTAATAAGTAATAAAGAAAGGATCCATAAATAGTACCTTGTATGAATAGTGTCATGGGGCATCATTAGTTCATTGCAAAAGGTATAACTTAGGGTCATAATAAAGGAAGATATTCACGATATGATTGGACTAGAGATTCCTTTTCTACTATAGTAGACTAAAGATAGAGAATCTTCATATATGAAGTTATGTATTGATGAAGCTATATAGGTTGAAGATATTAAGGATGATTTTAAAGATAGGCTTAGTGTATAGGGTAATATGGGCTACCTTATGTACCTTACACAAGAATGTTTTGAGATGACCACATATGTATAGAACCCTTTAGTATGAAAAACATAGGTCTTAATTACGATAGTGGAATATGATCAAGAATAACTAAATAGAGGTACTTACCTTTGGTAGTAGTATGGGATGCTACCTTAGCCTTGCACAACTATAATTTGAGATAGCTTGTGGTCTACTTTACTTGAGTAATAACGACAAGTAAGTATGTAAGTATTAACTCTTATATGAGTTATGATACTTTATTATGTTTACGATAATCATGTTATGTTTTTGTTTTTTCTCTCTTATAATTATGTCTATTTTTTATTAACCTTTTGAGATATCTTATGTTTGGTCTAATAGTTTCCATGATTAGTACATAGTTTACTAACGCATATTTTCTATATGTTGTCCATGTAAGGTCTTGAGAAAATTGAGTTTCTTGAAGGGTAGAGTTCCGAGGTTTCTAAGAATAGATGAAGTGGTTGGTACTCACAGCTTCTAGGGCAAACCTTTATATTCCTTTATGTCTTTCTTTATATTTTAGACTTTATGTGGGATGCATCCCAAAATGTTTCATTCATGTAAAAGTTAGATGGTTTTTGAGATAATGTTATTAGAGATGCTTCGTCTTTTATGAAAGACCTTTTGGTTTATGTTTTTAGAAAATTTTTAAATTCCCTCCATTTAGTCATGATGTTATATATTAAAGTCAAGTAGCTTGTATAAGACCTCCGTTAGGTCGACTATTCCGTGTTGCGAACAAAGGATTGCCCTAACTTCTAGCATTTACTTGTAGGTCGTGACAATGGACACCATTCATAAAAACATTTTCAAAATGCTTGAACGGGGACATTTAGTTTAAAAAATTCTTTATTCACTTTTTTACACCATTTTGAATGAATTGGAAAATCACAAGAGATAAACAACTCAAATATAGTTCATTAAAGGAGAAAGGATAATAACATCATCTTAAGGAAAGGATAATAACATCATCTTAAGAAAAGTCTCTTAACATAGTCTTAATGAAATATCAAACATAAAAAGATATAATATTGTTACGTAGTCCATTATTTAGATCATTACATCATAACAGAGTAGTCACATTAGTAACCCTAGGTTGCACATGTGCCATATGTAGACAGTCTCATAACCCTATCTACACTATGTACCACCTTAGGATCAACATGCTCATACATATCATACATTAGTCTCATTCATAGTTCATACACATAATAAAGAGATATTCATAATCACTAACTCATATTAAAGAAAGTCAATCACAATGCTAATGAAAGCATGCATTACTGATAATTCATCAGATAATAACCCTCATTCTAAGAATATATCCTAGAGGAGTCATTATTCATAGTTCTTGCAACATATTCATATTATAAACCTTAGTCATATTTAATATACCTCATATCGTAAGTAAAACATCCCCATAATCCCATCAATAGTTCACTCATATAATGTATATATAATGTCCCAAAATCCCACAAACACCAAGCAAACCATCAAGAAGTCATAAGCAGAGTCACTTACTTCATCAATAATTATAATAAGTAAGCCAATCATAACACCATTCATAAGTAACCATCATGAATAACTCACATTAGAACCCCTCTTAAGACCTACTTGTGGAATGCATAGGTAACATCCGATACCATCACCTACACTAAGTAGTATCCCTCAAGCTACCTTGTTAGGATTCTTGTTCTTATATTCATTCCTATTTTAAGCACTCGAGAAACTCTGTCATAATCGATATTGACCATGTGAGCTATACATAATCCGTTTTCTACCTCCCACACCTAAAAGAGAGTGTCCTACTTGCTATGGCACGGTCATACATAAATAATAGCTTTTATGTAGATACACTAGCTAAGACATGCGGGGGCATGTAGTTATGGAACAAGGAATTACTACTATAAATGAATACTTTTTAATGTAGAAGGTTTCAATCCCATGAGACCACACATATATTGGGAACCTAGACTTGATAACGGAAAAGGTGCTCATGTGGGAGGTCGAACAATCTAGTCGTAAGCTCCTCCATCTAATTTTGATGTTCCTCACTTCTAAAAAAATTGTATTATAAAAGTATTTTTAAGACTTCACTTAACAGTATCTCATAAAGACCACATTAGGGACTTAATTCCTTCTATATAATATAGCTCAAGGGTTTCTAAGATGAAAATTAGCATTCATCATAAAACCAACATCAGGTGATCATTTATATTTTATAATATAATCATATTGTGTTCATGAGATTTACCTTTACTTTATCATAACAACACATTAATCATCATCTGACAGCATTCATGTTCATATCATATTCATATGTTCATGTTCATTTACATTTCACGCATAATAGTATGCAAAGATGCATATGATTACTAGCCTTTAAACTGACACCATCCACACATCATATTCATATTTATGCATGAATTGCGTGTGCGCATAATAGTCCTTAAAAAGGCACAACAACAACATTATAATATAGACACTTCCTTTCTATAGAGTTTATAACATGTACAACATATCTGTCATGACTGGAATCTAGACCACTGACAAGACTGGAGTCATTGACCTCTCAAAGGTCGCAAAAAAGTCTACATACATCATTCTTACTTCATCTAGATTAATTTTATCCAAAAATTTGAAACTTTTTGTTAATGACATGTTTACTGAAAGTTCTACTACATACGTAATTGTTCACCATCAACCATCTAATATTAAAATCATCAAATGAAAGAAAGAGTTTATTGTAACAATAACGATGTAATTACAAAAATTGCATCAATACATTGCCTGAACAAAAATAGGAAAGAAACACTAGTGGAATATACTCCACTATCTCACTAATAAAACTAAGGTAGAATATAAATGGGCAAGCATCCTCGAAAGCATGAGATCCTACCATGTCCGGATGAATCTCGACGTCTGCATAACTGCAATGTTGATCCTATAGCTCTAGCGTCCACCTATGCCTGAACCTAAAAAGATTAGACTTGTATAGGGTTAGTACAAACTTGTACATATTATGGGTATATGCAACCACACACCAAGGACATGCATGAGTAAGAATAGCTCTTTCCTAACAACATGATTGTGGAAATTCAAGTCATTGGACTTGCCAAATTGTGAGTGGAAAAGTTACTGAGGTTTCCAAATTTTTATTCGGAAAGGGAGTGAACATTCAAAATTTTGATTAGGAAATTCATGCCATGAGATTAACATGCATCATCATACTTATCATATTGGACAGAACATACAAAATCGTTCACATAGCACATAACATATTGCATATAGCACATATCATTTTGCGTATCATTCGTTGATATGCCATACGACCTTGGAATCATGGACTTGACATAAGGACATCCAAAAAAAGAGGGCTCAGCATATGGGACCTCAACTAGGGAGCCTTGTTAAGCAAACATAGAATTGGCTTCATTCATTCATACGTACTTTAGTTCATTTCATTCATAGGCTATTGTAAACACCAGTTACACCTAGGATGTAGTGTAAGACATTCATCAGGCTCGATGTGCAATGATCAAGAATGACCTAGAGTCATTACTTAAGTCTAGATCACCTCTTGATTATCCAATCGTAACACCTTTGGTATCATTCATTTCATTAAGTGCATCATTTGAGGCAAGCCTTATTCATTAATTTGGGAACTTTAACTTTAACTGATATAGATCATGAGAGCATCATGAAATCCAGTGTCATGAAACCCCACACTAAAAAGAGGTGGAATCACCTGTCAAAGTGACCACAAACATGCTAGCGTACAGGGGAATTGAACCCTACCAGATCCCTATATTGACAGTATAGGTTTGAAGACTAGAAGATTTAAGGAGATACATATCCGGCATGACGAACAGCCTAATCTCATAAGAGTTACGTCAACCTCCGCCCTTCCCGAAAAAAGGCATCACCGCTTTTAGCTAGTCTATCGGTGCTCAGTTTAAAGTTCTATTATATTCTACGCATACGTCATGGAAGCTTGAATCTAGTATGAGGACATCATTGCTCAATAGAAAACTTCTCATCACATCATTAGTATTAAGTGTGTTAATCTCAATACTTTCATTAGAGTATTCATAGAGACTAGTCTCTTCATTAACCTTACACTCTCATAGGTGAGTGCGTTTTGGTAACATTGACTTTAGCTCATTTGAGATTGCTTTCATCTTTTACATTAGCCTCATATCATATTGTCACCACATTCATCAACATTAGCACATTTGCTATTCATAATTAATCACTCATTTTTACGTCGATGTTCATTTCATCATATGTCAATGCACTCGTCCATTTGTGTGTTTCACACTCTTACTTAACTCTTCTAGGGTTTCATCATTTAATTAAATAATAATTATTTCATCGTATGTCAATGCACTTGGCTATTAAGTATGTTTAAAACTCGTTCTTAACCATTCTAGGGTTACATCATTTCAATACATACATCTTAGGTTCACTTAATTTTAAACGTATGCTTGACTTATGGATCTATACATACAAGCCATGAGGCTTCATTCATAGTTCGTTTAAGTGATTCATATCTTCCTAAGATTATGTATTTCTAGACTTATTCATCTTGTATGTATGCAAAGATATCAATTTTGACCTAAGTGGGCAGCATTATTCTTTAAGATTTAACTTAGGTATGACTTATGCATCTATAGGGAATTTGGGCAAGGGAACCCGGTTGTCAGATCTCTTTAACAACACTTCCTTTTTTTTCATTTTTAATTGATCCATACTGCTTGGGGATCCATGTTCGAGCTTCAATGCATTCATCTTATTTTCACCCTAATTTCTGTCTTCATTTTTCGCTTATGGAACTAAGAGGATGTGGGATCGAACCCCCACAACCTCATTTACTTTTTATTTTCAACGTTTTTAAATTTCTCTCCTTTGGCACAAGGGTTGTGGTTTCTAACCGCCACAGCCCCTCTTTAATTTCTTTTTGAATTTTTCTCCTTAAATCATTCTAGGAGGTCGTGGGTTCCATTCCCACACGCCTCCCACTTTATATTTCTTTTATTCCCCTCCTTAAATATGATTTGGAGGTGGTGGGTTCGAATCACAATCCTCTCATTTCTTACTTTTTTTTTTGTTTTAAATTACATTTTCTAGCCAATACCATTTTTCGAATCCCCTTCACCACATTCGGTTTATTTCTTTATTGTCATGGTTTTTAACATGGTGAGGTCACCGGTTCAATCCTTCATGGCCTCACTTGTTTTAATTCCTTTTTTTAACAAGTTGAACCCTTTTCTCTGACCGACATTCAACACTAGAAGATGGAATTTTTTTTTCAGGATTTTTTTAGTTCTTAGGGCAATTTCGTAGTGCATTTAAAACATTTTAGTTGCATTTTCATGAATTTGTTTAGACAAGAGATTATACCTAAAAAAAGCCAAATTTCAACTAATATAAACATAAAATTTACATCAACATGTGTATAAAGAACTATCATGCCATTTCAAGACCTAATCAATGTACAATAGACACGACAACACACACATACACACGTAGTTACATTTTCGGAGATATTAACATAAGTCACATAATTCAAAACATACATATAAACACATAATCATCACAAAACACATTTAAATCCTTGTTTTCTCCCAGCAAACATAACCAAACTATGATTCCATGGGATCTAGTGACAGGCACATGCAACGGGGAAGAATCCTAGTTATGGGAATGAATATTCTGAACCATAAGGGGTCTCTTGTGAAATAGACAAAGATAGAAGAACCCATACGATTTTGTCATTAGAATCTTTACTTGCGTCACAAAAACATCACCCAAGAATACATCAAGAATTCTCAATATCAAGTCCACTAGAATGACAACCTCCCTTAGCCTACTGTGCGATTAACGTTTGTTTTCTTGTGATTTCGTGTAAGTTCTTCAAGGGTAAAGAACTTGGTTTATTTTTCGTCTTTTGTAACTTATTTTGGTAGAGAAAAAATGTGAGAAATAATAAGAGAGATTGAGTGTGATAGTGGAGAGATAGACTTGATAGAGTAGGAGTTATATTAAGCTCAGGAGTCTAGTTGAGGACATAGTCAAATAAGATTTTCTTAATTATTAAAAAATCTTATTTTTATTTTATTTTAATCAGATAATGAATAATTATTATTAAATAATAATTCTAATTTAATATCATAAATTAAAATCACATTAATTCATTGCTTCCACCTACGTTTGAACCCGAGTGAAGCGAGAACTCACATCAAGAGCTCAATTTCGGCTCTCTCCCCCTAAATTGTTCCTCCACCTTATTAATTAAATAATTAATTATTTATATAGGGTAATTGTGATATCATTCTTAGCCTTTAAAAGGCCATTTTACCCCTAGACCCTCCAAACCTAAGATTTCCTCTTTTTAAATCCGGTGAAGACTCCTTCGAGCAAATCTTCGTATTCGAGAGACCTACATGGATGGACTCAAACTTCAATAGCTCAAATAACTCCCCAAATTAGTTATCTTTGATGTAGAAATTGCACCGAAGTCAGGTTGTACACACATCAATCCGTGTGAACCCTTGTCTAATCATAGGTATAATTGACACATTAAGTGTCACTTAGTATATAAATTTATTTGGGTTGTTACACTATTCCAACTCATCAATAATTCACTTAAATTTCTGTAACGACCTTTTTAGTCGTTTTGAACAGCAGCTTTTATTTCTGGAAAAACAGGCTGAGGCGACGGACCCCACGACGGACCGTCATGGGCACGACGAACCGTCGCAGGGTCTCGTTGCAAAACACTTAGAAAATCTGAAATTGGATACTGAAAATCGACTCTCTGAACTTCGTGACATAATGGTAGGACGGACCGTCACAGGCGTGACGGACCGTCACAGAGTCATCAGTGGAAATCCAGTCTCTGATACTTGCGACGACCTGCAGGACGGACCGTCACAGGCACAACGGGCCATCGTAGGTTGCGTAATCCCAGTCTGGGTCGGATTTCTTTATACATTTTAAGGGACTTGATTGACTATTCCTGCTTTAATTATAAAGTTAGTGGGTTAATGTTAATAAGTCTAATTACTTGTGGGTTAAAATAGGTAACCTTAAGTTAATTAGTGGGTTATTATTGCCACTTTTTATTCTTAATTATATGCTAATTAGGATAAAAGAAAGAGGGTTGGAATAAAGAAAATAGAAAGAACAGAAAGAGAGAGAAGAAGAATCGATAGAGAGAGATGAACGAAGAGGAAAAACACAAGGCTTTGGGAAATTCTTGGCTGATCACTAGTCTTCGGTGGAGGTAGGTTATGGTTTCTCTTATGATATTCGTAGTAAACTCTTAATAGCGAATGATATGTATTGACAATATTGTAAACCCTGCTATGTGCTTAATTGTATGCTTGCATGAATGTAATTATATAATTGTGATTATATAAGCATGATGAAGTTATTGAATTCCAAATCGTGAAAAACCCTAATCTCTTGTTAACGATGATGCATTGGTATAAAAGAAGGCTTGATGAATTAAATTAATGAGATTGACGATGGATTGGTATAAAAGAAGGCTTGATGAACTAAAGTAATGAGATTAATGATGCCTTGGTAAGAAAGAAGGCTTGATGAATTGATAGAAGGAGATTAGGGGATCGGGTGTCACGAACCGACACGTAGATTTAGGGGATCGGGTGTTAGTGTGGGAGGGTGACTACACTTCCAATCCGGTGCGTATCATCTCCTTTCTTTGTGCTAGGAAAATGGTTAGTAAAGGGTGTTTAGCTTTCTTGGTACATCTCAAGGATGACACTACCCAAGTGCCTCCGATTGAGTCGGTTTCAGTGGTCCGTGAGTTTCTGGATGTGTTCCCTGCAGATCTTCTTGGTATGCCACCAGATAGGGATATTGACTTCTATATTGATCTTTAACCGGTTACTCGCCCCATTTCTATACCACCTTATAGAATGGCTCCCGCGGAGTTAAGAGAGTTAAAAGCACAACTTCAAGAGTTGTTGAGCAAAGGCTTCATTAGACCAAGTGCATCTCCTTGGGGTGCTCCGGTTTTGTTTGTAAAGAAGAAGGATGGGAGTTTTCGGATGTGCATAGACTACCGGCAGTTGAACAAGGTAACTATAAAGAACAAGTATCCTCTTCCTCGCATTAATGACTTGTTAGATCAGTTACAAGGTGCTTGTGTCTTCTCTAAGATTGACTTGAGATCCGGTTATCATCAATTGAAAATACGGGCAACGGATGTGCCAAAGACTGCTTTTAGAACCAGGTATGGGCATTACAAATTTGTAGTGATGTCTTTTGATCTTACGAATGCCCCTGTTACGTTCATGAGTTTGATGAACGGGATTTTTAAGCCATATTTGGATCTCTTTGTAATTGTATTTATTGATGACATACTGATATACTCTAAAATAAGGGAGGAACATGAGGAGCATTTGAGAAAGGTATTGGAAATGTTGAGGGAGAAAAAGCTTTATGCCAAGTTCTCTAAGTGTGAGTTTTTGCTAGATGCAGTGTCCTTCTTAGGGCACGTGGTTTCCAAGGATGGAGTGATGGTGGATCCTTCTAAGATTGAGACAGTGAAGAATTGGGTAAGACCTACTAATGTGTCAGAAATAAGGAGCTTTGTTGGGTTAGCTAGCTACTACCGCCGATTCGTCAAGGGATTCTCTTCTATTTCTTCCCAACTGACGAACTTGACTAAGGAAAATGTTCCATTTGTATGGTCGGATGAATGTGAAGAAAGATTTCAAAAGCTCAAGACCTTGTTGACTACCGCACCAATCCTTACCTTGCCAGTAGAAGGTAAGAATTTCATTGTCTATTGTGATGCATCCTATTCGGGTTTGGGTGCAGTGCTAATGCAAGAGAAGAATGTGATTTCTTATGCCTCAAGACAATTAAAAGTGCATGAACGTAACTATCCAACTCATGATTTGGAATTGGCCGCGGTAGTGTTTGCATTAAAGCAATGGAGACACTATTTATATGGGGTTAAGTGTGAGGTCTATACGGATCATCGTAGCCTACAGTAGGTCTTTACTCAGAAAGATTTGAACTTGAGACAGAGGAGATGGATGGAAATACTGAAGGACTATGACATCACTATTTTGTATCATCCGGGGAAGGCGAATGTTGTAGCGGATGCTTTAAGTAGAAAGGCGGGAAGCATGGGAAGTCTAGCTCACTTGCAAGCTTCTAGACGCCCATTGGCTAGAGAAGTTCAGATTCTGGCTAACAACCTTATGAGATTAGAAGTAAATGAGAAGGGAGGATTTTTAGCTTGTGTGGAGGCAAGATCTTCCTTCCTTGACAAGATTAAGGGAAAGCAGTCTAATGATGAAAAATTGATCCGGATCCGTGATAAAGTGTTGCAAGGAGAGGCCAAAGAAGCGAAAATCGATGAGGAAGGTTTTTTGAGCATTAAGGGAAGGGTATGTGTACCCCGCGTCGATGATTTGATCAACACTATTCTGACAGAGGCTCATAGTTCAAGGTATTCGATACATCCGGGTGCAACCAAGATGTACCGTGACCTAAAGCAACACTTTTGGTGAAGTAGAATGAAGTGTGATATTGTGGACTTTATTGCCAAATGTCCAAACTGTCAACAAGTAAAGTATGAACACTAAAGGCCCGGAGGAACACTTCAGAGAATGCCCATTCCTGAATGGAAGTGGGAAAGTATTGCAATGGATTTCGTGGTTGGTCTTTCAAAGACATTGGGAAAGTTTGATTTCATTTGTGTAATTGTTGATAGGTTAACTAAGTCTGCTCACTTCATTCCGGTCAAGGTGACTTACAATGCATAGAAGTTTGCCAAACTTTACATCTCGGAAGTGGTGCGATTGCATGGGGTTCCACTATCCATCATATCAGATAGAGGTACACAGTTTACTTCTATGTTTTGGAATGCATGCGGAATTGGGTACTAGGTTGGACCTTAGTACTGCATTCCATCCTCAGACCGATGGTCAGTTTGAGCGAACGATTCAAGTGTTGGAAGATATGCTTCGTGCGTGTCTGATAGAATTTGGTGGCTATTGGGATAACTTCTTACCCTTAGCGGAGTTTTCATACAATAATAGCTATCACTCAAGCATTGATATGGCTCCATTTGAAGCATTGTATGGTAGGAGGTATAGGTCCCCCATAGGTTGGTTTGATGCATTCGAGGTTAGACCTTGGGGTACTAATCTTTTGAGGGATTCGATGCAGAAAGTGAAATCTATTCAAGACAAGCTTCTAGCGGCGCAAAGTAGGGAAAAAGAATATGCAGATCGAAAGGTTAGAGACTTAGAGTTCATGGAGGGTGAACAAGTCTTGTTGAAAGATTCGCCAATGAAAGGGGTGATGCGGTTTGGTAAAAGAGGTAAACTTATCCCAAGGTATATTGGTCCATTTGAAGTACTTAAGCGAGTAGGGGAGGTGTCTTATGAGTTAGCGTTGCCTTCAGGGCTGCCCGGAGTGCATCCGGTATTCCATGTGTCGATGTTGAAAAGATACCATGGGGATGGAAACTACATTATCCGTTGGGATTCAGTTTTGCTTGATGAGAATTTGTCTTATGAGGAGGAACCTGTTGCTATTCTAGATAGAGAAATTCGCAAGTTGAGATCAAGGGAGATTGCATCCATCAAAGTTCAATGGAAGAATCGACCCGTCGAAGAAGCCACTTTGGAGAAGGAGGCAGATATGCGAGAAAGATACCCACATCTGTTTAAAGATTCAAGTACTTCTTTCGCCCTTGTTTTCCTTCTTGTGATCGTTCGGGGATGAACGACAGGTAAATTGGTATCTATTGTAAAGACCTGTTTAATCATTTTGAACAGCAGATTTTATTTCTGGAAGAACAGGCCGAGACGACGGACCCCACGACGGACCGTCGCAGGGTCTCGTTTCAAAACACTTAGAAAATCTGAAATTGGGTACTGAAAATTGACTCTCTGAACTTCGTGATGGAATGGCAGGACGGACCGTCACAGGCGTGACGGACCGTCACAGAGTCTTCAGTGGAAATCTAGTCTCTGATAGTTGCGACGACCTGCAGGACGGACCATCGCAGGCACGACGGGCCGTCGCAGGTTGCGTAATCCTAGTCTGGGTCGGATTTCTTTATACGTTTTAAGGGACGTTTTTGACTATTCCTGCTTTAATTATAAAGTTAGTGGGTTAATGTTAATAAGTCTAATTACTTGGGGGTTAAAAGAGGTTACCTTAAGTTAATTAGTGGGTTATTATTGCCAACTTTTATTCTTAATTATATGCTAATTAGGGTAAAAGAAAGAGGGTTGGAATAAAGAAAATAGAAAGAATAGAAAGAGAGAGAAGGAGAATCGATAGAGAGAGACAAACGAAGAGGAAAAACACAAGGCTTTGGGAAATTCGTGCTTGATCACTAGTCTTCGGTGGAGGTAGGTTATGGTTTCTCTTACGATATTCGTAGTAAACTCTTAATAGCGAATTATATGTATTGATAATATTGTAAACCCTGCTATGTGCTTAATTGTATGCTTGCATGAATGTATTTATATAGTTGTGATTATATAAGCATGATGAAGTTATTGAATCTCAATCTTACAAAACCCTGATCTCTTGTTAATGATGATGCCTTGGTATAAAAGAATGCTTGATGAATCAAAGTAATGAGATTGATGATGAATCGGGTGTCACGAACCAACACGTAGATTTAGGGGATCGGGCGTGACGAACCTACACGTAGATTTAGGGGATCGGGTGTCAAAAACCGACACATAGATTTAACGGACGGGTGTCACGAACCGACACAAAGATTCAGGGGATCGGGTGTCACGAACCGACAGGTAGATTTAGGGGATCGGGTGTCACGAACCGGCACGTAGATTTAGGGGATCGGGTGTCACGAACCGACACGTAGATTTAGGGGATCGGGTGTCACGAACCCACACGTAGATTTAGGGGATCGGAGTGTCACGTACCGACATAAGAGGATTATTGAATATGAGGGAGCGAAGTGTCACGAACCGACACAAGAGAAATAAAAATAATGAATCTTGGATGATGTTAATATACTCAATCGAATGAACATAAATCCCAAATGAGTATGGTATTGAGGCTTGAGTCCTCATGTGTGAACTTGACGGTAATTGTTAACGATATAGTACTTGCTGTTGCTACATGTTGAGTATCATAGTTTATTTTATGATATTACTTGGTATATATTGATTTCTATTTTGAGTTGGCCGATGATATCTACTCAGGACCCGTGTTTTGTACTGACCCCTACTTTTATGTTTTCTTCTTGTTTATTTGTGGAGTGCCGCAAACATGCCGTCATCTTCGACTCAACAGTAACTCTAGCCAAGTCTTCATTACTCCGGATATCAGGGTGAGATAATGCTTCTAGCTTGGACTGGATCTTCCTCTTCATGTCTTGATGCCTTGAAGTTCCGGCATGGACTCGCTTTTACTTGTTTTACCTTTTTAGAATACTCTTTGTTTAGTAATTTGATCATAGATGTTCTTGTGATGATGACTTCCAGATTTTGGGGATAATAATAGTAATTGGTTTTTATTAATGAGTTTAAGTCTTCCGCATTACTTTATGTCGATATTACATTGAAATGTTAAGGTTTAGATTGGTTGGTTCGCTCACATAGGAGGGTAAGTGTGGGTGCCAGTCGCGGCCCAGATTTGGGGTCGTGACAATTTCATTTAAGGGTCTTAGACTATGTAGGTCAAGACATATAATATTCCTTACAATTCGCATGAAGACATTCATCATTCAAGTAGATCTTTCATGCAATATATAGAATCATACACTCACATAGGGGTTATGTGGGAAGGGGCTTTCCACATAAAACTATGTAAAATGAAACATACATCAAAACTGAACACCTCGACCGTAAGTGGATCAAACAATTCATATACAGAAAGTTCAACATATCATGCCTTCAAAGATTTCACATCAAAGCCAAGAGTAAAGACAAAGTCTATCATCTTAGATTAGGCACTTTAGATAGAAAAACATCATAAACCGACAACACAATACAATAATGAATTATATAGAAACATACTAGATTCTCATCCTTTATTCATTAATTAAAAAATATTAGGGTTTAGATTTGATGAAGAAGAGAAATAACGAGTCTTGTGGGGAATTATATAACAACCATAGACATTACCTAAATTCATTTACAAACCTTCATATATTATCATAAAATGTTAATTCATGTCATTAGGTTTTATTTATGATTACTACAATTCTAGGTGATCATGTTCTAAAGTCATCCATAAATACATAACCCTAACCTATACAAATAGAGGATGAGCGATAGAGTAACTTCATAGTAAAATCACCTAATCTATATAGAGATTCTAGACTATCAACCTATACACATCAATCAATCCACAAAATGTCTTACAATTGAGGAAAAAAGTGGAAAAACATCGGTATTTGGAGATGTGTTTAAAAACTATTAATATACAGTGAATTCACTCATAACTGAACATATTCAATCATAAACAATCATAATATATCAGCTGAAACGTTTTTAGAAGGTTACCCATGCTTTGGATGAAAACCTAGAATATGGAGAATTTGAAAATATAGATGAAGTTCTTTCTTGGTGATGGCTAACCGTGAATAAAGATCTCACATACCTTAATTAAACAAATTTACAAATTTTGTGGAAGAACATCTAGAATCTACAAAACCCAACTACAATGGTTTTTTCTTATTCTTGAGCTTAGAGAGTGATATTTTGAGAAAAGATGGGTTTTATTTTTATTCTAATTGTAGTTACCTAATTAAAGAAATTTAGGTTTTAAAAGTCTGTATATTAGGAATAGAATGGGAAAATATTGGTTCCTGTTTTAGAAAGACTACTTGAAGAACCCAACTTAAAAAATAAAAGATAGCTTTCCCACATTGTAGACACACCTTTGACACACCTTGTTCACCAAGGGAACTTAGAGACTCACCCAATGGCCCTTGGTTCCATTCTTTAAAAGAAAAAAACACACCAAATGGACAATCCTTCACTATTTTAGGCATATCTTTTTACCCCGTGATTGGAATTGGGAAGACCTAGTGGTGTAGAAAAAAGGACTCAGAGAGCTTTAATTGTATAGTAAATGACATATGTAAATCATATTTATCTAAGATATATTGTCATACCCCAAAAGTACACCCTATATGATATGATATTCTCGAATTTTAACATGCACACTCGACCTCTCGAAGGTCTTGTAAAAGCCCTGAGACATCATTCATTGCATACTTGTATGGAAAGTAGTGCATAACTAAAAAATTTCATATATATAATATCTTAAAATATCTTTCATATAAAAGGATAGAAAATACGAAGTCTCAACATATGATGTACCATGGTTTCACGGTACTTTCAATGCCTTTTCGTTATGTTTAGTGTGTGTCTAAAGTCTTTTTGTATTGATTTTTGATGTAGTACACTAGGAAATCTGTCCAAAGGAGAACGCGGAGATTTTGAGGTAAAATTGTAGAAGTGACCACCTGCGGACCCCATGAAGTTCTGTGGTGACTATGACGGTCCATAGAGGTGAACTGTCGTGAGAAAATAATGGCTGCTGAACCAAGTTGGTGAATTCTCAACAACTGTGGGACTACGAAAGCTCACAATGGACATTCAGAGACACAATGGTCCATCCTGCAAATTCGTCAATGCTAATAGAGAGTAGTCTTAGTACCCAACTTCAGAAGATTCTATGTGTCATGGAACGAAGCCCCTCAATGAACAATCGTGGTTGCAACGGCCGTCAAACCTGTCCGTCGACGGGAACAAACAATTGATGAAGAAATGCAGAAGAAAAAAAGCTATGTCTGAAGTGACGGAAGACCACGACGGTCCGTCGGAATGGTCGTCGACTCAGACGTGTTTTCGGTAGACTTTTCCTTAAATAAATGTTCCACTTTTATTAGGTTTTATTTCTTATAAATATTACAAAAAAAACCTCATTTTTGGGGTTAGAGTCTTGGATAATTTTAAGTTTTTTTGTCTTATTATTGAACTTTTGATTTTGGGATTTTATATTACTTTTTCGGAATTGATTATTGGTGTTTTGTTATTTTTTCAAGTAAATTTCTGGATTTTGTTCATTCTCGTTAGAGTAAGTGCAAGAATTCTTACATAATTACTATGCATTGTGTGATTATTATCATGGGTCAAAAAACTCCATAACTTGGGGATTCGTAACAATGGGTAAATAAAAGGGTAAAACCTAGCTAAAATACCGATCCTAGAATATTGTCTTGCATGTATTGATAGTTCTTTCTCTTAGAAGTCTTTTTAACGGATGGCCAACATTAGAACTCACTTTATTCCTACTTGCCGACCAAAGAGGTAGATAATAGGAAAAGAATTATCAATATTGATTTAGTGTATATTATCTAATAGGCTAGTGTCGGTCGGTACAAAGTAACAACTTAGTCAAATATCGAATATGATGCTTAATATGAGGTAAAGATAAGGTTTAGTAAAGAAACACACGAAGCTGGACCAAGGTGTAGAGTGAAAATTTCTAGATGCCGGACCAAGGATTTAGCAATACCTAACTTATAAGTTTCCATGTAAGATACTAGGAAAGGACAGTTATATCTAGAATTATAGAGTTAGGAGCCTGCCGGGAACACTTACGCCCTAGTTACTCTCATTATATGATTAAACTCGAATGCTTTAACCTGTCAGTTGTTTACTTTAATTTAGCAAATTGCTTTCATTAATCAAAAACCCCCTTTAGTTATTTGTTTAGTAAAGAAACACACGAAGTAATAATAGAATAAAGTTAAGGCTGAAGCATTTTCCTCGTGGGAACGATCCCAACCTCACTAGTTGTATTCTTTACTTGATGCCACCGCTTTTACTTCTTTTCGAGATGTAAATTTAGGCGTATCAATATATGTCTATCATAGACTAAAGAATACTTGGGACATGACCCATACTATTGAAATATAGAAACACTTATTCTATTACAACACTTAAATTAAATAAATCTAAAGATAGTAATGTCCTCAAATCAAGTGAGGACATACCCAAACTTTGGTTGAAAGAGTCCTAGATTCCATGCTTTTTTTCAACACGCCTCTCACCTTGCAGTTAGAATAATAGATATAAATAAAAGGAATGGAGTTAGTACAATGCATGTACTAAGTATGTCATAATGCGTAAAATCATGTTAAACGGACATTTTAGTTAAATATGCTATTTTAAAGTACGTTTTATAGAAATCTTTATATCATAATGTAAAAACCTTCATACAACACAAACTTTACATTTAAAAAGATAGCATCAAGAATACATCAAAAACACATAAACATGACACCCTTTTACCAAAGATGATTCTAAGATCACCTGAGTTAGTTATTAAGCGATTCCCCTACAATCCTCTCACACACAAAGAGATCCTTTAGACTACCTAAGATAAGATAATTCTCATTTCATTAAAAAACATTCCAATCTAGAGTTATTCTGAATACTTCCCTAGGTAAGACATAAAGAGACCCTTCTTATGCCCCCTCCACACATAACTAGGCAATTCTTAAAGCTACTCTATATAAATAGTTATTCATTAACATGTTTTTAAACTTAAGTCCTTATCTTAATTAGTGCAATAAGAGACATTCAACACTTTAGGACATTCTAATGATTGTCTTGGAGAAGACCTAGGGAGTCTCACACTAACTTCTTCAAAGCCTAATCGTGCCACATATAGATAACGGCCCATATCAATACCTAAACTTTATAGAACTTCTCCAACACTAGTTTGTATCCCATATGATGGAAATAGGAAATAAACGACATAAACTATACTAGATATGCATGTAATTCGCAGTCATGGACATACTTCAATGGAGGGTATTCTACTTGACAACGGTAGAACTAGGACACATCCCATGTAGGCAGATGGTTAAGGAATATCAAGGGTTAGTTATAGAGACTTCTCAGGCATACTCACTCGGTGCTATCCTTTGTTATAACAGAGTATTTCAATAAATGAGTATATGAAGAGGTACAATAACTTGTTCTAACAAAGTCACATTATACCTTACAAAAGAGGGTCCACTAAGTCTACCTAAAACGGTAAAGAAGATAGCTCAATGACATTTCTAGGGATGATTTTATGCTGTTCCATCCAACCAACAATATTTCCAACATTAACACAAGAAGGATACCATTACGACTTTAAACATTAAGGTTATCATAACCTTCCATCTAGGCTGAAGGTTCTACACAAAGGACCTTCTTAAGTATGTTCAGTGTCCCATGTCAATCACACATATAATACTAACAAGATTTATTATACTAAGTCAATAGTCCATATTCACATTGCAGATAAATGAAGTAAGGGACCTAAGTCTAGCGAAACAAGAAAAAACATACTTCACCATATCACATATAGCATATCCTTCAAGAAGCGCATAGGAATAACTAATGTTATCCATAGGTCACCCTATTCACTACTATAGTATCATTAATGTATGTTATCACAAGTCTCATAATCCATCAAGAATAATCATTATTAAACATCAAGTAATATACATAATGGCTTCACTATAACCTATTAGACACAAACATCATCAACATGAAAAACTCATTCATTGACTCCACATATACACATAAGTAATCAAGACCTTAACAATATTAACATATGCATGTTATGAAATGATAAATCCATACTTAACAAAGTAATGTTTATGAGTCCACATTGTTTCACAATTCATAAAGTAATGCCGATGAGGGCTCATTATTAACAAGTATAACACATAGGTATCGCTACCATAAGTGGAGCATACCAAACACCATCATAGTATAAGCTATTTACTACACAATATAGAGGATTTAAGGTCAATATACCACCATTCCAATCTCATACTCCCATCCATAGCCAATTAAACCAACTCAATATACAATGGCTCTTACCAATACCCATAGTAATCAATTCAATCTAATAATCATAATATACCATGAATCTGAGATAATAAAATATGAATTTATCAAATTAGGACAACCTAATAAAAATTTTAAAATGATTCTATAATAATTCAATAGCCCTAATAAAACTACACATGAATTTAACAGTATAGCGACATAGTCAAATCACCCATAAAATAGTAAAAACAAGGGTGTAATGGTTTGCATCGATTCATAGAAATTTATGTCTAAAATCATAAAAGTAACTTCAATTCAAAAATAACACATTTATTTAAAACGTTTTATGCACGAACCCATGGCTAGATTACAAATTACAAGTTTATCTTATTGGAAGTCTTCAAAAACACGTTAAAGATTGGTTCCTCCATAAAAAGAGATTAAACTATGAAATTCATACCTTGATTGATGCTTATCATCTATAATTGAGAAGATTTGATGGAGAAATAACCTTGAAAGCTCCATTATTCCTTCAAACTTCAATGGTGTTCTAGAGAGTTCTTTAGTGGTTTTGGATTTTGATTGTAAAATTATTATTTCATTTAAGTTTTTAGGACTTATAAACCCACTTAAAACTCCAAAAATACCCTTAAGAAGTTGCCCAACTATTTTTCTGAAGGCTAGGTGAAATACCTAACTTGCCCTTGAGTTCACCGAGATGCTGCATGAAATGGCAAACCATAATTGGCGTCTCAAACGCCGCCTCGTAGTCCAACTAATGGGCTATCATGGTCATCCGTGTTTTGAAAGGTTGTCTAAATGATAGAACATGCTCCCCGTTATTAGTTTCAACCTTGGGGGCGTCGATCAACCTACTAGGCATCGAATTGCATCCGTACATGAGGCTGGTTTTAAAAGCATTTATCTCACACAATGGGTCCTCCTCAAGGACCCATTGGTTTGTTAATGGGGAGTATTTCCCAGAAATTTCCATTCCTAATATAGTGGTACACATGTTAAGTACTTCTCACATCAATTTTATCCAAAACGAACACGATCATATACGATCTTTACGTGTTTGTTTTGGATGAAATTCATGTGAGAGGTCCTAAACCCATATACGATCATGGTTGTGTTGGAAATCTTTTGGATAAAATCCCCAAGTATCATACATGGGTCCTTGAGGAAGGACCCATGCTTGGTGGCCAAGACTGTCCTAGACAGCACACCTACGGATGGCAATCGACGCCCAGTGGGTCAGTCAACACCCCGTAGGTGAGATCTCGTCATTTGGAACTTACCAAGAGAGAGGGGGAACCAAAGACAAGACTCAGTACCATACCATGGACAAACAGGGTGGTCCGTTGGTCAAGAGATGGGTCATCAATAGTCCATCCATCGTTTGATTTTGTCTTTGCGCACTCACTATAAGTTCAATGAATGAATTGGTAAATTTACCCCACGCTCCAATAAGAATTTTGATGGTTGTTTTAATTGTTTATGGGTATTTTGAAGAATATATAAGTCATTAAACTCTCATTTGAACCCTAACACCTAAATCAAAACACATTCCCTCCAAAAGTTTCATCAAAAACACTATAAGAGTTCAAGGTGAAGATGATCTTGAATATGGTTCTTCAATAGAATTTCCTTATTCAATTATAATTGGGTTCTTCTAATAAGGTATTTGAGTTATTAATCTAAGGCTTTATATCACCTTAAAGTAATTTTGAAATATGATTTTCAAAGTTTTAAAAAAAGTCCGATTTCTACTCTAAGTCTTGGATTCTTTTATGAAAGATTTTCAAACGTTAAGATACGATGTTATTGATGTATAATTGATCTTTTAAGATGAGATTCTCTAAGAAACCCTGACCTTCTCAATTCTCTCTATTTCAAGAAAATATGGATGAATTTATTATGCTTTGATGTTAATTAATTTGTGTGTAGGTTGTTATGGGCTTTTTATTCGTGTATAGATTATGATTAATTCATTTATGGCCTATTTCATTTTGATCAATTGAATATTGCACATTCTTAGATCTATTGAATATTAAGCTTATTGAATTAATATTGACTCAATGTTCATGAATTATAGTGTAGTTTTCTATGGGTATTATATGATGTAAGGACTGTATTCAATCGATGTCTAATTTTTCTTAGATTGATAATTAAATATTGAATTGACGTAGATTCATTGAGTATTGTAGTTTATATATTGAATTGATAGTCATGGTCATGTGAAGGGCCTTATGGTATTGAATTAAATGATTTACCTTGAGATTGAAGTGGTGAGATTGAATGGGTGGTAGGCTGCCTGAATTCCAATAATTTTACGTATAGTTTTTGTATTATAATGTTGACTGGTATGGTCCACTTATTGTTGCCGTGTTATGTGAATTGATATGATCTTGTCGACGTTACTTTATGTATTGTGATGATCATGGCATGGACGGCACTACTTGAAGTATTATGATGATTCATGTAGTTGTTTATGTGAAGGACGATGATATCTACCTATATTTGAATTAATGTGAAAGTATGTGTGATTCTATTGATGTTATCTTGGTGGTCATGTTAGACTATGACTATGTTCCTATGTGTGTAGTCATAGAGTGGTTATGTGATTGTTCCCACTTTACTATATGAGTCTATAATCGTTATATTGATGATTATATGGTTGTGTATAGGATGAATTAAGTATGACAATCGTTATAGCTATGTGTTTCTGTCATGACCCCAAACCGGGCCGCGACTGGCACCCACACTTACCCTCCTATGTGAGCGAACCATCCAATCTAAACCTTAACATTTCAATGTAATATCAACATAAAGTAATGCGGAAGACTTAAACTCATTAATAAAATCAATAACTATTATTATCCCCAAAACCTGGAAGTCATCACCACAAGAACATCTATGATCAAAGTACTAAACTATGAGTATTCTAAAAAGCTAAAACAATTAAAAGCTAGTCCATGCCGGAAGTTTAAGGCATCAAAATATGAAGGAGAAGATCCAGTCCAAGCTAGAAGCATTAGCTCACCCTGAAGATCCGATGTGACGAAGACTGGCTAGAGTTACTGTTGAGTCGAAGATGACGGGACGTTTGCTGCACTCCACAATTAAACAAGAAGAAAACAATAAAAGTAGGGGTCAGTACAAAGCACGGGTACTGAGTAGATATGATCGGCCAACTCAAAATAGAAATCAATATATATCAAGTAATATCATAAAATCAACTATGATACTCAACATGTAGCAACAACAAGCACTATACCATTAACAATTACTATCAAGTTCACACATGAGGACTCAAGCCTCAATACCATACTCATTTGGGAATCATGTTTATTAGATTGAGTATATTAACATCTTTCAAGATTCATTATCTTTATTTCTCTTGTGTCGGTACGTAACACTCCGCTCCCTCATATTCATTAATCCTCTTGTGTAGGTACGTGACACTCCGATCCCCTAAATCTACGTGTCGGTTCGTGACACCCGATCCCCTAAATCTACGTGTCGGTTCGTGACACCCGATCCCCTAATCTCCTTCTATCAATTCATCAAGCCTTCTTTCTTACCAAGGCATCATCAATCCCATTATTTTAGTTCATCACGCCTTCTTTTATACCAAGGCCTCATTATTAACAAAGAGATTAGGTTTTTATCAAGATTTGGGATTCAATAACTTCATCATGCTTAATATAATCACAATTATATAATCACGTTTATGCATGTATACAATTAAGCACATAGCAGGGTTTACAATACTATCAATACATATCATTCTCTATTAAGAGTTTACTATGAAAGCATGAAAACCATAACCTACCTCCACCGAAGATTCGTGATCAAGCAAGCAAATTTTCCCAAAGCTTTGTGTTTTTCCACTTCTTGATCGTCTCTCTCTCTATCGATTCCCTTCTCTCTCTTTCTTTTCTTTGTATTTTCTTTATTCAAACCCTCCTTATTTTACCCTAATTAGTATATAATTAAGAATAAAAGATGGCAATAATAACCCACTAATTAGCTTAAGGTTACCTCTTTTAACCCCTAAGTAATTAGACTTATTAACATTAACCCTCTAACTTTATAATTAAAGTAGGAATAGTCCAAAATGTCCCTTAAAACGTGTAAAGAAATCCGACCTAGACTGGCATTTCGCAGTCTGTGACGGCCCGTCGCGCCTGCGACGGTCCGTCCTGCTACCCGTCACAGAGTTCTGAGACTCAATTTCTCTGAAGAGTCTGTGACGGTCCGTCACACCTGTGACGGTCCGTCACACCTGTGACGGTCCGTCCTGCCATTCCGTTACGAAGTTCAAAGAGTCGATTTTCAGTATCCAATTTCATATTTTCTAAGTGTTTTGAAACGAGACACTGCGACGGTCTGTCGTGCCCATGACGGTCCGTCGTAGGGTCGGTCGCGTCAGCCTGTTTTTCCAGAAATAAAATCTGCTGCTCAAAACGACTAAACAGGTCGTTAGAATAGATACCAATTTACCCATCGTTCGTCCTGGAACGATCACAAGAAGGAAAACAAGGGCGAAAAGGAGTACCTGACTCTGTAAACAGATGTGGGTATCTTTCTCGCATATCTGCCTCCTTCTCCCAAGTGTCTTCTTCAACGGGTCGCTTCTTCCATTGAACTTTGATGGATGCAATCTCCCTTGATCTCAACTTGTGAATTTGTCTATCTAGAATGGCAACAGGCTCCTCCTCATAAGTCAAATTTTCATCAAGCAAGACTGAATCCCAACGAATAATATAGTTTCCATCCCCATGGTATCTTTTCAACATCGACACATGGAATACCGGATGTACTCCAGACAGCCCTGGAAGCAAGGCTAACTCATAAGCAACCTCCCCTACTCGCTTAAGTACTTAAAAGGGACCAATGTACCTTGGACTTAGCTTACCCCTTTTACCAAACCACATCACCCCTTTCATGGGCGAAACCTTCACCAAGACTTGTTCTCCTTCCATGAACTCTAAGCCTCTAACCTTTCGATATGCATATTCTTTTTGTCTACTTTGCGCCGCTAGAAGCTTTTCTTGAATAGATTTCACCTTCTCCATCGAATCCCTCAAGAGATCAGTACCCCAAGGTCTAACCTCGAACGCATCAAACCAACCAATGGGGGACCTATATCTCCTACCATACAATGCTTCAAATGGAGCCATATCAATGCTTGACTGATAGCTATTATTGTATGAAAATTCCGCTAAGGGTAAGAAGCTATTTCAATGGCCTCCAAACTCTATCACACATGCGCGAAGCATATCCTCCAACACTTGAATCGTTCTCTCAGACTGACCATCGGTCTGAGGATGGAACGCAGTACTAAGGTCTAACCTAGTACCCAATTCCTCATGCAATGTCTTCCAAAATTTAGAAGTAAACTGCGTACCTCTATCTGATATGATGGATAGTGGAACCCCATGCAACCGAACGATTTCTGAGATATAGATCTTGGCTAACTTCTCGGCATTGTAAGTTACCTTAACCGGAATAAAATGAGCAGACTTAGTTAACCTATCAACAATCACCCAAATAGAGTCGTACTTACCCATCGTCTTTGGAAGACCAACCACGAAGTCCATTGCGATTCTCTCCCATTTCCATTCTTGAATTGGCATCCTCTGAAGTGTTCCTCTGGGCCTTTGGTGTTCATACTTTACTTGTTGACAGTTTGGACATTTGGCAATAAAATCCACAATATCCCGCTTCATTCTACCCCACCCAAAGTGTTTCTTTAGGTCACGGTACATTTTGGTTGCACCAGGATGTATAGAATACCTTGAACTATGAGCCTCTGTCAGAATAGTGTTGATCAAATCATCGACGCAGGGTACACATACACTTCCCTTGATCCTCAAAACACCTTCCTCATCGATTTGTGCTTCCTTAGCCTATCCTCGCAATACCTTATCTTGGATTCTGTGCAGTTTCTCATCATCCGACTGTCTTCCCTTAATCTTGTCAAGAAAGGAAGATCTTGCCTCCACAGAAGCCAACAATCCTCCCTTCTCATTTACTTCTAATCTCATCAAGTCATTAGCTAGAGTCTGAACCTCTCTAGCCAATGGGCATCTAGAAACATGCAATTGAGCTAGACTTCCCATGCTCCCTGACTTTCTACTTAAGGCATCTGCCACAACATTAGCCTTTCCTGGATGATACAAGATAGTGATATCGTAGTCCTTTAGTAGCTCCATCCATCTCCTCTCTCTCAAGTTCAAATCCTTCTAAGTAAAGACATACTGAAGGATACGATGCTCCGTATAGACCTCACACTTAACCCCATATAAATAGTGTCTCCATTGCTTTAATGCAAACACTACCGCGGCCAATTCCAAATCATGAGTTGGATAGTTACGTTCATGCACTTTTAATTGTCTTGAAGCATAAGCAATCACATTCTTCTCTTGCATTAGCACTGCACCCAAACCCGAATAGGATGCGTCACAATATACAATGAAATTCTTACCTTCCACTGGCAAGGTGAGAATTGGTGCAGTAGTCAACAGAGTCTTGAGCTTTTGAAAGCTTTCCTCACACTCATCCGACCATACAAATGGAACATTTTGCTTAGTCAAGTTTGTCAGTTGGGAAGCAATAGAAGAGAATCCCTTGACAAATCGGCGGTAGTAGCTAGCTAACCCAACAAAGCTCCTTATTTCTGACACATTAGTAGGTCTTACTCAATTCTTCACTGTCTCAATCTTAGAAGGATCCACCATCACTCCATCCTTAGAAACCACGTGCCCCAAGAAGGACACTGCATCTTGCCAAAACTCACACTTAGAGAACTTGGCATAAAGCTTTTTCTCCCTCAACATTTCCAATACCATTCTCAAATGCTCCTCATGTTCCTCCTTACTTTTAGAGTATATCAGTATATCATCAATAAATACGATCACGAAGAGGTCCAAGTATTGCTTAAGAATCCCATTCATCAAACTCATGAACGCAGCAGGGGCATTCGTTAGACCAAAAGACATCACTACAAATTCGTAATGCCCATACCTGGTTCTAAAAGCAGTCTTTGGCACATCCGTTGCCCGTATTTTCAATTGATGATAACCGGATCTCAAGTCAATCTTAGAGAAGACACAAGCACCTTGTAACTAATCGAACAAGTCATCAATGCGAGGAAGAGGATACTTGTTCTATATGGTTACCTTGTTCAACTGGCGGTAGTGTATGTACATCCGAAAACTCCCATCCTTCTTCTTCACAAACAAAATTGGAGCACCCCAAGGAGATGCACTTGGCCTAATGAAGCCTTTGCTCAACAACTCTTGAAGTTGTGCTTTTAACTCTCTTAACTCCGTGGGAGCCATTCTATAAGGGGGTATAGAAATGGGGCGAGTAACCGGTTCAAGGTCAATACAGAAATCAATATCTCTATCCGGTGGCATGCCAGGAAGGTCTGCAGGGAACACATCCCGAAACTCACGGACCACCGAAACCAACTCAATCGAAGGCACTTGAGTAGTGTAATCCTTGAGATGTGCCAAGAAGGCTAAACACCCTTTACTAACCATTTTCTTAGCACGAAGAAAGGAGATGATACACACCGGATTGGAAGTGTAGTCACCCTCCCACACTAACGGATCTGTCCCAGGCTTGGCTAACGTCACCGTTTTAGCATTACAATCCAAGATTGCAAATTGAGGAGAAAGCCAAGTCATACCAAGAATTACATCAAAATCATCCATTTCTAAGATAACCAAATCTACATAAGTGTTGCTCCCCACAAAGTTCACTAAACAAGACCTATATACCTTTTCAACTACCACAAACTCACCCACCGGAGTAGAAACACGAATAGGTATATCAAGTAATTCACAATGTAAATTTAGACCATTAGCAAATGAGGAAGATACATAAGAAAATGTGGATCCAGGATCAAACAATACAGAAGCCATGCAATCACAAACCAGAAGATTACCTTTGATGACAGCATCAGATGCCTCCGCTTCAGACCGCCCAGGGAAAGCGTAACAATGGGCCCTATCGTTTGTCTGTCCATTGCCCCTACCATGTTGTGATTTAGTGGCTCCAGTTTGCCCATCACCTCGACCATTTTGGTTACCACCATTAGCTCGATCACCACGTCCTCCAGAATAATGGCCTCTACCATGACAACCACTACCTCTAGCCATTGGGTGTCTATAACTCTGTTTTGGACAATTTCTCCTAACATGTCCAGTCTCCCCACATCCATAACACTCTCTAGAGTAAATCATAGTTCTCTCAGAGAAGTGTTGACCGGTCTGAGGTGGACCCCCAACTACAGTCTGTAGTGAAGACTGAATGGGTCGAACTGAGTAACCTCCGGAACCCTGTCCTTCAGAGTAAGAACCATTAAACTCACCTCCCTTTCGAAACCTCTTTGATGTCGTTGCCATGGTGAATTCATCTGGCTTCACTCCTTCCACCTCTACCACGAAATCTACCACTTCTTGGAAGATTTTGCCGTAGCCGCTACTTGTAAGGCTGAAATCCGAAACACTGACCTCAACCCCTTCACAAAACGACGAATCCGCTCTTGTGAACTGGAACAATGTTTGGTGGCATATCTGGATAGTGCACAAAATTTAGCCTCATATGCATTGACCTACATCCTACCTTGCTCTAGGCTCAAGAACTCATCCCTTTTCCTATCCCTCAATGTCCGAGGGATATACTTCTCCATAAAAAAGCTAGAGAATGACGCCCAAGTCATAGGTGGTGCCTCTGTTGGTTTACACTTATTATGTGACCGCCACCACATTTTGGCATTCCCTTGAAACTGATAACTCACGAACTCAACACCAAACCGTTCTACATTACCCATCTTGTGTAGTAGCTCATGACAGTCAACAAGAAAATCGTAAGCATCCACAGATTCAGCACCCTTGAAGACTGGAGGTTTCAATTTCATGAACTTACTGAAAAGTTCATGCTGATCATTTATCATTATAGGCCCATCTCTGGGGTAGGTTGGGGTGGGAATCCCTCATTCTGCACTTGTTCATTTTCCCCATCTTCCCCTTCCCTTATTACTTCCTTAGTCGGTGGAGGAGTCACTGCCCTAGTATCAGATGGGCTAGGTGCTCATCCTCTTCCCCTAGAGGACGTCCTCCCACAACCTCTACCACGGCCTCTTGCCGCTGATCTTCCTCGAGCTACAGCCCCAGTGGCTGGCTCAGACGTACCCTATCCCACCGGTGCTGGTGTTGGTGTTGGCGTAGTCGTTGCTCTAGTTCTAACCATCTGTGAAAGGGAGTGAAGATGGTCAGATACCAATTTGTATCACCTAGATACCAATTGGACCCAAGTAATAGCACGAAAGAAAGAATTAAAGAATGGAATTTTTCTAAAGTCTTATAGCCTCTCAAAGAAAAGTAAAGGCGTCCCCCTACCGTTCCTTAGGACTCTACTAGACTCGTTCTTGTGTGATGAGACCAACGAACCTAATGCTCTGATACCAAGTTTGTCACGACCCAAAACCGGGCTGCGACTGGCACCCACACTTATCCCCAAAACCTGGAAGTCATCACCACAAGAACATCTATGATCAAAGTACTAAACTAAGAGTATTCTAAAAAGCAAAAACAATTAAAAGCTAGTCCATGTCGAAAGTTCAAGGCATCAAGACATGAAGAAGAAGATCCAGTCCAAGCTAGAAGCATTAGCTCACCCTAATGATCCGATGTGACGAAGACTGGCTAGAGTTACTGTTGAGTCGAACATGACGGCACGTTTGCTGTACTCCACAATTAAACAAGAAGAAAACAATAAAATTAGGGGTCAGTACAAAGCACGGGTACTGAGTAGATATGATCGGCCAACTCAAAATAGAAATCAATATATATCAAGTAATATCATAAAATCAACTATGATACTCAACATGTAGCAACAACAAGCACTATATCATTAACAATTACCGTCAAGATCACACATGAGGACTCAAGCCTCAATACCATACTCATTTGGGAATCATGTTCATTAGATTGAGTATATTAACATCATTCAAGATTTATTATCTTTATTTCTCTTGTGTTGGTACGTGACACTCCGCTCCCTCATATTCATTAATCCTCTTGTGTCGGTACGTGACACTCCGATCCCCTAAATCTACATGTCGGTTCGTGACACCCGATCCCCTAAATCTATGTGTCAGTTCGTGACACCCGATCCCCTAATTCTACGAGTCGGTTCGTGACACCCGATCCCCTAATCTCCTTCTATCAATTCATCAAGCCTTCTTTCTTACCAAGGCATCATCAATCCCATTATTTTAGTTTATCACATGTTGTTTTACACCAATGCCTCATTATTAACAAAGAGATTAGGTTTTTATCAAGATTTGGGATTCAATAACTTCATCATGCTTAATATAATCACAATTATATAATCAAGTTCATGCATGCATGCAATTAAGCACATAGCAGGGTTTACAATACTATCAATACATATCATTCTCTATTAAGGGTTTACTATGAAAGCATGAAAACCATAACCTACCTCCACCGAAGATTTGTGATCAAGCAAGCTAATTTTCCCAAAGCTTTGTGTTTTCCCCTTCTCGATCGTCTCTCTCTCTATCGATTCCCTTCTCTCTCTTTCTATTCTTTCTATTTTCTTTATTCAAACCCTCAATCTTTTACCCTAATTAGTATATAATTAAGAATAAAAGATGGCAATAATAACCCACTAATTAGCTTAAGGTTACCTCTTTTAACCCCTAAGTAATTAGACTTATTAACATTAACCCTCTAACTTTATAATTAAAGTAGGAATAGTCCAAAACGTCCCTTAAAACGTATAAAGAAATCCGACCCAGACTGCGATTTCGCAGTCTGCGACGGCCCGTTACAGAGTTCAGAGACTCAATTTCTCTGAAGAGTCTGTGACGGTCCGTCCTGCCATTCCGTTACGAAGTTCATTGAGTCGATTTTCAGTACCCCATTTAAGATTTTCTAAGAGTTTTGAAACGAGACACTGCGACGGTCCGTCGTGCCCATGACGTTCCGTCGTGCCCATGACGTTCCGTCGTGGGGTTCGTCGCCTCAGCCTGTTTTTTCAGAAATAAAATCTGCTGCTCAAAACGACTAAACTGGTCGTTACAATTTCTAGAATGACATGTAATATGTGGTAAGGTGAAATATGTTGTGTCTTGTCTTAGTTGACTTGTGTCCCTTACATGATGCATGTATGCATGTGAATATGATATGTCCTGACTTATGATGATAAAGACTCATAGTGTTGAATGTATGAATGATATGTGAAAGTTCAATGATGCTAAGAAGGTCATTTATGTGAAACCTGGGACCTAGTATTGAGGTTATGAATGTTCAAGTTGAAAGTCATAGTTGTATCCTCCAAGTAAAGGAAGGAGGGACCTAAAGGTTGACTTGATTGAATGGCATCATAACAAACCTTAGAAAAGTGATCATGAGATTTTTGTCACCATGTAAGGTAGCCCTAGAGGAACTCTTTTGTAGGTTAATGTGATTGGATTATGAACTTTATATGGAACCTTTTTATATGAACGTTACGTGTAAATTATTGTATGAGAACAAAGTCTAGCACCAAGTGAGTATAGTAAGGGAAGTAGTTCTAGTCAAAGGATAAGACTAGAGTACAAAGCATGCCCTTCATATTTCTTTACCATGTGCCTAGATGGGATGTGTCCAAGTTCGACCATTGGCGAGTAGAAAACCCTCATCTGAGTAGGTTAGAACTCCAGATTCCATGTCTTTCTACTATGGTCTTTGTTAGTATTGACTAATCTCATCATGTGGGACACCTAATAGTATTAGATAAGTTCTATGAGGTTTAGGTGGTTGTATGGAACACTATCTTGACATTGCGCAATAGGCTTTAAAGAAGTTAGTTAGAGTCCTTAGGTCTTATCCAAGACCATTACTTGAATATTTTTATGTTATGAGTGTCTCTAAAAGAACTAAGAGCGATGTTATCTTTTTAAGGTAGGAAAGTATGTTAAACAAAAAAGTACTTATCTAGAATAGTTATGGGTTATCTAGTTAAGGTATGAAGGGGGCAAAGGAATGTCACTTCTCATCTTAGCTAGGTATGTCTTAAGAAGGACTATTGTTAGGGAATATGTTTAATTATGAAGACATGATTCAAACTTAGGTTAGTCTTAAAGATTACATATGTAATCTTGAAGAGGTCAATCATGAACATTTGTTCTCGATTTACTTGAGTAAATCTTTTGATACCCTTTTTAGGTGAGAATGTCATATTATATGTATGCTAATGTATTGAGTGAGACTTATTCTATGCTAGGTAGTCCATAGGATCTCTTAAGTCTGCGTGTAAGGGAATGTATGGGTGATCGCTTCACAACTCACTCAAGTGAACCTTAGAGTCACTTTTGGTAGGAGGATCTTATGTTCATGTGATTGATGCATTTGTAATTATGTTTATATCATTATGAGTGGTCTTATGCATCATTTAGGTGTGCCTAGAGAAGGTGAATGTGCAGTCTCTCTTTGTCTTAATTGAGTTAGTATTAGGATAGCTTTTAGTGATGGAATTATATTCTAAAAGGTTTTCAAGGTGAAGCTAATGAAATTCACTCTAACAATGAAGAAGTTCGCTCTATAGTGAAGTAAGATCAATGTAATATTTTCTAAAATTTGACTTATTGCTTAAATGATTTCTTATGTGTTTCTAAATTATTAAATGTTGTTCTTATCATTATTGTATAATGTTTTTTAATCAAAATTTATGAAAAACGTGCTATTTACTAAATGTCCCTTTTTCATGGTGTTCGCATGGATTCCATACTAAGTACATCTGTTAGCTAAAGCCCCAAATTTTGAGCCTCAGAACTAAACGAGGGTTACCAGCACGACCAGTCGATGGGTCTATGAGTCGTAGATAGTGGGAGTCGATGGAACCTACAACTCCACATCCTGCACACTATTTCATTAAATGGATGAATGGGAAATTTACCCCACGTACGAACCTGACTCTAGGCAGTCATTTTATGAATTTTTGGGTGTATTAGGTTGATTAAAAATATCAAAACCCCAATTAGACTTCATTATTCAGATGTCACACTTCCCTCTCAAAAGAAACCTATGTAGAAACCTCTAATGGAGATAAAGATCAAGGTCAGCTTGTAAGTTGGATTTCTATGGATTCTTCATCATCTTTTCGTAGTTCTCCTCTATAATGAGGTGTTTGTATCCTTAATATTTAGATAGCCTGTCATCTAAAGATCTCCTTCAAAGCTTTTTAAAGGGAATTCATGATAAAAAAACTCTATATCTTTCGATCTAGCAATGGCTTCTTTCTAAAAATGATTTCAAAAGAATTATCCCAATGATTTTATGATGATCTAGTGTTTTTAATATGATTTTCAATTAAATTTTTTAATGAACCCATGTTCCTCCAAAATCTAAATGTAGCATATATTGTGGTTATTGTCATCTTAATGTTTGATTTATTTTAGTGTGATTCAATTATGGTTTATTGATTATAGGTACAATCATGTATGCTAATTGACGATGAATTGTGTATTATTGATAAATGAGGATACAGGATTGGAGTTTTGGTATGTTGGATCTACATTCCTTTACTTCCTATAGAATTCATGATGTACTATACATAATGTGATGTTCATCATATGAAAGTTGAGTTATGATTTCGATAAGGTTAATGAACTTTTACCTACTTCCCTATAAATGGATATTGATGAATTATGAGTATTAATATATTATGATCAAATCTTTGTGAATCATTAAGATTGCTCTACTTCTTCTACTTTTGATAGAATTGCTATTTCAATTGGCCTTGTGGCATTGTATGGTATGATCCACTTATGGTGGACGTGTTTAATTTCTTGTCAATCTTAATAAATGTGTATCATGGCCTTGAAATCATGTTATGTATTATGAATAGTGGTTATGATTATCACATAATGTGAAGTATTATGCCTAGCCTCCTTTCTAGTTAAGATCTAGGTTGTATTACTAATGTTATAAGCATGTTGATGACTATGTTAGGTTCATTAGATGCTGACATATATGAAGTAGTAATGGTTAATGACCCCTACATAGGTACCTTATATGAATGTGTAATATTAACCAATGTTACGAGCGTTGAATGCAAGTGTCGAAGTCGTATTGTCTCCTCTGCTAGTATTTTATGTGTGGCCTACACTTGAATGTGCATTATGTTCTTAAAAGCATTTCTGCCTCAATATGATTTTGATAGAAATTATGTGATCATTCTTACCAATGTACACACGTTCACGCCTTATGCACGCTTATAAATAGTATAGGTTCATGGTGTCTAATGAAGAGTTAATTCTCAGATGCACTAACGTCAACTACTATTCATGTAAAGTATGTCTCCATGAAGCATGAATGTATCTTATATAGTATGAATTTATAGGTGACTATTTTTGTTAAGGACATGTGACTTTGTTTACATATTGCACATGTATACCTTGATAGGATAGTTCGTAGATTGATGTTATATGTAGATGATATGAATGCATGACTAAGTTATGAATTTGAAAGTATATTATATGATGAAGTTTGCATATGTATGGTGTCTAAATGTGTTTAGGTGAAAGGTATTCTCATGAAATTACACACATGAATGCATATATTGAAGCATGTATGAAAATCTAGTAAAGTGAGGCTCTCTTGAAAGGTATTCTCAATTGTACTCTAAACTATATTGTGCGTGAATTTTCTACGTCCATGTGAAAGGTTTTCTCAAATGAATTAGGTTGATGAAAGGCATTCTAATCTATAACCTTTGACCTAAGAATATGAGGGATTAATTCTCCTAAAGCCATTTGTATGAAGTGAAGTTAATAAAGACATTCAATAAAGGGAACATAATTTAGCACCGAGTGAACTTGACAAAAGAGAGGGAGGTGCCCTTCCTATTGAGGAACTCTTGTTTACCAATGTCCGGATAAGAGGTGTTGACTTTCCCTTGAGGTAGATTTACCTTATGTTCCTCGTGAGATGGAAGTCACAATGACAATTGGCATAAAGAGGGCTTCAATATTTATATCCATGTTCCATAAAACATGTGTTCCCCATAGGATCTTGCAAGTGATATCACCTATTAAGCTGCCATGATGTTAATGTTCAACTTGGGCAAGGTAGAGCACCTCTTTTGGTGTGGGGTTCCATGATACCAAATTCAATATTTGGCTTACATGTTCTTATTATTGGTTAAGGCTAGGATATCCCTAAAGTAAAATGGACCCTAACTAGGATAACCTAAGGGAAATTTCATAGTGTAGGTGAGGGTATGAGACTTTACCTATGCATTGCACAAGTAGCTTTGGAGGGGAGTTCGAGGATGGTGTTATATTTTTATATGAATTTTCATATGTCTTATATGCATTACATTATTATATTGACTTACTTGAATGATAATATGCATTGCATAAGTCTTGTAGTGACTATATGATGAAGTCTTACACTAGATGCATAATATTCGTCTTGCAGACTATGTGATGAGGACTTACTTAACATGTATGAAGTTGTGTATACTTGAATTGATGATATATGGAGTATATTATGTTTGTAGTCTCTTTATAGGTTTGCTTAGTATGTGTGAGGTTATGGGGCTTCACTTGTTCATTGCATTAGTAGAGTTAGAGTGGGATTATGAGTAAGGTCTTATGATGTCGTGTAAACTCAAGTCGAAGAATTTAACGTTAGATAATGTCTTTTAAGTTATTATTGGTAGAGTTTACTTACATCATATCTTCGAATAAATCTTTTGTGAGGTTCATCCAATATGTTGAGTTATATGTCAAACTTTTGTTGTCATGATATTCTAAAGCTCTAGCTATATTTATATATTTTTGATGGTTAATGAAGGTTCTATGTATGATTAACTTATGTTTTTAAGGTGATGCATGAGTGTTGATAGTGTAATGAGACCTTATCTATACATTGCACCAAGAATAAATAGAGGGTTACTTGGAAAATTAAAAAGTTAAGAAGAAAAAGAAGTTAGAGTGAACGAAAAGGTGCTTACTATAAAGGTGACGTAGTTACTGTAAAATGATTCTAAATGTGCCTTAAATGCAATGTATGTTATTATGTAATGTTTTGACCATTGTATATGCTTAAATAAATTATGTGAATTGTATGATGCTAATTTTACAGAAAGTCATGGTGCATAATTTCAAAGTAAATATCCCTTTTCAATGCATGTCTTCTCATGGTTCCCATACTTAATGTATTCTTCTACTAATACCATTCTTCTTCACCTTTTTACACGAAGTGTAGGTTATGGATGCATAATCTCTAAGGTGAAGTGCTTGATATTTGTTTTCCAAGCTCAAGTAAAAGGGTCTTTAGGATTCAAGGATTTCTTATTTCAAGTGTTATTGGTGTTATGTAATAGCTTTGATATTATGTTCTGACGTTAAAGGTTTTTGTCCTTGTTATACTATATGATGTTTGAGTCTAAGATTGCAAGCAGAGTTAGAGTCTAACTATGTATTATGATATTATATATGATGAAAGTGATGTTTTCGCATATGATCTTCTATGAAATATTATAAATTTTCCCCTAAATTTACCAATGATAATGCGATGAATGAGTAATATAGGCTTGTATAATACCTCCAAGAGTTCAACTACGCCATGTTTATCATAGGGGGTGCTCCCCGTTCATGACAACGAGGTGTTATACAATGAGGTTATTAAAGTGGTTTTGGCTTCCAAAGTATGATATTGCCACGTCTAGTAGAGTTTCGTTCATCGGTGTTGAGTAGAAACACATTTATGAGCGAGAGGCTATAAGAAGATAGAGTTTCTCATTATTCTCATTTCTTTCCATAGAACATAACTATATATGATCTCTCTCTTAAGTGTCTTGTCCGGTGGTCTTTTACATGTGATTTGTTGGATGAGATGGTATCTCTATTCTTGAGGGATAAAAGGTGAGTTTTAATACTTATCTTGGTTTTATGGTTTGATGTGTATAGGTGAAAGTGCATTTGACATGTGTTTATATGATGTAATTTATGGCTATATAAGTCATTTATGTGAAATGATATTATATGTGAGAAGATATTATATGATATGGTTATGAATTGCTTGTAACATTTCGAAAATACAAGACTTGCTGTAGGGACTAATAAAGGTGTCCTGAGGTCTAAAAACTGTTTTCAGGACTCTTATAATGAATATTAGACTTTTAGGATTAGAAACTAAAACGTCTAAGAATGTCCATCACGTTTGAAAATTTAGTTCAAGGATACACAAACGAGCTTTAGCCTATTTTACTAGCTTTTAGGAGTCGGAAATTTATGAAAATATATGAAAGGGTGTATAACATTTTTTAAGGTGATAAGCGGTAAAAATTTCACGGTACGTAAAAATTTCACGGTACGACTGCCCAAGGACAAACCAAAGTCCCTTGAGGAAGTCCCATGCACATAGGAGGCAACAATGCCTGGGCAGTGTGCAATCACGAAAGCCAGGAACAACTCAGGTGTGGATCGACGGGTTATCAATTCCATCCATCGTACCACACTTAGACAAAATGGGGAATCCTCGCCTGCACAAGTCTCTGAACAAAATTTAAAGTGTATACGACGGAGTGGCACCAAGTCGTTGACTCACAGAAAGCCCCTCGTTCGGGGTCTCGTCTGTTAATGTCAAATTTCCGGCACATTTTTTAGTTGGTTTCATTTAATTACTTAATGTGTAAGGTGTTTAATTAGTGGTTTAAGGGAGTATACTTATTTTAATTAATCCCCCATATAAAGACCCCAATCTTCATTAGTCTAAACACAACTCACAAAATAAACTCTCTTCCTTCTCTCTTCTTTCTCTCCCTATTGGAAAAGACCATTGAAGACAATCTAGATGGAGATGTTGGGGTCTGGAAAGGGACTATGTAACATAAAATATTCATCAAACGTTAAGGTATGGGATCTAATTTACCTTTGTGACTTCTTTCATCAACGGTCTCCTCAAAAGTATTTCTAAAAGTTGAGTTTTCAAGTGGATTTTATCCAATTACGAGTTTGATGTTATGAACTGAGTTCTTTATGGTTTCTTTAGGTTATAATGAATATATTAACATGTATTTTAACTTGATTATTATGATTTGTGATTGGTTGGTCTAAATTGAAGAGCATGATCCTTAACCTTTAACCCTAGGTTTGATCTTGATTTCCATTAGGTTGTGATTGATTCAATTGACTTGATTAATGGTTAAATCACTACTAAATGATTTTTTTACACTAATCATGAAAAAATTAAGATGAATTTTAGTCTTTTATACTAGTTCTTGAGAGGTGATCTAGGTTATGGGAATTGACCTAAGTATCTTGTCTTAAGCTTTGATTTAGTATTGAATTATGGTGTAATGAATCTTCTACCCTTGTTATCACGTTGATTATTGAAATATGATTATGTTGTAAAGTAATTGTGCTGAATAAAGGGCATATCGTAAGACCTTGATGATGAATTATGAAGGAGACTTTGTCAATCTTGTAACCCTTATTCTTTACTTCAACGGTTAATTGTGATAATTTCATGATTTTGGGTTAGAGTATGCCTTATTTTGGAATCATAGGGTGGCATTATGTTGAATTGAAATGTCTTTATTATGATTTTGAGGTTGATTAAGACGTAAATGTTAAATGGATGGTGATGTATCCTGATGTGCCTTATTATGAAGTGATACTCAATGTGTTAACCTGACCTATATGAATTGTAATGAATGGAATAATACTCATATAATTCTTATTGATCTATTGATAATGATGATTATAGAAGGTATAGACCCTATGACCTAAACAAAATTGTCATTGATAATTAAAGATTAAAGTCAATTAAAAAATAGACTCTAGCTTAGGACTGAGTGAACTAGATTTAGGAGTGTCCGTTCCCACATAGGGAAGATAAGATCACTAAAGTATTCTTGAGATTGGAGACTACAACGCATGGAGTATTAACAGGGTCCCTACTATATCTCCTGGTTCTTGAACTATGTTTCCCCATACGAATACTAGATATTTAATCCTTGTAGTTTCTATGTTTTTTTGTGTTGGCACTACCTTGGCAAGTAGTCCGCCTTCTTTCGGTGTAGGGTTTTATGACATCGAATTCAACACTACCTCATGTGCTCTATGTCGGTTAGAGAAAGGTGTCCCAAAAGGTAAAATGAATTAAAGGAATGACCACTAACAAGGATAACCTAAGAGGTCTAGTTTGTCTAGGTAGGGGTATGGGACTCTACCTAAGCATTGAAGTTGTTAGCTTTGAGGGGAGACTTAGGAGAATGTTCTTATGTATGTTTATGTTTATGATAATATATGAACTTTCACATTGCTGATACTATATGTTTATTAGTTCACCTATGAGCATGTATTGGGTTATATTATTAAAGTAAGATGAAATGTATATCTAAATGTCATGTTATGTGAACTAGGGTTTTAGTCATGATTCATGTTGGTTTGCTTGATTAAGTAAGGTTATGGGGCTTTTCTTGGTCATTGCACTTGTTAACTTGATAAGTATTCATGAGTAGTTGCCTTACATATTAGGATATGGTTAACTCTTATTCATGCGTATGATGTCATTCCCTGATCATAGGGTTAGAGTAGATTATGGGTCCAAATATGTTGATATTCATATTACTTGTTTGAGTTAGTTAGCATGCTTCGTTACTTGGTATGACTTGTTTGATTCTGTATAAGACTCTTAAAGGGGTAAAATAACATAGTTTAACAAAATGTCCCTTTTTAGCATGTTTTGATCTTATATGTGCATATGGTCTCGTACTTAGTACAAATGGCGTAGAAGCCCCATTTTCTTCTTTTTACCAAATATTTTACATTCCGGTCATTGAAGGATCAATCAAGATGACTTGAAGATGGCTTGGATATTCTCTAATATCCAAGTGGGTAGGTTCTCACTCTCCGAGGGAGATGCCAATATCTTGCTTATGGAGTTGCTTTGTTTTCTAAGACTTTAATGATCATTGTATTTTCATTTGTGTACGGTTTGTATGAGACTATATGTGTCTTCTTTACATTGACATAGGGCTATGCAAAAATTGCTACGATCATTTAGATTGTATGATATGAGATAATCTCCGAGACTATTTCCTATATATATATATATATGTATGTATGTGCAATAAAAGTATATGTAACCTTCCTATATGAAGGGTCTATGTATACTCGATACGAATATATTATGTGTATGCAGAGGTCTATGTAAACCTCCAAGTATATGTAATGAAATGTTCTAATGTTTTCGCATTTTTGACCTATGAATATGATCAATTAAGCTAAAAGGCTAGTCTTAGTTCTTACACAGAATGATGACACTGGTTACGTCTAGGGGGTAAACACAGATGTGATATACTTAATAGGTTTTATGTTTAAGATAGGTTTCTTTATTTGATGATAAGTTGTTTTATGATTGTGTACTATGATAGTCCTATGATATGATTTAGTCTTGAAATGCTTTGAAGAAGGATTATAAATAGATAAAGAATCCATGGTGCCTTTATACAGGTTTAATGATTCAAACGTGGTAATTTTATATGTGTAAATATTTCATTGGTGAGGTTATTATGGAGTAGTCTAGCAAAGGGAGAACCCTTATGATTGTTTGATTAGTTCCCTTATGAGCCTATTCTAAGAGTAGGGAAAAGGAAAGAAAGAGTGTGTTCCATAAGTTGGAGTTATGCTTTTCTCTATGTTTGACTTACAATTGATGATGATCTACTTTAAAGTTGTTACTTGCATTTTTAGGTTGATATTGAGTATGACCATTTGAGGAAGTGCTCAGATTTGACCGAGGTGTTTTTGGTCGGAAGTTTCTTCCAAAAGGTGATAATATGGGTTAAAATGACCTAGAAGTTACCTTATCATAGTGTAAAATGAAAAGAAAGAGGCCTTTATGGCTAAGTCTCTTTTATTGTTTCCCCTAAGGTTTTCATGACCCTTAGTATTGATGGTATAGTTAAAACCTTATGTGGTTGGGTAGTATGGCTTGACTTTAATGTTATGGTTTTTCTTTGCGTGTTAGGCCTAGAGGAATGATGATGATTGAGTTAGTACGATCCTTGATGTAATATTATGAGTGAGAGCCCTACATGAATGTCAAAACTTCTTTTCTGAATAGTATATAGTATGGTGTCCACAAAGCTTGACCTTGCTCTTTAAGGGCTTGATATGACTAGGCTTACCCGAAGTGGAGGAAAATGTTCCTACATGGTGAGATTTTAAGTTCCTTTGATGTTCCTAAGTGGAGTTCCCCTGAACTTTTTTATGTTGATAATCACTTTTAGGTGTTGTTGATGAAAGGTCTGCTTAAGCTTAGATCCCAATAGTGGGATGATGTGTTTAGTTTCTACAGTTTGTAAGATAAGGTTCTCTTAAGGATGAGTTAATTTGCTCTAAACGGGCTTACCTCATGTGGGGAACAATCATATTAGTAGTAAGGTTGTTGATATTCCTATCTTATCCTACTATTCTCACTGTATCTTGAAACTAAAGAGTCCCTAATATCTTGTTCATTATAGGAGTTTTGCACATAAGCATGAGTTGTATGTTGTCTATATGGTATGTATGCCTTAATTGACACTATTTTAAGCATGTTTTGAGGATTCTAAGTTGCATGAAAATGGATTTTTGATAAAATTCAGGTTTTCTCATGATTTATTATGCATCTTGATATGTTAGTTGTGCATTTTACTTAATGGGATAGGGTAAGGAGCATGCTTGATGCCACTTATAATGTGTGGTGTTTTAAGCCATTAATGGAATCTTAGAGTCCCCTTAAAATGAGAAATGATGAGTCTCTAAAAAATGTGTGACATTAATAACTTAGGATGTTGATTGTAGGCTCACTATTTAAAAATAAAGGCATTTCTAATTAGTGTCCTTGTTTGTGCTTACAATTTGTAAGATTTTCCCAATTTGATGCATGCTTATGATAACCATTGTTATGCTAGAAACTGAAATTTTGTGAAATTGCTTCCTATTGTTGTAATGTGTGTGGTGTGATTTACCATGTTAAATTCATTAGTAAAAATATATGAGCATGATTTGGTTAAAAGTTGAGAATTTGTTTTTTGAAACGAATTGACCTTTGTGCATTGTTTGTCTATGAACTCATGAAGACATGTAAGTGTGTTGAGGAGAACTACATTCCTACTTAAACATAACTAACCATGGTTAGGTGGTTGTTGCATAATGAGTTCTTAATGAATTTAAATTGAAATACCATGTTATGATTAGGAGAACGATGTTCTTCCTATCAACATGTCAAGAAACCTATATATTTGATGCATTAAAAAGGAGTGAGTGAATAAATATTTTGCTTTCTTGTGTTACATTGAGTGATAAATGGTATAAAAATTGGTGTTTCTTGTATTTTTGCTGCAGTGACTTATATCTGATGATGTTTTGAATGTTGTGAGCTTCCTTATTGTTCATTGAGTCCTTGAAATTATTTTAAAATTGTCCCAAGTGTCATTCGATGATGAATGTTACCAAATGGGGGATATTGTAAGGTCTCAAAAAATGAAGTAAGGTTCTTACAGCCTCACTGTTGCTTTAAAATGTTTAACATATGTTAAATAAGGTTATTACAGTATGCATACTTGATTTGAAGTCATTTGGAGGTCAAACGCCCAATGACGTTTTAAAGTTAGCCTTGAGATGTCCAAGTGTGTCTTGGCATGTTTTAGGTGTTCGTTTTTATTGAAATTTATATGGAAGTTCCATAAAGACCCTACAAAAGGTCCTCAAGAAGGATCCCAAACACTACCTTGACAGTGCCTTGATAGTATCTAACTACGTCAAAGCATTGACCATCAGTAGCCTTGTTGACGCCCTTTCATTGCAGGGGGCGTAGTCTCATACTTATTCTAGGAGATACAGATTCCAATGTTGAGCCTCAAACCCAAACGAATGTTTCCGGCATGACTCGTCGATGGGTCTACGAGGCGTAGGTAGTGGGCATCAATGCAACCTGCAACTCCACTGCCTACGCACTTTATCATACAAGGGGTAATAGGAAAAATTCTCCCCATGTCCTAACCTGACCTTGGGAAATTATTAATTTTTGAGTGTATTAAGTTTGTTAAAAATATTATAACACCAATTAGACTTCATTCTTCAAATTTCAATCTTCCCTCTCAAAAGAAAACTCTCTAGAAACCTCTATTGGAGATGAAGCTCAAGGTCAGCTTATAGATGGCATTTCCATGGATTTTACATCATGTTTTCGTGGTTTTCTCCTATAATGAGGTATGGTAATATTTCATCGTTAGATAACCTCTCATCTAAATAGCTCCATCAAAGCTTTTCAAAGAGAATTCATGATCAAACTCTCTATCTTTCAATGTAGACATGGGCTCTTTCTATAATTGATTTCAAAAGAATCATTATAATGAATTGATGATTGGCTACTGTTTTGAATGTGATTTTCAATATAATTTCATGATGAACCCATGATCCTTCAAATTTCTAAATTTATAGTATATTATTGTTATTGTGTTCTTGATGTTATATTGATTGCAATGTGATTAAATTATGGTAAATGGATTATAGATACTGTCTTCTATGTTAATTGATAATGAATTGTGTATAATTGATCATTGAGGGTCAAGGATTTGAGGTTTGGTAAGTTGGATCTATATTCCTTTACTTCATATAGAATTGATGATGTAGTGTACATAATGTGATGTTGATCTTATGATAGTTGAGTTATGATTCCAATTATATTAATGTACTTTTAGCTACTGCCATATACATGAATTATTGATGAATTATGAGTATTTATGAATGATGATCAATGATTTGTGAATTGGTAAGATAAATCTACTTCTTCTACACTCGATCGAATTGCTAGTTTAATTGGCCTTGTATGGCATTGTGTGGTACGGTCCCGTTATGCTGGCATTGTTTACTTTTTTGTTTGTCCTTTTATATGTTTATAATGGCCTTGAAAGCAATTTATGAATTGTGAATATCGAATATGATGATCACACTATAAGAAGTATTATGTAATGCTCCGACTAATGTTTACTCTAGAGCCTAACATGAGAGTCTAAGAGTGGTAACACTTATTTAAGGTCAAATATAACATATATATATATATATATATATATATATATATATAAATCCATCTAGGAAGTTTTTGAATTAAAATGTAAAGGAACGTCCATGACGTCCTAAAACTAGTTCAATAGGTGCTAGTGTGCCTCAGCCCATTTGACAAGGATTCAGGAGTTGAAATTTAATAAAATTTGGTAAAAAGTGTCTAACATGTATTAGATTTGGTTTATAGTCAAAACATAATGGTACGACTCCCCAAGGACCAACCAAAGGGTCCTTGAGGAGGACCTTTCTTGTTTCTCTAAAGTAGTCAAAAAGTAGTGCCACCGACGGTTGCCAACCAACGAGGCGTAGGACAATAGATATGCGAATCGATAGTCACTTATGTATTTTGGTTAATGTTCCATTTTGAAAATTCTTTAACCAAAATGAAGAATGTTAATGACGGTTGGTTCCTAGGTTCGTCGACTAACCTAAGGCTCGTAGGTCGGGGTCATGTATTTGAGGGTCACTGATTGCTGCCACGTTTCAGGATACTTAATTAAATTAATTAATTAGTTTTTTAATTAGTTGGGTTTTAAGGGAGGTCTAATTAAGTTAATTAATGACTTCTATAAATAACCCAAACCTAATTAAATTTAACCAAACTTTCATAATTAACAAAACCCAATTGTTCTTCCTTTTCTTTTCATTCTATCTCTCCCAATGAAACTACATAGAAGACAAAGAAAAAAATGGTTTTAGGCAAGCAATAAAACTAATATTATCCATTAATCATTATCAATTAGCAACGTATGGGATTCCATTCAGCTTTGAGATTCCATTCCCCAAAGAGTTCCTCAAAATTGATTAAAAAGATGAGTTCCAAGTGGGTTTTCATATATAACGAAGTTGATCTTCTAAGTTTCTTGGTTAATTATTTTTTTTTATTTTACATAGATTATAGTATATTATTATTTGATTTTGATAATTCTTAATTGACCTAGGGTGTGAAGTAGATGATGAATTTGACCTAAGTCCCTAACCCTAGGCTATGAACAAGTGATCAATTGTTATGTAGTGATTCAATTGACTTAATTATTGTGTAAATTACTATTGTGTAATGATATCACAGCCATTTTTTTATTTAATTTGATGGTTTATGGTAAATCATGATGATGGTTTGTGAAGAAGTATATGGTAAGTCTTGCGATCTCAATCCTTTACTTCAATTATGTTTTCTTGTGTTTAGTGATAAAGTTATATTGAAGTGTACCTTGTGATAAGATTTATAAGGGTTGGTATGATGTTGAACTGTATTTTCTTGAATTATGACTTGCGAGTTGTTGCTAATATGTAATGATATAAGGATGGCGATGACTTACCTTTGTGCCTTATCATAATGTGATTATGTAAATGTGTTGATATCATATGTGATAATTGTAATTAAAGAACAATACTCATGCAATACCTATTGATCTATTATGATGACTATATAAGGGATAGACAGTATGACCTAAATTTAGCTATGTTCATTAAAGACATTCAAAAAGGGACTCTAGCTTAGCACCAAGTGCACTATAGTGAGGAGTGTTACTTCCCACATAGGGAATGTAGGATCACTAATGTACTTCTGAGATTGGAGACTACAATGCATGTAGCATAAATAGGGTCCCAACTAAAGCTTTTAGTTCTTAAACTATATTTTTCTCATAGGAATACTAGCTAGTAGATCCATATAGATGCTATATTCATATTTTTGTACTACCTTGACAAGTAGTCCGCCTACATTCGGGGTAAGGTCAATTGACACTGAATTACACACTATCTCATGTGCTCTGTGTCGATTAAGGGAATATGTTCAAAAAAGGTAAAATGATGTAATGAAGTTAACTCTAATTTAGGTGAAGCAAGGGGTTTAACTTAGTCTAGGTAGGGGTATGTGACTCTACCTATACATTGCACTAGTTAGGCTTGAGGGAAGTCTTAGAAGGGCATTCTTATGTGCTTATGTGCTTATAAATGTAAATGATATGTTTATGATTACCTTACCTGTTAATGACACTATGTGATAATGGTTTCATGTATGAACATGTGGATGGTCTCTACTGCGAAAGCATGATGATGTTTACTCTTAATAATATAATATACGAAGTTGGGCATTGCTTATGGTCCTTGTTAGGTTACATTGATTGAGGGTTCATAAGTAATGGTTTAGATTTGGTTATGATGGTATGAACTCTTATACATGCTTGTTATATTATAACTTGGTGGTAGAGTTGTCATGAATATGTTCTCAATTATGTTGATATGCATGATGATTTGACTAGACATGGTACTGTTGGTTTTATGAGGTAGATGGTCTTGATTGATATGCATAATAATTTGACTAGACTTGGTACTGTAGGTCTTATGAGGTAGATGGTCTTGACTTAAGGTACATGTGCTTATTTACTTGTATTGGTTCTTGAATGTGCATAAGGCTTTCAAAAGTGACTTTGCATGTCTTCTAATAAAGGTCCCTTTTAAGCATAATTTTTATGTTGTATGTGCACATGATTCCATACTTAGTATAAGTGATGTGCTAATCCATGTCACCCTTTCCCCTCAATTTTTTTGTTTCCAGTCGTTGGAGGGTTCATGACAATTTTTGAAGATGACTTGGATCCTCATTCTCCGTGTTGGGTAGGTCCTCACCACTTCGAGAACAATGCCACTTTCTAGCATTGGATGTTGATTAATCTTTAAGACACTTTATTCATTCTCTTTCATTGGAGTAATATGATTGTATAACCTTTATGTGAATTTTATTGTGTTGATGTATGAGCTATGCCAAAATTGTTATACTTTTGTATAGATGGTTATCATATGAGACATTTGTTTTAAGACTGTCTCGAATCTTACATATATATGTGTGTGTCATAAATTAGAAAATTATGTGTAATCTAGAGGTCTAACAAAATAAAAACACAAATTATACATTGCATTTTGTATAATTTGTGTTTGAATAAAATGATAAAGAGAGAACGACAAAAAAGAACTGGGTAGGGGACTATTTGTATAACATACTCATAAGTGGTATATATATATATATACATATATATACATATATATATGTATGTATGTATGTATGTATGTATGATTTCCTCTCACTTAATATAAACACAAATTAAATTTATACATTTGTGGTCGTATAAATGAGAGAGACGAGAGAGAGTGGCGAGCGAGATTTCAGGGGAGAGAGGTGAATGACAAAGTGTTTGCTATGGATAAGGAAGAAATGAAAATGTAGTTATAGCTAGCATTCAATTTGAAATAATAGTTTTCTATTTTATACAATTTTTCCTACTATAAAAACACCCCCCCCCCCCCCAATTAGAAACCAATATTAATGCTTTAAATCATGAAATAAATGATAAAATGTCATGGAATATGAAAACATTGTTATATCTTAGCCGCAAGCTAAATAATGAAAGTTGACTAAAACTAGATCAATTCATCTTTTTACCCTGAACATAGGGTTAAAATAACATCTCTAACATTCATGAACATAAATTTAGTGATAAAATTAGTAGATATTATTGCAAATAGATGGAAATTGAGTCACAATTAGGGATATTATGGTTATGCTAAAAAAATCAAATCGAACCGGTATTAGCCAAAGTGATTAAAATATACAATATTTTGTGTGGTTTGATTTCGAATTTTGAAAAAACATACTATATGGTTTGATTTGGGTTTTAGTTTTCTAAAGTAATGCAAAAAAAACCAAACTGAATCATGAAATTTTATAAATTATTCATAAATAGAATATAAATATTTTGTTAATTTTAATTAACTTAAGTCTAAACATTGTCATTTTCTCAAGCTCAACTCTTAATGTTACAACCCAACTATTAAAACCCCAACATCGATTCCATCAAAATATATTAAATTATATTTTACCTACCCTACACCACATTAGATGGTAACACATTCTCTTAATTGAATCAGTTTATTCGTGTAACAATAATTTTAGTATTATTTAAGTGAATCCAAAATAACTTTCATGTAGAATGTTTATGTATACGGTGATTGTGTCTTGGAGACATGTATACTCTCAACAAATATAATTTATTACTTCAATTATATGCATCTAATACTTATTTTCAATGTATCTAGTTTATTTTTATAAATCACTATGTATCAAATTAAGTATCTTGATATATAAAAAGGTAAAAACTAATAATTTTACTGTATCAAATACATTATTATAAACAACGAAACGATACATTTATACACTTAACGTTAGCTTAAAACACCTTTTTTCACAAACGTATTATATCAAGTACATTTATATCAACTACACAATGATACAAATGAAATCTTCGACAATTGCATAATTATCTTTCAAGGCAAACAATGTATTTTTTTCCAAATCAAAGACTGCATAAAGATATTGAGATGGTATAACAATTTGTTGATATTAATGAAATTAGTGATACAAATCATAAAATAGTTATTTCTACAAATCAACCACAAACAATCAAACAACTAACTTATACTTAATATTAAGTACAAAATATAATTATAATTTGATTCATATTATTATTCTTGAACTTTTTGATGTTTTCACAATAAATTACATATACAATATATCATCAATAAAGTATAGTATTTCTAAAAGATAACAAAATACAAAAATATTAATGTATCTTGTTAAATATTTGTTCATGATACAATTATTTGAATTAATACAACATCTATCTCACATTAATATGTTAATCTCTAAGCCAACACTTTAAATGTAAAAATTACTTATTTAATATATCTAATTAATAGGAGTATTGTAATTATTAATTTTTAATGATACAATATATGCAATTCCATACATCTGATTTTTAGATCTATTTTTTAATAAAATTAAATTTTTTATCTATTTTATACCTTGCAAATCGAGCCTCATATTTTTTTCCTTATTCTTGAATGTCACATCTTTTTTTTTCTGACTTTTTGTCATCTATAAAAAATCAAAATATTCTATAATCTAAATTTTTAAAAACAATTTTTAATTGAAATTGAAAGTATCTTCGACGAATTGAGTGAGGAAATTCAAAATCCATCACTTATGAATCGTTCTTAGCGTCCCTAATTTTTCTAGATTGTAGAATGTATCATTATATATCAACTATTAGTTTTGGCTTATTAATCTATAGTGATTTGGGTAGAATTGAAAGAAGACAATTTGAATTGCTTTAAGCTAGATGAATTTGGAATATAATTGAGAGAAGAAAATTTAAATTTTGAATTTAAGAATAGTTAATCTAGATGATACTTGCCGAAATTTAAATTTTTATTCAATTGAATCTTTTACGGCATGAGACTTATTCAAATAAACTATATTTTCAAAATTTGGGAAACTTAGAATCAATATTATGATCTCTTTCATTAAAAAGTGTAACCGAATTTGCTTTAGTGTATCAAATTTAATGTATTCGGCTTGTTTGCTATGTATCCGGATAGCATTAATTCTGAGGAATTTTTATAAATTGATTTTTTTATTTTGCTTAAAATGTTATTTAAGCTCTTACACTATGATATTTATGTAAATAATATAATAAGTAATTTACATAACTGCATGAGTTCCTAAAAATCCATATTTTTATACTTTTTAACTCTAGTCTAATCAAATCATTAATTTGCATGACTATATAAAGTCCTAATATTGATATTGTTGTACGGCTAATCATTACCCCAAAAATCTCACTCTGAGCCCTAAAAATAACTTTTTTGTCATAACTAAAGGTTGTTATATATGGTTTGTTTGACAAATATTTTCCAATTTTTTCATGTTTGGAGAATATTTTCCAAATTAACTCATTTTCCTCAAATCTAAGGAAAAAGACTACCCTTAAAAAGTTAAGGAGAACATTTTTTAAACTCGATTTCATCATTTGATTGTTTTCATTCCCTGTACATATCCCGTACATGACGCTCCCCTTGATTAAAATTTTTTTAAAAAAAAAACTCTTATTTTCTGTTAAGTAAATGTTGTTACATATGGTGTATTTTAAAAATGTTTTCCAATTTTTCGATGATTGAAGAATATTGTACAGATAAACAAATTTGCATCAAATTAAAGAAAAAAAACTTTGCATTCAAAAATTATGAAAAACATTTTTAAAACTTTTTTTCATCATTTGATTTTTTTTTCTTTCGCTATCCATACCCCATAACCGAACCTCCCCTTTTAAAACATTGGTCTTTTTAAAAGCTTTTTAATTTAAAAAAATTCAAATTTATTTTATCCATACCTGCAAACCACCCCCACTCATGCAACCTCATCGATTTTTTTCTTTTAACAAATCTATTTTTGTAAAATATTTCAAATTTTGAAAATTTTAGTTTTGTACCACCCACCCACCCCACACGTCCATGTAAACCTGGTTAATTTTTTTTAAAATTTTTTTAAAAAAATCTATTTAAAATTTAATATTTTTTTACAGTATCCCTACCCCTAATCCCTATCCCTCCACCCCGCCACCCTTACCCCCCACCAAGATCATCCCCATTAATTTCAATTTTTTTTAAAAATATTTTATGAAATGTATTTCAGGTTTAATTTCTTTTTTTCTTCAAATTTTACGCTATCCCATAATCATACCAATACCCTCCCAAGCCACCCACAAAAAAAATAAAATATATTTTTGATAAAAAATTTAAATTCCAAAAAGAGTTAGGTTCATTTTTCATGCCATCCCCAATCCCCCTAGGGCCCAACCCCATCAATATTTCTAAGAAAATAATGTTTTTTTGAAAAGAAATATTTGGGGTTGGTTCACTGGGTTGAAATTTTGAACGGTCATCAGATTCTTTTCTTAGTTTAGGTTTCGGGTCAAGTCCTACATCAACTATCAAGAATAAATTTTGGATCATAAATTATTTTTAAAGAGTAATTTTTAGTCTTAAGCCTAAAATACAGTATATTTATGAAAAATATTTTTCATTCACCAACAAAATATTAAACGATATTTTTCAGAAAAACTTTATGTTCCTAACCAAACATGAGAAAATAAGTGAGAAATCTACTTGCTTTCCAAGAAAACATTTTTAGGAAAATTGTTTTTCACGGAACAATTTTTTACTTCATACTAAACACTCCCATGGTCTAAGCACCTTAGTTATACGCCAAACTTTATCAAATATGTTGAATAGTTAATTGACTTTCTACTAAGGAATATCAATTTTGGGTATATGTATACGTGTGTGTATATCGATACAAATTTTAATGTTATAGTTATAGTTTGAAAAATATTGCTCCACAACAAATATTTTTGTTTGCTCTAAATATAAATTTACATATTTTATATACTTATACATAAGAATCAATTGTATGAGTATAGATTGGAACCCTTACATAATTAAAAAAATTACATGGTTTAAGTTGTATAAATATATATTTTTGTGTTGTGATTTTAAGTCATGTACGTATATGTGTATTATATTCATATATATATATATATATATATAAATCCGTTGGGGTATATTTCATTGTATTTGTGCTACACAATTGTAACTTGTATAATTATACATTTTTTGTTGTGATTTTAAATCGTATATGTATAATAGATGTAATAAATTATAAATCTGCATATGTTTGTGTAAGTATATTTTTTAATACAGATAAATTTGTATATAAATCTCTCTATAGGACCTTGAATATGTAAACAAGGTCAAGAATGTCAAACCTTGAATATGAAAGTAGGTTAATAAAAAGCCTTGAAGTGAAAGACCATAATAGTATCCTTCTTATGTTGAATAATGGACTAAGGAGTAGGTTGGCTTGAAAGGAATGAAATTATCTCTCAGGAAGTCATAAGATCTATCCGAACAATCATTTGTTGGCAGTAGTAGATTACCCATCCTACAGATAAAATTATGATGAGTTGGTAAGACTTAGAAATGGTACCTTCTCTAATACACCAAGGAAATGATTAACTCTATGATATCCAAGGAACAACACAAAGTGAATAAGCTTGAGGTAGTAGTTGTACTTTAGATGAGACTATTGTACAAAGAAGTCGTTGATATTCCTTGACCATGTGCAAACAAGGGATGATTACTAGTTCTACCTTTAACAAATCGAACACCTTTTACGGTGTGGGGTCTCCAGGCACCGGATTCCATACTTAGATAGTATGGTCTATTTTGATATTGCCTATTATCATCATATGGAATGTGCATTCCTTTATTGGAGAAGTTCTACAACGTCTAGGTAGTAAAATTAGAGGCTATCTACACATGGCACAATTAGTCTTTCGAGGTCCTAGGATGAATTCCGTAGGTCCTCCAAGACCATTTTGTGAAGTTCTCTAATTGACTACTTGTTTCATGAATGGCTTCAATTATTAACGTTTACTTAGTAAAGGTAAGATGAATAGAAAAGTTCTTATCTAGAGTTCCTTTGAGGATCTCTTTTTGGTATGCTTGAACAGGGTGTATGGGCAGTCTCGTCTTGTGTTTTCTTTGGAGAGTCTTAGAGAAACCTTAGGTGGAGAATCTAAATGATTAATATAAATATTCTTACTATGGGTAGTCATGAGGATCATATCGGTGGATGTGAAAGGCTTGTATAAGTGGTCGCTTTTTAGTTTAGGTGGGTCTTAGGATAACCTTTGGTAGGAGGTCTCAATGTTTATATCGATTCTAAAATAATATAGTTGTATGTTGTGTCTTACTTTAATCTGTATTATATGCAAATGTTGACTACAGATGATTCTTATATATATTTTTTATAGAAAATGTCCGTTTTTGCGTTGTTTCATTGCATGTAAACCATACTTAGTGCATTCAATGTGCTATCAACATTTGTTTTATATGTCTACAAGTGTAGGTGGAATGTGAGGATATTCGTAGGAGGTAAATCTTGGGTTTAAGATTCGCTCAAGATTTGAAAATCCTCATATGTTGGAGGACATGGTTTATAGTTTACATTACTTTTTTAGGAGACGTTAAAATAGACTATACTTTTCTTTTGAATTGATGTAAGGGTCGTGACCTTATGTTATTATATGAGCCTAAGACATTTATGAAGAGATGTAGTTTCTTTTTAATGATTTCATAAAAAAATTTGACTATTATGTTGAAAAGTTTTTATCCGGCACTACTTTACAAATATATACTATAAATGATTTCTAAGGACATGTACAAGACCGCCGAGATGTCGATTACGCTATGTCTCTTCTAGGGTGTTCTCCCCAATATCAAAAAAGTTTGTATCAAAGCTTAAGGTTATGAAGTAGTGTTTAAGATTCAAAGTCTCAGAAAATCCACTTCTAGTAGATGGCGAGTCGCGTTTCATTTACGAGCAAGAGGCAATAGGATGATAAAAGTGTCCCTTTATTAATTACTCTTCTATCGTCACACAGAGTTGAAATTATCAATGTCTTTTCTAATACCTTCTCTTATGTTTATAGGATATGAAAACTAGAAGGAAGCCCGCAAGGAGAGTTTATGATGAAGTGGTGAATGAGAGTGTTTCTCTCCAAGGTGGACTAGCTACCCAACGTATTCAAGTTCCTCAAGGTGAACAAGTCCATATAGTGGATCAAGTGAATGATATTCTTGTGGTTCCCCCCGACATGACTAAAGAGGAAATTAGATGAGATCTTCTCACCCTAGCTCTTGCCATGATGGCTCAACTGAATCGAGATGTGGGTCGTAGGATGAATGTTCTAGAGAGTAACATTACCTCTAGATTGAGGGACTTTGTGACGATGAATCCCCTTACTTTTCTTGGATCTAAGGCGGGAGAGAATACCCAAGAGTTTCTAGATGGTGTTTATACGATTTAGAGTGCTATGTGGGTGACTACTAGGGAGAAAGCAGAGTTAGCATCATACCAATTAACGAATGTTTCTCAAGTGTGGTACCCTGGATGGAAAGACAGTAGGTCATTTGATTTAGTTCCTATCTAATGGGAATAGTTTAAGGAAGACTTCTTAGTAATGTACATTCCTCGTGAGAAGACAGAAGTGAAGTTGAATCTTGTAAACCTTTGGAAAGGTAACATGAGTGTGGAAGAGAAGTGAAGGTTGAGGAGTATATAAACCTTACGAAAGGTAACATGATTGTGGAGGATTATTCCTTGAAGTTTATCCTATGGTGTAAGTATGCTCCATCCTTGGTGTCTAACCCTTGAGAGGAGATGAGTATCTTTTTGACCGGTGTTGCTGACCTTGTGAAGAAGAGTGTTGTACGAAAATGCTCCATGATTACAAGAACCTATCTATAATTATGGTGTATTCCAAATTTATCTTAGTAGTATTACGAGAATTTTAAAAGGGGTATATCGGATGAGAAAATTCAACCTAAGTTGAATAAGAGTTTTGTAAATTAAGATGTTCGTAGTGCTATTAAGGCCAACTATGAGAGAGGTGGTGGTTTTCTAGGTTTTAAGCCTACTTGTTCTAATTTTTGGAAGAAACACTTTGGGAAGTGTTTAGCCGGAGGGAGGTGGGTGCTATGGTTGTGGAAAGGATGATCACAGGGTGAGAGATTTTCCTACTATTGAGGCTAAAGGAAGATAGGCCAAGAAAACTCCTAGTAAAGGTAGGGTTCCTATTCCTCGAAGTCGTGGTCATTTTTATCACCTCCAACCTATAGAAAATCTTCATTAAAGTACCAGTAAATAATACTTTTCCATTTTATGTGTTATTGTTTTTCTCCATAGTGGGGAGTATGCTGAAAAGTTGGGTTAACAGATTTTGTCTCTTCTCTTCTATTCTATTAGCATGTTGTATGTGTTTAGGAGTCTAAGTGAAAATGAATTTCGTTGATGTCCTTGTATTGTGATATTTAATAAGGTAATGTTTGAATGGTAAATTGAGTTCAAATGATGTTGTCTTATACATTGTTATGCCTCTATGATGAATTTATGTTTTATGAGTAACTTACAAGCATGCTTATTAGTGAAAATATAGAAAATGTTTTATGGGTGAATTATTAAGCATGATTTACATTGATCTTTTAAGAATGTTGCAAAATTTTGTTTTATGATATTTTGGGATAAGGTGCTTAGAAATAAAGATATGATTAGTATTATATGTGGAGAAGGAAGTTCCTCTTATGTGAAAAAAGAAGTGAAGAGTCATATTGTATAACGAGTCTTAGATGTTTTCCCAACATTCTTCTTGTGTATTGAGTCTATCGATTATGAAGAGTTGATGTCCTCCTAAATATGTTTATGGTTTATGATGTGGTATGGTTATGAGCTGCTAGTATAGAGTTTGTATATCTTGAAAGTGTTGAAAGTATTTTAGTGTCATTCGAAGATGAATGTTGTCCATGTGGGTGAGAATATAACGATATTGAAATGAACTAGAATAAACTAGAGTCTATCTTGTGTTTCATGAGTTAATTGGGTGAAAAAATGATGAATCATCGAATTAGAATTCAATTTGAAGAGGTCAAAGTGAAACGTCAAAGGACGACCAAGACCTTTGGAAACGAGATATTGTGTGTGCTAGTTTACCTTTGCATGTTTTACGCATTGTTTGTTGTCTAAAATGATAGGTTAGGACTCTAACACCTAGATTAACATGTTTAGATTCGACATGTACGGTCACGACTTCACAAGGACCACCCTAAGGGTCCTTGGAGAGGACCAAAAAATTGGAAATAAATCAGTAAAAAAACATTCCCAGCCACGACCACCAACTGATGCCCCTTGGTTTCAATGACACCCCACCGACTAGGGGAGTGGATCCACACTTAATGGCGGGAGAGTAGATACAAACAATCATGTCTCTAACAAGAATGAAGACCATAAGGATGCCACATCAATCAAGCAATGGCAAGTGGGTGGCAACCATCGTTTGACGGCTGCAACTTTCTGTAGGTGTATCGGCCTAGGTTGGGGTAGTTTAGGAAATTAACCTAGAATCCTAATTAGGTGTTATATGGTTATTTAGGTATTTTATGTTAGTTTATAAACATAAAACCTAAATTAAACCTTACTTTTAAAAATTAAAACCTACCACCTAAGAAAAAAATTTAATAACACCATTGAAACTAGAACTCTAAGTGAAGCTAGGATTGAAGATTTTGAGTAATTTCTCCAGCAATGTCGTGGCTACACTTCAATAAAATTATGACGATTCATCCTTGATTAATCCTCCATTAAAAGATTTAATTCCGAAGGCTTTTCAAAGATTTTAAAAACATTGAAATCCTATTTTCAATTCCTATTTTTTGCTCTTATGTGGATTGAGTGATCACGACTTATTTTTAATGAATTCACGTGTAGATTGTATTGGGATATGGAATTATGTATTGATCGATGTTAGAATTATTAATGAATTTTTTATAATGTTGATTATCCATATTTAGTATTGATTGATCGTTGTGATTGTTGAATTGTTCGCCTAATTTTAGGCCTATTGTTATTGTAAACATCTCTTGTTATGTGAATTTTATTGGAAAAGATAAGGGATGGTGCTTATGGATATTGGAAGGTGGTGAGTTGACCTAATTATTTTGCATACTATAGAGTTGATATTGAATTGTCATTGTTTGGTATGGTCCACTTACGATGATGATGTTTAATTATTGTTGTTTTTATGAACGTGACCTTGTCAGCATATTATAAGAATCATGGTACGATCATGATATGATTAAATTTTCTTCTTCTCTAGATGTTAATAGATAATTTTAATGGACTAGAGAGAGATTTATAGAATAATGTCGTATCGTGTGTTGCTAGATTAAATGTCCTTACTTGGTACATGAATCTTATCGCATGAGTGTATTAATAAAAAACCTACGATCAATAGACCTATGTTTGTAGCATTCCTTGAATGACTAAATGAGGTATTCTAGAGGATATCTTGAACCGGTAGAACTAAGAGTGGTGCTCCTTCTTGATATGTCTATAACCCTATGTAAAAGAAACACCCCGATTAAGTAAACAAATTTTAGAATGTAAAACCTTGAATAAGTAGAAAAGGTCAAGAATGTGAAACCTTGAATATGAAAGAAGGTTTATAAGAAGCCTTGAAGTGAAAGACAAAAATGTTGTCCGTATTGAGTGACATGATGGACTTAGGGGTTGGTTGGCTGCAATTGCATGAAACCATCTGTAAGAAAGTCATAAAATCTATCCTAATAGTACTTGATTTGCAGCGCTACTTGACCTATCCTTGGAAGAAAAAGTTTTATGAGTCGGTGGGACGTAAAAATGGTGAGTACTCTAATACGCATCGGGAATTATATACTCTATGAAAACCAAGGCAAATCAACGAGTTAATATGCTTAAGGTAGTCTCTCTATTTTATTAAATACCGCAGTGTAGAGAACCACATGATATTCCTTAACCATGTGCGAACATACGATGATTACTTGTTCAATCTTTGGTAAGTGGAGCACATTCCAGTGTGTGGGGTCTTATGAAACTGGATTCCATACCTAGATAGTGTGATCTGTGTCGGTTATTACCTATTCTCATAATATGGGATGTGTATTCTAGTATTAAAGAAGTTCTACAACATGTAAGTAGTTGAATGGGACACTATCTACACATGGCATGAGGGTTCTTTGAAGGTTCTAGGATAAGTTCCCTAGGTCTTACAAGACCATTATGTGAAGAACTCGAATTCAATACTTGTCTCTAAAATAGATTTAATTAATAATGTTCACTTAGTAAAGGTAAGATGAATAGAAAGGTTCTTATTTATATTAGCTTTGATCATCATTAAGGGTGCTTGAAGAGGGTGTATGGACGGGTTCATCATGTATTACTTAGGTGAGCATTAGAATAACCTTAGCTGGAGAGTCTAAATGATTAAACAGAATATTCATCCTTTGGTTAGTCTTGAGGATCATCTAGGTAGGTGTTAAGAGGTTGTATAAGCGGCTGCTTCACATCTTACTTAGCTAGGCCTTAGGTTAACACTTGGTAGGATATCTTAATGTTTATATGATATCTATGTTATTATATTTGTATTTTATGTGTACTTGAATATGTCTTATTTGTGAATATTGACTTGAAGATGATTGCTATACTTGTTTTATGAGGTTTCTATCAATCGAGCATGGAAAGTATATTTTAAAGCAAATGTCCCTTTTCGCATGGTTTTATTGCATGTAAACCATATTTAGTGCATTCAATGTGCTAAATACATTTGTTTTTTATATGTCTACAAGTGTAGGTGGCAAGTGAGGATATTCTTAGGAGGTAAAGCTTGAGAATAGCATTCTCTCAAGATTGGTATATTCTTATTTGTTCGAGAATATTGTTTATGTTTTACTTTCCTTTTTCAATGATTTTGTAATGGACTATAGTTTTCTTTTTAATTGATGTAATGGTTGTGCCTCTATTATATTATATGAGTCTAGGATGTCTTGAAAGAGAGTCAGTTTATTTCTTATAATTTTATAAAAGAGTTTGACAATTCTTTTGAAAAGTTTTAATTTGGTACTACTTTTCATATATATGTAATGAAAGATGTCAAAGGTCTAGTACAAGACCTCCAAAAGGTCGATTACGCCATGTCACTTCTAGGGGATTTTCTTGAATCGTAACAAACTTCGTATCTTATCAGAAGGTTATGAAATAGCCATTAGGATACAAACTCTTATAAAAGGCACATTTTGTAGAAACATGTTCATAGGTGGTGAGTCATGATTTATCTTTGAGCGAGAGGCAATAGGATGATAAATGTTTCCCTTAATTAATTCCTCTTGTGTCGTGCCAAAGAGTTGAGGCTATTACAATCTTTTATCTTGTGTTTATAAGATATGAATAAAAGAAAGATACCTGCAAAGAGAGTTGATAAGGAATTGGTGAATGAGGGATTTTCTCCCCAGGGTGGAAAAGATACCTACGTTGTTCAAGTTCCTCAAAGTGATTAAGTCCCTATAGTCGATCGAGGTATGAGATTTTTGTGGTTCTACTGGACATGACGAATGAGAAATTTACAGGATCTCTTCTTTGCCTAGATCAAGCCATTATGGCTCAAGCAAATCGATATGTAGGTCTTAGTATGAATTTTCTAAAGAGTACCATGACCTTTAGATTGACGGACTTTGTGAGGAAGAATCCTCTTCCTTTCATGACTCGAAGGCGGGAGATTATCCCTAAGATTTTCTATATGGTGTTTATAAGGTTTTGAATGCTATGGGGGGTGACTACTAGGGAAAAAGCGGAGTTAGATTCATACCAACTGATGAACGTTGCACAAATGTGGTACACTCAATGGAAAGAAAATAGGCCGGTTGAATTGGTTCCTACAGAATGGGTAGAGTTTAAAGAAGCCCTCTCCGGAAAGTAATTTCCCCTTTAGAAGAGAGAAATAACGGTTGTGGAGTTTATAATCTTAGGCAAGGTAACATGAGTGTTGAGTAGTATTCTTTGAAATTTACCCTATCATCTAACTATGCTCCATCTTTGGTTCCAAACTCTAGAGATGATATGAGTAGTCTATGACCGGTATTGCCGACCTTGTGATTAGAGAGTCGTTTGATAATTCTCCATAGTGACATGAACCAGTATATACATATGTTGTATGCACAATCCATTGAAGAGTTGAAGCTTAGTGGTATTACAAGAAATTCTCAGGGGGGTAGATCCGATGATAAAAATCTACATAAGTTGAAGAAGAGGTCTCTAAATCAATATGTTCCTGGTGCTCCTAAAGCCAACTATGAGGGAGGTGGTAATTCTCAAGGTGTTAAGCCTACTTGTTCTATCGGTGTGTGTTATGGTTAAGAAAGCATGATCACAAGGTGAGAGATTGTCCTACTATTGCGGCTAAAGGGAGAGAGGCTAAGAAATCTCCTACTGAAGGTATGATTTCTATTCCTACAAGTCGTGGTTTGTTTCTATCACGTCCAACCTACAGGAAATCTTGATGAAGGTACTCATAAGTTATAGTTTTTCATATTATGTGTTATTAGGTTTTTCCTAAGTGGGATGTATGGTGTATAGTTAGGCTAATAGATTTTATCTCTTCGCTTCTATTGTATTGAAGAATGAAAGTTAGAACTTTCTAGTGCATGTTCCATGTGTTTAGGAGTCTAACTGAAAAAGCAATTTCATCGATCTCTTTACATTGTGCATAATTTCATATGATGATATTTATATGGTTAATTGAGTTCAAATAATTTTGTCTTTCACATTTTGATGCATCTACGATGAATTTCTGTTTTATGAGTAACTCAGAAGCATGATTAACAGTAAAAATCTACAAAATGTTTCATGGGTGAAATATTAAACAAGATTTGCATTAATCTTTTGAGATTTTTTCATAAATGTGTTTTGTGAAACTTTGGCATAATTTTCTTAGAAATTATTATATGACTATGATGATATGTGGAGTAGGAAGTTCCTCTTATGTAAAAAGAGAACTGAAGAGTCATATTGCATGCTGAGTCGTATATGTAGTTCCAACTTCTAGTTGTGTTTTGTGTATTTTGATTATGCATAGTTTATCTCCTTTTAAATATGATTATTGTGTATGATATGGTATGGTTATGAGCATCTAGTATTGAGTACATATCTCTTGAAAGTAATGAAAGTATTTTGCTATGATTGGAGGATGACTGTTGTCCAAGAGCAGGAGAATGTAACAACCTTAAAAATGAACTAGAATAAACTAGAGACTATCATGTGTGTCATTTTTTAATAAGGTGTAAAATAATAAATTATAGTAGTAGAGGTCAGATTGAAGAGGCTTGAAGTAAAACAGCAAAGGACGACCAAGATGTTTGGAAACTAGACAATGTGTGTGCTAAGGTGCCTTTGCATGTGCTACGCATTGTTTGGTGCCTAAAATGATAGGAGAGGAATATACAAACTAGATAAACATGTTTCTGGTAAAAATGTAAGGTCATGACTCCCGAAGCACCACCGCAAGGGTCCTTGAAGAGGACCCAAACCTTTGCTAAAAAGCTGCAAAAAAAGTCCCAACCACGACAACGAAAGATGTCCCTAGTTTTGAATGAAACCCCGCCGATTAAAGGCGTGGATACACACTTAGTGGATGGATACCATACTCTAAATTACATGTCTTTGACAAAAAAAACCGCTAGCTGGACGCCACGTCGATCAACCGATGGCCAGTAAATGGCAACCATTGTTTGAAACCTGCAACTTTCTGCAGGTGTATCGTCCAAGGTGGGGGGTAGTTTGGGAAATTCACCTACCATCTTAATTAATTCCTAGATGTATATTTTGGTTATTTTCATGTATTTTATGTTAGTTTATAAACTTAAAACCTAAATTAGACCTCACTATTTACAATCAAAACCTCTCTCCCAAAAAAACCTCTCTCAAAATTCCATTAAACTAGAAGTCAAGGTGAAGCTAGGATCGAAGATTTTGGGTGATTTATCCATAAGTCTCACGTATATCCTTCAATAAGGCATGGTGATTCATCTTTGATTCTTTTTCTATTAAAGCGGCCAATTCAAAATTACGAAGATGTTCATAAACATTGAAATCGTATATTTAATTCTAAGCATGGGCTCTTGCATAAAAAGGTTTAAATCAATATTTCCTTAACTAATTGATGTTAATTGAAAGTTTGAAGATGAAAACCTCTTTTAACCCGTCAGTTCCATAAATTCTTATTTTTGTCTCTCGTGTGAATGAATTGATCATGGCGTAATTGTGTTGAATTCACGTGTACATAATATTGGGCTATTGAATTACGTATTAATCAATGTTAGAATTTTTCATGGCTTCCTTATATTGTTGCATTATATATCTTTAGTATTGACCGATAATTATGATGGTTGAATTATTGGATTAGTCTTATTTATATTGCTATCGAAAATATCTCATGTTATGTAAATTGCATTAGAAAGGCTAAGGGATGGTTCTTATGGCCATTGGAAGCTGGTGAGTTGACCAAATTCTTTTGTATAATATAGAATTGATATTGAATTGTCATTGTCTGCTATTGTCCACTTATGATGGTGGTGTTTAGTTATTATAGGTGTTATGAACATGGCCTTGTGAGCATTATTATGAGAATTATGGCATCATAATGATATTATTGAATGTGATTCTTCTCTAGATGTTAATAGATGATGATAAATGACTAGCGAAAGCTTTAAAGACTAATGTGGTGTCTTGTATTGGTAAACTAGATGTACCTACTTGGTAGTTTAATGTTATTCCATAAGTGTTAGAACGAAAGTCTAGAATCAATAGATCTAATTTGGTGGCCTTCCTTGAATGACTAAACGAGGTATTCTAGATTATGTCTTCAGGTGGTAGACCTATGCATGGTGCCCCCTATTGATGATTCTAGAACTGTAATACCCCGGAAACAAGTTACGGTGAGAGCCTCACATGTTCCTATAAGATTATTGACATGTTCATTAAGTGGTTGAAATTACTAATGATTGGTATTAACTCATTTGGAAGTCAAACGTCCAAGATATTCGACAATTAAACCTTGAGTCGTCCATGTGTGACATCAGTGTGCCTAGCATGTTTGCATGTGTTGCAACTATTGGTTGATGTTAGAACTGATGTTGAATGTCCTTTACATGTTAAGGAGTATATTTAGGTATGAAACATCTTGATACGACAACACAAAGGACCCGCAAAATGCCCCCAAGGAGGACCCCAAAGTCTGCCTAGACACAGTCTTTGTACTGTCTACCAACAACACTCAATCAACGGCCAGTAGGTTCACCTATACCCCGTCGAAGGTGAGGAATCGATTGAAACTTATACTAGTGGAGTCTCAAGTTTGTTGACAAAACCATACCCAAATGACGTCCTACAGTATCATCGATGGGTCCGTTGATGCGGCTGCAACAACTTCTATGCACGTTGCCTTCATTCAGGGGTGAATGGAAAATTCACCCCACGTCCTAACCTTACCCTAGTTTGTTTATTTGGATATTGTGAGTATATTAAGTTTTTTCTTAAAATGTGACAATGCCATTCCCAATCCCTGATTTAAAATTAGACTTCCCTCTGCAAGAACATCTTCTCTAGAAACCTCCATTGGAGATGAATCTCAAGAACAACCATGGTGATGGATTCTAAAGCTTTCTTCATCAATTTTCAGTAGTTTTATTCTACAATGAGGTATGGTGATCCTTCTTATCGAGGTAACATTTCACCACGAGAGTTCTTCGCAATGTTTTTAAAGAGAAAATATGATCAAACCTCTTATCTTCCAATCTAGCAATGGGTTTTTTCTCAATATTTTTGAAAGTGTTAATCATGATCAATTTATGTTAATGTGGTGATTGTAATGTGAAATTTAATATAATTGTATGATGAACCCATGACCCCTTCAAACTCTCATTTTTGGATTTCATTCATGATAAGATACTCTTAGCTACTCAATTATATTGATATTATTGATGAATTGTGTGTATAAATCATTGATGATAATATCAAGGGAGTTTTGGTATGTATTATGCAAATTCCTCCATATTCTATAGATTAATTATGTAGTGTACGTTAGATGAACATTATCTTGTTATGATTAATGCATGATTTTGATTATGTTAGTGTACTTTTAGCTACTGACCTAGTTATGTGTTGTTGATGAAATATGAGTATTGATCAATGATGATCAAAGAGTGATTAATTGGTTTGAATGGCTCTTCCCCTCTACTTTTCTATAGAATTGTTATTTGATGAAGCCTTGTATGGAATTGTGTGTCATGGCCAACTTATGGTGGTGCTGTTTACTTTATTTCTAATTTAGATGTGATGTGATCATGGACTTAAAGGCAATTGTATTATGAATGTTTTGTGGTGATGACCACCCAATGTAAAGCCTAGTCCTAGTTTCCTATCCTTGTTATGATCTAGGTTGTATTGCTAATGTTATGAGCATGTGAATGATTATGTTAGGGTTGGTTTAGGCGCGCCCATTGATTAGTTATAATAGTTAATAACCCCTTACCTATTTATTCCTATATCAATGTGTTAATAGCTAATGTAACAATCAAAAGTACCCCATAGAAGTTAGAGTACTCTTAGATCGCCACACTGTGTCGTCGACCTCTCGGATGTCTAAGACAAGCTCTTAGACATCTTTCTTTGCATAATCGTAATATAAATAGCAGAAAAATTAAAACATTTCATAGCACATTATATGCTAGAAAACAGTTCTCATCTATATAAAAAAATCATACGAAACCTCAAGAGTTGATGTTAGATACGCTCTTAACGTCAACAAATAGGACCGTAGACAAGGCCCGATAAAATCAGTAAAAAGGAATTTTTCGTGTAAGTTATGTGGTCTCAAATTTGAGAGTGGTGAACTTCACTACCCTGACTTCGAAACTACTCGATGTGGTTAATGTGAACTTATTATCCTTGCAATTTAACCTAATGCTCTGATAGAAGCTTTTTCACGACTTGAGTCTAGACCCCAGACGAGACCGGCGTCGTTGACCTCTTAAAGGTCGCAGACAAGACTACATATGTCATGGTTACTTCATGTAATTTAATTTTACCAGAAAATTTGAACTTCCTCTTATTAAAAATTCTTATAATCCATTTTCCTTAAACTGAAAGACGTTCACAATCAAGCATCTTATATTAAGATAATTAAATGAAAGAAATAGTCCTATAGAGCCTTAAGTGTATACTTGCCAAATTGGCACCAATAAAATGTCTAAAATAAGATTAGAAAGAAACACTAGTGGAACATACTCCACTAACTAAAACCTATATCTAAGCTAGAAAATAATGGGCAAGCGTCCTCGAAAGCCTGAGGGCCTAACGAATCCGGATGAATGCTCCACGTCCGGATAGCTTAAATGTTGTCATGTAAGCTCTAACATCCACTTGTGCTTTCACTTAAAAATGTAGAGTTATCTGGGATTAGTACACACTTGTACTATGAATGAGTATATTCAAGCACACACCAAGGACATGCATGATTAAGAAGAGCTCTATCCTAACAATATGAATTATGGAAAGTCAAGTTAGTTGACTTGCAAATTTTGAATTAGGAAAGTCTTGCCATGAGATTAACATGAATCATCATACTTATCATTTTGCAAAAAAACACCTAACATATTACACATATCATATCACATAGTTCATATCATTCTTTCATATGCAATGATACCTTGGAATCATGGACTTGACATTAGGACTTCAAAAAATGACGGATCAACATATGGGACCTCAACTAGGGAGCCTTCTTTAACAAACACATCTGCTTCATTCTTTCATACGTACTTCATTTTCATTCTTTTGTATACTAGTGCATCCACCAGTCATACCTAAGATGTAGTTTAAGACTCTCATCAGGTTGGCCGTGCAATGATGAAGAATTACATAGTGTTATTACTTAAGTCTAGCTCACACTTGATTATCCTATCCTAACACCTTTGGTGTCATTCATTTCATTATGTGCATTCGTTGAGAATGGCTTCATTCTTTATTTGGGAACTTTAACCTTAACCTACATAGATCATCTGAGCATCATGAAATCCAATGTGTAATCCCCACATCAAAAAGAGATTGAATCACCAGCCAAAGCGAACCAAAATATGCTAGCGTATATAGTCAATTGAACCTTGCTAGATCCCAATATTTGTAGTATAGGTTCAAAAACTAGGATATATAAGGAGACCCATAATCGGCATGCCAGATAGCCTCATCTCATGAGAGTTACGTGAACGTCCTCCTTTCCCCAAAGGAAGGCATCACCGCTCATAGCTAGCCTATCGGTGCTCAGTATAAATTTCCATTACATTAAACTCATACATCATGAAAGCTGGCTTCTTGCATGAGGACATCATAGCTCATTATATGATTTCTCATTTAATAATTATTATAAAGTATGCATTAACTTCCATACCTTCATTAGAGTGTTCATGGGGACTGGTCTCTTCATTAGCTTTACACTCTCACGGGTGAGTACGTTTTAGTAATATGTACTTAGGATCCTTTGATATTGCTCTCATTTTTAAAATTAACCTCTTATCATATTGTTACCTCAATCATTAACTTTAACACATTTTCTTTTCATAATTACTCACCCCTTCACGTGTATGTTCATTTCATCATATGCTAATGCAGTTGGCCATTTAGTGTGTTTCACACTGTTACTTAACCCTTCTAGGTTTAGTCATTTTATCACATACATCTTATTCTAGATTATGGTGCAAGACTTATGTATCTCGTAGATATGCCAAGATTTTTATTTCCATCATTAGAGGAAATATTCATAAAATATTTACTTACGTATGACTTATGTTTTAATACGGAATTGGGCAAGGGAACCCGATTTAACACCACTTGGGAAACAATTAATTTTATGTTAAACTTGATAATTACATTTTTTCCAGTTTTGGGGGACCCTAGTTCAATCCCCACAAAACCAATAATATTTCGTTTCTTTTTCTCCTATCCTTTTTCTCTATTTCAAGGAGGTTGTGGGTTAAATCACCCATTAGCTAATTATTTTTATTTTAATTTATCTCTTAACTTTGTCACCTATAGAAGAGGTTGTGGGTTAAATCCCCACTCTCCACATTTATTTTCTCCTTTTTTTCCTAACTCTCTCGTCCATTAAAGAGATTGTGATTCAATACCAACTCACCACATTTATTTTTCCTTGCATTTTTCTCACGAAATTTTTATGAAATTTTTGTTTAGTGAGTTCATGGGTTTAATCCCCTATGACCTCACATTTTAAATAAAAATTTTAAACGAAACTCATTTTTTTCAAAGTTGGCCAAGACTACAATTTCCAGCAGGCTAGAAATTTAGTCTCTTCCAATCCATTTGTCTTAATATTTTGTTGATTTTTTTAGCTTTCATGTAATAATATATTGGATTGAATACTTAGTGGTTTCACATATTTTACATTTATTTTTCATTGCATTTTGACCACTTTGTTTTTCCAAACCCAACCTACCAAATTATAGAAATTTGTTCACTATTTTCAGCTTCTTTTTATCATCATTCATATGTTAATTCTTAAGGCATTTCGTGTATCGTTTGGTGCATCTTTAGGTGTAATCTCTTTATGATAATATTCAGCCAAGAATTACAATTTCATACAGCAACATTACACCACTTTTAAACCTCATGATTACCACAAACATTGGACAATAAAATTCAACAATAAAAACATATCATTTTTCACATACTTTCAGTCGACATAACTTAACATGCTTACAACTCCAAACAAATAATCATGAACACATTATCACGAAAATCACACTTCATACATAAACTACCAGCAAACATACCAACAACATGATCTCTAACCTATTTCACATTGAGATCAAACGGATACTAGGGACAAACAGTTCAATAGGAAAGGGAACAACCTTAGTTTAAAGATTTGTTGAATTCATGGGAAAGAAAATTCTATTGGAGAAAGGAGTTCTGGGGAGAAAACCATACCTGATTTCAATGTTGTTCAACCCACAACTTGCACCCCAAAAACCTTCTCCAAACTCACGTCCAAATCCCGAATCTCCAACACAAACCCGACGAAACTTTGTTTTACGTTTGTGGTAAGCTTGTTTGTTTATATTTTTCATGTAGGTTCTTCAAGTGTGAAGAACTTTTGTAGCTTTTATGTTCTTATATTTTTTTAGGCAGACAAAATGTGAAATAAAGAGAGAGAGAGGCAGATCGTGAGGGTGGATGAAACGTGAAAAAAAGAGAAGTTCCTTAGGATTATGATTCTATTGTGACTTAGTCAAAATAAGGTTTGTTCAAATGTAAATATATAATTTTTTTTAATTATTTGTTAAATGAACATATTTATGCCTTAGAAAAATCAAATTATAAACCTCAATCAAATCCAATTAAATGTTGCTACCGTCGAGGTTTGAACCCGTTACCTCTATATCGCAAAATGGGTCCCTTCGGGTCCACCCGACCTAAACCCCATTAATTAAATAGTTAATTAATAATAATAATAATCTTATTTTCTTTTTTCTTAAATTAGAATCTAAATAATAATTAAATAAATTAATTCACAAATTTATGTAATCATGTTAAATCATTGCTCCCACCAAGGTTCGAACCCTGGTGAAGAAAGATTTTTCTCAAAGGTCAATTTTTTCCCTTTCTACCCAAACTACCCCTCTAGCTTATTAATTAAATAATTAATTAAACATTTAGTATAATTACGATATAACCCTTAGCCTGGAAAAAGACTATTTTACCCCTAGACCATCAAAACTTAAGATTTCCTCTTTAAGTCCGGTAAAGACTTATGCGAGTAAATCATCATATTCGGGAGCCCTACATGGTTGGACCCAACCTTTTGTACCTCATATAACTCCCCAAGTTAGTTGTCTTGGTTGTCGCAAGGGTGCATAGGTCTGGTTCTATGCGCATCAATCCATGTGAACCCGGTCTAATCATAAAAATTCTAGACACACTAAACATTACATAGCATCTTCATTTTTAGAGTTGTTACAGTTGTGTGTCACAAAGAAGTATTAAGCCTCATTCATGCGCCAATTGTTGTAGGAATCACTCGGGCATTTAACATGAAGGCTCAGTTGGTTTTTCCAAGTGCTGTTAGATGGTACATTTCATGAAAGCGTGTCCAAAGAGTAGGCAAAGCGGTGGCAAAGGGGAAAATAGGGCTCAGCCTTCATTAGATACTCCATCAGAGAGTGCTTCACCTAGGGGAGCTACTTCTCATACAGGCGGAAAAACAAACCACTTGTGTTCTCTTAAATTGCCATGAACAAGAGAATTTGCTAGATGTTGTCAATGGTATGATTCGAGTGTTTGACTTTACCACTTATGCATTAGTAGACCTAGCAACTAGTTTCTCATTTGTAATTTCATAAATTAGTATGTTATCAATGAAGACAATGACAAATCGATCTAAATTAGATTTGAAGACTCGTTTCATGAAATTGATGGACGCTGCTGGTGCATTCTTCAAACTAAAGGATATAACTAAAATTTCATAATGCCCATACCTTCGTCATAAGTTTTATTTTGAATATTACATTCCCTTATTTTGAACTGATGATAGTCTGATCTGAGGTCAATCTTGGAAAAAAAGGAAGAACCCTTAAGTTGATCAAAAATATCATCCATCCTTGGAAGAGGATATCTAATCTTGATTGTCACCTTATTCAGTTGACGGAACTCTATAAGCATCCTAAGGGACCAATCCTTATTCCTTACAAACATGACCTGAGCGACCCAAGGTGAGAGACTTGGTGAGGTAAAACCCTTATATAACAAATCTTTCAACTATTCCTTTTGATATTTTAACATTACTTGTTCCATTCTATATTGCAGAACGGAGATACGACAAGTATCTGGTATGACTTTTATGCCAAAGTCCATCTCTCTTTTGGGAGAGACTTGAAGTAGGTCATCAAGAAAGACTTCTGTAAATTCACTAAATATTAGAGCTGACTGAAGGGAAGGTACCCGAACACTTGATTCATTAACTCGTACTAAGTAATAGGTACGTCCCTTAGATGCTAACTTCCTCGCTTAAAGGTACAAAATGAAAAAAACGCTTAGGCATTCTAGAACTACTAGCCCATTTGTAATTGTAACTTGAAAAATTGAGTTCGACAATCTATTGATGCATAACAAGCATGGAGCCAGTCCATACCTAGAATGACGTCAATATCTAGCATGTCTAACTTTACTAAATCAGTCATGGTACTCTTGCAAATGATGAAAATAGAACAATCACGATTGACATTTTCTTTTAGAATGAATTCATGAAGAGGTGTGGACACTTCGCATGGTTTACTAAGTTCGTCGGTAGAAATTTCAAATTTCATAGCAACATATGGTATTAAAAAAGAGAAACCAGCTCGTGGGTCTAATGATGTATAACTCATAACGTCTATCATACCATTGACAACATCTAGAAAATATCTTGTTCATGGCTATTGTTAAGAGAATACTAGCAGTTTTTTCTTCTACCTGTATTAGAAGTAGCTCCCCTAGATGCAACCCTGTCTGGTGGAGCAACTAATGAAGACTAAGCCTTATTGCCCCCTTTGCAACCGCTTTGCCTACTCTTTGGACACTCTTTCGTGAAATGTCCGATCGGACCGCACCTGAAAAAACATGAAGAGCCTTCACAAAAATTGATCCAGCCTAGCCTTGCAGTTCTGCGAGTTATGGACATTATACTCACATTTATTTCAGGGTAAAGGTGCACTAGCAGATGATTGTGGAGGCCTCTTTGATTTCTGAAGTTATAGTCCACTTGAACCACCTTTCTGTTGGCCAGAATCATTCCCAATCCTTCTTGTTTCAGTACTGTTCTTTGTCCTTTAGATTCTCTTCTTAAACTTGTTGGACATAGACCATAAGCCCTGATATGTACATGTCACCTATTAACATGACAGTCATACCTTCTTTACTTCAAGCACTCCTAACCCGAAAACAAACAAACTCATTCTGCTCCTCATGCCCTTAACCATCTCCCGAGCATAGCGAGACAGTTGACTAGACATCAACCCATATTCGTGAAAAGTCATAGATTCCTGTTTCAAAATAACAAACTCTCTCACCTTCGCTTCCTTCTGTTCTCGAGGAAAGAACATCCCAACGAAAGCTTCTTTGAAGCAAGCCCAACATTGATGTGTTGAATCCTCAGCTTTTCCCTCTTTCCATTGATCAAACTAGGTTCTAGCCACACCCTTTAGTTTACATGTAGATAATTTAACCCTCTCCACATCACCCACATGCATTACCTTAAATACCTTCTTCAACTCTTCTACGAAGTTCTCTGAATCTTCATTAGTTTTGGATCCGGTGAAACTAGGAAGGTTCGCTCTCAAAAACTCATGAAATATCGAGGTGTCATCCCCTTCACGTCGAGATTCTCTCTAATCCCATCTTGGTCAGTCACAACCTCACTTATCATCCGAATAATTTCCCAGAATTCAGCATGGGTAACCTCTCTTTGGGTTGCACCTCTGGTGCATTTGGAATCTCTTGTTCCTAAACAATTTTTCGTGATCGACCTCTGAATATTCTTCTAGGAGGCATGATGGTCTTAAAATTTTACTTGTAAACACGAATAAGAGAGATACTAATAGGGATAAACTCTTCACACAAAAAGAACATGAAAACAGGCAAACATTCAAAAATATTGTAGACTCTTAATGAAACATGTGGAACGCTTCACACCGATGGCTAAGACTCTATAGACACAAACTAATAGTACTCTTGAACTCTATGCTCTGGTACCAAGTTTGTCAAGCCTACACCCTAGGCGGAACCGGCACTCAAAGACCATTGCTTGACCTCAACAGAACCCTTGGCATGACTTACTTAACTCAGCAGAAGACTAAATAAACTTAAAGAAAAAATATATGCTCAAAGGGAAGTACTTCATATCACAAATCTTGCCAACTTGCACTGAAGTGTTAGAAATACACAACAACTCCTAACTGAAATACTATTGACTACGAAGTCTCTAAATTGACTGAAGAGGGATGTTGGAAAAGATACCACAACAACCTAAAACCAAACTTATAAAATAAAATGAAATGGATGTCCTCCGTAAAGAAAAGAGGCACTCCACTAACTCTGGAGCTCAATCTAGATCAACAACGCGTTCTGATCCTAGTTACCTGTGTAAGCATCATAAAATTATGTTGACCAAGTGGCAGCAATACATTTAATGTGCGATATTGCGAGTTGGAGAGCAAACAAAACTTTGACTTGAAAGGAGTAAGAATGAATACTTACCCTGACACTACTAAACTCATGATCTAGTAAGTGTAATTAAATATACATAGTTAAATAAATGAAATATAAAGAAATGACTATTGAAAACAATTTTTAATCTTTGAGTATATATATACAAGTATACAATATTGTTTGAGATGAATATATAATATAATATTATGTATATGAGAATAGAATATTGTTGTATATGAAAATACAGTGTTTGATATATATGAAAATACAATGTTTGATATATATGAAAATACATTACTCTACAGGAGATTCTCTAACCTATAGCCATAAGCTAAGAGCTGCAGTGATGATGAAACATTACAATGGTACGTTGTACAACAATCCTTACTTTGCCACAGTATAGTGTCTGAACTGTCTTATGGATCCACTAGTAAATTGTGAAAAGAAATAATAACATGGTTTACATAAGAAAAACACACACACACACACACACACACACATATATATATAGAGAATCTTTAAAATAGACTTCCTAAAAATCGTAGTTTCCTATTTATTCTATTAAAACTATCCACAGTCTCTTTGGATGTCTAGCTTCCCTTCCTTCTCAAAATTCTGAAAAACGTTTTTGTTTAAACTCTTAGGGATTACTTAGTTCCCTTACAACTCTTTAGAAGTGAACTCAACTTGATATTATTTCCTTATTGAAACACAACTTTTAGGGAATACTTAGTTCCCTTATAACTTTTTTTAAATGAACTCAAATCTTTACTATTTCTTTACTTGAACTTTTAGTTTTGTAAAAGACAGTGAAAACGCTTGTGAAAGATCTTTGAAACTTTATAACTTTACTTTGAATTACTTCTTAACTTCTAGACTTGGCTCAGAATTTCCTTGACTTTGATCCTAACTTCCCTTTAGTCGAAGTATGGATTCAAGGATAACAATCTCATGTTTATGTTTGATTTTTCTTGATGTTTAGATTTACCCTAGATTTTTGGATTCAAATAATATTGAAAGTTACATCACGTAGGAACTAGTACGAAATGATAGGGAAAGTACGGGTCCTTAAGGGGGTCCGACACACCTAGAGGAGGGTTTTTTGTAGAGCTTCACAGACAAAGGCTGTCCTATGGTGTTATGGAAGGAAAGGCGCGCCAAATTTTGATCGACAAACTCTGTCCTCAGGGTCTTCAGAGTTGCGGCGCCCCCACTACCTGTTAGATGGGTTGATGACTTTCTTCTTTGCTTTCCACCTGTAAACCTTCCCAAACACCCATGGATTCAACCCTAAAGACTTAGGGTACCTAATTAACTCATTACCTAATATCATAGACCCGAAAATAGTCCAGAATAAGAACCTAAACCACTAGAGATTAACTAAAAGTCAACCAATAAGATTTCACAACTCAAGAATTCCATGTTCATCATTAAGTAATTCAAACTTGAATGAACTAAAAAAATCTGGGTGTGGATGAAAGGATCCATTACGGAATTTTATCGCATAACTTTTTAATAATCACACCCGATGAAATACACGAAAGAATTCTTGGCATTCTTGCGTCTTCTTCTCCCTTCTCCTCTTTTCTCCTTTATCTCAGAGCCCTAGCTTATTTTCTAAATATGAAAACTGGTTGGGATCATCTTAAACCCCAACTTATTACCCTTAAAACGAATATAATAACTAATTTAGGAAAATATCAAAACACCCTTAACAAATACGAATTTGGAATTTCCTCTACTCAACAACACAACTTCTGAAAGTCATATCTTTTTCATATGACCTTAGAATTTTGGAAACTTGGCATCATTGGAAAGATATTACGACGATATTACTATCCATATATATAAATAACACAATATATTCCTAAGCTTTAAGTTTTGACCGTTTGAAAATTACTAAAACTCACTTTCCAAATCTACAAAATAATAAGATATCCTAGCATATTTCCAATTTTGATTCTTCCTGTTTTTTCTTAGTTTAACCTTTGTTTATTCTAGAATATGAGATGTTTCAAGTACTTGATGATGATGTTCAATTGGAGTATAACATGTGATTAGATTTAGTAGGTTATGAAATGATGAATGTAATTTAAATGTCTTGACTATGTGAATTGTGAGAATATGATTGTGGTATAAACATATAAGGTTGATTGTGAATCACTTATGTGGCTCATTATGATATGATGATAATGGTGCTAATCTCACAAATGGAGATTTTCAATGAAAGAACATTCTCATGCAATTCCTAATGAGCTAATGATTATGATATACAAGGGGTTAGTATCCAATGACCTACATGAAGCTATAATTGATTAATAAAGGCTTAATGACATTTCAAAAAGGGACACTATCTTATCAATGAGTGAACTAGTTATGAGAGGTTTCCCTTTCCAATATGAAATGTAGGTTCACAATCGTTCACATGAGATAGAGATAACAAAGCCATGGTGCATAAAGAGTGTCTCAAACATGTATCCTAGTTCTTGAACTATATTTCCCCCATAGTAATACTAGCTAGTGGATCCACCTATAATGTTATGTTCATGTTTTGGTACTACCTTGACAAGTAGTCTACCTTCTTTCGGTGTAGGGTTTCATCAAACCGGATTCCATGTTTAGCTTACATGGTCTATGTTAGTAAAGGATATCATTTCTTGAAAGTAAAATGAATGTAATAAAGTCAATTCTGATTAGGATGACGTAAGGGGTTCTTCTGAGTATAGGTAGGGGCATAGGAATCTACCTATACATTGAACTAGTTGTCCTTGAGGATAGTACTTGGAGTTTTTTCTTATGCTATTATATTATGATTATATTCTTATGTGACTCTACATGTTAATGAACTAATGTGATGTTAGTATAACATGTTAACATTTTACTAGTGAATATTTTTATACGATGATGACTACACATGATACTATGTTAAATGAAGGTTGAAACTATCTAAGATATCTTTCCTGTTTTTCTGAACCATGTGGGGTTATGGGACATCATATAGGAATTGCACTTTTGGTCTTGGGAAGGGGTTTTAATGTTACACCCTCAAAATTAGCTTGGTGAAGCTAGATCCTAACATATGTGTCATGAGCTTATGAAGTTTTAAAATTAATAAAAATGGTGTTAAGAGTCAGTATATAGATTTTGGAAGGTTTTTGAAGTCAAACATTAAAGAACGTCTACAAACTAGTTGAAGTTGAACTATTGTGTGGTCGTGTTTTGTAGTGGAATATTTTAGGATGGTTTAAGGGTGAAATTGAGAATAATTATTACTATACATATATCAAATTTTTAAAGGTCAAAAGAAATGAGTACGACACCTGGGGGACCAACCTAAGGGTCCCGATGGAGGACCCAAACATGGACATCGATGCTCATAGCAGCCAAGATTTGGAGGTTTCTCCGCCACGTGCAGCCAGCACTTGAAGAGAAAAATTCTTTCCATGCGATGAGGGTTCGTCATGAACCATTCTGTATCAAAAATCTCAAGAACGAAGAATTAAAAATGCTTCCGCGACGCGCAATAAACTCCCAGATTTGGTCATTTCAGTTTTAATTCATATTTGAGTTGGTTAAAATGTCTAATAGTTCCTAGGGTCTTTTGTGAAATTTAGGGAATAATTACTAGAGTTTATTTTCGGTATTTTAAGAATATATAATCATTACAATAGACATTTAGTACCTAGACATCAAATCAAAGACTTTCTATCCCAACATTCTCCAAAAACTACCACTGAAAAAGAAGAGAAATTGGAGGTTATTTTATGACTAATTGATCAAGGTTTATGCTGGTTTTAAATGTCTAATATATGGTATATAAATCTTGTTCATTCATGGATTCATCCATCCATTAAGCCTCCTTTGTTTCCCTTGAATTGTGAATTGAAAGAACCCCATTCAAGAGAGGGTTGTAATTGCATTGTGGGTTAGGCTTGATCATGATCCCAATATAGTGAATAGCATTCAATTTTAGTCATGTGACGATTATATGATGTTTTGATGATGTTTATATGGCGAATTATAATAATTGAACTTGAAGGTGATCATGGGTATTTTAGGCAATTAAAGTCTAGATAAGTAGGGTGCCTAGTAAAGGGATCAAAATAGTTACTAGGGGATCCCCTTCAAAATAGTCTTGTTAAGGAAATTGAAAAAGTCCCAAACCATAGTTGTGCACTGATTCCTCAAAAGTATGTCAAAGACTAATATAACATGTATTTTAAACTTTTTTCGATGATGTTCTATTTATAATAGACTCTTAGGATCACGATAGGACTTTTTCAGATTGTAACTTAGGCTCGGGGTCAGGTATATGTATTTTAGTGAATTATCCCTCCTTGACGTAACGGCAAAGTGTCCTACCTTTTCATTATTTTTTTCTGCCCTATTTATTAATTTTTTTGTATTCCTTCACCTTTTTATTCTCCCTTTTCTCTCCTTTTGTGTAAGTGATTCTTCTCTTTTCTTACTTGAATTTTCAAATTTTCAAATTTTTCACTTTTCTTTCAACTTTTCTTGAGTCACTTTTCTTCTGTTCTTTCTCTATCTTTATTCTTTGAACCCCACTTTCCGGATGGTTCCTCATAAAGATTGTTTTCTACATTAGCAGCCGTCAACTTATGCTTTTGGCATAAGCTGAGGTGCACATTTCCAAGAAGGGACCTAGGCCAACACATTGTTCCCAGAAAAGATCAGTTGGGGTGAAAAAGAAAGGTCTATGTTAAGTCCAAATCAATTGGATCAAGAAGGGATTAAGTTCATTCGGTTTTCTGTTATCTATGCTAAAGATTGGCTATCTTTAACAACGGTCTATGATCCTTTACTAATTGCCTATCAAAGATTACTTTTAACATGACTAACCAGGCAAGTTCTAGCTCTTTACCAATGGTGGACTATTCATATTTTCCTCACACTCACTTTACATCATATTACTCTAGCAGATTATCAAAAAACCAATACGAATTTTTAGATTTAGGGTCATGTGGTGGTGTATCTCTATATCTAGCTTAGACCCACACATTAATTACGTACTATGCCTAGTCATGAGACATTTTCTTTAAATGAGGATATCATTTTGTATAGCCATCATGCTTTAGATTTCATTTGTATAAAGATACCAACATTTTGGTTCAACAATAAACTAACTAGTCTCTTGGGGAAAACTAACAAAGGAAAGAAAACCCCAAGAGAGGACCATGAGTTGGGCTACTCAAACTTCACCCTAGCACTCATTTTATATTTACCCAACCCCGAAAAAAATACATGCAATTTTCCCCAATGCATAAATGTATATAAAATTGGGTGAGAGGAGAAGCAAACCTGAGGTGCAAAGCACCGACGATATACATGTTGACGGGTCCAATTTCCCAAAAAACACTCCCTCTGTAGTTGAAATAGGTATTAGATAATAATGAGGTTTTGAAGGGTCCACTTATGGTTACGGTGCTTTTGTGTTATACTTGTGAATAATGTGGGCTCGAATTGTGAAATAATGTGACCTTGTCGGCATTACTTTAAGAATTTTGACTTTATGGTTGCGGTGCTTTTGTTTTATGCTATTCTGACGGTCTTTATGACTTATATGTATATATGAAGTCAAAGCATGAATTCTTGAAGTTGAGGATATCTGTCTCTAGTAGGATATAGTGAAGTTGTAATATGTATTACTATATGTTGAAGTATGATGATTCTTTATCTATAACTTATTATTTTATAAAACTCACTTACTTCATTTCAAATAACAAAAATCATTTTATATTCGATATCATACTCATATACACAAATTCTAACCACACCACAAACAATTTTCAAACAAATAATGAATTAGTCAATTTTCCAAATTTCTCATAATGAGTAGGCAGTCCGTACAATGAACATGCTTTAAATTGTTAATAATGCAACACTTATGATATTCCTTATAAATTCACAACAAATCCATCTCTTATAACGATTTAGACATGTTTACTATTTGACTATACGCAAGAATTAGCAACCTTCAATTGATGCACATGAAACATGATAAAGATATCATGCATCAAAAAATCATCTCATTCAACAACACTTCAACCGAAACGTATATATGTATATATGTGTGTGTGTGTGTGTGTGTGTGTGTATCATAAGGAGAATGTTAGGAACTCACCTTCCACAAAAGACTCCTACAAAACTCAAGTTACCAAAACCTCTTTGTTTTAGGCTTGAATAAACATATAATGAAGGCTTAAGGGAACTTCACTCCAACGACCATACTCTTCACCATACTCTCCTACATAGGAGAAACCCATTCTAAGGTCAACATACCATACACTAAAATGAACTCCATTAAGGCACCTTAAACCATACTAATACTTTCTCACCAAAGTTTATATCATGAATCCAAAGACTCTCAAAGGTCTCATTATCTAACCACTACACCCCCTTACTAGGAGACTCACCTTTACTCATTCAAATCTCATCACCTTCATTTCTATTGTAGGGTCTTAAAAAAACTCAAACCACCTCAACAACGAATCTGTCACATTCTCACACTATACCTTACCATTCTTTCAAACTTAACTACCCTTCATAAGGTAAATTAAACAAAGATAAGGTTAAAATCACCATTTATTACACCTCATCTAATAAGTCACTTCTCATGCTTTCTCTCTATAAATCCAAACTTTATAAAGTCACTCTCAAGGGACCAACACATAAGGGAAACAAGGGAAAGATACCATATACAAAGATCGTATTTTTACTAGATGAATGAAGAAGTGAAACTTTTCCTAGCATCCAATAGACTCCTATTTATAATATGGCACGCTACACATTATTAAATAAGACTCTGCTAGATGTTGTTCAGGATACAAATAAGATACTCCCTAAAGCTTATGCTCTGATGCCAATCTTGTTGCGACCCACAAGTACAACCTAGAAGTTAGAGCGTCCTTTTGTCAACACACGGAAAAGGAGTCTTCAAAAGTCTCATCTAGGCCACTCGTACCATTCATTGAATAATAAACATACTAATATCTGTATGAATTTAATTATTTCTTCACACATGAAGAACTCTTTTAATAATCATTACGCAGGTTAAAGACTTTCATTTAAAACATTAAACCTTTACAGCATCTCCTTGAACCGTATAAACATTAGAGTTTAAAACACTTGTGACTAAGCCCAAGCAAGAAATAAAATAAATACAATTGACATATGGGAACACGTGTGGATATTGTATTTGAATCGATGAGGACTCACTAACACATCATTTTTAACCGTTAGATATATATCCATCCTCCGTGGCACATCAAGACTTCCAATTCCCTACAGTTTAGTCAAAAAGGGAAAAGAAGGGGTTAGAACATTAGATGCACCAAGTATGGAAGTCATGAAAAAACCACTAAAAATGAAATTTATTAAATAACATGTTTTTCATGAATTTTGATTAAAATTCATACTATAAATATAAAAACAATATTTAACAACTTAGAAACACATAAGAAATAATTTTAAAAAAATCATGTTTTTAAGAAGCATTACAGTAAACTTACATCACTCTATAGTGATGTTTATTAGCTTCACTTTGCACACCACATCATATAAAATTCTCTCACTAAATGCCGTCCTAAGACTCACTAAAGTAAGACATACAGAGACCGCCCATACACCCTCTCTGGCCACATCTAAATGATCCTTAAGACCACCCACAATGAGATCAACATACATTTACAAGACATCAAATATATGAACATGAGATCCTCCTACCAAAGATGATTCTAAGGTTCACTTGAGTGAGTTGTAAAGAAACTTCCTATACAATCCCTTACACACAAACTTAAGAGATCCTATAGACTACCTAAGATAGAATCATTCTTAATTACTACGTTAGCATACATATAATATGACATTATCCCCTACAAAGGTGATCAAAAGACTTACTTAAGTAAACCAAGAAGATAACCTCCATAATGACCTCTCCAAGGTTAATTATGTAATCCTTAAGAATACCTATGTTTGGATCATATCTACATGATCAACTAGCTTCCCCAAATAGAGTCATTCTTAAGACTTAACTAGGTAACATAAGAAGTGATCATTCCTATGCCCTCTTAAAACCTACTAGATAACACTTAACTACTCTACATAAGTGCTACTTAATTAAATGTACTTTCTTAACTTAAGTCATTACATTTCATAGTTCATTCCAGATACATTCATCACATAGAGTACATTCAAGTAATGGTCTTGGAGAAGACCTAGGGACTCTAATTAACATCTTCAAATACTATTGTGCAATGTCTAGATAGCAGCTGATACCACCACCTAGACTTCACAGAACTTTTGTAATGCCAGTAGGTATCCCGCATATGATGATAATAGGCAATAAACGACATAGACCATGATAGTGAATCATGGAATCCAAAGTTCTAACCTAGTCCGATGATGGTGATCTACTTGCCAATGGTAGAACTTGGACGCATTCCATGTAGGCACATGTTTAAGGAATGTGAAGGGCGTGCTTTATATTCTACCCTCATCCTTTGACTAGAAATAATTCCCCTACCATACTTACTAGGTGCTAGCCTTTGTTCTAATAGAGTAGTTTTCATTAAAATTTCATATAAGGGGTTTCATATAAAGTTCGTAACCTAATCACATTAAACCTACCAAAGAAGTCCTCTAGGTATACCTTACAATGGTGAGTAGAAGCTAATTATGACTTTTCTGAGGTTTCATATTAAGGCGTTCCATCGAATCAACCTTAAGTCAATCATTTTTTTATTTGAAAGATACCATTACGTCTTTCGACTTCAACATTCATAAACTTACCACTAGGTTAAAGGTTTCACATAAAGGACCCTCTTAACATTATTAAAGGTCTTGCATAGCATTCATACATTGAAGAATAAGAGTTTTTAGAATGTAAGTCAAGACATCACATATTCACATTTATACACGCATCAAGTAAGAGACACAAGTTAACCATGACAAGACACCACATACTAAACCTTAACACATATTGGATGTCATTCATGAGTAACATTGGAATAACCATTATCATGTTTTTAAGTTATCATTTAAACTTCCATATCATAATCTACATAACCCTTATAGACTTATATAGTCAAGTAAGAACAATCATGCAACAACTTTAAGACTACGCACATAAAGACATTGTCGTAGTCTAACATGATTACCTAGGTAACATCAATAGAAGATACTTTCACATTAATTCACATATAGGTATATATGTTTATATCTCACATAATTGAACTATAAAAATCATCACATTACATAAAGTAGTGCCGAAAAGGCTATGATACTCTTATTGCATAGAGTAATGCCGACAAAGACACATCAATTCCAATAACACCGCCACCATAAGTGGACCATATAATTTACAACATAATTAAAGTTTAATTAACATAAAATAAAAGGAATTAAGTCAGAATACCCCATTCTATCTTACAACTTCGATTTCAAAGCTAAATTACCCAATTCGATATCATAACGCCCTTACTCATTGCCATAACCCTTACTCATTGCCATAACCAATAATTCAATACAATTATGTCAATAACCAATGAAACTAGGTCAATCAATTATATAATCATCAATCCAATACAATCTACATATATATTTTCTACAATTATCACATCAATCAGTAGCCCATACAAAAATATATTAGAATTCATAAGACTTAATTCAATATCAATTCAATAAGCTTAATATTCTATAGATCAAAGAATATTCAATACTCAACTAATTAAATTGAAACACCCTATAAACAATTAAATCATATACATATACTGGAATGAAGGGTTAATGGATAATATAATTTGAAAACATAAATTAAACATCAATAACTGCATATGTAACGTTTGCAAACCTTTTATGCAAGAACCCATAACTAAAAGTAGAAATTAGACTTTTCTATCTTTTTGAAATATTTGAAAATCATCTTTGAAATTATCTCTAAGGTGATAGAAAACCTTATATAATGAACAAGCATAACTTATTAGAAGAACCCAATAAAAATTGATGAACAAACTCCACTTAAGAACAATCTTCAAGCTCTATCTTCACCTTGAACTTTCATGGAGGTTGTTGGAGAAACTTTTTGAGGAGTTGTGTTTTGATCTAAGTTTTTGGGTTTAAATGAAATTTTAATGACTTATATAATCTTAAAATATCCATAAACACTCAAAGCAACCGTTCTCACACTTTATAAGACTTGGGGTTAATTTCCCAAAACCCCCAAGCTCGAGGGTGAGACCACACCCCGTTGATTGGGTCTTGTAGATTTATCCTGCTACTTCTCAACGTATGATCTTTCAAGCTTCATCGTTTGGGTCGTCGTTTATCCCTGCCTGGCATCGTTTGGGTCGTCGTTTAGCCCTGTCGCGTACATGGAGTCGTACACATACGGTTCCAACCCAAATATGATCATACAAGTTTAGCACCCATCATATCAGTTTATTCCAAAATAAATCACGTAAAACTAGAACAAACATGCATACACAAACAAGGTCATTTCAAGCCGAACCTTTCAAACGTCATAGACGTTCTTGAACATTTACATCCAAACTTCCCCAAACCGGACACACTGAATATATTATAACACCTTGAAAATCCAAGACATATTGTAAAGCCTAACATAGGTTTCATCATGTCTAAGTACTATTTCTAAGTGCATTTTAAATTAATATAGGGCATTTAGGAGTTTTAAGAACCAAAACATCCAAGAACGTCTATAACGTCTGGGAAGTTAGTAAAAAGGGGTGTTAGTGTACCTTAGCCTATTTGACCAACATTTAGGAGTCAGAAATGTATGAAAAATGGTGGAAAGATAGCTAATAGTGTTTAGGTGGTTTCTTGATTGAAAAGTTTGGGTCGACTCCGCAAGGACCAAACAAGGCCCCATGAGAAGGACTCTTGTAGTTTGATGCAACAATTCCTGATGGTGTGCATCAAAGGGACAGAAGACGGCACGTGTGTGGATCGATGGGAAATCGATGGCACAGTCGTCCCACACTAGGATGGTGGAGAAGATGCCTTCACCCACACAACCTTTGAACTCATCGACAAAGTGCAGAGGTGCAGACTACGGTCCGTGTGTGGATTGACGGGGCGTTTATGCCACTATCGTCCCAAACATAGACAATTGGAGGAAGCCCCTCGCCTGCACAGTCACTGACCAAGATGACGGAGTGCGGAATGGAGAGGGTGTTTTCCGTCGACTTACAGACGGCCGTCGATCAGGGTTTTGTTTGTGAGGGTCGACTTTTCTACCTAATTTAAGTCTGTGGCATTTAATTATTTAGGTGATTAGGTATGTTAATTAGGGGTTAAGTGTGTCTAATTATGTTGATTTAAGACCAAATATAAATAATCCCAATCCCCATTAATGTAAATACAAATCTGAAATAAACTATCTTTGTTCTCTCTTATTTCTCTCTCAAAATGAACTCACCCTTGAAGTCTAGCAAGGATTAGGTTTTGGGGGCAGGAATGTGACGAAATCACCATAAAATTATTGACAAAAGTTAAGGTATAGGTGCTATTCACCTTTCAGACTCTTTCCTCAAGGGGTTCCTTCAAAAATACATTTCAAAAGTTGAGTTTCTTATGGGTTTTATTCAATTACAAAATTGAAATTATGGATTGAGTTGATAATGATTTGATTGGGTTATATTAGATAGAAAAACATGTAATTAAACTTGTTTATGTAAATAATTGATGGTTTTGTTTAAATTGAAGAATATGATCCTCCATCCCTAACCCTATTTAGTGATCTTGACCTATATTGTATTGTGATCATTCAATTGACTTGATTGTTTATTTCATTACTATCCTATGTTTTTATAATAATATCATTAACATGAATTATAGTCCTATCATGCTAGTTCGTGAGATGTGATTTAGGTTATGAATTAAAATGTGAAATTAGCCTATGTATCTTGTCTGAAGTTGTGATCTATAGTTGATTTGTGTTATAGAGAGGAAATTGGTCTTGTTATCTTATTGGTTAACATTGTGTGATGATGTTACTCCCCAAATTGGTTTGAGTTATGGGTTGACGGTAAGACTTTAGTGATAGACTATGAGGAAGACTTGGTATGTCTTAGAATCTTTGTCCTTATTTTCAAATATGATTAATTGTTATTAAGTCATGATATTACATTGGAGTATGCCTTATACTCGGATTATAGGGTGGTATGCTGTAGAATTGCAATGGCTTGACTCTGTTGTGAGGTTGATTAAGGTATATATGATATAAGGTTTGTTAAAACTATCAATGTGCCTTAATATGCTAAGAAATGCTAATTTGTTAAACTCGCATATATGTATTGTGATGAAAGGACTTATACTCATACAATTCTTATTGAGCTATTAATGATGATTATTATAAAAGGGGTAGAACCTATGGCCTAAATAAAGTTATGATTGATAATTAAAGTTTAAAAGATATTTCAAAAAGGGAATCTAGCTTAGCATCGGGTGAACTTGATTGAGGAGTGTCCCTTCCGACATAAGGAAGGTAGGAACACTATATTACTCGTTAGATTAGAGATGATAATGCATGGCGCATAAAGAGGGTCCGAACTATATCTCCTAGTTCTTGAACTATGTTGCCTCCATAAGAATACTAGCTAGTGGATCCACGTAGTTGCTATGTGTCATGTTTTGGTACTACCTTGGCAAGTAGTCCTCCTTCATTTGGTCTATATAAGTTAGGGAAATATTTTCCCAAAAGGTAAAATGAATTAAAGAACGTCAACTCGAACCTGGAAAACCTAAGAGGTCTAGCTTTGTCTATGTAGGTTTATAGGACGCTACCTAAACGTTGCCCTAGTTAGCCTTCAGGGGATTCTTAGGAGGAGGTTCTTATATATATGTATAATATGATAAAATATGATGTATATATGATGAGCATTGCACATTGTTGATACTATATGTTGATTAGTTCATTTAATATTTTGTCTTGTGTTATAATATAACATATGATGAAATGTAAACCTAAATGCCATGATATGCAGATTTGGACATTGTTCATGTTTTCTTGTTGAGGATACATAATTTATTAAGGTTATGGGGATTTTTATGGTCATTGCACTTTTTACTTGATAAGTACAAGGGTAGTCGTCAAGCTCAATCAAGTGGTTCTAGTGATGCTCAAAAGACGAACCGCTTATATGCTCTCCGCTCTTAGGGTCAGCAAGAAACCTCTCCCAATGTGGTGGCCGGTATGTTGTAAGTTTTCTCTCTTTATGTATATGCCTTACTAGATGCTGACACTACTTTATCGTTTGTTTACACCTCTAGTAGCGAAAAAGTTTGATATTTTACCCGATATTTTGATTGAACCTATTTTATTGTCTACTCCGGTGTATGAGTCAATTTTTGCAAAAAGGGTGTATAGAAATTTTCCTATTATGTTCCCTAATAGAGTTTCTTATGTTGACCTATTAGAACTCAATATACTTGATTTCAATATTATATTGAGCATGGATTGGTTGCATGCATGTTTTGCATCCATTGAAGGCATGACAAGAGTTGTGAGGTTTAACTTCCCAATTGAACCCGTTGCTGAGTGGAAGGGGGTAAATTCTATTCCTACAGGTCATATTATTTCTAATCTAAAAGCATGCAAAATGATCTCAAACGATTGTCTATATAATATAGTAAGAGTCAAAGATCTAGACTCCGAAGTCCCTCCCATCGAGTCGATACTCATAGTGAGTGAGTTTGAACAGGTTTTCCCTAATGACCTTCATGGTATTCATCCCGAACGAGAAATTTACTTTTGCATTGATTTGCGGATAGAAATCCCATATCAATAACTCTTTATCAGATGTCTCCGACCGGGTTGAAGGAGTTAAAGGCCCAACTCCAGGATTTACTATATAAGGGTTTTATAAGGCCTAGTATTTCACCGTGGGAGGCTCCAGTTTTGTTTGCCAAGAAGACATATGCATCCTTGATAATGTGTTTGATTCCCACCAAATCAACAAGGTTCCATTAAGAATAAGTACCTCTCCCTCAGATTGACAACTTATTTGATCAACTCCAAGGGGCAATTTATTTTTTAAAAATTGACTTGAGATCGGGGTATCACCAACTTAGGGTGAGATGTAAGGACATACCAAAGATGTCCTTTTTGAGTAGGTATGGGAACTATGTTTTCATGGTCATGTCTTTCCGTATCACTAATGCTCCGGCGGCTTTTATGGACTTAATGAATTGAGTGTTTTGAAATTACTTATATTCATTTGTTATTGTTTAAATTGATGATATCTTGGTATATTCGATGAATGAGGATGATCATATGGGTTATTTGATGGTAATATTACATACCCTTAAAGAACATCAATGGTATGCTAAATATAGTAAGTGTGAATTTTTGTTTAGGTCGGTGGCTTTTCTAGGACACATCATATCTAGTAAGGGAGTTGAGGTAGACCCAAGGAAAACCGAAGCGGTGAAAAACTGGCCTAGACCATTTACTCTGACTAAATAAGGAGTCTATTGGGTTTAGCAGGTTACTATCAGAGGTTCATGGATAGTTTCACGTCCACTACGATTCCTTTGACTACTTTGACTCAAAATAGAAAGGAGTTTGAGTGGTTGGAGGCATGTGAGAAATATTTATAATTGTTGAAAAATAGGCTTACTTCCGCTCCGTGTTGACCTTACTAAAGGGTACAAAGGGTTTTTTATGGTGTATTGTGACTAATCACGAATGGGTTTTGGGTGTGTGCTTATGAAACACTGGAAGGTGATAGCCTATGCTTCTAGGAAATTAATGATACATGAGAGAAATTACAGCACTCATGACCTTGAGTTATCGGTCGTGGTGTTTACTTCGAAAATTTTGAGGCATTACCTGTATGGGGTTCATGTTGATGTTTTTATCCATCATAAGAGTATCTAATATGTTTTTACCCAAAAGGACTTGAATCTCAAACAAATAATATGGCTTGAGTTGTTGAAGATTACGATTTGAGTATACTTTAACACCCCGAGAAGGCTAATGTAGTTTCGGATTCCCTAAGTTGTATAACTATGGGCAGTGTATCCCATCTTAATGAAGCAAAGAAGGACCTAGCAAAGGAAGTACATAGGTTGGATAGGTTGGGGGTGAGGTTTGAGATTTCTCCGGATGGGGGTGCTATAGTTTATCATAACTCAGAGTCATCTTTAGTGGTTGAGGTGAAGTCAAAACAACACCTTGTATTAGCATTAAGGGATTCTAAAGAATCGATTATCGACAAGTTGACGAATCATTCTTCTAAGTGAGGGATGGTATGTTAAGGTACCAAGGGCGATTATGTGTTCCGGATGTACATGAGTTGAGGGATTAGATCCTAGAAAAATCTCATGGGTTCTACTACTCAATTCATTCGGGGTTGAAAACAATGTACCATGACCTAAGAGAGATATATTAGAGGGAATGTTTAAAAAGGGACAGAGCGGAGTTTGTCTCTATGTTTCAAAATTGCAAAAAAGTAAAGGCGGAACATCTAATGTCGAGCGGCTTCCTACCAGAGATCCAAAGTCCTATTAAGAAGTGCGAAGACATCAATATAGACTTTATAGTATGTTTACCTCGGACTCAAAAGTCTTATAATTCGATATTGGTGGTTGTTGATCGAATTATTAATTGTACTCTCTTTTTTCCCATCAAGTCTACATATTTGATGGAGGATTATGCAAGAACTTCCTAGATGAGATTGTGTGCCGCCATGGAATTCCTTATCCATCATATCAGATCAGGGCGCATAATTTACATCTGGATTTTGAAGGTTTCAAAAAGGTTAGGTACTATAGTGAAGTTATGCATCGCTTTTCATCCCCAAGTTGATGGTCAAGTGTAGCGTATGATACAACCATTTAAGATATGCTTAGGGCGTGCATCTTTGATTTTAAAGGAAGTTTGGATAGATATTTACCTTTGGTGGATTTTCCTACAAGAATAGTTTTCATCCATTTCCATTGCTCCCTACGAAGCCTTGTATTGTAGGAGGTGTAGGTCTCCTATTTGATTGTTCAAAGAGGTTCAGCCATCGCTTCTTGATCCCGAGTTGATTTATAATACTTTAAAAAAAATTCAAATGATAAGGAACCGGTTGCAAATGGCCTACTGTTGACAAAAGTCTTATGCCGATGAAAGGAGAAGGAATTTGGATTTTGAAGAAGGTGATAAGGTGTATTTGACAATTTCACCAATGAAAGGGGTGGTTAGATTTTGCAAAAAAGTTAAATTGATTCCTCTTTATGTGGGTCCCTATGAAAACATTCAAAGGGTTGGTAAGATTGCCGACAAATTGAAACATCCTTGCGAATTGGCTTCGGTTCATTTGGTTTTCCATGTTTCTACGTTGAAAAACTATATCGGTGATCTCGAGTCCATTCTTCCTATTGAGGGTCTTGGTGTCAAGGATGACTCTCTTATGAGGATGTTTCGGTTCAAATTATTGATAGTCAAGTCAACAATTTGAGGAATAAAGACGTGGTTTCATTAAAGGTGTAATGGTAAAATCATCTAGTAGAGGGTGCAACATGGAAGGCCGAGGCCGACATGAAATCCCGTTACCCTCATATTTTTGAGAATTAAGGTTAGTCATTCTTTTTTATAAAATAAATATGATTAGAAATTGATTTTTCTTGATTTTTTGATGAAGTTTTGAACATTATGCATTTTAGAAAAACTTACAGTGAAGTTACTGCAATATTTCTTTTAAAAATATGAAATTTTTATTTTTGCTTCTTTTGATTTATGTTGTACATTTATATATGGTGAGTCTTTATGAAATGCTAGGTAGCATGTTGTTAAGTTGAACTTTGTGCTGATTGACTCATGTAATGTATGTTGAGCTGATAAGTGTTGTGACAAGGAAACGTCTCATGATGAAGTGTTTTGAGCCTTATGTGTTGTGGTAATATGAGTTTATATATTTGCCTTATTGGAATGACATGATATATGTTGATATGATATTGTTGATTGGTTGGGATGCTAGTCTTGACTCTATTCCTTCCTTCAAAAGAATTTTAGTGTCATTCGGGGACGAATGTTCATAAGTAGGGGATAATGTAACACCTTGAAAATCGCAGACACATTGTAAAGCCTAACATAGGTGTCATCACGCCTAAGTACTGTTTCTAAGAAGATTTTAAATGAATATAGGAAATATAGGAGGTTTAAGAACCAAAACATACAATAACATCCATGACGTCCAGGAAGTTGGTTCAAAGGAGTGTTAGTGTAATTTAGCCTATTTCAGTAACTTTTAGGAGTCAGAAATGTATGAAAACTAGTGGAGAGGTAGCTAATAGGTGTTTGCGTGGTTCCGTGGTACTACTCCCTAAGGACCAACAAAGGGCCCTTGAGGAGGACTCTTGTAGTTGGATGTAACAGTGCCCGGCAGTGTGCATTATGGTGATAGAAGAATGCATGAATGTGGATCGATGGGTTGTTTATGCCACCTTCATCCCATACTTAGGTTAGTGGAGAACGCTTATTCACCCGTACAACCTCTAAACTATTCGTTAGAGTGCATAGGTGGAGGCTATGGTCCGTGTGTGGATCAAAGTGGCATCGATGACATTGTCACCAAACACTTAGACAATTTGAGGAAGGCCCTTGCCTACAAAGACTCTGACCAAGACGACGGAGTGCAGGACGGAGGTGGTGCTGTCCGTTGACTAACAAACGGCCAGTCTAGAGAGGTTTCATCTGTAAGGGTCGAATTTCCTGCCCTACTTAAGTCAGTGTCATTTAATTAGTTAGGCGGTTAGGCGTTTTAATTAAGGGTTAAGGGAGTCTAAATAAATTGATTTAAGATCCAATATAAATACGCCCAACACTTATTAATATAAAGACAACTCTCAAATAAACTCTCTTCGTTCTCTCTTATTTCTCTCAATACATGAACTCGTTGTTGAAGACTAGCAAGGATAAGGGTTTGGGAGCTTGAAGGGGACTAATTCACTATCAAATTATTGACAAACATTAAGGTATGAGTTCTATTCACCTTCGAGACTGTTTCCTCAAGTGGTTCCTTCAAAAATAGATTTCAAAAGTTGAGTTGTCTTATGTGTTTCATTCAATTACGAAATTGAATTATGGATTCAGTTGATAAATATTTGATTGGTCTATATTGCGTATATTAACATGTATTTAAACTTTTGTATGGTAATCGTTGATGGTTTGGTCTAAATTGAAGAATATGATCCTTCATCCTTAACCGTAGGTAGTGATCTTGACCTATATTATATTGTGGTCTTTCAATTGAGTTGGTTGTTCATTTGATTACTATCCTATTGTTTTATTATATTTAATTAATATGAATTATAGGCATATCATGATTGTTCTTTAGATGTTTTTTAGGATATGAATTATAATGTGAAATTAGACTATGTATCTTGTCTCAAGTTGTGATCTAGAGTTGAATTGAGTTAAGAGATGCAACTGGACAAGTTATCTTATTGATTATCATTGTGTGATGACGTTACCCCACATATTGGGTTTATGATAAGACCTTGACGATAGACTATGAGGAAGATTTGGTAAGTCTTAGAATGTCTATGTCTAATTCAAATTGTGATTAATTAAGTCATGATATTACATTGGAGTAAGCCTCATACTATGATTATATGGTTGTATGATGTAGAATTGAAATATCTTGACTATGTTGTGAGGTTGATTATGGTAAATGTGATATAAAGATGGTCAAAACTATCAATGTGCCTTAATATGCTATAAAATACTAATGTGTTAACCTCACTTATATTAAATGTGATGAAAGGACTTATACTAATAAAATTATTATTGAGCTAATGATGATGACTATTATCCAAGGGGTAGACCCTATGGCCTAAATAAGCAACAATTGATTATAAAAAGCATAAAGACATTTCAAAAGGGGAATCTATCTTGGCTCCAAGTGAAGAAGATTGAGGAGTATCCCTCTCATAGAGGGAAGGTAGAAACACCATATTACTCTTGATATTTGAGACAATATTGCATGGCGCATAAAGAGTGACCCAACTATATCTCCTTGTTCTTGTACTATGTTTCCCCCATAGGAATGCTTTCTAGTGGATCCACATAGTTGCTATGTTTCATGTTTTTGTACTACCTTGAAAAGTAGTCCGCCTTCTTTCGGTGTATGGTTCTATGACACCAGATTCCACTCCAGCTCATGTGGTCTATGTCAGTTAGGGCAAGACGTTCCCAAAAAGTAAAACGAATTAAAGGACTTGAACTCTAATTTGGATAACCAAAGAGGTCTAGCTTGGTCTAGGTAGGGGTATGGGACTCTACCCAAACATTGCAATAGTTAACCTTGTAGGGAGTCTAAGGAGGAGGTTCATATATATGTTTATGTTTTGTTAACATATGATGTATATATGATTACCATAAAACATTGTTGATACTATATGTTAATTAGTTCTTCATGAATATCCCTTGGGTTATAATGTTAATATATGATGAAATGTAAACCTAAATTCCGTGATATGTAAACTTGGACATTGGTCATGTTTTCTTGTTAAGGATACTTTTTTGAGTAAGGTTATGGGGCTTTTATTTATAATTGCACTTGTTGACTTCATAAGGACTTGTGAGTAATTGTCTTGCTTATTAAGATATGTTTGAGTCTTATTCATTCTTCTGATATTATTCCTTCATGTTACGGTTATAGTAAATCATTGTTTTCAAGTATGTTGGGATAAGTATTACTATTTAAGATAGTAAGCATGTTAGGTTTGTTGATATGACTTACCTGACTTTGCATTAAGTCTCTAAAGGGGTAATTTTGCATGATTTGATAAAAATTCCTTTTAGCATGTTTTGCTTGTGTATGTGCATAAGACCTCTTACTTTTTATATGTGGAGTACTAACCCCATTTTCCTCCCTTTTTCCCAAGCATTTTAGGTTCCGATCGTTGAAGAGTTTTTAAGGCGATATCATTGAAGGCTTGGATTCTTTCTTTCATCCAAATAGGGTATGTCAACTTTTTAGGGTAATGCCATCCTTTAGCTTATGGATTTTGTTATGAGCTTAATTACTCGTTTATTTCTTTAGTTTTTAATAGAGTATTGTACATTCGTATGACCTATACATGGTCCTGTTGGATTCATGTAAGGGCTATGCCTATATTGTGATATTCATATACATAGTATGAGATGAGACACTCGTTGAGACTATTTATATATTTTACATATATGTATGTTCAACAAAAGTAGATGGTTATGTAAGATTCCTATACGAAGTGTCTATTTTTACTCGATATTAATATATTAGGACCACACCCCAGTAATGGGGGTCTCGTGGTTTGTTTTAGAGTTCAAAAACATGCAGACATTCAGGCTCCGTCGACTAGCCGTCGTTCGATCTTCAGGCCATTAGTTGGTCGTCGTTTTGCACTGCATACAAGTTGTCATGCAACTTCAAGTCTTGAGTTGGGGTCCTGGACTAGGGCCCCTAGTGGGTCCTGAGTAGAGTCGTACCCAAACGTTAAACCCTTAATAGGCACATCTAGGTCTTAGGAACATCACTAATCAAGTTCAACATCAAACAGGCCACAAAAAAGTTAAAACATATCCAAACTCACAGGGATGTCCAAAGGCTATCTTTCTAACATCTAGCGATGTTGGACGTTTAACATTCAAACATACCAAACATAACATACTGACTTTAAAAGCTATTATCAAAAATATAAGAATGTCATAAACTTCACACACATAATCACATGAAAACACATACATTATATAGGTGACTAGTCATCAAAAGTCTTTGTTGTTTCTTGACGTTTTACTTTAAACATGACTAAATCTTTAGTGACTATCTCTAAACATAAATTTAAACCAATTAAGTAATTCGATACTTTCATGACACATATGTTAGGCCCTAGTTTCACCTAATTCATTTTAGAGATGTTACACTTACTAGTTCACTCATGCAATATTTAAGAAATTAATTATAGATATATAACTATATGAGAGATAAAATTAATTAATCTCATTTTAAAATATAAACATATCTTTATTAAAATATTCACAATACAAGGAGATGAATGAAATTCGTTTTCACTTACTCTTAAACAAATAGAAAATGTTACTAGAGAGTTCTAACTCTCAAGCTTGGATAGAATAGAATAGAATTGATAAGATTAATCAACTCAACTATTCAACATACATTTTCCCACATAGAAGTAACCCATGACAACAAAAAAAGAATACTATAACCTACTGGTACCTTCATTCGGATTTTGTTATTGCTTGGAGGTAATATAAATGACCATGACTTGGAGGCATAGTAATCGTACATTCACTAGGAGATTTTGTGGCCGCTCTCCCTTTAGAAGAAGTAGTACGACAATCTCTCACATTTAATCATACTTATCACAATCAAAGAACCCATTAGCTCCAACTATATACTTTCCAAAATGTTGCTTCCCACAATCTCAGCAAGTAGTTTTATCAATTTGAGAACCACCACCCCTCTCATAGTTGGCCATAGGAACATTAGTATTATCTTGATTTGGAGCCCTCTTCTTAAACCTAGGTTGGCCTTGGGCATTAGTTCTTTCCCTCTTAGCATCTCGAACTCTCCTCCCAAGCTTAGAATTATTTATATATTGAGTATAGCTCTTATTACGAACATCTCTTGAGTGGTGTGGTCCACCTTTTGTGGCGGTGTTTACCTTAAACTCATGATTATATTGAATAGATATGTGTATTATGAATATTACCTTGAAGGCATAGAATTTGAAGTGAAATGTGGATCATGATTTTTATGTAAAATATGTCTTAGAAGATTTATATGTGCAACTTGATGGTATTATGTCTATGTGAAGAATATGATTATGATTAAGCATGCTAGTGTATGAAATGTGATAAATGAAGTCATGGATATTTTTAGAAGTCAATGTTATAAAAATGGTAACTTAATAAAGGGTGTGCTCACATGTACACGCACACTTGAATGAATGAATGAATGAGAATGGGGGAGTTTTGGGGTAAACACTCTTCGTGAGTTTAGATGAAGTGATTAGTAGCAACCTAACTATTTTACAAGATCTTTTGGGGGGTGGATACTATTCATGAGTTGAGATGTGGTGTCCATTATTTATTACGTAACTTTTAATGATGAATGTTTAAAACATCGTGGAGGAGTTATGCTTAGCACCGATAGGATTTGAAGAAGGGGTGGTTACACTTCGTGATTTGAGATGTTGTATACAATGTACCTCTTGAGATGAGTACTCCTCGTTAGTAAGACAATAGATCAACCTCCTTATCCCTTAACAATTTGCCAGGATAGGAGTAGCTATTGGAGAATCCATGAAAAGGCTAAGTAAATGACCATACTCTAGGAAAGTGAAGATCCCTCATCCGATAGGGGTTAATGTCGAGATTCCATATCTAGGTCTCATGGTGTATGTAGGTTAAAGCTAATTCCCCTCAAAAGAACGTAATTAATTAAGTCTTCTGAAGATGTACTACTCAGGGTAGGTTGTCGTATTTGATGCTATTTGTCTATTGCACAAGTAGGTACTTGAAAGAGGAGTTTTGGTGTGTCCGTATATGAAATGTATGATGTGTTATTATGAAATGGAAATGAAGCTATGTGATTTAATAACTGATGTTAAGAAAACATGTGAAAGTAAGGTTTTGTATAATGAAGCTTAGAAATGTTGCTTACCTAATCTCATGGAATCTTTAAGGAGCACATTGTTGGAGTAGTAGTATGGGATGTTATTCTCACATTGTACTTTGGGTAACTTACAAACCCATTTGAGAAGGTCACTTATTTGACGTTCTTAATTACAAGTATGTTTCTCAGGTGTTTTGTTTTAAAGTGTGGACTTGTTACCTGTGAGAAATAAGACTATAATGGGTGGTCTTGAGGGTCACTTAGATGTGTATTTAAAGGATTGTTTACATGATTCCTTCATTTCCTACTTTAGTTAATCTTCGGATAACCTCGGTTAGGGAAAGCTCTAGGTAAATGAGTTCATTTTGAATTAAATCAATGCAAGTTCATTGTGTTGTATTTGGACTTCACTGGAAAGTGGTCTTTTGTGCTTAAATTTTTTTAGTCTTATTCTATGTGTTAACTGATGAACTATGTGTTATTTTACTTCTATATTCATGAATATTTTAATTATTTAGAATGAACGCTCATTTCTACTAGAATGTCCCTTTTTCCATGTTATGCATACGCCATACTTTGTATAATCTTTGTACTAACCCCATACATTTCTATACTCTATAAGTATAGGTTGGAAGCAACTTAAAGACTAGGAGGCAACATAGGATTCAAATCTCTCAAGAATAAGTATGTCCTCATAAATCCGTGGGCATAGTCTTTATTTCTTTAGCTTTTATTATGAAGACTCTTTAGGTATTTTCATTTTATTTAAATGGTGGTGTCCTAGTATAATTATGTCGTGTCGTAAAGTTTTCTTTTGATGTGAGACTACTCTTACTATTTATGAAAAAAATTCCTTAATATTATCGTAAAAAGTTTTAAATCCGGACTAGTTTTCACGTCTTGTGCAATTAATGATAGTTAAGACTACTAGAAGACTCTCAAAAGGTCAAGTATGAAATTGTTCCGACCTTAGGGTTACTCCCTTCTTCTAGGGGGTAATTTTGGGTCGTGACAATCTTTATATAATAACATAAGCTTTTTCAAAAAGTTTAGGGTCCAAAGTCTAACAAGCCACGTAAAATAGAGTGTTGTTCATCGGTGTTGATTGCAACATATCCTTGAGTGATAGGCCATAAGGTTATAGAAGTTTCACTTTATTCTTTATTCTAATGTCGTGCCTTACATTTGAGTTCTATAACATTTCTTTCTCAATATCTTCTCTTGTTTTTATAGGATATAAATGCAAGGAGGACAACGCTAGAAGGGAGGAGGAAGTAATAGCTAACGAGAGGATCCCTCCCGCTGGTGAGCACGTCTCTATAGTGGGCCAAAAGAATTTGAAAAGAGGTGGTTCCCCCTCCGAAACCTCAAGGACCACAAGTGCCCAAAATTTCACGTATTCCCAAAGGTCCTCTAGCTCCCTTTTTAAAGGATTTATGACTAATGAAGAGTTAAGGTCTGTACATATTGATTTGACATGACTCACAAAGACCCAAGATCAAGTTTTCACTAATCATTTAATGTCCAAACCTAACCAAGGATGTGGACCTTATCCTAATGCAAATACTTTAGCTTCTGAATTTGGGATTTCATGAGGATTAACCCTCCTAGTTTTCATGTCACTAAGGTGGATAAATATCCACAAAGCTTCATAATTGAGATGTTCAAGGTTGTGGATTCTATGGGTGTGAACCCTAGGAAGAAAGCGGAGCTAGACGCTTATCAACTCAAAAATATGGATCAAGTGTGGTTTTAATAATTGAGGGATGAGAGAACTTTTAGGGATGGTCCAGTAGATTGGGAAGGTTCGAAGAGGCCTTTGTTGATAAGTTATTTCCTTAGAGTGGAGAGAGAACAAGATAGTGGATTTCATGAATCTTCATCAAGGGGGAATGAATGTGAAGGAGTACTCTCTTAAATTGACGCAACTCTCTAAGTATATGGCAACAATAGTAGTCAACCCTAGGGCTAGGATGAACTTTTTCTTGTTGACAGTGTCTAGGTTTGTTGAGAAATAGTATCGTACGTCGATGCTCCTAATTGATATGAATACCTCTAGGATCATGGTGTAAGCTCAACAAATAAAGGAGTCCAATATTAGGGAGATAAGGCAATAGAGTAAGACACCTAAGTTGGATGAATAAGGTCAACCAAAACCTAAGAAGACGTTCTATCACCAAGACACTTCAATATGGAACAAGGATAGGGCTGCCAAAAAACATTTCATAGGAGGTTGCCACACTTTTGAGAGGTGTAGATCTGTTACTTTTGGAAAGAAATATTTGGGTAAGTGTGTCGCCGGAATGGATTTTTTCTTTGTGTATTGTAATAAGGTTCACAACATGAGGGATTGACCTAATCTCAAGGCAAAAGGTGAAGGAGTACGATTAAGCCCTTAGTGGTCCTGATCCTAATGCTCCAAGGAAGAATCATTTCTTCTTACTTTGGACTAAGGAAGAACCTAATACGAAATGAGAGTCCTGGTATGTCTTTATTCATTGTGGTTGTTTGGTTTTACTTGGAATGAGTTCATTTGATCTTGTTTATAATATTGTCATGTATTCTTATTAAAATTACTTTAAATATGAATTATTTAGTTTTAAGAATGCTTCTTAGTTATGTTTTTGTAGTCACTATAAAGAAGTTTAAAAATTTTACTTATTTGTATTTTAATGATTTGTAGTTTAAATGTGGGTAAAACTAATGTGTATGAGAATGTTTAATGGTGTAGAATGTAGTTCCTCCATAAATTAAGAAATTAGGGTGTGTTTTGAATTGCGAAAATGGTAGCAAAAGTTGCCTGTGTTGTAAAATTTCTTGGAAATGTGTAGTTGTATTCATTAAGAAGTTAGTGCATTAATTATGAATTTTTTACACAATGATATGAAGTGTTATACTGTGCTATATGAGTCCTTGATGTCCTTAAAAGTTTTTAGCATGATTCGAGGATGAATGTTGTTCTAATTGGGTGAAAATGTAATTCGCCTAATCCTAAGTAGGCTGAACTAGAGCTTTGAATGCTTCTCATGATTTAATTTTGTATTAAAATGATTAATAATGATTTTTTGAGGCCTGTGTATGTTTTGACTAGGTTTGAAGGACAAACATCCTAGAACGTCAATGACGCTCGAAAGATGTACTTTGGAATGTGCTGGTGTGTGCTTTTGTGTTTTAGCATGTTTTACGTGTTTTTTTGAGTTGAAATTGACGTTGGATTAGCCTAAGACCTTGATGACTATGTTTAGGGGTACAACATCCATGTAACACTCCACCTAGGACCCACAAGGGTTCCTAGAATATGACCCAACCCTTGACATCAAAGCTCTCTAGACTGGACCAAACGATGCCCTAGCATCAACTGACTGTTGTGAAGTTGACGGGCAGTTGTTGGAGGCGTAGATCCACCCTTAGTGGTGGCAGATTAATCTCCTTGTTGGCAGCTTCAGTCCCAATCAACACCCTAGAAGGACTGGTCGTCCACCAGACTACGCCCCGTAGTTAGTGTGTGTCGATGGGTCACTGTAAAGTTGTCTAATTTTCTTCCAATGCTTGGGGTATTTTTCAAACTCACCCCAAGTCTTATATTAACTTAGGATGATTATTTTAAGTTTTTAAAAGTATGATTTGTTAGTTTTATTTCCTAGACTTAGACAAGACCCCTTATTTCAAATATTCAAAACCCTTTCTCAAGAAAGAGCTACCCTAAAACCCCATAGAAGCTTGACCTTAAGGAAGAACTAGGTGGACTTGGTGTGGATGTTTTCTTCATTGAATTTAGAGGTTTTTCTTAATATCGAGGTATGGTTGTCATCCTTGAATTCTCTTTCATTTAAGGAGCAACTTCTAACAGATTTCAAAAAAATATTTCAAACCCTAACTTCTTCTATCTTTTACTCTTAGTATAGTTGTTGCATAAAAATATTTAAAAGGACTCAGATATTTTGTTTCTAATGTTAGTTGGTTATATTAATTCTAAAACTTCAATAAAATCATGTCTATGTTTTTATTAACTTTTAGCTTATGAAATGGGTTGAGCTAGCATGGCTAGGGAATGTTAAAGTAATGGTTTCTTATTGTTATATTGTGATTCAGCTACTACCCTAATGGCTATTTTGTGATGAGTTATTGAATGGTAAGTTGGTAAATCTTGGATGAATGATAAGTTGGTTATATAGTTTAACTGTTACGAAATGCTCTTGAGTTGTACGGCCAACCTTTGGTGGTGGTATTTACTTGAGTTCATGATTATATTGAATACATGTGTGCAATGTGAATGTGTCCTTGAAGTCGTAGAATGTGATGTGAAATGATGATTATGATGTTTATGTATAATATGTTTTAGAATATTTAAATGTGCATCTTTATGGTATTATGTCTAACTGAAGCATATAATTATGATTGAGCACTCTAGTGTGTGAAATGTGATAAATGAAGTCATAAATATATTTAGGAGTCAATGTTATGAAAATTGTAAGTTTATGATGGGTGTGCTCACATGTACATACATACACTTGAATAAAAGATGAGTGAAGTTAATGAATGAGAATGGTGTAGTTTTGGGGTGAACACAATTCGTGAGTTTAGATGAAGCGTTTGTAGCAACCTCACTACCTTCATAAAGCTTTCTAATGTAGGTTGGTGAATGGATACTCTTTGTGATTTCATATGTGGTGTCCATTATATTTCGTAACTTCTAGTAATGAATGTTTAAGACTCTGTGTGGGAGTTATGCTTAGCACCAAGAGGATTTGAAGAAGGGGTGGTTACACTTCCTGAGTTGAGATCATGTATCCAATGTACCACTTGAGATTAGTACTCCTTGTTAGTAAGATAATTGTTTAGTAAGAAGCAATCTCCTTATCCCTTAACTATGTGCCCTGATAGGTGTAGCGATTGGAGAATCCATGTAGATTTTATGAGAATGACCGTACTCTAGAAAACTGACGATCCCTCATCAATAGGGGTTAATGTTGGGATTGCATGTCTAGCTTTAATTGTCTATGTCGATTAAATCTAATTCCCCTCAAAAGAAAGTAATGAACTAATTCTTATAAAGAGTGTAATACATAGGGTCAGTAGTAGTATTGGATGTTATTCTATACATTTCACATTGTGTAACTTTCAGTTCCACTTGAGAAGGGAGATTACGTAAATTTTTATGCAAGTGTGTTTCTCTAGTGTTTTGTTGTGAAGTGTGGACTTGATACCCTTGCAAAGTAAGACTATAATAGATGGTCTTGAGGGTCACTTAGGTATATTGAAGGGATTGTATGCATGATTACTTCATGTGTTACCATAGTGAATCATAGATTAACATTTGTTAGGGAGACTTCTGGGGAAATGAGTTCACTTTGAATTGAAGTAATGTAAGTTCACTATAAAGTTGAGTTCACTGTGTTGTTTTTGGAATTCACTATAAAGTGTTGAAGTCTTATTCTATGAATTAAATGATACTCTGTATGTGATTTTAGTTTTCTATTCATAAATGATTTTAATTTGTATGTTTTTGCATATGCCATACTTTGTCCAATATTTGTACTAACCCCATACTTTCCTATACTGAATCTGTATAGGTTGGAGACAAGTTGAAGACTAACAAGCAAGCTTGCGATCGAGTCTCTCAATACTATGTTTTTTCTCATATAACCGAGGGCGTAGTCCTTATGGCTTTAGCTTCTACTATTAAGACTTATTATGTATTTTCATTTAAAGTAAAGGGTCATGTCCCTAATATAATTATGTAGTGTCTTTATGTTTGCTTGTGATGATTTTACTACTCTTAGTTTTAATGAAAGATGTTTTCCTTATTATTCTAATCGTTAAAAGTTTTAATTCAGCACTATTTTTCATGTATTATTGAATGACTGATAGTTAAGGCTAGTACAAGACCTCCAAAAGTTAAATTACACAATTGTTACGGCCTAAGGGTCTCTCCCTTCTTCTATGGGGTACTTTAGTGTTGTGAAAAGGTTTGTATCAGAGCATAAGTTATTGTAAATAGTTTAGGGTGGAAATTCTCACAATTCACGTCTAGTAGAATCTGGTTATCGGTGTGAGTCGCAGAGGTTTTAAGGTGATAGAAATTTCTCATTCTTAATTATTTTAATGTCGTGCTTTTTAGTTGAGTTATATAAGATTTTTTTCTCAACCTCTTCTCTTATGTTTATAGGACATGATGACAAGGAGGACAATCACTCTAAGAGAGGAGGAAGGAGTAGCTAATGAGAGGATCCCTCCTCGTGGTGAGCAAGTCACTATAGTTGGACAAAAAGAAGTGAATGAGGCTGTTTCCCCTACGTTAACTCAAGCTCCTAAAGCTCCTCAAGCTCCCTTTTATGAAGGGGATATGAAAAATGCAGATTTAAGGGCAGCCCTTAAGGATTTGACCCAATTCAGAACGACCTAAGCACAAGTCATCACTAATCATCTGGTTTCCCAAGCTAACAAAAAAAGTGGACCTCAAACCAATTAATGTGGATGAACCCTCCTAATTTTCATGGCACTTAGATGGATGAGGATCCACAAAGCTTCATATATGAGGTGTTTAAGATGGTGGATGCTATGGGTATGACCCATAGGGAGAGACAAAATCTAGTCGCTTACCAACTCCTAGATGTGGCTGAAATGGTCATTGTGAAATGGAGGGATTCAAGACCCTTATGTGATGGTCCGGTAGATTGGGAAGTATTAAAAGAGGCTTTTTATGATATATTGTTTTCCATAGACTTGAGGGAGAAGAACATGGTGGAGTTCACGAATCTTCATAAAGGGGAAATAAGTGTGATAGTGTACTCTCTCAAATTCACCCAACCCTCATAGTACCATAGTATCCAACCCTAGGGCTAGGATGAACAAATTTGTGATGGGAGTGTCTAGATTGGTGGAGAAAGAGTGTTCTTAGACAATGATCCTTAATGACATGGATATCTGTTAGCTTATGGTGTATGCTCAACAAATTGATGAGTATAAGATTAGGCAGATAAGGCAAGAAAATAAGAGGACAAGGTCGAATGGACAATGTCAACCAAAACAAAAGAGTTCTATCACCAAGAGTCCCAAATAGGGAACAAGGATAGGCCTCTTGACCAAAATTCCAAAAGAAGTGGCCACACTTTTGAGAGGTCTAGATATGCTACTCGTGAAAAACAATGTTTGGGTAAGTGTATTTATGTAATGGATGGTTTCTTTGGGATTGAAAATATGGATTAAAAGATGAGGGAAAGACATAATCTCAACGCAAAAGGGAAGGAGGTCGGCCAAGCACCTAGTGGTTTAGATCCTAATGCTCCAAGGAAGAATCTTTTTATTTTACTCTGCACTAAGTAAGTAGCTAATACGATATGAGAGCAGCCGTAAGTTTTAAGTACTTTTGGTTCTTTAGTTTTACTTTGAATGACTTTGTATGATCTTGTATCTCATATTGCCATGTCTTCTTGTTAAAAATACTTGAAAGGTGAATTATTTAGTTTTACATATGCTTCACAGTTATCTTTTTGCAGTCAGTGTAAAGCAGTTCAAAAATTTGACTTTATTTTGTTTTAATGATTCATATTTTTAATGTATTTATAAATAATTGTATGAGCATATTTAATGTTAGAGAAGGTAGTTCCTCCATAAAATGAATAAATGAGGGTGTGTTTTGAATAGCAAAAATGGTTGCAAAATTTCCGTGTGTTAACATATTTCATGTCAACGAGTAGTTGTGTTTGTTAATAAGTATATGCATGAACTATGAATCTTTTGACCATGATATGAAGTTTTATATTCTTCTAGTTAAGTACTTGATGTCCTTAAAGGTGTTTGGTGTCATTCGAGGACAAATTTTGTTCAATGTTAAGGAGAATATAACACCCTTAAAACAAACTACGTTGAACTAGATCTTTGCATTCGTATAATGAGTTAATTTTTTAAAAGGTGTTAATAAAGATGTTTTGAGGCATTGTGTAAGTTTTTGTTAAGTTTGGAGGTCAAACGTCGAAGAACGTCAGTGACATTTTGAATGAGCATTATAGGTTTCATGGATTGTATGCATGATTCCTTCATGTCTTACCTTAGAGAATCTTCGGATATACTCGGTTAGGTAAACCTCTAGGGAAATGAATTCACTTTGAACTGAAGTAATGCAAGTTCACTGTAAAGTTGAGTTAACTATGTTTTTTGTGGCGTTCACTGTGAAGTGGTCTTTTGTGCTAAAATTTTCTAGTCTTATTCTATGTGTTATATGATGATATATATGTGATTTTACTTGTATATTGATGAAGGTTCACTTATTTGGAATGAAAGCATATTTCTACTAAAATTCTCTTTTCACATGTTTTTGCATATGTCATACATGGCCCAATATGTTTACTAACCCCTTACTTTTCTATTATCTATAAGTATAGGTTTGGGGTAAGTTGAAGACTAGGAGGCAACATGGGATTCAACTCTGTCAAAACTAAGTATGTCGTCATATATCCGAGGGCATAATCTTAATTTCTTTAGCTTCTACTATTAAGACTCATTATGTATTTTCATTCAATTTAAATGGTCGTGTCCCTTAGATAATTATTTTGTGTCCTAAAGTTGGTCATGTTAATGAGTGAGAGGCTATAAGGTGATAGAACATTCACTTTCTTCATTACTCTAATGTTGTGCTTTATAGTTGAGTTCTATAAGATTTCTTTCTCAACCTCTTCTATTAATTTTATAGGATATGAATTCAAGGAAGACTAACGCTTGAACGGAGGAGGAAGTAATAGCTAATGACAGGATCCTTACCGATGAGGACTTAGTCCAAATAGTCGAAGAACGTCAATGACATTCGGAATGACATTATAAATAATTGTATGAGCATATTTTTATTTTAGTGTTTTAGCCAGTTTTACATTTTCTTTTGAGTTGAAATTGATATAGGATGATCCTGAAACCTATATGACTATTTTCATGGGTTTAAAATCCGGGTACGACTCGATTTAGGACCCACAAGGGGTCCTATGAGAAGAATAAGCACTTGACATCAAAGCTGCCAAGACATACCCAAATGACGCCCTAGCATCATCGAACTGTAGTCATGTTTATAGGATGTCTTTGACGGTGTACATCAACCCTTAATTGTGGAAGATTAAACCTCTTGGTTCCAGCCTCAGTCCCAATTGATGCCCTGGAAGGATGGGCCATTGACCAGACGACGCCCCGTAGCTAGTGGCCTTTTATGTGTCGCAGTAAGGTTTTCACATTTTTCTTCCAAGGTTTGGGGTATTTTGTAAATTCAACCCAAGTCTTTTTTAAACATAGGAGAATTATTTTAGGGGATTCAATGTATATTAAGTTAGTTTTATGTCCTATACCTAGACAAGACCCCTCATTTAAAAATATTCAAAACCCTCTCTCAAGAAAGAACTCTCCCGAAACCCTATAGAAGGTTTAACTCAAGGAAGAGCTAAGAGGGTTTGTTGTGAACGTTTTCTTAATAAAATTTAATGGGTTTTCTTTTCATTGAGGTATGTTAGTCATTGTTGAACACACTTTCATTCAAGGATCCACTGCTATGAGATTTCAATAAGGATTTTTAAACACTAACTTCTTCTATCTTTGACTCGAAGTATGGGTCTTGCATGAAAATATTTTAATGGATTCAAATATTTTTTTTCTAATGTTAGTTATTGATTTTAATGATAAAACTTCACCAAAACAATTTTTATGTTTTTTATCATCTTTTAGCATATGAAATGAGTTTAGAGAGCATTATTAGGGAATGTTAAAGTTATGGTTGCTTATGGCTATATTGTAATTTGGCTACTTCCCTGAGGGGTATGTGCTGATGAATTATTGAGGAATGGATTATAGGCGGTGAAATCCTTGTTGAATGGTATGTTGGTTATATGACTTAACTCTTATTACAAAATGCTATTCAGTCGTTTGGTACACCTTTCGCGGCACTGTTTACTTGAATTTTTTGATTATATTGGATAAATATGTTTAAAGTTAAAGTGGCCTTGAAGGAATAGAATGTGAACTTAATTAATGATTATGAAGTTTATGTACGATCTGTCGTAAAATATTTAAATGTGCATCTTGATGATATTATATCTAAGTAAAGAATATGATTATGATTAATCATTCTAGTGTATGAAATTTGATAAATGAAGTCATGAATATCTTTAGTGAAAATTGTAACTTTCTGAAGGGTTTGATCACGTGTGTACACACACTTCAATGAATGAACGATTGAAATTAATGAATGAGAATGGGGGATTTTTAGGGTAAGACCTCTTCTTGAGTTTAGATGAAGTGTTTAGTAGAAACCTCACTATTTATCCAGAGTTTTTTTTAATGTAGATTCGGGGATGGATACTCTTCGTGAGTATAGAGATTGTGTCCAATAGTTATTCCTTGACTTTAAATGATGAATGTATAAGACTCTGTGGGGGAGTTACCCTTAGCACCAATAGGATTTGAACAATGGTTAATTACACTTTGTTAGTTCATATGTTTTATCAAATATACCTCTTGAGATGAGTACTCCTTGTTTGTAAGATAATAAGTTATTTAGAATCAATCTCCTTATCCCTTGACTATGCGCCCAGATAAGTGTAGATATTGAATAACCCATGTAAAGGCTAAGAGAATGACATTACTTAATTCAAAAGAATTTAATAAAATAAGTATTCTAAAGAGTTTTCTACTAAGGGTAGGTGTTTGAATTTGGCGCTATATATCTATTGCACAAGTAGGAACTTTAAAGGGGAGTCTTGGTGTGTGTTTATATGAAATGTATGATGTGTTATTACGAAATGAAAATGAAGCTATCTGATTTAATGACTAATGTTAAGAAAGAGTGTCAAAGTAAGGTTTTATATAATGAAGCTTATGAATGTGGCGTACTTAATCTCATGGAATCTTCAAAGAGCACATCGTCAAAGTAGTGGTATGGGATTCTATTATCACATTGCACATTGAGTAACTTGTAAGTACACATGAGAAGAACACTTCTGTGATGTTCTTAAATGCAAGTATGTTTCTCTAGTGTTTGTTGTGAAGAGTGGACTTGTTACCCATGCGCAGTAAGACTATAAAGGGTTTTCTTGAGGGTCACTTAGGTGTGAATTTAAATGATTGTATGCATGATTCCTTCATGTCTTACCTTAGAGAATCTTCAGATAACCTCGGTTAGGTAAACCTCTAGGAAAACGAATTCACTTTGAATTGAAGTAATGCAAGTTCACTGTAAAATTGAGGTAACTATGTTGTTTGTGGCGTTCACTGTAAAGTGGTCTTTTGTGCTAAAATTTTCTAGTCTTATTCAATGTGTTATATGATTATCTATATGTGATTTTACTTCTATATTGATGAAGGTTCACTTACTTGGAATGAAAGCGTATTTCTACAAAAATATCTCTTTTCCCATGTTTTTGCATATGTCATACTTGGTCCAATATATTAACTAACCCTTTACTTTTCTATACTCTATAAGTATAGGTTTGGGGTAAGTTGAAGACTAGGAGGCAACATGGGATTCAACTCTGTCAAAACTAAGTATGTTGTCATATATCCGAGGGCATAATCTTAATTTCTTTAGCTTCTACTATTAAGAATCATTATGTATTTTCATTCTATTTAAATGGTCGTGTCCCTAAGATAATTATGTTTTGTCCTAACGTTGGTCATGTTAATGAGTGAGAGTCTATAAGGTGATAGAATATTCACTTTCTTCATTACTCTAATGTCGTGCCTTACAGTTGAGTTTGATAAGATTTCTTTCTCAACCTCTTCTCTTATTTTTATAGGATATGAATTCAAGGAAGACTAACGCTTGAACGGAGGAGGAAGTAATAGCTAATGAGAGGATCCCTACCGGTGAGGAGTAAGTCCATTTAGTTTACTAAGACGATGTGAATGAGGTGGTTCCCCCTCCGGAACCTCATGGACCTCAAGTGCCCCAAATGCCCCATATGCCCAAGTTCCTCTAGCTCCCTTTTTTAAGGGTTTATGACTTATGCAGAAGGGATACCCTTATGGATTTGAACTGACTCACAACGACCCAAGCTCATGTTTTAATTAATCATTTGGCTTCCCAACCTAACCAAGGATGTGGACCATAATTTAAATACTCCCGCTTCTCGAATTTAGGATTTCATGAGGATGACCATCCTACTTTTCAAAGAAGTAGGTAGATGAAGATTCACGAAGAATTATAGATGAGGTGTTCAAGGTTGTGGATTATATGGGCGTTACCCCTAGGGATGGAGCGAAAATAGCTGCTTACGAACTCAAAGATGTGGCTCAAGTGTGATTTTAGCAATGGAGGTAATAACGAGACCTAAGGGATGGTCCGCTAGATTGGGCAGGTTTGTTGAGTCTTTTCTTCATAAGTTATATCGTTTGATTGTAAGGAGAAGAAGATGGTGGAGTTCATGAACCTTCGTTAAGGGGGAATGGGTGTGAAGGAGTACTCTCTCAAATTAAGGCAACTCTCTGAGTTTGTCCCAACAATAGTAGCCAACCTTCGGGCCAGGATGAATTTTTTTTATGGGAGTGTCTATCTTGGTGGAGAAAGAGTGTCTTACGGTGATGATCCTAGATTATATGGATATATCTAGGCTCATGATGTATGATCAACAAATTGAGTAGTCCAATATTAGAGAGACAAGGCAAGAGAGTAAGAGGCCTATGTTTGATGAACAAGGTCAACCAATACATAAAAAGAGGTTCTATCACCAATAATCTTTAATAGGAAACAAGGATAGGTCTCCCTACAAAAATTTCAAAGGAGGTGGCCGTACTGTTGAGAAGTCTATGTGTGCTAATTGTGCAAATCATCATTTGGGTAAGTATTTTTCCGCAACGGATGGTTGGTTTGGGTGTGGTAATAAGGGTCACAAGATGAGGGATTACCCTAATCTTAAGGAAAAAGGGAAGGATTACGATCAAACACCTAGTTTTCCGGATCCTAATTCTTCAAGGAAGAATCATTTCTTTGTAACCGGGACTACGAAAGTAGCTAATCAAAAATTAGAGTCCCCATAAGTTTTAATACCTTATGGTTGTTTGGTTTTACTTGGAATGAGTTTAGATGATCTTGTTTCTCATATTGTCATGTCTTCTTGTAAAATTGCTTGAAAGGTGAATTGTTGAGTTTTAAGCATGCAATCACATTTATGATTTTGTAGTCTTTGTAATGAAGTTTAAAAAAATAATTAATTGTATTTTAATGATTTGTTTTTTATGTTTGAGTAAAACAGATGTATATAAGCATGTTTAATGTTTGAGAATGTCGTTCCTCCATAAATAAAGAAATGAGGGTGTGTTTTGAATAGCGAAAAATGTTGCAACAATTGGTTGTGTTGTCAAATTTCTTGTCAATGTGAAGTTGTGTTCCTTGAGAAGTTTGGGAAATAATTATTAATGTGTTCACAATAATATAAAGTGTTATATGCTTCTAGTTGAGTTCTTGATGTTAGCAAAAGTGCACAGTGTCATTCGAGTACGAATGTTGTTCTATGTGGGGGAGAATGTTTTGTCTCTAAAACTAACTATGATGAACCAGAGCTTCACATTCGTATAATAAGATTGTTTTGAAATAAAATAGTTAATAATGATGTATTGATTCCCTTTTTATGTTTTGGTTGAGTTTGGAGGTAAAACATCCTCGAACGTGCATGGTGTTTTGTAGATATGCCTTGGAATGTGCTTGTATGTCCTTATGCGTTTTACCAAGTTTTACGTGTTCTTTTTGAGTTGAAAATGATGTGGAATTATCATAAGAACAATATGAATATGTTTACGGGCTCAATGTCAAGGTTATACTCCACCTAGGATCCACAAGTGGTCCAAGTATAGTACCCACAAGGGGTCATAAGATAGGACCCAAGCCTTGGCATCAAAGCTGCGAAGACAGGCCCAAACGACGCACCAGCATCAACGGATTCAACTTTTGTTGACGGGAAGTTGTTGGAGGAGAAGATACAACCTTGGTGGTGGGATCTTAATCCCTTTTTGACCAGCCTCAATCCTAATCAACGCCCTATATGGACGGTTCATCGACCAGACGCCGCCAATTTGTTAGTAGGCGTCGATGGGTCAGTATAACGCTGTCACATTTTTTTGCAAGGCTAGGGTTGTTTTGTCAATTCATCCCAATTCTCCTATGAACCTAGCATAATTATATTAGGGTTTTAAAATTTAATTTTTTAGTTTTATGTTCTAGACTTAGACAAGAACCCTCATTTCAAATATTCAAAACCCTCTCTCAAGAAAGAACTCTCCCAAAACCCCGTAGAAGCATTACCATAAAAAAGATCTAGGAGGACTGATTGTCGAAGTTTTCTGCATCAAATTTCGTGGGTTTTCTTATCATTGAAGTATTATTGTCATCCTTGAACTATCTTTCATTGAAGAAGCCACTTCTATGATATTTCAAAAAAGTTTTTCAAAAGTATGTGTCTTGCATGAAAATATATCAATGGATTCAAATATATTATTTCTAATATTAGTTGGTGATTTTAATGCTAAAACTTAAAAGGAACCATGTTTATGGTTTTATCAACTTTAAGCTTATGAAATGGGTCAAATGACCATGATTAGCGAATGTTAAATTTATTGTTTCTAATCGTTATATTATGATTCAGCAACTACCCTAATGGCTATTTTGTGACAATTTATTGAAGAATTTATTATAGGTTTTAATATCTTGGATGAATGGTAAGTTTGTATTATAGTTTAGCTCTTATTAAAAAATGCTCTTTAGTGGTATGGTCAACCTTTTTTGGCGTTGTTTACTTGATGTTCACGATTATATTGTATAAATGTGTGTAATGGGAATGTGGCCTTGAATTAATAGACTTTTATGTGAAATGATAATTATGGCGTTTATGTATAATGCGTCTTAGACGATTTAAAGTCCATCTTGATGGTATTACGTCTAACTGAAGAATGTGATTATGATTCAGCATGCTAGTATGTAGAATGTGATAAATGACGTCATGAATATTCTTAGGATTCAATGATATGAAAATGGTAAATTTATTATTTTTTGGGATTACATCTACACACATACACTCTGAATAAATGAATGAGTGAAGTTAATGAATGAGAATGGGGGAGTTTTGGGGTGAACACAATTCATGAGTTGAAATGCAGTGTTTATTAGCAACATCATTATTTACATAGAACTTTCTAATGTTGATTAAGGGATAGATACTCTTTGTGAGTTGAGATGTGGTGTTCATTAGTTATTCCTTAAACTTTTATTATATAATGTTTAAGACTCCGATGGGAGTTATGCTTTGCACTTAGAGGATTTGAAGAAGGGGTGGTAACACTTCGTGAGTTGAGATGTTGTATCTAATGTACAAGTTGAGATGACTACTCCTTGTTTGTAAGAAAATGATTTACTTAGGAGCAATCTCCTTATCCCTTAACTATGCGCCCGGATAGGTGTAGCTATTGGACAATCCATGTAAAGGCTAAGAGAATTACCTTACTCTAGGCAAGTGAGGATCCCTCATCTGATAGGTGTTAATGTCGGGATTGCATTTCTAGCTCTAATTGTCTATGTTTGTTAAAGAACATTACCCTCAACAGAACGTAATGAACTATGTCTTATAAATAATGTACAACTAAAGGTAGGTGGTGGGTGGTATGAGACACTATTTGTCCATTGCACAAATAGGTACTTGAAATGCGAGTCTTAGTGTGTCTTTATATGTAATGTATGATGTGTTATTATTAAATAGAAATTAAGCTATGTTATTTAATGACTAATATTAAGAAATTATGTTAAAGAAATGTCTGATAAAATGAAGCTTATGAATTTAGAATGTGCTAATATTATGGAATCCTCAAGGAGAACATTGTGGGAGTAGTAGTATGGGATGCTATTCTCACATTCACTTTGTGTAACTTGCAAGTCTACTTGAAAAGGGCACTTATGTGAAGTTCTTAAGTGAAAGTATGTTTCTCTAGTGTGTTATTGTGAAATATGGACTTGATACCTGTGCGAATTAAGCCTGTAATAGGTGGTTTTGAAGGTCACTTAGGTTTGTATTGAAGGGATTGTATGCATGATTCATTCATGTCTTACCTTAGTGAATATTAGAATAACGTTTTTAGGGAGACTACTAGGGAAATGAGTGCACTTTGAATTGAAGTAATACAAGTTCACTATAAAGTTGAGTTCATTGTATTGTTTTAGCAGGTCACTATAAACTGGTCTTTTGTGCTAAAATTTTTGAAGTCTGATTTTATGAGTTGAATGATGATCTATATTTGAATTTTGTTCTATATTGATGAATCATTTACTTATTTTGCATTAATGGTTATTTCTTCTTAAATGTCCTTTATCGCATGTTTTTGAATATAGCACTAAAGTGGATTAGGATCCGCAAGTCTTCATATAGGAGGTTTTGAATATGGTTGAGGCTATGGGTGTAAACCAAAGGGAGAGAGCGGAGCTAGCTGCTTAACAACTCAAAGATCTGTCTCAGGTGATGTTAGAGCAATGGAGGGATGAGATATCCTTAAGTGATGGTCCGTTAGATTGGGGACTGTTTAAAGAGGCTTTTCTTGAAAGATTTTTTCCCTTAAGTGTCAAGGGAGAAAAAGATGGTGGAGTTAATGAATCGTCGTAAAGGGGGAATGAGTGTGAAGGTGTACTCTCTCAAATTCACCAATCTTTCTAAGTATGCCCCAACAATAGTAGCAAATCCTAGGGCTAGGATAAAAAATATTGTGATTGTAGTGTTTAACTTGGTGGAGAAAGAGTGTCGTTCGACAATTCTCCTTCTTGATACAGATATCTCTTAGCTCATGGTGCATGCTAAACAAATTGAGGAGTTTAAGATTAGGGAGATAAGGCAAGAGGGTAAGAGGCCTAGGTCGGATGGATAAAGTTAACCAAAACCAAAGAAGAGGGTCTATCACCAAGACTCTTAAATAGGGAACGAGGACAGGGCTCCAAACAAAAATTTCCAAGGAAGTCGCCATACTTTTAGAGGTCTAGGTGTGCTACTTGTGGAAAGCAACGTTTGGGAAACTGTCTTCACGTAACAGATGGTTTGTTTGGGAGTTGGAATAAGAATAAAAAGATGAGGGGTTTCCCTATTCTCAACGAAAAAGGGAAGGAGGTCGACCAAGCCCCTAGTTGTCTGGATCCTAATTCTCCAAGGAAGAACCATCCTTTTTTACTCGGGACTAAGTAAGGAGCTAATCTGATATGAGAGCCCCTTGAAGCTTTAATTTTTTATGGTTGTTTAGTTTTAGTTGGAGTGAGTTTGTATGATATTGTTTCTCATATGATCATGTTTTCTTGCTAAAATTTCTTTAAAGGTAAATTATTCTGTTCTAAGCATGCTTCACAGTTAATTTTTTGTAGTCATTGTAAAGATGTTTACAAATTTGACTTAGTTGTATTTTAATTATTTCTAGTTTCAATGTATTTAAAAATAAGGTGTATGATCATGTTTAATGTTAGAGAAGGTAATTCCTCCATAAATGAAGAAATCAGGGTGTGTTTTGAATAGCGAAAATGGTTTCAAAATTTGAATCTATTCTCATATTTCTCTTTATTGTGTAGTTGTGTACCTTGTTGAGTTAATGCATTAACTATGAATCTTTTGACCATGTTATGAAATTTTTTATGCTTCTAGTTCAGTCCTTGAATTCCTTAAAAATTGTTTAGTATCATTCGAGGACAAATGTTGTTCGAAGTGGGGGTTAATGTAACACCTCTAAAAAAAGTAGTTTGAACTAGAGCTTCATATGCTTTCATGAGTTAATTTTATGTTAAAATCAATAATAAATATTTTTTGAGGTATTGTGTATGTTTTGATTTAATTTGGAAGTAAAACATCCAAGAACATCCAAGACGTTTGGAAGATGTTCCTTTGACTATGAGTGTGTCTCCTTATGTGTTTTAGAAAGTTTTACGTGTTCGTTTTTCAGTTGAAATTGATGTGGGATGATCCTAATACCTAGGTGACTACGTTCATGGGTTTAATGTCCGGGTATGACTACACCTAGAACCCACAAGGGGTCCTAGGAGTAGACACAAGACTTAAAGTCAAAGCTGCCAAGACATGCCCAAACGTTGCCGTAGCATCAACGGACCATAGTCTTGTTTACGGGACTTCATTGGGGGGGTATCTCAACACATAGTTGTGGTATATTAACTCTTTTGTGGCCATCCTCAGTCCTAATAGACGCCCCCGTGTATAGTTCCCTTCGTTGGGTCATTGTAAAGTTGCCACGTTTTCTTCCAAGGCTTGGGATGTTTTGTAAAATCACACCAAGTCTTTTATGAATGTAGGATGATCATCTTAGGGTTTTTAAATTATATCACGTTATGTTTATGTCCTATACCTAGACCAGACACCTCATTTAAAATATTCAAAATCCTCTCACAAGAAAGAACTGTAACGACCTGTTTAGTCGTTTTGAGCAACAAACTTCAATTCTGGAAAAACAGGTTGAGGCGACAGACCAAACGACGATCCATCATGGGCACGACGGACCGTCGCAGGGTCTCGTTTCAAAACACTTAGAAAATTTGAAATTGGGTACTGAAAATTGACTCTCTGAACTTTGTAACGGAGTGGCAGGACGGACCGTCACAGGTGTGACGGACCGTCACAGGCCATTCACCTAAAATCAAGTCTCTGAACTCTGTGACGGGCAGCAGGACGGACCATCGCAGGAGCGACAGGCCGTCACAGACAGCGAAATCCCAGTCTTGTCGGATTTCTGGTTAAGTTTTAAGAGACGTTTTTGACTATTCTTGCCTTAATTATAAAGTTCGTGGGTTTATATTAATAAGTCAAATTCTTGGGGGTTAAAAGAGGTAACCCTAACTTAATTAGTGGGGTATTATTGCCATCTTTTATTCTTAATTATATACTAATTAGGGTAAAAGAAAGAGGGTTTGAATAAGAAAATAGAAAGAACAAGAAGGGAGAGAGAGAAACGATCGAGAAGAAGAGGAAAACACCAAGCTTTGGGAAAATTCTTGCTTGATTCAATTCTTCGGTGGAGGTAGTTTATGGTTTTGATGGTATTCGTAGTAAACTCTTAATAGTGAATGATATGTGTTAGTAGTATTGTAAACCCTTCTATATGCTTAATTGTATGCTTGCATGAATGATGTGATTATGTAATTATGAATAAATAAGCATGATGAAGCTATTGAATCCAAAATCTTGAAAAGAAACACTAATCTACTTTGTTAATGATGATGCCTTGGTATAAAAGAAGGCTTGATGAATGAAAGTAGTGAGATTAGGGGATCGGGTGCCACGTTCCGGTACCATGATAGAATATGGATCAGGTGTCACGTTCCGACACCAGGATAGAATATGGATCGGGTGCCACGTTCTGGTACCAGGATAGTATATGAGGATCGAAGTGTCACGTTCCGACACCAGGATAGAATATGGATCGGGTGCCACGTTCCGGTACCAGGATAGAATGAGGATCGGAGTGTCACGTTCCGACACCAGGATAGTATATTGAGGAGCGGAGTGTCACGTACCGACACGAGGGGAATAAAGATAATGAATCTTGAAATATGTTAATATATCCAATCTAATGAACTAAATTCCCAAATGAGTATGATGAGGAGATGTGAGTCCTCATTGATTTGCTTGGTGTTGTAACAAAGGGTTATGGTAACTGTAAATGCTGCATGCTAAGGATATTAGTTGATTTTATGATATTGCTTAATACATACTGTTTTCTATTTTGAGTTGGCGGATGATATCTACTCAGTACCCGTGTTTTGTACTGACCCCTACATTTATTGTTTTTTTCTTGTTTATTTGTGGAGTGCAGCAAACGTGCCGTCATCTTCGACTCAACAGTAACTCAAGCTAGTCTTACTACATCGGAAATTCAGGGTGAGCTAATGCTTCTAACTTGGACTGGATCTTCTTCTTCAAGTCTTGATGCCTTGAACTTCCGACATGGACTAGCTTCTTATGTATTTTTAGCTTCTTAGAATACTCTTAGTTTAGTAATTTGATTATAGATGTTCTTGTGATGATGACTTCCAGATTTTGGGGATAATAATAGTTATTGATTTTATTAATGAGTTTAAGTCTTCCGCATTACTTTATGTTGATATTTCGTTGAAATGTTAAGGTTTAGATTGGTTGGTTCGCTCACATAGGAGGGTAAGTGTGGGTGCCAGTCGCGGCCAGGATTTGGGTCGTGACAAAACTTTTTATCAGAGCATTAGGTTCGTTGGTCTCATCACACAAGAACAGGTCTAGTAGAGTCTTAAGGAACGGTAGGGGGACGCCATTACTTTTCCTTGAGAGGCTATAAGACATTAGGAAAATTTCACTCTTTCATTCTTTCTTTCGTGCTACTACTTGAGTCCAATTGGTATCTAGGCGATACGAATTGGTATGTGACCATCTTCACTCTCTTTCGCAGATGGTTAGAACTAAAGCAACGACTACGTCAACACCAACACAGGCTAGACAAAAAACAACTGAGCCAGCCACTGGGGCTGTGGCTCGAGGAAGAACAACGGCGAGGGGCCGTGGAAGAGGTCGTGAGAGGACATCCTCTAGGGGAAGAGGACGAACACCTAGCCCATCTGATACTAGGGCAGTGACTCCTCCACCAACTGAGGAAGTAATAAGAGAAGGGGAGGATGGGGAAACTGAACAAGTGCAAAATGAGGAAATGCCACCCCAACCTACCCCAGAGATGATCAATCAGGTTTTGGCTTATCTTAGCGGGTTATCTGATCAAGGTCAGGCACCTCCAGTGTTTTCTGCGCCAACACCTCCGGTTTTAGAAGTACAACATGCGGCTGCTATGGCTCCCCGCATGGATGTTCCATTGGACATAGGCACATTTCCACGTCTGATTACTTGGCCTATAATGACAAATGATCAGCATGAACTTTTCAGTATGTTCTTGAAATTGAAACCTCCGGTCTTCAAGGGTGCTGAATCGGAGGATGCTTATGATTTTCTGGTTGACTGTCGTGAGCTACTACACAAGATGGGTATAGTAGAACGGTTGGGTGTGGAGTTTGTGACTTATCAGTTTCAAGGGAATGCCAAAATGTGGTGGCGGTCACATATCGAGTGTCAACCAATAGAGGCACCACCTATGACTTGGGCCTGATTCTCTAGTTTGTTTATGGAAAAGTATATCCCCCGGACTTTGAGGGATTGGAAAAGGGATGAGTTATTGAGCCTAGAGCAAGGTAGGATGTCGGTTAATGCTTTTGAGGCTAAGTTTCGTGCACTATCCAGATATGCCACTCAACTCTGTTTTAGTCCTCAAGAGCGGATTCGCCGGTTTATGAAGGGGTTGAGGTCAGAATTGCAGATTTCAGCCTTACAGATAGCGGCAGCGGCAAAATCCTTCCAAGAAGTGGTAGACTTTGTGATAGAAGTGGAAGGAGTGAAGCCAGACGACTTCACCACAACATCGACATCAAAAAGGTTTCGAAAGGGAGGTGAGTTTAATGGTTCTTACACTAAAGGACAGGGTTCGGGAAGTTACGCAGTTCGACCCATTCAGTCTTCACTACAGACTGTAGTTGGGGGTCCACCTCCAACCGGTCAACACTTCTCTGAGAGACCTATGCATGAACCCAGAGAGTGCTATGGATGTGGGGAGATTGGACATATTAAGAGATATCCAAAACAGAGTTATAGACCTCCAAATGTTAGAGGTAGAGGTGGTCATGGCAGAGGCCGTTATTCTGGAGGACGTGGTGGTCGAGGAAATGGTGGTCACCAAAACGGCCGAGGTGATGGGAAAACTTGAGCTACTACATCACAACAAGGTAGGGGCAACGGACAGATGAACGATAGGGCCCATTGTTACGCTTTCCCTGGCGGTCTGAAGCGGAGGCATCTGATGCTGTCATCACAGGTAATCTTTTTGTTTGTGATTGCATGGCTTCTGTATTGTTTGATCCTGGATCCACATTTTCTTATGTATCTATCTCATTTGCTAATGGTCTAAATTTACATTGTGAATTACTTGATATGCCTATTCGTGTCTCTACTCCGGTAGGTGAGTCTGTGGTAGTTGAAAAGGTATATAGGTCTTGTTTGGTAAACTTTGTGGGGAGCAACACTTATGTAGATTTGGTTATCTTAGAAATGGATGATTTTGATGCGATTCTGGGTATGACTTGGCTTTCCCAGCAATTTACAATCTTGGATTGTAATGCTAAAACGGTGACGTTAGCCAAGCCTGGGACAGACCCGTTAGTGTGGGAGGGTGACTACACTTCCAATCCGGTACGTATCATCTCCTTTCTTCGTGCTAAGGAAATGGTTAGTAAAGGGTGTTTAGCTTTCTTGGCACATCTCAAGGATGACACTACCCAAGTACCTTCGATTGAGTCAGTTTCAGTAGTTCGTGAGTTTCTGGATGTTTTACCTGCAGATCTTCCTGGTATGCCACCGGATAGGGATATTGACTTCTGTATTGATCTCGAACCGGGCACACGCCCCATTTCTATACCCCCTTATAGAATGGCTCCCGCGGAGTTAAGAGAGTTAAAGGCACAACTTCAAGAGTTATTGAACAAAGGCTTCATTAGACCAAGTGCATCTCCTTGGGGTGCTCCAGTTTTGTTTGTAAAGAAGAAGGATGACAGTTTTCGAATGTGCATAGACTACAGACAACTGAATAAGGTAACCATAAAGAACAAGTATTCTCTTCCTCGCATTGATGACTTATTCGATCAGTTACAAGGTGCTTGTGTCTTCTCTAAGATTGACTTGAGATCCGGTTATCATCAATTGAAAATACGGGCAACGGATGTTCCAAAGACTGCTTTTCGAACGAGGTATGGGCATTACAAATTTGTAGTGATGTCTTTTGGTCTTACAAATGCCCCTCCTGCGTTCATGAGCTTGATGAACGGGATTTTTAAGCCATATTTGGACCTCTTCGTGATCGTATTTATTGATGATATATTGGTATACTCAAAGATCAAGAAGGAACATGAAGAGCATTTGAGAATGGTATTGGAAATGTTGAGGGAGAAAAAGTTTTATGCCAAGTTCTCTAAGTGTGAGTTTTTGCTAGATGCAGTGTCCTTCTTGGGACACGTGGTTTCTAAGGATGGAGTGATGGTGGATCCTTCTAAGATTGAGATAGTGAAGAATTGGGTAAGACCTACTAATGTGTCAGAAATAAGGAGCTTTGTTGGGTTAGCTAGCTACTACCGCCGATTCGTCAAGGGATTCTCTTCTATTGCTTCCCAATTGACGAACTTGACTAAGCAGAATGTTCCATTTGTATGGTCGGACGAATATGAGGAAAGATTTCAGAAGCTCAAGACTTTGTTAACTACCGCACCTATCCTTACCTTGCCAGTAGAAGGTAAGAACTTCATTGTTTATTGTGATGCATCCTATTCTGGTTTGGGTGCAGTACTAATGCAAGAGAAGAGTGTGATTGCTTATGCTTCAAGACAATTAAAAGTGCATGAACGTAACTATCCCACTCATGATTTGGAATTGGCCGCGGTAGTGTTTGCATTAAAACAATGGAGACACTATTTATATGGGGTTAAGTGTGAGATCTATACGGATCATCGTAGCCTTCAGTATGTCTTTACTCAGAAAGATTTGAACTTAAGACAAAGGAGATGGATGGAGTTACTAAAGGACTACGATATGACTATCTTATATCATCCGGGGAAGGCGAATGTTGTAGCGGATGCTTTAAGTAGGAAGGCGGGAAGCATGGGAAGTCTAGCTCACTTGCAAGCTTCTAGACGCCCATTGGCTAGAGAGGTTCCAACTCTAGCTAATGACTTGATGAGATTAGAAGTAAATAAGAGGGGAGGATTGTTGGCTTCTGTGGAGGCAAGATCTTTCTTCCTTGACAAGATTAAGGGAAGACAGTCTGATGATGAGAAACTGCGCAGAATTCAAGATAAGGTATTGCGAGGAGAGGCTAAGGAAGCATAAATCGATGAGGAAGGTGTTTTGAGAATCAAGGGAAGGGTATGTGTACCCCGCGTCGATGATTTGATCAACACTATTCTGACAGAGCCTCATAGTTCAAGGTATTCGATACATCCGGGTGCAACCAAGATGTACCGTGACCTAAAGCAACACTTTTGGTGGAGTATAATGAAGCGTGACATTGTGGATTTTATTGCCAAATGTCAAAACTGTCAACAAGTAAAGTATGAACACCAGAGGCCCGGAGGAACACTTCAGAGAATGCCCATTCCTGAATGGAAATGGGAGAGAATTGCAATGGACTTTGTGGTTGGTCTTCCAAGGACAATGGGTAAGTATGACTCCATTTGGGTGATTGTTGATAGGTTAACTAAATCTGCTCATTTTATTCCGGTTAAGGTGACTTCCAATGCCGAGAAATTAGCCAAGATCTATATCTCAGAAATCGTTCGATTGCATGGGGTTCCACTATCCATCATATCAGATAGAGGTACGCAGTTTACTTCTAAGTTTTGGAAAACATTGCATGCGGAATTGGGTACTAGGTTGGACCTTAGTACTGTGTTCCATCCTCAGACCGATGGTTAGTCTGAGAGAACGATTCAAGTGTTGGATGATATGCTTCGTGCATGTGTGATAGAGTTTGGTGGTCATTGGGATAGCTTCCTACCCTTAGCGGAGTTTTCATACAATAATAGCTATCACTCAAGCATTGATATGGCTCCATTTGAAGCATTGTATGGTAGGAGATGTAGGTCTCCCATTGGTTGGTTTGATGCGTTTGAGGTTAGGCCTTGGGATACTGACCGTTTGAGGGATTCGATAGAGAAAGTGAAGTCTATTCAAGAAAAGCTTCTAGCAGCGCAAAGTAGACAAAAAGAATATGCAGATCGAAAGTTAGAGACTTTGAGTTCATGGAGGGTGAACAAGTGTTGTTGAATGTTTCACCAATGAAAGGGGTGATGCGGTTTGGTAAAAGGGGTAAGCTAAGTCCAAGGTACAATGGACCATTTGAAGTACTTAAGTGAGTAGGAGAGGTGGCTTATGAGTTAGCCTTGCCTCCAGGGCTGTCCGGAGTGCATCCGGTATTCCATGTGTCTATGTTGAAAAAATATCATGGGGATGGAAATTACATTATCCGTTGGGATTCAGTCTTGTGTGATGAGAACTTGTCTTATGAGGAGGAGCCTGTTGCTATCTTAGATAGAGAAGTTCGCAAGTTGAGGTCAAGAGAGATTGCATCCATCAAGGTGCAACGGAAGAATCGACCGGTTGAAGAAGCCACTTGGGAGAAGGAGGCAGATATGCAAGAAAGATACCCACATCTGTTTAAAGATTCAGGTACTCCTTCTCGCCCTTGTTTTCCCTCTTTTGATCGTTCGGGGACGAACTATGGATAAATTGGTATCTATTGTAACGACATGTTTAGTCGTTTTGAGCAACAAACTTCAATTCTGGAAAAACAGGCTGAGGCGATGGACCAAACGATGATCCGTCATGGGCACGACGGACCGTCGCAGGGTCTCGTTTTAAAACACTTAGAAAATCTGAAATTGGGTACTGAAAATCGACTCTCTGAACTTTGTAACGGAGTGGCAGGACGGACCGTCACAGGTGTGACGGACCGTCACAGGCCATTCACCCGAAATGAAGTCTCTGAACTCTGTGACGGGCAGCAGGACGGACCGTCGCAGGCGCGACGGGCCGTCACAGACTGCGAAATCCAAGTCTGGTTGGATTTCTGGTTAAGTTTTAAGGGACGTTTTTGACTATTCTTGCCTTAATTATAAAGTTTGTGGGTTTATATTAATAACTCAAATTCTTGGGGGTTAAAACAGGTAACCCTAAGTTAATTAGTGGGGTATTATTGCCATCTTTTATTCTTAATTATATACTAATTAGGGTAAAAGAAAGAGGGTTTGAATAAGAAAATAGAAAGAACAAGAAGGGAGAGAGAGAAACGATCGAGAAGAAGAGGAAAACACCAAGCTCTGGGAAAATTCTTGCTTGATTCAATTCTTCGGTGGAGGTAGGTTATGGTTTTGATGGTATTCGTAGTAAACTCTTAATAGTGAATGATATGTGTTAGTAGTATTGTAAACCCTTCTATATGCTTAATTGTATGCTTGCATGAATGATGTGATTATGTAATTATGAATAAATAAGCATGATGAAGCTATTCAATCCCAAATCTTGAAAAGAAACCCTAATCTACTTTGTTAATGATGATGCCTTGGTATAAAAGAAGGCTTGATGAATGAAAGTAGTGAGATTAGGGGATCGGGTGCCACGTTCCGGTACAAGGATAGAATACGGATCGGGTGTCACGTTCCGACACCAGGATAGAATATGGATCGGGTGCCACGTTCCGGTACCAGGATAGTATATGACGATCGGAGTGTCACGTTCCGACACCAGGATAGAATATGGATCGGGTGCCACGTTCCGGTACCAGGATAGTATATGAGGATCTGAGTGTCACGTTCCGACACCAGGATAGAATATGGATCGGGTGCCACGTTCCGGTACCAGGATAGAATGAGGATCGGAGTGTCACGTTCCGACACCAGGATAGTATATTGAGGAGCAGAGTGTCACGTACCGACACGAGGGGAATAAAGATAATGAATCTTGAAATATGTTAATATATCCAATCTAATGAACTAAATTCCCAAATGAGTATGATGAGGAGGTGTGAGTCCTCATTGATGTGCTTGGTGTTGTAACCAAGGGTTATGGTAACTGTAAATGCTGCATGCTAAGGATATTATTTGATTTTATGATATTGCTTAATACATACTGTTTTCTATTTTGAGTTGGCCGATGATATCTACTCAGTACCCGTGTTTTGTACTGACCCCTACTTTTATTGTTTTCTTCTTGTTTATTTGTGGAGTGCAGCAAACGTGGCGTCATCTTCGACTCAACAGTAACTCAAGCCAGTCTTACTACATTGGAAATTCAGGGTGAGCTAATGCTTCTAGCTTGGACTGGATCTTCTTCTTCAAGTCTTGATGCCTTGAACTTCCTGCATGGACTAGCTTCTTATGTATTTTTAGCTTCTTAGAATACTCTTAGTTTAGTAATTTGATTATAGATGTTCTTGTGATGATGACTTCCAGATTTTGGGGATAATAATAGTTATTGATTTTATTAATGAGTTTAAGTCTTCCGCATTACTTTATGTTGATATTACCTTGAAAAGTTAAGGTTTAGATTGGTTGGTTCGCTCACATAGGAGGGTAAGTGTGGGTGCCAGTCGCGGCCCGGATTTGGGTCGTGACAAGAACTCTCCTTAAACCCCAAGAAGCTTGAATTCAAGGAAGATCTAGGAGAGTTGGTTGTGGACATTTTATTAATCATGTTTCGTGGGTTTTATTCTTATTTTTGTATAGTATTAATTGTTGAACTCTCTCTCATTGAAGGATCCACTTTAAAGAGATTTCAAAAAGGATTTTCAAACCGTAACTTCTTCTATTTTTGACTCTAAGTATGGATCTTGAATTAAAATATTTTAAAAGATTCAAATATGTTGTTTCTAATGTTAGTTGATGATTTAATTATAAAACTTCATTGAAACATGTTTATGTTTTTATCAACTTTTAGCTTATGAAATGAGTTTAGTGCGCATGATTAGGGAATGTTAAAGTTATGATTTCTTTTTGGTTATATTGTGATTTATCTACTGCCCAAAAACTACATATTTTTAGGATTACGGCCACACTAAATCTTTACATCACTTTACTTTACAACACTTTTAAAGTGTTGCCTAAAATATTCTTAGATACACTTTGAAAGTGTAGCCAAAGTTTTTAACTTTTGGCAACGATAATATTGGCAACACTTCCAAAGCGTAATTTTTAATACTAATTGGTACACTTTATATGCATTATTATACTATGAAATAAATGGAAACAATTATTTTATATATGGCAACTCTTTTAAAGTTGTAATAACAACTCATTATAAGTGTGAACTTAAAATTTTCACTAAAATTTTATATTCCCTCCAACATTTTTAAATCTCCCCCTCATTTTTATTGACAAAAAATAATAAAAACATAATCTTTCCTCTTCATCCAACTTTACTGTTTCTCAAAAAAAGATTTTTACTTTATTCTTTCTCCAAATTTCTCTAGTATTAATATTTCTCCAAATATTATTGACGAAATGTAGATGAAGAACTTGAAGGTGAAGAATTGATATCGACGAACTAAGCTAGAGGTTTCTTTGATACTGAGCTGAAGCTGAAGAACTGAGTTGAAGGGAAGAACTGAAGAAAGTCAAACTTAGCTGAAGATGAAGAGTTGAATCTAAAAAAATGACAAGTGGAAGCTGAAGAATTGAACTGTTGAATTTAAGATTCCGCCTACATCGTTATTTTCAAGCGCAAGTATTGATTTAAACAATTGTAAGATTAAGCAGTCGATATTCCCTTTTTCGTTATTATGAATGAACTAAAAACAATTTTCTTGTCAATTGATTTGATTATTGTTTTGTGTTTAGAAGGAATAGATTAATTTGGGTTTTTTAAAGCTTAAATTCAAGAGAAGGAGAAGTAAGTTTTAAAAATCTGAACAACAAAGTGAGCCCTAGGCATATTCAACAGACGAGAAACAGGGAATCACCACTCGAAATACTTTGAGTCGATTAGTATCTTAAGATCCCTTCCCTTTAAATGATTTATTGGTTCTATTTTACTTCTGTTTTTTTAGTTGATTGAAGTAAGATTTTTATGTTAAATCTAATTACTTTTGGAGTAACAACTATTTACCTGAATGTCATACTTATATGAATGATTAAACAAAAACAAAGAGGCAGACGTGTGGTTTTTGGTAAGTGTGAAAAAATGAATGTTCATGCAAATATCATAACTGCCTTCAATTATTGATTTATCATACTTTTCTACATCTTTTTTATTACCATCTATATAGTATGAATAATCATTTGATCTTGTTTTCCTGTTGATTTCATAAAAATATACTTATCACATGGCTTAATTTTCAAGGTGAAGGCTAGTTTGACCCAGTGGAATGGACTTCAAAGTGTGTCTCCCCGTTAAATAAGACCTAATGATTATTCAGGCGCAAAATATTCAATATAAAACAATATGTAGTTTTTCAAAATATAGATGCCAATATAAAGATACACTTTTATATGATAAACAATGATAGGAGAAGCACTCTCATATAAAATTTAATATTTTCAAAGATAGACATTAACATTTAGTCCATAAGAACCACATTTTCAAGATTCAAATATCAACACATACAAATCCATTAATATTATTTTATTTGACTATTTTTTATTCATATGCTTATTTGTTTCCTTTTATTATTAGGCAGTGGGTATTATTGGCACAATAATAAGCTATGTAGCTTGAAGATGCTCTTGGTTTTGTCTATCTCCCGAGTTTATCGCTTTAAGAGAGGTACATCTCCTTACGGTGAATTTATCCTTTTTTGTTTGAAAAAAATGTTTTATGTGTTGTTGTGACTGAAATATTGAGCTGCTATTTTGTATCAGTTTATTAGTTAATATCATTTGATTTGTTTTCTTAAAGTTAACTTAGTCTTAATCTAGTTTGTTCAATATGATTTCTAGTTCTTTCAGTCACAATTTTAAGTGTGCCTGCTATATGTTTCGGGTTCTCGAAATAAGTGTGTAAAATCTTGTTGTTTACTTTTTTCTGGAAGTGTGGCTCAGATATCTATTCATCATCTTTTAACTTAGTCATTGTATATCTCCATCTAATTATTGTTAGATACTATTTGTTTCTATTAGACTTCAAGTTTTAATGTTCAATTTGATCAAACATAGTTTGTCTAGGTCCTGATTTTCTTCGAATTTGTTTTAGAAAAATTTGTATGGACTATATAATGTGAGTAAGTGAGATAATATACTCAGAAACTATTTTGTCGCATTAAAGTAACTAAACTTTACACACTATATAAGTTACTTTAAAAAATTTAGTTGTCACAACAACTCATCACCAAGAATTAGGAAATCCATGACAGGATCTTAATGTTCTATTTGAACAGGCTGCCACAACTAATTATATTGGTTGTAGAGGTTATACTTTTTTTGTTGTTGATTGAAGATAATTTTATCGATTCTATTGTAATGGATCATGATTTGAACCACAAACCTATGGAGTCGTCAGCTTTAGGTTTAAGGTCTTTGTCCAATGATTTTGAAACTGCATAGGCATTAGATTTTGCCACTGCCACAAATTTCACATTGTATTGGTGCAGACATATTTGTATATTTTAATGATTTTTTGGAAAATAGTACGGATATTAGAACTCCTCTTCAATATATGAGAGGTATGAAGCATAGATGTTATTGCCACTGTAATGTTCCGCTCTTTATTTCCTTACTTAGAGCAAGTATATATCTTGTTGCTAGTTATCTGTTGTAAATCTAGTAAACATCGATTACATAATTCTCTGGGCTAGTTCTCTCCATTTAATCTATGGTACATAGAAATATGTACTTCAAACATATTTACTTAAAAATATAAAGAATAGATTGTTAGAGGAGCAGTTAATAAAACATAAACATGCTTCTTTATAGAACTTTTTATCTTGATTCGTTCATTCAATTGAGTCTACCCTATTAAGTTAATTTCCTTTAGTTTTTTTCTATCCTATTAAATATTATTATTTTGCCTTGGTAGTGTAATCAACATTCAAAAATATTTGTGGAGGATTCAAGGGTTGATTTTGATTAGCATAAGTCTCATGACTAGGAAAGAATGTCATATCATGTAATAATTCCTGATTTTTATAACTCACTCATGAATTTTAAAATTTATTTGTGATGTAGTAAATGATTTAATAACTGATACTTACTGAAATACTAAAGATTGATCTTCTTCTAGGAATTCAGATATTCCATCGAAGGATTGGATGAAGGTAGCATGATATAGCAAAGTTTATATTGCTGGTGTTGAATCATTTTTAGATTTTTGTTACTCTTTTGGAGATCCTCAAGGGGAGGAAATTTAGTGTCTATGTGTAAAATGTTGTAATATTCGTTGAACTCGAAGGAATGTAGTGTATGATCATCAAATAGGCTATGGATTTTTTTAAAGGCTATATTATATGGATAAATCACGGGGAATGGGATATCAATTTTAATATTGACGATCATATAGATTGGTCGCGTGATGATATTGATGAGTTGTTGAATGATCAATTTAGAGATGTTGCACATGATAAATGTATTTATGAAATCCAAATGAAGATGCCAAGAAATTCTATAACTTAATTGAAGAGGAATCCCAAGAATCATATCATAATTGTACTTCAGGATTCTCTAAAATATCATTCACACTTCATTTATATTTGTTTATGTCTCTACATGGGTGGGGAAATGAAACATTCACTTTTCTTTTAGAGTTATTAAAATAGACTATTCCCGAGTTGAATATTCCTTTGTCTTAAAATAAAACCAAGTCTATGATTAAGAATCTTGCTCTTGATTACAATAAAATTTATGTATGTCCTAATGATCGAATGTTGTTCCAGCATGATCATAAGAATGATGAATTTTTCCATACTTGTGGAGCTTCACGATATATTAAATCTCATGAAGTTTATAGTTTACTTGAGCCTTTTAAAAAACAACATCGACTTTCAGCAAAGACTTTGAGATACTTTCCATTAAAAACTAGACTCAAAAGGCTATTTCTATGCTTAAAGATGGCAGATTCTTTGAGTGGGCATGAGGAGGAGCGTTCTAAAGATAGAAAGTTAAGGCATCCTACTGATGGTCCAGCATTGAGAGATTTTGATAGGTTTCATCCAGATTTTACATTAGATTATCGCAATGTGAGACTTGCTTTGTTTATTGATGGGTTCAATCAATTTCGAACCATGAGTATATCACAAAGAACATCGCCAATTATTTTGATGTTGAATAATTTGCTGCTTTGGATGTGCATGAAATCTGAATTTTCTATACTTTCTTTACATATACCTGGGCCGCCAGCACCTGGAAATTACACTGATATTTACTTAGAACCATTGATAGATGAGTTAAAATTATAGTGGTATTTTGGGGTTAAAACATATGATTCTTCGAGAAATCAAACTATTCATATGCGATCAAGTCTTATATGGAATATTTGTGACTTTCTTGCATATTCTATGTTATTTGGTTGGAGTACAAAACGAAAGTTTGCCTCCCTTTTTTGTAACTACAACACTAATTCTCACAATCTTAAATATAGTCAGAAAATGTGTTATATGGATCAATATGTCTTTTTACACATGGATCATCCATGGAGATCAAACTAAAGTTCTTTCAATGGTAAAACTTAATTCAGGACTCCTCCACCCTTTTTAAAGTAAACTTATGTGCTTAATAGCTTACAATATTTTGAAAATTTGTTTGGAAAGAAGAGAAAGAGATTAAATGATTGCCCATGGAAAAAAAGGTCAATTTCTTTAATTACCTTATTGTAGGCACAATTTGTGACGTCATAACCTTGATATAATGGAGATAGAGAAGAACATAATTAATAGCATACTTGGAACTCTTTAAATATTTCTGGAAAAACAAAGGATAATGCAAATTCCTTATATAATTTGAAAGATATTGGAATCAATAAGAACCTTTACCCAAAAGATATTGAAGATAGTAAAAGAACATAGTTTTCAAAAGCATCCTTCTCAGTGACAAATGGAGAAAAATTAATTTTTTATGGAGTTTTAAAGATAGCCAAGCTACCTGGTAGTTCATCCAATATATCTTGATGCGTGCACATGGATGAAAGAAAATTTTCTAATTAAAAAAACCATTATGCTTATTTCATGTTACATTGCTTTCTTTTAATACCAATCGAAAGCATTCTTCCTGATCATGTGGCTACTCCTTAAATTCGTCTTAGTTCCTTTTTCCGCTATTTGAGTAAAAAAGTAATGACATTTGAAGAATTGGATTGTTTAGAAATAGAGATTATAGAAACAATAAATAAGTTCGAGCGAATTTTTCCTCCTTCTTTTTTTGAAATAATGATTCATTTGCCTATTTTTTTGGTAAATGAAGTGAGATCAGGGGTCCAGTTTAAAATTGATGGATGTATTCTGCCGAAAGTGAAAAGAGTAAATTCAAATTATACATTCATAATAAACGTTATCCACAAGGTTTCATAGTAGAAACACGAGTGGTAATAGTTTGTATAAAATTATTCTCCAAATATCTAAATAGGGGGTGCGCATACCAGATTTAACAAAAGTGACCGAAATTATGATTAATGTGACGCAAGTGATAAAGAAACATTAGGTTTGTTTCGTAAAAAAGGTGTTCCTTTATGAGAAAACAAAATTGATCCAATCATTTTAGATGAAAAGTCACTAAGTCAGGCACATTCATAGTTATTGGGAAATTGTCACAAGGTTCAAGAATATATAAGGTACCTTAATTTTAATATTGTATTCTTTTATTTTAATTAGTTTTTAACTTATTTTTGTTATAATTTTAACAAAAAATAATATTTTGTTTAGAGAGAATGAGCAAGAGGTCAATAATGAGCCACAAACATCTAAATTGAACAAGGCCAAGTGTAATTGTAAAAACTATTGTTAATTATTTGAAACACATGTTTTGAAAGAGGATATGCCTTATTTGCTAAAACAATTGACTGAAGGAACAAATTCTGTTGCAAAATTATATTCTTGGTATATAATCAATGGATATAGGTTCCATGTTAGGCGGAGTGATGCAAGGTGTAAAACAATAAATAGTGGTGTTACAATAGTTGCCTCAACTCCAAGCTTTGCAAGCTAAAAGGATAAAAATCTGATTGTTGCAGATTTGACTTAGTATGGAAGAATAGTTGATATTCTTGAATTAGACTATTGTGGTTATTTTAAGGTTATTCTATTTAAGTGTGATTGGTATGAGGTTAAAAATGATGCCAATGTTCTCACATAAGTCTATTTTAACAAGTGATGCTCTCCATAAGATCCTTTTGTGCTTGATCTCAAGTACATAATGCTTTTATGTGAAAGATCCATATGATCAAGATAAACATTATGATATGAAAACTATTCCAAGAGACATGTTTAACATGGGTGATGTAGTTGAATATAATCTCCCACAATGTTATGACAACGAGCCATCTGAACATTTGATGGGACCATCTATACAAAAAGATAATGGTGAAGTACTGTTAACAAGGACTGATATACAAGACTGATGTGACTTCAAAAGAATTTTTTACTCAACAACTTGAAGTCTAGTATGAAGGGGAGTTTGAAGATGAGTATGTAGATGAATTTGAAGATGAGTTTGAAGACGAGTATCAAAATGAGTACGAAGATGAGTATGAAGATGAGCTGGAAGATGAATCTGTAGAAGAGTTTGAAGATGATGCACCATGAGTTTCATTCTTTTTGTGATGACCATATAGTGGTCGCTTACTTTTTCTGTTATTTAATTGTTTTTTAGGTACAAACACTTAATGATATCTAATATGTTGAATTGAATATTAGATCGCTACAATGTTTAACTATTCTGTTGCCTTTTATCATGCGCTTAATTGTTGTTTGGTCAAGTAATTTATGTTGGGTCCTTGTCTGATTAACAATTTACGAAGGAAAATGTACGCCTAGCTGGATATTGTTTTCTTTTGGATGTTTCTTATTTAAATTCTTATTTGTCTTTTTTTAATTTCAGGAAGTGAGCATTAGAAGAAGAACACTAAAGTCTACAGTTTGAGGTCGCTCATGGTTTTGTCTCTGTGCCTAGTTTCTTGCTCCGAGAGAGGTACATCTCTTTACCTATAATTTTTCATTGTTTATAAGACCATGAGTGTTATGTGTTGTTGTGACTGAAAAAGTGAGCTTCTAATTTGTATCAATTTCATAGTTTATATTAATTGATCTGTTATCATAACTCTAATTTATTCTCCTTCTAATTTTTCTAAGATGAATGCGTTAGATTTATATAGATAAGGTAACATGGAACCTTTTTTACTGGAATTGAAGAATATGGAAGGAATAACAAAATCCAGATGATTTAGTGTGCATACCAAATCAATGTATTTAGTTTGTTATTTTTTTCGGGTAATTTAATTTTTACAATTTTTTTGCACTTTTTTGTTATTGGATGTAATGTGCAATTGATTGTGGGAGATACTTATCTGATATTCCTTAAGCAACTAAAATTGGTTTATCCATCTAAAATTGACCAATCAAGTTTCCATATTTCCTAGAAAGAGGATAAATGTATGTCAGTAGCAGTTCGAACATTGTTTAATTTGAAATTGTGAAAAATACTGGTCAGTAATATGTTGTAATATGATCTAGAATAGGAAGGAAAAAAAATGTAATTAATAGTTAAAATACATATAATATGTCTAATAGTATTTGCAATAAGTAACTATGCAATATCTAGGAGCACTTGAAGTAAAGGGTGAACTTCTGCACTTCACTTCTTCATATGATAAGATTTGGAGACATTGAAAGTGAAGTGATGTAACTAACATAGTTTATGATATCTAGTATATGCTTTAATATAGTGAAGCACAAAAAATCAAGGGAAACTTTTTTTCTGGAGAAAGAGAATCAAATTGTATCACTGTACAATTTAATCCGATACAAGGATTAAGCTTTGTTGCTTGATATGAGGAAGAAACCTAAGATATAGAATTATTTAAGACATAGTTGTCATGGTAAAATTTTATAACATAAGGAAGTTGTAGGAAAGGAGTAAGATTAAGTGGAGGGAAGTAAATTTTTAGTGCGTTAAAATATGGGAACTTTTCATGCAATAATTTACAGAGTGTTTTCTTTCATCAAAGATAACTAATGACTATTCTAAACAGTTGCTATAAATAAGTATGTGTAGTAAAGTTTTGGTATCAATGTATATGTTGTAAAGTTCTTGTATCACTGCGTTTTAACATCTTTTTACATCATCAATAGAATTCCAAGCGTTTTTTCCTATAGTCATCTATTAACCTTATAACAAAATTATATTGCTGCTACTTTTTTAACTTAAAGAACCTTATTATTTTGTAGGTTTACTTAATCCAGGGTAAGAAATCAAAGTGCTTAAATCAAAATGAAAAGAATGAATCAATCAGCAATATTAAAGAATACGGGTTTCAATCCAAACAAAGCTCAATGTCCATTCAAGAATGTGGATATACAATACGGATTAAGTGTTGAATTAGTCAACACATTTAACATTAAGAGAGAACATGTTGCAAACAAACACAATAACAAAGTTAAAAAAGAGCATACACCAATTGTGTATAAAAGAAAGAATTTTGAGGATTTCATTAAACCACAAGGAAATAATAATTTTTACCTTAACAAATTACTAATTCAATCATTTTTTAGGGACAAATTTAGTACTACACATATGATTGTAGGGTGAGGGCATAATAAACTGAGGTTATTTATGTCTGGAAAGTCCATTCAAGAGAAGGAAATTGAACTTCCTATGGAGAAATTTTTGTTTCCAGCGTTGTCCAAGGAAGGTGTTGCTCCTTTATTACATGTCACTGGAACTATACTAGGTACTGAATTGAAACAACATGATACTAAGGATCTACTAAGCTACAATTAGGTGAAGTGGAAGTTGGTCCTACCGGCCACTACATTTGATCAATTCCGAAAGAACAACATAGACAAGATGATGTTTATCATGATATAACTAACAGAAAACAACTAAATACGAAGTTTGTCCTTCAAGCTACTCGTATTGATAAGTTTTTAAAACAATAAGGGATATTCATAGGTGATTAAAGCAAACATGTTAACCACACATAAGCAGATCTCGAGTGTATGCGTACTCCTTATTCTATTCATGAACATAATAAAAGATTTCATGATCTAGAGTATCAAGAAGAAATCGGTAAGGATGATTAGGCTATAGATGAGAAAGACGACATTGACTGTAGTGCAAAAGGTATGTTTTAAATCATATAATATTTATTACTTATTATCAAAGAAGTTTCTTATCTCATGGTTGTTACATGAATCTAGATTTATCGAAGATGTTCGGGGACAAACAACATATAAGAATATTCATGCAAGAAATTTGGAGGAAAGGGAGGAGGTGACATTTGATAAAGGACAAGCTATTGGTCCAACTAGTAAGATAGTGTTCCTATTAACCAATTTTATTTGAACAATTGCAAGGAGTCCTAGATTCATGAACTTGATGTACATTATTTGACATGCGGTACCTAGAGATATTTAAAGCGCATGTGGTAATATATCAATGTAAGAAAAATTAATTTTGAGATTAAAATTTTATTTTTTATTTTTCTATTGAAGCTAAATATATTTTTTATTTGCATAGTCTAAATTCATAAACTCAATAGATGAAACGAATTGGGTGATGACTGCTCTTCGTGATGCTTAGGAAATAAAAACATGTGATTAAAAAGAGATATTTTGATAAAAATAGTATTGTTAAGGATATTCTAGCGAAATGTCTTGAAGATATTCCAAAAGTTCAATTCCGCCAGTTGATCGAGTACTAGAAACACCCAACTTTTCAAGTAAAGCTAAAATAGTGCATTTCTACTCTTTGAGATATTTTGCATCAAATTTTTGTGCTCATCACTAACATAAAACATCCTCATATTTTATGCAACATATCCTCAAGTCTTTCCATACTACTTCCACCATCCCTAGGAGCACCATCCCGATTTTGAGGTGGAACATAGGGCACACTCCTACCATTTCTGTTAACATAGCTACCCTTGTTGAAGTTTTTTTCGCGGTTGTAATTCCCCTTTCGGACATAATGAACCTCTCATTTGTAATTACCATAGTTTAGATCTTGATTTTCCTGACCTTGGCGCAAATTCTCCTGATTGGAGGCTTGAGCATTTGTTAAAAACCCCCCATCTACTCATTTACCGCAACAGAGTCCCCCTTATAGTAATACTCATCAGTCGGTAGTCATTGTTTAGAGAAGTAGTCACCGCATTTATCTTTTTCTGCAGCCTAGTGACATGTTTCAATACAAACCCAAACTCAATTCTCATTTGAGACATTTCTTCTCGAATCTCATTTGTGGATGGATAGTGTGTGGATTGCACTGCAAAAGTGTTTCTCCCAGTATATGACTTCCCAATGCTCCAAGATTTATTATTTTGAGAGATTTTCTCTAACTTTTCTGCGATCTCAGCATATTGAAACTCCGCATAAGAACCACCCGCTATCATATCAATATTAACTTTATTATTATCATTTTGTCCTCGATAAAAGTAGTTTTTCAATGACTCATCATCGATGCGGTGATTGGGCATACTTCTAAAGAACGAGCTAAACCTATCCCAAGAACTACTGACTGATTCTGCCAGTAGTTCCACAAAGTTGTACACCCTATCTTTGTTGTTTAACTTCTTAGACACTAGGTAGTAACGTTATAAGAACACATCCCACGAATGATTTCAAGTATAGATTGATTTATGGGGAGCTCGATAAACCCTATAATAGACTCTCCTGTTATTGAGAGAGGGAACACTCTTCACACAATGATGTTCATGTTCAAATAAGGCCTCCCCACACAACTCTTACACACCGACCTCACTCTGGCAATGTGACCGTGTGGGTCCTCAGAAGATAGTCCGAAAACAACCTCTAGCGTAAGCATTCACATCAGCCTACTAACAATAACTAAAGTATGACCCGGTGGTGAAGGATGTAGTGCAAGTGGCCCATCAGTGTCAGTAATGTTAAAATTTATCCTATAGTAATCCTGAGGGCGCGGGGTGGGAGGTTGCCTCCTCAGATTATTTTCGGTAGGGTTATCAGATACCACTCGGTTATGAGCATCATTTGGAGGGGGAAATTGACGGTTGATCTCTTTATCGACATAAGCAGGATTTTTTTGAATATTCATTCTATGATGTGTGTTGTTTAATTTTGGATCAAGTGGAAGTATTGGTTTTCCTCGAGTTAGTGTACTTGACATACACAAAAGCTAGACCCGCGATAGATAAAAAGAAAGAGAAAATGTAAAATTAGGAAATAGTTGACTAAAGGTCGGTGATGTGCTGAAAGGTAATCTAAACGACACTTTCCATGGCAGCGGGGCCAAAATTTTATATGCTCAAATTTACTTCTCGAAAAAAAGTATACACGGTCATATCAATAAAATAACACAACTATGAGGTTGGAGTCGATCCCACGAGGAAAATAACTTAGAATTAACCTTAACCTACAATTACTTCTATTTAATTATTTCCTTTTTGAAAATCGGTAATAAAAGTGGGGTTTTAATTAACAAAAAAAATTCTAAGTAAACTAGTAGCAAGTATGAATATTTGATATTTAACAAGTGATTACAGTAATTAGGGAATAAGTGTTCCACACACGTTCATAACGCGGTAATTCTAGCTATAACAATCCTTTCCTACTATATTGCATGCAAAGTGGTAAGTTATGTATCCCGAATTCATTGGTCTGGCAACTAAGGAATTTCACTCCGCACCTTGGTGTGTCTACGTATGTATCCTTTACTATACCTTACCTTTACCTCATATTAAGTATCATATTCAATGTATGACTTAGTTGTTACTCACACCAATCGATACTAGCCTATTAGATGGTGCATACTAAACGAACATTGATAATTCTTTACTTATTATCTACATCCTTGGTCCCGCAAGTAGGAACAAGGCGAGTTCTAACGTGTGCACTGGTTTAAAAGACTTCTAAATGAAAGAATTATCAATACATGCAAAACACTATTCTAGAATTGTTATTTTAGCTCGTTTTTATCTTGTTATTTACTGATGGTTCCCACAACCCTAGTTATGGATTTAGTTACCCATGTTCATAATTATATAATATATATTGATTAAACAAGAATTCATGTACTTACTTTGATGAGATTGAAGAAAATCCAGAAAATTACTTAAATTCGATAAAATAATGCAATAAACGATTGCAGAAAAATGAAGTATTTTCCAAAACCCAATATTCAACAACAAATTTTACATAAAAAAATAAACAAGATTCTACCCTCAAAAAAGAGGTTTTCACCAGTATTTATAAGAAAGAAGTCCTAAAATAAGAAGTAATCTATTTAAGGAAAATCTGCCCAAAAACACGTCTGAGTCGACGACCGGACTAATGGACCGTCAAGGCCACAACGGACCATCGCGGCCTTCCTTCGTTTGACACTTACAAAATTTTTCAAGTGCTTTCTTCTCCAACTCACTGTTACTATCGACAGACTAGGATGACGTTCCGTTGACTGCACGACGGTCCATTGATGGCTTCCATTTCCCACACTTAGAATCTTTTCAAGACGGGTACTAGGGATACTCTCTGTTAGCAATGACAGATATGCAGGACTTTCTGTCGAGGACATCACGCTCTGTTGATAGCTTCCATAGCACAACTCTTGTTCATAATTTCCCAATCTTCCTTTACTAGTATTTTTCTTCAGATAATGGTTGCCACCTACAGACCGTCGAGGGGTCGACGGACTGTCGATGTCTCTGTAGGTCATCACTTCTTCAATATTAGCAAAGTTCTTTTGCTTTTTTATTCTGTGTAATTTTCCTAAACACAAAGATAAAATACATCAAAACTACTACAAAAAGTCCTTAGACACACACTAAACATAAGGAAAAAGCATTGAAAGTATCTTCCAACCACGGTACATCAATCAAACCCCTTATCCTATCATGCACATTCAAGCATATAAAAATTGCGGAAAACTTTAAAACTTTTTATACAATCGAAGTCATTATAAAATAAGAAAGATTCCATGACACTATGTCTCAAACAATCTATAACATTAAACAAAAATTCTTTTAATACATACTTAGGGAAACAACCATACAAAAGTCTAAGAACATAAAGTAAAGACATAAGTTAAAAAGGTAGGTACAGTACAATACAATTCTTTTAATACATACTTAGGGACACAACCTTACATAAGTCTAAGAACATAAGGTAAAGACATAAGTGAAAAAAGTAGGTTCATCCTCAAAACTATGAGGAATACCCAAGTCATCATTCCCAAGATCCATAGAAACCTACCTTCCAGGTATATGACAACCCCTCTCAAAACTTTACACTTTGTAGAAAATGTAGAAGAAGTTGTTAGGATAAAAGTTACTATGTTTGGATAGTACACCGTCAAATTGAGCTAGGTTTAATTAAGGCTCAACCTATTTATTATGAGTTAATTAATTCCTAAAATGTCTGAAGTTTGAATAATTTTAGAGGTAAAACATCCAAGACGTCCGAAAACTAGTCAAAATTGAGATATTGTATTGTAGTGTTTTGTAGTAGAGTTTTGGGGTATTATTTGTACGTTAAATAGAGTATCGACGGTTCCTATCAAAATCCTTACATGTTAAGGGTATAAAAATCTAAGAAATATGCCCCGAGTACTAGTCAAAGGGTCCTTCAGGTGGACCCAAATATGGGCCGATAATGTTTTCCAAGACAGCAGAATTTATACATTAAAGGAATATGTCCATGTCGCGAAATTGTTCATCTCAAGGCCAAACTCAGCCTTCTTATTGTCGGCACAAGTTAAACTACACATTCCTAGAATTTATTTTTTAAAATCACGCGGGAGCAGCTCCACGTAGTGGACTTGTTTCTTGTCAAAAATTCCAAAAATTGATGCTAAGTTAGACTTGTCTAAAAGTGTCCAATTGATATAGGGGTAGTTTTGGTACTTCATATGTAGGTTAAAAACGGTTTTAGGTCCTTTATAATCCCTTTCCAAAGTCAAAACCCCTATAACCAATAAGAAAAAAGAAATGAAAACCTTTCTCTCCCAAAGTTCTCCCAGAACCACTATTGAAGAAGAAGATAAATTGTAGCAGTTTTAGGACGAATTGATTAAGGTTTCAAGATCATTTTAAGGTCCTTATCTAAGTTATGTGAATCTTATTCATTCATTCATTCTTCCATCCATTAATCCCCCTTGTTTTACTTCAATTATGAACCGGATAAACACTATTCAAAAGAGGGTTGTGATTGCATTGTGGGTAAGGCTTGATTATGAACCCAATCTAGTGCTTACCATTCAATGATTTTTATATAATTATTTTATACTGTTTTTATGGATTTTTCATGTGTAATTATAGTAATTGAATTTGAAGGTGATCATGATGATCTTAGTCCTCTAGAGACTAGATGAAGGAATTGTGCTTATTCTTCTTAACTTGATTTTATTCTATATTAATTGAACATGATTGAATCATCTAAGAGTGAATTGGACTAGGTTGATTAATTGGGATCGGTATTTATTGAATTGAATCCTAAAGTATTAATATGGATATATTCACCTAGTATTAAAGAATGTGAGAATAAAGCTAAGGCTAAAAGGCTCTATAATCTAATTATGATTGAAGATATAATAAATAAATAAAAAATGAACATTAATATGGTTGTTTTTGCTGTAGATTTATGTTTATTTATTGAAAGTGTTCGAATTCCCTTGAGCATTTACAGATTGTCTAAGACATCCCTCCATGAGAGAAGGTTGAGCAAATATTTACAAGTAAACCTTGGAGTATATTTTTGACTCCAAGTGGATATGAAATGTGAGATGAATAATGTAACAAGTGTACGACGCCAAGTAAAAAGGAGATCCACAACTAGTAATTGTGATGACTAATCCATTAGGTCTCAAGAGGCGGGAGTCCTTCATGTAGTAGATTCATGGTATGTTAGTAGAGATATCCATATCGTATAAACATAGACATTCTTGAGAAGCATCTCGCCGTGTTCATAAGAAATGAATGAAAATAGACATGCCCAAGCGGTATCTCGTAGTATTCATAAGCAAAGAATTAACTTACACATGCCCAAGGGGTAGAACATATTTTTCATAATGTATGAATGGACTTAAACATGCCTAAGGGGTATCTCTTAGTGTTCATGATCAAGGGATCAAGACATTCCTTAAAGACTATCTTGTCGGATCCATATGATTAAGGAACTTAGACATACTTAATGAAGTAAATATCATAGTGGTCATAAGATAAAGACAGGGGCTAAGCTCGAAAGTAATAAGTAATAAAGAAAGGATCCATAAATAGTACCTTGTATGAATAGTGTCATGGGGCATCATTAGTTCATTGCAAAAGGTATAACTTAGGGTCATAATAAAGGAAGATATTCACGATATGATTGGACTAGAGATTCCTTTTCTACTATAGTAGACTAAAGATAGAGAATCTTCATATATGAAGTTATGTATTGATGAAGCTATATAGGTTGAAGATATTAAGGATGATTTTAAAGATAGGCTTAGTGTATAGGGTAATATGGGCTACCTTATGTACCTTACACAAGAATGTTTTGAGATGACCACATATGTATAGAACCCTTTAGTATGAAAAACATAGGTCTTAATTACGATAGTGGAATATGATCAAGAATAACTAAATAGAGGTACTTACCTTTGGTAGTAGTATGGGATGCTACCTTAGCCTTGCACAACTATAATTTGAGATAGCTTGTGGTCTACTTTACTTGAGTAATAACGACAAGTAAGTATGTAAGTATTAACTCTTATATGAGTTATGATACTTTATTATGTTTACGATAATCATGTTATGTTTTTGTTTTTTCTCTCTTATAATTATGTCTATTTTTTATTAACCTTTTGAGATATCTTATGTTTGGTCTAATAGTTTCCATGATTAGTACATAGTTTACTAACGCATATTTTCTATATGTTGTCCATGTAAGGTCTTGAGAAAATTGAGTTTCTTGAAGGGTAGAGTTCCGAGGTTTCTAAGAATAGATGAAGTGGTTGGTACTCACAGCTTCTAGGGCAAACCTTTATATTCCTTTATGTCTTTCTTTATATTTTAGACTTTATGTGGGATGCATCCCAAAATGTTTCATTCATGTAAAAGTTAGATGGTTTTTGAGATAATGTTATTAGAGATGCTTCGTCTTTTATGAAAGACCTTTTGGTTTATGTTTTTAGAAAATTTTTAAATTCCCTCCATTTAGTCATGATGTTATATATTAAAGTCAAGTAGCTTGTATAAGACCTCCGTTAGGTCGACTATTCCGTGTTGCGAACAAAGGATTGCCCTAACTTCTAGCATTTACTTGTAGGTCGTGACAATGGACACCATTCATAAAAACATTTTCAAAATGCTTGAACGGGGACATTTAGTTTAAAAAATTCTTTATTCACTTTTTTACACCATTTTGAATGAATTGGAAAATCACAAGAGATAAACAACTCAAATATAGTTCATTAAAGGAGAAAGGATAATAACATCATCTTAAGGAAAGGATAATAACATCATCTTAAGAAAAGTCTCTTAACATAGTCTTAATGAAATATCAAACATAAAAAGATATAATATTGTTACGTAGTCCATTATTTAGATCATTACATCATAACAGAGTAGTCACATTAGTAACCCTAGGTTGCACATGTGCCATATGTAGACAGTCTCATAACCCTATCTACACTATGTACCACCTTAGGATCAACATGCTCATACATATCATACATTAGTCTCATTCATAGTTCATACACATAATAAAGAGATATTCATAATCACTAACTCATATTAAAGAAAGTCAATCACAATGCTAATGAAAGCATGCATTACTGATAATTCATCAGATAATAACCCTCATTCTAAGAATATATCCTAGAGGAGTCATTATTCATAGTTCTTGCAACATATTCATATTATAAACCTTAGTCATATTTAATATACCTCATATCGTAAGTAAAACATCCCCATAATCCCATCAATAGTTCACTCATATAATGTATATATAATGTCCCAAAATCCCACAAACACCAAGCAAACCATCAAGAAGTCATAAGCAGAGTCACTTACTTCATCAATAATTATAATAAGTAAGCCAATCATAACACCATTCATAAGTAACCATCATGAATAACTCACATTAGAACCCCTCTTAAGACCTACTTGTGGAATGCATAGGTAACATCCGATACCATCACCTACACTAAGTAGTATCCCTCAAGCTACCTTGTTAGGATTCTTGTTCTTATATTCATTCCTATTTTAAGCACTCGAGAAACTCTGTCATAATCGATATTGACCATGTGAGCTATACATAATCCGTTTTCTACCTCCCACACCTAAAAGAGAGTGTCCTACTTGCTATGGCACGGTCATACATAAATAATAGCTTTTATGTAGATACACTAGCTAAGACATGCGGGGGCATGTAGTTATGGAACAAGGAATTACTACTATAAATGAATACTTTTTAATGTAGAAGGTTTCAATCCCATGAGACCACACATATATTGGGAACCTAGACTTGATAACGGAAAAGGTGCTCATGTGGGAGGTCGAACAATCTAGTCGTAAGCTCCTCCATCTAATTTTGATGTTCCTCACTTCTAAAAAAATTGTATTATAAAAGTATTTTTAAGACTTCACTTAACAGTATCTCATAAAGACCACATTAGGGACTTAATTCCTTCTATATAATATAGCTCAAGGGTTTCTAAGATGAAAATTAGCATTCATCATAAAACCAACATCAGGTGATCATTTATATTTTATAATATAATCATATTGTGTTCATGAGATTTACCTTTACTTTATCATAACAACACATTAATCATCATCTGACAGCATTCATGTTCATATCATATTCATATGTTCATGTTCATTTACATTTCACGCATAATAGTATGCAAAGATGCATATGATTACTAGCCTTTAAACTGACACCATCCACACATCATATTCATATTTATGCATGAATTGCGTGTGCGCATAATAGTCCTTAAAAAGGCACAACAACAACATTATAATATAGACACTTCCTTTCTATAGAGTTTATAACATGTACAACATATCTGTCATGACTGGAATCTAGACCACTGACAAGACTGGAGTCATTGACCTCTCAAAGGTCGCAAAAAAGTCTACATACATCATTCTTACTTCATCTAGATTAATTTTATCCAAAAATTTGAAACTTTTTGTTAATGACATGTTTACTGAAAGTTCTACTACATACGTAATTGTTCACCATCAACCATCTAATATTAAAATCATCAAATGAAAGAAAGAGTTTATTGTAACAATAACGATGTAATTACAAAAATTGCATCAATACATTGCCTGAACAAAAATAGGAAAGAAACACTAGTGGAATATACTCCACTATCTCACTAATAAAACTAAGGTAGAATATAAATGGGCAAGCATCCTCGAAAGCATGAGATCCTACCATGTCCGGATGAATCTCGACGTCTGCATAACTGCAATGTTGATCCTATAGCTCTAGCGTCCACCTATGCCTGAACCTAAAAAGATTAGACTTGTATAGGGTTAGTACAAACTTGTACATATTATGGGTATATGCAACCACACACCAAGGACATGCATGAGTAAGAATAGCTCTTTCCTAACAACATGATTGTGGAAATTCAAGTCATTGGACTTGCCAAATTGTGAGTGGAAAAGTTACTGAGGTTTCCAAATTTTTATTCGGAAAGGGAGTGAACATTCAAAATTTTGATTAGGAAATTCATGCCATGAGATTAACATGCATCATCATACTTATCATATTGGACAGAACATACAAAATCGTTCACATAGCACATAACATATTACATATAGCACATATCATTTTGCGTATCATTCGTTGATATGCCATACGACCTTGGAATCATGGACTTGACATAAGGACATCCAAAAAAAGAGGGCTCAGCATATGGGACCTCAACTAGGGAGCCTTGTTAAGCAAACATAGAATTGGCTTCATTCATTCATACGTACTTTAGTTCATTTCATTCATAGGCTATTGTAAACACCAGTTACACCTAGGATGTAGTGTAAGACATTCATCAGGCTCGATGTGCAATGATCAAGAATGACCTAGAGTCATTACTTAAGTCTAGATCACCTCTTGATTATCCAATCGTAACACCTTTGGTATCATTCATTTCATTAAGTGCATCATTTGAGGCAAGCCTTATTCATTAATTTGGGAACTTTAACTTTAACTGATATAGATCATGAGAGCATCATGAAATCCAGTGTCATGAAACCCCACACTAAAAAGAGGTGGAATCACCTGTCAAAGTGACCACAAACATGCTAGCGTACAGGGGAATTGAACCCTACCAGATCCCTATATTGACAGTATAGGTTTGAAGACTAGAAGATTTAAGGAGATACATATCCGGCATGACGAACAGCCTAATCTCATAAGAGTTACGTCAACCTCCGCCCTTCCCGAAAAAAGGCATCACCGCTTTTAGCTAGTCTATCGGTGCTCAGTTTAAAGTTCTATTATATTCTACGCATACGTCATGGAAGCTTGAATCTAGTATGAGGACATCATTGCTCAATAGAAAACTTCTCATCACATCATTAGTATTAAGTGTGTTAATCTCAATACTTTCATTAGAGTATTCATAGAGACTAGTCTCTTCATTAACCTTACACTCTCATAGGTGAGTGCGTTTTGGTAACATTGACTTTAGCTCATTTGAGATTGCTTTCATCTTTTACATTAGCCTCATATCATATTGTCACCACATTCATCAACATTAGCACATTTGCTATTCATAATTAATCACTCATTTTTACGTCGATGTTCATTTCATCATATGTCAATGCACTCGTCCATTTGTGTGTTTCACACTCTTACTTAACTCTTCTAGGGTTTCATCATTTAATTAAATAATAATTATTTCATCGTATGTCAATGCACTTGGCTATTAAGTATGTTTAAAACTCGTTCTTAACCATTCTAGGGTTACATCATTTCAATACATACATCTTAGGTTCACTTAATTTTAAACGTATGCTTGACTTATGGATCTATACATACAAGCCATGAGGCTTCATTCATAGTTCGTTTAAGTGATTCATATCTTCCTAAGATTATGTATTTCTAGACTTATTCATCTTGTATGTATGCAAAGATATCAATTTTGACCTAAGTGGGCAGCATTATTCTTTAAGATTTAACTTAGGTATGACTTATGCATCTATAGGGAATTTGGGCAAGGGAACCCGGTTGTCAGATCTCTTTAACAACACTTCCTTTTTTTTCATTTTTAATTGATCCATACTGCTTGGGGATCCATGTTCGAGCTTCAATGCATTCATCTTATTTTCACCCTAATTTCTGTCTTCATTTTTCGCTTATGGAACTAAGAGGATGTGGGATCGAACCCCCACAACCTCATTTACTTTTTATTTTCAACGTTTTTAAATTTCTCTCCTTTGGCACAAGGGTTGTGGTTTCTAACCGCCACAGCCCCTCTTTAATTTCTTTTTGAATTTTTCTCCTTAAATCATTCTAGGAGGTCGTGGGTTCCATTCCCACACGCCTCCCACTTTATATTTCTTTTATTCCCCTCCTTAAATATGATTTGGAGGTGGTGGGTTCGAATCACAATCCTCTCATTTCTTACTTTTTTTTTTGTTTTAAATTACATTTTCTAGCCAATACCATTTTTCGAATCCCCTTCACCACATTCGGTTTATTTCTTTATTGTCATGGTTTTTAACATGGTGAGGTCACCGGTTCAATCCTTCATGGCCTCACTTGTTTTAATTCCTTTTTTTAACAAGTTGAACCCTTTTCTCTGACCGACATTCAACACTAGAAGATGGAATTTTTTTTTCAGGATTTTTTTAGTTCTTAGGGCAATTTCGTAGTGCATTTAAAACATTTTAGTTGCATTTTCATGAATTTGTTTAGACAAGAGATTATACCTAAAAAAAGCCAAATTTCAACTAATATAAACATAAAATTTACATCAACATGTGTATAAAGAACTATCATGCCATTTCAAGACCTAATCAATGTACAATAGACACGACAACACACACATACACACGTAGTTACATTTTCGGAGATATTAACATAAGTCACATAATTCAAAACATACATATAAACACATAATCATCACAAAACACATTTAAATCCTTGTTTTCTCCCAGCAAACATAACCAAACTATGATTCCATGGGATCTAGTGACAGGCACATGCAACGGGGAAGAATCCTAGTTATGGGAATGAATATTCTGAACCATAAGGGGTCTCTTGTGAAATAGACAAAGATAGAAGAACCCATACGATTTTGTCATTAGAATCTTTACTTGCGTCACAAAAACATCACCCAAGAATACATCAAGAATTCTCAATATCAAGTCCACTAGAATGACAACCTCCCTTAGCCTACTGTGCGATTAACGTTTGTTTTCTTGTGATTTCGTGTAAGTTCTTCAAGGGTAAAGAACTTGGTTTATTTTTCGTCTTTTGTAACTTATTTTGGTAGAGAAAAAATGTGAGAAATAATAAGAGAGATTGAGTGTGATAGTGGAGAGATAGACTTGATAGAGTAGGAGTTATATTAAGCTCAGGAGTCTAGTTGAGGACATAGTCAAATAAGATTTTCTTAATTATTAAAAAATCTTATTTTTATTTTATTTTAATCAGATAATGAATAATTATTATTAAATAATAATTCTAATTTAATATCATAAATTAAAATCACATTAATTCATTGCTTCCACCTACGTTTGAACCCGAGTGAAGCGAGAACTCACATCAAGAGCTCAATTTCGGCTCTCTCCCCCTAAATTGTTCCTCCACCTTATTAATTAAATAATTAATTATTTATATAGGGTAATTGTGATATCATTCTTAGCCTTTAAAAGGCCATTTTACCCCTAGACCCTCCAAACCTAAGATTTCCTCTTTTTAAATCCGGTGAAGACTCCTTCGAGCAAATCTTCGTATTCGAGAGACCTACATGGATGGACTCAAACTTCAATAGCTCAAATAACTCCCCAAATTAGTTATCTTTGATGTAGAAATTGCACCGAAGTCAGGTTGTACACACATCAATCCGTGTGAACCCTTGTCTAATCATAGGTATAATTGACACATTAAGTGTCACTTAGTATATAAATTTATTTGGGTTGTTACACTATTCCAACTCATCAATAATTCACTTAAATTTCTGTAACGACCTTTTTAGTCGTTTTGAACAGCAGCTTTTATTTCTGGAAAAACAGGCTGAGGCGACGGACCCCACGACGGACCGTCATGGGCACGACGAACCGTCGCAGGGTCTCGTTGCAAAACACTTAGAAAATCTGAAATTGGATACTGAAAATCGACTCTCTGAACTTCGTGACATAATGGTAGGACGGACCGTCACAGGCGTGACGGACCGTCACAGAGTCATCAGTGGAAATCCAGTCTCTGATACTTGCGACGACCTGCAGGACGGACCGTCACAGGCACAACGGGCCATCGTAGGTTGCGTAATCCCAGTCTGGGTCGGATTTCTTTATACATTTTAAGGGACGTGATTGACTATTCCTGCTTTAATTATAAAGTTAGTGGGTTAATGTTAATAAGTCTAATTACTTGTGGGTTAAAATAGGTAACCTTAAGTTAATTAGTGGGTTATTATTGCCACTTTTTATTCTTAATTATATGCTAATTAGGATAAAAGAAAGAGGGTTGGAATAAAGAAAATAGAAAGAACAGAAAGAGAGAGAAGAAGAATCGATAGAGAGAGATGAACGAAGAGGAAAAACACAAGGCTTTGGGAAATTCTTGGCTGATCACTAGTCTTCGGTGGAGGTAGGTTATGGTTTCTCTTACGATATTCGTAGTAAACTCTTAATAGCGAATGATATGTATTGACAATATTGTAAACCCTGCTATGTGCTTAATTGTATGCTTGCATGAATGTAATTATATAATTGTGATTATATAAGCATGATGAAGTTATTGAATTCCAAATCGTGAAAAACCCTAATCTCTTGTTAACGATGATGCATTGGTATAAAAGAAGGCTTGATGAATTAAATTAATGAGATTGACGATGGATTGGTATAAAAGAAGGCTTGATGAACTAAAGTAATGAGATTAATGATGCCTTGGTAAGAAAGAAGGCTTGATGAATTGATAGAAGGAGATTAGGGGATCGGGTGTCACGAACCGACACGTAGATTTAGGGGATCGGGTGTTAGTGTGGGAGGGTGACTACACTTCCAATCCGGTGCGTATCATCTCCTTTCTTTGTGCTAGGAAAATGGTTAGTAAAGGGTGTTTAGCTTTCTTGGCACATCTCAAGGATGACACTACCCAAGTGCCTCCGATTGAGTCGGTTTCAGTGGTCCGTGAGTTTCTGGATGTGTTCCCTGCAGATCTTCTTGGTATGCCACCAGATAGGGATATTGACTTCTATATTGATCTTTAACCGGTTACTCGCCCCATTTCTATACCACCTTATAGAATGGCTCCCGCGGAGTTAAGAGAGTTAAAAGCACAACTTCAAGAGTTGTTGAGCAAAGGCTTCATTAGACCAAGTGCATCTCCTTGGGGTGCTCCGGTTTTGTTTGTAAAGAAGAAGGATGGGAGTTTTCGGATGTGCATAGACTACCGGCAGTTGAACAAGGTAACTATAAAGAACAAGTATCCTCTTCCTCGCATTAATGACTTGTTAGATCAGTTACAAGGTGCTTGTGTCTTCTCTAAGATTGACTTGAGATCCGGTTATCATCAATTGAAAATACGGGCAACGGATGTGCCAAAGACTGCTTTTAGAACCAGGTATGGGCATTACAAATTTGTAGTGATGTCTTTTGATCTTACGAATGCCCCTGTTACGTTCATGAGTTTGATGAACGGGATTTTTAAGCCATATTTGGATCTCTTTGTAATTGTATTTATTGATGACATACTGATATACTCTAAAATAAGGGAGGAACATGAGGAGCATTTGAGAAAGGTATTGGAAATGTTGAGGGAGAAAAAGCTTTATGCCAAGTTCTCTAAGTGTGAGTTTTTGCTAGATGCAGTGTCCTTCTTAGGGCACGTGGTTTCCAAGGATGGAGTGATGGTGGATCCTTCTAAGATTGAGACAGTGAAGAATTGGGTAAGACCTACTAATGTGTCAGAAATAAGGAGCTTTGTTGGGTTAGCTAGCTACTACCGCCGATTCGTCAAGGGATTCTCTTCTATTTCTTCCCAACTGACGAACTTGACTAAGGAAAATGTTCCATTTGTATGGTCGGATGAATGTGAAGAAAGATTTCAAAAGCTCAAGACCTTGTTGACTACCGCACCAATCCTTACCTTGCCAGTAGAAGGTAAGAATTTCATTGTCTATTGTGATGCATCCTATTCGGGTTTGGGTGCAGTGCTAATGCAAGAGAAGAATGTGATTTCTTATGCCTCAAGACAATTAAAAGTGCATGAACGTAACTATCCAACTCATGATTTGGAATTGGCCGCGGTAGTGTTTGCATTAAAGCAATGGAGACACTATTTATATGGGGTTAAGTGTGAGGTCTATACGGATCATCGTAGCCTACAGTAGGTCTTTACTCAGAAAGATTTGAACTTGAGACAGAGGAGATGGATGGAAATACTGAAGGACTATGACATCACTATTTTGTATCATCCGGGGAAGGCGAATGTTGTAGCGGATGCTTTAAGTAGAAAGGCGGGAAGCATGGGAAGTCTAGCTCACTTGCAAGCTTCTAGACGCCCATTGGCTAGAGAAGTTCAGATTCTGGCTAACAACCTTATGAGATTAGAAGTAAATGAGAAGGGAGGATTTTTAGCTTGTGTGGAGGCAAGATCTTCCTTCCTTGACAAGATTAAGGGAAAGCAGTCTAATGATGAAAAATTGATCCGGATCCGTGATAAAGTGTTGCAAGGAGAGGCCAAAGAAGCGAAAATCGATGAGGAAGGTTTTTTGAGCATTAAGGGAAGGGTATGTGTACCCCGCGTCGATGATTTGATCAACACTATTCTGACAGAGGCTCATAGTTCAAGGTATTCGATACATCCGGGTGCAACCAAGATGTACCGTGACCTAAAGCAACACTTTTGGTGAAGTAGAATGAAGTGTGATATTGTGGACTTTATTGCCAAATGTCCAAACTGTCAACAAGTAAAGTATGAACACTAAAGGCCCGGAGGAACACTTCAGAGAATGCCCATTCCTGAATGGAAGTGGGAAAGTATTGCAATGGATTTCGTGGTTGGTCTTTCAAAGACATTGGGAAAGTTTGATTTCATTTGTGTAATTGTTGATAGGTTAACTAAGTCTGCTCACTTCATTCCGGTCAAGGTGACTTACAATGCATAGAAGTTTGCCAAACTTTACATCTCGGAAGTGGTGCGATTGCATGGGGTTCCACTATCCATCATATCAGATAGAGGTACACAGTTTACTTCTATGTTTTGGAATGCATGCGGAATTGGGTACTAGGTTGGACCTTAGTACTGCATTCCATCCTCAGACCGATGGTCAGTTTGAGCGAACGATTCAAGTGTTGGAAGATATGCTTCGTGCGTGTCTGATAGAATTTGGTGGCTATTGGGATAACTTCTTACCCTTAGCGGAGTTTTCATACAATAATAGCTATCACTCAAGCATTGATATGGCTCCATTTGAAGCATTGTATGGTAGGAGATATAGGTCCCCCATAGGTTGGTTTGATGCATTCGAGGTTAGACCTTGGGGTACTAATCTTTTGAGGGATTCGATGCAGAAAGTGAAATCTATTCAAGACAAGCTTCTAGCGGCGCAAAGTAGGGAAAAAGAATATGCAGATCGAAAGGTTAGAGACTTAGAGTTCATGGAGGGTGAACAAGTCTTGTTGAAAGATTCGCCAATGAAAGGGGTGATGCGGTTTGGTAAAAGAGGTAAACTTATCCCAAGGTATATTGGTCCATTTGAAGTACTTAAGCGAGTAGGGGAGGTGTCTTATGAGTTAGCGTTGCCTTCAGGGCTGCCCGGAGTGCATCCGGTATTCCATGTGTCGATGTTGAAAAGATACCATGGGGATGGAAACTACATTATCCGTTGGGATTCAGTTTTGCTTGATGAGAATTTGTCTTATGAGGAGGAACCTGTTGCTATTCTAGATAGAGAAATTCGCAAGTTGAGATCAAGGGAGATTGCATCCATCAAAGTTCAATGGAAGAATCGACCCGTCGAAGAAGCCACTTTGGAGAAGGAGGCAGATATGCGAGAAAGATACCCACATCTGTTTAAAGATTCAAGTACTTCTTTCGCCCTTGTTTTCCTTCTTGTGATCGTTCGGGGATGAACGACAGGTAAATTGGTATCTATTGTAAAGACCTGTTTAATCATTTTGAACAGCAGATTTTATTTCTGGAAGAACAGGCCGAGACGACGGACCCCACGACGGACCGTCGCAGGGTCTCGTTTCAAAACACTTAGAAAATCTGAAATTGGGTACTGAAAATTGACTCTCTGAACTTCGTGATGGAATGGCAGGACGGACCGTCACAGGCGTGACGGACCGTCACAGAGTCTTCAGTGGAAATCTAGTCTCTGATAGTTGCGACGACCTGCAGGACGGACCATCGCAGGCACGACGGGCCGTCGCAGGTTGCGTAATCCTAGTCTGGGTCGGATTTCTTTATACGTTTTAAGGGACGTTTTTGACTATTCCTGCTTTAATTATAAAGTTAGTGGGTTAATGTTAATAAGTCTAATTACTTGGGGGTTAAAAGAGGTTACCTTAAGTTAATTAGTGGGTTATTATTGCCAACTTTTATTCTTAATTATATGCTAATTAGGGTAAAAGAAAGAGGGTTGGAATAAAGAAAATAGAAAGAATAGAAAGAGAGAGAAGGAGAATCGATAGAGAGAGACAAACGAAGAGGAAAAACACAAGGCTTTGGGAAATTCGTGCTTGATCACTAGTCTTCGGTGGAGGTAGGTTATGGTTTCTCTTACGATATTCGTAGTAAACTCTTAATAGCGAATTATATGTATTGATAATATTGTAAACCCTGCTATGTGCTTAATTGTATGCTTGCATGAATGTATTTATATAGTTGTGATTATATAAGCATGATGAAGTTATTGAATCTCAATCTTACAAAACCCTGATCTCTTGTTAATGATGATGCCTTGGTATAAAAGAATGCTTGATGAATCAAAGTAATGAGATTGATGATGAATCGGGTGTCACGAACCAACACGTAGATTTAGGGGATCGGGCGTGACGAACCTACACGTAGATTTAGGGGATCGGGTGTCAAAAACCGACACATAGATTTAACGGACGGGTGTCACGAACCGACACAAAGATTCAGGGGATCGGGTGTCACGAACCGACAGGTAGATTTAGGGGATCGGGTGTCACGAACCGGCACGTAGATTTAGGGGATCGGGTGTCACGAACCGACACGTAGATTTAGGGGATCGGGTGTCACGAACCCACACGTAGATTTAGGGGATCGGAGTGTCACGTACCGACATAAGAGGATTATTGAATATGAGGGAGCGAAGTGTCACGAACCGACACAAGAGAAATAAAAATAATGAATCTTGGATGATGTTAATATACTCAATCGAATGAACATAAATCCCAAATGAGTATGGTATTGAGGCTTGAGTCCTCATGTGTGAACTTGACGGTAATTGTTAACGATATAGTACTTGCTGTTGCTACATGTTGAGTATCATAGTTTATTTTATGATATTACTTGGTATATATTGATTTCTATTTTGAGTTGGCCGATGATATCTACTCAGGACCCGTGTTTTGTACTGACCCCTACTTTTATGTTTTCTTCTTGTTTATTTGTGGAGTGCCGCAAACATGCCGTCATCTTCGACTCAACAGTAACTCTAGCCAAGTCTTCATTACTCCGGATATCAGGGTGAGATAATGCTTCTAGCTTGGACTGGATCTTCCTCTTCATGTCTTGATGCCTTGAAGTTCCGGCATGGACTCGCTTTTACTTGTTTTACCTTTTTAGAATACTCTTTGTTTAGTAATTTGATCATAGATGTTCTTGTGATGATGACTTCCAGATTTTGGGGATAATAATAGTAATTGGTTTTTATTAATGAGTTTAAGTCTTCCGCATTACTTTATGTCGATATTACATTGAAATGTTAAGGTTTAGATTGGTTGGTTCGCTCACATAGGAGGGTAAGTGTGGGTGCCAGTCGCGGCCCAGATTTGGGGTCGTGACAATTTCATTTAAGGGTCTTAGACTATGTAGGTCAAGACATATAATATTCCTTACAATTCGCATGAAGACATTCATCATTCAAGTAGATCTTTCATGCAATATATAGAATCATACACTCACATAGGGGTTATGTGGGAAGGGGCTTTCCACATAAAACTATGTAAAATGAAACATACATCAAAACTGAACACCTCGACCGTAAGTGGATCAAACAATTCATATACAGAAAGTTCAACATATCATGCCTTCAAAGATTTCACATCAAAGCCAAGAGTAAAGACAAAGTCTATCATCTTAGATTAGGCACTTTAGATAGAAAAACATCATAAACCGACAACACAATACAATAATGAATTATATAGAAACATACTAGATTCTCATCCTTTATTCATTAATTAAAAAATATTAGGGTTTAGATTTGATGAAGAAGAGAAATAACGAGTCTTGTGGGGAATTATATAACAACCATAGACATTACCTAAATTCATTTACAAACCTTCATATATTATCATAAAATGTTAATTCATGTCATTAGGTTTTATTTATGATTACTACAATTCTAGGTGATCATGTTCTAAAGTCATCCATAAATACATAACCCTAACCTATACAAATAGAGGATGAGCGATAGAGTAACTTCATAGTAAAATCACCTAATCTATATAGAGATTCTAGACTATCAACCTATACACATCAATCAATCCACAAAATGTCTTACAATTGAGGAAAAAAGTGGAAAAACATCGGTATTTGGAGATGTGTTTAAAAACTATTAATATACAGTGAATTCACTCATAACTGAACATATTCAATCATAAACAATCATAATATATCAGCTGAAACGTTTTTAGAAGGTTACCCATGCTTTGGATGAAAACCTAGAATATGGAGAATTTGAAAATATAGATGAAGTTCTTTCTTGGTGATGGCTAACCGTGAATAAAGATCTCACATACCTTAATTAAACAAATTTACAAATTTTGTGGAAGAACATCTAGAATCTACAAAACCCAACTACAATGGTTTTTTCTTATTCTTGAGCTTAGAGAGTGATATTTTGAGAAAAGATGGGTTTTATTTTTATTCTAATTGTAGTTACCTAATTAAAGAAATTTAGGTTTTAAAAGTCTGTATATTAGGAATAGAATGGGAAAATATTGGTTCCTGTTTTAGAAAGACTACTTGAAGAACCCAACTTAAAAAATAAAAGATAGCTTTCCCACATTGTAGACACACCTTTGACACACCTTGTTCACCAAGGGAACTTAGAGACTCACCCAATGGCCCTTGGTTCCATTCTTTAAAAGAAAAAAACACACCAAATGGACAATCCTTCACTATTTTAGGCATATCTTTTTACCCCGTGATTGGAATTGGGAAGACCTAGTGGTGTAGAAAAAAGGACTCAGAGAGCTTTAATTGTATAGTAAATGACATATGTAAATCATATTTATCTAAGATATATTGTCATACCCCAAAAGTACACCCTATATGATATGATATTCTCGAATTTTAACATGCACACTCGACCTCTCGAAGGTCTTGTAAAAGCCCTGAGACATCATTCATTGCATACTTGTATGGAAAGTAGTGCATAACTAAAAAATTTCATATATATAATATCTTAAAATATCTTTCATATAAAAGGATAGAAAATACGAAGTCTCAACATATGATGTACCATGGTTTCACGGTACTTTCAATGCCTTTTCGTTATGTTTAGTGTGTGTCTAAAGTCTTTTTGTATTGATTTTTGATGTAGTACACTAGGAAATCTGTCCAAAGGAGAACGCGGAGATTTTGAGGTAAAATTGTAGAAGTGACCACCTGCGGACCCCATGAAGTTCTGTGGTGACTATGACGGTCCATAGAGGTGAACTGTCGTGAGAAAATAATGGCTGCTGAACCAAGTTGGTGAATTCTCAACAACTGTGGGACTACGAAAGCTCACAATGGACATTCAGAGACACAACGGTCCATCCTGCAAATTCGTCAATGCTAATAGAGAGTAGTCTTAGTACCCAACTTCAGAAGATTCTATGTGTCATGGAACGAAGCCCCTCAATGAACAATCGTGGTTGCAACGGCCGTCAAACCTGTCCGTCGACGGGAACAAACAATTGATGAAGAAATGCAGAAGAAAAAAGCTATGTCTGAAGTGACGGAAGACCACGACGGTCCGTCGGAATGGTCGTCGACTCAGACGTGTTTTCGGTAGACTTTTCCTTAAATAAATGTTCCACTTTTATTAGGTTTTATTTCTTATAAATATTACAAAAAAAACCTCATTTTTGGGGTTAGAGTCTTGGATAATTTTAAGTTTTTTTGTCTTATTATTGAACTTTTGATTTTGGGATTTTATATTACTTTTTCGGAATTGATTATTGGTGTTTTGTTATTTTTTCAAGTAAATTTCTGGATTTTGTTCATTCTCGTTAGAGTAAGTGCAAGAATTCTTACATAATTACTATGCATTGTGTTATTATTATCATGGGTCAAAAAACTCCATAACTTGGGGATTCGTAACAATGGGTAAATAAAAGGGTAAAACCTAGCTAAAATACCGATCCTAGAATATTGTCTTGCATGTATTGATAGTTCTTTCTCTTAGAAGTCTTTTTAACGGATGGCCAACATTAGAACTCACTTTATTCCTACTTGCCGACCAAAGAGGTAGATAATAGGAAAAGAATTATCAATATTGATTTAGTGTATATTATCTAATAGGCTAGTGTCGGTCGGTACAAAGTAACAACTTAGTCAAATATCGAATATGATGCTTAATATGAGGTAAAGATAAGGTTTAGTAAAGAAACACACGAAGCTGGACCAAGGTGTAGAGTGAAAATTTCTAGATGCCGGACCAAGGATTTAGCAATACCTAACTTATAAGTTTCCATGTAAGATACTAGGAAAGGACAGTTATATCTAGAATTATAGAGTTAGGAGCCTGCCGGGAACACTTACGCCCTAGTTACTCTCATTATATGATTAAACTCGAATGCTTTAACCTGTCAGTTGTTTACTTTAATTTAGCAAATTGCTTTCATTAATCAAAAACCCCCTTTAGTTATTTGTTTAGTAAAGAAACACACGAAGTAATAATAGAATAAAGTTAAGGCTGAAGCATTTTCCTCGTGGGAACGATCCCAACCTCACTAGTTGTATTCTTTACTTGATGCCACCGCTTTTACTTCTTTTCGAGATGTAAATTTAGGCGTATCAATATATGTCTATCATAGACTAAAGAATACTTGGGACATGACCCATACTATTGAAATATAGAAACACTTATTCTATTACAACACTTAAATTAAATAAATCTAAAGATAGTAATGTCCTCAAATCAAGTGAGGACATACCCAAACTTTGGTTGAAAGAGTCCTAGATTCCATGCTTTTTTTCAACACGCCTCTCACCTTGCAGTTAGAATAATAGATATAAATAAAAGGAATGGAGTTAGTACAATGCATGTACTAAGTATGTCATAATGCGTAAAATCATGTTAAACGGACATTTTAGTTAAATATGCTATTTTAAAGTACGTTTTATAGAAATCTTTATATCATAATGTAAAAACCTTCATACAACACAAACTTTACATTTAAAAAGATAGCATCAAGAATACATCAAAAACACATAAACATGACACCCTTTTACCAAAGATGATTCTAAGATCACCTGAGTTAGTTATTAAGCGATTCCCCTACAATCCTCTCACACACAAAGAGATCCTTTAGACTACCTAAGATAAGATAATTCTCATTTCATTAAAAAACATTCCAATCTAGAGTTATTCTGAATACTTCCCTAGGTAAGACATAAAGAGACCCTTCTTATGCCCCCTCCACACATAACTAGGCAATTCTTAAAGCTACTCTATATAAATAGTTATTCATTAACATGTTTTTAAACTTAAGTCCTTATCTTAATTAGTGCAATAAGAGACATTCAACACTTTAGGACATTCTAATGATTGTCTTGGAGAAGACCTAGGGAGTCTCACACTAACTTCTTCAAAGCCTAATCGTGCCACATATAGATAACGGCCCATATCAATACCTAAACTTTATAGAACTTCTCCAACACTAGTTTGTATCCCATATGATGGAAATAGGAAATAAACGACATAAACTATACTAGATATGCATGTAATTCGCAGTCATGGACATACTTCAATGGAGGGTATTCTACTTGACAACGGTAGAACTAGGACACATCCCATGTAGGCAGATGGTTAAGGAATATCAAGGGTTAGTTATAGAGACTTCTCAGGCATACTCACTCGGTGCTATCCTTTGTTATAACAGAGTATTTCAATAAATGAGTATATGAAGAGGTACAATAACTTGTTCTAACAAAGTCACATTATACCTTACAAAAGAGGGTCCACTAAGTCTACCTAAAACGGTAAAGAAGATAGCTCAATGACATTTCTAGGGATGATTTTATGCTGTTCCATCCAACCAACAATATTTCCAACATTAACACAAGAAGGATACCATTACGACTTTAAACATTAAGGTTATCATAACCTTCCATCTAGGCTGAAGGTTCTACACAAAGGACCTTCTTAAGTATGTTCAGTGTCCCATGTCAATCACACATATAATACTAACAAGATTTATTATACTAAGTCAATAGTCCATATTCACATTGCAGATAAATGAAGTAAGGGACCTAAGTCTAGCGAAACAAGAAAAAACATACTTCACCATATCACATATAGCATATCCTTCAAGAAGCGCATAGGAATAACTAATGTTATCCATAGGTCACCCTATTCACTACTATAGTATCATTAATGTATGTTATCACAAGTCTCATAATCCATCAAGAATAATCATTATTAAACATCAAGTAATATACATAATGGCTTCACTATAACCTATTAGACACAAACATCATCAACATGAAAAACTCATTCATTGACTCCACATATACACATAAGTAATCAAGACCTTAACAATATTAACATATGCATGTTATGAAATGATAAATCCATACTTAACAAAGTAATGTTTATGAGTCCACATTGTTTCACAATTCATAAAGTAATGCCGATGAGGGCTCATTATTAACAAGTATAACACATAGGTATCGCTACCATAAGTGGAGCATACCAAACACCATCATAGTATAAGCTATTTACTACACAATATAGAGGATTTAAGGTCAATATACCACCATTCCAATCTCATACTCCCATCCATAGCCAATTAAACCAACTCAATATACAATGGCTCTTACCAATACCCATAGTAAACAATTCAATCTAATAATCATAATATACCATGAATCTGAGATAATAAAATATGAATTTATCAAATTAGGACAACCTAATAAAAATTTTAAAATGATTCTATAATAATTCAATAGCCCTAATAAAACTACACATGAATTTAACAGTATAGCGACATAGTCAAATCACCCATAAAATAGTAAAAACAAGGGTGTAATGGTTTGCATCGATTCATAGAAATTTATGTCTAAAATCATAAAAGTAACTTCAATTCAAAAATAACACATTTATTTAAAACGTTTTATGCACGAACCCATGGCTAGATTACAAATTACAAGTTTATCTTATTGGAAGTCTTCAAAAACACGTTAAAGATTGGTTCCTCCATAAAAAGAGATTAAACTATGAAATTCATACCTTGATTGATGCTTATCATCTATAATTGAGAAGATTTGATGGAGAAATAACCTTGAAAGCTCCATTATTCCTTCAAACTTCAATGGTGTTCTAGAGAGTTCTTTAGTGGTTTTGGATTTTGATTGTAAAATTATTATTTCATTTAAGTTTTTAGGACTTATAAACCCACTTAAAACTCCAAAAATACCCTTAAGAAGTTGCCCAACTATTTTTCTGAAGGCTAGGTGAAATACCTAACTTGCCCTTGAGTTCACCGAGATGCTGCATGAAATGGCAAACCATAATTGGCGTCTCAAACGCCGCCTCGTAGTCCAACTAATGGGCTATCATGGTCATCCGTGTTTTGAAAGGTTGTCTAAATGATAGAACATGCTCCCCGTTATTAGTTTCAACCTTGGGGGCGTCGATCAACCTACTAGGCATCGAATTGCATCCGTACATGAGGCTGGTTTTAAAAGCATTTATCTCACACAATGGGTCCTCCTCAAGGACCCATTGGTTTGTTAATGGGGAGTATTTCCCAGAAATTTCCATTCCTAATATAGTGGTACACATGTTAAGTACTTCTCACATCAATTTTATCCAAAACGAACACGATCATATACGATCTTTACGTGTTTGTTTTGGATGAAATTCATGTGAGAGGTCCTAAACCCATATACGATCATGGTTGTGTTGGAAATCTTTTGGATAAAATCCCCAAGTATCATACATGGGTCCTTGAGGAAGGACCCATGCTTGGTGGCCAAGACTGTCCTAGACAGCACACCTACGGATGGCAATCGACGCCCAGTGGGTCAGTCAACACCCCGTAGGTGAGATCTCGTCATTTGGAACTTACCAAGAGAGAGGGGGAACCAAAGACAAGACTCAGTACCATACCATGGACAAACAGGGTGGTCCGTTGGTCAAGAGATGGGTCATCAATAGTCCATCCATCGTTTGATTTTGTCTTTGCGCACTCACTATAAGTTCAATGAATGAATTGGTAAATTTACCCCACGCTCCAATAAGAATTTTGATGGTTGTTTTAATTGTTTATGGGTATTTTGAAGAATATATAAGTCATTAAACTCTCATTTGAACCCTAACACCTAAATCAAAACACATTCCCTCCAAAAGTTTCATCAAAAACACTATAAGAGTTCAAGGTGAAGATGATCTTGAATATGGTTCTTCAATAGAATTTCCTTATTCAATTATAATTGGGTTCTTCTAATAAGGTATTTGAGTTATTAATCTAAGGCTTTATATCACCTTAAAGTAATTTTGAAATATGATTTTCAAAGTTTTAAAAAAAGTCCGATTTCTACTCTAAGTCTTGGATTCTTTTATGAAAGATTTTCAAACGTTAAGATACGATGTTATTGATGTATAATTGATCTTTTAAGATGAGATTCTCTAAGAAACCTTGACCTTCTCAATTCTCTCTATTTCAAGAAAATATGGATGAATTTATTATGCTTTGATGTTAATTAATTTGTGTGTAGGTTGTTATGGGCTTTTTATTCGTGTATAGATTATGATTAATTCATTTATGGCCTATTTCATTTTGATCAATTGAATATTGCACATTCTTAGATCTATTGAATATTAAGCTTATTGAATTAATATTGACTCAATGTTCATGAATTATAGTGTAGTTTTCTATGGGTATTATATGATGTAAGGACTGTATTCAATCGATGTCTAATTTTTCTTAGATTGATAATTAAATATTGAATTGACGTAGATTCATTGAGTATTGTAGTTTATATATTGAATTGATAGTCATGGTCATGTGAAGGGCCTTATGGTATTGAATTAAATGATTTACCTTGAGATTGAAGTGGTGAGATTGAATGGGTGGTAGGCTGCCTGAATTCCAATAATTTTTACGTATAGTTTTTGTATTATAATGTTGACTGGTATGGTCCACTTATTGTTGCCGTGTTATGTGAATTGATATGATGATCTTGTCGACGTTACTTTATGTATTGTGATGATCATGGCATGGACGGCACTACTTGAAGTATTATGATGATTCATGTAGTTGTTTATGTGAAGGACGATGATATCTACCTATATTTGAATTAATGTGAAAGTATGTGTGATTCTATTGATGTTATCTTGGTGGTCATGTTAGACTATGACTATGTTCCTATGTGTGTAGTCATAGAGTGGTTATGTGATTGTTCCCACTTTACTATATGAGTCTATAATCGTTATATTGATGATTATATGGTTGTGTATAGGATGAATTAAGTATGACAATCGTTATAGCTATGTGTTTCTGTCATGACCCCAAACCGGGCCGCGACTGGCACCCACACTTACCCTCCTATGTGAGCGAACCATCCAATCTAAACCTTAACATTTCAATGTAATATCAACATAAAGTAATGCGGAAGACTTAAACTCATTAATAAAATCAATAACTATTATTATCCCCAAAACCTGGAAGTCATCACCACAAGAACATCTATGATCAAAGTACTAAACTATGAGTATTCTAAAAAGCTAAAACAATTAAAAGCTAGTCCATGCCGGAAGTTTAAGGCATCAAAATATGAAGGAGAAGATCCAGTCCAAGCTAGAAGCATTAGCTCACCCTGAAGATCCGATGTGACGAAGACTGGCTAGAGTTACTGTTGAGTCGAAGATGACGGGACGTTTGCTGCACTCCACAATTAAACAAGAAGAAAACAATAAAAGTAGGGGTCAGTACAAAGCACGGGTACTGAGTAGATATGATCGGCCAACTCAAAATAGAAATCAATATATATCAAGTAATATCATAAAATCAACTATGATACTCAACATGTAGCAACAACAAGCACTATACCATTAACAATTACTATCAAGTTCACACATGAGGACTCAAGCCTCAATACCATACTCATTTGGGAATCATGTTTATTAGATTGAGTATATTAACATCTTTCAAGATTCATTATCTTTATTTCTCTTGTGTCGGTACGTAACACTCCGCTCCCTCATATTCATTAATCCTCTTGTGTAGGTACGTGACACTCCGATCCCCTAAATCTACGTGTCGGTTCGTGACACCCGATCCCCTAAATCTACGTGTCGGTTCGTGACACCCGATCCCCTAATCTCCTTCTATCAATTCATCAAGCCTTCTTTCTTACCAAGGCATCATCAATCCCATTATTTTAGTTCATCACGCCTTCTTTTATACCAAGGCCTCATTATTAACAAAGAGATTAGGTTTTTATCAAGATTTGGGATTCAATAACTTCATCATGCTTAATATAATCACAATTATATAATCACGTTTATGCATGTATACAATTAAGCACATAGCAGGGTTTACAATACTATCAATACATATCATTCTCTATTAAGAGTTTACTATGAAAGCATGAAAACCATAACCTACCTCCACCGAAGATTCGTGATCAAGCAAGCAAATTTTCCCAAAGCTTTGTGTTTTTCCACTTCTTGATCGTCTCTCTCTCTATCGATTCCCTTCTCTCTCTTTCTTTTCTTTGTATTTTCTTTATTCAAACCCTCCTTATTTTACCCTAATTAGTATATAATTAAGAATAAAAGATGGCAATAATAACCCACTAATTAGCTTAAGGTTACCTCTTTTAACCCCTAAGTAATTAGACTTATTAACATTAACCCTCTAACTTTATAATTAAAGTAGGAATAGTCCAAAATGTCCCTTAAAACGTGTAAAGAAATCCGACCTAGACTGGCATTTCGCAGTCTGTGACGGCCCGTCGCGCCTGCGACGGTCCGTCCTGCTACCCGTCACAGAGTTCTGAGACTCAATTTCTCTGAAGAGTCTGTGACGGTCCGTCACACCTGTGACGGTCCGTCACACCTGTGACGGTCCGTCACACCTGTGACGGTCCGTCCTGCCATTCCGTTACGAAGTTCAAAGAGTCGATTTTCAGTATCCAATTTCATATTTTCTAAGTGTTTTGAAACGAGACACTGCGACGGTCTGTCGTGCCCATGACGGTCCGTCGTAGGGTCGGTCGCGTCAGCCTGTTTTTCCAGAAATAAAATCTGCTGCTCAAAACGACTAAACAGGTCGTTAGAATAGATACCAATTTACCCATCGTTCGTCCTGGAACGATCACAAGAAGGAAAACAAGGGCGAAAAGGAGTACCTGACTCTGTAAACAGATGTGGGTATCTTTCTCGCATATCTGCCTCCTTCTCCCAAGTGTCTTCTTCAACGGGTCGCTTCTTCCATTGAACTTTGATGGATGCAATCTCCCTTGATCTCAACTTGTGAATTTGTCTATCTAGAATGGCAACAGGCTCCTCCTCATAAGTCAAATTTTCATCAAGCAAGACTGAATCCCAACGAATAATATAGTTTCCATCCCCATGGTATCTTTTCAACATCGACACATGGAATACCGGATGTACTCCAGACAGCCCTGGAAGCAAGGCTAACTCATAAGCAACCTCCCCTACTCGCTTAAGTACTTAAAAGGGACCAATGTACCTTGGACTTAGCTTACCCCTTTTACCAAACCACATCACCCCTTTCATGGGCGAAACCTTCACCAAGACTTGTTCTCCTTCCATGAACTCTAAGCCTCTAACCTTTCGATATGCATATTCTTTTTGTCTACTTTGCGCCGCTAGAAGCTTTTCTTGAATAGATTTCACCTTCTCCATCGAATCCCTCAAGAGATCAGTACCCCAAGGTCTAACCTCGAACGCATCAAACCAACCAATGGGGGACCTATATCTCCTACCATACAATGCTTCAAATGGAGCCATATCAATGCTTGACTGATAGCTATTATTGTATGAAAATTCCGCTAAGGGTAAGAAGCTATTTCAATGGCCTCCAAACTCTATCACACATGCGCGAAGCATATCCTCCAACACTTGAATCGTTCTCTCAGACTGACCATCGGTCTGAGGATGGAACGCAGTACTAAGGTCCAACCTAGTACCCAATTCCTCATGCAATGTCTTCCAAAATTTAGAAGTAAACTGCGTACCTCTATCTGATATGATGGATAGTGGAACCCCATGCAACCGAACGATTTCTGAGATATAGATCTTGGCTAACTTCTCGGCATTGTAAGTTACCTTAACCGGAATAAAATGAGCAGACTTAGTTAACCTATCAACAATCACCCAAATAGAGTCGTACTTACCCATCGTCTTTGGAAGACCAACCACGAAGTCCATTGCGATTCTCTCCCATTTCCATTCTTGAATTGGCATCCTCTGAAGTGTTCCTCTGGGCCTTTGGTGTTCATACTTTACTTGTTGACAGTTTGGACATTTGGCAATAAAATCCACAATATCCCGCTTCATTCTACCCCACCCAAAGTGTTTCTTTAGGTCACGGTACATTTTGGTTGCACCAGGATGTATAGAATACCTTGAACTATGAGCCTCTGTCAGAATAGTGTTGATCAAATCATCGACGCAGGGTACACATACACTTCCCTTGATCCTCAAAACACCTTCCTCATCGATTTGTGCTTCCTTAGCCTATCCTCGCAATACCTTATCTTGGATTCTGTGCAGTTTCTCATCATCCGACTGTCTTCCCTTAATCTTGTCAAGAAAGGAAGATCTTGCCTCCACAGAAGCCAACAATCCTCCCTTCTCATTTACTTCTAATCTCATCAAGTCATTAGCTAGAGTCTGAACCTCTCTAGCCAATGGGCATCTAGAAACATGCAATTGAGCTAGACTTCCCATGCTCCCTAACTTTCTACTTAAGGCATCTGCCACAACATTAGCCTTTCCTGGATGATACAAGATAGTGATATCGTAGTCCTTTAGTAGCTCCATCCATCTCCTCTCTCTCAAGTTCAAATCCTTCTAAGTAAAGACATACTGAAGGATACGATGCTCCGTATAGACCTCACACTTAACCCCATATAAATAGTGTCTCCATTGCTTTAATGCAAACACTACCGCGGCCAATTCCAAATCATGAGTTGGATAGTTACGTTCATGCACTTTTAATTGTCTTGAAGCATAAGCAATCACATTCTTCTCTTGCATTAGCACTGCACCCAAACCCGAATAGGATGCGTCACAATATACAATGAAATTCTTACCTTCCACTGGCAAGGTGAGAATTGGTGCAGTAGTCAACAGAGTCTTGAGCTTTTGAAAGCTTTCCTCACACTCATCCGACCATACAAATGGAACATTTTGCTTAGTCAAGTTTGTCAGTTGGGAAGCAATAGAAGAGAATCCCTTGACAAATCGGCGGTAGTAGCTAGCTAACCCAACAAAGCTCCTTATTTCTGACACATTAGTAGGTCTTACTCAATTCTTCACTGTCTCAATCTTAGAAGGATCCACCATCACTCCATCCTTAGAAACCACGTGCCCCAAGAAGGACACTGCATCTTGCCAAAACTCACACTTAGAGAACTTGGCATAAAGCTTTTTCTCCCTCAACATTTCCAATACCATTCTCAAATGCTCCTCATGTTCCTCCTTACTTTTAGAGTATATCAGTATATCATCAATAAATACGATCACGAAGAGGTCCAAGTATTGCTTAAGAATCCCATTCATCAAACTCATGAACGCAGCAGGGGCATTCGTTAGACCAAAAGACATCACTACAAATTCGTAATGCCCATACCTGGTTCTAAAAGCAGTCTTTGGCACATCCGTTGCCCGTATTTTCAATTGATGATAACCGGATCTCAAGTCAATCTTAGAGAAGACACAAGCACCTTGTAACTAATCGAACAAGTCATCAATGCGAGGAAGAGGATACTTGTTCTATATGGTTACCTTGTTCAACTGGCGGTAGTGTATGTACATCCGAAAACTCCCATCCTTCTTCTTCACAAACAAAATTGGAGCACCCCAAGGAGATGCACTTGGCCTAATGAAGCCTTTGCTCAACAACTCTTGAAGTTGTGCTTTTAACTCTCTTAACTCCGTGGGAGCCATTCTATAAGGGGGTATAGAAATGGGGCGAGTAACCGGTTCAAGGTCAATACAGAAATCAATATCTCTATCCGGTGGCATGCCAGGAAGGTCTGCAGGGAACACATCCCGAAACTCACGGACCACCGAAACCAACTCAATCGAAGGCACTTGAGTAGTGTAATCCTTGAGATGTGCCAAGAAGGCTAAACACCCTTTACTAACCATTTTCTTAGCACGAAGAAAGGAGATGATACACACCGGATTGGAAGTGTAGTCACCCTCCCACACTAACGGATCTGTCCCAGGCTTGGCTAACGTCACCGTTTTAGCATTACAATCCAAGATTGCAAATTGAGGAGAAAGCCAAGTCATACCAAGAATTACATCAAAATCATCCATTTCTAAGATAACCAAATCTACATAAGTGTTGCTCCCCACAAAGTTCACTAAACAAGACCTATATACCTTTTCAACTACCACAAACTCACCCACCGGAGTAGAAACACGAATAGGTATATCAAGTAATTCACAATGTAAATTTAGACCATTAGCAAATGAGGAAGATACATAAGAAAATGTGGATCCAGGATCAAACAATACAGAAGCCATGCAATCACAAACCAGAAGATTACCTTTGATGACAGCATCAGATGCCTCCGCTTCAGACCGCCCAGGGAAAGCGTAACAATGGGCCCTATCGTTTGTCTGTCCATTGCCCCTACCATGTTGTGATTTAGTGGCTCCAGTTTGCCCATCACCTCGACCATTTTGGTTACCACCATTAGCTCGATCACCACGTCCTCCAGAATAATGGCCTCTACCATGACAACCACTACCTCTAGCCATTGGGTGTCTATAACTCTGTTTTGGACAATTTCTCCTAACATGTCCAGTCTCCCCACATCCATAACACTCTCTAGAGTAAATCATAGTTCTCTCAGAGAAGTGTTGACCGGTCTGAGGTGGACCCCCAACTACAGTCTGTAGTGAAGACTGAATGGGTCGAACTGAGTAACCTCCGGAACCCTGTCCTTCAGAGTAAGAACCATTAAACTCACCTCCCTTTCGAAACCTCTTTGATGTCGTTGCCATGGTGAATTCATCTGGCTTCACTCCTTCCACCTCTACCACGAAATCTACCACTTCTTGGAAGATTTTGCCGTAGCCGCTACTTGTAAGGCTGAAATCCGAAACACTGACCTCAACCCCTTCACAAAACGACGAATCCGCTCTTGTGAACTGGAACAATGTTTGGTGGCATATCTGGATAGTGCACAAAATTTAGCCTCATATGCATTGACCTACATCCTACCTTGCTCTAGGCTCAAGAACTCATCCCTTTTCCTATCCCTCAATGTCCGAGGGATATACTTCTCCATAAAAAAGCTAGAGAATGACGCCCAAGTCATAGGTGGTGCCTCTGTTGGTTTACACTTATTATGTGACCGCCACCACATTTTGGCATTCCCTTGAAACTGATAACTCACGAACTCAACACCAAACCGTTCTACATTACCCATCTTGTGTAGTAGCTCATGACAGTCAACAAGAAAATCGTAAGCATCCACAGATTCAGCACCCTTGAAGACTGGAGGTTTCAATTTCATGAACTTACTGAAAAGTTCATGCTGATCATTTATCATTATAGGCCCATCTCTGGGGTAGGTTGGGGTGGGAATCCCTCATTCTGCACTTGTTCATTTTCCCCATCTTCCCCTTCCCTTATTACTTCCTTAGTCGGTGGAGGAGTCACTGCCCTAGTATCAGATGGGCTAGGTGCTCATCCTCTTCCCCTAGAGGACGTCCTCCCACAACCTCTACCACGGCCTCTTGCCGCTGATCTTCCTCGAGCTACAGCCCCAGTGGCTGGCTCAGACGTACCCTATCCCACCGGTGCTGGTGTTGGTGTTGGCGTAGTCGTTGCTCTAGTTCTAACCATCTGTGAAAGGGAGTGAAGATGGTCAGATACCAATTTGTATCACCTAGATACCAATTGGACCCAAGTAATAGCACGAAAGAAAGAATTAAAGAATGGAATTTTTCTAAAGTCTTATAGCCTCTCAAAGAAAAGTAAAGGCGTCCCCCTACCGTTCCTTAGGACTCTACTAGACTCGTTCTTGTGTGATGAGACCAACGAACCTAATGCTCTGATACCAAGTTTGTCACGACCCAAAACCGGGCTGCGACTGGCACCCACACTTATCCCCAAAACCTGGAAGTCATCACCACAAGAACATCTATGATCAAAGTACTAAACTAAGAGTATTCTAAAAAGCAAAAACAATTAAAAGCTAGTCCATGTCGAAAGTTCAAGGCATCAAGACATGAAGAAGAAGATCCAGTCCAAGCTAGAAGCATTAGCTCACCCTAATGATCCGATGTGACGAAGACTGGCTAGAGTTACTGTTGAGTCGAACATGACGGCACGTTTGCTGCACTCCACAATTAAACAAGAAGAAAACAATAAAATTAGGGGTCAGTACAAAGCACGGGTACTGAGTAGATATGATCGGCCAACTCAAAATAGAAATCAATATATATCAAGTAATATCATAAAATCAACTATGATACTCAACATGTAGCAACAACAAGCACTATATCATTAACAATTACCGTCAAGATCACACATGAGGACTCAAGCCTCAATACCATACTCATTTGGGAATCATGTTCATTAGATTGAGTATATTAACATCATTCAAGATTTATTATCTTTATTTCTCTTGTGTTGGTACGTGACACTCCGCTCCCTCATATTCATTAATCCTCTTGTGTCGGTACGTGACACTCCGATCCCCTAAATCTACATGTCGGTTCGTGACACCCGATCCCCTAAATCTATGTGTCAGTTCGTGACACCCGATCCCCTAATTCTACGAGTCGGTTCGTGACACCCGATCCCCTAATCTCCTTCTATCAATTCATCAAGCCTTCTTTCTTACCAAGGCATCATCAATCCCATTATTTTAGTTTATCACATGTTGTTTTACACCAATGCCTCATTATTAACAAAGAGATTAGGTTTTTATCAAGATTTGGGATTCAATAACTTCATCATGCTTAATATAATCACAATTATATAATCAAGTTCATGCATGCATGCAATTAAGCACATAGCAGGGTTTACAATACTATCAATACATATCATTCTCTATTAAGGGTTTACTATGAAAGCATGAAAACCATAACCTACCTCCACCGAAGATTTGTGATCAAGCAAGCTAATTTTCCCAAAGCTTTGTGTTTTCCCCTTCTCGATCGTCTCTCTCTCTATCGATTCCCTTCTCTCTCTTTCTATTCTTTCTATTTTCTTTATTCAAACCCTCAATCTTTTACCCTAATTAGTATATAATTAAGAATAAAAGATGGCAATAATAACCCACTAATTAGCTTAAGGTTACCTCTTTTAACCCCTAAGTAATTAGACTTATTAACATTAACCCTCTAACTTTATAATTAAAGTAGGAATAGTCCAAAACGTCCCTTAAAACGTATAAAGAAATCCGACCCAGACTGCGATTTCGCAGTCTGCGACGGCCCGTTACAGAGTTCAGAGACTCAATTTCTCTGAAGAGTCTGTGACGGTCCGTCCTGCCATTCCGTTACGAAGTTCATTGAGTCGATTTTCAGTACCCCATTTAAGATTTTCTAAGAGTTTTGAAACGAGACACTGCGACGGTCCATCGTGCCCATGACGTTCCGTCGTGCCCATGACGTTCCGTCGTGGGGTTCGTCGCCTCAGCCTGTTTTTTCAGAAATAAAATCTGCTGCTCAAAACGACTAAACTGGTCGTTACAATTTCTAGAATGACATGTAATATGTGGTAAGGTGAAATATGTTGTGTCTTGTCTTAGTTGACTTGTGTCCCTTACATGATGCATGTATGCATGTGAATATGATATGTCCTGACTTATGATGATAAAGACTCATAGTGTTGAATGTATGAATGATATGTGAAAGTTCAATGATGCTAAGAAGGTCATTTATGTGAAACCTGGGACCTAGTATTGAGGTTATGAATGTTCAAGTTGAAAGTCATAGTTGTATCCTCCAAGTAAAGGAAGGAGGGACCTAAAGGTTGACTTGATTGAATGGCATCATAACAAACCTTAGAAAAGTGATCATGAGATTTTTGTCACCATGTAAGGTAGCCCTAGAGGAACTCTTTTGTAGGTTAATGTGATTGGATTATGAACTTTATATGGAACCTTTTTATATGAACGTTACGTGTAAATTATTGTATGAGAACAAAGTCTAGCACCAAGTGAGTATAGTAAGGGAAGTAGTTCTAGTCAAAGGATAAGACTAGAGTACAAAGCATGCCCTTCATATTTCTTTACCATGTGCCTAGATGGGATGTGTCCAAGTTCGACCATTGGCGAGTAGAAAACCCTCATCTGAGTAGGTTAGAACTCCAGATTCCATGTCTTTCTACTATGGTCTTTGTTAGTATTGACTAATCTCATCATGTGGGACACCTAATAGTATTAGATAAGTTCTATGAGGTTTAGGTGGTTGTATGGAACACTATCTTGACATTGCGCAATAGGCTTTAAAGAAGTTAGTTAGAGTCCTTAGGTCTTATCCAAGACCATTACTTGAATATTTTTATGTTATGAGTGTCTCTAAAAGAACTAAGAGCGATGTTATCTTTTTAAGGTAGGAAAGTATGTTAAACAAAAAAGTACTTATCTAGAATAGTTATGGGTTATCTAGTTAAGGTATGAAGGGGGCAAAGGAATGTCACTTCTCATCTTAGCTAGGTATGTCTTAAGAAGGACTATTGTTAGGGAATATGTTTAATTATGAAGACATGATTCAAACTTAGGTTAGTCTTAAAGATTACATATGTAATCTTGAAGAGGTCAATCATGAACATTTGTTCTCGATTTACTTGAGTAAATCTTTTGATACCCTTTTTAGGTGAGAATGTCATATTATATGTATGCTAATGTATTGAGTGAGACTTATTCTATGCTAGGTAGTCCATAGGATCTCTTAAGTCTGCGTGTAAGGGAATGTATGGGTGATCACTTCACAACTCACTCAAGTGAACCTTAGAGTCACTTTTGGTAGGAGGATCTTATGTTCATGTGATTGATGCATTTGTAATTATGTTTATATCATTATGAGTGGTCTTATGCATCATTTAGGTGTGCCTAGAGAAGGTGAATGTGCAGTCTCTCTTTGTCTTAATTGAGTTAGTATTAGGATAGCTTTTAGTGATGGAATTATATTCTAAAAGGTTTTCAAGGTGAAGCTAATGAAATTCACTCTAACAATGAAGAAGTTCGCTCTATAGTGAAGTAAGATCAATGTAATATTTTCTAAAATTTGACTTATTGCTTAAATGATTTCTTATGTGTTTCTAAATTATTAAATGTTGTTCTTATCATTATTGTATAATGTTTTTTAATCAAAATTTATGAAAAACGTGCTATTTACTAAATGTCCCTTTTTCATGGTGTTCGCATGGATTCCATACTAAGTACATCTGTTAGCTAAAGCCCCAAATTTTGAGCCTCAGAACTAAACGAGGGTTACCAGCACGACCAGTCGATGGGTCTATGAGTCGTAGATAGTGGGAGTCGATGGAACCTACAACTCCACATCCTGCACACTATTTCATTAAATGGATGAATGGGAAATTTACCCCACGTACGAACCTGACTCTAGGCAGTCATTTTATGAATTTTTGGGTGTATTAGGTTGATTAAAAATATCAAAACCCCAATTAGACTTCATTATTCAGATGTCACACTTCCCTCTCAAAAGAAACCTATGTAGAAACCTCTAATGGAGATAAAGATCAAGGTCAGCTTGTAAGTTGGATTTCTATGGATTCTTCATCATCTTTTCGTAGTTCTCCTCTATAATGAGGTGTTTGTATCCTTAATATTTAGATAGCCTGTCATCTAAAGATCTCCTTCAAAGCTTTTTAAAGGGAATTCATGATAAAAAAACTCTATATCTTTCGATCTAGCAATGGCTTCTTTCTAAAAATGATTTCAAAAGAATTATCCCAATGATTTTATGATGATCTAGTGTTTTTAATATGATTTTCAATTAAATTTTTTAATGAACCCATGTTCCTCCAAAATCTAAATGTAGCATATATTGTGGTTATTGTCATCTTAATGTTTGATTTATTTTAGTGTGATTCAATTATGGTTTATTGATTATAGGTACAATCATGTATGCTAATTGACGATGAATTGTGTATTATTGATAAATGAGGATACAGGATTGGAGTTTTGGTATGTTGGATCTACATTCCTTTACTTCCTATAGAATTCATGATGTACTATACATAATGTGATGTTCATCATATGAAAGTTGAGTTATGATTTCGATAAGGTTAATGAACTTTTACCTACTTCCCTATAAATGGATATTGATGAATTATGAGTATTAATATATTATGATCAAATCTTTGTGAATCATTAAGATTGCTCTACTTCTTCTACTTTTGATAGAATTGCTATTTCAATTGGCCTTGTGGCATTGTATGGTATGATCCACTTATGGTGGACGTGTTTAATTTCTTGTCAATCTTAATAAATGTGTATCATGGCCTTGAAATCATGTTATGTATTATGAATAGTGGTTATGATTATCACATAATGTGAAGTATTATGCCTAGCCTCCTTTCTAGTTAAGATCTAGGTTGTATTACTAATGTTATAAGCATGTTGATGACTATGTTAGGTTCATTAGATGCTGACATATATGAAGTAGTAATGGTTAATGACCCCTACATAGGTACCTTATATGAATGTGTAATATTAACCAATGTTACGAGCGTTGAATGCAAGTGTCGAAGTCGTATTGTCTCCTCTGCTAGTATTTTATGTGTGGCCTACACTTGAATGTGCATTATGTTCTTAAAAGCATTTCTGCCTCAATATGATTTTGATAGAAATTATGTGATCATTCTTACCAATGTACACACGTTCACGCCTTATGCACGCTTATAAATAGTATAGGTTCATGGTGTCTAATGAAGAGTTAATTCTCAGATGCACTAACGTCAACTACTATTCATGTAAAGTATGTCTCCATGAAGCATGAATGTATCTTATATAGTATGAATTTATAGGTGACTATTTTTGTTAAGGACATGTGACTTTGTTTACATATTGCACATGTATACCTTGATAGGATAGTTCGTAGATTGATGTTATATGTAGATGATATGAATGCATGACTAAGTTATGAATTTGAAAGTATATTATATGATGAAGTTTGCATATGTATGGTGTCTAAATGTGTTTAGGTGAAAGGTATTCTCATGAAATTACACACATGAATGCATATATTGAAGCATGTATGAAAATCTAGTAAAGTGAGGCTCTCTTGAAAGGTATTCTCAATTGTACTCTAAACTATATTGTGCGTGAATTTTCTACGTCCATGTGAAAGGTTTTCTCAAATGAATTAGGTTGATGAAAGGCATTCTAATCTATAACCTTTGACCTAAGAATATGAGGGATTAATTCTCCTAAAGCCATTTGTATGAAGTGAAGTTAATAAAGACATTCAATAAAGGGAACATAATTTAGCACCGAGTGAACTTGACAAAAGAGAGGGAGGTGCCCTTCCTATTGAGGAACTCTTGTTTACCAATGTCCGGATAAGAGGTGTTGACTTTCCCTTGAGGTAGATTTACCTTATGTTCCTCGTGAGATGGAAGTCACAATGACAATTGGCATAAAGAGGGCTTCAATATTTATATCCATGTTCCATAAAACATGTGTTCCCCATAGGATCTTGCAAGTGATATCACCTATTAAGCTGCCATGATGTTAATGTTCAACTTGGGCAAGGTAGAGCACCTCTTTTGGTGTGGGGTTCCATGATACCAAATTCAATATTTGGCTTACATGTTCTTATTATTGGTTAAGGCTAGGATATCCCTAAAGTAAAATGGACCCTAACTAGGATAACCTAAGGGAAATTTCATAGTGTAGGTGAGGGTATGAGACTTTACCTATGCATTGCACAAGTAGCTTTGGAGGGGAGTTCGAGGATGGTGTTATATTTTTATATGAATTTTCATATGTCTTATATGCATTACATTATTATATTGACTTACTTGAATGATAATATGCATTGCATAAGTCTTGTAGTGACTATATGATGAAGTCTTACACTAGATGCATAATATTCGTCTTGCAGACTATGTGATGAGGACTTACTTAACATGTATGAAGTTGTGTATACTTGAATTGATGATATATGGAGTATATTATGTTTGTAGTCTCTTTATAGGTTTGCTTAGTATGTGTGAGGTTATGGGGCTTCACTTGTTCATTGCATTAGTAGAGTTAGAGTGGGATTATGAGTAAGGTCTTATGATGTCGTGTAAACTCAAGTCGAAGAATTTAACGTTAGATAATGTCTTTTAAGTTATTATTGGTAGAGTTTACTTACATCATATCTTCGAATAAATCTTTTGTGAGGTTCATCCAATATGTTGAGTTATATGTCAAACTTTTGTTGTCATGATATTCTAAAGCTCTAGCTATATTTATATATTTTTGATGGTTAATGAAGGTTCTATGTATGATTAACTTATGTTTTTAAGGTGATGCATGAGTGTTGATAGTGTAATGAGACCTTATCTATACATTGCACCAAGAATAAATAGAGGGTTACTTGGAAAATTAAAAAGTTAAGAAGAAAAAGAAGTTAGAGTGAACGAAAAGGTGCTTACTATAAAGGTGACGTAGTTACTGTAAAATGATTCTAAATGTGCCTTAAATGCAATGTATGTTATTATGTAATGTTTTGACCATTGTATATGCTTAAATAAATTATGTGAATTGTATGATGCTAATTTTACAGAAAGTCATGGTGCATAATTTCAAAGTAAATATCCCTTTTCAATGCATGTCTTCTCATGGTTCCCATACTTAATGTATTCTTCTACTAATACCATTCTTCTTCACCTTTTTACACGAAGTGTAGGTTATGGATGCATAATCTCTAAGGTGAAGTGCTTGATATTTGTTTTCCAAGCTCAAGTAAAAGGGTCTTTAGGATTCAAGGATTTCTTATTTCAAGTGTTATTGGTGTTATGTAATAGCTTTGATATTATGTTCTGACGTTAAAGGTTTTTGTCCTTGTTATACTATATGATGTTTGAGTCTAAGATTGCAAGCAGAGTTAGAGTCTAACTATGTATTATGATATTATATATGATGAAAGTGATGTTTTCGCATATGATCTTCTATGAAATATTATAAATTTTCCCCTAAATTTACCAATGATAATGCGATGAATGAGTAATATAGGCTTGTATAATACCTCCAAGAGTTCAACTACGCCATGTTTATCATAGGGGGTGCTCCCCGTTCATGACAACGAGGTGTTATACAATGAGGTTATTAAAGTGGTTTTGGCTTCCAAAGTATGATATTGCCACGTCTAGTAGAGTTTCGTTCATCGGTGTTGAGTAGAAACACATTTATGAGCGAGAGGCTATAAGAAGATAGAGTTTCTCATTATTCTCATTTCTTTCCATAGAACATAACTATATATGATCTCTCTCTTAAGTGTCTTGTCCGGTGGTCTTTTACATGTGATTTGTTGGATGAGATGGTATCTCTATTCTTGAGGGATAAAAGGTGAGTTTTAATACTTATCTTGGTTTTATGGTTTGATGTGTATAGGTGAAAGTGCATTTGACATGTGTTTATATGATGTAATTTATGGCTATATAAGTCATTTATGTGAAATGATATTATATGTGAGAAGATATTATATGATATGGTTATGAATTGCTTGTAACATTTCGAAAATACAAGACTTGCTGTAGGGACTAATAAAGGTGTCCTGAGGTCTAAAAACTGTTTTCAGGACTCTTATAATGAATATTAGACTTTTAGGATTAGAAACTAAAACGTCTAAGAATGTCCATCACGTTTGAAAATTTAGTTCAAGGATACACAAACGAGCTTTAGCCTATTTTACTAGCTTTTAGGAGTCGGAAATTTATGAAAATATATGAAAGGGTGTATAACATTTTTTAAGGTGATAAGCGGTAAAAATTTCACGGTACGTAAAAATTTCACGGTACGACTGCCCAAGGACAAACCAAAGTCCCTTGAGGAAGTCCCATGCACATAGGAGGCAACAATGCCTGGGCAGTGTGCAATCACGAAAGCCAGGAACAACTCAGGTGTGGATCGACGGGTTATCAATTCCATCCATCGTACCACACTTAGACAAAATGGGGAATCCTCGCCTGCACAAGTCTCTGAACAAAATTTAAAGTGTATACGACGGAGTGGCACCAAGTCGTTGACTCACAGAAAGCCCCTCGTTCGGGGTCTCGTCTGTTAATGTCAAATTTCCGGCACATTTTTTAGTTGGTTTCATTTAATTACTTAATGTGTAAGGTGTTTAATTAGTGGTTTAAGGGAGTATACTTATTTTAATTAATCCCCCATATAAAGACCCCAATCTTCATTAGTCTAAACACAACTCACAAAATAAACTCTCTTCCTTCTCTCTTCTTTCTCTCCCTATTGGAAAAGACCATTGAAGACAATCTAGATGGAGATGTTGGGGTCTGGAAAGGGACTATGTAACATAAAATATTCATCAAACGTTAAGGAATGGGATCTAATTTACCTTTGTGACTTCTTTCATCAACGGTCTCCTCAAAAGTATTTCTAAAAGTTGAGTTTTCAAGTGGATTTTATCCAATTACGAGTTTGATGTTATGAACTGAGTTCTTTATGGTTTCTTTAGGTTATAATGAATATATTAACATGTATTTTAACTTGATTATTATGATTTGTGATTGGTTGGTCTAAATTGAAGAGCATGATCCTTAACCTTTAACCCTAGGTTTGATCTTGATTTCCATTAGGTTGTGATTGATTCAATTGACTTGATTAATGGTTAAATCACTACTAAATGATTTTTTTACACTAATCATGAAAAAATTAAGATGAATTTTAGTCTTTTATACTAGTTCTTGAGAGGTGATCTAGGTTATGGGAATTGACCTAAGTATCTTGTCTTAAGCTTTGATTTAGTATTGAATTATGGTGTAATGAATCTTCTACCCTTGTTATCACGTTGATTATTGAAATATGATTATGTTGTAAAGTAATTGTGCTGAATAAAGGGCATATCGTAAGACCTTGATGATGAATTATGAAGGAGACTTTGTCAATCTTGTAACCCTTATTCTTTACTTCAACGGTTAATTGTGATAATTTCATGATTTTGGGTTAGAGTATGCCTTATTTTGGAATCATAGGGTGGCATTATGTTGAATTGAAATGTCTTTATTATGATTTTGAGGTTGATTAAGACGTAAATGTTAAATGGATGGTGATGTATCCTGATGTGCCTTATTATGAAGTGATACTCAATGTGTTAACCTGACCTATATGAATTGTAATGAATGGAATAATACTCATATAATTCTTATTGATCTATTGATAATGATGATTATAGAAGGTATAGACCCTATGACCTAAACAAAATTGTCATTGATAATTAAAGATTAAAGTCAATTAAAAAATAGACTCTAGCTTAGGACTGAGTGAACTAGATTTAGGAGTGTCCGTTCCCACATAGGGAAGATAAGATCACTAAAGTATTCTTGAGATTGGAGACTACAACGCATGGAGTATTAACAGGGTCCCTACTATATCTCCTGGTTCTTGAACTATGTTTCCCCATACGAATACTAGATATTTAATCCTTGTAGTTTCTATGTTTTTTGTGTTGGCACTACCTTGGCAAGTAGTCCGCCTTCTTTCGGTGTAGGGTTTTATGACATCGAATTCAACACTACCTCATGTGCTCTATGTCGGTTAGAGAAAGGTGTCCCAAAAGGTAAAATGAATTAAAGGAATGACCACTAACAAGGATAACCTAAGAGGTCTAGTTTGTCTAGGTAGGGGTATGGGACTCTACCTAAGCATTGAAGTTGTTAGCTTTGAGGGGAGACTTAGGAGAATGTTCTTATGTATGTTTATGTTTATGATAATATATGAACTTTCACATTGCTGATACTATATGTTTATTAGTTCACCTATGAGCATGTATTGGGTTATATTATTAAAGTAAGATGAAATGTATATCTAAATGTCATGTTATGTGAACTAGGGTTTTAGTCATGATTCATGTTGGTTTGCTTGATTAAGTAAGGTTATGGGGCTTTTCTTGGTCATTGCACTTGTTAACTTGATAAGTATTCATGAGTAGTTGCCTTACATATTAGGATATGGTTAACTCTTATTCATGCGTATGATGTCATTCCCTGATCATAGGGTTAGAGTAGATTATGGGTCCAAATATGTTGATATTCATATTACTTGTTTGAGTTAGTTAGCATGCTTCGTTACTTGGTATGACTTGTTTGATTCTGTATAAGACTCTTAAAGGGGTAAAATAACATAGTTTAACAAAATGTCCCTTTTTAGCATGTTTTGATCTTATATGTGCATATGGTCTCGTACTTAGTACAAATGGCGTAGAAGCCCCATTTTCTTCTTTTTACCAAATATTTTACATTCCGGTCATTGAAGGATCAATCAAGATGACTTGAAGATGGCTTGGATATTCTCTAATATCCAAGTGGGTAGGTTCTCACTCTCCGAGGGAGATGCCAATATCTTGCTTATGGAGTTGCTTTGTTTTCTAAGACTTTAATGATCATTGTATTTTCATTTGTGTACGGTTTGTATGAGACTATATGTGTCTTCTTTACATTGACATAGGGCTATGCAAAAATTGCTACGATCATTTAGATTGTATGATATGAGATAATCTCCGAGACTATTTCCTATATATATATATATATGTATGTATGTGCAATAAAAGTATATGTAACCTTCCTATATGAAGGGTCTATGTATACTCGATACGAATATATTATGTGTATGCAGAGGTCTATGTAAACCTCCAAGTATATGTAATGAAATGTTCTAATGTTTTCGCATTTTTGACCTATGAATATGATCAATTAAGCTAAAAGGCTAGTCTTAGTTCTTACACAGAATGATGACACTGGTTACGTCTAGGGGGTAAACACAGATGTGATATACTTAATAGGTTTTATGTTTAAGATAGGTTTCTTTATTTGATGATAAGTTGTTTTATGATTGTGTACTATGATAGTCCTATGATATGATTTAGTCTTGAAATGCTTTGAAGAAGGATTATAAATAGATAAAGAATCCATGGTGCCTTTATACAGGTTTAATGATTCAAACGTGGTAATTTTATATGTGTAAATATTTCATTGGTGAGGTTATTATGGAGTAGTCTAGCAAAGGGAGAACCCTTATGATTGTTTGATTAGTTCCCTTATGAGCCTATTCTAAGAGTAGGGAAAAGGAAAGAAAGAGTGTGTTCCATAAGTTGGAGTTATGCTTTTCTCTAAGTTTGACTTACAATTGATGATGATCTACTTTAAAGTTGTTACTTGCATTTTTAGGTTGATATTGAGTATGACCATTTGAGGAAGTGCTCAGATTTGACCGAGGTGTTTTTGGTCGGAAGTTTCTTCCAAAAGGTGATAATATGGGTTAAAATGACCTAGAAGTTACCTTATCATAGTGTAAAATGAAAAGAAAGAGGCCTTTATGGCTAAGTCTCTTTTATTGTTTCCCCTAAGGTTTTCATGACCCTTAGTATTGATGGTATAGTTAAAACCTTATGTGGTTGGGTAGTATGGCTTGACTTTAATGTTATGGTTTTTCTTTGCGTGTTAGGCCTAGAGGAATGATGATGATTGAGTTAGTACGATCCTTGATGTAATATTATGAGTGAGAGCCCTACATGAATGTCAAAACTTCTTTTCTGAATAGTATATAGTATGGTGTCCACAAAGCTTGACCTTGCTCTTTAAGGGCTTGATATGACTAGGCTTACCCGAAGTGGAGGAAAATGTTCCTACATGGTGAGATTTTAAGTTCCTTTGATGTTCCTAAGTGGAGTTCCCCTGAACTTTTTTATGTTGATAATCACTTTTAGGTGTTGTTGATGAAAGGTCTGCTTAAGCTTAGATCCCAATAGTGGGATGATGTGTTTAGTTTCTACAGTTTGTAAGATAAGGTTCTCTTAAGGATGAGTTAATTTGCTCTAAACGGGCTTACCTCATGTGGGGAACAATCATATTAGTAGTAAGGTTGTTGATAATCCTATCTTATCCTACTATTCTCACTGTATCTTGAAACTAAAGAGTCCCTAATATCTTGTTCATTATAGGAGTTTTGCACATAAGCATGAGTTGTATGTTGTCTATATGGTATGTATGCCTTAATTGACACTATTTTAAGCATGTTTTGAGGATTCTAAGTTGCATGAAAATGGATTTTTGATAAAATTCAGGTTTTCTCATGATTTATTATGCATCTTGATATGTTAGTTGTGCATTTTACTTAATGGGATAGGGTAAGGAGCATGCTTGATGCCACTTATAATGTGTGGTGTTTTAAGCCATTAATGGAATCTTAGAGTCCCCTTAAAATGAGAAATGATGAGTCTCTAAAAAATGTGTGACATTAATAACTTAGGATGTTGATTGTAGGCTCACTATTTAAAAATAAAGGCATTTCTAATTAGTGTCCTTGTTTGTGCTTACAATTTGTAAGATTTTCCCAATTTGATGCATGCTTATGATAACCATTGTTATGCTAGAAACTGAAATTTTGTGAAATTGCTTCCTATTGTTGTAATGTGTGTGGTGTGATTTACCATGTTAAATTCATTAGTAAAAATATATGAGCATGATTTGGTTAAAAGTTGAGAATTTGTTTTTTGAAACGAATTGACCTTTGTGCATTGTTTGTCTATGAACTCATGAAGACATGTAAGTGTGTTGAGGAGAACTACATTCCTACTTAAACATAACTAACCATGGTTAGGTGGTTGTTGCATAATGAGTTCTTAATGAATTTAAATTGAAATACCATGTTATGATTAGGAGAACGATGTTCTTCCTATCAACATGTCAAGAAACCTATATATTTGATGCATTAAAAAGGAGTGAGTGAATAAATATTTTGCTTTCTTGTGTTACATTGAGTGATAAATGGTATAAAAATTGGTGTTTCTTGTATTTTTGCTGCAGTGACTTATATCTGATGATGTTTTGAATGTTGTGAGCTTCCTTATTGTTCATTGAGTCCTTGAAATTATTTTAAAATTGTCCCAAGTGTCATTCGATGATGAATGTTACCAAATGGGGGATATTGTAAGGTCTCAAAAAATGAAGTAAGGTTCTTACAGCCTCACTGTTGCTTTAAAATGTTTAACATATGTTAAATAAGGTTATTACAGTATGCATACTTGATTTGAAGTCATTTGGAGGTCAAACGCCCAATGACGTTTTAAAGTTAGCCTTGAGATGTCCAAGTGTGTCTTGGCATGTTTTAGGTGTTCGTTTTTATTGAAATTTATATGGAAGTTCCATAAAGACCCTACAAAAGGTCCTCAAGAAGGATCCCAAACACTACCTTGACAGTGCCTTGATAGTATCTAACTACGTCAAAGCATTGACCATCAGTAGCCTTGTTGACGCCCTTTCATTGCAGGGGGCGTAGTCTCATACTTATTCTAGGAGATACAGATTCCAATGTTGAGCCTCAAACCCAAACGAATGTTTCCGGCATGACTCGTCGATGGGTCTACGAGGCGTAGGTAGTGGGCATCAATGCAACCTGCAACTCCACTGCCTACGCACTTTATCATACAAGGGGTAATAGGAAAAATTCTCCCCATGTCCTAACCTGACCTTGGGAAATTATTAATTTTTGAGTGTATTAAGTTTGTTAAAAATATTATAACACCAATTAGACTTCATTCTTCAAATTTCAATCTTCCCTCTCAAAAGAAAACTCTCTAGAAACCTCTATTGGAGATGAAGCTCAAGGTCAGCTTATAGATGGCATTTCCATGGATTTTACATCATGTTTTCGTGGTTTTCTCCTATAATGAGGTATGGTAATATTTCATCGTTAGATAACCTCTCATCTAAATATCTCCATCAAAGCTTTTCAAAGAGAATTCATGATCAAACTCTCTATCTTTCAATGTAGACATGGGCTCTTTCTATAATTGATTTCAAAAGAATCATTATAATGAATTGATGATTGGCTACTGTTTTGAATGTGATTTTCAATATAATTTCATGATGAACCCATGATCCTTCAAATTTCTAAATTTATAGTATATTATTGTTATTGTGTTCTTGATGTTATATTGATTGCAATGTGATTAAATTATGGTAAATGGATTATAGATACTGTCTTCTATGTTAATTGATAATGAATTGTGTATAATTGATCATTGAGGGTCAAGGATTTGAGGTTTGGTAAGTTGGATCTATATTCCTTTACTTCATATAGAATTGATGATGTAGTGTACATAATGTGATGTTGATCTTATGATAGTTGAGTTATGATTCCAATTATATTAATGTACTTTTAGCTACTGCCATATACATGAATTATTGATGAATTATGAGTATTTATGAATGATGATCAATGATTTGTGAATTGGTAAGATAAATCTACTTCTTCTACACTCGATCGAATTGCTAGTTTAATTGGCCTTGTATGGCATTGTGTGGTACGGTCCCGTTATGCTGGCATTGTTTACTTTTTTGTTTGTCCTTTTATATGTTTATAATGGCCTTGAAAGCAATTTATGAATTGTGAATATCGAATATGATGATCACACTATAAGAAGTATTATGTAATGCTCCGACTAATGTTTACTCTAGAGCCTAACATGAGAGTCTAAGAGTGGTAACACTTATTTAAGGTCAAATATAACATATATATATATATATATATATATATATATATATATATATATATATATATATATATAAATCCATCTAGGAAGTTTTTGAATTAAAATGTAAAGGAACGTCCATGACGTCCTAAAACTAGTTCAATAGGTGCTAGTGTGCCTCAGCCCATTTGACAAGGATTCAGGAGTTGAAATTTAATAAAATTTGGTAAAAAGTGTCTAACATGTATTAGATTTGGTTTATAGTCAAAACATAATGGTACGACTCCCCAAGGACCAACCAAAGGGTCCTTGAGGAGGACCTTTCTTGTTTCTCTAAAGTAGTCAAAAAGTAGTGCCACCGACGGTTGCCAACCAACGAGGCGTAGGACAATAGATATGCGAATCGATAGTCACTTATGTATTTTGGTTAATGTTCCATTTTGAAAATTCTTTAACCAAAATGAAGAATGTTAATGACGGTTGGTTCCTAGGTTCGTCGACTAACCTAAGGCTCGTAGGTCGGGGTCATGTATTTGAGGGTCACTGATTGCTGCCACGTTTCAGGATACTTAATTAAATTAATTAATTAGTTTTTTAATTAGTTGGGTTTTAAGGGAGGTCTAATTAAGTTAATTAATGACTTCTATAAATAACCCAAACCTAATTAAATTTAACCAAACTTTCATAATTAACAAAACCCAATTGTTCTTCCTTTTCTTTTCATTCTATCTCTCCCAATGAAACTACATAGAAGACAAAGAAAAAAATGGTTTTAGGCAAGCAATAAAACTAATATTATCCATTAATCATTATCAATTAGCAACGTATGGGATTCCATTCAGCTTTGAGATTCCATTCCCCAAAGAGTTCCTCAAAATTGATTAAAAAGATGAGTTCCAAGTGGGTTTTCATATATAACGAAGTTGATCTTCTAAGTTTCTTGGTTAATTATTTTTTTTTATTTTACATAGATTATAGTATATTATTATTTGATTTTGATAATTCTTAATTGACCTAGGGTGTGAAGTAGATGATGAATTTGACCTAAGTCCCTAACCCTAGGCTATGAACAAGTGATCAATTGTTATGTAGTGATTCAATTGACTTAATTATTGTGTAAATTACTATTGTGTAATGATATCACAGCCATTTTTTTATTTAATTTGATGGTTTATGGTAAATCATGATGATGGTTTGTGAAGAAGTATATGGTAAGTCTTGCGATCTCAATCCTTTACTTCAATTATGTTTTCTTGTGTTTAGTGATAAAGTTATATTGAAGTGTACCTTGTGATAAGATTTATAAGGGTTGGTATGATGTTGAACTGTATTTTCTTGAATTATGACTTGCGAGTTGTTGCTAATATGTAATGATATAAGGATGGCGATGACTTACCTTTGTGCCTTATCATAATGTGATTATGTAAATGTGTTGATATCATATGTGATAATTGTAATTAAAGAACAATACTCATGCAATACCTATTGATCTATTATGATGACTATATAAGGGATAGACAGTATGACCTAAATTTAGCTATGTTCATTAAAGACATTCAAAAAGGGACTCTAGCTTAGCACCAAGTGCACTATAGTGAGGAGTGTTACTTCCCACATAGGGAATGTAGGATCACTAATGTACTTCTGAGATTGGAGACTACAATGCATGTAGCATAAATAGGGTCCCAACTAAAGCTTTTAGTTCTTAAACTATATTTTTCTCATAGGAATACTAGCTAGTAGATCCATATAGATGCTATATTCATATTTTTGTACTACCTTGACAAGTAGTCCGCCTACATTCGGGGTAAGGTCAATTGACACTGAATTACACACTATCTCATGTGCTCTGTGTCGATTAAGGGAATATGTTCAAAAAAGGTAAAATGATGTAATGAAGTTAACTCTAATTTAGGTGAAGCAAGGGGTTTAACTTAGTCTAGGTAGGGGTATGTGACTCTACCTATACATTGCACTAGTTAGGCTTGAGGGAAGTCTTAGAAGGGCATTCTTATGTGCTTATGTGCTTATAAATGTAAATGATATGTTTATGATTACCTTACCTGTTAATGACACTATGTGATAATGGTTTCATGTATGAACATGTGGATGGTCTCTACTGCGAAAGCATGATGATGTTTACTCTTAATAATATAATATACGAAGTTGGGCATTGCTTATGGTCCTTGTTAGGTTACATTGATTGAGGGTTCATAAGTAATGGTTTAGATTTGGTTATGATGGTATGAACTCTTATACATGCTTGTTATATTATAACTTGGTGGTAGAGTTGTCATGAATATGTTCTCAATTATGTTGATATGCATGATGATTTGACTAGACATGGTACTGTTGGTTTTATGAGGTAGATGGTCTTGATTGATATGCATAATAATTTGACTAGACTTGGTACTGTAGGTCTTATGAGGTAGATGGTCTTGACTTAAGGTACATGTGCTTATTTACTTGTATTGGTTCTTGAATGTGCATAAGGCTTTCAAAAGTGACTTTGCATGTCTTCTAATAAAGGTCCCTTTTAAGCATAATTTTTATGTTGTATGTGCACATGATTCCATACTTAGTATAAGTGATGTGCTAATCCATGTCACCCTTTCCCCTCAATTTTTTTGTTTCCAGTCGTTGGAGGGTTCATGACAATTTTTGAAGATGACTTGGATCCTCATTCTCCGTGTTGGGTAGGTCCTCACCACTTCGAGAACAATGCCACTTTCTAGCATTGGATGTTGATTAATCTTTAAGACACTTTATTCATTCTCTTTCATTGGAGTAATATGATTGTATAACCTTTATGTGAATTTTATTGTGTTGATGTATGAGCTATGCCAAAATTGTTATACTTTTGTATAGATGGTTATCATATGAGACATTTGTTTTAAGACTGTCTCGAATCTTACATATATATGTGTGTGTCATAAATTAGAAAATTATGTGTAATCTAGAGGTCTAACAAAATAAAAACACAAATTATACATTGCATTTTGTATAATTTGTGTTTGAATAAAATGATAAAGAGAGAACGACAAAAAAGAACTGGGTAGGGGACTATTTGTATAACATACTCATAAGTGGTATATATATATATATACATATATATACATATATATATGTATGTATGTATGTATGTATGTATGATTTCCTCTCACTTAATATAAACACAAATTAAATTTATACATTTGTGGTCGTATAAATGAGAGAGACGAGAGAGAGTGGCGAGCGAGATTTCAGGGGAGAGAGGTGAATGACAAAGTGTTTGCTATGGATAAGGAAGAAATGAAAATGTAGTTATAGCTAGCATTCAATTTGAAATAATAGTTTTCTATTTTATACAATTTTTCCTACTATAAAAACACCCCCCCCCCCAATTAGAAACCAATATTAATGCTTTAAATCATGAAATAAATGATAAAATGTCATGGAATATGAAAACATTGTTATATCTTAGCCGCAAGCTAAATAATGAAAGTTGACTAAAACTAGATCAATTCATCTTTTTACCCTGAACATAGGGTTAAAATAACATCTCTAACATTCATGAACATAAATTTAGTGATAAAATTAGTAGATATTATTGCAAATAGATGGAAATTGAGTCACAATTAGGGATATTATGGTTATGCTAAAAAAATCAAATCGAACCGGTATTAGCCAAAGTGATTAAAATATACAATATTTTGTGTGGTTTGATTTCGAATTTTGAAAAAACATACTATATGGTTTGATTTGGGTTTTAGTTTTCTAAAGTAATGCAAAAAAAACCAAACTGAATCATGAAATTTTATAAATTATTCATAAATAGAATATAAATATTTTGTTAATTTTAATTAACTTAAGTCTAAACATTGTCATTTTCTCAAGCTCAACTCTTAATGTTACAACCCAACTATTAAAACCCCAACATCGATTCCATCAAAATATATTAAATTATATTTTACCTACCCTACACCACATTAGATGGTAACACATTCTCTTAATTGAATCAGTTTATTCGTGTAACAATAATTTTAGTATTATTTAAGTGAATCCAAAATAACTTTCATGTAGAATGTTTATGTATACGGTGATTGTGTCTTGGAGACATGTATACTCTCAACAAATATAATTTATTACTTCAATTATATGCATCTAATACTTATTTTCAATGTATCTAGTTTATTTTTATAAATCACTATGTATCAAATTAAGTATCTTGATATATAAAAAGGTAAAAACTAATAATTTTACTGTATCAAATACATTATTATAAACAACGAAACGATACATTTATACACTTAACGTTAGCTTAAAACACCTTTTTTCACAAACGTATTATATCAAGTACATTTATATCAACTACACAATGATACAAATGAAATCTTCGACAATTGCATAATTATCTTTCAAGGCAAACAATGTATTTTTTTCCAAATCAAAGACTGCATAAAGATATTGAGATGGTATAACAATTTGTTGATATTAATGAAATTAGTGATACAAATCATAAAATAGTTATTTCTACAAATCAACCACAAACAATCAAACAACTAACTTATACTTAATATTAAGTACAAAATATAATTATAATTTGATTCATATTATTATTCTTGAACTTTTTGATGTTTTCACAATAAATTACATATACAATATATCATCAATAAAGTATAGTATTTCTAAAAGATAACAAAATACAAAAATATTAATGTATCTTGTTAAATATTTGTTCATGATACAATTATTTGAATTAATACAACATCTATCTCACATTAATATGTTAATCTCTAAGCCAACACTTTAAATGTAAAAATTACTTATTTAATATATCTAATTAATAGGAGTATTGTAATTATTAATTTTTAATGATACAATATATGCAATTCCATACATCTGATTTTTAGATCTATTTTTTAATAAAATTAAATTTTTTATCTATTTTATACCTTGCAAATCGAGCCTCATATTTTTTTCCTTATTCTTGAATGTCACATCTTTTTTTTTTCTGACTTTTTGTCATCTATAAAAAATCAAAATATTCTATAATCTAAATTTTTAAAAACAATTTTTAATTGAAATTGAAAGTATCTTCGACGAATTGAGTGAGGAAATTCAAAATCCATCACTTATGAATCGTTCTTAGCGTCCCTAATTTTTCTAGATTGTAGAATGTATCATTATATATCAACTATTAGTTTTGGCTTATTAATCTATAGTGATTTGGGTAGAATTGAAAGAAGACAATTTGAATTGCTTTAAGCTAGATGAATTTGGAATATAATTGAGAGAAGAAAATTTAAATTTTGAATTTAAGAATAGTTAATCTAGATGATACTTGCCGAAATTTAAATTTTTATTCAATTGAATCTTTTACGGCATGAGACTTATTCAAATAAACTATATTTTCAAAATTTGGGAAACTTAGAATCAATATTATGATCTCTTTCATTAAAAAGTGTAACCGAATTTGCTTTAGTGTATCAAATTTAATGTATTCGGCTTGTTTGCTATGTATCCGGATAGCATTAATTCTGAGGAATTTTTATAAATTGATTTTTTTATTTTGCTTAAAATGTTATTTAAGCTCTTACACTATGATATTTATGTAAATAATATAATAAGTAATTTACATAACTGCATGAGTTCCTAAAAATCCATATTTTTATACTTTTTAACTCTAGTCTAATCAAATCATTAATTTGCATGACTATATAAAGTCCTAATATTGATATTGTTGTACGGCTAATCATTACCCCAAAAATCTCACTCTGAGCCCTAAAAATAACTTTTTTGTCATAACTAAAGGTTGTTATATATGGTTTGTTTGACAAATATTTTCCAATTTTTTCATGTTTGGAGAATATTTTCCAAATTAACTCATTTTCCTCAAATCTAAGGAAAAAGACTACCCTTAAAAAGTTAAGGAGAACATTTTTTAAACTCGATTTCATCATTTGATTGTTTTCATTCCCTGTACATATCCCGTACATGACGCTCCCCTTGATTAAAATTTTTTTAAAAAAAAAACTCTTATTTTCTGTTAAGTAAATGTTGTTACATATGGTGTATTTTAAAAATGTTTTCCAATTTTTCGATGATTGAAGAATATTGTACAGATAAACAAATTTGCATCAAATTAAAGAAAAAAAACTTTGCATTCAAAAATTATGAAAAACATTTTTAAAACTTTTTTTCATCATTTGATTTTTTTTTCTTTCGCTATCCATACCCCATAACCGAACCTCCCCTTTTAAAACATTGGTCTTTTTAAAAGCTTTTTAATTTAAAAAAATTCAAATTTATTTTATCCATACCTGCAAACCACCCCCACTCATGCAACCTCATCGATTTTTTTCTTTTAACAAATCTATTTTTGTAAAATATTTCAAATTTTGAAAATTTTAGTTTTGTACCACCCACCCACCCCACACGTCCATGTAAACCTGGTTAATTTTTTTTAAAATTTTTTTAAAAAAATCTATTTAAAATTTAATATTTTTTTACAGTATCCCTACCCCTAATCCCTATCCCTCCACCCCGCCACCCTTACCCCCCACCAAGATCATCCCCATTAATTTCAATTTTTTTTAAAAATATTTTATGAAATGTATTTCAGGTTTAATTTCTTTTTTTCTTCAAATTTTACGCTATCCCATAATCATACCAATACCCTCCCAAGCCACCCACAAAAAAAATAAAATATATTTTTGATAAAAAATTTAAATTCCAAAAAGAGTTAGGTTCATTTTTCATGCCATCCCCAATCCCCCTAGGGCCCAACCCCATCAATATTTCTAAGAAAATAATGTTTTTTTGAAAAGAAATATTTGGGGTTGGTTCACTGGGTTGAAATTTTGAACGGTCATCAGATTCTTTTCTTAGTTTAGGTTTCGGGTCAAGTCCTACATCAACTATCAAGAATAAATTTTGGATCATAAATTATTTTTAAAGAGTAATTTTTAGTCTTAAGCCTAAAATACAGTATATTTATGAAAAATATTTTTCATTCACCAACAAAATATTAAACGATATTTTTCAGAAAAACTTTATGTTCCTAACCAAACATGAGAAAATAAGTGAGAAATCTACTTGCTTTCCAAGAAAACATTTTTAGGAAAATTGTTTTTCACGGAACAATTTTTTACTTCATACTAAACACTCCCATGGTCTAAGCACCTTAGTTATACGCCAAACTTTATCAAATATGTTGAATAGTTAATTGACTTTCTACTAAGGAATATCAATTTTGGGTATATGTATACGTGTGTGTATATCGATACAAATTTTAATGTTATAGTTATAGTTTGAAAAATATTGCTCCACAACAAATATTTTTGTTTGCTCTAAATATAAATTTACATATTTTATATACTTATACATAAGAATCAATTGTATGAGTATAGATTGGAACCCTTACATAATTAAAAAAATTACATGGTTTAAGTTGTATAAATATATATTTTTGTGTTGTGATTTTAAGTCATGTACGTATATGTGTATTATATTCATATATATATATATATATATATATAAATCCGTTGGGGTATATTTCATTGTATTTGTGCTACACAATTGTAACTTGTATAATTATACATTTTTTGTTGTGATTTTAAATCGTATATGTATAATAGATGTAATAAATTATAAATCTGCATATGTTTGTGTAAGTATATTTTTTAATACAGATAAATTTGTATATAAATCTCTCTATAGGACCTTGAATATGTAAACAAGGTCAAGAATGTCAAACCTTGAATATGAAAGTAGGTTAATAAAAAGCCTTGAAGTGAAAGACCATAATAGTATCCTTCTTATGTTGAATAATGGACTAAGGAGTAGGTTGGCTTGAAAGGAATGAAATTATCTCTCAGGAAGTCATAAGATCTATCCGAACAATCATTTGTTGGCAGTAGTAGATTACCCATCCTACAGATAAAATTATGATGAGTTGGTAAGACTTAGAAATGGTACCTTCTCTAATACACCAAGGAAATGATTAACTCTATGATATCCAAGGAACAACACAAAGTGAATAAGCTTGAGGTAGTAGTTGTACTTTAGATGAGACTATTGTACAAAGAAGTCGTTGATATTCCTTGACCATGTGCAAACAAGGGATGATTACTAGTTCTACCTTTAACAAATCGAACACCTTTTACGGTGTGGGGTCTCCAGGCACCGGATTCCATACTTAGATAGTATGGTCTATTTTGATATTGCCTATTATCATCATATGGAATGTGCATTCCTTTATTGGAGAAGTTCTACAACGTCTAGGTAGTAAAATTAGAGGCTATCTACACATGGCACAATTAGTCTTTCGAGGTCCTAGGATGAATTCCGTAGGTCCTCCAAGACCATTTTGTGAAGTTCTCTAATTGACTACTTGTTTCATGAATGGCTTCAATTATTAACGTTTACTTAGTAAAGGTAAGATGAATAGAAAAGTTCTTATCTAGAGTTCCTTTGAGGATCTCTTTTTGGTATGCTTGAACAGGGTGTATGGGCAGTCTCGTCTTGTGTTTTCTTTGGAGAGTCTTAGAGAAACCTTAGGTGGAGAATCTAAATGATTAATATAAATATTCTTACTATGGGTAGTCATGAGGATCATATCGGTGGATGTGAAAGGCTTGTATAAGTGGTCGCTTTTTAGTTTAGGTGGGTCTTAGGATAACCTTTGGTAGGAGGTCTCAATGTTTATATCGATTCTAAAATAATATAGTTGTATGTTGTGTCTTACTTTAATCTGTATTATATGCAAATGTTGACTACAGATGATTCTTATATATATTTTTTATAGAAAATGTCCGTTTTTGCGTTGTTTCATTGCATGTAAACCATACTTAGTGCATTCAATGTGCTATCAACATTTGTTTTATATGTCTACAAGTGTAGGTGGAATGTGAGGATATTCGTAGGAGGTAAATCTTGGGTTTAAGATTCGCTCAAGATTTGAAAATCCTCATATGTTGGAGGACATGGTTTATAGTTTACATTACTTTTTTAGGAGACGTTAAAATAGACTATACTTTTCTTTTGAATTGATGTAAGGGTCGTGACCTTATGTTATTATATGAGCCTAAGACATTTATGAAGAGATGTAGTTTCTTTTTAATGATTTCATAAAAAAATTTGACTATTATGTTGAAAAGTTTTTATCCGGCACTACTTTACAAATATATACTATAAATGATTTCTAAGGACATGTACAAGACCGCCGAGATGTCGATTACGCTATGTCTCTTCTAGGGTGTTCTCCCCAATATCAAAAAAGTTTGTATCAAAGCTTAAGGTTATGAAGTAGTGTTTAAGATTCAAAGTCTCAGAAAATCCACTTCTAGTAGATGGCGAGTCGCGTTTCATTTACGAGCAAGAGGCAATAGGATGATAAAAGTGTCCCTTTATTAATTACTCTTCTATCGTCACACAGAGTTGAAATTATCAATGTCTTTTCTAATACCTTCTCTTATGTTTATAGGATATGAAAACTAGAAGGAAGCCCGCAAGGAGAGTTTATGATGAAGTGGTGAATGAGAGTGTTTCTCTCCAAGGTGGACTAGCTACCCAACGTATTCAAGTTCCTCAAGGTGAACAAGTCCATATAGTGGATCAAGTGAATGATATTCTTGTGGTTCCCCCCGACATGACTAAAGAGGAAATTAGATGAGATCTTCTCACCCTAGCTCTTGCCATGATGGCTCAACTGAATCGAGATGTGGGTCGTAGGATGAATGTTCTAGAGAGTAACATTACCTCTAGATTGAGGGACTTTGTGACGATGAATCCCCTTACTTTTCTTGGATCTAAGGCGGGAGAGAATACCCAAGAGTTTCTAGATGGTGTTTATACGATTTAGAGTGCTATGTGGGTGACTACTAGGGAGAAAGCAGAGTTAGCATCATACCAATTAACGAATGTTTCTCAAGTGTGGTACCCTGGATGGAAAGACAGTAGGTCATTTGATTTAGTTCCTATCTAATGGGAATAGTTTAAGGAAGACTTCTTAGTAATGTACATTCCTCGTGAGAAGACAGAAGTGAAGTTGAATCTTGTAAACCTTTGGAAAGGTAACATGAGTGTGGAAGAGAAGTGAAGGTTGAGGAGTATATAAACCTTACGAAAGGTAACATGATTGTGGAGGATTATTCCTTGAAGTTTATCCTATGGTGTAAGTATGCTCCATCCTTGGTGTCTAACCCTTGAGAGGAGATGAGTATCTTTTTGACCGGTGTTGCTGACCTTGTGAAGAAGAGTGTTGTACGAAAATGCTCCATGATTACAAGAACCTATCTATAATTATGGTGTATTCCAAATTTATCTTAGTAGTATTACGAGAATTTTAAAAGGGGTATATCGGATGAGAAAATTCAACCTAAGTTGAATAAGAGTTTTGTAAATTAAGATGTTCGTAGTGCTATTAAGGCCAACTATGAGAGAGGTGGTGGTTTTCTAGGTTTTAAGCCTACTTGTTCTAATTTTTGGAAGAAACACTTTGGGAAGTGTTTAGCCGGAGGGAGGTGGGTGCTATGGTTGTGGAAAGGATGATCACAGGGTGAGAGATTTTCCTACTATTGAGGCTAAAGGAAGATAGGCCAAGAAAACTCCTAGTAAAGGTAGGGTTCCTATTCCTCGAAGTCGTGGTCATTTTTATCACCTCCAACCTATAGAAAATCTTCATTAAAGTACCAGTAAATAATACTTTTCCATTTTATGTGTTATTGTTTTTCTCCATAGTGGGGAGTATGCTGAAAAGTTGGGTTAACAGATTTTGTCTCTTCTCTTCTATTCTATTAGCATGTTGTATGTGTTTAGGAGTCTAAGTGAAAATGAATTTCGTTGATGTCCTTGTATTGTGATATTTAATAAGGTAATGTTTGAATGGTAAATTGAGTTCAAATGATGTTGTCTTATACATTGTTATGCCTCTATGATGAATTTATGTTTTATGAGTAACTTACAAGCATGCTTATTAGTGAAAATATAGAAAATGTTTTATGGGTGAATTATTAAGCATGATTTACATTGATCTTTTAAGAATGTTGCAAAATTTTGTTTTATGATATTTTGGGATAAGGTGCTTAGAAATAAAGATATGATTAGTATTATATGTGGAGAAGGAAGTTCCTCTTATGTGAAAAAAGAAGTGAAGAGTCATATTGTATAACGAGTCTTAGATGTTTTCCCAACATTCTTCTTGTGTATTGAGTCTATCGATTATGAAGAGTTGATGTCCTCCTAAATATGTTTATGGTTTATGATGTGGTATGGTTATGAGCTGCTAGTATAGAGTTTGTATATCTTGAAAGTGTTGAAAGTATTTTAGTGTCATTCGAAGATGAATGTTGTCCATGTGGGTGAGAATATAACGATATTGAAATGAACTAGAATAAACTAGAGTCTATCTTGTGTTTCATGAGTTAATTGGGTGAAAAAATGATGAATCATCGAATTAGAATTCAATTTGAAGAGGTCAAAGTGAAACGTCAAAGGACGACCAAGACCTTTGGAAACGAGATATTGTGTGTGCTAGTTTACCTTTGCATGTTTTACGCATTGTTTGTTGTCTAAAATGATAGGTTAGGACTCTAACACCTAGATTAACATGTTTAGATTCGACATGTACGGTCACGACTTCACAAGGACCACCCTAAGGGTCCTTGGAGAGGACCAAAAAATTGGAAATAAATCAGTAAAAAAACATTCCCAGCCACGACCACCAACTGATGCCCCTTGGTTTCAATGACACCCCACCGACTAGGGGAGTGGATCCACACTTAATGGCGGGAGAGTAGATACAAACAATCATGTCTCTAACAAGAATGAAGACCATAAGGATGCCACATCAATCAAGCAATGGCAAGTGGGTGGCAACCATCGTTTGACGGCTGCAACTTTCTGTAGGTGTATCGGCCTAGGTTGGGGTAGTTTAGGAAATTAACCTAGAATCCTAATTAGGTGTTATATGGTTATTTAGGTATTTTATGTTAGTTTATAAACATAAAACCTAAATTAAACCTTACTTTTAAAAATTAAAACCTACCACCTAAGAAAAAAATTTAATAACACCATTGAAACTAGAACTCTAAGTGAAGCTAGGATTGAAGATTTTGAGTAATTTCTCCAGCAATGTCGTGGCTACACTTCAATAAAATTATGACGATTCATCCTTGATTAATCCTCCATTAAAAGATTTAATTCCGAAGGCTTTTCAAAGATTTTAAAAACATTGAAATCCTATTTTCAATTCCTATTTTTTGCTCTTATGTGGATTGAGTGATCACGACTTATTTTTAATGAATTCACGTGTAGATTGTATTGGGATATGGAATTATGTATTGATCGATGTTAGAATTATTAATGAATTTTTTATAATGTTGATTATCCATATTTAGTATTGATTGATCGTTGTGATTGTTGAATTGTTCGCCTAATTTTAGGCCTATTGTTATTGTAAACATCTCTTGTTATGTGAATTTTATTGGAAAAGATAAGGGATGGTGCTTATGGATATTGGAAGGTGGTGAGTTGACCTAATTATTTTGCATACTATAGAGTTGATATTGAATTGTCATTGTTTGGTATGGTCCACTTACGATGATGATGTTTAATTATTGTTGTTTTTATGAACGTGACCTTGTCAGCATATTATAAGAATCATGGTACGATCATGATATGATTAAATTTTCTTCTTCTCTAGATGTTAATAGATAATTTTAATGGACTAGAGAGAGATTTATAGAATAATGTCGTATCGTGTGTTGCTAGATTAAATGTCCTTACTTGGTACATGAATCTTATCGCATGAGTGTATTAATAAAAAACCTACGATCAATAGACCTATGTTTGTAGCATTCCTTGAATGACTAAATGAGGTATTCTAGAGGATATCTTGAACCGGTAGAACTAAGAGTGGTGCTCCTTCTTGATATGTCTATAACCCTATGTAAAAGAAACACCCCGATTAAGTAAACAAATTTTAGAATGTAAAACCTTGAATAAGTAGAAAAGGTCAAGAATGTGAAACCTTGAATATGAAAGAAGGTTTATAAGAAGCCTTGAAGTGAAAGACAAAAATGTTGTCCGTATTGAGTGACATGATGGACTTAGGGGTTGGTTGGCTGCAATTGCATGAAACCATCTGTAAGAAAGTCATAAAATCTATCCTAATAGTACTTGATTTGCAGCGCTACTTGACCTATCCTTGGAAGAAAAAGTTTTATGAGTCGGTGGGACGTAAAAATGGTGAGTACTCTAATACGCATCGGGAATTATATACTCTATGAAAACCAAGGCAAATCAACGAGTTAATATGCTTAAGGTAGTCTCTCTATTTTATTAAATACCGCAGTGTAGAGAACCACATGATATTCCTTAACCATGTGCGAACATACGATGATTACTTGTTCAATCTTTGGTAAGTGGAGCACATTCCAGTGTGTGGGGTCTTATGAAACTGGATTCCATACCTAGATAGTGTGATCTGTGTCGGTTATTACCTATTCTCATAATATGGGATGTGTATTCTAGTATTAAAGAAGTTCTACAACATGTAAGTAGTTGAATGGGACACTATCTACACATGGCATGAGGGTTCTTTGAAGGTTCTAGGATAAGTTCCCTAGGTCTTACAAGACCATTATGTGAAGAACTCGAATTCAATACTTGTCTCTAAAATAGATTTAATTAATAATGTTCACTTAGTAAAGGTAAGATGAATAGAAAGGTTCTTATTTATATTAGCTTTGATCATCATTAAGGGTGCTTGAAGAGGGTGTATGGACGGGTTCATCATGTATTACTTAGGTGAGCATTAGAATAACCTTAGCTGGAGAGTCTAAATGATTAAACAGAATATTCATCCTTTGGTTAGTCTTGAGGATCATCTAGGTAGGTGTTAAGAGGTTGTATAAGCGGCTGCTTCACATCTTACTTAGCTAGGCCTTAGGTTAACACTTGGTAGGATATCTTAATGTTTATATGATATCTATGTTATTATATTTGTATTTTATGTGTACTTGAATATGTCTTATTTGTGAATATTGACTTGAAGATGATTGCTATACTTGTTTTATGAGGTTTCTATCAATCGAGCATGGAAAGTATATTTTAAAGCAAATGTCCCTTTTCGCATGGTTTTATTGCATGTAAACCATATTTAGTGCATTCAATGTGCTAAATACATTTGTTTTTTATATGTCTACAAGTGTAGGTGGCAAGTGAGGATATTCTTAGGAGGTAAAGCTTGAGAATAGCATTCTCTCAAGATTGGTATATTCTTATTTGTTCGAGAATATTGTTTATGTTTTACTTTCCTTTTTCAATGATTTTGTAATGGACTATAGTTTTCTTTTTAATTGATGTAATGGTTGTGCCTCTATTATATTATATGAGTCTAGGATGTCTTGAAAGAGAGTCAGTTTATTTCTTATAATTTTATAAAAGAGTTTGACAATTCTTTTGAAAAGTTTTAATTTGGTACTACTTTTCATATATATGTAATGAAAGATGTCAAAGGTCTAGTACAAGACCTCCAAAAGGTCGATTACGCCATGTCACTTCTAGGGGATTTTCTTGAATCGTAACAAACTTCGTATCTTATCAGAAGGTTATGAAATAGCCATTAGGATACAAACTCTTATAAAAGGCACATTTTGTAGAAACATGTTCATAGGTGGTGAGTCATGATTTATCTTTGAGCGAGAGGCAATAGGATGATAAATGTTTCCCTTAATTAATTCCTCTTGTGTCGTGCCAAAGAGTTGAGGCTATTACAATCTTTTATCTTGTGTTTATAAGATATGAATAAAAGAAAGATACCTGCAAAGAGAGTTGATAAGGAATTGGTGAATGAGGGATTTTCTCCCCAGGGTGGAAAAGATACCTACGTTGTTCAAGTTCCTCAAAGTGATTAAGTCCCTATAGTCGATCGAGGTATGAGATTTTTGTGGTTCTACTGGACATGACGAATGAGAAATTTACAGGATCTCTTCTTTGCCTAGATCAAGCCATTATGGCTCAAGCAAATCGATATGTAGGTCTTAGTATGAATTTTCTAAAGAGTACCATGACCTTTAGATTGACGGACTTTGTGAGGAAGAATCCTCTTCCTTTCATGACTCGAAGGCGGGAGATTATCCCTAAGATTTTCTATATGGTGTTTATAAGGTTTTGAATGCTATGGGGGGTGACTACTAGGGAAAAAGCGGAGTTAGATTCATACCAACTGATGAACGTTGCACAAATGTGGTACACTCAATGGAAAGAAAATAGGCCGGTTGAATTGGTTCCTATAGAATGGGTAGAGTTTAAAGAAGCCCTCTCCGGAAAGTAATTTCCCCTTTAGAAGAGAGAAATAACGGTTGTGGAGTTTATAATCTTAGGCAAGGTAACATGAGTGTTGAGTAGTATTCTTTGAAATTTACCCTATCATCTAACTATGCTCCATCTTTGGTTCCAAACTCTAGAGATGATATGAGTAGTCTATGACCGGTATTGCCGACCTTGTGATTAGAGAGTCGTTTGATAATTCTCCATAGTGACATGAACCAGTATATACATATGTTGTATGCACAATCCATTGAAGAGTTGAAGCTTAGTGGTATTACAAGAAATTCTCAGGGGGGTAGATCCGATGATAAAAATCTACATAAGTTGAAGAAGAGGTCTCTAAATCAATATGTTCCTGGTGCTCCTAAAGCCAACTATGAGGGAGGTGGTAATTCTCAAGGTGTTAAGCCTACTTGTTCTATCGGTGTGTGTTATGGTTAAGAAAGCATGATCACAAGGTGAGAGATTGTCCTACTATTGCGGCTAAAGGGAGAGAGGCTAAGAAATCTCCTACTGAAGGTATGATTTCTATTCCTACAAGTCGTGGTTTGTTTCTATCACGTCCAACCTACAGGAAATCTTGATGAAGGTACTCATAAGTTATAGTTTTTCATATTATGTGTTATTAGGTTTTTCCTAAGTGGGATGTATGGTGTATAGTTAGGCTAATAGATTTTATCTCTTCGCTTCTATTGTATTGAAGAATGAAAGTTAGAACTTTCTAGTGCATGTTCCATGTGTTTAGGAGTCTAACTGAAAAAGCAATTTCATCGATCTCTTTACATTGTGCATAATTTCATATGATGATATTTATATGGTTAATTGAGTTCAAATAATTTTGTCTTTCACATTTTGATGCATCTACGATGAATTTCTGTTTTATGAGTAACTCAGAAGCATGATTAACAGTAAAAATCTACAAAATGTTTCATGGGTGAAATATTAAACAAGATTTGCATTAATCTTTTGAGATTTTTTCATAAATGTGTTTTGTGAAACTTTGGCATAATTTTCTTAGAAATTATTATATGACTATGATGATATGTGGAGTAGGAAGTTCCTCTTATGTAAAAAGAGAACTGAAGAGTCATATTGCATGCTGAGTCGTATATGTAGTTCCAACTTCTAGTTGTGTTTTGTGTATTTTGATTATGCATAGTTTATCTCCTTTTAAATATGATTATTGTGTATGATATGGTATGGTTATGAGCATCTAGTATTGAGTACATATCTCTTGAAAGTAATGAAAGTATTTTGCTATGATTGGAGGATGACTGTTGTCCAAGAGCAGGAGAATGTAACAACCTTAAAAATGAACTAGAATAAACTAGAGACTATCATGTGTGTCATTTTTTAATAAGGTGTAAAATAATAAATTATAGTAGTAGAGGTCAGATTGAAGAGGCTTGAAGTAAAACAGCAAAGGACGACCAAGATGTTTGGAAACTAGACAATGTGTGTGCTAAGGTGCCTTTGCATGTGCTACGCATTGTTTGGTGCCTAAAATGATAGGAGAGGAATATACAAACTAGATAAACATGTTTCTGGTAAAAATGTAAGGTCATGACTCCCGAAGCACCACCGCAAGGGTCCTTGAAGAGGACCCAAACCTTTGCTAAAAAGCTGCAAAAAAAGTCCCAACCACGACAACGAAAGATGTCCCTAGTTTTGAATGAAACCCCGCCGATTAAAGGCGTGGATACACACTTAGTGGATGGATACCATACTCTAAATTACATGTCTTTGACAAAAAAAACCGCTAGCTGGACGCCACGTCGATCAACCGATGGCCAGTAAATGGCAACCATTGTTTGAAACCTGCAACTTTCTGCAGGTGTATCGTCCAAGGTGGGGGGTAGTTTGGGAAATTCACCTACCATCTTAATTAATTCCTAGATGTATATTTTGGTTATTTTCATGTATTTTATGTTAGTTTATAAACTTAAAACCTAAATTAGACCTCACTATTTACAATCAAAACCTCTCTCCCAAAAAAACCTCTCTCAAAATTCCATTAAACTAGAAGTCAAGGTGAAGCTAGGATCGAAGATTTTGGGTGATTTATCCATAAGTCTCACGTATATCCTTCAATAAGGCATGGTGATTCATCTTTGATTCTTTTTCTATTAAAGCGGCCAATTCAAAATTACGAAGATGTTCATAAACATTGAAATCGTATATTTAATTCTAAGCATGGGCTCTTGCATAAAAAGGTTTAAATCAATATTTCCTTAACTAATTGATGTTAATTGAAAGTTTGAAGATGAAAACCTCTTTTAACCCGTCAGTTCCATAAATTCTTATTTTTGTCTCTCGTGTGAATGAATTGATCATGGCGTAATTGTGTTGAATTCACGTGTACATAATATTGGGCTATTGAATTACGTATTAATCAATGTTAGAATTTTTCATGGCTTCCTTATATTGTTGCATTATATATCTTTAGTATTGACCGATAATTATGATGGTTGAATTATTGGATTAGTCTTATTTATATTGCTATCGAAAATATCTCATGTTATGTAAATTGCATTAGAAAGGCTAAGGGATGGTTCTTATGGCCATTGGAAGCTGGTGAGTTGACCAAATTCTTTTGTATAATATAGAATTGATATTGAATTGTCATTGTCTGCTATTGTCCACTTATGATGGTGGTGTTTAGTTATTATAGGTGTTATGAACATGGCCTTGTGAGCATTATTATGAGAATTATGGCATCATAATGATATTATTGAATGTGATTCTTCTCTAGATGTTAATAGATGATGATAAATGACTAGCGAAAGCTTTAAAGACTAATGTGGTGTCTTGTATTGGTAAACTAGATGTACCTACTTGGTAGTTTAATGTTATTCCATAAGTGTTAGAACGAAAGTCTAGAATCAATAGATCTAATTTGGTGGCCTTCCTTGAATGACTAAACGAGGTATTCTAGATTATGTCTTCAGGTGGTAGACCTATGCATGGTGCCCCCTATTGATGATTCTAGAACTGTAATACCCCGGAAACAAGTTACGGTGAGAGCCTCACATGTTCCTATAAGATTATTGACATGTTCATTAAGTGGTTGAAATTACTAATGATTGGTATTAACTCATTTGGAAGTCAAACGTCCAAGATATTCGACAATTAAACCTTGAGTCGTCCATGTGTGACATCAGTGTGCCTAGCATGTTTGCATGTGTTGCAACTATTGGTTGATGTTAGAACTGATGTTGAATGTCCTTTACATGTTAAGGAGTATATTTAGGTATGAAACATCTTGATACGACAACACAAAGGACCCGCAAAATGCCCCCAAGGAGGACCCCAAAGTCTGCCTAGACACAGTCTTTGTACTGTCTACCAACAACACTCAATCAACGGCCAGTAGGTTCACCTATACCCCGTCGAAGGTGAGGAATCGATTGAAACTTATACTAGTGGAGTCTCAAGTTTGTTGACAAAACCATACCCAAATGACGTCCTACAGTATCATCGATGGGTCCGTTGATGCGGCTGCAACAACTTCTATGCACGTTGCCTTCATTCAGGGGTGAATGGAAAATTCACCCCACGTCCTAACCTTACCCTAGTTTGTTTATTTGGATATTGTGAGTATATTAAGTTTTTTCTTAAAATGTGACAATGCCATTCCCAATCCCTGATTTAAAATTAGACTTCCCTCTGCAAGAACATCTTCTCTAGAAACCTCCATTGGAGATGAATCTCAAGAACAACCATGGTGATGGATTCTAAAGCTTTCTTCATCAATTTTCAGTAGTTTTATTCTACAATGAGGTATGGTGATCCTTCTTATCGAGGTAACATTTCACCACGAGAGTTCTTCGCAATGTTTTTAAAGAGAAAATATGATCAAACCTCTTATCTTCCAATCTAGCAATGGGTTTTTTCTCAATATTTTTGAAAGTGTTAATCATGATCAATTTATGTTAATGTGGTGATTGTAATGTGAAATTTAATATAATTGTATGATGAACCCATGACCCCTTCAAACTCTCATTTTTGGATTTCATTCATGATAAGATACTCTTAGCTACTCAATTATATTGATATTATTGATGAATTGTGTGTATAAATCATTGATGATAATATCAAGGGAGTTTTGGTATGTATTATGCAAATTCCTCCATATTCTATAGATTAATTATGTAGTGTACGTTAGATGAACATTATCTTGTTATGATTAATGCATGATTTTGATTATGTTAGTGTACTTTTAGCTACTGACCTAGTTATGTGTTGTTGATGAAATATGAGTATTGATCAATGATGATCAAAGAGTGATTAATTGGTTTGAATGGCTCTTCCCCTCTACTTTTCTATAGAATTGTTATTTGATGAAGCCTTGTATGGAATTGTGTGTCATGGCCAACTTATGGTGGTGCTGTTTACTTTATTTCTAATTTAGATGTGATGTGATCATGGACTTAAAGGCAATTGTATTATGAATGTTTTGTGGTGATGACCACCCAATGTAAAGCCTAGTCCTAGTTTCCTATCCTTGTTATGATCTAGGTTGTATTGCTAATGTTATGAGCATGTGAATGATTATGTTAGGGTTGGTTTAGGCGCGCCCATTGATTAGTTATAATAGTTAATAACCCCTTACCTATTTATTCCTATATCAATGTGTTAATAGCTAATGTAACAATCAAAAGTACCCCATAGAAGTTAGAGTACTCTTAGATCGCCACACTGTGTCGTCGACCTCTCGGATGTCTAAGACAAGCTCTTAGACATCTTTCTTTGCATAATCGTAATATAAATAGCAGAAAAATTAAAACATTTCATAGCACATTATATGCTAGAAAACAGTTCTCATCTATATAAAAAAATCATACGAAACCTCAAGAGTTGATGTTAGATACGCTCTTAACGTCAACAAATAGGACCGTAGACAAGGCCCGATAAAATCAGTAAAAAGGAATTTTTCGTGTAAGTTATGTGGTCTCAAATTTGAGAGTGGTGAACTTCACTACCCTGACTTCGAAACTACTCGATGTGGTTAATGTGAACTTATTATCCTTGCAATTTAACCTAATGCTCTGATAGAAGCTTTTTCACGACTTGAGTCTAGACCCCAGACGAGACCGGCGTCGTTGACCTCTTAAAGGTCGCAGACAAGACTACATATGTCATGGTTACTTCATGTAATTTAATTTTACCAGAAAATTTGAACTTCCTCTTATTAAAAATTCTTATAATCCATTTTCCTTAAACTGAAAGACGTTCACAATCAAGCATCTTATATTAAGATAATTAAATGAAAGAAATAGTCCTATAGAGCCTTAAGTGTATACTTGCCAAATTGGCACCAATAAAATGTCTAAAATAAGATTAGAAAGAAACACTAGTGGAACATACTCCACTAACTAAAACCTATATCTAAGCTAGAAAATAATGGGCAAGCGTCCTCGAAAGCCTGAGGGCCTAACGAATCCGGATGAATGCTCCACGTCCGGATAGCTTAAATGTTGTCATGTAAGCTCTAACATCCACTTGTGCTTTCACTTAAAAATGTAGAGTTATCTGGGATTAGTACACACTTGTACTATGAATGAGTATATTCAAGCACACACCAAGGACATGCATGATTAAGAAGAGCTCTATCCTAACAATATGAATTATGGAAAGTCAAGTTAGTTGACTTGCAAATTTTGAATTAGGAAAGTCTTGCCATGAGATTAACATGAATCATCATACTTATCATTTTGCAAAAAAACACCTAACATATTACACATATCATATCACATAGTTCATATCATTCTTTCATATGCAATGATACCTTGGAATCATGGACTTGACATTAGGACTTCAAAAAATGACGGATCAACATATGGGACCTCAACTAGGGAGCCTTCTTTAACAAACACATCTGCTTCATTCTTTCATACGTACTTCATTTTCATTCTTTTGTATACTAGTGCATCCACCAGTCATACCTAAGATGTAGTTTAAGACTCTCATCAGGTTGGCCGTGCAATGATGAAGAATTACATAGTGTTATTACTTAAGTCTAGCTCACACTTGATTATCCTATCCTAACACCTTTGGTGTCATTCATTTCATTATGTGCATTCGTTGAGAATGGCTTCATTCTTTATTTGGGAACTTTAACCTTAACCTACATAGATCATCTGAGCATCATGAAATCCAATGTGTAATCCCCACATCAAAAAGAGATTGAATCACCAGCCAAAGCGAACCAAAATATGCTAGCGTATATAGTCAATTGAACCTTGCTAGATCCCAATATTTGTAGTATAGGTTCAAAAACTAGGATATATAAGGAGACCCATAATCGGCATGCCAGATAGCCTCATCTCATGAGAGTTACGTGAACGTCCTCCTTTCCCCAAAGGAAGGCATCACCGCTCATAGCTAGCCTATCGGTGCTCAGTATAAATTTCCATTACATTAAACTCATACATCATGAAAGCTGGCTTCTTGCATGAGGACATCATAGCTCATTATATGATTTCTCATTTAATAATTATTATAAAGTATGCATTAACTTCCATACCTTCATTAGAGTGTTCATGGGGACTGGTCTCTTCATTAGCTTTACACTCTCACGGGTGAGTACGTTTTAGTAATATGTACTTAGGATCCTTTGATATTGCTCTCATTTTTAAAATTAACCTCTTATCATATTGTTACCTCAATCATTAACTTTAACACATTTTCTTTTCATAATTACTCACCCCTTCACGTGTATGTTCATTTCATCATATGCTAATGCAGTTGGCCATTTAGTGTGTTTCACACTGTTACTTAACCCTTCTAGGTTTAGTCATTTTATCACATACATCTTATTCTAGATTATGGTGCAAGACTTATGTATCTCGTAGATATGCCAAGATTTTTATTTCCATCATTAGAGGAAATATTCATAAAATATTTACTTACGTATGACTTATGTTTTAATACGGAATTGGGCAAGGGAACCCGATTTAACACCACTTGGGAAACAATTAATTTTATGTTAAACTTGATAATTACATTTTTTCCAGTTTTGGGGGACCCTAGTTCAATCCCCACAAAACCAATAATATTTCGTTTCTTTTTCTCCTATCCTTTTTCTCTATTTCAAGGAGGTTGTGGGTTAAATCACCCATTAGCTAATTATTTTTATTTTAATTTATCTCTTAACTTTGTCACCTATAGAAGAGGTTGTGGGTTAAATCCCCACTCTCCACATTTATTTTCTCCTTTTTTTCCTAACTCTCTCGTCCATTAAAGAGATTGTGATTCAATACCAACTCACCACATTTATTTTTCCTTGCATTTTTCTCACGAAATTTTTATGAAATTTTTGTTTAGTGAGTTCATGGGTTTAATCCCCTATGACCTCACATTTTAAATAAAAATTTTAAACGAAACTCATTTTTTTCAAAGTTGGCCAAGACTACAATTTCCAGCAGGCTAGAAATTTAGTCTCTTCCAATCCATTTGTCTTAATATTTTGTTGATTTTTTTAGCTTTCATGTAATAATATATTGGATTGAATACTTAGTGGTTTCACATATTTTACATTTATTTTTCATTGCATTTTGACCACTTTGTTTTTCCAAACCCAACCTACCAAATTATAGAAATTTGTTCACTATTTTCAGCTTCTTTTTATCATCATTCATATGTTAATTCTTAAGGCATTTCGTGTATCGTTTGGTGCATCTTTAGGTGTAATCTCTTTATGATAATATTCAGCCAAGAATTACAATTTCATACAGCAACATTACACCACTTTTAAACCTCATGATTACCACAAACATTGGACAATAAAATTCAACAATAAAAACATATCATTTTTCACATACTTTCAGTCGACATAACTTAACATGCTTACAACTCCAAACAAATAATCATGAACACATTATCACGAAAATCACACTTCATACATAAACTACCAGCAAACATACCAACAACATGATCTCTAACCTATTTCACATTGAGATCAAACGGATACTAGGGACAAACAGTTCAATAGGAAAGGGAACAACCTTAGTTTAAAGATTTGTTGAATTCATGGGAAAGAAAATTCTATTGGAGAAAGGAGTTCTGGGGAGAAAACCATACCTGATTTCAATGTTGTTCAACCCACAACTTGCACCCCAAAAACCTTCTCCAAACTCACGTCCAAATCCCGAATCTCCAACACAAACCCGACGAAACTTTGTTTTACGTTTGTGGTAAGCTTGTTTGTTTATATTTTTCATGTAGGTTCTTCAAGTGTGAAGAACTTTTGTAGCTTTTATGTTCTTATATTTTTTTAGGCAGACAAAATGTGAAATAAAGAGAGAGAGAGGCAGATCGTGAGGGTGGATGAAACGTGAAAAAAAGAGAAGTTCCTTAGGATTATGATTCTATTGTGACTTAGTCAAAATAAGGTTTGTTCAAATGTAAATATATAATTTTTTTTAATTATTTGTTAAATGAACATATTTATGCCTTAGAAAAATCAAATTATAAACCTCAATCAAATCCAATTAAATGTTGCTACCGTCGAGGTTTGAACCCGTTACCTCTATATCGCAAAATGGGTCCCTTCGGGTCCACCCGACCTAAACCCCATTAATTAAATAGTTAATTAATAATAATAATAATCTTATTTTCTTTTTTCTTAAATTAGAATCTAAATAATAATTAAATAAATTAATTCACAAATTTATGTAATCATGTTAAATCATTGCTCCCACCAAGGTTCGAACCCTGGTGAAGAAAGATTTTTCTCAAAGGTCAATTTTTTCCCTTTCTACCCAAACTACCCCTCTAGCTTATTAATTAAATAATTAATTAAACATTTAGTATAATTACGATATAACCCTTAGCCTGGAAAAAGACTATTTTACCCCTAGACCATCAAAACTTAAGATTTCCTCTTTAAGTCCGGTAAAGACTTATGCGAGTAAATCATAATATTCGGGAGCCCTACATGGTTGGACCCAACCTTTTGTACCTCATATAACTCCCCAAGTTAGTTGTCTTGGTTGTCGCAAGGGTGCATAGGTCTGGTTCTATGCGCATCAATCCATGTGAACCCGGTCTAATCATAAAAATTCTAGACACACTAAACATTACATAGCATCTTCATTTTTAGAGTTGTTACAGTTGTGTGTCACAAAGAAGTATTAAGCCTCATTCATGCGCCAATTGTTGTAGGAATCACTCGGGCATTTAACATGAAGGCTCAGTTGGTTTTTCCAAGTGCTGTTAGATGGTACATTTCATGAAAGCGTGTCCAAAGAGTAGGCAAAGCGGTGGCAAAGGGGAAAATAGGGCTCAGCCTTCATTAGATACTCCATCAGAGAGTGCTTCACCTAGGGGAGCTACTTCTCATACAGGCGGAAAAACAAACCACTTGTGTTCTCTTAAATTGCCATGAACAAGAGAATTTGCTAGATGTTGTCAATGGTATGATTCGAGTGTTTGACTTTACCACTTATGCATTAGTAGACCTAGCAACTAGTTTCTCATTTGTAATTTCATAAATTAGTATGTTATCAATGAAGACAATGACAAATCGATCTAAATTAGATTTGAAGACTCGTTTCATGAAATTGATGGACGCTGCTGGTGCATTCTTCAAACTAAAGGATATAACTAAAATTTCATAATGCCCATACCTTCGTCATAAGTTTTATTTTGAATATTACATTCCCTTATTTTGAACTGATGATAGTCTGATCTGAGGTCAATCTTGGAAAAAAAGGAAGAACCCTTAAGTTGATCAAAAATATCATCCATCCTTGGAAGAGGATATCTAATCTTGATTGTCACCTTATTCAGTTGACGGAACTCTATAAGCATCCTAAGGGACCAATCCTTATTCCTTACAAACATGACCTGAGCGACCCAAGGTGAGAGACTTGGTGAGGTAAAACCCTTATATAACAAATCTTTCAACTATTCCTTTTGATATTTTAACATTACTTGTTCCATTCTATATTGCAGAACGGAGATACGACAAGTATCTGGTATGACTTTTATGCCAAAGTCCATCTCTCTTTTGGGAGAGACTTGAAGTAGGTCATCAAGAAAGACTTCTGTAAATTCACTAAATATTAGAGCTGACTGAAGGGAAGGTACCCGAACACTTGATTCATTAACTCGTACTAAGTAATAGGTACGTCCCTTAGATGCTAACTTCCTCGCTTAAAGGTACAAAATGAAAAAAACGCTTAGGCATTCTAGAACTACTAGCCCATTTGTAATTGTAACTTGAAAAATTGAGTTCGACAATCTATTGATGCATAACAAGCATGGAGCCAGTCCATACCTAGAATGACGTCAATATCTAGCATGTCTAACTTTACTAAATCAGTCATGGTACTCTTGCAAATGATGAAAATAGAACAATCACGATTGACATTTTCTTTTAGAATGAATTCATGAAGAGGTGTGGACACTTCGCATGGTTTACTAAGTTCGTCGGTAGAAATTTCAAATTTCATAGCAACATATGGTATTAAAAAAGAGAAACCAGCTCGTGGGTCTAATGATGTATAACTCATAACGTCTATCATACCATTGACAACATCTAGAAAATATCTTGTTCATGGCTATTGTTAAGAGAATACTAGCAGTTTTTTCTTCTACCTGTATTAGAAGTAGCTCCCCTAGATGCAACCCTGTCTGGTGGAGCAACTAATGAAGACTAAGCCTTATTGCCCCCTTTGCAACCGCTTTGCCTACTCTTTGGACACTCTTTCGTGAAATGTCCGATCGGACCGCACCTGAAAAAACATGAAGAGCCTTCACAAAAATTGATCCAGCCTAGCCTTGCAGTTCTGCGAGTTATGGACATTATACTCACATTTATTTCAGGGTAAAGGTGCACTAGCAGATGATTGTGGAGGCCTCTTTGATTTCTGAAGTTATAGTCCACTTGAACCACCTTTCTGTTGGCCAGAATCATTCCCAATCCTTCTTGTTTCAGTACTGTTCTTTGTCCTTTAGATTCTCTTCTTAAACTTGTTGGACATAGACCATAAGCCCTGATATGTACATGTCACCTATTAACATGACAGTCATACCTTCTTTACTTCAAGCACTCCTAACCCGAAAACAAACAAACTCATTCTGCTCCTCATGCCCTTAACCATCTCCCGAGCATAGCGAGACAGTTGACTAGACATCAACCCATATTCGTGAAAAGTCATAGATTCCTGTTTCAAAATAACAAACTCTCTCACCTTCGCTTCCTTCTGTTCTCGAGGAAAGAACATCCCAACGAAAGCTTCTTTGAAGCAAGCCCAACATTGATGTGTTGAATCCTCAGCTTTTCCCTCTTTCCATTGATCAAACTAGGTTCTAGCCACACCCTTTAGTTTACATGTAGATAATTTAACCCTCTCCACATCACCCACATGCATTACCTTAAATACCTTCTTCAACTCTTCTACGAAGTTCTCTGAATCTTCATTAGTTTTGGATCCGGTGAAACTAGGAAGGTTCGCTCTCAAAAACTCATGAAATATCGAGGTGTCATCCCCTTCACGTCGAGATTCTCTCTAATCCCATCTTGGTCAGTCACAACCTCACTTATCATCCGAATAATTTCCCAGAATTCAGCATGGGTAACCTCTCTTTGGGTTGCACCTCTGGTGCATTTGGAATCTCTTGTTCCTAAACAATTTTTCGTGATCGACCTCTGAATATTCTTCTAGGAGGCATGATGGTCTTAAAATTTTACTTGTAAACACGAATAAGAGAGATACTAATAGGGATAAACTCTTCACACAAAAAGAACATGAAAACAGGCAAACATTCAAAAATATTGTAGACTCTTAATGAAACATGTGGAACGCTTCACACCGATGGCTAAGACTCTATAGACACAAACTAATAGTACTCTTGAACTCTATGCTCTGGTACCAAGTTTGTCAAGCCTACACCCTAGGCGGAACCGGCACTCAAAGACCATTGCTTGACCTCAACAGAACCCTTGGCATGACTTACTTAACTCAGCAGAAGACTAAATAAACTTAAAGAAAAAATATATGCTCAAAGGGAAGTACTTCATATCACAAATCTTGCCAACTTGCACTGAAGTGTTAGAAATACACAACAACTCCTAACTGAAATACTATTGACTACGAAGTCTCTAAATTGACTGAAGAGGGATGTTGGAAAAGATACCACAACAACCTAAAACCAAACTTATAAAATAAAATGAAATGGATGTCCTCCGTAAAGAAAAGAGGCACTCCACTAACTCTGGAGCTCAATCTAGATCAACAACGCGTTCTGATCCTAGTTACCTGTGTAAGCATCATAAAATTATGTTGACCAAGTGGCAGCAATACATTTAATGTGCGATATTGCGAGTTGGAGAGCAAACAAAACTTTGACTTGAAAGGAGTAAGAATGAATACTTACCCTGACACTACTAAACTCATGATCTAGTAAGTGTAATTAAATATACATAGTTAAATAAATGAAATATAAAGAAATGACTATTGAAAACAATTTTTAATCTTTGAGTATATATATACAAGTATACAATATTGTTTGAGATGAATATATAATATAATATTATGTATATGAGAATAGAATATTGTTGTATATGAAAATACAGTGTTTGATATATATGAAAATACAATGTTTGATATATATGAAAATACATTACTCTACAGGAGATTCTCTAACCTATAGCCATAAGCTAAGAGCTGCAGTGATGATGAAACATTACAATGGTACGTTGTACAACAATCCTTACTTTGCCACAGTATAGTGTCTGAACTGTCTTATGGATCCACTAGTAAATTGTGAAAAGAAATAATAACATGGTTTACATAAGAAAAACACACACACACACACACACACACACACATATATATAGAGAATCTTTAAAATAGACTTCCTAAAAATCGTAGTTTCCTATTTATTCTATTAAAACTATCCACAGTCTCTTTGGATGTCTAGCTTCCCTTCCTTCTCAAAATTCTGAAAAACGTTTTTGTTTAAACTCTTAGGGATTACTTAGTTCCCTTACAACTCTTTAGAAGTGAACTCAACTTGATATTATTTCCTTATTGAAACACAACTTTTAGGGAATACTTAGTTCCCTTATAACTTTTTTTAAATGAACTCAAATCTTTACTATTTCTTTACTTGAACTTTTAGTTTTGTAAAAGACAGTGAAAACGCTTGTGAAAGATCTTTGAAACTTTATAACTTTACTTTGAATTACTTCTTAACTTCTAGACTTGGCTCAGAATTTCCTTGACTTTGATCCTAACTTCCCTTTAGTCGAAGTATGGATTCAAGGATAACAATCTCATGTTTATGTTTGATTTTTCTTGATGTTTAGATTTACCCTAGATTTTTGGATTCAAATAATATTGAAAGTTACATCACGTAGGAACTAGTACGAAATGATAGGGAAAGTACGGGTCCTTAAGGGGGTCCGACACACCTAGAGGAGGGTTTTTTGTAGAGCTTCACAGACAAAGGCTGTCCTATGGTGTTATGGAAGGAAAGGCGCGCCAAATTTTGATCGACAAACTCTGTCCTCAGGGTCTTCAGAGTTGCGGCGCCCCCACTACCTGTTAGATGGGTTGATGACTTTCTTCTTTGCTTTCCACCTGTAAACCTTCCCAAACACCCATGGATTCAACCCTAAAGACTTAGGGTACCTAATTAACTCATTACCTAATATCATAGACCCGAAAATAGTCCAGAATAAGAACCTAAACCACTAGAGATTAACTAAAAGTCAACCAATAAGATTTCACAACTCAAGAATTCCATGTTCATCATTAAGTAATTCAAACTTGAATGAACTAAAAAAATCTGGGTGTGGATGAAAGGATCCATTACGGAATTTTATCGCATAACTTTTTAATAATCACACCCGATGAAATACACGAAAGAATTCTTGGCATTCTTGCGTCTTCTTCTCCCTTCTCCTCTTTTCTCCTTTATCTCAGAGCCCTAGCTCTTATTTTCTAAATATGAAAACTGGTTGGGATCATCTTAAACCCCAACTTATTACCCTTAAAACGAATATAATAACTAATTTAGGAAAATATCAAAACACCCTTAACAAATACGAATTTGGAATTTCCTCTACTCAACAACACAACTTCTGAAAGTCATATCTTTTTCATATGACCTTAGAATTTTGGAAACTTGGCATCATTGGAAAGATATTACGACGATATTACTATCCATATATATAAATAACACAATATATTCCTAAGCTTTAAGTTTTGACCGTTTGAAAATTACTAAAACTCACTTTCCAAATCTACAAAATAATAAGATATCCTAGCATATTTCCAATTTTGATTCTTCCTGTTTTTTCTTAGTTTAACCTTTGTTTATTCTAGAATATGAGATGTTTCAAGTACTTGATGATGATGTTCAATTGGAGTATAACATGTGATTAGATTTAGTAGGTTATGAAATGATGAATGTAATTTAAATGTCTTGACTATGTGAATTGTGAGAATATGATTGTGGTATAAACATATAAGGTTGATTGTGAATCACTTATGTGGCTCATTATGATATGATGATAATGGTGCTAATCTCACAAATGGAGATTTTCAATGAAAGAACATTCTCATGCAATTCCTAATGAGCTAATGATTATGATATACAAGGGGTTAGTATCCAATGACCTACATGAAGCTATAATTGATTAATAAAGGCTTAATGACATTTCAAAAAGGGACACTATCTTATCAATGAGTGAACTAGTTATGAGAGGTTTCCCTTTCCAATATGAAATGTAGGTTCACAATCGTTCACATGAGATAGAGATAACAAAGCCATGGTGCATAAAGAGTGTCTCAAACATGTATCCTAGTTCTTGAACTATATTTCCCCCATAGTAATACTAGCTAGTGGATCCACCTATAATGTTATGTTCATGTTTTGGTACTACCTTGACAAGTAGTCTACCTTCTTTCGGTGTAGGGTTTCATCAAACCGGATTCCATGTTTAGCTTACATGGTCTATGTTAGTAAAGGATATCATTTCTTGAAAGTAAAATGAATGTAATAAAGTCAATTCTGATTAGGATGACGTAAGGGGTTCTTCTGAGTATAGGTAGGGGCATAGGAATCTACCTATACATTGAACTAGTTGTCCTTGAGGATAGTACTTGGAGTTTTTTCTTATGCTATTATATTATGATTATATTCTTATGTGACTCTACATGTTAATGAACTAATGTGATGTTAGTATAACATGTTAACATTTTACTAGTGAATATTTTTATACGATGATGACTACACATGATACTATGTTAAATGAAGGTTGAAACTATCTAAGAGATCTTTCCTGTTTTTCTGAACCATGTGGGGTTATGGGACATCATATAGGAATTGCACTTTTGGTCTTGGGAAGGGGTTTTAATGTTACACCCTCAAAATTAGCTTGGTGAAGCTAGATCCTAACATATGTGTCATGAGCTTATGAAGTTTTAAAATTAATAAAAATGGTGTTAAGAGTCAGTATATAGATTTTGGAAGGTTTTTGAAGTCAAACATTAAAGAACGTCTACAAACTAGTTGAAGTTGAACTATTGTGTGGTCGTGTTTTGTAGTGGAATATTTTAGGATGGTTTAAGGGTGAAATTGAGAATAATTATTACTATACATATATCAAATTTTTAAAGGTCAAAAGAAATGAGTACGACACCTGGGGGACCAACCTAAGGGTCCCGATGGAGGACCCAAACATGGACATCGATGCTCATAGCAGCCAAGATTTGGAGGTTTCTCCGCCACGTGCAGCCAGCACTTGAAGAGAAAAATTCTTTCCATGCGATGAGGGTTCGTCATGAACCATTCTGTATCAAAAATCTCAAGAACGAAGAATTAAAAATGCTTCCGCGACGCGCAATAAACTCCCAGATTTGGTCATTTCAGTTTTAATTCATATTTGAGTTGGTTAAAATGTCTAATAGTTCCTAGGGTCTTTTGTGAAATTTAGGGAATAATTACTAGAGTTTATTTTCGGTATTTTAAGAATATATAATCATTACAATAGACATTTAGTACCTAGACATCAAATCAAAGACTTTCTATCCCAACATTCTCCAAAAACTACCACTGAAAAAGAAGAGAAATTGGAGGTTATTTTATGACTAATTGATCAAGGTTTATGCTGGTTTTAAATGTCTAATATATGGTATATAAATCTTGTTCATTCATGGATTCATCCATCCATTAAGCCTCCTTTGTTTCCCTTGAATTGTGAATTGAAAGAACCCCATTCAAGAGAGGGTTGTAATTGCATTGTGGGTTAGGCTTGATCATGATCCCAATATAGTGAATAGCATTCAATTTTAGTCATGTGACGATTATATGATGTTTTGATGATGTTTATATGGCGAATTATAATAATTGAACTTGAAGGTGATCATGGGTATTTTAGGCAATTAAAGTCTAGATAAGTAGGGTGCCTAGTAAAGGGATCAAAATAGTTACTAGGGGATCCCCTTCAAAATAGTCTTGTTAAGGAAATTGAAAAAGTCCCAAACCATAGTTGTGCACTGATTCCTCAAAAGTATGTCAAAGACTAATATAACATGTATTTTAAACTTTTTTCGATGATGTTCTATTTATAATAGACTCTTAGGATCACGATAGGACTTTTTCAGATTGTAACTTAGGCTCGGGGTCAGGTATATGTATTTTAGTGAATTATCCCTCCTTGACGTAACGGCAAAGTGTCCTACCTTTTCATTATTTTTTTCTGCCCTATTTATTAATTTTTTTGTATTCCTTCACCTTTTTATTCTCCCTTTTCTCTCCTTTTGTGTAAGTGATTCTTCTCTTTTCTTACTTGAATTTTCAAATTTTCAAATTTTTCACTTTTCTTTCAACTTTTCTTGAGTCACTTTTCTTCTGTTCTTTCTCTATCTTTATTCTTTGAACCCCACTTTCCGGATGGTTCCTCATAAAGATTGTTTTCTACATTAGCAGCCGTCAACTTATGCTTTTGGCATAAGCTGAGGTGCACATTTCCAAGAAGGGACCTAGGCCAACACATTGTTCCCAGAAAAGATCAGTTGGGGTGAAAAAGAAAGGTCTATGTTAAGTCCAAATCAATTGGATCAAGAAGGGATTAAGTTCATTCGGTTTTCTGTTATCTATGCTAAAGATTGGCTATCTTTAACAACGGTCTATGATCCTTTACTAATTGCCTATCAAAGATTACTTTTAACATGACTAACCAGGCAAGTTCTAGCTCTTTACCAATGGTGGACTATTCATATTTTCCTCACACTCACTTTACATCATATTACTCTAGCAGATTATCAAAAAACCAATACGAATTTTTAGATTTAGGGTCATGTGGTGGTGTATCTCTATATCTAGCTTAGACCCACACATTAATTACGTACTATGCCTAGTCATGAGACATTTTCTTTAAATGAGGATATCATTTTGTATAGCCATCATGCTTTAGATTTCATTTGTATAAAGATACCAACATTTTGGTTCAACAATAAACTAACTAGTCTCTTGGGGAAAACTAACAAAGGAAAGAAAACCCCAAGAGAGGACCATGAGTTGGGCTACTCAAACTTCACCCTAGCACTCATTTTATATTTACCCAACCCCGAAAAAAATACATGCAATTTTCCCCAATGCATAAATGTATATAAAATTGGGTGAGAGGAGAAGCAAACCTGAGGTGCAAAGCACCGACGATATACATGTTGACGGGTCCAATTTCCCAAAAAACACTCCCTCTGTAGTTGAAATAGGTATTAGATAATAATGAGGTTTTGAAGGGTCCACTTATGGTTACGGTGCTTTTGTGTTATACTTGTGAATAATGTGGGCTCGAATTGTGAAATAATGTGACCTTGTCGGCATTACTTTAAGAATTTTGACTTTATGGTTGCGGTGCTTTTGTTTTATGCTATTCTGACGGTCTTTATGACTTATATGTATATATGAAGTCAAAGCATGAATTCTTGAAGTTGAGGATATCTGTCTCTAGTAGGATATAGTGAAGTTGTAATATGTATTACTATATGTTGAAGTATGATGATTCTTTATCTATAACTTATTATTTTATAAAACTCACTTACTTCATTTCAAATAACAAAAATCATTTTATATTCGATATCATACTCATATACAAAAATTCTAACCACACCACAAACAATTTTCAAACAAATAATGAATTAGTCAATTTTCCAAATTTCTCATAATGAGTAGGCAGTCCGTACAATGAACATGCTTTAAATTGTTAATAATGCAACACTTATGATATTCCTTATAAATTCACAACAAATCCATCTCTTATAACGATTTAGACATGTTTACTATTTGACTATACGCAAGAATTAGCAACCTTCAATTGATGCACATGAAACATGATAAAGATATCATGCATCAAAAAATCATCTCATTCAACAACACTTCAACCGAAACGTATATATGTATATATGTGTGTGTGTGTGTGTGTGTGTGTGTATCATAAGGAGAATGTTAGGAACTCACCTTCCACAAAAGACTCCTACAAAACTCAAGTTACCAAAACCTCTTTGTTTTAGGCTTGAATAAACATATAATGAAGGCTTAAGGGAACTTCACTCCAACGACCATACTCTTCACCATACTCTCCTACATAGGAGAAACCCATTCTAAGGTCAACATACCATACACTAAAATGAACTCCATTAAGGCACCTTAAACCATACTAATACTTTCTCACCAAAGTTTATATCATGAATCCAAAGACTCTCAAAGGTCTCATTATCTAACCACTACACCCCCTTACTAGGAGACTCACCTTTACTCATTCAAATCTCATCACCTTCATTTCTATTGTAGGGTCTTAAAAAAACTCAAACCACCTCAACAACGAATCTGTCACATTCTCACACTATACCTTACCATTCTTTCAAACTTAACTACCCTTCATAAGGTAAATTAAACAAAGATAAGGTTAAAATCACCATTTATTACACCTCATCTAATAAGTCACTTCTCATGCTTTCTCTCTATAAATCCAAACTTTATAAAGTCACTCTCAAGGGACCAACACATAAGGGAAACAAGGGAAAGATACCATATACAAAGATCGTATTTTTACTAGATGAATGAAGAAGTGAAACTTTTCCTAGCATCCAATAGACTCCTATTTATAATATGGCACGCTACACATTATTAAATAAGACTCTGCTAGATGTTGTTCAGGATACAAATAAGATACTCCCTAAAGCTTATGCTCTGATGCCAATCTTGTTGCGACCCACAAGTACAACCTAGAAGTTAGAGCGTCCTTTTGTCAACACACGGAAAAGGAGTCTTCAAAAGTCTCATCTAGGCCACTCGTACCATTCATTGAATAATAAACATACTAATATCTGTATGAATTTAATTATTTCTTCACACATGAAGAACTCTTTTAATAATCATTACGCAGGTTAAAGACTTTCATTTAAAACATTAAACCTTTACAGCATCTCCTTGAACCGTATAAACATTAGAGTTTAAAACACTTGTGACTAAGCCCAAGCAAGAAATAAAATAAATACAATTGACATATGGGAACACGTGTGGATATTGTATTTGAATCGATGAGGACTCACTAACACATCATTTTTAACCGTTAGATATATATCCATCCTCCGTGGCACATCAAGACTTCCAATTCCCTACAGTTTAGTCAAAAAGGGAAAAGAAGGGGTTAGAACATTAGATGTACCAAGTATGGAAGTCATGAAAAAACCACTAAAAATGAAATTTATTAAATAACATGTTTTTCATGAATTTTGATTAAAATTCATACTATAAATATAAAAACAATATTTAACAACTTAGAAACACATAAGAAATAATTTTACAAAAATCATGTTTTTAAGAAGCATTACAGTAAACTTACATCACTCTATAGTGATGTTTATTAGCTTCACTTTGCACACCACATCATATAAAATTCTCTCACTAAATGCCGTCCTAAGACTCACTAAAGTAAGACATACAGAGACCGCCCATACACCCTCTCTGGCCACATCTAAATGATCCTTAAGACCACCCACAATGAGATCAACATACATTTACAAGACATCAAATATATGAACATGAGATCCTCCTACCAAAGATGATTCTAAGGTTCACTTGAGTGAGTTGTAAAGAAACTTCCTATACAATCCCTTACACACAAACTTAAGAGATCCTATAGACTACCTAAGATAGAATCATTCTTAATTACTACGTTAGCATACATATAATATGACATTATCCCCTACAAAGGTGATCAAAAGACTTACTTAAGTAAACCAAGAAGATAACCTCCATAATGACCTCTCCAAGGTTAATTATGTAATCCTTAAGAATACCTATGTTTGGATCATATCTACATGATCAACTAGCTTCCCCAAATAGAGTCATTCTTAAGACTTAACTAGGTAACATAAGAAGTGATCATTCCTATGCCCTCTTAAAACCTACTAGATAACACTTAACTACTCTACATAAGTGCTACTTAATTAAATGTACTTTCTTAACTTAAGTCATTACATTTCATAGTTCATTCCAGATACATTCATCACATAGAGTACATTCAAGTAATGGTCTTGGAGAAGACCTAGGGACTCTAATTAACATCTTCAAATACTATTGTGCAATGTCTAGATAGCAGCTGATACCACCACCTAGACTTCACAGAACTTTTGTAATGCCAGTAGGTATCCCGCATATGATGATAATAGGCAATAAACGACATAGACCATGATAGTGAATCATGGAATCCAAAGTTCTAACCTAGTCCGATGATGGTGATCTACTTGCCAATGGTAGAACTTGGACGCATTCCATGTAGGCACATGTTTAAGGAATGTGAAGGGCGTGCTTTATATTCTACCCTCATCCTTTGACTAGAAATAATTCCCCTACCATACTTACTAGGTGCTAGCCTTTGTTCTAATAGAGTAGTTTTCATTAAAATTTCATATAAGGGGTTTCATATAAAGTTCGTAACCTAATCACATTAAACCTACCAAAGAAGTCCTCTAGGTATACCTTACAATGGTGAGTAGAAGCTAATTATGACTTTTCTGAGGTTTCATATTAAGGCGTTCCATCGAATCAACCTTAAGTCAATCATTTTTTTATTTGAAAGATACCATTACGTCTTTCGACTTCAACATTCATAAACTTACCACTAGGTTAAAGGTTTCACATAAAGGACCCTCTTAACATTATTAAAGGTCTTGCATAGCATTCATACATTGAAGAATAAGAGTTTTTAGAATGTAAGTCAAGACATCACATATTCACATTTATACACGCATCAAGTAAGAGACACAAGTTAACCATGACAAGACACCACATACTAAACCTTAACACATATTGGATGTCATTCATGAGTAACATTGGAATAACCATTATCATGTTTTTAAGTTATCATTTAAACTTCCATATCATAATCTACATAACCCTTATAGACTTATATAGTCAAGTAAGAACAATCATGCAACAACTTTAAGACTACGCACATAAAGACATTGTCGTAGTCTAACATGATTACCTAGGTAACATCAATAGAAGATACTTTCACATTAATTCACATATAGGTATATATGTTTATATCTCACATAATTGAACTATAAAAATCATCACATTACATAAAGTAGTGCCGAAAAGGCTATGATACTCTTATTGCATAGAGTAATGCCGACAAAGACACATCAATTCCAATAACACCGCCACCATAAGTGGACCATATAATTTACAACATAATTAAAGTTTAATTAACATAAAATAAAAGGAATTAAGTCAGAATACCCCATTCTATCTTACAACTTCGATTTCAAAGCTAAATTACCCAATTCGATATCATAACGCCCTTACTCATTGCCATAACCCTTACTCATTGCCATAACCAATAATTCAATACAATTATGTCAATAACCAATGAAACTAGGTCAATCAATTATATAATCATCAATCCAATACAATCTACATATATATTTTCTACAATTATCACATCAATCAGTAGCCCATACAAAAATATATTAGAATTCATAAGACTTAATTCAATATCAATTCAATAAGCTTAATATTCTATAGATCAAAGAATATTCAATACTCAACTAATTAAATTGAAACACCCTATAAACAATTAAATCATATACATATACTGGAATGAAGGGTTAATGGATAATATAATTTGAAAACATAAATTAAACATCAATAACTGCATATGTAACGTTTGCAAACCTTTTATGCAAGAACCCATAACTAAAAGTAGAAATTAGACTTTTCTATCTTTTTGAAATATTTGAAAATCATCTTTGAAATTATCTCTAAGGTGATAGAAAACCTTATATAATGAACAAGCATAACTTATTAGAAGAACCCAATAAAAATTGATGAACAAACTCCACTTAAGAACAATCTTCAAGCTCTATCTTCACCTTGAACTTTCATGGAGGTTGTTGGAGAAACTTTTTGAGGAGTTGTGTTTTGATCTAAGTTTTTGGGTTTAAATGAAATTTTAATGACTTATATAATCTTAAAATATCCATAAACACTCAAAGCAACCGTTCTCACACTTTATAAGACTTGGGGTTAATTTCCCAAAACCCCCAAGCTCGAGGGTGAGACCACACCCCGTTGATTGGGTCTTGTAGATTTATCCTGCTACTTCTCAACGTATGATCTTTCAAGCTTCATCGTTTGGGTCGTCGTTTATCCCTGCCTGGCATCGTTTGGGTCGTCGTTTAGCCCTGTCGCGTACATGGAGTCGTACACATACGGTTCCAACCCAAATATGATCATACAAGTTTAGCACCCATCATATCAGTTTATTCCAAAATAAATCACGTAAAACTAGAACAAACATGCATACACAAACAAGGTCATTTCAAGCCGAACCTTTCAAACGTCATAGACGTTCTTGAACATTTACATCCAAACTTCCCCAAACCGGACACACTGAATATATTATAACACCTTGAAAATCCAAGACATATTGTAAAGCCTAACATAGGTTTCATCATGTCTAAGTACTATTTCTAAGTGCATTTTAAATTAATATAGGGCATTTAGGAGTTTTAAGAACCAAAACATCCAAGAACGTCTATAACGTCTGGGAAGTTAGTAAAAAGGGGTGTTAGTGTACCTTAGCCTATTTGACCAACATTTAGGAGTCAGAAATGTATGAAAAATGGTGGAAAGATAGCTAATAGTGTTTAGGTGGTTTCTTGATTGAAAAGTTTGGGTCGACTCCGCAAGGACCAAACAAGGCCCCATGAGAAGGACTCTTGTAGTTTGATGCAACAATTCCTGATGGTGTGCATCAAAGGGACAGAAGACGGCACGTGTGTGGATCGATGGGAAATCGATGGCACAGTCGTCCCACACTAGGATGGTGGAGAAGATGCCTTCACCCACACAACCTTTGAACTCATCGACAAAGTGCAGAGGTGCAGACTACGGTCCGTGTGTGGATTGACGGGGCGTTTATGCCACTATCGTCCCAAACATAGACAATTGGAGGAAGCCCCTCGCCTGCACAGTCACTGACCAAGATGACGGAGTGCGGAATGGAGAGGGTGTTTTCCGTCGACTTACAGACGGCCGTCGATCAGGGTTTTGTTTGTGAGGGTCGACTTTTCTACCTAATTTAAGTCTGTGGCATTTAATTATTTAGGTGATTAGGTATGTTAATTAGGGGTTAAGTGTGTCTAATTATGTTGATTTAAGACCAAATATAAATAATCCCAATCCCCATTAATGTAAATACAAATCTGAAATAAACTATCTTTGTTCTCTCTTATTTCTCTCTCAAAATGAACTCACCCTTGAAGTCTAGCAAGGATTAGGTTTTGGGGGCAGGAATGTGACGAAATCACCATAAAATTATTGACAAAAGTTAAGGTATAGGTGCTATTCACCTTTCAGACTCTTTCCTCAAGGGGTTCCTTCAAAAATACATTTCAAAAGTTGAGTTTCTTATGGGTTTTATTCAATTACAAAATTGAAATTATGGATTGAGTTGATAATGATTTGATTGGGTTATATTAGATAGAAAAACATGTAATTAAACTTGTTTATGTAAATAATTGATGGTTTTGTTTAAATTGAAGAATATGATCCTCCATCCCTAACCCTATTTAGTGATCTTGACCTATATTGTATTGTGATCATTCAATTGACTTGATTGTTTATTTCATTACTATCCTATGTTTTTATAATAATATCATTAACATGAATTATAGTCCTATCATGCTAGTTCGTGAGATGTGATTTAGGTTATGAATTAAAATGTGAAATTAGCCTATGTATCTTGTCTGAAGTTGTGATCTATAGTTGATTTGTGTTATAGAGAGGAAATTGGTCTTGTTATCTTATTGGTTAACATTGTGTGATGATGTTACTCCCCAAATTGGTTTGAGTTATGGGTTGACGGTAAGACTTTAGTGATAGACTATGAGGAAGACTTGGTATGTCTTAGAATCTTTGTCCTTATTTTCAAATATGATTAATTGTTATTAAGTCATGATATTACATTGGAGTATGCCTTATACTCGGATTATAGGGTGGTATGCTGTAGAATTGCAATGGCTTGACTCTGTTGTGAGGTTGATTAAGGTATATATGATATAAGGTTTGTTAAAACTATCAATGTGCCTTAATATGCTAAGAAATGCTAATTTGTTAAACTCGCATATATGTATTGTGATGAAAGGACTTATACTCATACAATTCTTATTGAGCTATTAATGATGATTATTATAAAAGGGGTAGAACCTATGGCCTAAATAAAGTTATGATTGATAATTAAAGTTTAAAAGATATTTCAAAAAGGGAATCTAGCTTAGCATCGGGTGAACTTGATTGAGGAGTGTCCCTTCCGACATAAGGAAGGTAGGAACACTATATTACTCGTTAGATTAGAGATGATAATGCATGGCGCATAAAGAGGGTCCGAACTATATCTCCTAGTTCTTGAACTATGTTGCCTCCATAAGAATACTAGCTAGTGGATCCACGTAGTTGCTATGTGTCATGTTTTGGTACTACCTTGGCAAGTAGTCCTCCTTCATTTGGTCTATATAAGTTAGGGAAATATTTTCCCAAAAGGTAAAATGAATTAAAGAACGTCAACTCGAACCTGGAAAACCTAAGAGGTCTAGCTTTGTCTATGTAGGTTTATAGGACGCTACCTAAACGTTGCCCTAGTTAGCCTTCAGGGGATTCTTAGGAGGAGGTTCTTATATATATGTATAATATGATAAAATATGATGTATATATGATGAGCATTGCACATTGTTGATACTATATGTTGATTAGTTCATTTAATATTTTGTCTTGTGTTATAATATAACATATGATGAAATGTAAACCTAAATGCCATGATATGCAGATTTGGACATTGTTCATGTTTTCTTGTTGAGGATACATAATTTATTAAGGTTATGGGGATTTTTATGGTCATTGCACTTTTTACTTGATAAGTACAAGGGTAGTCGTCAAGCTCAATCAAGTGGTTCTAGTGATGCTCAAAAGACGAACCGCTTATATGCTCTCCGCTCTTAGGGTCAGCAAGAAACCTCTCCCAATGTGGTGGCCGGTATGTTGTAAGTTTTCTCTCTTTATGTATATGCCTTACTAGATGCTGACACTACTTTATCGTTTGTTTACACCTCTAGTAGCGAAAAAGTTTGATATTTTACCCGATATTTTGATTGAACCTATTTTATTGTCTACTCCGGTGTATGAGTCAATTTTTGCAAAAAGGGTGTATAGAAATTTTCCTATTATGTTCCCTAATAGAGTTTCTTATGTTGACCTATTAGAACTCAATATACTTGATTTCAATATTATATTGAGCATGGATTGGTTGCATGCATGTTTTGCATCCATTGAAGGCATGACAAGAGTTGTGAGGTTTAACTTCCCAATTGAACCCGTTGCTGAGTGGAAGGGGGTAAATTCTATTCCTACAGGTCATATTATTTCTAATCTAAAAGCATGCAAAATGATCTCAAACGATTGTCTATATAATATAGTAAGAGTCAAAGATCTAGACTCCGAAGTCCCTCCCATCGAGTCGATACTCATAGTGAGTGAGTTTGAACAGGTTTTCCCTAATGACCTTCATGGTATTCATCCCGAACGAGAAATTTACTTTTGCATTGATTTGCGGATAGAAATCCCATATCAATAACTCTTTATCAGATGTCTCCGACCGGGTTGAAGGAGTTAAAGGCCCAACTCCAGGATTTACTATATAAGGGTTTTATAAGGCCTAGTATTTCACCGTGGGAGGCTCCAGTTTTGTTTGCCAAGAAGACATATGCATCCTTGATAATGTGTTTGATTCCCACCAAATCAACAAGGTTCCATTAAGAATAAGTACCTCTCCCTCAGATTGACAACTTATTTGATCAACTCCAAGGGGCAATTTATTTTTTAAAAATTGACTTGAGATCGGGGTATCACCAACTTAGGGTGAGATGTAAGGACATACCAAAGATGTCCTTTTTGAGTAGGTATGGGAACTATGTTTTCATGGTCATGTCTTTCCGTATCACTAATGCTCCGGCGGCTTTTATGGACTTAATGAATTGAGTGTTTTGAAATTACTTATATTCATTTGTTATTGTTTAAATTGATGATATCTTGGTATATTCGATGAATGAGGATGATCATATGGGTTATTTGATGGTAATATTACATACCCTTAAAGAACATCAATGGTATGCTAAATATAGTAAGTGTGAATTTTTGTTTAGGTCGGTGGCTTTTCTAGGACACATCATATCTAGTAAGGGAGTTGAGGTAGACCCAAGGAAAACCGAAGCGGTGAAAAACTGGCCTAGACCATTTACTCTGACTAAATAAGGAGTCTATTGGGTTTAGCAGGTTACTATCAGAGGTTCATGGATAGTTTCACGTCCACTACGATTCCTTTGACTACTTTGACTCAAAATAGAAAGGAGTTTGAGTGGTTGGAGGCATGTGAGAAATATTTATAATTGTTGAAAAATAGGCTTACTTCCGCTCCGTGTTGACCTTACTAAAGGGTACAAAGGGTTTTTTATGGTGTATTGTGACTAATCACGAATGGGTTTTGGGTGTGTGCTTATGAAACACTGGAAGGTGATAGCCTATGCTTCTAGGAAATTAATGATACATGAGAGAAATTACAGCACTCATGACCTTGAGTTATCGGTCGTGGTGTTTACTTCGAAAATTTTGAGGCATTACCTGTATGGGGTTCATGTTGATGTTTTTATCCATCATAAGAGTATCTAATATGTTTTTACCCAAAAGGACTTGAATCTCAAACAAATAATATGGCTTGAGTTGTTGAAGATTACGATTTGAGTATACTTTAACACCCCGAGAAGGCTAATGTAGTTTCGGATTCCCTAAGTTGTATAACTATGGGCAGTGTATCCCATCTTAATGAAGCAAAGAAGGACCTAGCAAAGGAAGTACATAGGTTGGATAGGTTGGGGGTGAGGTTTGAGATTTCTCCGGATGGGGGTGCTATAGTTTATCATAACTCAGAGTCATCTTTAGTGGTTGAGGTGAAGTCAAAACAACACCTTGTATTAGCATTAAGGGATTCTAAAGAATCGATTATCGACAAGTTGACGAATCATTCTTCTAAGTGAGGGATGGTATGTTAAGGTACCAAGGGCGATTATGTGTTCCGGATGTACATGAGTTGAGGGATTAGATCCTAGAAAAATCTCATGGGTTCTACTACTCAATTCATTCGGGGTTGAAAACAATGTACCATGACCTAAGAGAGATATATTAGAGGGAATGTTTAAAAAGGGACAGAGCGGAGTTTGTCTCTATGTTTCAAAATTGCAAAAAAGTAAAGGCGGAACATCTAATGTCGAGCGGCTTCCTACCAGAGATCCAAAGTCCTATTAAGAAGTGCGAAGACATCAATATAGACTTTATAGTATGTTTACCTCGGACTCAAAAGTCTTATAATTCGATATTGGTGGTTGTTGATCGAATTATTAATTGTACTCTCTTTTTTCCCATCAAGTCTACATATTTGATGGAGGATTATGCAAGAACTTCCTAGATGAGATTGTGTGCCGCCATGGAATTCCTTATCCATCATATCAGATCAGGGCGCATAATTTACATCTGGATTTTGAAGGTTTCAAAAAGGTTAGGTACTATAGTGAAGTTATGCATCGCTTTTCATCCCCAAGTTGATGGTCAAGTGTAGCGTATGATACAACCATTTAAGATATGCTTAGGGCGTGCATCTTTGATTTTAAAGGAAGTTTGGATAGATATTTACCTTTGGTGGATTTTCCTACAAGAATAGTTTTCATCCATTTCCATTGCTCCCTACGAAGCCTTGTATTGTAGGAGGTGTAGGTCTCCTATTTGATTGTTCAAAGAGGTTCAGCCATCGCTTCTTGATCCCGAGTTGATTTATAATACTTTAAAAAAAATTCAAATGATAAGGAACCGGTTGCAAATGGCCTACTGTTGACAAAAGTCTTATGCCGATGAAAGGAGAAGGAATTTGGATTTTGAAGAAGGTGATAAGGTGTATTTGACAATTTCACCAATGAAAGGGGTGGTTAGATTTTGCAAAAAAGTTAAATTGATTCCTCTTTATGTGGGTCCCTATGAAAACATTCAAAGGGTTGGTAAGATTGCCGACAAATTGAAACATCCTTGCGAATTGGCTTCGGTTCATTTGGTTTTCCATGTTTCTACGTTGAAAAACTATATCGGTGATCTCGAGTCCATTCTTCCTATTGAGGGTCTTGGTGTCAAGGATGACTCTCTTATGAGGATGTTTCGGTTCAAATTATTGATAGTCAAGTCAACAATTTGAGGAATAAAGACGTGGTTTCATTAAAGGTGTAATGGTAAAATCATCTAGTAGAGGGTGCAACATGGAAGGCCGAGGCCGACATGAAATCCCGTTACCCTCATATTTTTGAGAATTAAGGTTAGTCATTCTTTTTTATAAAATAAATATGATTAGAAATTGATTTTTCTTGATTTTTTGATGAAGTTTTGAACATTATGCATTTTAGAAAAACTTACAGTGAAGTTACTGCAATATTTCTTTTAAAAATATGAAATTTTTATTTTTGCTTCTTTTGATTTATGTTGTACATTTATATATGGTGAGTCTTTATGAAATGCTAGGTAGCATGTTGTTAAGTTGAACTTTGTGCTGATTGACTCATGTAATGTATGTTGAGCTGATAAGTGTTGTGACAAGGAAACGTCTCATGATGAAGTGTTTTGAGCCTTATGTGTTGTGGTAATATGAGTTTATATATTTGCCTTATTGGAATGACATGATATATGTTGATATGATATTGTTGATTGGTTGGGATGCTAGTCTTGACTCTATTCCTTCCTTCAAAAGAATTTTAGTGTCATTCGGGGACGAATGTTCATAAGTAGGGGATAATGTAACACCTTGAAAATCGCAGACACATTGTAAAGCCTAACATAGGTGTCATCACGCCTAAGTACTGTTTCTAAGAAGATTTTAAATGAATATAGGAAATATAGGAGGTTTAAGAACCAAAACATACAATAACATCCATGACGTCCAGGAAGTTGGTTCAAAGGAGTGTTAGTGTAATTTAGCCTAGTTCAGTAACTTTTAGGAGTCAGAAATGTATGAAAACTAGTGGAGAGGTAGCTAATAGGTGTTTGCGTGGTTCCGTGGTACTACTCCCTAAGGACCAACAAAGGGCCCTTGAGGAGGACTCTTGTAGTTGGATGTAACAGTGCCCGGCAGTGTGCATTATGGTGATAGAAGAATGCATGAATGTGGATCGATGGGTTGTTTATGCCACCTTCATCCCATACTTAGGTTAGTGGAGAACGCTTATTCACCCGTACAACCTCTAAACTATTCGTTAGAGTGCATAGGTGGAGGCTATGGTCCGTGTGTGGATCAAAGTGGCATCGATGACATTGTCACCAAACACTTAGACAATTTGAGGAAGGCCCTTGCCTACAAAGACTCTGACCAAGACGACGGAGTGCAGGACGGAGGTGGTGCTGTCCGTTGACTAACAAACGGCCAGTCTAGAGGGGTTTCATCTGTAAGGGTCGAATTTCCTGCCCTACTTAAGTCAGTGTCATTTAATTAGTTAGGCGGTTAGGCGTTTTAATTAAGGGTTAAGGGAGTCTAAATAAATTGATTTAAGATCCAATATAAATACGCCCAACACTTATTAATATAAAGACAACTCTCAAATAAACTCTCTTCGTTCTCTCTTATTTCTCTCAATACATGAACTCGTTGTTGAAGACTAGCAAGGATAAGGGTTTGGGAGCTTGAAGGGGACTAATTCACTATCAAATTATTGACAAACATTAAGGTATGAGTTCTATTCACCTTCGAGACTGTTTCCTCAAGTGGTTCCTTCAAAAATAGATTTCAAAAGTTGAGTTGTCTTATGTGTTTCATTCAATTACGAAATTGAATTATGGATTCAGTTGATAAATATTTGATTGGTCTATATTGCGTATATTAACATGTATTTAAACTTTTGTATGGTAATCGTTGATGGTTTGGTCTAAATTGAAGAATATGATCCTTCATCCTTAACCGTAGGTAGTGATCTTGACCTATATTATATTGTGGTCTTTCAATTGAGTTGGTTGTTCATTTGATTACTATCCTATTGTTTTATTATATTTAATTAATATGAATTATAGGCATATCATGATTGTTCTTTAGATGTTTTTTAGGATATGAATTATAATGTGAAATTAGACTATGTATCTTGTCTCAAGTTGTGATCTAGAGTTGAATTGAGTTAAGAGATGCAACTGGACAAGTTATCTTATTGATTATCATTGTGTGATGACGTTACCCCACATATTGGGTTTATGATAAGACCTTGACGATAGACTATGAGGAAGATTTGGTAAGTCTTAGAATGTCTATGTCTAATTCAAATTGTGATTAATTAAGTCATGATATTACATTGGAGTAAGCCTCATACTATGATTATATGGTTGTATGATGTAGAATTGAAATATCTTGACTATGTTGTGAGGTTGATTATGGTAAATGTGATATAAAGATGGTCAAAACTATCAATGTGCCTTAATATGCTATAAAATACTAATGTGTTAACCTCACTTATATTAAATGTGATGAAAGGACTTATACTAATAAAATTATTATTGAGCTAATGATGATGACTATTATCCAAGGGGTAGACCCTATGGCCTAAATAAGCAACAATTGATTATAAAAAGCATAAAGACATTTCAAAAGGGGAATCTATCTTGGCTCCAAGTGAAGAAGATTGAGGAGTATCCCTCTCATAGAGGGAAGGTAGAAACACCATATTACTCTTGATATTTGAGACAATATTGCATGGCGCATAAAGAGTGACCCAACTATATCTCCTTGTTCTTGTACTATGTTTCCCCCATAGGAATGCTTTCTAGTGGATCCACATAGTTGCTATGTTTCATGTTTTTGTACTACCTTGAAAAGTAGTCCGCCTTCTTTCGGTGTATGGTTCTATGACACCAGATTCCACTCCAGCTCATGTGGTCTATGTCAGTTAGGGCAAGACGTTCCCAAAAAGTAAAACGAATTAAAGGACTTGAACTCTAATTTGGATAACCAAAGAGGTCTAGCTTGGTCTAGGTAGGGGTATGGGACTCTACCCAAACATTGCAATAGTTAACCTTGTAGGGAGTCTAAGGAGGAGGTTCATATATATGTTTATGTTTTGTTAACATATGATGTATATATGATTACCATAAAACATTGTTGATACTATATGTTAATTAGTTCTTCATGAATATCCCTTGGGTTATAATGTTAATATATGATGAAATGTAAACCTAAATTCCGTGATATGTAAACTTGGACATTGGTCATGTTTTCTTGTTAAGGATACTTTTTTGAGTAAGGTTATGGGGCTTTTATTTATAATTGCACTTGTTGACTTCATAAGGACTTGTGAGTAATTGTCTTGCTTATTAAGATATGTTTGAGTCTTATTCATTCTTCTGATATTATTCCTTCATGTTACGGTTATAGTAAATCATTGTTTTCAAGTATGTTGGGATAAGTATTACTATTTAAGATAGTAAGCATGTTAGGTTTGTTGATATGACTTACCTGACTTTGCATTAAGTCTCTAAAGGGGTAATTTTGCATGATTTGATAAAAATTCCTTTTAGCATGTTTTGCTTGTGTATGTGCATAAGACCTCTTACTTTTTATATGTGGAGTACTAACCCCATTTTCCTCCCTTTTTCCCAAGCATTTTAGGTTCCGATCGTTGAAGAGTTTTTAAGGCGATATCATTGAAGGCTTGGATTCTTTCTTTCATCCAAATAGGGTATGTCAACTTTTTAGGGTAATGCCATCCTTTAGCTTATGGATTTTGTTATGAGCTTAATTACTCGTTTATTTCTTTAGTTTTTAATAGAGTATTGTACATTCGTATGACCTATACATGGTCCTGTTGGATTCATGTAAGGGCTATGCCTATATTGTGATATTCATATACATAGTATGAGATGAGACACTCGTTGAGACTATTTATATATTTTACATATATGTATGTTCAACAAAAGTAGATGGTTATGTAAGATTCCTATACGAAGTGTCTATTTTTACTCGATATTAATATATTATGTTTATGTAGAGGTCTATGTAAATCTCGATGTAGTGATAATGAAAGTGTTAAAATTTTCCGTATTTTACAACCTATGAATGTAATGATATGAAACTAAGAGGCTATTCTTAGTTCTTGAAAAGGGAGACTACGCCGTTACATCTAAGGGATAAACCCAAATGTGACATATATACACCATCATAACTGATTTAAGGACCCTATAACCTAATGAATCACTTATAAACACATAAAACCACATATGAGGCACATAATTGAGTTTGTCGCCGAACGTTTGACTTTCAAAGCATCTAAATTGGTAGACACTTCTTCAAACATCCATTATAAACCATTTTAGGACCTTAGACCATCATGACAAACATGTTAGACTCTAGTTTACCTATGTCTTTTTTGGGTTCTTAGATTCTCACCCACTTGGTCAACAATCGTCCTTGAATGACACTTGCCACTCTCCTAACATTCCCAGGAATAGAGATTTAACTCAACAACTCATGACAATACCAAAAAATACATAATCAAGAAGAAAACATCAATTTCAAATAGTCAAGAAATTCACAACATAAAAAGAAACTAAAAGGTATTTTATAACTCATTATGCTATAAAACTCACATGCGTTATTCCAAATAACAAAAACTCATTTTAAATTATTAATCATACTCATACATAAATTCTAACCATGCTACAACATTTTTCGAGCAAAGAATGAATTAGTAAATTTTTCAAAATTCCCACAGTGAGCTACAGTGAACATGCATCACAATTTTAACAATGCAACACTTATGAAATTCCATATAAGTGCACAACAAATCGAACTCTGATAAATATTTACACCTGCTCACTACTCAACTATATGAAACAATTAGCATCCTACACTAGATGCAAATTAATCATAAGGAAGATATCATGCATGAAAAACTCATTTCCTCAATATATATATATATATGTTTATATATACATATAAACATATATATATACCTATATACATATACATATATACATACATATATAAATATACATATATACATATACATTTATATGTGTATATATATATATGTATACATACATATCTATATATATACACATATATATATATAGATAAATGTACATATGTATATATAAAGAAAGGTTAAGGGCACCTCAGTCCCAACAGCAACTTGTATAACTCTAGTTACCAAGAACTCATTTTTTTAGGCTTGAATAAACATAAAAAGAAAGGTTAAAGGGCACCTCAGTCCCAACAACCATACTCTTCACCATACTCCCCCATATATGAGAAAGCCATTCTAAGGTCAAGATAATATCTACAACAATGGACTCCCTTAAGGAACCTTAAACCTTATTACTACTTTCTCACCAAATCTATCTCATGAATCTAGAGACTCTCGCAGGTCTCGTCATGTAACCAGTACATCCCCCTTACTAGGAGACTCCTCTTTACTCTTTCAAATGTCATCACCTTCCTTTCTATGATTTGATCTTAAATACATTTAAACAACCTCAACAACCACTCCTTCACTTTCACACACTATACCTTACTATTTATTTCTACTTAAATACCCTTCAAAAGGTAAATTTAACCTACCTATGTTCAAAACCACCCTCTATCACACCTCATCTAACAATGCACTTCTTATATTTTCTCTCCCTCAATCCAAACTTCATAAAGTCACCCTCAAGGGACAAACACATAAGGGAAACAAGGGAAAGATACCACATAAAAATCTCATAGGTATGATTAGATGAATCAAGAAGTCAAGATTTTCTTAGCACCCAATAGCCACCTACTGTGGCACACTGCACATAATAAACAAGACTCTACTAGATGTGGTTCATGAGACAACTAAGACACTGCCTACACCTTATGCTCTGATACCAAGCTTATCACGACCTACAAGTACACCCTAAAATTTATTCTGTCCTTCTGTCACCACACAACAAATGAGACTTGAAGAAGTCTCATCTAAGCTACTTGTACCATTCATTGCATAATAAACATACTAAAATGAGTATGAATTTAAAACTTTATTCATACAATAAGAACTCTTTTCACAATAATCATACATGCGGAAGACTTTCCTTTAAAACATTAAACCATTACAACATATCATTGAACCATCTATACTTTAGAGTATACAACACATTTGACTAAGCTCGTGCAGGACATAAAATAAAGACTAATGACATAAGGGAACACGTGTGAATGTTGTCCTCGAATCAATGAGGACTCACCATTACTTCATCTTCAAGTCTTAGAAACCTATCCATCCTCTATGGCACATCAAGGCTTCCAATTCCATAAACTTTAGTCAAAAAGGAAAATAAAAGGGGTTATGAAAAACCCCTTTCTTAGCACATTAGATGTACTAAGTATGGAAACTATGGAAAACCATTAAAAGACATTTAGTAAATAACATGCTTTTCATGATTTTATTATTAAAACGTCATAATATAAACATAAGAACAACATTTAACAACTTAAAAACACATAATAAATCATTTAAACAATAAATCCTATTTTTAAGAAGCAATACGATAAACTTACTTAATTGTATAGTGAAGTTTATAAGCTTCTCTTAGCACAGTTCTTAACATATAATTCCCTTACTAAAATCTATACTAAGACTCACTTAAGTAAGACAAAGATAATCCACTCAACACCCTCTCAAGGAAAATCTAATTGATTTTTAAGACAACCCATAATTAGATCAACATACATTTTCAAGACATCATACATATGAACATGAGATCCTCCTACCAAAGTTGATTTGAAGGTTCACTTGAGTGAGTTTTGAAGTGACAGCCCACAGAATCCCTTGCACACACACTTAATAGATCCAATAGACTACTTAATATAGAAGCATTCTCATTACTACGTTAGCATACATATAATATGACTTTCTCCCCTACAAAGGTTATCAAAACACTTACTTCAGTAAATCAAGAACATAACTTCCACAATGATCTCTCCAAGATTACCTAAGTATTCCTTAAGAATATTTAAGTTTTGATCATATATACATAATCAACCATCTTCCATAGATGTAATTCTTAAGATTATCTAGGTAAGATAAGAAGTGATCATTTCTATGCCCCCTTCACACCTTAACTAGAAAACCCTCTACAACTTTAGATAAGTTCTACTTTATTTAACATACATTCTTAACTTAATTCATTGCATTCCATAGTTTTTTTAATAGTCTTTCACCACATAAAAAAATTCAAGCAATTGTCTTGGAGAAGACATAGGGAACCTTACTAACATACTCAAAGGTTATGGTTCATTGTCTAGATAGCGTCCCATACCATCACTTAGACTTCATAGAATATATCTAATGATTGTAGGTATCCCGCATGATGAGAATACGTACTAACTAATACAAACCAATGTAGAAAAGCATGGAATTTGGATGTCTAACCTACTTTGATAAGGGTGTTATACTTCCCAATGGTATAACTTTAACACATCCCATGTAGGCACATGGTTAAGGAATATGAAGGGCGTGTTTTGAATTCTAGTCAAATCCTTTGACTAGAACTAGTTCCCATACTATACTCACTCGATGCTAGCCTTTGTTCTCATAGAGTAATTTTCATTAAAGATTCATATAAAAGGAGTTCCATATAATGTTCATAACTCAATCATATTAACCGTACCTAAAGGGTTCTCTAGGGCTACCTTCCAATGGCGAGAAGAAGCTCATGATGACTTTCCTAAGGTTTGATATGATGCCTCTCCTGTCAATCAACCTTAAGTCCATCATTCCTTTACTTGAAGGATACCAATAAAACTTTTCGAGTTCAACATTCATAATCTTACCACTAGGTTCATGGTTTAACATAAAGGACCCCCTTAAAATCATCCAAGGTCTCACATATCATAAATCAATTAAATACTAAGCGGCTTTAGAATTTAAGCCTAGACATCACATATTCACATTCATATATTCATCAAGTAAGAGACACAAGTCAACCAAGACAATACACCACACACTTCACCTTAACGCATATTACATGTCATTCTTAAGTAACTTATGAATGACCATTATATCTTTAAGTCATCCTATACACTTCCATATCATCATAAATATAACCATTATAGAATCATATCGTCAAGTATGAGCAATCATGCAACAACTCTAAGTCTACGTACACAAACACATAGTCCTAGTCTAATATGATCACCAAGATAACATCAATAGATGCACACATACTTTAACATTACTTCACACATAGGTAGATATGCTCATACTTCACATAACTCAACTACACAAATCATCATAATACATGAAAAACTGCCGACAAGGCCATGGTCGTCTTATTTGATATTGCAACACCGACATGGACACATTAATTCGCATAACACCGCCTCCATAACTGGACCATACCAATCAAAACATAATTAAATTCCAATTAAAATAAATTAAATTGAATTAGGGCAGTGTACCCCAACTCCATATTACCACTGTGATTTAAAGGCTAAACCACCCAATTCAATATCATAAGGCCCTTAGCCATGGCCATAACCAATATTTCAATACAATTATATCAATATTCAATGAAAATAGGTAAGTTCATTTCATACTAATTAATATAATACAACCTAGATATCAATTTACAACAAAAATCACATCAATCAATAGCCCATAGAAAACTAAAATATAATTTATAAGCCTTAAGTAAATATCAATTCAATATAAGACTAATATTAAATAGATCTCAGAATATTCAATACTCAATTGATCAAATTGAAATAGTCTATAATTCAATCAATCATAATATATACATGAATCCAAAGCCCATAACAATCTACATTTGAATTCATCAATATCAAAGCATGATCACATAACCCATATTTTAGTCAAATGAATAGATTTGTGAAGGTCAAGGGTTCATGAAGAATTTAATTGGAAAACATAAATTTAACATAAATAACATCATATTGTAACATTTGAAAACCTTGCATGCAAGAACCCAAGAAGTAGAGTAGAATTTGGACTTTTTTATCTTTTTGAAATATTTGAAAATCATCTTTAAAATTGGGTATAAGGTTATACCCAACCTTAGATTAAGAACTCCCATACCTTATTAGAATAACCCAATGATAATTGACTATGAAATTAATATTCCGAAATCCCCAAGCCTACACAACAAACGTACTTATTTCTTCAACTCCATCAATATTTTGTCAAGATGTTGCGTAGATTCACCGCAACCACTAATGATTACTAGTAGTTGTTATGAACTATAAAAGCACCATTCGGGGAAGATTACAATCGATCACCCAATCTATACAACCTATGAACATCTTTCACTAGGTATTTCTACCCTTCTTTTATATGAGACACACTATCCATGGTCATAAGACATAAAGTATCTGCAAGCACATTGGCTTTGTTGAGGTGGTAGAGAACAATCATGTCCTAATATTTCAATAATTATAACCACCTTGTCTATCGGAGATTCAACTCCTTTTGAGTAAACACATATTGAAGACTCTTATGGTTGGTAAACACATCCACATGAAAACCATACAAGTAATGCCTCTATATTTTCATAGCAAAAACTATGGCCGCTAATTGAAGATCACTAGATGGATAATTCTTCGCATAAACCGTGAGTTTTCTAGAGGTATAGGCTACTACTTTCTCATGTTGTATAAGAACACAACCTATGTCTACTTGGGATGCATTACAATACACCGCAAAAACCTTTGTACACTCCGGTAAAGTCAACAGTGCAGCGGAGGTAAGCCTATCTTTCAAAATTTTAAATAGTCTTTCACATGCCTCCAGCCACTAATATTTCACTCTTTTGCGTGAAGGTGGTCAAAAGAGAAGCAATGGATGAAAACCATCCACAAACTTCCTATAGTATCCAGCTAAACCAAATAAACTTCATATGTTTTTTGGAGAAAACCATCTAGGGCAGTTCTTAGCTGCCTCGGGTTTCTTTGGATATACCTCAATACCCTTAGTAGAGATGTTATGACAAAGAAATGTCACTAGTATCAACAAAAATTAACACTTGCTATACTTGGCTTTACAGTGATAAAATCACAATTCATAAATAATGCCTACAAAACCATGTTCAATATGATTCATAAAGTAATGCCCACAAGGGCATGTTCAATACAATTCATAAAGTAACGAGGAAAAGGCCATGTTCATCATACAACATAAATAACGCTGATGAGCCCACATAATTCATAAGTAAATTATATAGCACCACCACTATAAGTTGACCATACAAATCACATAATTAAAGACCAACATTACATTAAAAAGATAATTAGGGCAACGTACCACCAATACATTCCCACCACTTCAATCAATATTTATATCATCCAATACAATACAAAAAGGCCCTCACACGTGGCCATGATCATGCATTAAATACAAATAATATATTACTCAATGGTTAAGAAAACCTATGCATCAATCCAATACAATTCTTACATCATTCTATAGCCGATAGAAAACTTCACTAAAATTCATAAGCATGGAGACATAAAATAGTTAAAAGTAGGATTGCATGGTTTGCATGGGTTCATATAATTTTTACGTTAAAATCTTTAAATTAAAATATATTAAATCATAATAATAATTTTCAAAACCTTTAATGCAAGAGCCCATGGTTTGATTACAAACTTGGAGAATTCATATTTTTATCATCTTTGAAAAATTATTGGAATTGACTCCTTGATGAAACAGATTTCAAGTATAAAGAAACCTTACCTTAATTTTAATGAAATGCCCACAAGATTTATGGATAAAAACTTGAGAAATCTATCTTGTTCCATTGAGCTCCCAAGCACCAACAATGGAGGTTTTGGAGAGTACAAATGAGAGTTTTGGTTTGAGTCAAGAGTTTAGATTTGATTGGTTAGCTTAGGGATATAAAAAGGTATAATAACCATCAATATGTCACCCCTAACTTACCCAAAGGACACCTGAAAATATTTGATAGTTTAACCAACTAAAATTTGGATTAAAAATAACACAATGAAATCTTGAAGTTTACTGCATGTCGCGGAGGCATTTTCAAATCTTTTTTTTGGAAAATTTTGAGACAGAATGTTTCGTGAAAGCACTGAATTGTAGAGAAAATATTTTGCCCATTTTTGGGCAAGATGAGAGACATGCAACCACTACCAAATTCTGGCTAGCGCTGCATCTTGCCTAGCCACTTTGGGTCCGCATTGTGGACCCTTTGGCTGGCCCCCTAGGTGTCGTTGTAAGACGTTATGACCTTTTTAATATCAGGATACACGTAGGAACCATGATTACTGAATTCCACCTTAAAATCACCCCCCAAAAAAATCACTACAAAACACTATGACACACTAGTTCTACTTCGACTAGTTTAAAAACATCTTGGACGTTCTTGGATGTTTGACTTCCAAAAACTTTCAAACTTTATATACAACCTAAGAACACTATTTTTAACCATTTTATCTATTTAAAACATCATGACACAACCAAAGCACCCTCTAGTACCGGCTTGACACTTCCTGAAGTGTTTTTTACCACAAGTAGCACAATAATGCCTAACCTCTTGGGAACCACCACCTCTCTCATTAATAGCCTTAGGAGCAGAAGAAGAATATTTATTTGGATCCCTCTACTTAAAATTAGGTTGAAATTGCTCATCGGTTCTTCCCGTCTTGGCATCTCTACTTCTTCTCCCAAGTTTAGACTCTTCAATGGATTGAGCATACACCATAAGCCTAGATATATTAATTTCACCACGGAACATGGTTGTACAACAGTCTTTCTTCACAATATCTGAAACAACATTCAAGAAACTACTTATCTAATCCCTAGTGTAAGACACCAAGGATGTAACATAGTTAGACAATAGGATAAACATCGAGTAAAGCTCCTCAACACTCATGCTACCTTGCCTAAGGTTTATAAATTTCTCAATCTTAACCTCCCTCTTCTCACGGGGAAAGTACCTTTCTAAAAAAGCCTCCTTCAATTTTTCCCACTCTAAGTGAGTCGATTCTACTAGTCTACTATCCATCCATTGAGTAAACAATGCTTGAGCTACATCTTTCACTTGATACGAAGCTAACTCAGCTTTTACCCTGTAAGTCACTCACATAGCATGCACTATCTTATACACCTTATCCATGTAAGCTTGGGGATATTCTCCCACCTTAGAAATAAAGAATATAGAAGGATTCATCCTTACAAAGTCCATCAATATAGATGTCAAAGTAGTGTCCATTACATTCACCCTAGGATCAATGTATCTATTCAGTTGAATTGTCATTGCTCGGGCTACGGTACGGAGAGCTCCTCAAATTTTCCCATTAGCCATTTCTTGGGTAACCACCAGAATATCATTATCTCTTTCCACAAAAGGGACCTGATCATATTAAGCTCCTTTAACAGATTAAGGAACTTGTACACCTTGGGGAGGATGTCCCTTGTTCTCATTATTCACCTCAACCCTCCTAGATGGTTTCCTCCTTTTATTCATTTTTTGATAAAAACAAGGAAAACAATGAGAAAGGGACACTCATAACTTTTACTCTACGACAAAACATAGGAGTATAAAAGAAGGGAAACTCTATTGTCCTGTAGCCTTTCTTTCATGGATGTATTGCGACTAACACCAATGAATAAGACTCTAGTAGATATGGCTTTTTAAGACTTTTGGATTTGTTACTAGTACTTCATAACCTTATGCTCTTATGCCAAGATTTGTAAATACCCAAGAGTACCCCCTAGAAGTTAGTTAATTCAAAAAATGAAACATGGCGTACTCGACATTTCGGAGGTCTTGTACAAGCCCTTTCGTACCATTAATTGCACACATGTATGAAAAGTATTATGGAATTAACACTTTTCACACAAGTAATAATACTTCAAAATATATATTTTATAGAAAATCATAATGAAAGAGTAAATTTCAAAGTATCCATTTTAGACATACGAATATATATTGGGACACGACCCAAACTTAATTATATAAAAAATAACAAATTCTATTATATTTCTTTCAAGAATGAAATCCAAACATCAAGATGTCCTCGAATCTAGTGATGACATACCAACTCTTTGCTTGAATGAACATTTATCCAAGCTTCCACTTTGGGACTCCTCTCAAATGCAACCTACATCTTTAAAGAGAGATAAAATGTGTGGAATTAGTACAAACACTTGTACAAAGTATGATATAATGCATAAAATCATGATAAATGGACTTTTGTATAAAAATTCTATTTTTGATTAAAATATCATAGTTTAAATATAAGACCAACATTAAACACCTTAGAAACATATAAGATATCACATAAGCATTTTATCAAATATTGAAGAATGTTAAAGTGAACTATATACCTTTATAGGGAACTAAATTAAACTTCATAGTGACCTCTTTTAGCTTGCTACCCTCTCACCAAAGACTATCCTAAGACTCACTTAAATGAGACAAAGAGAGATAGTCCATACACCCTCTCTAAGCACACCTAATTTATTATTAAGACTACCTAAGATAAGATCATTATCACTTTATTTGTTAAACTCCCTTCCTAGAGTTACTCTAAGACTCTTATAAGTAAACATGAAGAGACCGCCATACACCCTCTTCAAGCCTACCTAATAAATACTGAAAGCTACTCTAGCTAAATACTTTTTCTTTAACACTCCTTTACTAATGTCATTATGTTCACTAATTCATTTAGAAAACATTCATCACTTATGGACATTTATATAATGGTCTTTAATAATACCTAGGGCCCTCACACACAAACATCTTTAAAGCCTAATCGTACAATGTCTAGATAGGGTCCCATTCCACTACATAACTTCATTGTTATTATCCAACACTATGTATCCCACATGATGAGAAAAGGCAATTACCAACATAGACCATACTAGCTAGGCATGGATCCGGAGTCATGAACCTACACCGATGAAGGGTGTTCTACTTGCCAAAGGTAGCACTAGGACAAATTCCATGTAGGCACATAGTTAAGGAATATGAAGGTACTTTATGTACTATAGTATCATTCTCAACTAGAAATACATTGTAATCTAGTAGCCTTCTGAAGTAGAGCTACAACCCATAACATATTCATTAGGTTATAGCCTTTGTTCTCATAGAGTAAGTTCTATGAAAAGGGGCATTTGAAAAGGTACCATCTCTTAGTCTTACCTATTCATAACACACCAACAAAAGATGGGTCCACTAAGGATGCCAACTAATGATCTATAAGGATAGATAATTCTTAATCTTCTTTCTGTATCGAAGGTTCCGCATATTAGTCATGCTTAGAAGGGCACCATCTTAGGTATACCGATCCTAGACTTTTATTAAACATTAATCGTCATATGAAATGCTTAATAGTTTTCAAGTATCATATAGGATAACAAGGTCGACCTACAAGGATAAACTAGTCACAAAACTAAAGACATCACCCTAGTCTGTTATGATCAAATAAAGTCAACTAGGAGAGTTCAATCTCTCTCTCACACACATATCACAAAGTCCATCACATTGCTCATATTCAATTCATAACATGATAATATCACCATTCATAATAAAATGCTGACTAGGACATGTTCAATACTATTCATAAAATAACTCCCACAAGGCCTTGTTCAATACAAATCAGAAAGTAATGTCGTCAAGGCCATGTTCATCATACTACATAAAGTAACGCTGACCAGGCTGCATTATTTAAAATTAAAGCACAAAGCACCGCCACAATAAGTGGACCACATAAATCACAACATAATTCAAGACCTAAATTTTTGTAAAATAAATATAATTTGGGCAGCGTACCACCAATCCATTCTCACAACTTCAATCCATAGCTAAATCATCCAATACAATATCAGAAGGCCCTAACATGTGTCTTTGATCATCAATTAAATACAAAAATCATAATACTCAATAAATGTAGGTCAATTCAATGTGGATTTATTAATCTAAGACATCCTATTCATCAATCCAATACAATTCTTACATGATTCTACAACACATAAGAAACTACTTTAGCATTCATAAGCATATCGACATGATCATTAAACCTATAAAATAGTAAACACTAGGATTGAAAGGGTTCATAGAGATTTAAGCTTAAAACCATCAAATTAATATAAATTTAATTATAATTCAATGTTTCAAAAACATTAATCTAAGAACACATGGCTAGATCAAAAAATTAGGGAATTCATGTTTTGATCATCTTTTAAAAATCTTTGGAATTGAAACCTAAAAAAAAGATATTTCAAGGTTGAAGAAACCATACCTTAATTGTGATGTAATTCCCACAAGATTTATGGTAAAAAATTTGAGAAATCTATCTTCTTCCTTGGAGTTTTCAAGCATCAACAATGGAGATTTTGAAGAGAAGAATGGAGAGGTTTTATTTTGAGTTTAGGGTGTAGCTTTGATTTGTGAGTTTAGGGGTTTCAAAAGGTCGAATAACTGTCAATAAGTCACCCCTAAATTATCCAAAACACCCAAGAACTTATTGGACAATTAAACCAACTGAAATTTTACTTAAAAACGATGCAACATAATCTGGAAGTTTACTGCATGACTTGCAGCCAATGCCAGATTCTGGCTTCCGCAGCAGCTTGCCTTGCCCACATCGGGTCCTCTTTGGGGACCCTTTTGCTGGCCCATGGGGCGTCATCCTTGGATGTTATAATTCTTTTCATATCAGGCTACGTAGGAATCATTGCTAATGAATTTCACTTTCAATCCATCCCTCAAAGCATCACTAAAAACACTACCACGCACTAGTTCAAGTTCGACTAGTTTTCGTACATCTAGGAAGTTCTTGGACATTTGACTTCCAACACATTCAAAATTTATATACTGCCTAAGCACATTATTATAAATCATTTTATGACTTTAAAACATACTGACACAACTGTTAGGCTCTATCTCAACCTAGCTCATTTTGAGTGTTTAACAATAGTCCCCCACTTGGACAACACTGGTCCTCGAACGGCACTTGCTATTCTTTTTAGACACTATCCAGAGATAAGAAACTCAAGTCTAGCAAAACATAATACCACACAATACACAATAAACACATGTAGGAGAGACATTAATTTCACATACTTTAAGACACTCAAACACAACAAGAAGGTAGGAACTATATCTACAACTCACAATGCAATAAGATTCACATTTTCATTTTATATACGAAGAACCTCCTTATCTACATATTATGATGCTCATATAAAACATTTTAATAGACATCAGAAACATTTTTCATGAAAGAACAATCCAATCACTATTTCAAAATCTTTACACTGACCACCAAATTCTTTACAATGAAACATGCTCAATTTTTTAAACATGCAACTCTTAAGAAATTTATGATGGAAGCATGACAATATGAGAGATAAAATCATATAAACTCGGTATAAACATAATCATAACTTTATAAAATTCACAATGCAAGAAATCAATGAAATTCGATTTAAACTAAACTCCTAAACACAATGAAACATGCAACATGCTACTATGACATTAGGTCTCTCAAGCTTAAATTGAATAAATGAAATGACAAAACAATATACAACCCAACTACACGCAATACTCTCCCACTTGGAAGGAACTCATATAACTAAAGAGAGAAAACAATAACTTACCCCCATCATCATCATCAACCATGTTTGTTCCTTTTCCTCGAAGAGCATTTAAGCGATTCCTCTTTGGAGTACCACAATGCAGAACATTATGAGGAACTTTCTTATTCCCTTTTCCTCTAGCCGCATTGGTAGGACAATAACTCACCTTGTGATCATCCTTCCCACAATAAATGCATCCACTAGTACCGTCTAGACACTTACCAAAGTGCTTATTCCCACAATTAGCACAAGTAGGCCTACCCACTTGAGTACCGCCAGCTCTTTCATAAATAGAGTAAATAGCATTAGAGCCATCTTGATTTGTATCCCTCTTTCTAAACTTAGGTTGAACTTGCTCATTGGTTCATCCCCTCTTAGCATGTCTACTTCTCCTCCCATATTAATTTGTTAAATGGATTAAGCATACACCATAAGCCTAGATAGAGTGATGTCACAATCTACCATGGTTTTACAACACTCTTCCTTCACAATATCTCAAACACCAGTCAAGAACATACTCATATTATCCCTAGGGTTAGAATCCAATAATGGAGAATACTTAGACAATAGGATAAACTTTAAGGATTGCTCTTCAACACTCATTCTACCTAGCCTAAGGTTTCTAAATTCGTGAATCTTAACCTCCCTCTTCTCACAGGGAAAGTACCTTTCTAAGAATGATTCCTTAAACTATTCCCACTCTAAGGGACCTGATTTAACCGGTCTACTATCCTTCCGTTCAGTAAACGATACTTGAGCAACAACTTTCAATTGATACGAAGATAACTCTGCTTTCTCCAAAAAAAGTCACTTACATAACATGCTCTATCTTGTACACCTAACCCAAGACACATTGGAGATATTCTTCCACCATAGAACCAAAAATGATTGAAGGATTCATCCTTACAAAGTCCCTCAGTATAGATGTCATAATACTCTCCAAAGTATTCACCCTAGAATCAATGTCTCTATTCACTTGAGTTGTCATAGCTCGGGATAGGGTAAGGAAAGACTCTCTAATCTCCCCATTTTCCATTTCTAGGGGAACCACCGGAACCTCATTTCTTCCGTCGACAATAGAAACCTGATCGTCTTATGCACCTTGAACACTTTTAGGAACTTGAATACCTTGTGGTACTTGTCCACCTTGGGGAGAAAGTCCATCATTCAGTTCATTCTCCTCAACCTCCTCGTCGATGTGCTTCTCGTATTTATCATTCTATAATTAAAAGGAAACCATAAGAAAAGGACACTCTTAACTTTTACGCTACGACAAGACATAGGAGTATAAAAGAGAGGAAACTCTATAGTTCTATAATCTCTCATTCATTGATGTGTCACAACTTAAATCAATGAACAAGACTCTACTCGACGTCTATTTTTGAGTCTTTTTGATTCCTAGGTAATACTTCATAACCTTATGCTCAGATACCAAGCTTTGTCAAAACCTGAGAGTACCCCTTAGACTTTAGGGAATTCTTAGATCGAAACACGGCGTACTCAACCTCTTGGAGGTCTTGTACAAGCCCTTTTGTACCATTTATTGCACACATGAATAAAAAGTAGTGTGGAATTAAAACTTTTCACACAAATAATAATACATCAAATATCTCTTTTATAGAAAAGCATAATGAGATACTAAGTCTCAAAGTCGCAATGTTAGACAAATGAATATATTAGGACTGCCCATACTTCATCAAATAGAATATAACTATGTCTATTACAATACTTTCAATAAGTCAATACAAACATCAAGTTGTTATCAAATGTAGTGAGAACATAGCTACTGTTTGCTTGAATGATCACTAATCAAAGCTTCCACTTTGAGACTCCTATCAAATTCCACCTTCACCTTTAGATATATATCAAACATATGGAATTATTAAAAGCACTTGTACTAAGTATAGCACAATGCATAAAATCATGATAAACAAATTCTTGTATAAAACATGCTATTTTTAATTAAAATATCATAGTATAAGCATAAGAACAATGTTTAACACCTTAGAAACATATAAGATATCACATAAGTATTTTTAGAATGAACTATATTCCACTTCACAATGACATCTTTTAGCTTGCAACCCTCTAACCAAAGGTAATCCAAAGACTTACATAAGTGAGACGAAGAGAGACCGCTCATACACCCTCTCTAAGCTCACCTAAATTATTCTTAAGACTACCTATGATAACATCATTCTCACATTATTCGTTTAACTCTCTTCATAGAGTTACTCTAAGACTTACCAAAGTAAAACATGAAGAGACCGCCCATACACACTTTTCAAGCCTACCTAAGAAATCCTCAAAGCTACTATAGGTATGTAGTTTTTCATTAAAATTCCTTTACTAAAATCAATATTTAAAGTAAGTCCATTTAGAAAACATACATCACGTATGGAAATTTTACATAATGGTGTTTAAGAAGACCTAGGGCACTCACACACTATCATCTTCAAAGCCTAATTGTGCAATGTGTAGATAGCGTCCCATTCAACTACCTAAACATCATAATACTTATCCAACACTAGCATGTGTCACACATGAAAAGAATTGGAAATAACCGATAAGGAACCAAATTTCTTGGAATGGAATCTGGAGTCGTAAACATACTCCGATGGAGGGTGTTCTACATGCCTAGAGTAGAACTACGACACATCCTTTTTAGGGACATGGTTAAGGAATATCAAGGTCATTTATGCACTCTAGTCTCCATTACAAGTAAAGAAAAATTTTCCCCTAGTCTCCTTCTTAAGTAGATCTATATTCTATAACATATTCACTCGGTGCTATCCTTTGTTGTCATAGAGTATGTTAAATGAAACGGGGAATATTAAAATGTAAAATATCATAGTCAGTACCTAGTCGTAACTGACATACAAAAAATGTGTCTACTAGGGCTACCACTCAATGGTCTATAACATAGCTCGTTCTTTACCTTTTTTGTATATAGAATGGTCCACATATTAGTCATGACTAGAAGGGAATCATATTTGGTCTACCGATCGTAGACTTTCATTAAATATTCATCTTCATATCACATACTTAATAGTGTTCCAGTATTATATAGGATAACAAACTCAACCTATCAAGATACACTAGTAATAAAACTAGAGACATCGCCCTAGTCTATCATAATAAAATATAGTCAATTAAGAGTGTTCAATAGCTCTCACACACATATATCACAGAGTCCATCACATTGATCATATTCAAGTCTTAACATGATAATATGACCTTTTATAAAATAATGCCGAAAAAACAATATTCAATAAAATTCATAATGTAATTCAGATAAGTTCATGTTTAATATAATTCATAAATTAATGATCACAAGACCATGTTCATCATACTACATAAAGTAACGCTAACGATGTCACAAAATTCACAAGTAAGGAATATAGCACCGCCACCATAATTTGACCATACCAATCACAACATAAATTGAAGGCCTACATCACAAAAGTTAAAGATAATTAGGGAAGCGTACTACCAATATATTCTCACTACTTCAATTCATAGATAAATCAACCAATACAATACCAAAAGGCCGTACCCATGGACATGATCATCACTTAATTACAAAAGTTGTAATACTAATTTAATCTAGATCTATTCAATATAGATTTATTCATCTAAGACATTATATGCATCGATCAAGTAAAAATCTTACATCATTGTATAGCCCATAGAAAACTATACTAGAATTCACAAGCGTACAGACATGCTAACTTTACTCATAAAATAGTCAAAACTAGGATTGCATAGTTTACATGGATTCATAGAGTTTTTATGTTAAAATCATCATATTAAAATCAATTCAATCATAATACAATGTTTGAAAACCTTTAATGCAAGAACTCATGGCTAGATCACAAAATTGTAGAATTCATGTTGTGATTATCTTTGAAAAATCATTGGAATTGACTCCTTGAAATAAGAGATTTAAAGCATGAACAAACCATACCTTCATTGTGATGAAAATCCCCCAAGATTGATGGATAAAAACTTGAGAAATCTATATTCTTCTTTCGAGCTCCAAAGTTTCAACAATAGAGGTTTTGGAGAAGCATGGAGAGGTTTTGTTTTCAGTTGAGGGTTCAACTTTGATTGGTTATTTTATGGGTTTAAAAGGGTGTTGTAACCTAGACCCTTTCCATATAAGGTTAGTACTTAATTTTACCTTCAAACCATCCTCCAAAACATCACTACAAAAGACTACAACTTATTATTTCAACTTCGGCTAGTTTCCGAACATCTTGGACTTTCTTTGACGTTTGACCTCCAAGCACTTTCAATATTTATATAGTGCCTAATAACACTATTATTCACCATTATATGAATTTAAAACATGATTACCCAAGTGTTAGGATCTATCTCAATGTAGCTCATCTTCAGGGTGTAACAGCAACGCAAATCTATCAGACAATAATATAGGACAACTCATATAAAATCTTTTAGAAACAAAGGAGTCACCCACCAGGGTACAAACCGAAAAAGGTTCAATTAAGACATCACGTGCCACATCAAACTTCATATCCACCAAGTGAGTTACAAAAGATACAGTGGCATCAAGATCTAGCAATGCATAAGTCTTAATGGCAAAATACTGGAAACATACCGTTAACAACATCAGGAGAACCATCTTAGTCACCCTTAGTTTTGAGAGCATAAAAGTTGTTCTTCTAAGGAGCATCGGAAGTAAGATAACTTGCATAACCTTGGGTAATATCAATTTCTTGAGTCTTGGCCATAGGAAAATGTTTCACTATGTGGCCACTCTTTCCACAACCAAAAAAGTTACTCGAACCCATTAAACATTTACTCATATGCCTCTTGCCATGTGTGAAACAATTAGGGCTTTCACTTTATGAATGACCAACATTTACCCCTTGAGGCTTATGGTTAGACACCCTATTCTTTTTAACCTTTGGGACGTTACGAGGAACTTGGATGGAGATTCTCTTCTTAAACTTTTGTTTGCCTTGGATTTTAAACTTACCCTTCAGATTTTCCTATCAAAGGGACTCACCCTCTTGGCAACCTTATTATTCTTCTTAAGAATAGTCTCCTCTGCTTGTTGAGCATGCACCATCAAATAGGAAAGCTCAATGTTGTCATAAAGCATTGCCACTCGAAGGTCTTCCACAAAATCACCGAACATAATCCGTAACAAAATTACTCATTTAATCTCTAGAATTAGACACCAAAGACGAAGCATAATTGGACAACTTGATGAATTTAAAAAAATATTCATGATTACTAATACCTTTTTCTCGAAGGTTAATGATCTTTGCCACTTTTGCCTTTATTTTCTACCTTAGAAATAACCTAATAAGAGATTCCTTCCTAAATTATTTAAACTTGTGGGACCCACTCTGAAAGCCCTATTCTACTTCCATTGAGTGTACCAAGTTTCACCCACATCCGTGAGTTAGTAATAGTCTAGCTTGACCTTTTCATTTGATCTCACATGCATAATATACAAGATCTTATGTAGATCATCTAGAATGTGTTGAAGATTTTCATTCCACTTAGACCTCAAGAATATGGGAAGATTCATCCTTGTTAAATCCTTCAAATATGAGCGATGATACTCACATTTTTGTTCATTTTGGGTGCAACTTCTCATTTTTCTTGAGCCGTCATAGCTTGAGATTGAGTATTCATGGCTTAAGTAAAGATCTTGTGTGTGCTACTGTATCTTTGCATGTTTATGTGTTTCTTAGTGTGAAAATTAATAGGAGAGGACTCTAACACCTAAATTATCATGTTTAGAGTCGAGACGTCTATGTACGACTCTCATAAGGGTCCTCGAGAAGGACCTAAATATTGGCAAAAATCTGCCAAAACAGTCCCTTATGACGGCGACCAAACCACGTCTAGTGGCTCTATAGACTCCCCATCGTTTGGGGGCGTTGGTTCACACATAGGTTTATGAGATTAACCTCTAAATATAAAGTCTCTGTGCAAAATGACGCCCATCAGGATGCCACGCAGATCAAACGACGGCATGTAGATGTCAACCATTGTTTTAGACCTGCATTATTCTGCAAGTGTATCGGCAAAGGTGGGGGTGTTTTGGGAAATTCACCTAAATTCCTAATAAAGTAAATGATGGTTGTTTTGCAACTTTTTATGTTATATTCTCTCAGTTTAGTGTAACATCGCTAAAATGTTTTAGGTTAAACTATAGCCTAACATATGAGTCATGAGGTCCTAAACTCCTAAAAAGGGTAATGATGATGTCTATAGGCAGTGTGTAATGTTTTGTTACGTTTGGAGGTAAACATCCAAGAGAGAGTCCATGATGTTCGAAAGGTTTGCCTTGAAATGTCGTTGTGTGCCTTGTGCCTTAGAATTTTCATCAAATTTTACGTGGTCTTTTTTTGTTAAATTCAATGTAAAAGGTCCATAACCTCTTTAAATGTGTAATTTAGTTCGAAATTTCAGGAAAAAACACCCCAAGGACTACACAAAGGGTCCTTAAGGATTACCCAACTTCTAGGCAAAAGTTGTCAAAACCAGCTAAACCTACGTAAGGCACTCCACGCCCAGTAGGCTGGTCAATGCTTCGTTGGTGGTGGGCAAAGGTCAACACTTAGGATGAGGAGCTTGAGCTCCCATTTGGACAGCCTTTGAACCAAACCACACACAAGCAGGACAGTCGGTTGGTCAGTCTACGGGGCATAGGCAAGTGGTTGTTGATGAGACCGGAAATTTTCTATAGGGTCTCAGGCAAGGCTAGGGAAATTTTGGTCATTCACCTAGCATCTCTAAAATTAGTTGGAAAACATTTTAAGTCTAGTCTGGGTATTTTAAGTGGTTTTATAATTCTTAATCAGTTAGATAAATTCATTATTTAAAAATCTAAATCGAAAACCCATAAAGAACTCTTTAGACCATCATTGAAGCTTGCAACGAGATTGTACCTTGGGGTTATTTCTCCATGAAATCTTCTCAATTTTAGTGAATTAGCATCAATTCAGGTATGACTTTAATCCTTGAACTTTTTTCTTCTAGGATCCAATCTTCAAAGTGTTTTTCAAAGAATTTTAAAAAAGATGAACTTCTAAATTGTTATGTAGGCATGGGTTCTTCAATAAAACGTTTTGAATCATTATATTATGATTGAATAGATTTTAATTTTATTATTTTATACATAAAACTCTATGAACCCATGAAAATAATCAAACACTAATTTTGACTATTTTAGAGGTGATTTGATTATATCTCCATACTATCGAATTCTTCTATAGTTTTATTAGGGCTATTGAATTATGGAATAATCATGCTATAATTTTTAGTATATTTTGATTATTGTATTGAATTGATGAATATGCCTATTGGTAAGAGCCATTGTATATTGAGTTTGTTTAATTGTCTATGGATTAGGTTTGTGATATTTTATTGTTGGAATGTTGACCTAACCTTTTCTATATTGTGTAGAACATACATTGAAACTAATAAAAAAAGGCCTTAGACAGAAAGTAAACTTAACGAAAAAAGTATTTAAAGTACCATGAAACCACGGGACATAAACATCCTCAACTTAAACTTGTTGTTTGTCCTCAAGTGACGCACTATGACTCACCACAAAATCTTTGTACAAGAGTATCCTTATTTTAGCTCTCGTAACCATATGGCTATCAATCCCGATCTAAACTAGGTGGTACGTGCAACCTCAAAGTAAACTTTAAAATACAACCTAATCTAAACTTATTACATAGGATCTTTCCCATTCCACTTCTAATAATAGGATCATTTGGGAACCAATAATTTCACTATAGGGGTTCTATCATCAACGAAACATGACCTCACAATTACCTTGCAAGGTAGGAACATTATCCCCCTCCTAGGGAGTAAGCCTACACAATTACTTCTATCCAACCTTCACTACATAAATGTAGCTATGAAGCATTATAACACAAAAAGACATCTCATCTATTACCTCAAATCTCACAAATCACATAACCATAATTTGCGAAAGAACCCTTCCAAACACCTTATGCTAGAACTTAAGGAATGTATAAAGGTGGATGTGGTGGAAGTTTTCTTCATTAAATTTTTGTGGAGTTATTCTCATTGAGGTATGTTAGTCATCCTTTAACCTTATTCATTCAAGGAGACACTTCGAAGAGATTTCAAGAAAAGTGTTTCAAACGCAAATTATTTTTTTTTGACTCTAAGTATGGGTCGTTACATCAAAATGTCTTACTGATTTAAATGATTATTTTTAGTGATATTTTATGGTTTTAATCTAAATATTCCAATGAAATTACGTTTATGGTTTTTTTAACTTTTGCCTTATGCATTGGTTTGATGAACATTATTAGAAACTGTTAGATCTATATTGTCATTATGGTTATATTTTTATTTAGATACTGTCCTATGGGATATTTATGATGAACTATTGGACTAATTAATAATAGGTGGTGAAAGATTGGATGAATAGTAAGTTGTTTATATTGTTTAGTTCTTATTGTGAAATGCTCTTGAGTGGTATGGTCCACCTTTGGTGGCAGTGTTTACTTGAAGCATATGTATATGTGTTCTTATGGTTATTGTGAGTATGGCCATGAAGGCATAATATATGAAGTAAAGTAATAATGATGATATGCTTTATGAAGATTGAATGGAGTAACTTGAATAGATTATGTCTAAAAATGTATGTGTATAAGTGAAGCATGCTAAAGTGTGTAAAATGATGGATGAAGATGTAAGCATGTTTAGAAGTCAATGATATGAATTGTGATTATGTGAAAGGTGCAGTCAAACGTACACACACACTCACACATTGAATGAATAAATTAAGCTATTGAATGTTAATAGGGGATTGTAGGGTTGACACTCTCTGTGAGTAGAGATGAAGTGTCTGAACGATTTCCTACTTTTCCTAAAATATGAAATTGATAAGAAGGGGAATTTTTGGGTTAACACTCTTTGAAAGTTTATATGTAGTATTCAGTAACAACCTCACTATCTCCGAAGAGCTTTCTAATATAGTTTAAGGATCGGTACCCTTCATGAGTTGAGATGTGGTGCCGAATATGTTATTACTAAACCTATAGTAATCAATGATAAAGACTCCATGGGGGAGTTATATTTAGCACCGAGATGAGTTATGTTTTGCACAAAAAGTATATGAAGAAGAGGTGGTTACACTATTAGATTTGAGATGTTGTACCCAACGTACCACTTGAGATGAGTAGTCCTCGTTAGTAGAGAGTGAGTAACTTAGAATAAATCTCCTTATACCTTAACTATGCTCCCGCATAGGTATAACCATTGGAGATTTCATGTAATGGCTAAAATAATGACTAAACCCTAGGAGAGTGGGGATCTCTCATTATATAGCGTTTAATATCAGCATTCCATGTCTAGCTCTCATGGTCTATGTTGGTGAAAGCTATCCCCCACAAACGAATATAATGAACTAAGTCTCCTAAAGAGTTCATTACTTATACATGGTGGCGGTATGGGACGCTATCTATCCATTTCACGAGTAGGTTCTTGAAAGGGAAGTCTTGTTGTGTCTTTTTATGTAAATGTATGAATAAGTTATGTTACTTAAGGTTGAATGTTAATAAATCATGTTAAAGTTGTGTCTTGTATGATGAAGTCTATGAATGATGAATGTGGTGTTCCTAAGCTACTGGAATCATCAAGGAGATCATTGTGGGAGTAGTATTATGGGATGCTACTTTCACATTCCACTTTGTTAATCCTTGAAGCCTACTTGGAGAATGGAACTTATGTAATGTTCTTAAATGCATGTATGTTTCTCTAATGTATAGTTATAAGAAGAGTACTTGTAACCCATATGTACTAAGCTTATAAAGGGTAGTCTTGAGGATCACTTAGGTGTGTATCAAAGGGATTGTATGGGAGGTTCCTTTATGTGTTACCTTAATGAATCTTAGGATAACCTTAATTAGGGAACCTATAATGGAAATGAGTTTGCTGTGAGTTTGTATGAAATGAGTTCATTGTATGGTCTTCTTCATTTTACTGTAAAGTACCTCTTTGTGCTAAAATTATGGAAGTTCTATTCTATATTCTAAATGATGATTTATATGTTGCTTCGCTTCTATATTTATGAAGGTTTACTTATTTATAATTAAATCTTATTTCTACTAAAATTCTCTCTTTTGCATGATTTAGAATATTGCATACTTAGAATAATGTTTGTACTAACCCCATACTATTCCACATTCTATAAGTATAAGTTGGAGGTAAATTAAAGTCTAGAAGGGAATGCTTGGGAATCGACTCTCTCAAGATTTAGTATGTCCTAATATATTTAAGGGAATAGTCTTTATTTATTTACTTCTTGTATAAGACCTATTATGTATTTTGTTTCAAATGTTAAATGGTCATGTCCCTATAATATATAAGTTGTGTCTTTAAATTGGCTTGTGACGATGAGACTACTCTTTAGTATTTATAAAGATATTTCTTTATTATTGTTAATCACAAAAAATTTTAATTCCACACTACTTGGCATGTCTTATATAATGAATGTTAGCAAAAAGGCTAGTAAACGATCTCTGAAACGTCAACTACGCAATTGTTCTGAGCCAAGCACTTCCCTAATTTCATTGGTTGCTTTTGGGTCGTGACAGATTACAAATCATAATATATCCCCAGGATGAAGTAAATCATAAACATCAATAAAGAATACATGTAACATGCTGGTGACCACATCGAGAGATTCCTCTTTCTCACCCCTAGAGCACAGAGCAAAAAAAGTAGTTACTCTTTGGAGCATCGGAACTACGACCTTTTGCATGAGATTGACCATTCACCTTCTCTCGACTCATCATATAAGGACAATAACTAATCTTATGGTCATTATTTCCACGCCCGAATTAATTTTTCATCATAACTAGACACTCACCCCATTGATTCTTACACACTTGGCACAAGTAGGTTTCTTGCCATGTGAATTTCCACTTCTTGCCTTTTGGGTCTTCGGGTAAGACAACCTATCCTTGTTTGCCTTATTGAAATTGGAAGGATCTTTCTTGGAAAACCTCTTTTTTAACCTAGTCTTGTCTTGAAACTCAAGACTACCCTTTCAAGTAACTCCTTCATAAGACTTGTCCTTTTTGAACCCCCTATTTTTCCTCTTGATTCTAGTCTCCTCAACTTGTTGTGCATTAACAATCAACTGAGAGATATTCATATTGTCATCTAAGATTTCTAAATGATACTCTTCAACTAAGTAATCGTACACTCCCATCACAAAGCGACTCATCTAATCCCTAGGATTGAATACGAAGGATGGAGCATATTTGAAAATTTTAGTGAACTTCAAGGAGTACTCTTGTACACTCATACCTCATTGAAGAATTTTTATGAATTACTCAACTTTTGCCTCGTTTTATCCTAGGAAAAATATATAAAAGAAAACCCTTCTAAACTCCTCCCAAGTTATAGGACCCGATCTCAAGGTCCTATTATCTCTCCATTGGGTGTACCATGTTTGAGTTAGGTCCATGATTTGGTAGGAAGCTAGTTTTGCCTTTTCAGTCAAAGTAAACCCTATAGAATAGAGAATCTTGTAAACCTCATCAATAATGTCTTGGGGAACGTCATTAAATTTTGACCCATAGAACATAGGAGGATTCACTCTAGTAAAGTCCCTCAAGGGGGGAGACATGGTACTAGCATTTGGTTGAACACGGGGTCCAACATCCTTATTCACTTGGGAACTCATGGCTTGAGATTTGGTTGCAATGGCTTCAGCCAAAGTCACTAATGTAGACTATATCTCACCATCCTACATACATGGATGAATTACCAGTGTTTGTTCTTGTGGAGGCACTTGGTTTCCTCTTGGAGGGACTTGGTTCTTTATGGGGGGGGGGGACTACCAAATTAGAGAAATCTTCCTCCATTCTCCTTGCAACCATCCTTATAGTATTCATCTCTATAGACAAATGAAAATTATTTGAAGAAAAAAAGATACATAGTGTTTTAACACTTAAGGCACGACTTTAAAGATTACCAATAAGTGAGAATTCTTAAGCATCACATTGCCTCTCATTCATAGGTTTGGTGCGGTTCATACCCATGAACAAGACTCTATGTAGACGTGGTTTGCTGATGTAATGACCTGTTTAGCCGTTTGGAGCAACAGACTCCAATTCTAGAAAAATTGGCAGAAGCGACGGACCCTACGACGGACCGTCTTGGGAACGACGGAACGTCGCAGGGTCTCGTTTCAAAACACTTAGAAAATATGAAATTGGGTACTGAAAATCGACTCTCTGAACTTCGTAACGGAGTGGCAGGATGGACCGTCACAGGTGTGACGGACCATCACAGGCCATTCACCCAACATCCAGTTTCTGAACTATGCGACGGACAGCAGGACGGACCATCGCAGGCGCGACGGCCCGTCACAAGTTGCGTAATCCCAGTTGGAGTTGGATTTCTAGTTAAGTTTTAAGGGACGTTTTTGACTATTCTTGCCTTAATTATAAAGTTCGTGGGTTTATATTAATAACTCAAATTCTTGGGGGTGAAAAGAGGTAACCCTAAGTTAATTAGTGGGGTATTATTGCAATCTTTTATTCTTAATTATATACTAATTGGGGTAAAAGAAAGAGGTTTTGAATAAGAAAATATAAAGAACAAGAAGGGAGAGAGAGAAACGATCGAGAAGAAGGGGAAAACACAAAGCTTTGAGGATTAACTTGCTTGATTTCAATTCTTCGGTGGAGGTAGGTTATGGTTTTCATGCTTCATAAGTAAACTCTTAATAGTGAATGATATGTATTGGTAGTATTGTAAACCCTACTATATGCTTAATGGTATGTTTGCATGAATATGATTATGTGATTGTGATAAGATAAGCATGATGAAAATATTGAATCCCAAATCTTGAAAAGAAACTTTAATATACATTATTAATAATGATGCCTTGGAATAGAGAAGGCTTGATGATTTACAGAATGATATTAGTGGATCGGAGTGTCACGTTCCGACACATAGTATTAGTGGATCGGAGTGTCACGTTCCGACACATACAATTAGGGGATCGGAGTGTCACGTATCGACACATGTAGGGGATCGGAGTGTCACGTTCCAACACATGTAGGGGATCGGAGTGTCACGTACCGACACATGTAGGGGATCGGAGTGTCACGTTCCGACACATGTAGGGGATCAGAGTGTCACGTTCCGACACATGTAGGGGATCGGAGTGTCACGTTCCGACACATAGAATTAGGGGATTGGAGTGTCACGTACCGACACATAGTAGTAGGGGATCGGAGTGTCACGTACCGACACAAGAGGAAGAAAGATAATGAATCTTGAAAGATGATAATATACTCAACTTAATAAACTTAATTCCCAAATGAGTATCGCATTGAGGCTTGAGCCCTCATGGATGAACTTGATGGTACTTATTGATGATTATAGTACTTGTTGTTGCTAGATGTTGAGTTTTATAGTTGATTTACGATAATATTTAATATATACTGTTCCCTATTTTGAGTTGGCCGATGATATCTACTCAGTACCCGTGTTTTGTACTGACCCCTACTTTTATGTTTTTCTTCTTGTTATTTGTATAGTGCAGCAAACGTGCCGTCATCTTTGACTCAACAGTAACTCAAGCCAGTCTTCGTCACACCGGATCTTCAGGGTGAGCTAACGCTTCTAGCTTGGACTGGATCTTCTCCTTCATGTCTTGATGCCTTGAACTTCCGGCATGGACTGGCTTCTTATGTATTTTTAGCTTCTTAGAAACTCTTAGAATTAGTAGTTTAAAGTAGATGTTCTTGTGATGATGACTTCCAGGTTTTGGGAATGATAGATGTTGAATAATAATAGTTATTTATTTTATTAATGAGTTTAAGTCTTCCGCATTACTTTCTGTTGATATTATATTGAAATGTTAAGGTTTAGATTGGTTGGTCCGCTCACATAGGAGGGTAAGTGTGGGTGTCAGTCGCAACCCGGTTTGGGTCGTGATAAACTTGGTATCAGAGCATTAGGTTCGTTGGTCTCATCACACAAGAACAGGTCTAGTAGAGTCTTAAGGAACGGTAGGGGGACGCCTTAACTTTTCCTTGAGAGGCTATAAGACTTTAGGAAAATTTCACTCTTTCATTCTTTCTTTCGTGCTACTACTTGAGTCCAATTAATATCTAGGCGATACGAATTGGTATCTGACCATCTTCACTCTCTTTCGCAGATGGTTAGAACTAGAGCAACGACTAAGCCAACACCAACGCCGGCCAGACAAGAAACAACAGAGCCAGCCACTGGGGCTGTGGCTCGGGAAGAACAGCAGCAAGGGGCCGTGGTAGAGGTCGTGGGAGGACGTCCTCTAGGGGAAGAGGACGAACACCTAGTCCATCTGGTACTAGGGCGGTGACTCCTCCACCGACTGAGGAAGTGATAAGAGAGGGGGAGGATGGGGTGAATGAACAAGTGCAAAATGAGGAAATACCACCCCAACCTACCCCAGAGATGATCAATCAGGTTCTGGCTTATCTTAGCGGGTTATCTGATCAGAGCCAGACACCCCCAGTGTTTTCTGCACCAGCACCTCAGGCTCCGGAGGTACAACATGCGGCTACTATGGCTCCCCGCATGGATGTTCCATTGGAAATAGGCACGTTTCCACGTCTGACTACTGTGCCTATAATGACAAATGATCAGCATGAACTTTTCAGTAAGTTCTTGAAATTGAAACCTCCAGCCTTCAAGGGTGCTGAATCTGAGGATGCTTACGATTTTCTGGTTGACTGTCATGAGCTACTACACAAGATGGGTATAGAAGAAAGTTTTGGTGTTCAGTTTGTGAGTTATCAATTTCAAGGGAACGCCAAAATGTGGTGGCGGTCAATTATTAAGTGTCAACCAACAAAGGCACCATCTATGACTTGGGCCTTATTCTCTAGCTTGTTTATGGAGAAATATATCCCCCGGACTTTGAGGGATAGGAAAAGGGATGAGTTCCTGAGCCTAGAGCAAGGTAGGATGTCGGTTAATGCTTATGAGGCTAAGTTCCGTGCACTATCCAGATATGCCACTCAAATCTGTTTCAGTCCTCAAGAGCAGATTCGCCGGTTTGTGAAGGGGTTGAGGTCAGAATTGCGGATTTCGGCCTTACAGATAGCGGCAACGGCAAAATCCTTCCAAGAAGTGGTAGACTTTGTGATAGAAGTGGAAGGAGTGAAGCCAGACGACTTCACCACAACATCGACATCAAAAAGGTTTCGAAAGGGAGGTGAGTTTAATGGTTCTTACACTAGAGGACAGGGTTCGGGAAGTTACTCAGTCCGACCAATTCAGTCTTCACTACAGACTGTAGTTGGGGGACCACCTCAGACCGGTCAACAATTCTCCGAGGGGCCTATGCTTGACTCAAGAGAATGTTATGGATTTGGGGAGATTCGACATATTAGGAAAAATTGTCCCAGACAAAGTTATAGACCCCCAATAGCTAGAGGTAGAGGTGGTCATGGTAGAGGCCGTTATTCTGGAGGACGTGGTGGTCGAGGTAATGGTGGTCACCAAAACGGCAGAGGTAATGGGAAAACTAGGGACACTACATCACAACATGGTAGAGGCAACGGACAGACGAACGATAGGGCCCATTGTTACGCTTTCCCTGGTCGGTCTGAAGCGGACGCATCTGATGCTGTCATCACAGGTAATCTTTTGGTTTGTGATTGCATGGCTTCTGTATTATTTGATCCTGGATCCACATTTTCTTATGTATCTTCCTCATTTGCTAATGGTCTAAATTTACATTGTGAATTTCTTGATATGCCTATTCGTGTTTCTACTCCGGTGGGTGAGTCTGTGGTAGTTGAAAAGGTATATAGATCTTGTTTGGTGAACTTTGTGGGGAGCAACACTTATGTAGATTTAGTTATCTTAGAAATGGATGATTTTGATGTGATTCTGGGTATGACTTGGCTTTCTCCGCAATTTGCAATCTTGGATTGTAATGCTAAAACGGTGACGTTAGCCAAGCCTGGGACAGACCCGTTAGTGTGGGAGGGTGACTACACTTCCAATCCGGTGCGTATCATCTCCTTTCTTCGTGCTAAGAAAATGGTTAGTAAAGGGTAATTAGCTTTCTTGGCACATCTCAAGGATGACACTACCCAAGTACTTTCGATTGAGTCGGTTTCGGTGGTCCGTGAGTTTCTGGATGTGTTCCCTGTAGATCTTCCTGGTATGCCACAAAATAGGGATATTGATTTCTGTATTGACCTTGAACCGGGTACTCGCCCCATTTCTATACCCCCTTATAGAATGGCTACCGCGGAGTTAAGAGAGTTAAAAGCCCAACTTCAAGAGTTGTTAAACAAAGGCTTTATTAGACAAAGTGCATCTCCTTGCGGTGCTCCGGTTTTGTTTGTGAAGAAGAAGGATGGGAGTTTTCGAATGTGTATAGACTACAGAAAACTAAACAAGGTAACCATAAAGAACAAGTATCCTCTTCCTCGCATTGATGACTTATTCGATCAATTACAAGGTGCTTGTGTCTTCTCTAAGATTGACTTGAGATCCGGTTATCATCAATTGAAAATACGGGCAACGGATGTGCCAAAGACTGTTTTTCGAACGAGGTATGGGCATTACGAATTTGTAGTGATGTATTTTGGTCTTACGAATGCCCCTGCTGCGTTCATGAGCTTGATGAACGGGATTTTTAAGCCATATTTGGACCTATTCGTGATCGTATTTATTAATGATATACTGATATACTCAAAGAGCAAGAAGGAACATGAGGATCATTTGAGAATGGTATTGGAAATGTTGAGGGAGAAAAAGCTTTATGCCAAGTTCTCTAAGTGTGAGTTTTTGCTAGATGCAGTGTCCTTCTTGGGACACGTGGTTTCTAAGGAAGGAGTAATGGTGGATCCTTCTAAGATTGAAACAGTGAAGAATTGGGTAAGACCCACTAATGTGTCAGAAATAAGGAGCTTTGTTGGGTTAGCTAGCTACTACCGCCGATTTGTCAAGGGATTCTCTTCTATTGCTTCCCAATTGACGAACTTGACTAAGCAGAATGTTCCATTTGTATGGTCGGACGAATGTGAGGAAAGCTTTCAGAAGCTCAAGACTTTGTTGACTACCGCACCTATCCTTACCTTGCCAGTAGAGGGTAAGAACTTCATTGTTTATTGTGATGCATCCTATTCTGGTTTGGGTGCAGTACTAATGCAAGAGAAGAGTGTGATTGCTTATGTTTCAAGACAATTAAAAGTGCATGAACGTAACTATCCCACTCATGATTTGGAATTGGCCGCGGTAGTGTATGCATTAAAGCAATGGAGACACTATTTATATGGGGTTAAGTGTGAGATCTATACGGATCATCGTAGCCTACAGTATGTCTTTACTCAGAAAGATTTGAACTTAAGACAGAGGAGATGGATGGAGTTACTAAAGGACTACGATATCATTATCTTGTATCATCCGGGAAAGGCAAATGTTGTAGCGGATGCTTTAAGTAGGAAGGTGGGAAGCATGGGAAGTCTAGCTCACTTGCAAGCTTCTAGACGCCCATTGGCTAGAGAGTTTCATACTCTAGCTAATGACTTGATGAGATTAGAAGTAAATGAGAAGGGAGTATTGTTGGCTTCTGTGGAGGCAAGATCTTCCTTTCTTGACAAGATTAAGGGAAGACAGTTCGATGATGAGAAACTGCGCAGAATCCAAGATAAGGTATTGCGAGGAGAGGCTAAGGAAGAACAAATCGATGAGGAAGGTGTTTTGAGAATCAAGGGAAGGGTATGTGTACCCCGCTTCGATGATTTGATCAACACTATTCTGACAGAGGCTCATAGTTCAAGGTATTCTATACATCCGGGTGCAACCAAGATGTATCGTGACCTAAAGAAACACTTTTGGTGGAGTAGAATGAAGCGTGATATTGTTGACTTTATTGCCAAGTGTCCAAACTGTCAACAAGTAAAGTACGAACACCAAAGGCCCGGAGGAACACTTCAGAGAATGCCCATTCCGGAATGGAAATGGGAGAGAATTGCAATGGACTTTGTGGTTGCTCTTCCAAGGACAATGGGTAAGTATGACTCCATTTGGGTGATTGTTGATAGGTTAACTAAATCTGCTCATTTTATTCCGATTAAGGAGACTTACAATGCCGAGAAATTAGCCAAGATCTATATCTCGGAAATCGTTCGATTGCATGGGGTTCCACTATCCATCATATCAGATAGAGGTACGCAGTTTACTTCTATGTTTTGGAAAACATTGCATGCGGAATTGGGTACTAGGTTGGACCTTAGTACTGCGTTCCATCCTCAGACCGATGGTCAGTCTGAGCGAACGATTCAAGTATTGGAGGATATGCTTCGTGCATGTGTGATAGAGTTTTGTGGTCATTGGGATAGCTTCTTACCCTTAGAGGAGTTTTCATACAATAATAGCTATCACTCAAGCATTGATATGGCTCTATTTGAAGCATTGTATGGTAGGAGATGTAGGTCTCCCATTGGTTGGTTTGATGCGTTCGAGGTTAGACCTTGAGGCACTGATCTCTTGAGGGATTCGATGGAAAAAGTGAAGTCTATACAAGAAAAGCTTCTAGAGGCGCAAAGTAGACAAAAAGAATATGCAGATCGAAAGGTTAGAGACTTAGAGTTCATGGAGGGTAAACAAGTCTTGTTGAAAATTTCACCAATGAAAGGGGTGATGCGGTTTGGAAATAGGGGTAAACTAAGTCCAAGGTACATTGGACCATTTGAAGTACATGAGCGAGTAGGAGAGGTGGCTTATGAGTTAGCCTTGCCTACAGGGCTGTCCGGAGTGCATCCGGTATTCCATGTGTCTATGTTGAAAAGATATCATGGGGATGGAAATTACATTATCCGTTGGTATTCAGTCTTGCTTGATGAGAACTTGTCTTATGAGGAGGAGCCTATTGCTATCTTAGATAGAGAAGTTCGCAAGTTGAGGTCAAGAGAGATTGCATCCATCAAGGTGCAATGGAAGAATCGACCGGTTGAAGAAGCCACTTGGGAGAAGGAGGCAGACATGAAAGAAAGATACCCACATCTATTTACAGATTCAGGTACTCCTTTTTTCCCTTGTTTTCCTTCTTGTGATCGTTCGGGGACGAACGATGGGTAAATTGGTATCTATTGTAACGACCTGTTTAGTCGTTTGGAGCAACATACTCCAATTCTGGAAAAACAGGCAGAAGCGACGGCCCCACGATGGACCGTCTTGGGCACGACGGACCGTCGCAGGGTCTCGTTTCAAAACACTTAGAAAATCTGAAATTGGGTACTGAAAATCGACTCTCTGAACTTCGTAACGGAGTGGCAGGATGGACCGTCACAGGCCATTCACCCAAAATCCAGTTTCTGAACTATGCGACGGACATCAGGACGGACCGTCGCAGGCGCGACGGCCCGTCAAAGCTTGCGTAATCCCAGTTGGAGTCGGATTTCTTGTTAAGTTTTAAGGGACGTTTTTGACTATTCTTGCCTTAATTATAATGTTCGTGGTTTTATATTAATAACTCAAATTCTTCGGGGTTAAAAGAGGTAACCCTAAGTTTATTAGTGGGGTATTATTTCCATCTTTTATTCTTAATTATATACTAATTAGGGTAAAAGAAAGAGGGTTTGAATAAGAAAATAGAAAGAACAAGAAGGGAGAGAGAGAAACGATCGAGAAAAAGAGGAAAACACCACGCTTTGAGGATTAACTTGCTTGATTTCAATTCTTCGGTGGAGGTAGGTTGTGGTTTTCATGCTTCATAAGTAAAATCTTAATAGTGAATGATATGTATTGGTAGTATTTTAAACCCTACTATATGCTTAATGGTATGTTTGCATGAATATGATTATGTGATTGTGATAAGATAAGCATGATGAAAATATTGAATCCCAAATCTTGAAAAGAAACTTTAATATACATTATTAATGATGATGCCTTGGAATAGAGAAGGCTTGATGATTTACAGAATGATATTAGTGGATCGGAGTGTCACGTTCCGACACATAGTATTAGTGGATCGGAGTGTCACGTTCCGACACATAGAATTAGGGGATCGGATTGTCACGTACCGACACATGTAGGGGATCAGAGTGTCACGTTTCGACACATGTTGGGGATCGGAGTGTCACGTTCCGACACATGTAGGGGATCGGAGTGTCACGTTCCGACACATGTAGGGGATCAGAGTGTCACGTTTCGACAAATAGAATTAGGGGATCGGAGTGTCACGTACCGACAAATAGTAGTAGGGGATCGGATTGTCACGTACCGACACAAGAGGAAGAAAGATAATGAATCTTGAAAGATGATAATATACTCAACTTAATAAACTTAATTCCCAAATGAGTATGACATTGAGGCTTGAGCCCTCATGGATGAACTTGATGGTACTTATTGATGATTATAGTACTTGTTGTTGCTACATGTTGAGTTTTATAGTTGATTTACGATAATATTTGATATATACTGTTCCCTATTTTGAGTTGGCCGATGATATCTACTAAGTACCCGTGTTTTGTACTAACCCCTACTTTTATGTTTTTCTTCCTGTTATTTGTGGAGTGCAGCAAACGTGCCGTCATCTTCGACTCAACAGTAACTCAAGCCAGTCTTCGTCACACCGGATCTTCAGGGTGAGCTAACGCTTCTAGCTTGGACTGGATCTTCTCCTTCATGTCTTGATGCCTTGAACTACCGGCATGGACTAGCTTCTTATGTATTTTTAGCTTCTTAGAAACTCTTAGAATTAGTAGTTTAAAGTAGATGTTCTTCTGATGATGACTTCCAGGTTTTGGGAATAATAGTTGTTGAATAATAATAGTTATTGATTTTATTAATGAGTTTAAGTCTTCCGCATTACTTTCTGTTGATATTATATTGGAATGTTAAGGTTTAGATTTGTTGGTCCGCTCACATAGGAGGGTAAGTGTGGGTGCCAATCCCATCCCGGTTTGGGTCGTGACAGCTGAAACATTGATCCAATGATTATTTCAACCTCATGCTATGATACAATGTCACGACTCAAATCCGGGCCGCGACTGGCACCCACACTTACCCTTCTATGTGAGCAAACCCAACCAATCTAAACCTTAACATTTCAAGGTAATATCAAAATAAAGTAATGCGGAAGACTTAAACTCATTTATAAAATCAATAACTATTATTATCCCCAAAATCTGGAAGTCATCATCACAAGAACATCTATAATCAAATTACTAAACTAAGAGTATTCTAAGAAGCTAAAAATACATAAGAAGCTAGTCCATGCCGGAAGTTCAAGGCATCAAGACTTGAAGAAGAAGATCCAGTCCAAGCTAGAAGCATTAGCTCACCCTGAATTTCTGATGTAGTTAGACTGGCTTGAGTTACTGTTGAGTCGAAGATGACGGCACGTTTGCTGCACTCCACAAATAAACAAGAAGAAAACAATAAAAGTAGGGGTCAGTACAAAACACGGGTACTGAGTAGATATCATCGGCCAACTCAAAATAGAAAACAGTATGTATTAAGCAATATCATAAAATCAACTAATATCCTTAGCATGCAGCATTTACAGTTACCATAACCCTTGGTTACAACACCAAGCACATCAATGAGGACTCACACCTCCTCATCATACTCATTTGGGAATTTAGTTCATTAGATTGGATATATTAACATATTTCAAGATTCATTATCTTTATTCTCCTCGTGTCGGTACGTGACACTCCGCTCCTCAATATACTATCTTGGTGTCGGAACGTGACACTCCGATCCTCATTCTATCCTGGTACCGGAACGTGGCACCCGATCCATATTCTATCCTAGTGTCGGAACGTGACACTCCGATCCTCATATACTATCCTAGTACAGGAACGTGGCACCCGATCCATATTCTATCCTGGTGTCGGAACGTGACACTCCGATCCTCATATACTTTCCTGGTACCGGAACGTGGCACCCGATCCATATTCTATCTTGGTGTCGGAACGTGACACCCGATCCATATTCTATCCTGGTACCGGAACGTGGCACCCGATCTCCTAATCTCACTACTTTCATTCTTCAAGCCTTCTTTTATACCAAGGCATCATCATTAACAAAGTAGATTAGAGTTTCTTTTCAAGATTTGAGATTCAATAGCTTCATCATGCTTATTTATTCATAATTACATAATCACATCATTCATGCAACCATACAATTAAGCATATAGAAGGGTTTACAATACTACTAACACATATCATTCACTATTAAGGGTTTACTACGAATAGCATGAAAATCATAACCTACTTCCACCGAAGAATTGAATCAAGCAAGAATTTTCCCAAAGCTTGGTGTTTTCCTCTTCTTCTCGATCGTTTCTCTCTCTCCCTTCTTGTTCTTTCTATTTTCTTATTCAAACCCTCTTTCTTTGACCCTAATTAGTATATAATTAAGAATAAAAGATGGCAATAATACACCACTAATTAACTTAGGGTTACCTCTTTTAACCCCCAAGAATTTGAGTTATTATTATGAACCCACGAACTTTATAATTAAGGCAAGAATAGTCAAAAACGTCCCTTAAAACTTAACGAGAAATTCGACCAGACTGGGATTTCGCAGTCTGTGACGGCCCGTCGCGCCTGCGACGGTCCGTCCTACTGCCCGTCACAGAGTTTAGAGACTTGATTTTGGGTGAATGGCCTGTGACGGTCCGTCCTGCCACTCTGTTACAAAGTTCAGAGAGTCGATTTTCAGTACCCAATTTCAGATTTTCTAAGTGTTTTGAAACGAGACCCTGCGACGGTCCGTCATGCCCATGACGGATCGTCGTTTGGTCCGCCGCCTCAGCCTATTTTTCAAGAATTGAAGTTTGTTGCTCAAAACGACTAAACAGGTCGTTACAATAGATACCAATTTACCCATCGTTCGTCCCCGAACGATCAAAAGAGGGAAAACAAGGGCGAGAAGGAGTACCTGAATCTTTAAACAGATGTGGGTATCTTTCTTGCATATCCGCCTCCTTCTCCCAAGTAGCTTCTTCACCGGTCGATTCTTCCATTGCACCTTGATGGATGCAATCTCTCTTGACCTCAACTTGCGTACTTCTCTATCTAAGATAGCAACAGGCTCCTCCTCATAAGACAAGTTCTCATCAAGCAAGACTGAATCCCAACGGATAATGTAATTTCCATCCCCATGATATTTTTTCAACATAGACACATGGAATACCGGATGCACTCCGGACAGCCCTGGAGGCAAGGCTAACTCATAAGCCACCTATCCTACTCGCTTAAGTACTTCAAATGGTCCAATGTACCTTGGACTTAGCTTACCCCTTTTACCAAACCGCATCACCCCTTTCATTGGTGAAACTTTCAACAAGACTTGTTCACCCTCCATGAACTCTAAGTCTCTAACCTTTCGATCTGCATATTCTTTTTGTCTACTTTGCGACGCTAGAAGCTTTTCTTGAATAGACTTCACTTTCTCTATCGAATCCCTCAAAACGTCAGTACCCCAAGGCCTAACCTCAAACGCATCAAAACAACCAATGGGAGACCTTCATCTCCTACCATACAATGCTTCAAATGGAGCCATATCAATGCTTGAGTGATAGCTATTATTGTATGAAAACTCCGCTAAGGGTAGGAAGCAATCCCAATGACCACCAAACTCTATCACACATGCACGAAGCATATCCTCCAACACTTGAATCGTTCTCTCAGACTGACCATCGGTCTGAGGATGGAACGCAGTACTAAGGTCCAACCTAGTACCCAATTCCGCATGCAATGTTTTCCAAAACATAGAAGTAAACTGCGTACCTCTATCTGATTTAATGGATAGTGGAACCCCATGCAATCAAACGATTTCTGAGATATAGATCTTGGCTAATTTCTCGGCATTGTAAGTCACCTTAACCGGAATAAAATGAGCAGATTTAGTTAACCTATCAACAATCACCCAAATGTAGTCATACTTACCCATTTTCCTTGGAAGACCAACCGCAAAGTCCATTGCAATTCTCTCCCATTTCCATTCAGGAATGGGCATTCTCTCAAGTGTTCCTCCCGGCCTCTGGTGTTCATACTTTACTTGTTGACAGTTTTGACATTTGGCAATAAAATCCACAATGTCACGCTTCATTCTACTCCACCAAAAGTGTTGCTTTAGGTCACGGTACATCTTGGTTGCACCCGGATGTATCGAATACCTTGAACTATGAGCCTCTGTCAGAATAGTGTTGATCAAATCATCGACGCGGGGTACACATACCCTTCCCTTGATCTTCAAAACACCTTCCTCATCGATTTGTGCTTCCTTAGCCTCTCCTCGCAATACCTTATCTTGAATTCTGCGCAGTTTCTCATCATCAGACTGTCTTCCCTTAATCTTGTCAAGGAAGAAAGATCTTGCCTCCACAGAAGCCAACAATCCTCTCCTCTCATTTACTTCTAATGTTATCAAGTCATTAGCTAGAGTTTGAACCTCTCTAGCCAATGGGCGTCTAGAAACATGCAAGTGAGCTAGACTTCCCATGCTTCCGGCCTTCCTACTTAAAGCATCCGCTACAACATTCGCCTTCCCCGGATGATACAAGATAGTGATATCGTAGTCCTTTAGTAACTCCATCCATCTATTCTGTCTTAAGTTCAAATCTTTCTGAGTAATGACATATTGAAGGCTACGATGATTCGTATAGATCTCACACTTAACCCCATATATATAGTGTCTCCATTGTTTTAATGCAAACACTACCACGGCCAATTCCAAATCATGAGTGGGATAGTTACGTTCATGCACTTTTAATTGTCTTGAAGCATAAGCAATCACACTCTTCTCTTGCATTAGTACTGCACCCAAACCAGAATAGGATGCATCACAATAAACAATGAAGTTCTTACCCTCTACTGGCAAGGTAAGGATAGGTGCGGTAGTCAACAAAGTCTTGAGCTTCTGAAAGCTTTCCTCACATTCGTCCGACCATACAAATGGAACATTCTGCTTAGTCAAGTTCGTCAATTGTGAAGCAATAGAAGAGATTCCCTTGACGAATCGGCGGTAGTAGCTAGCTAACCCAACAAAGCTCCTTATTTCTGACACATTAGTAGGTCTTACCCAATTCTTCACTGTCTCAATCTTAGAAGGATCCACCATCACTCCATCCTTAGAAACCACGTGTCCCAAGAAGGACACTGCATCTAGCCAAAACTCACACTTAGAGAACTTGGCATAAAGCTTTTTCTCCCTCAACATTTCCAATACCATTCTCAAATGCTCTTCATGTTCCTTCTTGCACTTTGAGTATATCAATATATCATCAATAAATATGATCACGAAGAGGTCTAAATATGGCTTAAAAATCCCATTCATCAAGCTCATGAACGCAGCAGGGGCATTTGTAAGAACAAAAGACATCACTACAAATTCTTAATGCCCATACCTCGTTTGAAAAGCAGTCTTTGGCACATCCGTTGCCCGTATTTTTAATTGATGATAACCGGATCTCAAGTCAATCTTAGAGAAGACACAAGCACCTTGTAACTGATCGAACAAGTCATCAATGCGAGGAAGAGGATACTTGTACTTTATGGTTACCTTATTCAGTTCTCTGTAGTCTATGCACATTCGAAAACTGCCATTCTTCTTCTTTACAAACAAAACCGGAGCACCCCAAGGAGATGCACTTGGTCTAATGAAGCCTTTGTTCTATAACTCTTGAAGTTGTGCCTTTAACTCTCTTAACTCCGCGGGAGCCATTCTATAAGGGGGTATAGAAATGGGGCGTGTGCCCGGTTCGAGATCAATACAGAAGTCAATATCCCTATCCGGTGGCATACCATGAAGATCTGCAGGGAACACATCCAGAAACTCACGAACTACTAAAACTGACTCAATCGAAGGTACTTGGGTAGTGTCATCCTTGAGATGTGCCAAGAAAGCTAAACACCCTTTACTAACCATTTTCTTAGCACGAAGAAAGGAGATGATACGTACCGGATTGGAAGTGTAGTCACCCTCCCACACTAACGGGTCTGTCCCAGGCTTGGCTAACGTCACCGTTTTAGCATTACAATCCAAGATTGCAAATTGCGGAGAAAGACAAGTCATACGCAGAATCACATCAAAATCAGCGATTTCTAAGATAACCAAATCTACATAAGTGTTGCTCCCCACAAAGTTTACCAAACAAGACCTATATACCTTTTCAACTACCACAGACTCACCCACCGGAGTAGAGACACGAATAGGCATATCAAGTAATTCACAATGTAAATTTAGACCATTAGCAAATGAGGAAGATACATAAGAAAATGTGGATCCAGGATCAAACAATACAGAAGCCATGCAATCACAAACCAAAAGAATACATGTGATGACAACATCAGATGCCTCCGCTTCAGACCGCCCAGGGAAAGCGTAACAATGGGCCCTATCGTTCATCTGTCTGTTGCCCCTACCTTGTTGTGATGTAGTGGCTCCAGTTTGCCCATCACCTCGGCCGTTTTGGTGACCACCATTTCCTCGACCACCACGTCCTCCAGAATAACGGCCTCTGCCATGACCACCTGTACCTCTAACAATTGGAGGTCTGTAACTCTATTTTGGTCTATATCTCTTAGTATGTCCAATCCTCCCACATCCATAGCACTCTCTGGGTTCATGCATAGGTCTCTCAGAGAAGTGTTGACCGGTCGGAGGTGGACCCCCAACTACAGTCTGTAGTGAAGACTGAATGGGTCGAACTGCGTAACTTCCCGAACCCTGTCCTTTAGTGTAAGAACCATTAAACTCACCTCCCTTTCGAAACCTTTTTGATGTCGATGTTGTGGTGAAGTCGTCTGGCTTCACTCCTTCCACTTCTATCACAAAGTCTACCACTTCTTGGAAGGATTTTTCCGTTGCCGCTATCTGTAAGGCCGAAATCCACAATTCTGACCTCAACCCCTTTACAAACCGGCGAATCTGCTCTTGAGGACTGAAAAAGAGTTGAGTGGCATATCTTGATAGTGCACGAAACGTAGCCTCATAAGCATTAACCGACATCCTACCTTGCTCTAGGCTCAAGAACTCATCCCTTTTCCTATTCCTCAAAGTCCGTGGGATATACTTCTCCATAAACAAACTAGAGAATGAGGCCCAAGTCATAGGTAGTGCCTCTATTGGTTGACACTCGATATGTGACCGCCACCACATTTTGGCGTTCCCTTGAAACTGATAAGTCACAAACTCCACACCAAACCGTTCTACTATACCCATCTTGTGTAGTAGCTCGTGACAGTCAACCAGAAAATCATAAGCATCCTCCAATTCAGCACCCTTGAAGACCGGAGGTTTCAATTTAAAGAACTTACTGAAAAGTTCATGCTGATCATTTGTCATTATAGGCCTAGTAGTCAGACGTGGAAATGTGCCTATGTCCAATGGTACATCCATGCGGGGAGACATAGTAGCCGCATGTTGTACTTCTAAAACCAGAGGTGTTGGCGCAGAAAACACTGGAGGTGCTTGACCTTGATCAGATAACCCGCTAAGATAAGCCAGAACATGATTGATCATCTCTGGAGTAGGTTGGGGTGGCATTTCCTCATTTTGCACTTGTTCAGTTTCCCCATCCTTCCCTTCTCTTATTACTTCCTCAGTCGGTGGAGGAGTCACTGCCCTAGTATCAGATGGGCTAGGTGTTCGTCCTCTTCCCCTAGAGGACGTCCTCCCACGACCTCTTCCACGGCCCCTCGCCGCTGTTCTTCCTTGAGCCACAGCCCCAGTGGCTGACTCAGTTATTTCTTGTCTGGCCGGTGTTGGTGTTGACGTAGTCGTTGCTCTAGTTCAAACCATCTGCGAAAGAGAGTGAAGATGGTCAGATACCAATTCGTATCGCCTAGATACCAATTGGACTCAAGTAGTAGCATGAAAGAAAGAATGAAAGAGTGAAATTTTCCTAAAGTCTTATAGCCTCTCAAGGAAAAGTAAAGGCGTCCCTTTACCGTTCCTTAAGACTCTACTAGACATGTTCTTGTGTGATAAGACCAACGAACCTAATGCAATGATACCAAGTTTTGTGACGACCCAAATCCGGGCCGCGACTGGCACCCACACTTACCCTCTTATGTGAGCGAACCCAACCAATCTAAACCTTAACATTTCAAGGTAATATTAACATAAAGTAATGTGGAAGACTTAAAACTCATTAATAAAATCAATAACTATTATTATCCCTAAAATCTGGAAGTCATCATCACAAGAACATCTATAATCAAATTACTAAACTAAGAGTATTCTAAGAAGCTAAAAATACATAAGAAGCTAGTCCATGCCGGAAGTTCAAGGCATCAAGACTTGAAGAAGAAGATCCAGTCCAAGCTAGAAGCATTAGCTCACCCTGAATTTCAGATGTAGTAAGACTGGCTTGAGTTACTGTTGAGTCGAAGATGACGGCACGTTTGCGCACTCCACAAATAAACAAGAAGAAAACAATAAAAGTAGGGGTCAGTACAAAACACGGGTACTGAGTAGATATCATCGGCCAACTCAAAATAGAAAACAGTATGTATTAAGCAATATCATAAAATCAACTAATATCCTTAGCATGCAACATTTACAGTTACCATAACCCTTGGTTACAACACCAAGCACATCAATGAGGACTCACACCTCCTCATCATACTCATTTGGAAATTTAGTTCATTAGATTGGATATATTAACATATTTCAAGATTCATTATCTTTATTCCCCTCGTGTAGGTACGTGACAATCCGCTCCTCAATATACTATCCTTGTGTCGGAACGTGACACTCCGATCCTCATTCTATCCTGGTACCGAAATGTGGCACCCGATCCATATTCTATCCTGGTGTCGGAACGTGACACTCCGATCCTCATATACTATCCTGGTACCGGAACGTGGCACCCGATCCATATTCTATCCTGGTGTCGGAACGTGACACTCCGATCCTCATATACTATCCTGGTACCGGAACGTGGCACCCAATCCATATTCTATCCTGGTGTTGGAACGTGACACCCGATCAATATTCTATCCTGGTACCGGAACGTGGCACCCGATCCCCTTATCTCACTACTTTCATTCATCAAGCCTTCTTTTATACCAAGGCATCATCATTAACAAAGTAGATTAGGGTTTCTTTTCAAGATTTGGGATTCAATAGCTTCATCATGCTTATTTATTCATAAATACATAATCACATCATTCATGCAAGCATACAATTAAGCATATAGAAGGGTTTACAATACTACTAACACATATCATTCACTATTAAGAGTTCACTACGAATAGCATGAAAATCATAACCTACATCCACCGAAGAATTGAATCAAGCAAGAATTTTCCCAAAGCTTGGTGTTTTCCTCTTCTTCTCGATCGTTTCTCTCTCTCCCTTCTTGTTCTTTCTATTTTCTTATTCAAACCCTCTTTCTTTTACACTAATTAGAGTATAATTAAGAATAAAAGATGGCAATAATACCCCACTAATTAACTTAGGGTTACCTCTTTTAACCCCTAAGAATTTGAGTTATTAATACATACCCACGAACTTTATAATTAAGGCAAGAATAGTCAAAAACGTCCCTTAAAACTTAACTAGAAATCCGACCATACTGGGATTTCGCAGTCTGTGACGGCCCGTCGCACCTGCGACAGTCCGTCCTGCTGCCCATCACACAGTTCAGAGACTTGATTTTGGGTGAATGTCCTGTGACGGTCCGTCACACCTGTGACGGTCCGTCCTGCCACTCCGTTACAAAGTTCAGAGAGTCGATTTTCAGTACCCAATTTCAGATTTTCTAAGTGTTTCGAAACGAGACCCTGCGACGGTCCGTCGTGCCCATGACGGATCGTCGTTTGGTCCATTGCCTCAGCCTGTTTTTCCAGAATTAAAGTTTGTTGCTTAAAACGACTAAACAGATCGTTACATACAAATATTGTCATGACCGGGGAGCACTCACTAGCCATCACCTCCATCATTATCCTCAGAGAGGACAAAGACTAGACTCTTGGCATTCGTCATTACATTTCATAGGTTAAAAATTGGAGAATGATTCAAACTTTTCTTATATATTGAAGTTCACATAAACCTCTCGCTTACTAATCATATATGCATATGGAGTTTAGTTAGAATCCTTGCATACGAAGCTTAAATAGGCTTCTCGTTTAGACAATATACATAACCTATAAGAATTTAGTCTATAATATTGCCTCACATTAAACCATCTTAAATGAAGTAGAACAATTGGGCATAGCCCTCAATAAAAATTCATAATTGCCACATAGGGCTTACAACAATATCTTAAATAATAGTTGAGAAATGAATGTCTTTAGACTATAAAAATTTTACTAAGGTAATGTACGTGGCCCATCCTCATAACTAGAATACCTACAAAAAAGTGGGGAAATGTCCAAGTCTTCTTTCAATTGACCATGATAACTAATGCTATGAACCTATATATTTGTAGAAACATAAAGAATATGGGTTATTACAACCACTTGTACTAAGTATGGATATATGCACGTAAAACATATGTCATGTTAAGGAGGACATTATTTTTCAAGTCGTGCTAAGTCACTTTTGAAAGCCTTAATGCACAAATAAGAACAAATAAAATCCAATGGTCACATATTCATCAAGAAAATTCCATATGCAACACAAGGCCAATATCCTCAATAAAGTCAAGGCAACATGAATAATTTCAACATATAATCATATTAACATGAATAGTAACATAAAAAGATCATATACCCAAAGAAACTAAAAGATAATGTCACAATAACAAAGTATGTACAAAAGTTCATATCATCACATTATACAAAACACTTACTTATGTGTAACGACCAGCATGTAAACCCTAGAAGATAGGGCTACCCATGGGTCGCAACACAAAGTACTTGACCTGTCGAAGGTCTTGTAGAAGCCCTTAGACATAATTCCTTGCATATATATAAGAAGTTGCACGAAATTAAAATTTACTTTCAAAACATAATGCAGAATCAATTTATAAAACATCTAGCATCTGTCTCAAGAACCACCTATGAAATCATGAGTACAATAGTCTAGGGCCACAACCCATAAAAGTCCAACATAATGTGAAACATAAAAGACAACATAGTGGTGGTATCCTCGGATGCTATGAGTTAGTACAGTATGAATTATGTATTAAAACAACTACACCAACATTAGATATATCAAAAGATTAGTCAACAATAGATATATCATAAGACATATTTCATACTTACTTACTTACTTGTCATAAAGAATTACAAATCATATAATATTTCGTACTTACTTACCTAATTGTCTCCTTAATCAAGTGAACTACACCACAAGCTTCCGCCAAGTATACTTTTGCAAGGCTAAGGTAGACTCCCATACTACTACCCTTGAAAAATGCCTCTCTTTGGTCATTTATGATTGTAATCTACTATAATAATTCAGAACTAAGATCATCATATTGTATGAGCACTATATCCCTAGGACACCTCCAAAAACACTTGTGCAATATATGTGAAGCATCCCATAGTACATCACACACTAAGAATGCCTTAAATAAACCCTATCTTATTTTACTTTATCTATGAGTCTCTAGTAGACCTACTTCATCTTATCAAGGAACCATCATATTAAGTCAACCATGCCATGGGATGAAACTATAGTCCCCTTCAAATATAATCATATATTATGTACGGATATTGTCATATGTAGCTTCAAATCATACTTGAGAAATGTATTGATGTCATCCAATACTACCATCCATACATTGTACACCTGTAGACTAACCTAATCATAGCTATCTTATCTTTCAATCTTGTCTATTAAGCTCAATATACTACAATTAATAGACCTAGTACTATGGGAAGCATCTCAAAATACTAACCAAGCTACTAGAAAATGGTTACAACCATCCTAACTACCATGAAACCAATCAAGTAGATGCAAGATAACCATAGGAGATCATTAATCCTAAACCCTAAGCTACCATGAGAAACTTATCTCAAGCTATACCATGAACTACACTATAAATGTAAATCAATGTACCATTAGGATAGTATATGACTTTCTCCTAAAGCTGACATGAAATGGTTTTGTCCAAATCAAGTAAAGCTACCATGAAGTTCAATACGTCTAGCTACTATCAGTTTTCAAACCCAAGATTCCATGAGATTTCAACATCTGAAGCTACCATGAGTATTTCAACTCAATCCTCTTTGAGATCTTAATATCGCAAACTATAATGAGATTTATATCTCAAGCTACCATACTCTTGGTGTTGTCTAATCATGTCTACTACAAATCTTCAAGATAATTTTATTCTATCATGATTCATACTAAATTACATCTTAATTGATTCGATTAGATCATTATAAGGTAGTTCTAATCAAACATGATCAAATAGGTTTAATTATAACTTTCTAGGTCAAAACGATCCTAAATAAATTAAACGTAGTTCAATTATTATCAAGGCATTTTTGTCACAACCTAAAAGTACAACCTATAAATAAGGAGGGCCTCTCGTTTCGTAACCAGGCGTACATGACCCTTTGGAGTCTTGTACAAGCCCTTCAACTATCATTCATTACATCAGACATGAAAAGTAGTGCGGAATAAAAACTTTTCACGAATAAATTAATAAAAATTAAATCTTCCATAAAGACTTAGGAAATCTCATCGTCACAAGCCAAACATAATACACGATATATAATATCTTAGGGACATGACAATTTACATGGAAATCAAATACATAATTAGTCCTACAATAAAAATAGGAAACAATAGACTATGTCCTCAAATATATGAGGACATACCAATTATTTAGACAGTGAATTTCCCAAGATTCGCCTTCGAATCTTCCAAAAAGTCTTCAATATATAGTTATAAGGTATAGAAATATACGGGGTTATTACAAATAATGTACTAAGTATGGCATATGCAAAAATATGTAAACATTTTAACAAAATGGCTTTTAATGCAATTTAAGTAAATATTCATGAATACAAAGGCAAAACATCATACTAACAACCATTTAATACTTAGGTTAGAGTTCCATAATTTTTAACCAAAACGACCATTTACAGTAACTTGCAAAAACTTACAGTGAGCTAACTTCACATATACAATGAATTCCTTAGGTATTTACAATAAATCACTTTGAAAATTAACAATGAATCATTCAAAGTATTCAAAATGGATTCAACTTGAATAATTACGATGAAAAATGTAATTCGAAATGAATGAACTTCCATGACCAAGTGAAAATGAAAGTGAAGTCATTCTCTATATGAGTTTCTCTACGATGGGATTATCCAAAGACTCACTAAGGTAAGACTTAACGGAAGTTTGCATATGCCTCCTTCATTACCCACCAATGATATCCTCAATACTACCCCTTTCGGCTCACTCAACTCGGGAGAAACAAGCACCTCAATCAATGGAATAACCTTAAAAGTCACCCAACAAACCACCAAGGTCTTCCTTTTTCGGAATGCCTACTTAGTGCAATGAGTAGATAGCATCCCATACCACCACCTACACTAAGTTGTATATACTTTTACAAGGTTCGGCACCAAGTCTTCCCTTTTGGAAGGTCCTGCCTAGTGTAATGAGTAGATAGCGTCAGATACCACCACCTACTCTAACTAGTAAGTTCTTTCAGAAGGCTTAGTTCGTTCAAATTTTTGTAGGGGGTTAGCTTAACCGACATAGACCATGAGATCTAGGAATAATATCCCAATATTAAGCCCTATCGGATGAAGGATCCTCACATTCCTAGAGTACGGTCATGCTTCTTAGATTTTACATGGCTTTCCCAGTAGCTACACCTATGTGGACACATTATTAAGGGATAAGGAGATTGCTACTATGTAAATCATTCTCTACTAACAAGGAGTGCTCATCTCAACAGGTACTTGGAAGCACAAAATATAAACACACGAAATTTAATCCACCTCTCCTTAATATCTTCTCGGTGCTAGGCATAAATCCCCACGGAATCTGAACATTATAACCTATAAGTTAAGGATAACTAATGAACACCACATCTCAAATAATGAAGGGCTTTCATCCCCGAACCTATCATAAAAATATAATTAGAAATAATGGGGTTGCTACTAGAACACTTTATCTCAACTCACGAACAGTGTCCACCCCAAGGCCTTTTTTTTTTAAATTTAGCATCATAAAATATCTTAAGTGTGAGTGTGTTTGTGTGTAAATGTGAGCACACCTTGAACATAAACACCATTTCATTCTAATTAAATTCTATACATGCATTAGAACTTCACTCATCCATTGGTTCACCTTACATGCTTCACATACTCAATATACTTTACTTAAGCCTGATATAAGTCAAACATGATATTCAACTTCACAAAACACAAGACAAGACTGATCTTTATTATTAATCCATTTCATCTACTAGACCTTCAAAACCAAGTCACAACACATACTAAATAACATTATAATCATCAAATAAACATTGCCAACAAGAAGATGTATCATAAAACTCAAGAACAATTATAATGAAAATTATACATTGAAAGCAAATTGCCATTAAACCAAGCCATAATAACCTAAAATAATTAATAAAAATTTCTTCAAAATAAGGCTCTTAGGGCAGTATCTAAATAAACATATTAACAGAAGAAAACCAAAGTTCATACTTTACCTAAACATGCTCATATAATTTATTTCCCAAGCTAGAAGTTGAAAATGCATAAAAATTAGTTCATTAGGTATTTTAACATTAAAATAAACAATTGATTAATAATAAACAAATTTAGGACATAAGAACACTCTTACAATAACACCCATACTTAAAATCAAAGATAGAAGATTTTGAGTTAGAAAATCCTTTTTGAAATCTATTGAAAATGACTCCTTGATTGTAAGGGGTTTCAAGGATGGATACCGTAACTAAAAGAGAAGGAAAGACACAATTTTTTGTGATGATTCATGTCCCAACCAGCTGTTCTTGCCCTCCTTGTGTCTTAGCTGCAATGGTGACTTTGGGAGTGTTTTCTTGAAAGAGGGAGTTTGAATATTTGAAGTGAGGGGTCTTGTGTAGGTCTAGGATTTAAAACTAACTTAATATAACCTAAAAAACTAAATATATTAATCTAGGGTCCTAAAAAACATGGGGTGAATATACATAAACACCCCAAGATAGCATCAACTTTCACCGCTTTTGGAGGTGGCTAGTCGACGACCCAACCTACTAGACGTCGAAGAGTCGATGGCCCGTGCTGCTGGGCGTCGATGCATTCATAGGCTGGTCAAGGGGGATGAGACTCCCACAAAGTATGGAACGATGACCCCTCTGTTGATGGGGCGTTGATGAACATACACCCAGTAGACTGTTCCGTCGATTGGCCATTGTCCTTGGCAGCTTTTTCCAAATCTTTGTCCATTAATGTAGGGCCTCTTTAGGTTCGAAGGTGGGGTCGTTCCCGGACATTAACATATAAGCTAATTATAGGTCTTAGGAACATCCCAACTTAGTTTCAAGGAAAACGAACACATAAAACTTACTTAAACACGTCAAGACACACAAGTACAATCTAAGATGTGCCCTCCGAACGTCATAGATGTTTTTAGGCGTTTGACCTAAAAAATTAACCAAAATTTATGCATTGCAAAAGAACATTAAAGTAACTAATAATTTAAAATAAACTCATGAAAGAAATATGAGACTCTAGTTTACCTTAGTTCCTTTTGGGGCATAAAAAAATCAATAATGATCCAATAGTATTTAATGCAATTGAATTAAGAAGATCAAAATAAAACCTTCATCTAGCCTCTAATGGCGTAAAATCACCATTATAACCTTCAAGTTTAATTACATAATTCTACATTGACAATAATTAAAATACCATATAATCATCACATGAACATATTTGAATCCTAACCACTAGATTGGGATCACAATCAAGCCTTACCCAAAATGTAATCACAACCCACTCTTGAATAGGCTTCTTTGGTTTCACAATCTAAGGGAAACTAGGAGGACTTCATGGATAGAAGAATCATCGAATTAATAAGCTACACATAACTTATATTAGATACTTAAAGACTTGTTTAAAACATGATCTATTCGACCTAAAAAAGTCTCCAATTTTTCCTCTTTTTCAATGGTGGTTTTGGGAGAATTTTGGGAGAGAAAGATTTTTGATTTTCTTTCTAGGGTTTAAATGGATATTTTACTGCTTATATATTATTAAAATAACAAAAATAACCACCAATAATAATCCTTCAAGTTCCCAAAAGACCGCTTCAACTAGTTGATATTTTTACCAACTCAATTTTTACTTTAAAACGACTAAACCATAATTGGGAATTTACTGCGCGTTGCGGAGACATTTTTTATTCTTGGCTATGGAAAGTTTCTTGAAATAATTGTTCGTGATGGACCAGTGTCATAGGTAACGACTTATGCCCTTCAAGTGCATCGCGTCCTGTAGCAGCCCCAAAATCTTGGATGCTTGGCAGCTTCAGTGGCCCATGTTTGTATCCTCCTCGGGGTCCCTTAAGCTGCCCCTAGGAAGTCATTATCAGAATTTCTGACACTTTAAATGTTGATCTACGTATATAAATCATGGATACTAAATTTCACGCTCAAACAGTCCTCCCAAACTCCATTAAAAAACACTACGACACACTAGTTCTACTTCGACTAGTTTCCAGACGTTCTTGGATGATTGACTTCCAAACATTATATACTGACTCTTACCACTATTTTTAGTCATTTTATGACCTTGTAATCTCATGACATACATGTTAGTATGTAGCTTAACCTAGTTCATTTTCATAGTGTAATAATTTTCCCCCACTTGGGAAATTCCTCCTCAAATGACACTTCAGTAAATAATTCTCTATAGGAAAAAATCTATACTAGCTGCCTATCGTCTATACATCTTCTTAAATGCACATACCCAAATCAAGAAAACAATTCAATTACAAGCCCAACGTTACTACACATCATTATGTAGAGACCTTATGAAAAGGACTCCTTATCCCCCACTTGGGAATAAGCTAAACATGTCTTCTACTAATTAATTCATCATCATTAATAGCACAAAAATCAGCAAATAAATCACTAAGTGACGCATACCGAAAATGGAAAGAAGGAGATCATTCTTTATCACCTTGGATTGGAGAGCATATAAACTATTCTTTTTAGGAGGACCATCTACAACCTGATTAGTAGCAACTTGCTTGCCTTCTTTTAAATCAGCCTTTACCTTAGGGAAATACCTTATCGTGTGGCACTCTCACCATACCCATATCAACCATCCCTACCGACCAAACACCCACCCTCATGGTTCTTACCACATGTAGGGAAAGTAGGTAGGAAAATATACATTGTTCCTCCCTTGATGTATAGAGTTAGACACCTTCTCATCCTTATTGTTAGAAGAACTAGAATAATCCTTGCTGGAAAAATTTTGTCGATTCTTAGAATGACCATGTTCATCGGATCCATCCTTTTCCATCCTACTTCTCTTTTTCTCCTTTTTAATTTTGGAATCTTCTATTTGTTGAGCAAACACTATGAGTCGGGAGATATCTATGTCATAAACAAGCATAGTCATATGAAATTCTTCTTCTTCTAGTTTGGACACCCTAGTAGTGAACTTATTTATCAAATATCAAGGGTTTGCTAGATATATTGGAGCATACTTAGAAGAAAGAGTGACCTTCAAAGCGTACTCTTTTACACTAATATCACCTAGTTTGTGGTTTATCAACTTTCCCAACTTAGCCTCCCTCACTTCCCTTGGAAAAAACCTATCAATGAAAGCCCACTGAATAGTCTTCCACTCGATTGAACCCGCTCCTGTTGGTCAACTATCTTTTCATCGCCCATACAAACGTTGGACAACATCTTTCAATTAATAGGTGTATGACCCCAAAAATGACGTTGGTGAAGCTAGAGACTAACATGGTTTTCATGATGGTCTATTGTTTTAGTTTGGCTTATAATGTTGGTTAGAGGTAGTTTTTAATAGTTTAGGTGCATTACAAGTTAAAGATGAAGGGCCTTCCAAGACGTTCAACGACTGACTCAACTAAGTGCCTCATATGTGGTTTTATGTGTTTATGTTTGATGAATGAACTTAGATTGTTCTTAAATGAGTTTATATTGTGTTTAAAGTAAGTGTGTATAGTTTCGTGAAGTTTGGAGGTGAAACGTCACAGAACGTCCACGACGTTCGGAAGGTTTTCCTTGAGACGACCTTTTGTGCCTATAAATGTAATCGAGTTTTACTTGTTCATTTTGAATGAAACTTATGTGGTAGGTCCTAAACTCCTTATAAAATATTTTGGGTGGAAACATCCGGGTACGATTCCATATAGGATTCTTAAAGGGGCCCTAAGGGAGAACCCCAACATAGAGACCAACACTGTCAGGCAGTGGCCTAATGACGGACCAGTCGACGACAATTTGACAAGGCGATGGCCCGTCAATGGGTATCTTCAGTGTGGACATGTAGTCTGCAGGTTGGGGAACCTCTAAAGTGAACCACGATACCCCATTGACGGGACGTGTCCTGACCAACGGTCTGTCGATGGTCACGTCAATGATGCTGAAAATTTCGCAGTTTGTCTGTTAAGACTTGGTTTTTTTGGGAAATTCACACTAAGTCTTAAGAAACGTGGGGAAGTTTGTTCTAGATGTTTAGGGGTATTTTAAGATTAAATAAGTGGTTAAAATATTATTTATATCCTAGCATCTAAATCAAAACCCCTTCCCTCCTAAAGTTTCTTTAAATCCTCCATGTGAGTTTAAAGTGAAGATGGAACTTGAAGATGGGTCTTCAATGGACTTTATTCTTCAATTAACTTTGGATTCTACAATAAAGGTATGGAATTTATTCATCTAAGGCTTTCTAAGACCTTAGAGACAATTTCAAAGATGATTTTCTAAGATGAAAAAACATGAAAAAGTCCATTTCTACTCTTAGTCTTGGGTTCTTGAATAAATGGTTTCAAAACCTTTATGTATGTTGAAATTGATGTATAATTGATACTCTCAAATTAAATTATCCATGAACCCTTGACCTTCTCAAATCTCTAAATTTCACTAAAATATGGTTGAATTGATTATGCTTTATTATTCATGAATTCAACTTTAGATTCGTATGGGCTTTTGATTCATGTATAGATTATCTATGTATGTGTATAGGCTGTTTCAATTTTATTATTTGAGTAATTAGTAACTTTATATGTATTGAATGTTAAGCTCATTGAATTTATATCGACTTAACGCTTATAGATTCTATTTTATATTTCTATGGGCTTTCTAATGATGTAAGAATTGTATTCAATTAATATCTAATTGTTTTTAGATTAATAAAACTATATTTAAGTGACATATATTTCATTGAGTATTACAGTTTATGAATTGAATTGATGTCCATGGCCATGGGTAAGGGCCTTATGGTATCGAATTTCATGATTTAGATTTGGAATCGAAGTGGTAACATTGAGTGGGGATATGCTGACCTAATTTCATTTACTTTATGTAAATTAGACTTAAATTCTATTGTGATTTGTATGGTCCACTGATGGTGGTGGTGCTATGTGAATTGATGTAGCCTTGTCGACGATACTTTATGCAATAGGATGATCAAGGCCTTGTCGGCACTACTTTAAGTATAGTTGTTTTATGTGAAGTATTTTTTTTATATATATATATATATATATATATATATATATATATATATATATATATATATATATTTGGGAAGTAATTTGAAAGTACGTGTTCTTTCTATGTATGTTAGCAAATCATGTAGACTATGGTATCTGCTTCTATGTAAAATTGATACTTTCCAATGAAATTATCCATGAACCCTTGATCTTCTCAAATTTCTAAATTTCACTAAAATATGGGTGAATTGATTATACTATGATATTAATGAATTTGTGTGTAGATTTGTAGGCTTTTGATTCATGTATAGATTATGTATGTATGGTGTATAGGCTTTTTCAATTTGATAAATTAAGTAATTAATAATATTATATCTATTGCATTCTAAGCTATTTGAATTGATGTCGACTTAAAGCTTATAGATGAGTATGTGATGTCTTGACTTACGATGCTTAAGTCTCTTAGTCTTGAATATATGAGTGTCATATGACCATAAATGATGTTAATAGGGTCTTTTATGAAACCTTAAACCTAGTGGTAAGGTTATATATGTTGAACTAGAATGTTGTAATGGTATCCTTCAAGTAATGGAATGATGGACTTAAGGTTGATGGGCTGGAACGACATCATATCAAACCTTAGGGAAGTCATAATGAGCTTCTCATTGCCGTTGGATGGTAGACCTAAGAGGTCCTCTTTAATAGGGTAAATGTGATTTTCTGAACTTGTTATGGAACCCTCTTATGTGAACCTTTAATCTGAATTACACTATGAGAACGAAGTCTAGCACCGAGTGAGTATGGCAAGGGGAAGTAGTTCTAGTTTAGTATGCGACTAGATTACAAAGCATTCCCTTCATATTTCTTAACCATGTGCCTACATGGATGTGTCCTAGTTCTACCCTTGGCAAGTAGAACACCCTCATTGGTGTAGGTTAGAACTCAGGATTCCATGAGTTGCTACAATGGTCTATGTCGGTTATTGTGTATTCTCATCATATGGGATACATACTATCATTAGAGAGGTACTATGAAGTTTAGGTGGTGGTATGGGATGTTATCATTGCACAGTAGGCTTTGAAGGTGTTAGTGAGAGCCCCTAGGTCTTGTTCAAGACCACTACTTGAATATCCTTTATTTGTTGAATGTCTCTCAATGAACTAGTGGATTTAATGACTTAATTTAAGGAAGTATGTTTCAATTATGTAGTACTTTTCTAGAGTAATTAAGGGTTGTCTAGTTAAGGTGTTAAGAGGGCATAGGAAAGTTCACTTCTTTTTTGACCTAGATAAGTCTTAAGAATAACTCTAGTTAAGGAAGTTTGTTCATTTTGTGGACATGATCTAAGCCTTAGGTAATCATTAGGATTATTTAGGTAATCTTGAAGAGGTCAATATGGATGTTATATTCTTGATGTACTAATGTAAGTCTTTTGATAGCCTTTGGAATGAGAATGTCATATCACTCATATGATAAAGTTTAAATGAGAATGATTGTATCTTAGGGAGTCTATAGGATCGCTTAAGTGTGTGTTTAAGGTATTGTATGGGATGTCACTTCACAACTCATTGAAGTGAACCTTAGAGTCACCTTAGGAGGAAAATCTCATGTTCTTATCTTGATATCTCTCAAGTGTGTATATTACTCATTATAAGTAATCTTGAGGGTCGTTTAATCACATATATAGAGGTTGTATGGGCAGTCTCTCTTTTTGTGACTTAAGTGAATCTTTTGATAGCTTTGAGTGAGAATATTTCATGCTAAAGGGTGTTTAAAGTCAAGTGAAGGAACTTAAATATAACAGTGAATTGAGTTCACTGTACAGTGAAGTGACTTCACTGTAATGTTTGTTAAAACTGTGACTCTTTGTTAAATGATTTCTTATGTCATTTGTAAGTTGTTAAAAGTTGTTCTTATGATTATAGTATTATGTTTTTAATCGAAATTTATGGAAAAATGTTTTATACTAAATGACCCATTTTCATAGTTTTTGCATGGCTTCCATGCTTAATACATCTAATGAGATAACCCATTCTTTCACTTTTTGACTAAAGTGTAGGGAAATGGAATTTTAATGTTCCATGAATGATGGATAGTTTCTTAAGGGTTGAAGATGATGTATTGGTGAGTCCTCATCTATCCGAGGACAATATCCACATGTTTCTTTATGTCTTAAGTCTTTAATTTTATTTCTTGTATGGTCTTAGTCCCAAGTGTTGTATACTTTAAAGTTTATACGGTTCAAGTAGATTGTTGTCGAGGTTTAGTTTTTAAATTAAAAGTCTTCTGCTTGTTTAATGTTTATCAAAGAGTTCTTCGTGTGTGTAGAAAGTTTTATATTCTTACCTATCTAGTATGTTTGTTATGCACTGAATAATACGAGAGGCTTATATGAGACTTTTTAAGTCTAAGTTGCCGCGTTAGGACACAAGGATTCTCTAACTTAGAGGGTGTACTTGCGGGTCATGACAATAGAAAGCCATCTCCACTTTTTCAGTGGATGACATTCCCATGATTGCAAGAACCTTATACACCTCATCAATAAACCCATTAAGATCTTCATTAACATTGGATCCATAGAACTATGGTTGATTCATTCTCGAAAACACCCTTAGTCTAGTAGCACTAAGTCCTCCCATAAGATTATCCGGAGCAACCTATGGGAGGAATAGAAGAGAGGTTGCTACGGATAGAATCTTTGTCATTACCCACAAGTACACCTTAAAAGTTAGAGCACTCTTGACTCGCAACATGGTGTACTTGACCTCTCGGAGGTCCTGTACAAGTGTCATTAACATCGTTCACTCCATATATACAAAAATTAGCTCATAATTTAAAACTTTTTCCTGAAAACATAAAGCGAATGTTTTTCTTAGAATGTCTAACATATGTCTCAAAGACCATTTATGACAACATGATTACCAATATCCTGGGATGCAACCCACAAAATCAAAACATAACGAAAACATAAAGAAACATAAAGGATCATCCTCAAAGCTATGAGAACTGACTATTTCTTCTCTTTTTTGAAACCTTGAAACTCTACCCTTCAAACAACTCAATCTTCTCATGACCCTACATGAAAAACATATAGGCAATATGTGTTAGTACAATATGTACTAAGAATGGAAACTACCACACGAACTTCAGTTATCTCAAAAAGTTAGTCTACAATAGATATAATCATAAGAGATAACACATAAGCATAACATGAATATCGTAACACAATAAAGCATCACAAATCATGTCATAGTTCATACTTACTTACTTGTCCTATTACTCAAGTGAACTACACCAGAAGCACCTTCCAAGTATACTTTTACAAGGCTAAGCTAGCATCCCATAATACTACCAAAGCTAAGTAACTCTCTTTTTTCATTCTTGATCATAATCCACTATCATAATTAAGACCTAAGTTCATCATAACTTATGACAACTATACCCCTAGGCCACTTCAAAACAAACTTATGCAATACATGTGAAGCATCCCATACTACTTCATACACTAAACATATCATAAAGTCACCCTATCTTATTTCACGTTGTCTAGGAGTCTCACTAGGCCTACTTCAGCTTATCAAGAAACAATCATATTAACTCAACCATGTCATGGAATGCAAATATAGACACCATCAAAGATAAGCATACATCATGTAAGGGTCATTTATAGGTACCTTAAAATCAGACTTGTGCAATGGATAAATTAAATTCAATACTACAATTCATATTAAATAATTTTTCTAGACTAACCAAATCGAAGCTAACTTCTCTTTTAACATTGTCTATTAAGTTCAACATACTACCATATAATTCTACTACCGTGGGAAAAATCTCAATATACTAACCAAGATACTAGAGGAAGATTACAACCATCCTAACCACCATACAAACAATCATGTAGATGCCAGCTAACCATAGTGGTGCATGAATCCTCAACACTAAGCTAACATGAGAAAATAATATAAACATATTCCATGAAGTACACGTTACATGTTAATTAAGCTTCCTTTAGGAGTGTATAGTCTTTTCTACTAAACCTACAAGGAAATGGTTTCGCCCAAACCAAGTCTAGCTATCACAAAATTGAACAACTCAAGCTACCATGAGTAATCAAACCCAAGCTTCCATGAGTTATTAAAATCTCAAGATACCATGAATATTTTAACTTAAGATAGCTTAAGATTTACAATCTCCAAATCCCCTTCAGATATTAATATCTCAAACGATCACCTGATTTGAATTTGAAGCTACCATACTGTTGATTTTGTGCCACCAAGTTTACTACCCATGATATTACCATCATACCCATCCTCAAGCTAATGTTTGTCTATTGTGCTTTATAAACCATTAGATCTTAATCTCTTCAAGTAGATCATTATAATGTATTTCTAATCAGACATGATCACATATGTTAAATCCAACTTCCAACACATGTTAGACACCGTTCAATCAAATTTATCATTTTTGACCCGTAAAACATAGTCAAATAGGCTAATGCACGCTAGCACATCATTGAACTAGTTTGCAGACGTCATGGACATTCCTTCACATTTTGATTCCTAAATTTCCTAAATGAATTATATTTATTAATTTTTGCCTTAAAAAGTGTCTAGTACTTTTAACACGTATGTTAGGCTCTAAAATGTGTCATAGACTTCGGAGTATTACACTACTTTTATAGCTTAAGTCATTTTCATTTTAAGACTTTGTGTGTGATGTATGGATTACATCCCAATAACTTTCCTTATGATGTATTATATGTATTATTGAGATTTATGGTAGACTTCCTCTTTGTAAAATTCGTTGAAATATGAAAGAAATTCGTTTTGAGTTCCTTATTTCTACTATTTTTAATGATCTATACTATGTGGATTGTGTAGGGACTGTCGGTGGTCTATACACCATGTTACACGTACAATATACTTTGGATCGTGGCAATATGGAGGAAGATGATGTTGCTCTGTCTGAAAATAATGATAATCAAGATTAGTAGTTGGTGAATAATCCATGATTGAACCATATGTCATCTCACTAGATAGTTTCATTTACCCTTTGGATTTTTGCTTGCATACTAAGTCCAAAACAAAAAATGTAGTTGCATTATCATAATAAATATCATAAATGGATCCCGGAATTATAAAGAAATCCTTGAAGCATTCTTACTTGGGAATGTTATTTCAAGAAGGGATACATTAATTTGAAAGAGGCAAGGCACGCCACTTGGTTCCACGATTAGCGGATAACACTATCATAAAGACTATATGGGTATACATGTATGAGCTTGTTGAACATGTCGCAAGAGGATGCATTGACTATGATGAGCTCCTACAAAAACGATGGAGTCCATTAGAATATGTATTAATTTTGCAACCTTCCTACGTTTCAAATTTTATCAATTGATGTGAAGAGTGATTTTCTAAATGGTTATCTGAAGAAGGAAGTATAAGTTAAACAAGCAATAGGTTTTAAAAATTTTGATCATCCAAATCATGTGATAAAATTACAAAAATCTCTTTATGGATTGAAAGAGTCTCATTGAGCTTTGTATGAAAAATTATTTTCAAGTTCCTTCTTCAAAAAAAAAATCAAATCAGGAAAATTCGACAACACACTTTTCTCAAATTTAAAAGGAACAAAATTATTGATCATTTAACTGTATGTTAATGAAATTATCTATGGAGCAACTTCCGAGTCTATGTGTGAAGAATTTCTGAACTAATAGGAAGTGAATTTTATATGAGAATGATTGGAGAATTATGTTAATCTTTGGGGATGCAGATCAAGAGAACTCCAAAAGGTACCTCATTATATCAAGAAAAATATAACAAAGAGTTTCTGAAACAATTCCAAAATATGTATGCCAAATTGATTGATACTTTTATGGGAACAAACTCTATGTTTGATATAGATTACCTTGCCTGATATGAATGAGACTATGCTTAAGGGGATTATTGTCTCTCTCCTATATCTAACTACTTGAAGTCCAGCCATTGTTTTCCATGTTGGAATATGTTTAATATTTCATGTATTTCCTAAGGAATCACATTTGAAAGTTTCTAAGTGTATTCTGAGATACCTAATGAACACTAGGATATGGTTCTATTTTGACTACTAGGAAATTCTTTTGGATTGGTGGGATATGATGACGTAGCTTATGTAGGGTATCAAATTGACAAAAATAAAACCTCATGTTAAGATCATTCATAGGATTATTTCTTATTTCCTCGGGAACAAAAATCAATACAGTATTGCTATTTCAATAGTCGGGGAAGAATATGTCGCAGTTGTATCTTCTTGTGCCTAAATATTGTTGTTTAAGAAAAAACCTGAAGACATAGGAGCATTTACTGTCATTATCCCCTGCTTGTGCGATTATGTCTATGAATCTAGTTGAACATAAAAAAACTAAGCATATTGATATGAGGCATACTTTTTAATGGATAATGTTTAAAAAGGTAGCATGAGTACGAAATTTTTAAAGTCCCTTAAGATCAAATCATTCATATATTTATGAAGTCTCAAAGTAGGGGCATGCTAGAGGAGGACATATTGAAATTAGTGATGTTGAAACTTAAATGAGCTGACCTGAAACAATCTACCATGTATTGACTATGCCTAGGGAGCATGTACCCTTGTTTTTGGTACTTTATTTTTTGGTAGATGCAGTATTTTACCTTTTGTAGGAATACACAGATGGTGGATGTGTCGAATGAATAAGAGGTTAAAATAGATCGTTCCAATTTACATTGGAACTGCAAAGATGGACCAAGTCATGTCTTGAAATTAAGCTTTCTTAACACTAAATCATAATTACTTGTGAGAGTCATTGTAATTTCCATGGTCAGACCATTTTTTCATAATTTGAATACTAAGGAACTTTATTTTTATGGGACATCATACAAATCTTCATAACTTTATATACTCCACCTTTCATGCAATCTCTCATAATTTTAAAAATTTCTTTCAAACAAAAAAATTCAAAACGCTCTTCGGTTTCCTCTCTAAAAAAATCAAAGTGGCTCAGCCTATTCTTCAAACTGAGGAACTATTGAATGTTCTGGATGAAATCTACCCATCTTTATATGTTAATTAGACTAATAATCCATCCCCTTCAACCCTCACTTCAACCACTCCTTCTACTAAAGAAATAGAAATGCTTCTTATTGAAGTTCTTTGTACTCTGATATAAACAATACCTTTGGTTGACTGAATGAGAACTCCTGACATTGAGGTTATAGTTAAACAAAAAAACTCTACAGAAACTGCTACCTCTAAATGTTCTACACACTTTGAGGTTCAATTGGTGAGAAAGACTCCTAAAATTTATCTGTCCCTATTTAATTTTTTCCCTTCTACCTTTTTTATTTCGAATTTTAATGTGGATCTACTAGAGACCAAAAACACTAACTCCAATATTTTTGCTGCCAACAGAGAGAGGGTTATGGAAACCCTTATTGAGATAAAAGACGATGTAAGAACTCCATTTGTAAGAGAAGAAACCTAGTACCTTCACTCCCTTATTTAAGAATCTTCACTAATATTTGCCCCAAACCTTGGAATTTGCATGAATTCTATTCCTTTTAATGAGTATGAGAATGAATATAATCAACCTCTTGTTTGGGGAATGCAAAGAAGACATTTAGTGACTTTAAGAGGAAAAGAAAAGGATATAACTGATTATAAGTGTGTGAAGCCATAACCCTTTCAAACAAGGGGTACTACAAAGAAAATGTTAAGTAATTCAATGATGTCTCGTAACGCTTAAAAAATAGAAAATAGGGAAAAAGGGATACATTCATTGATTGAGGAGGAACAAATCCTTGATGTTGATATAGATAAATATCCAAAAGATAAGGAAGAAAGTAAAATTGAGTCAAAAGATAATATTTTTTCTTTTCAAATAAAATTTAAAAAAGTGTCAAAGGATAAACAAACCTAGAAGTAAAAATTGGGAAGGCTCGAGCACAATGAGTGATTGTATAAAAGATGCAAGGGAAGGAATAATCAAGTAACAAAAGGAAGAATGAAATTGTGAACATGGAAATAGAAGAGCGCTTTGTTGAACCCTATAGTGTACCAAGTTTGGATTCTGGTATGAGACCTGTTTTATGAAGTATGAAGGGAAAATGAGAAAAAGAACTAGGCAATGAGTCATCATTTTGAGATCTTAGAAAGTACTAAACGGGTAGGTATTTTACACATAGATAAGAACCAAACAATGTACGATTATTCAGGTTTATATTGTTATGGTACGAAGTTGGACAATCGTTTAAATGGAATAATCCTACGTTGCATGATTCAATGATGACAAACTTCTAGTACAACATATAAGCCACAACGTGTGAGAGTCTTAACACTCTCATAAGCAACACCATCTTACATATAAATGAGATTTTTTTTTGTGGGGGGGGGGGGGGGATTATTCTTGAATATGAGCAATGTAATGAAATATGGGATATATGTGTATGTGATAGATTGAACTCTCCTAATTGACTCTATGTTATCATGATAGATTAGGGTGATGTCTCTAGTTTTTTTACTACTGTATCATGATAGTTTGACTTGATTATCCTATTTGATACTTGAATACTATTGAGTATGTGATATGAAGATGAATGTTAAATGAAAGTATATGATCCATAGAGCTAAGATTGTATCCTTCTAAGCATGACTAATATATGGAACCTTCTATATAGAAAGAAGGTTAAGAATGAACTATCCTTATGGACCATTAAGTGGCAGCCCTAGTTGATTTATATTTGGTAGATGAGTTATGACTAGGTAATGACTAAGAATTGGTATAAGAATTGGTACATTTTCATATGCCCCTTTTCATTTAACTTAGTCTATGAGAACAAAGGCTAGCACCTACGAAATATGTTATGGGTTATAGCTCTACTTAAGAAGCAGACTAGAGTAAAATGTATCTCTACTTGAGAAGGAGACTATAGTAAATAAAAGACCATTATATTCCTTAACCATGTGCCTACTTTGTATGTTTCCTAGTTCTACCTTGTGAAAGTAGAACACCATCTATTAGAGTAGGTTTATGACTCTTGATTCCTTGCCTAGCTAGTATAGTCTATGTCGGTTATTGCCGATTCTCATTATGTGGTATATATGTTAGTATTACATAAGTACTATTATGTTTAGGTAGTGAAATTGGATACTATCTACACATTGCACGATGGGGATTTGAATTTTTTAGTGTATGAGTGCCCTAGGTTTTCTTAAAGGCCATTATGTGCATGTCCAATAGAAATGAATGTTTTCTAAATTCGATAATGAACATAATGACTTTTGTAAAGGAATGTTAATGAAAAAGTACTTATCAAGAGTAGCTTTGAGGATTGCTTAGGTAGGCTTGAAGAGGGTGTATAGGCGTTCTCTCCATGTCTTACTTAGGTGAGTCTTAGAGTAACTCTAGGAAGGGAGTTTAACAAATAATGTAAGAATGATGTTATCTTAGTTAGTATTAAGGATCATTTATGTATGCTTAGAGAAGGTGTATGGGCAAACTCTCTTCGTCTCATTTATGTGAGTCTAAGGATAACTTTTGGTTAGAGGGTTGCAAGTTAAAAGAGTTCACTGTGAAGTTGAACTTAGTTCACTGTAAAGTGACATAGTTTATTGTAAAATTCTTCAACATTTGATAAAATGTTTATGTTATTTCTTATTTGTTTCTAAGTTGTTAAATGTTGTTCTTATACCCATACTATCATATTTAATCGAAAAGAGCAATTTTTTAAAAAAAAATTCCATATATCATGATTTTATGCATTATGCCATACTTTGTACAAGTGTTTGTACTAATTCCATATATTTTTCCTATCTCTAAAAGTGTAGGTGACATTTTAGAGGAGTCTCGAAGCGGAAGCTTGGATTAGTTTTAATTCAAGCAAAGAGTTTGTATGTCCTCACTAGACTTGAGGACATCTTGAATGTATTTTAATAGACTAAGGTACTTTCTATATTATGAAGTATGGGTTGTCTCCCAATATATTCGTATGCCTAAGATGGTGACTTTGATAATTAGTCTTTCATTATATTTTCCTATAAAAGATATATTTTAAGTGTTATTATTTGTGACAAATGTTATAATTCCGCCCTACTTTTCATACATGTATGCAATGAATGGTACGAAAGAGTTGTACAAGACGTTCGAGAGCTCGAGTACGCCGTGTTTCAATTCGAGTATGCCCTCACTTTTAGGGGGTACACTCGGTCCGTGATAGTTAGTTCATTTGGTAAAACATAATATGTTGTAATTTGATGTCATATTAGGGATAGTTTCATGCTTGTTTTGCTTAAATTGAGTGTAGAACAAGGGTAGTTATTTCAATTTCCTAATCTTTTTAGAATATAAATTGTGAAACTCAATCCCTAGAGATCAAATTATTTCATGTCTAAAAGCTTTTAAGATAATTTCAAAGGGATGTAACTATCACATTGTGAGGATCAAGGACCTTTAACCCGAGCATACTTTTTAGAGTATTCCCCATTGAAAAGGACTTTCAAGAAGTATTCTAAGATTATTTACCCGAAATTCCTTCCAAATGGGAAATAGATTTTTGCATAAATTTGATGTAGATACTTAACTCATATCAATTCCTCCTTAACGGATGGCTCCGACTCAATAGAAATTATTAAAGTCATTTATACAACCAAACATATCTCCATGGGGAGCTTCGGCATTGTTTGTTAAAAATAATGATAGGTCTCTTAGGATGTGTATTGACTGCAGACAACGAAGAAGGTCACTATAAAAAATATCTTTCCTATCCCTACAATTGATAATTTTTTTATCAACTCTAAGGTGCGAGTTACTTTTCAACAAATATACATGAGATCGGGTTACCATCAAATTAGAGTGAGTGGTGATGATATTCCGAAAATTGCTTTCCTGACAGGATATGGTCATTATGAGTTCCAAGTCATATCCATTGGTCTTTGTAATCCCCCGACAGCTTTATGGACCATATGAATAGGATGTTCCCGAATTATCCATATTAAATTGTGGCTGACCTAGAGGGTGTGCCGGTCAGTGTGCGCTGCTCATCATACTAGGAGGCAGTGACTACGCCGGACGCCACCTTTTTGGGTGTGGATCTGGGAGCACCTGCAGCGCGTGAAGGTGCGGAAGTGCCTGGGGGCACATACTCAGGGTCCCGCTCATCATCAGAGCCAATGATGATGCGTGCAGACGGGGAGACAGACTTTGATCGCCCGCGTGCGTAGATTCGGTCTTGCTTAGGGGCCATAGTAGATAGTACCTGCAAAGGATCAATATTAGTACGAGTAGTGGCAAACAAGAGAAGCGAAACCATACGAAATAAAACATTAAAAATAGTAGGTCATTGTTGTAGAAGCAGTGACGCACGACGGGCCTGTTGACGGCTCTTCATGACTATGATGGCCGTCGTGAGTTCCGTCGTGTTTTACATAGACAATGTATATATAGAGAACCATGAAGGAGAGTCTCTGACTAGCATGATGGTATGTGCAGAACGGACCGTCACAGGTACGACAGTCCATTGTAGATGGCCGTCGTAGGACACTTGAGAAAAAAAATGGAGACCCTTAGGAGAGGGGTCTCTGACCGTCATGATGGTCATGCCGGATGGACCGTCGTACCCAGGACGGTCCTTCACGTGTCCATTGAAGGACAATTGGAAAAAAAATTAGAGATCCTTAGAAACAGGGTCTTTGACAACCAGAACGGTTGTGCAGGACGGACTGTTGTGAAGACGACGGTCCGTCACATGTGTCCGTTGGGGAACACTTGGGGAAAAAATGAGAGACCCTTAGAAACAGGGTCTCTGTCTAGCATGACGGTTGTGCAGGACGGACCGTCGTGAGTACTCCGATCCGTCACATGTGTCTGTTGGGACAGGGGTGCTAGTGCTTTTGCAATGGACCGTACGACAATCCGTCGTGGGGATGACGGTCCGTTATCGGGGTCTCATTCTGAATGACAGTGACAGAACTAAGGGTACCCTAAGCATCCCCGATGAACCCACATCAACCTTGTAGTGTTTTGGATCTACATGTGACTAACCCAACTAACTAGGAAACTAGCAATGCAAAAGCACCTATGTCTAGGGTAGTACACATGGCAATTTCGAACATTTGTAACCTAGGTTAGAGAGAATCATCTAAAGTAAACAACATACGAAGAGGAACTAAGCATAATACTAACAAGTAAACAAAAAGGCAAGATAAATGAGTATAAATTTAGAGACACATACGCTAGACATGGAGAAAAACAAATGCACAAGTACTCAGTGGCAAGGTAGACACTCACAGTAGCAGTTTCCACTAGTAAATAACACTTTAGACATTTGGAGATTTGTGAGAGGGTAATGATCGGTGGTTTATAGAGGAATAGATTGTGGAAGTTGAGAAGGGAAAAGTAATAGGAGAAATAATGAAGTAGTGGGGGTTAAATGAGGGGTTGGGGAGTTTAAATGTTCTGATTTGGAAAAAGGGTCCAGCTTTTTCGGGTTGGGTATACCTCATTAATCACATGATGGTTCCCCGACGAGGGTCCATCGCAGTTGTGACGACCTGTCATTTGTTCCATCGCGTGTGCCCTAGTTTCATAATAACAGAAAAACGTACTTGGTATGAAAGATGCATACGACGGTCCGTTGCACGCGCAATAGTTCGTCAATGTGTCCGTCTGTGACTGTTGTAGAGTAATTTTCTGCAGAATTTCCTGGTGATATTGCTGCAAATTTAAATATAATTAGTAGAATAATGCTACCATTACTAAAAAGATCATAAGTATTAAGTTGCCTCCCAACAAGCGCCTTATTTAATGTCGCGGCACGACTGGGGACCCTTGATTTCTCAGACTTCATCAAGATGGTATGCATATATTACTTCATTCCCCGATGCTTTATGCTTAAAATAGAGTTTTATTCTATCTCTATTCCTCTGAAACCGCATTCCCTCCTTGTCTTTTAACTCAACTTCTCCATGAGGGAATACCTTTGTAATCAGGTAAGGGCCAGTCCATTAGGACTTGAGGCTGCCCGGAAGACAAGGCACCCCAGAACTGTCTACAAGAACCAAATCCCCAACCATAAAATCTTGTTTTGCATTTTTCTATTCAGTCTCATTCTTCATCTTTTCTTTGTGGGATATGGCAGATACCGGTTGGAGCTCACCACTCTGCCTCATGGTCCTACAAATGTTGAAGGTCGCTTCTTCATTGTTCAACCAAAATTTCATCTGACCCTTTTCCATGTCTACTAAGTCTCTTCCCATAGCAAGGAATGGCCTCCCAAGAATAATGGGCACTTCAAAATCGACTTCGCAATCAAGAATAATAAAATCTGCTGGAAATATAGATGACTCCTATAACATAATGCTTTCGCAAAATGTAATAGCCCAATTGTACAAGGAATAGTGAATGCACCCGGATCTTCTTTCTTTTGGACCAAATATCTTGTAGCAATAGCACTACAATGCTGGATTATATCATCATGCTCAAAAGTGAACGATCTTTTATTTGTGACAAGATCTTTTATTTTCCATCCTCAGTTTTTTTCAATAATTTTTGAGGAAATGGGGGTGGTGGCCTAGGCATAGGAATTACCTTTCTAGGCAGTTCAACATCTTTCTTAGTGTTCTCCTCTAATTCAGCATCAACATCATCCACTTTATCAGTATCTCTTTGTCACCTTTTTCTCATTAGATTGCATAGGTGGGTCAATGGTTTTCTTGCCACCACGAGTAGTAATTGCCATACAATGACCATCATTTTTCAGATTTTGGACAATGTTTCTAGGAAGAGTGCCAGGTTGTCGTGTGTTCACAGTTGCAGATAATTGGGCAAATTGTAATTCAAGTTGCTTAATCGATATTGCATGTGTATCAACTTTTTGCCCACTACACGCTAAATCATTCCTCAACTTTTTATTGTGCTCATCACTAGCATCGAACCTTCTCATCATTTTATGCAACATATCCAAAACTCGCGACGTATTACCTCTACCATTGTTAGGAGTAAATTCACGATTTTGAGGAGGAACATAGGGTCCATTCGTGTCGTTTCTATTACCATAGCTACCCCTGTTGAAGTTGGTGTCACGATTATAGTTTCCATCTCGGACATAATGACCCCCACGATTGTAGTTACCATAGTTTTGACCTTGGTTCCCTTGACCTTGGCGCCAATTCTCCTTATTAGAGCCTTGGGCACTTGGTCGGAAACCCCCCATCTGTTCATTTACTGCATAGGAATCATCTTTATAATAACACTCATCGTTTGGATGTGGTGGTTTAGCCAAGTAGTTGACTGCATTTATCTTTTCTGAACCCTAGTGACATTTTTTAGTACCAACCCATGCTCAGCTCTCCTCTGAGCTATTTCTTCACGAATCTCATCTGTGGCTGGGTTGTGAGTGGTTTTCACTACGAAGGTGTTTCTTCCTGTATCAGACTTCCTAGTACTCCAAGCTTTGTTATTTCGGGAGACTTTCTCTAATTTTTTTAGCAATCTGAGCATAAGGGCATTCTCCATAAGATCCACTTGCTATAGTGTCCAACAACTCTTTGTTGTTATCATCCCGTCCCCGATAGAAGTATTCATTCAGTTACCTATCATGTATACGGTTATTTTGAACACTTCTCAAGAATGAGGTGAATCTAACCTATGAACTACTAACTGACTCTCCTGGTAGTGCCACAAAGTTGTTCACTCTGTCTTTGCGGTTTAGTTTCTTGGAGACTGGATATTAGCTTGCTAAGAGTACATTTGTTAATTGGTTTGAAGTGATGATTGAGTTGTATGGGAGCTAAGTGAACCATATAGCAGCCTCTCGTGTAAGTGAGAGAGGAAACACTCTAAGACCTATTACATCTAGATCCAAATCCGCCCTCCCCACACAACTTTTACACACAGCCCTTACCTTAGCTATATGAGCATGTGGATCCTTAGAAGGTAGCCCTGAAAACAAACCTCTAGCAGTGAGCATTTGCATCATGCTACTAGTTACCACAAAAGTGTGGCCTGAGGGTAGAGGGGGCAAGACAAATAGCCCATCTGAGGCTGCTATGTTATTGTACCCTCTATAGTGTGCTTGGGGCCGTGGAACGGGATTTTGTCCCCTCTGTTTATGTTCACCCGGAGCGTCGGGTAAAATCTTACCATGAACATCCACCGAAGCTGGGATGTTCTGGTTCGGATCATCATCATTTATTCGCACGTTTTGATTCATATTGCGCAGTGTACACTCTAGCTCGTGATCGTAGGGAAACAAGAGTTCTCTTCCTCTCCGTGTATTTGGCATACAAGGAGGATAGTTCTTAAAAGAAATCAAAAACAATAAAACAAAGTAAAATCAAGAAAATATCAACTAAACTATAGTAATAAGTTCAAGGGAATCTAAAAGCTAAATTCCTCGGCAACGGCGCCAAAATTCGATTCGCTCAAACTTACTTCTCAAATAAGAAGTAAAGCGGTTGTGTAAAGTAACTAACCCAACTAGTGAGGTTGGGATCGTTCCCACGAGGAAAAAAGTCCAGACTTAACTTCAACCTATTATTACTATTGTTTGGTTAATGACTTTCTTGGGAAGTAAAAACGTAAAAAGGGGGGTTTGTATCTCTAAATAAGTGAAAATAATTAACAAACTTGAAAGAGACACTTAAAAGCTTAGAATGTTGGGTTTTAATCAATTAATCAAAGTAACTAGGGCTTACGTGTTTCCTATAGGTTCATAACTTGATAACTCTAACTATAACAATTCTTTCCTAGTATCTTGAATGCAAAGTGATAAGTTATGTATTTCTAAATCCTTGGTCCGGCATCTAAAAAATCTCACTCTCCACCTTGGTCCGGCTATGTGTGTTACAATCCTAACCCTTATCCTTACCTCATATTAAGCATCGTATTCGATATTTGACTAATTTATTACCTCGTACCAATCAATACTAGCATATTAGATAGTATACACTAAATATATGTTAATAATTCTTTTCCTATTATCTACCTCCTTGGTCCGGCAAGTAGCATTAAGGCTAGTTCTAACGTTGTCCATCCGTTAAAAAGACTTTTAAGCGAAAGAATTATTATTTCATGCAAGACACTAATATAGAATTGTTATTTTAATTAGGGTTTATCTCATTATTTGCCTATGGTTCCCACAAACCTAGTTATGCAGTTTCGTTACTCATAGCCATAAACACAATATTCAAATATATTAAATACAAATTCAGTACTTATTCCAATGAGAAAGAATAAAATCCAAAGTTTGCTTGATTCATCTCCAAAAATCACTAGCAAGAATCTCAAAAACTAACACTAATACATGATGTTTAATAATACGATGTCTAACTATCTGGTGTCTAACCTCAAAAACGAGGTTTTTCAAACTAGTTATAAAAAAACAAAAACCTAATTAAACAAGGATTCTAATTGCTGGAAAACTTCCAAAACGCGGCTGGGTTGACGGACCTCGCGAAGGACCGTCGTGGTCACAACGGACCGTCATGGACTCTGTCGTCCCATACTTGTGCATTTTCTTCTGCTGCTCTCTTCATTCCCCTCGACAGCAAGTATGACGGACTGTCATAGGCACAACGGTCCGTCGAGGGTCTTCATTATAAAACACTTCAAATCTTGGAATCTAGGTATTGGGATCACTTCTCTGGACTTCACGACGAACTTGCAGGACGGACCGTTAGAGACATGACACACCGTCATAAGCTTCGTAATCCCACACTTGGTCAGACTTCCCATCTTCCTTCAGCAGCTGCACTATGCTACCACCTACGGACCGTCACAAGCACGACGGACCGTCATAAGCTCCGTACGTGGTCTCTTATGCATTTCTTCGCTCAAAATCTCCGCATTCAGTTTTGGACAGATTTCATGCAAAACAAATAGAAATTTATATAAAAATTAGCACAAAAAGGCTTTCGAACACACTAAACTTAAGGAATAAGTATTAATAATACTGTGAAACCATGGTATATCAATTATCCATACTAATTTTTAATTTTTCTTCTTGATGATACATTGGTATATTCAAACAATAAGGATGAACAAATGGGTCATTTACGGATAGTATTGCAAGTCCTCAAGGAACATCAACTATATTCTACATATAGTAATTGCAAGTTTGGCTAAGTTTGGTAGATTTTCGTGGTCGCATTATTTCGAGTGAGAATATAAAGTGGATCTGAAAAATTGATGCGATTAAGAATTTGCCTAGACCATTGGCTCCCACAAATATTTGAAGTTTATTGGGTTTAGCCAGGTATTATAGGAGGATTTTTGATGGATTTACATTTATCACTTCTTCATTAATTACTTTACCACAGAAGAAAGTCATGTTTGAATGGACTAAAGCTTGTTAAAAGGGTTTGTGATTTATTTTGATGCTTCTCGAGTAGGTTTGGGTTGTGTCCTCATTCAAATTATTATGTGATAGCATATTTCTCTAAGCAACTCAAGGTAAATGAGAAGAACTATCCAACACATGATTTTTAATCAATGGTCATAGTATTTACAATGATTATATGGAGACACTTTCTATATGGATTGAATGTAGATATGTTTATCGATCATAAAAATCTCCAGTATGTGTTGAGTAAAAAAGAGTTAAATATCAACAAAGAACATAGTTTGAGGATTTAAAAGATTATGATATGTGCATCCTTTAGTAGTTGCGGATGCTTTGAGTCAATTGTCTACAGGTAGTGTAGACCATGTTGCAAATGGTAAGAAAGAGGTAATGAGCGATGTGCATAGATTGGGCCGGTTAGGGTGTTCAACTTAAATATCCTCCAAAAGGGGGCTTTATGTTTCATCATAGCTCTGAACAATCTTTGATTATTGAGGTAAAATCTAAGCAACATATTTATTATGTTTTTATAGGGTAGGTGGAATTGGTTCATAGGGATCCCAATTAATCATTCTCTCATGAGGGGATGGGGTACTTAGGTACCAAGGAAGGTTGTGTGTGCTAGATGTGGCTTACCTAAGAAGATAAATTTTTGATGAGGCTAATGGTTCTCTGATAATCAATCTGTTGCATGAAACCATAATGTTAGTTAATCTACAATAGATCTATTGGTTGAATGGTTTGAAGAAGTATATAGCAGATTTTGTGACCAAATATCCCAATAGTAAACAAGTCAAGGTCAAACATCAAAAACAGGGAGAATTGACTCAAGATGTTGTTATCCTTTCGTTAAAATAGGAACATGTCAATATGGATATCGTTGTGGTTTTCCTTGTACAGCAATGCAATATGATTCGATTGGGGTTATTGTTGAAAGGTTGACTGAGTCAGCTCAATTTTTTCCCGTCAAGACAACTTATTTGGCTCAGTAATATGCGAAGTTGTATATCAAAGAGATTTCGAGAATGCACGGAGTTCCTTTGTGTATCATTACGAATAGAGGTACTCAATTTACTTCTCACTTTTCAAAATCATTCGAAAATAAATTTCATCAACAAACTAATGGTGTGGGTGAACGAACCATACAAACCTTGGAGGACATGCGTCATTGACTTTAAGGGTAATTGGGATGACCATTTACCACTTATTGAATTTCCTAAAATAAGAGTTATGATTCGAGTATATTCATGGCAACCATTGAGTCCCTTTATGGGATGAGTTGTAGATCTCCGATTGAGTTATTTGAGGCAGGTAAGTTCTCTCTAATACGTACCAAAACAATCTATGTAATAACGGAGAAATTATGACTCATAAGGAATAGATTGAAGATGGCCCAAAGTTGATAAAAATCTTATGTCGACAATAAAAAGAGGGACATTGAGTTTATGGTAGGTTACTTAGTGTATTTGAAGATATCGCCCATAAAACGGGTGATGAGGTTTGGTAAAATTGGAAACTTAGTCCCTAGTATTGGGTCCATATGAGGTTGTGAAATGCATCTCGAGTGTAGCCTCGGAGTTGAAATTAAGCAATGAGTTCGCTCCAGTACATCCGCTGTTGCATGTGTCAATGATCAAAAAGTGCTTAGGCGATCCGGTCTCTATACTCTCTCTGGAAGATTTATAAGTTGATTCTAACCTTTCCTATAAAGTGTTCACTGTTGAGATTTTAGACCGGCAAGTGAAGAAGTTAGGGAATAAGGAAGTAGCTTCCGTAAAAGTTATTAAGAAGGATAATCTAATGGAAAATACTACTTAGGAGGCTGAGACAGATATCATGTCTCCATATCCTCATCTCTTTCCTCCTCTTGTAGTAAAGATTAAGTTTACTAACTTCTTCTAGTATAACTTTATGAAGGGTCATAAGTTTGCTTGAACTTCAATGATTTCCCTTTATAATGCATATTCTTCTGAAAATCCATTTTCACATGTATATTTTATTATATGTTCTTCTTACTTTGCATAGTTTAGTTGTGTGATAGTTGTTGTGATATTGTTCAAGCCTGAAGTAATGAAATGATGTATTTCTCATTGTTGAACAAGTTGAGCTATATGAGAAGGAGAAGGAGATTCCACCTTGTAAAATGTTAAATAATGAAATATGTGCATAATTGGTAGATTACATAGTTTCTATCTCATAAATTACTCTTTGTAGTGTCGAAAATGTAGTGAATTTTTTGTACTATATTATCGAATTATTCCTATGTATGATGTGTTTGTATGGATACTAGTCTTGAGTCATTTTTTCCGATGCTTAATGTTTAATTCGAGGACTAATGTTCCCCAAGGGGGGATATTTCTTATAACTCAGTAATCCAAAGACCAAGGATAGAACCTCACCTAATTAATAATGTTAAAAATGGTTTTCCAGGCCTAAAAATATGTAATTAACTTGATCATGAAATGACCATGACTTTCATACAGTAATGAAAGTGAACTAGTGTGCCTTTAGGTCATGGAAGAGGTTTGAATAGTTGTATGAAGGTTAAGTGTTTTAAAAAAGCTTAGAATAAACCATAGTGAATGTTTAGGGTCAAAACATCTGGGTACGACACCAAAAAGAACCATCCTAAAGGCCCTCAAGGAGGACCCAAAAGATGGAAAAAATGGCAAGCACTTGGTGAGTGCAAACGAAGCCCCGTCTATGGAGTCACACCCCGTAAATGGACTTCATGAGTATACACTTAGAATTATTGAGAAATGTCTCCATTTGAGCACTCTCTAAACAAAATGACGTAGTGCTAAGATGGTCCATTCCTAGAACGACGGACTGTAAATCAAAGTTGTAAAATGATGTCTATGCACATGCCTTATCTCGGAAGCACCCCTTAGACATAACCAGTGTCGTCGTCCACGTAGAAGACTAAGACTAGACTCTTAGCTTACATCAATGTAATATAGCTACATATAGGCTATATAAAATATTTATTACTTAAATGAAAAGTAAAGAACTAGAAGTCTTCTAACTAGAAAAATATTCATTATCTTGATAGTGTCATTGCCCTACAAAAGAGAGGACCTCCCCAACTTGGTTGAGTGAGAATTCTTTCTTCCTTCAAAGTCGTTCAAAAGACCTTCAACGACCAGAAGCTAAAATGCGGGGGAAACAGAGAAAATGCGGTTAGCACATCACATGTACTAAGTGTGAGACCCTATGCATAAATAATTTCAAACCATGTTATAAAGGGACATTTTATTACAACATGCTATTTTACATTTAGAAAGCCTTATGCACATTCAAGAACAAATACAATTCATTAATGCATAATCATCAAGTCAAGATCATGTTCATAGAAAGACAAACAATACTTAATCTATCCAAGTCAGTCATACATGCCTACATACTTGAACAAATAATCAACACAATTCTATCCTCAAGTTACAACATCAACAAGCATGAATAAGAGTTCATCACAACATAACAAAAGTAAGACAATTACTCATGAACCCTAATTATGTCCACTTCTGCAATTACTAAGCAAATCCTCATAACCTTACTCAGCAAATATACCTATCATAAACCATAAGAAATGCCCAACTTCATGTATCATATTATTAAGAGTACATAGCATCATACTAGCAATGTAGACAAATGTATATTCATAAGTTAATTCAACATCATAATGTACCATCAAAATGCAAGATAATCATATACATCCCATTTACATTTATAAGCATATACACCAATAAAAACATTCTCCTAAGACTCCCTTCAAGGATAACTAGTGCAATGTATGGGTAGAGTCTCATACCTCTACGTAGACTAAGCTCAACAACTTATGTTATCCTTGTTAGAGTTCATTAATTATTTCGTTTTACCTTTTGGAAATATGTTTCCTTAACAGACATAGACCACATGAGCTACTATTAAATTCCGTGTCATAGAACCCTACACCGCAAGAAGGAAGACTACTTGCCAAGGTAGTATCATAACATGAGCATAGAAACTACATGGATCCACTAGCTAGTATTTTTATGATGGAAACATAGTTCATGAACTAGGAGATATAATTGGGACAATTTTTATGCTACATAAATCATAATATCCATTCTAAAGAGTAAATTAGTGATCCTACCTTCCCTATGTGCGAAGGGACAATCCTCAATGTAGTTCACTCGGTGCGAAGCAAGAGTCCTATTTTGAAATGTATTTAAGCCTTTATTAAAAATCATAACTTAGTTTAGGTCATATTTTCTATCCCTTATATAATCATCATCATCATATGTCTATAAGAACTTCCTGAGTACTTTACTTTCATCATAACTCATACATGTGAGGCTAACACATTTAAATAATCATTCATGACAAGGCACATTGGTAAGTTATCACCGTACTTATAACATTTACATCTTAGCCAACAACTCACAAACCATAGTCAAGACATTTTAATTCAATATCATACAAACCCTATCAATATTAATATAAGGTTTATTGCAATATAATATGATCACTTAATTACAATAACCATAATTGAAGTAAAGAATTTAGATCACAAGAGTTACCCAAGTCATCCTTTATCAGCAAACATCAAGATCTTAACATAAACCCTCACAATCAACCCAATAATGGGTGTAATATCATCACACTATAGTAGCAAACATTGTACTAAAATCAATTGAAACACTATACAACAATCCATTACTTGTTCATAGCATTAGATTAGAGACTCAAGTCAAATTAATAATCTACTTCACAACCTAGAACAATTACTTATGTACTACCATGATAGGAGTACAATTCATATAAATATATTCATAAATAGATACAATAACATCATAGAATGATAGTTCAACCATTAACGAAGTCAATTAAATCGACACTACACAATTCAACTCATGATTACAACCCATCGTTAAGGGGAAAATGTCATCTTCTACAAACTATATCAATCATTCAATAAGAAGTATAATATAGGCACAATTCATCATAATCTTTCTGTGAAATCAAAATAAATCATAAACAAATCAAATTGAAAGATTAATTTTGAGATTCAGAGAAACCCACATTAAAACTCATCCTTTGAAATCAATTTTAACGAACCCTTTGGGGAAAGAGATCCCAAAAGTAAAGGAATTTCAAACAAAACTTTTTTATGAAGATTGATGGAGAGACTTTGGTGATTTAATCCTTAGAATCCACCTTCACCATTTATTTAACGGTGTTCTTCATCTTGGTAGAGAGAATGAATAAAGAAGGAAGAGAATTTGGGTTTTGAATTATGAGGGCTTAGGTTAGTTTAATTAGCATAGGGTCTTGATATGGGTCATTAAAAAACTAAATTAGGCTTCTCTAAAACCCTAACTAACTTACTGACCACCTCTTTAATTTTATCAAACTAACATAAAACAAGCAGCAAAAGAGTTCACTCACAAAAAAGACCCTACCTACACCCCATTTGTCCATCGACGGACCAAGGACCAACCGTCCTTTTGTTCCGTAGTTTATATCAGAAACATCTATAAATCCTACTTTTGTTATTATTCTAAGTTTCCATCGACGGAGGCAATCGACGTTTTGTTGATTGGACCACCAAGTGTTAATGGCAGGTATCTGGGGATACTGTATTAGGGAACCTTCGACCCAATCTCAAGGTCCTCCTTAAGGTTCCTTGGTTGGTCCTTGGGGACTCATACCCGAAATTTTAAACTATGAACTAAATCTACTGAATTCATGGACGTTTTTTGAGGTTTTGATATCCAAACATTATTAATGACCTATATTCTTTATTTATAATGTTGAAAAGTGTCTAAACGTTTTTAGACTTATGTTAGGCTCTAGAAAACTTCTTATACATTCGGAGTGTTACATTATTCCCCCACCCCTTAGAAGCATTCGTGTCTGAATGACACTAAAATCTTTTGAAAGGCCGAAATAGACTCAAGACTACAATCCCAACAAAAAACAACACAACATAACATGAGTTATAACTCAAAACAACATAAACAACATGACCTTATCCATAATCAACACCATAACATCATTTTAACTTAAAAACCTATATGCATGCATCACATGAAACAGTTATTATGTCAAAACTTCCTTCAACAATTTCAAACATATTCAATAAAATTCATGAAGGAACAACATACCAATGATAAACTATATATACTCAAAACAAGTAAAAAGGCAAAATTGACAAACTTCATGTTAATTGGCATACTTCACTATACCTTCATTGTACTAACACCATAAAATGCACATTCTCAAAAACTTTACCAAAAGTCAAAGCAATTTCTAATTTAGTCATTACTTTCATTAAAAGTAAAAACAACTTCATTAGGAAAGTGATGAGCATAATGGGACTTCATGTCATCCTGGGTCTCCTATGTTGCTCCATCGGTGGGTCATCCATAATACTTTTACGGGGGACACCTCTTAGTTCCTCAACATCTTCACTTGACGATCAAGTATTTCAACCGGGACATCCTCATAGGAGAGATTATCCTTAAAACCAAGACCCTCAATAGGAAGAATAGACTCGGGATTAACAATACATTTCTTAAGCATAGAAACATTGAAACCAGGGAAAGAGAAGATAGTTCACTAGAGACTTTCAATTAATAAGCAACTTTACCAAACCTTTGCAAGTTTTCAGGGGGACCCACATAACAGGGACTCAAATTCCCCTTGTTGCCAAATCTAACCACCCCATTCATAGAGAAATTATAAAGTACACCTTATCAACTTTTTCATACACTAAATATCTTTTCGTGTGATTGGTATAAGATTTTTCATACTCTAGGTTGTTCAGGACTAGTTCCTCATGAAAAGAAATTTCTCCAAAGTATTATAAATAAGATCAGGACCAAGAAGCGAAGATTCTGCTACCTCAAACCACCCAATAAGCGATCTACCCCCCAACCTTACAAAGCTTCATAAGGAGCCATGGATATGGATGAATGGGAACAATTATTATAGGAGGGCTCCACCAAAGTAAAAAGTTCATCCCAATTTCCCTAAAAGTCAATGTTAAAAGCTCTAAACATATTGTGAAGCGGTTAAATAATCTGCTCTTCTTGACCATCCCTTTGAGGATCAAAAGCGGTGCTTAAATTAAATTGAATACCCAAACCTCTTTGAAAGATATCCAAAACCTCGAGCTAAATTGAGTGTTCTATCTTTTAAGATTGAAAAAAAAACCCCATGAAGACTCACTATCTTATCAATATAGATTCTTGTATAGTCTTCCGATGAATAAGTAAACTTTACGGGAACAAAGTGAGCAGATTTGGTCATCCTATCCACTATTACCCATATAGAGTCATATTGCTTTTGAGATTGGTCACCACTCGAATTTTCTTGTTCGGCCTTCACTTGTCGACAATTGGGACATTTTGCAATAAACTCTGCAATATCCCTTTTTAGTCTATACACCTAGAACACCTCTTTAAGATTATGGTACATCCTTGTAGAACCCGAATGAATGGAGTAACGGGATCCATGATCTTTCACAAGGATCCTAATTCTCAAATAATCATATAGGCGCACACAATCTTTCACGATATGCAATAACCCCATCCCCCCTTGGGAGAATAACTCATTCATCTTTTCAAGAAATGATTCTTTCAACTCCATCAATAATGGATGAAGGTGTTTCTTGGATATCACCACAACCATCAAATAGAACTCAGAGTTATGATTTACCATCATACCACCATTTGAAGAATCTTCAATTCGAACCCCTAAATGAGCCAACCTATTAATATCTTTCACTAGGTTTCTCTTGGATTCTTGTATATGGGACACACTTTCCATGGACAACTGACATAGAGCATCCACTAACATATTAGCCTTTTCGATGTGATAAGCAACACGCATGTCATAATCATTCAACAACTCTAGCCATCTTTGTTGCTGGAGATTAAACTTCTTTGAGTTAAGACTTATTGAAGACTTTTATGATCTATATACACATCAACATTAAACCAATAATGATGATGTCTCCGTATTTTCAAGGAAAATACCACGACATCTATGTCAAGGTCATAAAAATGATAATTCTTCTCATGAACTTTGACTTTCCTAGAAGCATATGATATACCTTTTCTATGTTGCATAAGAGCACACCCCAACCCAACTCAGGATGCATCACAATAAACCACAAAAATCTTAGTACCCTCCAGAAGGGTCATTACTTGAGCGGAAGATATTTTTGCATGCCTCCAACAACTCAAGTTTCATATTTTTTTGGTCAAGGCTGTCAAGGGGGAAGCAAGAGACGCAAACTCGGTGAAAACCCTTCTATAATACCCAGATAGAACTAAGAAACTCTTAATATCTTTAAGAGCAAAAGTTCTAAGCAAATTTTTCACTTCTTTGTTCTTCATTGGATCTACCTCTACAGCTTCAGTAGAGATGATATGAACAAGAAACGCTACTGACATGTAAATCTTTGAATATACAAGACATGTTTGAGAGCCTAACATAAGTGTAATAATATCTAGAAAATGTTTTAAGGTCCATTTTAATGAATATAAGTCATTTAGGAAGTATCAAATCCAACACATTCATGAATATCCATAACGTCCGGAAAGTGATTAAAGGAGTACTAATGTGCCTTATCTTATTTGACTAACTGTTTGAAGTTAGAAAATGATGAAAATTGGTGAAAGGGTTTCTAACATGTGCTTACTTACTTTAATTTATGACCAAAACTTCTAGGTAGTACTTCCCAACGAACAATCTACGGTCCATAAGGAGGACCCTTGCACATTAGAGTCAAACACTATCAAGGGAAAGCGCACCCATGAAAGGGCATCGACGGAGTGCGTGTTGATCGACGGGGCGCCGATGGCATCCTTCAACCAACACTTAGCCAATTCCTTGGAGGGTCTCATTTTCATAGTATCTGATCAAAATCAAGGGTGTTTAGCATAGAGGGTAGTAAAATCGTCGACTCACAGACAGACCGTTGATCGGGGTCTCGTCTCTGAGGGTCAAATTCGCTACATGTTTTAACCTAACTCCAATTAATTAATTAAGGGGTAAGGTCATTTATTAGGAGATTATGGAAGCATAATAAATTTAATTAACCGCCCATATAAAGAACTCAACACCATTAGACTAATCACAACTCTCAAAGCAAACTCTCTTTTTTTACTCTTTTTACTTTCTCTAGTGGAAAACACCATGTAAAACCAAACTAGTGGATGGTTTTAGGGGATTTAAAGGGACTATTTAACCATAAATTCTTCGTCATAAATTAAGTTATGGGATCTAATTCACCTTTGAGACATTTTTCCTTAAAGGGTTTCGTCAAAGTATTTTCAAAAGTTGAGTTTTCATGTTGTTCTTTCCCAATCTCGAAATTAATGTTATGAATTGATTTTTTTATGTTTTCTATTGGATAATATGAATATATTAACATTTATTCTTACTTAATTATGATATATCTTTAGGGTTTGGTCTAGTTTTTAAAAATGACCCTCAAACCCTAGGTTTTTTATCTTGATATTACATAGGTGATATTTATTAAATAAACTTGGTAATTGGTTGAATTACTACTAGACGATGTCTTTATACTAATCATGAATGAATTAGTGTAAATTATAGTCTTATTCATGAGTTTTCTCGAGAATTGATCTAGGTAATGAGTTATGTTGTGAATTAGCCTGTGTATCTTGTCATAAGCTATGATCTAGTATTGAATTGTGATGTAGTGTTTCTTCTAGTCTTATTATCATGTTATTCATTGAATGATGAAGATGTTTTTCCCTAAGGGGGTTGATGTAATGGTTGATGGTAAGGCCTTGATGATGAATTATGAAGAAGACTCGGTAAGTCTAGTGATCACTATTATTTACTTCAAATTATGGTTAATTGTGATTAACTCATGATGTTGTATTTGAGTATGCATTTCACTTTTTTTACTTCAGGGAATCCTTAGAGGATTCATATTATGATTGTATATGATAATGAATACAAATTATGATAACATGATGGTTTATATGTTAATGATATTATATGATGATGGTTATTACCATAAACATGTAGCTGGTGTATAATGCTGTTGTATAATGCTATGTTTCCTCCAATGTTATGTTTCCTTAATTATCTGTCATGTCAAGTTTGATATTGGTTTTCGTTCTTGTTGAGTTACTTGATTGAGTAAGGGTATGGAGCTTTTCTTGCTCATTGTACTTGTTGACTTTATGAGAATCCACCATTAGTTGTCTTGCTTTGTTATGATATAATCAACTATTATTAATGCTTGTGATGTAATTAATTCATGATAGTGTTGTATTAAATAATGTGTTAAGTATGTTGACAAGTATGTTACTTGTTTTTTATTTAATCATATGCCTTGTTCATTAGTATGGTTGGCTTGATTATTCATAAGGCTTTAAAAAGGAAAAATAACATGTTTTATTAAAGTGTACCTTTTTAGCATGATTTCATCTATTATGTGCATATGATCTCATACTTAGTTCAAGTGGTGTACTAACCCCATTTTGCCCCTTTTTCCCAACATTTTAGGTTCCGATCGTTGAAGGAATTTGGAGAATACATTGAAGAAGATTTGAATCTCTTGATTATCCTAGTAGGGTAGGTCCTCAATGTCCGAGGGGGATGACACAATATAGCTTATAGAGTTGTTTTTAGTTAAATTCTTCTATGGTTCTTTCCATTCTATTTAGTATGCAACATTGTATATTCCATGTGAGGACTGTTTACTTTGATGTATGGGTTATGCTCAATTTCTTACACTCTTATTAGATGGTTATAGATGAGACGACTATTATGACTATGCTATCGTTTATATACTTATGTGCAATAAAAGTAGAATATTAAGTAATCTTCCTATACGAAGGGTCTATGTGTACTCAATATATACACTATGTGTTTGTAGAGGTCTATACAAACCTCCATGTAAAAGTAATGAAAAGTTATAATTTTTTATGCATTTCTGACCTATGAATGTAATGAGATAATCTTAGAGGCTAGTCTTAGTCTTCAAAAGGGGCGAGCCAGTTACGCCTAGGGACTAGCCTCTTAGTTTACATCAAATCAAATCTATTATCAAGTCGTTAAATCAGTAGCACGAATAACTGTTCATCACATTATAACAAAGCAAGACAATTACTCATGACCCTGATTAAGTCCAGTTGTGAAAAAACTAAGCAAAACCCCATAAACTTATTTAATAAAGTAAACCTAGCAAGAAACATAAGTAATATCATACTCCACATAACATATAATTAAAAGTACATAATATCATACATTAGCAACAGAGACCAAATGCATGTTCATAAGAGTAACAATCATCAAAAAATTTCATTTACATGTAAGGTCAACATATTACCATCATTTACAATTTTAAGAATATTCATAAATAAGAACATCCTTCTAATACTCCCTTCAAGGCTAACTAGTGTAATGAATAGGTAAGGTCCCATATTCCTACCTACGCTAAGCTAAACCCATTAAGTCATCCTAGTTGGAGTTCATTCATTACTTCGTTTACCATTTGTAAACATGTTGCCTTCACTTACATAGATGACATGATATAATGTGCAATTTGGTGTCATGGAATCCTATACCGAAATAAGACGGACTACTTGTAAAAGTAGTAGCATAACATGAAAATAGCAACTATGTGTATCCACTGGCTACTATTCCTGTGAGGGAAACATTGTTCATGAACTAGAAGATATCACTAGGACCCTCTTTATTCTATATGCATTATAGTATCAAATCACAAGAGTACATTCGTGATCCTGCCTTCCCTATGTGGGAAGGCACACTCCTTAACCTAGTTCACTTGGTTCTAAGATAGAGTCCCGTTTTGAAATGTCTTATGTATATATTAGCAGTCATAGCTTAGTTTAGGTCATATGCTCAATCCATTATATAATAATCATTGTCATGAATCAATAAGAATGAGTACTTACCTTTCATTACAATTCATATGTGTGAGGTTAGCACATTTACATAATCATTCATGATACAGAACACTGACAAGTTATCACCATACTTATAACATTTAAATCTTAGCCAAGACCTCACAAACCATAGTGAAGACATTTTAATTCAACATCATACCAACCCTATCAATCTTAATATAATGTATATTTCAATACATTATGATCACTAAATTACAAGTAACCATAACTGAAATAAAGAGTTGAGATCAGAAGACTTACCAAGTCATCCATTATAAGCCAACATCAAGGTCTTACCATCACTCCTAAAACTCAACCCAACAATGGTTGTAATGTTATCACACAATAGTAAGCAACATAATAATAAAGTAAGTTAATACACTATACAACAATCCATCACTATTTCATAGCTTAAGATTAGATACTTAGGTCAAATTCATAATGTAATTCATAACCTAGATCAATTACTCAAGAACTAGCATGAGCGGAGTACAACTCATCTCAATCAATTCATAAATTGATACAGTAACATCATAGAATGATAATTCAACCGCTAACCAAGTCAATTGAACAAATAGTACACAATTCAACTCACGATCAAAAGCTCGATTCGCAATTCATAATAATCTATTCAATAAAATAAAATGAAATCATAAAAAAATCCACATGACAACTCATCTTTTGAAATCAATTTCAAGGAACCCTTTGGGGAAAGAGATCCCAAAGGTGAAAGGAATCCTATACCTTTCTAGTTTGTGAATATTTTATGGAGAAATTTTGGTGACTTCAGTGTTAGATCCCACAGTGACCTTGTATTCTATCGTGTACTTCAACTTGGGAGATATAAAAAAGAGAAAAGGAAGAGAATTTTGATTTTTGAATTACGAGGATTTATGTCAGTTTAATTAGCTTAGCTTCTTTATATCGGTCATTTACCAACTTAATTAGTCCTCCCTAAACCCCTAACTTGTTAAATAAAATTTTATCAACTAAACCTAAATTAATATGACTAGCAAAATAGTTCACTCACCAACAAGACCATGTCGACGCCCTGTTAGTCTATCGACATACCAAGAACCAACCTCCCTCTTTGTAAATTTTTGGGTTAGAGATTTGTGAAAATCCAGATTTTCTAAAAATTCTATGTGTCTTTCGACAGAGGCAATCGACGCCCCATCGGTCAGACCACAAACCATTGATGGCAACCGTCTATTGACACTGCCTTAGGCAACCTTCGACCCAAACACAAGGTTCCTCCGCGAGGGCCCTTGTTTAGTCCTTAGGAAGTCGTATCTAAATATTTTTACTAGAAATTACCCTAATATTTGTTAGACACCCTTCCACAAAATCATCATTTTTGACTCTTAAAACATCGTCAAATAGACTAAAGGACACTAGCACCTCATTGGACTAGTTTCCAGACGTCAAGGACGTTCTTTGACATTTTGATTTCAAAACATTCTAAATGACCTATTTTAATTATTTATAAACTTAAAATAGTGTCTAAACCATTTTACCCATGTGTTAGGCTCTAAAACACATCTTAGACTTTCTAAGTGTACATTAGTACAAAAATATGAACATAGCAAATACATGGATCCACTAGCTACTATTCCTTTCGCTCCAATATCATCAATATGTTTGTTATCCTACCTTCCCTATGTTGAAAGGGACACTCCTCACTTTAGTTAGCTCGGTTCTAAGATAGAGTTCCTTTATGAAATGCCTTTAGTCTTTATTAATCATCATAACTTTATGTAGGTCATAATGTCTACCACTTAAATAATCATCATTATCATAGATCAATCTGAATTACCTTAGTATTTTTCTTTCATTACAATTCATACATGTGAGGTCAGCACATTTACATAATAATTCTTGATAAGGCACATTGGTAAGTTTTCACTGTCCTTACAACATTTATATCTTAGCTAACACCTCACAAACAATAGTAAAGAAACTTCCGTTCAACATCATACGAACCCTATCAATCTTAATATAAGGTATACATCAATACAACATCATCACTTAATCGCAAGTAACCATAATTGAAGTAAAGAGTTGAGATCGTAAGACTTACCCAACTCTCTTCCATGAAACTATCATCAAGGTTTTACCATCGACCATCCTCAATTTACCATCACATAATAGTAATCAACATGATATTGAAGTCAATTGAATCACTTCACAACAATCTATCACAAGTTCATAACTTAAGATAAGAGACTTGGGTCAAGTTCATGATGTCCTTCACAACCTAGGACAATGACTCAAGAAGTAGCTTAATTTGATTACAATTAATCTCATACTACTTCTAAATTGACATAATAATAACATAGGATTGTAATTCACACATTAACAAAGTCAACTGTGTCAATAATACTCAATTCTATTCAGGCTCAAAACCTAGGGTTAATGAGAACAGGTCATCTTTTACAATCTATGCCAATATATAAAGAAGTAACATAATTGAGTAATAATACCTGTTAATATACTCATAAAATTAGAAATAAATTATAAACAAAGCAATTAACAAGATCAATTTGGAATTAGAAGAAAATCCACTTGAATTTCATCTTTTTGAAATCAATTTAAAGGAACCCTTTTAGGAAAGAGATCACAATGGTGAAAAGAGTATAATACCTTGTTGATTGAAGAATTTTGGTGAAGAAAATTTAACATTAGCACACCCTCTTGACCTTGACATCTATGGTGTTCTTCTAATTGGGAGAGAAAAAGAAGAGAGAAGGAAAAGTAATTTGGTTTTTTGGAATTATGAGGGTTTAAGTTAGTTTAGTTAGGTTAGGGTATTTATATAGGTCATTCACAAACTAATTAGACCTACCTAAACCTCTAACTAATTGAATAACCATCAAAATAATCAATTTAACCTACTTTAAAATGTGACTCAAAACATTGACTTTACAAACGAAACCCCAACCAACGGGTCGTTTGTCAATCAACGGGCACTGTTCATGGTTGTCCTATACATTAATCTTTTAGGTCATATAGTTGCCAAAATTACTTCCCACTAAATTGGATAAGTGTCCATCGAAGTTGTCCATCGACGCCCCATCGATTATACTACGGCTCGCCAATGGCATTGATTGGTGACACTGTCTCTTGACAAGTTTTATCCACTTTTGCAAGGGCCTTCCTCAAGAACCCGTGGTTGGTCCTTGGTCAACTCAACGCGTACTTTTACACTTTAAACTAACTCTATTATGTCTTAGACACCTTTCCACCAAATTTCATAATTTTCCGACTCCTAAAACTTAGTCAAATAGTCTAAGGAACACTAGCACCTCATTGAACTATTTTCCGTAATTTATGGGCGTTCTTTATTATTTTGATATCTGAATTCCCTAAATGACTTATGTACATTATTTTTTACCTTAAAATAATGTGACAACCATTATACATTCATGTTAGACTCTAAAACACGTCTTAGACTTTAAGAGTGTCACAAAATTAATGCAAGTTAAAGCCAAGCAAAGGGTAGATTAGTAAATTCCACCCTAGGCTATTTCAATAAATGGTAAGTTTAATTTGGTTATTTTTTTTATTAAGGTATTTTAACACATATTAAAAGTCTTCCCACTAAATAATCATAAAACCCCAAAGACTCTAATTTCCTGTAACGACTAAAAGTATACCCTACTAGAAAAGGCATCCTATGTCTCCTTAAATACCTTGGACATCATTTATTGCTTAAATATAAATGAAAAATTACTGTTGAAATAAAAAATTTCACAACATCACCTTAACTCTCTTTTATAGAAAACAGAGGAAATGATAAGTCTCTTGTACCCGTCATAGACTCGCGAATATGTAGAGTCAAATCCCATGCATCAACGAAATAGAAATATCAAAGTCAAATAAAATGCTTTTATATAGAAAAAAAAGCATAGCTATGTCCTCGAATCAATTGAGGGCATACCAAGACTTGCTTGAAATGATTCTAATTCCAAGCTTTATTTAGAATTACTCCTCTCAATTTTCATATACAAATTTACAGATAAAGTAACGTATGGAATTAGTTCATTAGAATAAATGGTGACATGAAATAAAATAATGGTAAAAGAAAATTTATGTAAAACATACTCATGCATGCTCTTTTGAGGAAAAGGTTGTAAAATAAGTATGAGAACCACTTTCAGAGCAAACATCACATATAAGTAACATTCCAAATATTTCACAATATAGCATTAACATCACTTCAAACTATATAATTATATAACACCCAAACAAAGTTTTATCCTAAGACATACTTATGTAAGGCTAGAAGAGATCGCCCACACACCCTATTCAAGCACACCTAAATTATCCTTAGGACTACCTAATATTACACTATTTCCTTTTTCATCATTTAAATTAACACCTAAGGTTACTCTAAGATTCACTTGAGTAAGACATGAAGAGACCGCCCATAAACCCTCTTCAAACCTACTCAATAACCCCTCAAAGCTACCCTAGATATGAATTCTTTCTTTCAACTAATATTAACATATGTTATAATAACTCATTAAGTCAATAAGGATTCAACATGTTGAAAGCCTACTCGTGCAATATCTAGATAGCGTCCCATTCCACTACCTAAACATTATAGAACTTATCCAATGCTAGAATGTATCCCACATGATGAGAAAAGGCATTAATAGACATAAACCGTACTAACTAGACATGGAATCCGGAGTCTACCGTACTCGGATGGAGTGTGTTCGACTTCCCAAGGGTAGACCTAGGACATATCCCATGTAGACAAATGGTTAAGGAATATCAAGGGTTTCATTGCACTCTAGTCTTGTTTTCAATTAGAACTACTACCACAAGCATATTTTCTCGTTGCTATCCATATTCTCATAGAGTAAGTTCAATCATATAAGGGCATATGAAAACGTACCATCTCTTAGTCATTACCTAACCATAATGCACATACCAATGATGGGATCTCTAGGCATGCAAATCTATGGTAAATAAGGATAGCTCAACGACTTTGTTAGAGATTGTTTCATGTTGTTCCGACCAATCTATCTCGAAGTCGATCATTCACACAAAAAGGATTCCATTACGACTTTCAACGTCAAGGATATCTCAACCTTCTTTCAACATTGAAGGTTCAACATATTAACCCGTATTTACATGTTCAAGGTCCAACATTAGTCATACATAGAAGAACATCATCTTAGTTTTACCTATCCTAGACTTTTATTATACGTTCATGCGTATGTATACTACATTGCCTACGGTTAATGAACTCCTCAACCTTCACCTCATTCCTCTAATGGGGAAAGTACATTCCGAATAAGGCTTCCATAAACTCATCACAGTATATGGGACCCGGATTAACCAGATAATTATCTTTCTATTGAGTGTACAATACATGGGCAACCTCCCTTAATTGGTACGAAGTTAACTACGCCTTTTCCCTATAAGTCACCCCATGGAACTCAACACCGCGTAGACACCCTCTAGAAACTCTTAGGTATGCTCTCACACATTAGATCCAAAAAAGATAGGACGATTATTTCTCACAATGTCTCTAAACCTAGAGGTCATAGAACCTTTTATAGAATGCACGCTAGGGCTACTAACCCAATTCACATTAGTTTTCATGGTTCGGGCTAGGTTACGAAGAGCCTTTCTAATCTCCCTATTATTCAATTCTAGGGGAACCATAGGAACATCATTACCTCCACCCACAATAGGGACTTGATCACCTTTAGGTGGAAATTGAGAATCTTGAGAAACTTGAACTCCATATGGAGAAAATCCACCATGAGGATCTCCCTTATGCACTCCATCCTATTAAACCTTCTTGCAGCAATTCTTCTTGTAGTCATCTCCTACACACACAATAGAAGAGATTAGGAATAGACACTTGTAACCTCAAATCTATTGGCACGACACCAGATTGATGAAGAAAGTGAAACTCTATTGTCCTAATGCCTCTCGCTCTTAGATTTGTCCCAATTCACACCAATTATGTAGACTCTACTAGAAGTGGCTTTAATGAGACTTTGCAATTGTAAGACTACTTGATAATTGTATGCTCTGATACCAAGTCTGTAACAACTTGCCAGCACACCCTAGAAGTCATAGCACTCTTGAGTCACCACACTGCGTATTCGACCTATCGGAGGTCTCATACAAGGCCTTTGACATTATTCATTGCATTAATATATATGAAAATTAGTATGGAATTAAAACTTTTAACACAATAAAATAATACATCAAAATAACTTTCATAGAAAATTACAAGGAAACACTAAGTCGAATAGTCTCCATCTTAGAATCACGAAAACCTTAGGTCACGATCCATATATAAACAATATAGAAAGTATATAAGACTATGACAGTGTCTTTAACAGAGAAAACTAAACATAATTATGTCCTCGAACCATTTGAGGACAAACCCCACCATTGCTTGAATAGATACTAAATCCATGCTTAACTTCAAGGACTCCTCTAAAATGTGACCTACACGTTCAGAGATAGACAATATATATGGAAATAATACATTAGAATGCACTAAGTATGGTATAATGCATAAAATCATGCTCAAAGGACATTTGTGTAAAACATACTTTTTTGAAAAAAAAGTTCATAACATAAGTATAAGAACAACATTTAACACCAAGTTCACATATATGTCACACTCCACAATATAGTAACAAGATCACTTCAAGACACATAAACATGAGACCCTCCTCACAAAGGTTATTTTGAGGCTAACTTGCGAGAGTTATGAATTGACCGACCATAAAAGATCTTAACACACACCAAATTGATCCGTAAGACTACATAAGATAAGATTATTCCCGTTTCATCAATTATACTCCCTATCTAGAATTACTAGAACACTCACCTGAGAAAGACACGAAGAGACCACCCATACACCCTCTCCAATCCCACCTAAGCATCAATAAAGCTATTTAATATTCGTATCATGCTTTGAACTTAAGTCACTATTTTCATTACTCTATTTAATAGAAATTCAAGAAATAAGGACTTTCACATATTGGAGTTAGAGAATACCTAGGGAACCTACATACTAATATCTTCAAAGCAACCTACACCAATGTATAGATAGCGTCTCATTCCACTCCCTAGACTTTTCAGAACTTCTCCAACACTAGCATGTATCCCATATTATGAGAATAGACAATAATGGACATAGACCATACTATCTAGGCATGCAATCCGTAGTGTACTGTACCCTGATTGAGGGTATTCTACTTTCCAATGGTTGAACTAGGAAACATTCCATTTAGGAACATGGTTAAGGAATATCAAGGTGTTATCTGTACTACTGTCTCCACTTTAGTAGAGTCGCTCCAAAAAAATTGACACTTGGTGCTACCCTTTTTTCTCATAGAGTAATTAAATTAAAAGAACATATGAAAAGGTACCATATAATAGTCATAACCAGTCATAATACACCTTACCAAAGAAGAGCCACAAGAGCTGCCATACAATGGTTACTAGGATAGCTAAATGACTTTCCTAGGGATTATTTCTTATCATTCCATCCAACCAATGCTGACGTCCATCATTCACACAAGAAGGATACATTACTGCTTTCACCATCAAGGATATCATAACATTTTTTCTGTTTTTATGGTTCTAAGTAACTAACCGTCTTAATTATGTTCATGGTCATGTTTAAATTAAACATATACCTACATAACAAAGGTGTTGTAGCCTACTAAGTTAAGAGTCATATTCATATTCTTCATGTATCAAGTAAACGTAAGTAGGTCTAACACAACAAGGCACACGCATACATTATATTATCACATATAGAATAAAATTCAAGAAGCACATACGGGAAAAAAGGTATACAACAATTCACCCTATTAATTCCTAAAGAAATATCAACATAATTCATCACAAGACTCATATAGTAAATAAGGAAGAATCATACATCAACATCAAGTATATACCTAAAGACATCACTATTGTCTATCATGCTCACTGATAATCAAGTAAGAGAGCACATGGTTCCACATCATACATATACATAATCAAAATCATACTTCACTTGATAATTATCACAAATCATAAAATTATAATATTACAATTTAGGAAAGTAATGATGACCAGGCAACGTTCTTCACAAGTACAACACATAAGCACCACCACCCTAACTGGACCTTACAAAATATCCAAACCGTATTTCCGACATCAAAACTTCAATCGATAGCTAATTCAACCAACTCAATCCACAAATGCTCTTACAGATAGCCATAATCACCAATTCAAACTAATAATAAAACCATACAATTTATCCTACAAGATACAATATAAAAATCATCAAATAAAGACGTCTTGTATACAATTCCAACATAATTTAGACATCTTTCAATAGTCCAATTCAATCTACATAGGAATTCAATACGATCAAGACATGATCAAATCACCCACATTATAGCCAACATTAGGATTTCCTGATTTGACCAGATTCATAGGATTTTGATCTAAAATAACTCAACTAACAATAATTAGTAATAAATGATTGATTCAACATGTTTTATGCAAGAATCGATGGCTAGATTTCAATTTAGAAGATTTCATGATTGAAAAAGTCTTAGAAAAGACTTTGAAGTCTGGATCCTTGAAGAAAGATAGTTGAAGGATAAAACACCATACCTTGATTCATGTAAAGCCCAGTCAATTTGGAGAAGAAAAAACGTGAGAATTCACCTTCTAGCTTGAGTTTGAGTTTTCCCTTCAATGTAGGTTTGATAAAATTTCGAAAAGGACATGGTTTTGGATTTTTGATTTCTTTTTGGATAGTTGGGTTTTATATTGGGAAAGAGTTTAAATATGACTTAAAACTGTCAATAATGACTCCCAAAGTACCCAAAATACCCCCATAACAATTGGAAATTTTTAGACAAGTCCAACTTAAATTAAATTTTTGGAACTATTGGAGAGAAACAAGGATGTGATGTGGAGTTAATACAACAAAATTTATCAAAATAAATTCCAAAATAGTGGAGTCTGCGACGCACACTTGCTCTTTGTATGCACAAATGTAGAGTTCTTAGGCAGCTTGGTATCCTATGGTTGGGTCCTCTTTAAGGACCCCTGGGAGGTAGTTGAGGAGTCGTAACCGGATGTCTCCACCCTAAAAATGCTCGTCTAGATGTTTGGAACATATCCTACCGATTTGAACACTAAAAAACACATAAAACATGCCAAGGCACAGTAGAACACAGGAGAACATCACCAGGCCAAATTTCAAATGTGTTGGACGTTTCACTTCCAAACTCATCCAAACTTTAACACTGACTTCTAACACTATAATTCACTAGTTTAACATAATTTAACCTCATGACACACATGTTAGGCTCTATTTTCAATTAGTTAATTTGGTATGTTGCAGAAGGCGTAGAGAAGGTGGATGCTATAAACTATTTGGTTAATCAACCACAACCGGCATATTTGAATTAGTATGAAGACAATGCATATATAGTAATGATTTGATAGGGAGTTTCCGATCAAACGACCAATGTTCCAATCAAGATAATTGGCTCCAAGGTCAAGGAAATTAGGCTTAAAATTATGGTAATTACAACCGAGAGGGTCAATATGTCAAAGATGGAAACTACAATCTCGAAAAATACTTCAATCGGAACAACTATAGAAATAGGAATTAATGAGGTGGGCCATATATTCCCCCTAAAAATTGGTAAGCTTCACCTAGCGACGGTGGTGGTTGTATAGTGCGGGTTGAGGATATGTCACAAAAGATGTTGAGAATGTTTGAGGCAACTGATGAGAATTTCAAGGATATCAGAAGTGACCTTTACGACATTGGACAAAAGGTTGATGAACTTGCGGTTAAGAAAAAAGCATCTTAAGATACAAAAGAAGCAGTTTTGTGCTAGTGACAACCCACACCAACCTGACACTCTCCCAAGAAACACTATCATTAACCCAAAGAATGATGTGAATGGCATGGCAGTCACTACTCGATGAGATAAGCAGATATTCATCAACCTATGTCGTTTGTAGTTCAATATGATATTACAAAGGAAGATAATCCATTAAAATATAGCGGAGACAGAATGGTTTCAACAATTAAAGAAGCATAGTTATCCTTGAAAGTTGTCCGCGTTCCTTGACCTCCACTGTCATTCCAAAAGAGATGAGTGAAGAAATCGGAGGACGCTAAATGCCGCAGATTTGTCACCATGTTGAAACATGTTTCCATCAATATTCCATTAATCGAATCCTTGGAGCAAATGCCATATTATGCTAAGTTTATAAACGATATGGTGACAAAGAAGAGGTAGGTGAGTTTTGAAGATGATGACAGAATGCATCATTGTAGTGTTATTACTACAAGGTCTCTTGTGCAAAAAAAAGGAGGATTCAGGTGCTTTAAGTATTCCATGTACTATAGGGTTGCTCCACTTTTCTAAGGCGCTGTGTGATCTTGGTGGGCATAAAACCCATTCCACTGTCTACTAACAAAAATTTAGGCTTGGGAAAGCCTACTACAATGTGGTTACTCATGGATAATCGATTTTTTAAGTGGTCCATAGGTATATAACATGATGTGTTTGGGAGTGGAGTCATTCATCTTTTAACCTTTTTTTGCCACAAGGAGTGCACTAGTCGTTATGGCAAAAGGGCACATGAAGTTAAGGTTGAATAATGAAGAAGCAACTTTCAACCATTGTAGGTCAATAATGAAGAGTGGTGAGATCCAAATGGTATCTCTTATATCCTACAAGGTTCTGAGTGTATTTGAAATACAATTTGAAGAGAGACTAAGTATTAAGGCACTAGCAGGGGTCATCATGAATTTTGACAGTGATTGTATGGAAGAGTATAATTCTTTGGTGGCTTCTCTTGAACGAAACAAAGATTGGTCAAAGCCAAAATAATTAGAGTTGGATATGAATCACCGCGAGTCTCCACCTAAGAGAGTGTCTATCGTTGAGGTCTAAAAATTTAAGTTCAAGGCTCTACCACCTTATCTGAGGAATCTGTTTTTGGGTAAAGATGACACTTTGGCGTTGATAATTGGAGCAGAGCTAAATGGGAAAAAAGTAGAGTGCTTACTTGCAGAATTGAAGAGGCTCAAGCAAGCCATTAGTAAGACTATTGTGAATATTTGTTCCCATAAAATACAACCCATGCCAGATCAGAAAACGAGTATTGAACAACAAAAAAAGGTCGAATCGACTTATGCATGAAGTAATTATAAAGGATATCATCATGTTTTTTGATGTAGGAGTAATTTATCCTATTGCGGCTGCAGTTGGTTTGTCCTTTTTAGTGTGTGCCTAAAAAGGGTAGAATGACTGTGGTACCTAAGGAAAGGAACAAGCTTGGTCCAATGCATCCAATGACCTATTGGATAGTCTGCATTGAATACCATATGTTCAATGCTTGGACTAAGAAAGACCATTTTTCCCATGCCCTTTACAGATCAGATGTTAGACATATTTGCAGGCAAGGGTTCGTATTGCTTTCTTGATGGTTATTGGTACTACCTTCAAATCTCTTTCACTCAAGAAAATCAAGAAAATACCACCTTCACCTATCCCTAGCAGACTTTTTCATTCAAAAGCATGTATTTGGTGTTATGTAATGGACCGACGACTTTCTTACATTGTATGATGTTGAGATTTCCTAGTATGGTGGAGGATACTATTGTGGTGTTCATGGATGATTTTTCTGTAGTGGGTAAGTCCTTTGATCGGTTCTTGATGAATTTGGATGAGTTTCTCAAGAGATGTGAGGATTGTAATTTGATTATAAATTGGGAGAAATGTAACTTTGTGACGAAATAAGGCATAGAGTTGGCCCATGGCATCTCAGATAGGGGATAGAGGATGAACAATCCAAAATGGAGGTAATGGAGAATCTTCATGCACACATCTCTGTTATGGGTGCGAGAAGTTTTCTAGGGAATGTTGGTTTTTATTGAAGGTTTATTTAATATTTCTAGAAAATTGCACATCCTTTTTTAAAAATGCTCGAGGTTGAATCTAAATTCTATTTCGAAAAATCGTGTGTCAAAGCATTTAAAGAGATTAAAGATAAGTTTGTGTCCGCGATTATTATTATTTTAGTAGATTAGAGTGAGCCATTAAAGGCAATATACGTTGCGAGTGGGGTTGCACATAGTTTGAGTGGGGTTGCACATAGTTTAGTACTCAGATAGAGAAGGGATAAAATCCTTCACCCTATCATTTATGCGAGCAAAGCCTTGAATGAAGAACAAAAGAACTACAAGGTAACAGAATTGGATCTTATTGTGGCGGTATCTACATTCATGAATGTTCGCACCTATTTTCTTGGCAAAAGGGTCATAGTGCATAAGAACCATCTGCTCTGAGGTATTTGATGGCGAAGAAGGATTCACAACCAAGGTTGATCATGTGGGTATTGTTGCTTCAAGAGTTTGATTTTGAGGTGAAAGATAGAATGGGGACCAAGAATTAAGTTGCCGACTACTTGTATATATTGGAGGATGAAGCTATGCGTGAGTAAGGAGAGAAGGTTGAAATTGATCATGCATTCCAGGATGAACATTTATTGGTTTCTTCTAAGGATCTGACCCCATGGTTTACAGACTTTTCAAATTATTTGGCAAGTGATTTGGTTGCGTCAGATTTAACCTTCCATAAAAGGAAAAAGTTCATTCATGATTGAAAAAGATCTTTTGTATGAGCCTTACATATATCAGAGTTGTGCCGATGGTATTAGTAATTGTTGTATACATAAGGTTGAGATCTTGAGTGTTTTGGAGGCGTGTCATTCCACGCCTATTGGTGGGCACCATAGTTCTATCCGAACTTGCATAAGATCTTGTAGTGTAGGTATTATTTTCAAACCATTCACCAAGATTCTCACGATTCCGCCAAATCATTTTATAGGTGCCAATGAGATGCAAGAATTTCAAAGAGGCGACAGTTTCCATTGAATACCATTTAGGTGATTGAGTAGTTTGATGTATTAGAAATCGACTTCAAGGGCCCATTTGTGAGTTCTCATGGGATGAATATATTCTTGTTGTGGTTTTACTATGTTTGAAAATGGGTGGAAGCAAGTGAGATCCCCAATAATGAATGAAAGAGTGTCACCAAATTCCTGAAGAAGAATATCTTCTCCAAATTTGGTAAACCTAGAATCATAATTAGCGATGGTGGCTGGTACTTTTGTAATAAATTTGTCAAAGGTTTGCTAGAAAAATATTATCTTCACCACAATGTGGCTACTCCTTACCACCCACAGACTAACGGGAAAGTTAAGGTGTCCAATCGGGAGTTCAAATTAAGGGATAATGCCCAAGTACCCCCTCAACCTATGCCCGAAATCTCAGAGACACACTTATACCATACTAAGGTCCTATTACCCCCTGAACTTATTTTATTAATAATTTTTTACCCCTTTTCAGCCTACGTGGCACTATCTTGTGGGCCCAACGATGGTTGACTTTTTTTTCCAAACCAGTGCCACGTAGGCTAAAAAGGGGTAGAAAATTACTTATAAAATAAGTTCAGGGGGGTAATAGGACCTTAGTATAGTATAAGTGTGTCGCTGGGATTTCGGGCATAGGTAGAGGGGGTACTTGTGCATTATCCCAATTTATTTTAGTGAAAACTTTAAATGCCAATGGATACTATTGGTCAAGAATATTAGATGATTCTCTTTGGGCTTATCGTACTGCATACATGACTCTCACAGGTATGTCTCTATACTAACTTGTATATGGAAAGAGTTGTAACTTACCTGTTTACCTAGCGAAAAGGCGATGTGGATGATGAAAAGACTGAATTTAGATTGGACTAGACCATCAGAATAGAGGCTAAATTAGTTGAATGTTCTTAATGAGTTTCGCCTTAAAGCATATGAGAGTTCAACCATCTACAAAGTGAAGATGAAAAAGTATCACGACCGAAGAATTGTTGTTGGTTATTTGGTAATTCTATTCAAATCTAGGTTGCACTTATTTATGAGAAAGTTCAAGTCCAAGTGGACAGGGCCATTCCTCATTACCAAAGTGTTCTTACATAAAGTCTTTGATCTTGAGATACATGAAGGAGCAATGTTCATAGTCAATAAACAAAGGATAAATAGTTATCTGGGGCATGCGAAGAGTGTTCATGAAGTGGTTGAGGCCTATCATCTTAATGAGGTCAGAATAATCAAGAGGACTTCGTTGTGCCACAACATTAAATCAAGCGCTTCTTGGAGGCAACCCAAGTGTTGGATAGAGCTTAATATTGGGTCCATGTCTAAAAGTATCAAAAAAATCACAAAAAGAATTGCCTTATTGGTATTACATGTGCAGGAGGTAAAATCACAAATTTGTCGATAATAGTCTGGTGCAGAGGTTTACGGACCCCAGTGGCTGGCCATCATTCAATCAACACACAATTAATGGTGTCCGTAGATCCCAAGTTATTCAAAGTCTAAGAGTGATGACGATCCTCATCAAAGTACCATAAATCGATCCATGAATTGTTTTTGGCGTTTTGTGGATACAAGTTTTTTCCAGTGATCCGACCGGACGCGGCCGGTAATATTAAAAGACAACTCTTTCAAATACTTTCCATCTTTCCATTTTCATTCAAATTTCCATCCTTAACCATTTCAATCCATAAATTCTTTCCTAATTACCTCCCAACTTAAACTCCCCATATCCCAAATTTTACAGACTAATATTCCAAAAATCCCCAAGTATCTTCTATTTCAAATTCCTTTTTCTTTCATTCTTTAGAGTCCGGTGATCGGGTTTGTATGTGTAGGCTTCTTCTTCAAAGTTCATATAACTAAAGTGAAAAAACATACACCTTTATATTGCTAATAAAGGTACATTGATTTCTCTTAACTTTCAATTCTCGTTCATAGTTAAATATAGGAATCTGATAGTGGGTTTAAGCATTCAAACTAAATTAAGTTAATTTCCATGAATAAATTCACATAATTACTCCCCTATGGTTTATATATAGTGGTTGTGTAGCAAATTTAATGATCCAAAATGTTGTGTGTCTCAGTCTATCTGAAAGTTCTGACATAGGGTTCTATCTTCTTAATTCGATTTGCTAGTTGCATGAAATAGGAACTCTAGGAATGACGAACTAGTATTTCGTGTTTAAAAATCATGTCTAAACTTTAATGTGCAAAAATGAGTCATTTAAAATACTAAAAAATTAAACTTAAGAGAGGCCTTAATTCTTTCCAAGGCCCATAGTACGAGACCCTGTCTATAGACAGCCTATTAATCAACGGGACGTCGATGGGGTCCATCGATTTAAACGTCTAGAAAAAGATTTAGGTCCAAATAATAGAAATGGACAAAATTACGTCATTTGATCGACACACCATTTTTCATGTCCATCGTATCCATTAGAGAACTTGTTTTCAACCCATCCAACAGTAATTGTGAGTGTCAAATGACGGAAGTAAACTATAGTCTGTCGATTGATTGATGGGTCATTGGTGGGTGTCGTCAATCAAACTCTACAGTAAAAAAATTTAGATTTTGAGTTTAGTGGATTGTTCTTTCAGTTGTTTTTGAGTGTGTAGTTATGTTGTTATGATACTAACAACTAGTTCATAGGTATCGGTATTTGCAAAGAATGACAATTTCTATGCCAAGAAGGGGAAAATCCAAATCAGTTGCCCCATCTTTTCTGTTGATCAACGAAGACACCGATAATGAACAGGATCCTTCTTATGTTATTTGAGGTAGAAACATACCACCAATTGCATCTTTAGAAACAAGGGATACGCCTTGAAGGTGAACTCTGACATAGTCACTGCCTCTCAGTCTGATGAGGAGCAGACACTTATAGAGTCACAAACTGGGGCTGCCTCTAGTTAAAAGGGGGGATAGACATCCAAGTCTGAGTCAGCCTTTGCTTCAGATTCTGGGTCAGCCCAAGCCTCATTGCTTAAAACTGCCACTGACACCAATTCAAATTCTTAATAACCCACTAGATAAGGGGATTAAGAAGAAGAAGCCTCGTCTATTGAGGCCACTAGTTTTAAGATGCACATCCACCCCGACCAGATGACCTAAATCTAGTTGCTGATGAATCAAGCCGATAGTTCATGGAGGGTTAGTGACATGTACACATGGATTCCAAAATGCTCACCGACAAGGCGATGACAACCCGCCTAGAGAAAAAGGAGCATCACGTCCTTACAAGGAGTTTGGAAACAGTCCCAATGGTGGACCAACTCTGCCATATCGAAAAATTCAATTGGATGGCTCAAGATTTGCAAACCTATTGTGAGGAGGTTGTCGGAGTGTTTTGTTCCTCATATGTTTCTACCTCCTGGGGTCTATTCACAAAAAGACCAAACCCAAAAAGCAATGCCCTCTCACATCCACCATGGTTAAAGAAGCCCGGGTGGACATAACGTCATTCACCATCCTAAGATTTTTATATGCTCCCGCCACTGTTAAAACATGGATCCTCTACGCTGCAAAAATTGATTAATAGTGGGACACAATCCAAGGGGCAAGTTTCAGAGGAGTTTATATAAGAGGGAGTCACTTAAATAATGGTTAGCCCGCTACATTATGGTCGATGGAGAGAAGGCTGACTGGGTTATAGATCTCATATGGTTATTTTTAAGGCCTTTCTTAATTTCGTGGCAAGGTTTTTCAAGATGATAGTCTTACACCATCTATCACCCATACAAGATAATAATGTGCTTACATGGGATACGGTGGTGATGGTAGAAACACTGGTCCCAGCTCTGGATATAGACTTCACAAGCATGTTTGTAGTAGAGATTGAACCGATGGCATTAAAAACCTCCACCACTTACAATTTCTCATGTATTATCTTCGAGATGCGTAGGAATGTTTAAGTTATAAATTGGTGTAGAGTTAGGCTCCATATGTCGACACGAACATTGGATATAGTCCTCATAGGGTATAGCGTCAATATAACGGCACCCCGCAAAGGGCCTCGAATAGAGGTTGCCCCACTGAGTGAGAATCGGGTTGACACAGTGGAGCTAGCCCAAGGGGATGACCTTTCAATAAAACAGATTGAGGATCTCACTTTAGACTCATCCTAACAAGAATGCACCAGGGCCCCTAGCTCGTCTAGATCCACACTACCATCTGATGCTTTAGTCCCTATAGCTTGAGTCTAGAAGTTAGTGGCACAAATGGCCCCCGTGCTCCATCGCAATCAGCTGTGGATGAAAAAATCCAAAGCCAAGAAAGGGGAACGCATAGAGAAGTGGGTGGCCAAAAAGGAAGAGCAGGAAATTTAGGCGGTTAACAAATGCCCTTACACATTTGAGTTACGTGTTCTAGCACTAACAACCCTTGCCACTAATCTCACTACTATTAAGGTTGAGCTTGCCACGTTGGAAGTCGATGTTAATTCCATCTTTGAGATGGGGGGACTGAGCTTGAGAATGTTGTCACTAAGAAAGCTGAGGAGACAAGTGCTATAGTTGTGGTTCAAGGTTCCTACTACGAAATAGTCCAAGCAATAAGCTCATACAAATATGCACCAGTTCAACTGCACAAGTTAGGCTTGTGATGAGGCCCATGCAAGAAATAGAGAGAGTACGGAGTTAGAGCAGTCTAGCAATGTGTCTTTAGTATATGAGAAGATATTCGTGAGGAGGGTGTTGAGATGGCTTCTAAGGGATCAACCTTTATGCAATTCTTAGAGATGTGGGATCTAGTGATGGTGGCCTAGATGATGATCCTACGGGTTATGAGAAACTAGACCCACTTGTTTGTTGAGAGTTCTTCGGCGCTATGCACCACAGGTTTTCTTCACTTACCACTATGTGTCTTCGATTTCTTAATGCATTGGGGAAAATGCATTTTTTTGTTTTGACGGGGTAAATAGAAAGTGAGTTTTTGGGAGAAGTTTGAGTAGACCAACTCAAAATCGTATCACGGGATTTTCTTGCTTGTTATATTTTTCCACATGAGACTACTTAAATTTCTGTTGAACAAACATGTCTTAGTGAGAGCACATATAAAAGCATGAAAAACAAAGAATGATGGATGATGAAAATGACACACTGTCTATTGATCTGGTTGCATGTATTGGTTAAGATAAGTTGAATGTGTTCGCTCTAAACATGACAAACATTGGCACCTACTTCATGACCTTTAACTAAAACATGAACCGGGAAATTAGATAATTTTATAGTGCAACGATGTGGCAACTGAGTGTGAGGAGATTCCAGAGTTCAAATAATTGGTGCCTAACTAGAATTTATAAAGTAGTCCTATGAAAGGAATCAAGTCTATAAACTAGGAAGTAATCATAGTCCTTTGTTCTAAATAGTAAATACCTAGCCCCAAAAAAGCTGACCAAATGAAATAATTTTTTATCCAAAAATGTTGACAATGTAATAGACCAAATTTTTTTCATTCACCAACTCACCTTACAAGGGTCTAATGTTTTGGACTCAGTCCATCCTTGGACATGTGCACCTCGACTTAGGCCAAAAGAGAAATGAGGATCGCTATTGCAGAAAGTGACCTCTTCTTGGCCTTGACCCGACTTCGGGCATTGTGTACCTCAACCCATGGAAAATACATTAGTTGAGGGTTACTATTATGACTGAGGACCCAAATATGGGTATGAAAAGAGTTGGATGTTGAATGAAAAGCTTAAGTAAGCGAAAGATGTGATGTTTAAAAAACTAAGAGAACACTGAAAAAAAACAAAAAGATAAGATTTTTCAAAGAAAAACATGAAAAATAAAAGTGAAAATCAGATTTAAAGAAAACAAAAACAAGGCGAAAAATAGAAGAGAAGATAAATAGGGGGTCCAAAACAATGAAAATAGGTAATGAACTTTAAGGTAATGTCAAAGAGGACAGACATTCAATACAATGCACCCAAATATTCCATACATGACCATGAGCTTATGTTACAAGACAAGAAATTCCTTTCGGTTATCGTAGAGTCTAGTGTGGTAAACATAAGCAGCGGATATAAGGGTAAGCATATGTGGTAGATTACTAACTATATTTGAACTTTTTCTTGAGTACTTTTGTTGAAAAATATACCTCGTACCCAAATTTGATAATCATTGTGTGAAAATGAGGACCTTTTTGGAAGTGAGGGCATTAGTTCTGTTATGACAAAGTTGATACCTTTGTTAGAGGAAAGCAATAGCATGGTAAATTTGTTTTGATAATGTCATGCACATAAGTTAGCTTGTCGAACCGGAGATCGTAAGCATGCAATCAATAAAGAAAGAGTCGGGATTGATAGTCATGTGATTAATGGAGCTTAAATATGCATAAATATGTACAACTGTTGTTTAGGGTCATAGTGTGTCACTACAAGACAAACAACGAATTTAAGTTGAGGGTGTTAATGTGCCATACTTTCACGACATTTCTAATGCATTTTCAGTTAAGTGTTGTGTGTGTTTAAAGCTATTTTGTAGTGATTTTAACAAGTTCTGTGTCTTGTTTTACGGGAACAATGTCTAGGGGGCAAGAGAAGAAAACAAATGAAACTAGTGCAAAATTATATTTACTGAGGCAATCGATGTTCAATTATTCAACAAACGGACCGTTGGTGTTTATCGTAGATGAGAAGGTCAAGATATTGAAGGAAATCATGGAAGTCTTAGTAAGTGAAAAACCATGAGAGATAATGATGGTTTACTGATTGATCGATGAATCATACTGGTGAACCGTCAATTTGTTCGGAGAAGGATCCAAGACATGATTTTGGAAGATTCTAAATGTGGATCTATGGAGGGGAATCAATCGCCCGTAGGTGGATTGGTGGACCGTATTATGGGCCCATCGTTTGATTAAGAGAGGGTGCCATGTAGGGAGAAAAAGTAGTCTAAGTCTTGATTAACGAAAGAGTGAACGGACCGCCGATTGATCGAAGCTTCGTCAGTTGATTCATCGATTGATGCCTTTTACCTGAACAAAAATATCCTTTGTTGAACTCCTTTTTCTTTAGGACTCTTTTCTCTATATATATGGTACTAAAACCTCTATTTTGAGGTTAGCTACTATTAATTTGTTCTAATTTATGTATTGGAGATTATTTTTGTATCATTAGCAATTAATTAATTTCCGGATTTGTTTGAAGGAGTTTTTTTCAATTTCAAGTTGTATTTCTTGGTCTATTCTTCTTGTTGAGTAAGTTTATTATTTCTTCATCTAAAAATATGAATTTTTATCTTACAAACATGGGTAACTAAATCAACAACTATGGATGTGGGAATTATGGGTAATTAACAAACTAATTCTAGTAATTAAGCAATTCATGAATATTGTTATTGGTTGCATTGATTACTCTTTGGATTAGATGTCTTTGTAACGAGTGCACTCGTTAAAACTCGCTTTAATGCTACTTTCTCGAACAAGGAGATAGTTAATAAGAACAAAATTATCAACATAGATTTAGTGTGATACTATCTGTTATGGTAGTGTCGATTGTTTAATTGTATTAACTAAGCTGTAGATCGGTTATGATGTCTAATATGAGGTAATTGTAAGGATTAGTAAAGTATACACCCTAAGCCGGACAAAGATGAGGGGTGAAACTTTCTAAATGTTAGACAAATGATTTAGAGATATCAAACTAATCGCTTTGCATGTAATACAGTAGGAAGGGACTGCTATTGCTAGGAATATTGTGTTATGAACCTATAAGAACACCAATACCCTAGTTACTCTCTCATCTTTATAACTACAATGGTCTATTTTTGTCCACTTGTGAACTACACTGTCTAACGAAATTTTTTTCACAACCCACCCCCTTAGTTACTTATTTCAGAATGTCATAGACTAAATAGGTATAATTGTGAATAAAATATAAGTCTAACAAAATTTTCCTTGTGGGATCGAACCCAGTCTACTACTAGGGTTGTTTACTTGATAGTGATCGCTTATACTTCTTTAGGGAAGTATTACCTACCCATAGTTCCTCCCAAAAAGGATATAGATCGATTTCGGCATAAATTGATGCCGGATATGAAACCTATTTTGGTTACTCCTTATCAGATGGCTCTGGCAAAATTGAAAGAGTTGAAGGCTCAACTCAACAACTTGGTCGACAAGGGTTTTATTCAACCTAGTATATATCCATGGGGAACTCCGATGTTGTTTTTGTGAAAATGATGGATGGATTCCTAAGGATGTGCATTCATTACAGTTAACTATATAAGTCACTATATTGATTAGGTATCCTCTCCCTAGGATTGATGATTTATTTTATCAACTCCAAGGGGCAAACTACTTTTAAAAAATTGATTTGAGAATCACATATCACCAACTTAGGGTAAGAGGTGAAGACATTTTGTAAATGGCTTTCTGAACTACGTATTTTTATAACGATTTACTATTCATGTCTTTTGGGTTAACTAATCCTTGGAGGCTTTTATCGACCTGATGAATAGTGTTCTGGAATTACCATGATTCTTCGGTAATTTTCTTTGTTGATGATATCTTGGTGTATGATAAGAGTTAGGATGAGCATATGGGTCACTCAAGGGTAGTATTAGAAGTCTTCATGGACCACCAATATTTAATAAATATATTAAGTGTGAATTTTGGTGGAGATCGATTGTGTTTCTTGGTCATATTATCTAATGTGAAGGTATAGAGGTTGATATAAAGAAAACAAAAGTGGTTAAGAATTGTCCTAGGCATTTTACACCTATCAATATTAAAAGTTTCTTGCGCCTAGTGTGGTATTAAAAAAGGTTTTTGTTATGGGTTTTGGTTACATCCGGAGAGCACCCCTAGAAGTAACATAGTGTACCAGACATCTCGGAGGTCTTGTACAAGTCCATTGTCATCATTCTTCTCATTGTCATAGGTAAATTTAGAGGAAAACTTAAAACTTTAATAGCATATCATATGTTAGGACATTACTTCCAATATATATATATATTATATAATAATACATAGTTTAAGACTCTACTCCCATTTTTGCATCCTGGACTCAACATCATTAGAGTACATTAGAAATACGAGCCTTAAAACATATATCACAAGTATAATATTAAAAGACTTTACACAAAAGACACAACTAAGGAAATCCTTCTACTTAAGGATTGCTTTGCTTGATCTTGGGAATCACATATCAAGCTCCCCAGCATTTAAAGACATCCTTTAAGCGTTCATAACCTACATTTTTTAGTAAAAAGGTTGAGAATAATGGATTTAGTACATTAATGCACTACGTATGCAAACCATGCAAAGACATTAATTAAAAAGGGACATTTTACATGAAAGAATGCATCATACCTTTTTGTGAAATCCTCATTAAACTTTGATACAATAACATTTTTACAATTCCATACTTCATATTGTAATTTTCAATAAGCATATATCATATAAAATCATACAATGTTTTTAAGATACATTTGGAGCAAAATTACAATAAGCACCTTCACTTATTAGTAACCCCCCTTTTTCTCTTTACAATGACTTCATTTTATAATGATCTTAACTTATTTTAACTTCTTAACTTCATAATGTAACCCTCTAATTATACTTGATGCAATGTATCACCTTGAGGATACAAAGTACTCATAGATACATCCTACTTAAGCCATCCCATCCAATCATAAAAGTATAGTACATCACAAGACACATTCAAGTAATGAGTATAAAGGCGTTACAATGAACTTTAATCATTATTCACATGTACCAACTTTACATCAAATGTAAGATTAGAAGACCTTACTCACAATCGCATTCTATGTTTACTAGTGCAATGTACATGAGAAGCCCCATAACATCGCACACACTTTGTTAACCTATCATGACATCACAAGCCTTAACATTTACTTCATACATTAAAAAAATAAACATAGGAAACATCATTCATGAGAAGCAAGACCTTCATTATATAGTTATTAAGACAACCATTATGCATGTAGGGACTAGACCACATCAATAGACTCATACCATGCATACCATCACAACTAGAAAACAACACTACGATATCATACATAAAGACATAAACATAATCATACACACTAGAACATCTTCCTAGAACTTCCTAAAGATCTATTTGTCCAATGCATAGGTAAGCTCACTACTCTCTCCTATCCTAAGTAACTTCCCTAAGGGTCATTCTAGTTAGTGTCGTAGTCATTTACTTCCATTGTCTATTTTACTTTAGGGAAAATATAACCTTAACCAATACTAAGACCATGGGTGCTGAAAATTGAATTTGGTATTTAAGAACCTTACACCAAAGAAAGTCTCTCATCCCTAGAAAAGGTAGAATATTAACACATGCTAGCATACTAATTGATATCACTTGCTAGATCCTAAGAGGGAGTCATAGTTTATGGAACTTGGCGGTACATGTGGAAACCCTGTTTATAGCAAATAGGGAATTATAGTTATTTACTTATGGAAATATAACTCAAACATATTTTTCGATGAGGATAACCACCTCTTGAGAACTATGGTGATCTATTTTCCTACAATGGGAAGGGACACCCTTCATCTTCAAGTTCACTTAATGCTAAGATAAGTTACCTTAATGGAAAAGCCTTTAACATTACTTTATAAAACATATGCTTTAGGAGACACTACACCATTTTTAGACTACAACAACACCATGTAACTGTAGCCTAAACTAGCAAAAAGTGTGGCCATTGATAAAAGGCTAAAATTTTGGACTTTCAGCAACACTTTTTAGGGGCTTCCCAAAAGAAGAATAACCTTTGACATTAGGCAACACTTTTTAAATGTTTCTGTCTTTGGCTACACTTATAAAGCGTAGTAAAATAGGTATAACGGCATGCTTTAAAAACGTGCATTAGCAACACCTATTTTTTTTAGACTACAGTTAAAAGTGTTGCCTTTTCAGATTTATTGGTCACACTTAAAAAGTGTTGCCTTTTATTAGTCATCTATTGCAACATTTATAAAGTTTAACTTTATATATCATCTATTGCAACACATTCAAAGTGTAACATTTTATTTACCTAGAGCAACACTTACAAAGGTTAACTTCAACATTTATAAGCCTACATGTGGCACAAATATATATAATATATTTACATACATACAAGTGACCTAAAACACAAAATGAACTAATTAATCATTAAATTGAAGCTATATATTTAAAATAAACTTCGAGAAATATTTCATGTACAAAATAAACATAGAAAGTGATTGCTTCAAGATCTCTAATATCAACAAGTTCCAAAAACCCAAAAGTCTCATTCAAACGTACATGACAACAATACAAAAATTTCTTCATCTTTTGCCACAATAGATCGAGTTTACTTCTGCCCGAATTCAAATTCAATTACCTGCATTTTCCTGCACATTTAAAATAAAATTATAAGTTTGTGAATTTAATTGTGGAAGTGCGTAATCAGGGAGAATTCACTGTAATACAACCAATCAAAATCTAAATACACTTTCAACGTAAAAATTACACATTATAAGGACTAAAACATTTGTGTAGTCTTCTGTTGTTGTCTCTCAAAAATTAAACTTCAAAAGTTTAATATTTGTAGTCTTCTGTTGTAAACTTCAATGTAAAAATTACACACAGGTATTTCAAACAAACCAGAGATGACCACTAAAAACAAGGTTCATAACATAGTTTAGAATGACCACAAAAATAAATACCTAACAACATGAACATGATATGTTCAAAGAACTGCAGCATAGGGCAAGGTTAATCATCAGACCGCATCTCTAGTGCATACAAAAAAGACACAAAAATCATCAGACTGCATCTCAAGGGCAAGGTTCATCATCAGACAGTTAAAAAAAAGACAGAAACAAGAAATACAGACAAGACGAAAGTTTAGTAAGAAGAGAAGGAATGCTATAAAAAGACACAAACAAAATCGTGAACAAGGTAAAAGTTTAACAGACAGTGAACAAAAAATAGAGGACAAGGCTACATGAAAATCCTCTTCATATTTTCCTCTCCAATTTTGTTTGCCTTGTATGTAGTTTAAACAAGTAACCATTAGGGATCTATCAAACATAATAAATCTACCCACAAGATCTACTATTAATGATCAAGCGCTAGATGGTTTTCTACCCTACAAAGGTAAAGGTTTGCAAACAATTAAACTCTATTCTAATAACAATAGTATTATAATTGTCTAGCATGTAGACATTTTAATCACATGATGCACCACATTGATACTAACAGCCACAACCACCTAGCTAACAGACACCAATATTAATAAAATAGCAATAGCTTCATAAAGGTGCAGATAGACCATTAAAAGACCAGCTACAATAGCTTTTACAATGAGCTGGATTCAGAAGCTAAAGGTAGAAAATAGTGTCATCATTTTTTAATTGAACACCATTGGAATTTGCCACAAAACATAATGGGTTAGCCACAGTCTCCTTAATTGCACAATACTAAAAGAACAGTTATTCAACTACAGATTCGAGTGCTTAAATTAAAAACAAAAACATTCTTAACAGTTATAAATTGGTGGACTAAACTTAGACAAGTAAAAATAAGTTTTGAATTTCATTACCAAGAACACCAACTAAATAAGAAGGAAAACAATATTGACACTATTAACAGAGAATTTGAAATATAAAATACCTTTTGAAGAATCGAATCTTGAGCTGACCTCGAAGAATATTAAAGATTTGTGCCTCTTACATCTTGTGCACTGCTTGCATCAGCAACACACCCTGGTATATCTTGAAAATTCAATCCAACTATATGTTCCTACGACTTCACAACCAGAAATGTAAAGGTGAACCAGGCGTTTGATCTAAAGAGATAACACACAACATATCCACATAGTAAAATACACAATGCTACTTGCTTTGTTATGATGCTGAGATCAGTTTTGCTTTCATCATGGTCTTAGGCAAATCAACATAGCAACAATTTATAGCTGGCATAATATCCAGCTCAAACAACCTATTGGAAGACATTAACTTCTGAAGTATTGTGCCTGTACACACCAGTGTTAAAAATAGTTTTACATGCTAATTACGCTTTGGAAAGGCCCCATTGTCATGGTGTATCAAGTCGAATCTTATTTAAGAGTTATTTTAAGTAAAAACACTACTTCTATAAAGCTAATGAACTCTTAAATGGGGGAGTAAATCACTGCAAAGACTAACAAACTAACTGACCTTCAGCGATACACTAGAAGCATATGTAGATGATGATTCGACTGATAAACATGGATGCAAAGGCCTAGCTTGCAAAAGAAAATAAAGAAAGCAAAATGCATGTTATTACTAGAAAGTGCATAGTTATCACAACAAGAGTCAACATAGATCATCTCTTTTTTAAACAGTCATGTAGAACAGTATAATGCAATAACATGAAGAAATGAATATTGATAATAGATAAATTCAAGTGAGTTAGATAACAATGTTTAGCTAATAGGGTACATACACTTCATCAAAAAGAAAGTTCATTCAGCAAGTTCATCTTCTTCAGCTAAGATAATTTCAAGTGAGGTAGAAAACGAAGTTTAGCTAAGAGGGTACACTTATAAAGAGTGGGCTGAGCAGCTTGCGTCCCTGCAGGAACATATAGTGGAGCAGTAGGATTTGTAGCTGCTGGCTCAAGTAGCTAGTCTTCTAATTCTTTATGTTCTGTCATTAATTTATCGTGCAACAACATAATGCTACAACTAGTAGAAATACATAGGCATTTTACGTGATAAAGTATTGCTTAATATAGAAAACATACAATCTCAAAAAATCAGGTATAGTAAAAAAAATTCAAATAGACTACAATAAATAAAGAAAAACACTACTCCAAAATAAACATTTTGTTGTTCAATAAGTAAAGTTCTTTAAGGATCGACATGCCATGTACATTATTTGGAATATGTCCAATTAACTCATTGTTAAATATACCAATCCTTGTCAGTCCAGTAACATTACCGATTTCTCGAGGAATGACACCCTTTAGTTTAAATTTAGATGCTTCAAAAATTTGCAAGGAGTTTGAGAATTTACCAATAGATGCAGGCAATACACCGTAAAAACGGATTACTTGCTAACGTGAGTGCTCTTAGATTCCTACAGTTTTTCAATGATGCAAGGAAGCTCAATGTTGAATCGCTGAAAAATTATTCGACAGCAAGTGAAGTAACTCAAGGTATTCTAAGTTACCAAGTGATTTAGGAATTGTACCTGTGAAACTGTTTTGTGAGAGGTCAAGTTGTCTGAGTTTTGATGAATTTGAGATTGAAGCAGAGACAAAACCACTCAGATTATTTCCTCCACAATAAAATATTTCTAGATTGGGCATTCCAGGACCAAAATCTGAAGGTAGAGTACCTGAAAGCTTATTTTCTTCAAAATTTATATTTTGCAATGCTAACATGTTGCAAATGTTGTGAGGAACAGAGCCAGTTATCTCATTCTGTGCTAAATTTAATTCGTGAAGTTTCTGAAGATTACCGAACTCCATGGGTATCTCACCGGTCAATTTTCAGGAAATATATCATGACTACCAAGTGTGGTGGAAAAGAGAAAAAGAAGAAAATTTCATACTACCTTCCAAATGCAGATCTGAAATATATAAATATGTAAGAGCTATTGAGTTAGCTAGCTCTCTTGGTAAAGTTCCAATAAACTCATTGTCACCCAATTCCAATTTTTGAAGCTTTGTGCATTTCTCCAGGTTTGGTGGAATAACTCCATCTAGGGAGTTTTTATTGAGGTAAAGTCCTTTCAAGTCTAGAAGATGATCACATATAGTTATAGGAAGATTTCTAGTAAGATTGTTGTCTGTAAGAACAATCACATACATTGTAGTAATGTTAACAATGGATGGTGGTATAGAGCCACTAAGTTGATTAATTTGCAGGTCTAGGATAGTCATGTAACGAAGATCACCGATTTCTCGAGGGATCTCTCCTTCAAGAAAATATCTCTCCAAGAATAACATTTGCAGCATTGTTATATTGGAAAGGGAGGATGGAATTTTCCCAGAAAATTGGTTGCTTGATAGTTGCACAAAGCGTAGGTTTGGTAACAAACTTAAAAATGATGGAATGGCTCCGGTGAAGATATTTCTTGTGACATTAATTGATTTCAACCTCTGCAAACGAGCCAATTCTTGTGGAAAATCTCCATGAAAAGTGTTTTTACTGATGTCAAGGGAAGAAATAAATGAGAGGTTTCCAATGTGCGGAGGAATTGTACCATAAAGTTGCATGCTAGAAATGTTTAAAGCAGTGACTCGATAGTGACTTGAGCTGCAAGTGATTCCAATCCAGCTGCAAACTGGGACGGAAGCAGACAAGTTTGTTGCTATGATATTGTTAGAAATGTGTGATTTAAGATCAAGAAGAGAAGCTTTATCAGTGCTAATATTATTAGCATTGGCATGTAGTAATAGTAGAACGAAAATTATAAGAAAAAAGAGGAGAGTGGAACTTCAGTCCATAACTGATACAGATATAAAATTTAATGATAACTATAATGGTGTGGTATTCTATTTATAACACTACCATGTGCGTTGCACGTGATTTCCAATTTCTGAAAATCAATTTAGGTACTTTGTTTTTCTCCCCTTGATTTTACGAAACCAATTACGATTAATAAAACTTTTTGAGAATTTGCATATTTTAAAATAGGGAAAAGGATCTAAAATATATTCTAATTTTTGTCGAAATTGTTGTGACATTTGAAAACTTTTTTCTCCAACAACCTTATCTAACTAAGGCTCCCTCCCTTCATTAAATTTATTGACTACTTTCTTTCATATGTCGTCGAAAGTCTATCTTTGACAAATCTGATATAAAACTAGTTGTATGTGTTACAGATAATGAGGGAATTTAAAAAGTGGAAAGTCTATCTTTGAGACTTTATCAGTTATCTTATCACTCTATGCAGCTAAGTGAATGAGGGAACCTACATTCAGCAACCAATAGAGACAATCACAGTCCTAGGCAACTGTCAATACCCAAACCGGGTTGCGACTGGCACCCACACTTACCCTCCTATGTGAGCGAACAAATCAATCTAACCTTAACATTTCAATATAATATCAACAGAAAGTAATGCGGAAGACATAAACTCATTAATTAAAGACCAATTCATTAACTTCTAAAATTCAACATCTATTATTCCCCCAAAATCTGGAAGTCATCATCACAAGAACATCTACGATCAAATGACTAAACTAAGAATATTCTAAAAGCTAAAAATACATAAGAAGCTAGTCCATGCCGGAAGTTCAAGGCAACAAGACTTGAAGAAGAAGATCCAGTCCAAGCTAGAAGCATTAGCTCACCCTGAATTTTCGATGTAGTAAGACTGGCTTGAATTAATGTTGAGTTGAAGACGATGGCACGTTTGCTGCACTCCACAAATAAACAAGAAGAAAACATAAAAGTAGGCGTCAGTACAAAACACGGGTACTGAGTAGATATCATCGGCCAACTCAAAATAGAAAACAATATATACCAAGTAATATCATAAAATCAACTATGATACTCAACATGTAGCAACAACAAGTACTATATCATTAATAATTATCATCAAGTTCACACATGAGGACTCAAGCCTCAATACCATACTCATTTGGGAATTATGTTCTTTAGATTGAGTATATTAACATCTTTCAAGATTCATTATCTTTATTTCTCTTGTGTCGGTACGTGACACTCCGCTCCCTCATATTCATTAATCCTCTTGTGTCGGTACGTGACACTCCGATCCCCTAAATCTAAGTGTCGGTTCGTGACACCCGATCCCCTAATTCTACGTGTCGGTTCGTGACACCCGATCCCCTAAATTTACGTGTTGGTTCATGACACCCGATCCCCTAAATCTACGTGTCAGTTCGTGACACCAGATCCCCTAAATCGACGTGTCGGTTCGTGACACCCGATCCCCTAAATCTACGTGTCGGCTCGTGACACCCGATCCCCTAATTCTACGTGTTGGTTCGTGACACCCGATCCCCTAAATCTACGTGTCTGTTCGTGACACCCGATCCCCTAAATCTACGTGTCGGTTCATGACACCCGATCCCCTAATCTCTTTCAATCAGTTCATCAAGTCTTCTTTCTCACCAAGGCATCATCAATCTCATTACTTTAGTTCATCAAGCCTTCTTTTATATCAAGGCATCATCATTAACAAGAGATTAGGTTTTTATCAAGATTTGGGATTCAATAGCTTCATCATGTTTAATATAATCACAATTATATAATCACGTTCATGCATGCATACAATTAAGCACATAGCAGGGTTTTACAATACTACCAATACATATCACTCTCTATTAAGAGTTTATTATGAAAGCATGAAAACCATAACCTACCTCCACCGAAGATTCGTGATCAAGCAAGCAATTTCCCAAGCTTTGTGTTTTTCCTCTCGTTCGATCCTCTCTCTCGTTCAACTTTCCCTCTCTTTCTCTTGTTCTTTCTATTTTCTTTATTCAAACCCTCTTTCTTTTACCCTAATTAGTATATAATTAAGAATAAAAGATGTCAATAATAACCCACTAATTAACTTAAGGTTACCTCTTTTAACCCCCAAGTAATTAGACTTATTAACATTAACCCACTAACTTTATAATTAAGGCAAGAATAGCCAAAAACGTCCCTTAAAACGTATCAAGAAATCCGACCCGGACTGCGATTGCGCAACCTGTGACGGGCCGTCGTACCTGCGATTGTTCGTCCTGCAGGTCGTCGCAAAGTTCAGAGACCCAAATTTCTACCAAAGGTCTGTGACGGTCAGTCACACCTGTGACGGTCCGTCCTGCCATTTCGTTACGAAGTTCAGAGAGTCGATTTTCAGTATCCAATTTTTAGTTTTTCTAAGTGTTTTGAAACGAGACCCTGCGACGGTCCGTCGTTGGGTCCGTCGCCTCAGCCTATTTTTCCAGAATAAAATCTGCTGCTCAAAACGACTAAACAGGTCGTTACAATAGATACCAATTTACCCATCGTTCGTCCCCGAACGATCAAAAGAAGGAAAACAAGGGCGAAAAGGAGTACCTGAATCTCTAAACAGATGTGGGTATTTTTCTCGCATATCCGCCTCCTTCTCCCAAGTGTCTTCTTCAACGGGTCGATTCTTCCATTGCACCTTGATGGATGCAATCTCTCTTGACCTCAACATGTAAACTTCTCTATCTAAAATAGCAATAGGATCCTCCTCATAAGACAAGTTCTCATCAAGCAAAACTGAATCCCAACGGATAATGTAGTTTCCATCCCCATGGTATCTTTTCAACATCGACACATGGAATACCGGATGTACTCCGGACAGCCCTGGAGGCAAGGCTAACTCATAAGCCACCTCTCCTACTCGCTTAAGTACTTCAAATGGTCCAATGTACCTTGGACTTAGTTTACCCCTTTTTCCAAACCGCATCACCCCTTTCATGGGCGAAACTTTCAACAAGACTTGTTCACCCTCCATGAACTCTAAGTCTCTAACCTTTCGATCTACATATTCTTTTTGTCTACTTTGCGCCCCTAGAATCTTTTCTTGAATAGACTTCACTTTCTCTATCGAATCCCTCAAATGGTCAGTACCCCAAGGTCTAAACTCGAACGCATCAAACCAACCAATGGGAGACCTACTTCTCCTACCATACAATGCTTCAAATGGAGCCATATCAATGCTTGAGTGATAGCTATTATTGTATGAAAACTCCGCTAAGGGTAGGAAGCTATCCCAATAGCCACCGAACTCTATTACACATGCATGAAGCATATCTTCCAACACTTGAATCGTTCTCTAAGACTTACCATCGGTCTGAGGATGGAACGCAGTACTAAGGTCCAACCTAGTACCCAATTCCGCATGCAATGTTTTCCAAAACATAGAAGTAAACTGCGTACCTCTATCTGATATGATGGATAGTGGAACCCCATGCAATCGCACCACTTTCGAGATGTAAAGTTTGGATAACTTCTCTGCATTGTAAGTCACCTTGACCGGAATGAAGTGAGCAGACTTAGTTAACCTATCAACAATTACCCAAATAGAATCAAACTTTCCCAATGTCTTGGGAAGACCAACCACAAAGTCCATTGCAATTCTCTCCCACTTCCATTCCGGAATGGCCATTCTCTGAAGTGTTCCTCCAGGCCTCTGGTGTTCATACGTTACTTGTTGACAGTTTGGACACTTGGCAATAAATTCAACAATATCACTCTTCATTCTACTCCACCAAAAGTGTTGCTTTAGGTCACGATACATCTTGGTTGCGCCCGGATGTATAGAATACCTTGAACTATGAGCCTCTGGCAGAATAGTGTTGATCAAACCATCGACGCGGGGTACACATACCCTTCCCTTGATCCTCAAAACACCTTCCTCATCAATTTGTGCTTCCTTAGCCTCTCCTCGCAATACCTTATCTTGAATTCTACGCAGTTTCTCATCATCAGACTGTCTTCCCTTAATCTTGTCAAGAAAGGAAGATCTTGCCTCCACAGAAGCCAACAACCCTCCCTTCTCATTTACTTCTAATCTCATAAAGTCATTAGCTAGAGTCTGAACCTCTCTAGCCAGTGGGCGTCTAGAAGCTTGCAAGTAAGCTAGACTTCCCATGCTTCCCGCCTTTCTACTTAAAGCATCCGCTACAACATTCGCCTTCCCCGGATGATACAAGATAGTGATATCGTAGTCCTTTAGTAACTCCATCCATCTCCTCTATCTTAAGTTCAAATCTTTCTGAGTAAAGACATACTGAAGGCTACGATGATCCGTGTAGACCTCACACTTAACCCCATATAGATAGTGTCTCCATTGTTTTAATGCAAACACTACCGCAGCCAATTCCAAGTCGTGGGTCGGATAGTTACGTTTATGCACCTTTAATTGCCTTGAAGCATAAGCAATCACACTCTTCTCTTGCATTAGTACTGCACCCAAACAAGAATAGGATGCATCACAATAAACAATGAAGTTCTTACCCTCTACTGGGAAGGTAAGGATAGGTGCGGTAGTCAACAAAGTCTTGAGCTTCTGAAAGCTTTCCTCACATTCGTCCGACCATACAAATGGAACATTCTTCTTAGTCAAGTTCGTCAGTTGGGAAGCAATAGAAGAGAATCCCTTGACGAATCGGTGGTAGTAGCTAGCTAACCCAACAAAGCTCCTTATTTCTGACACATTAGTAGGTCTTACCCAATTCTTCACTGTCTCAATCTTAGAAGGATCCACCATCACACCTTCTTTAGAAACCACGTGTCCCAAGAAGGACACTGCATCTAGCGAAAACTCACACTTAGAGAACTTGGCATAAAGCTTTTTCTCCCTCAACATTTCCAATACCATTCTCAAATGCTCTTCATGTTCCTTCTTGCTCTTTGAGTATACCAATATATCATCAATAAATACGATCACGAAGAGATCCAAAAATGGCTTAAAAATCCCGTTCATCAAGCTCATGAACGCAGCAGGGGCATTCGTAAGACCAAAAGACATCACTACAAACTCGTAATGCCCATACCTCGTTCGAAAAGCAGTCTTTGGCACATCCGTTGCCCGTATTTTCAATTGATGATAACCGAATCTCAAGTCAATCTTAGAGAAGACACAAGCACCTTGTAACTGATCGAACAAGTCATCAATGCGAGGAAGAGGATACTTGTTCTTTATGGTTACCTTATTCAGTTGTCTGTAGTCTATGCACATTCGAAAACTCCCATCCTTCTTCTGCACAAAAAAAACCGGAGCACCCCAAGGAGATGCACTTGGTCTAATAAAGCCTTTGTTTAACAACTCTTGAAGTTGGGCTTTTAACTCTCTTAACTCCGCGGGAGCCATTCTATAAGGGGGTATAGAAATGGGGCGTGTGTCCGGTTCAAGATCGATACAGAAGTCAATATCCCTATCTGGTGGCATACCAGGAAGATCTACAGGGAACACATCCAAAAACTCGCGGACTAGCGAAACCGACTCAATCGAAGGTACTTGGGTAGTGTCATCCTTGAGATGTGCCAAGAAATCTAAACACCCTTTACTAACCATTTTCTTAGCACGAAGAAAGGAGATGATATGCACCGGATTGGAAGTGTAGTCACCCTCCCACACTAACGGATCTGTCCCAGGCTTGGCTAACGTCACCGTTTTAGCATTACAATCCAAGATCGCAAATTGCGGAGAAAGCCAAGTCATACCCAGAATTACATCAAAATCAACCATTTCTAACATAACCAAGTCTACATAAGTATTGCTCCCCAAAAAAGTTACAAGACAAGACCTATACACCTTTTCAACTATCACAGACTCACCCACCGGAGTAGAAACACGAATAGGTATGGCAAGCGATTCGCAATGTAAATTAAGACCATTAGCAAATGCGGAAGATACATAAGAAAATGTGGATCCGGGATCAAATAATACAGAAGCCATGCAATCAGAAACCAAAAGATTACCTGTGATGACAGCATCAGATGCCTCCGCTTCAGACCGCCGAGGGAAAGCGTAACAATGGGCCCTATCGTTCGTTTGTCCGTTGCCCTGCCATGTTGTGATGTAGTGGCTCCAGTTTGCCCATCACCTCGGCCATTTTGGTGACCACCATTTCCTCGACCACCACGCCCTCCAGAAAAACGGCCTCTACCATGACCTCCTCTACCTCTCTAGCTATTGGGGGTCTGTATCTCTGTTTTGGACAATTTCTCCTAATATGTCCAGTCTCCCCACATCCGTAACACTCTCTGGAGTCAAGCATAGGTCTCTCGGAGAAGTGTTGACCGGTCTGAGGTGGTCCCCCAACTACAGTCTGTAGTGAAGACTTAATTGGTCGGACTGAGTAACTTCCCGAACCCTGTCCTATAGTGTAAGTACCATTAAACTCACCTCCCTTTCGAAACCTTTTTGATGTTGATGTCGTAGTGAAGTCGTCTGGCTTCACTCCTTCCACTTCTATCACAAAGTCTACCACCTCTTGGAAGGATTTGCCGTTGCCGCTATCTGTAAGGCCGAAATCCGCAATTCTGACCTCAACCCCTTCACAAACCGGCGAATTCGCTCTTGTGGACAGAAACATAGTTGGGTGGCATACCGGTATAATGCACGAACCTTAGCCTCATATGCATTGACCGACATCCTACCTTGCTCTAGGCTCAAGAACTCATCCCTTTTCCTATCCCTCAAAGTTCGGGGGATATACTTCTCCATAAACAAGCTAGAGAATGAGGCCCAAGTCATAGGTGGTGCCTCTATTGGTTGACACTCGATATGTGACCGCCACCACATTTTGGCGTTCCCTTGAAACTCAAAAGTCACAAACTCCACACCAAACCGTTCTACTATACACATCTTGTGTAGTAGCTCGTGACAGTCAACTAGAAAATCATAAGCATCCTCCGATTCAGCACCCTTGAAGACCGGATGTTTCAATTTCAAGAACTTACTGAAAATTTCATGCTGATCATTTGTCATTATAGGCCCAGTAGTCAGACGTGGAAATGTGCCTATGTCCAATGAGGCCTCCATACGAGGAGCCATAGTGGCTGCATGTTGTACTTCTGAAACCGGAGGTGTTGGCGCAGAAAACACTGGAGGTGCCTGACCTTGATTAGATAACACGCTAAGATAAGCCAGAACCTGATTGATCATCTCTGGGGTAGGTTGGGGTGGCATTTCCTCATTTTGCACTTGTTCAGTTTCCCCATCCTCCCCTTCTCTTATTACTTCCTCAGTCGGTGGAGGAGTCACTGCCCTAGTATCAGATGGGCTAGGTGCTCGTCCTCTTCCCCTAGAGGACATCCTCCCACGACCTCTACCACAGCCCCTTGCCGCTGTTCTTCCTCGAGCCACAGCCCCAGTGGCTGGCTTAGTTGTTTCTTGTCTGGCCGGTGTTGGTGTTGGCGTAGTTGTTGCTCTAGTTCTAACCATCTGCGAAAGAGAGTGAAGATGGTCAGATACCAATTCGTATCGCCTAGATACCAATTGGACTCAAGTAGTAGCACGAAAGAAAGAATGAAAGAGTGAAATTTTCCTAAAGTCTTATAGCCTCTCAAGGAAAAGTAAAGGCGTCCCCCTACCGTTCCTTAAGACTCTACTAGACCTGTTCTTGTGTGATGAGACCAACGAACCTAATGCTCTGATACCAAGTTTTTCACGACCCAAACCGGGTTGCGACTGGCACCCACACTTACCCTCCTATGTGAGCGAACCAACCAATCTAACCTTAACATTTCAATATAATATCAACAGAAAGTAATGCGGAAGACTTAAAATCATTAAATAAAGACCAATTCATTAACTTCTAAAATTCAACATCTATTATTCCCCTAAAATCTGGAAGTCATCATCACAAGAACATCTACGATCAAATGACTAAACTAAGAAAATTCTAAAAGCTAAAAATACATAAGAAGCTAGTCCATGCCGGATGTTCAAGGCATCAAGACTTGAAGAAGAAGATCCAGTCCAAGCTAGAAGCATTAGCTCACCCTGAATTTCCGATGTAGTAAGACTGGCTTGAATTACTGTTGAGTTGAAGACGATGGCACGTTTGCTGCACTCCACAAATAAACAAGAAGAAAACATAAAAGTAGGGGTCAGTACAAAACACGGGTACTGAGTAGATATCATCGGCCAACTCAAAATAGAAAACAATATATACCAAGTAATATCATAAAATCAACTATGATACTCAACATGTAGCAACAACAAGTACTATATCATTAATAATTACCATCAAGTTCACAAATGAGGACTCAAGCCTCAATACCATACTAATTTGGGAATTATGTTCTTTAGAATGAGTATATTAACATCTTTCAAGATTCATTATGTTTATTTCTCTTGTGTCGGTACATGACACTCCGCTCCCTCATATTCATTAATCCTCTTGTGTCGGTACGTGACACTCCGATCCCCTATATCTACGTGTCGGTTCGTGACACCCGATCCCCTAATTTTACGTGTCAGTTCGTGACACCCGATCCCCTAAATCTATGTGTCGGTTCGTGGCACCCGATCCCCTAAATCTATGTGTCGGTTCGTGACACCCGATCCCCTAAATCTACGTGTCGGTTCATGACACCCGATCCCCTAAATCTACGTGTCGGTTCGTGACACCCGATCCCCTAATTCTACGTATCATTTCGTGACACCCGATCCCCTAAATCTACGTGTCGGTTCGTGACACCCGATCCCCTAAATCTACGTGTCGGTTCGTGACACCCGATCCCCTAATCTCTTTCTATCAATTCATCAAGCCTTCTTTCTCACCAAGGCATCATCAATCTCATTACTTTAGTTCATCAAGCCTTCTTTTATATCAAGGCATCATCATTAACAAGAGATTAGGTTTTTATCAATATTTGGGATTCAATAGCTTCATCATGTTTAATATAATCACAATTATATAATCACGTTCATGCATGCATACAATTAAGCACATAGCAGGGTTTTACAATACTACCAATACATATCACTCTCTATAAAGAGTTTACTATGAAAGCATGAAAACCATAATTTACCTCCACCGAAGATTCGTGATCAAGCAAGCAATTTCCCAAGCTTTGTGTTTTTCCTCTCGTTCAACTTTCCCTCTCTTTCTCTTGTTCTTTCTATTTTCTTTATTCAAACCCTCTTTCTTTTACCCTAATTAGTATATAATTAAGAATAAAAGATGGCAATAATAACCCACTAATTAACTTAAGGTTACCTCTTTTAACCCCCAAGTAATTAGACTTATTAACATTAACACACTAACTTTATAATTAAGGCAAGAATAGTCAAAAACGTCCCTTAAAACGTATCAAGAAATCCGACCCGGACTGGATTGCGCAACCTATGACGGGCCGTCGTGCCTGCGACGGTCCGTCCTGTAGGTCGTCGCAAAGTTCAGAGATCCAAATTTCCACCAAGGGTCTTTGACGGTCCGTCCTGCCATTTCATTACGAAGTTCAGAGAGTCGATTTTCAGTATCCAATTTTTAGTTTTTCTAAGTGTTTTGAAACAAGACCCTGCGACGGTCCGTCGTGCCCATGATGGTCCGTCGCCTCAGCCTGTTTTTCCAGAATAAAATCTGCTGCTCAAAACGGCTAAACAGGTCGTTACAGCAACAATATGCAGATATGTCATTGCAAGCAATAACTAGTTGCAGTCTGATTAGCAGGGATATTCAAGTTGTTGATAATCTCGGAATATAGATTGTTGTAATATGCATTCCAGCAGAGAATTGGTAAACAAAGTCACACACATGTAGCACAATCATGCATTGAAAATGACCATATTATGCAGACTTGGAATGTAGGAGTACAACTTACATTTTGAGGATATATACTAAAATCAACATCCCACCAACAACTTTATAAAATCACAAACATCAGAGCATTTAAGATGCCTATATCATTCATATACAACAGAAAGAATGAAAGAGTCATATATTTTATATATTGTTCAAATTGACTATGTCTATCTTAGGTATAGTTGTTTGAATATGTTAGGCTTCTTTAAACTTATTCTTGTAAAGGGAGAATCCCCTAATTTATGTAATCTCTCTAGGCGCTTAGTCTTTGATTACAAACTCATTGTATAGGTTGAGTTGACTAACCTTAGGAGGTAGGTCAATTCGTATCAACAACACAACAATATCAAAACCCTAAATTAAAATTTAGACATTCAAATATACACAAGAATCTCAAAACCTAAAAGCTATGATTAATACTCTTAGAGATAAAATTTCATAACTTACAAACATTGTTGCAACAAACCAAGACGTGAGGCGTGTTCATGTGTGAAACATTTTGTTTATTTGTGAAATCCGACGGAACAGCTCGTTAACAAAGAATCTGTGATGAAAAGAGCAACTCATCAACAAAAAATATGTGACAAAAATCACTTTCTTATGCTTTTCGATCATTAACAAGGAATCTGTAAACAATTTTGACAGAAAACTTTAAAGGAAATCGTATTTTCGTATTTGGGGAAAAACCCGTCTTACACTAACAAATCTTGGAGCGCAGAATCAGTTGGTCAACATCTGCTCAACATAGCTCCTCCGATTTTGGAGAGTAGAATCAGTTCAGCTCCTCCGATTTCAACTCTGCTTCAGTCTTCATCTTCCTCTTTTCAGCTCCTCCGATTTTCAACTTCCACTCTTCTATTTTTAGCTCATTCAGTCTATTTGAAGTTCTTGAGAAAAGAAATCGTGTGGATTTTATAGCTATATTCTGGGGATTATGTTCTTTAGCGTAAAAATCGTGTGGATTTTTCAGCTCAGGTTCCTCTCTTCGTCTCAATTTGTATTTCCTAATATTTTAACAATTATTTTTTTGGCCAATAAAAATTGGGAGAGAGACTAGAAATGTTGGAGGGAACATAATATTTTGGTGAAATTGTTTTTAGGCCACACTTCTAAAGTGTTGAACTTACAATTATAAACATAGGACCCTTTAAAAGTGTGGCCATATATATAAATAATTGTTGCCATCAATTTCATAATATGACAACACTTTAAAAGTGTAACCTATACCATTAAAGGGTACACTTTACAAGTGTTGCTAATATTATTGTTCCCAGAACATAAAAATTTAGGCTACATTTTAAAAGTGTTCCCAAAAATTTTTTAGGCAACACTTTTCAAGCGTTACTCAGATTTAGTTTGGCCATAGGCCTAAAATGGTGTTGTGAGATTTAACTCGTATGCTAAGATCATAGGTCATAGAGTAGAGTTCATCAACCTATATCATGTGAGAAACCCCTTCACATGGACATAACATATTCAAACACCTATCTAGTTTAGGGTACTCTTCAAAACACCTTCCAAGCGGCACTATATTTACCATATCACCATTCATATGTGTGTATGTACACGTGAGCAAGCCTTTCACATAACACTTTTATACCACACATATTCATACTTCATTTAATTTAAGCACAACTGAACAAGTGTAACTATATAAGCAATCCTTTCATATAAACACATCTACAAACTAGATACAATCATACTTCATCATACCATATGCTTCACATTATAGGATATAAGAAATGTTCATAACATATCATGCATTCATATTCATCTACATAGAACAAAACTTAAGAAATACCTTATCATGGCACACATGTGCAATGAATAGACAAGGTTCAATACTCTTTCCCGTACTCGTAAACCTATCAAGTCATCCTATATAATGGAATACATAACATTCTTCATACACATACCTTACATGAATTGTAGTAGACATTAGTGGATATGATAACAACGTTTCATTGATACCATGAACCTTTACTACATTGTAAGCGTGCATAATGAGTGAGTGTGTGTATATTGGTCAACATGATTACCTATTGGACATCAAAAACACATTGGGTCAGCCACCCTCTTAAGACCATAATGCACCTTAAAGCATAGACCACACAACGCATACTACAATAGTAGACAAGCTAACTTCATAATACATTTAAGACTCCTAACTTTAGATATTCACACACTCACATAGGGGTACATAGTTAAGGGACATTAATAATTTATACTCATCAATGGAAGCACATAAACATAACCCTAACATAGTCTTTCACATGCTTATACATTAACAACACAACCTAGATCACAACAAGAATAGAAGACTAGGCATGCTTCAGATTTGGTGATCAAAATCAAAACACCTTCATAATAGAATTGCCTTTAAGTCCATGATCACATCACATATATATTGACAATAAAGTAAACACCGCCGCCATAAGTTGACCATACCACACGGTGCAATAAAAAGCTTCATCACTACAAATTCTATAAAAAGTAGAGAGTAGGAGACATTCTTACCAATTCATCAACCTTTGATCATCATTGATAAATAAACATTTCTTATCCTAAATACAATATAAGTCAGTAGCTAATTATACTTTAATATAAATGAAACCATGCATATGTCACAACAGGATCATGCTACTAACAAGTAAACTACATAAACAATACACTACAAATGAGTGAGACATATATCATTAACCAATTTCCCTTGCATTGATCGTCAATCATATTTCATCAATAATATACATGTAGGGAAGTATATATGGAGATAGCATACTAAACTAAATCATCCTTTATCTACCCTAGGATTTAGATCACATCATATGCATTACAATATCCAACCTATAGGCTGGAAAAATCTAGATCAGTACTTACCAAGACTCTTTTACTTTGATCATCGAGGAATCATACCTACAATTCATCAATAATATCAATATAAGTCAGTAACTTAAGAGATACAAACCTAAATGAAATAGTATTTAATTTCCATAAAATCGAGGTAGCAGTAAGCATGCTATATCAGGAATTAATGGAAGATAGAAGAGCATAGGTAATATTATGCAAACCATGAAGACATGATCCACATGGATCACTCATAAAAAATTCACCATAAATATAAGATAAATACATTAGATTTAAGAAATATAACACAATACAACAAAAAATTGATTAACATAAGATCAAGATCACCAAGCCCACAATATAGGCTAAATCGATAATTTGAGAGAACATGGGTTTAACAAGGAATTGAGTTGATACTAACATTCACATCAGTAGCTAGTAATAAATTCATTAATATTATGGTTTTGAAAAGTTTTTTGAGAAAGAAACCATGGTTAGATTGAAGAATGAAATACTTGTTCATGAACTTTCATTGAAAACATTGAAAGGAACTCTCTAGATCGAAGATTAACTAGAGGTGAAGGGTCATCATTCCTCTGTTGGATGAAGGAACAACGAAATCATCATGGAGAATCCATGGGAATCCAAGCTCCAATATGTTCTTTAGCTTCACCTCCAATGGAGGTTTTTAAAGAATATTTTGGGAGAGAGAAGGCTAAATTTTTATGAAGGATGGGGTATGGGGTATTCACATTTTTAATCTCTTAAATACACCTAAAATTACAAAATAAACAAACTAATGTCAGGTTAGCACATGGGGTGAATTTTCCATTAACCCCATAATGAGAAAGCGTGTGTAGCAGTTTTAAGCAACCTTCATCGACGGTCTCAAATGACACCCAGTAGGTGAATCGATGGACCGTAGTGCAGGTCGTCGATTGGGACTGAGGCTTTTCAATTGAGTTGAGCCTTCAGCAGGATAAGTGTTGAACGATGCCTCACCATCAACGTGGGGTAGGTGAGACTAGTGGGCGTCATATATCTCCGCCTATTGACAGTGCCAAGGAAGTGTCTCGACAATCTTTATCTCCTCTTTGAGGGCCTTTTGCAGGGCCGTTGGGAATTCGTACCCAGACGATTTCAATGTAAATATAAATCTTAACATTTCAAGGACGTTTCACATCTGGTTCCCCCAAAACAAACACAACCAACACCTTCAAACATGATAAGCAAACTCGAGAGACACATGCACGTCACAAGGGCTAACTTTCGTACGTCTTGGACGTTCTTGGACAATTGACCTCTAAACTTCACAAAACTTAACATAATTCCTATAAACATAATTATTAATAAAATAAGCACTTCATAATTCCATGACACACACTTAAGCACATAAAAAATTGTAAGGCCCCTTTGGTGACTAGTCGTCGAACGTCTTGGTCGTCCCTTGACGTTTGACTTCCAAATCACCTCAAATAAATCATTCGCACTTTAAAAAAATGAATTAACATCTTTAAAATCTTATAGGAAAATGTGAGGATCTGTACACCCTAACTCATTTTGGGGTCTTATGGAATCCCCCACTTGGGAATATTCCTCCTCGAATGACAGTTGGTGAACTTTAAACACATCAAGGGCTTCAATGAACCATAGAGAATCTCACCATATTCATAACATAACCACAAAAAAATCAATGCACCAAACAGAAAAGCAACACAAATTTCACACCACTTACAACTCAATGCAACACAAGCATGCCACACTTTCACTAACTCATGCTTAATGAATCAAACACATAGACACTTCTCATGTTCATAGGAGGAACATCATTCTCCTAATCATAACACACTAATTACACTTCATTTCATTAGGAGCTCATCTTGTAAAATCACACATAGGTATATTCCAACAAGCACTCAAGAAGCACTCATACATCAATGCACACAGACTTGTGTCTATTGAATCAAGAAGGATATTTATTGAATTAAACCGAGTCACATGAATTTCATACTCAACGATACCATGCTTAGTTGTATCCATGGAGAAATGTCCTTCTAATGAGTTCTTACCCAAGCAAGGCACAAAAGTCAACATTACTGAAAAAATGAGAATTCCTCAACTTTTAATCATAGAATGCTCAAACTTTTTTCCAAGTAAAGTCAAAATGGCAATTCACACCCAGCAGATCATAAAAATTTGAAGACATTTCACAAAAGTTTAATTTCTAGCATATCTTTTACCTTCATAAGCAAGCATCAATTTGGGAAAATATCACAACTTTTTGGCACACACAAGTACAATGGTTATACATGCCTTCACTTTTCTAAAGTTAACATACAATCATGCTTCCCAAAAACATAAAAGTCACATAACTTTCAACAAACTAGACTTTTTTATTTTAAAGAGGATCAATTTCTCATTATAAGGCTAAACCTTACACCTCAAAAGTGACATCAAACATGTTTCATACATTATCTCATGAATTTAAATGCACACCCAATATATCAAGATGCAAAATCAACATGAGAAACCCATAATTTGATAAAAAAAATCTTTTTCAAGTATTTTAGGATCATCAAAACAGAATTAACATAGTTTCAATTCAAACATTCATAACATATGGAAACGTGTAACTTATACTTTATGCAAGACTCATATCATGAACAAGCTTACGAAGATTTCATTTTATTCATGTTCAAGTAAGAATAGTCTAACAATATCAAAATATCTACAACCTTACTTCAAACATCACCATCCCCCCCTTTAGGGTAACACATTTAAGAGCAACTTAACTCAACGTTAAGATAATCTTAACTTACCAACCTCAATTTGCATCACTTAAAAGTTATTACTACTTTAAAAGGAATTACATTAACTCAACTATATCCCAATCATCAAGTTAGGTCATACTACCCAACCATATAAGGTTTTCAAAAATACCATCGACACCAAGTTCATACAACATTAGGGGAAACAATAGAGGAGAGCTAGGCATATGGACTTATTCTTTTCTTTATATTATATAGTAAGGTAACTTCTAGGTCAAACCAACACACATTATCACCCTACAAAGATAAGCATGCTACCTCACTTGTAGGTCAAGCCCAAACCAAATACTCCAATCCTAATAAGGAAACTATGAAGAACCACTTATATACAAAGGGTAACATTTGAACCATTACACATACATATATAGGCAATATGCATCTCTATCATTTTACACATTTTTCAAAGCATTGTATGTCTAAACCATACATAAGACTATGATCATGCATACACACAAGGACACTCATTATTCCAAAAGGAAACCCAATTGAACTATGACAACTTCTAACATGCATTAACCATATTATGGCATACATTTATCAACATAACATGGTATTTCACATAGATCCCATACATAGCCACAAAGGGCGTCATATCAACATAACATAAGTTCACCTTCACATATAATTATCTAACCATAAAACCAAGATAAACATCAAAACTCACCTTTTCTCCCCTACCATAAGATACCATCTTATCCAAGCAATCACATCTAAAAACCTACAGAACCAGAAAACATAAGAGCGAGATCTTACAGAGTTAACTTTTATGGCCGACATGTGAATGAGGAAGATGGGAAACTCTATCGTCCTATAGCCTCTCGCCCACGGATGTGTCACGACTCACACCAAATGAATGAGAATCTATTAGACATGTCAATATGAGGATTTTGGAACCTAAAACCACTTTCATAAACTTCATCTCTTATACTATGTTTGTCATATCCGGGGAGCACCCCCTAGAAGTAACATGACATACTTGACCTCTCGAAGGTCCTACACAAGCCCATAGTCATCAATTATTGCATTTTCAATAGATATATTCATCGGAAAATTTAGAACATCCATAGCACATCAGATACTAGGACATTAGTTCCAATTTATATACAAAATATCCTAATACATAGTTTAAGACTCTAGTCTCTTTTTGTTATCTTAGATTGTAACGACCTATTTAGTCGTTTTGAGCAGCAAATTTTATTACTGGAAAAACTGGCTAAGTCGATAGATCCCATGACGAACCGTCATAGGCACGACGGATCGTCGTGGGGGTCTCGTTCCAAAACACTTAGAATTCGTAAATTTGGGTACTTACATCGACTCTCTGAACTTCGTAACGGAATGGCTGGACGGAACGTCGTGGGCACGACGGACCGTCACAGGCCTTTTAATGGAAGTGAGTCTCTGAACTCTGTGATGGAGCAGCAGGACGGGCTGTCACAGGCACAACGGGCCGTCACAGACTGCATAATCCCAGGCTGGGTCGAATTTCTTTTAATGTTTTAAGGGGCGTTTTAAACTATTCCTGCTATAAATATAAATTTAGTGGGTTAATGTTAATAACTTAACTACTTGAGGGTTAAAGGAGATAACCCTAAATTAATTAATGGGTTGATTTATAATCTTTTATACTTAATTATTTTTTTATTAAGGTAAAATAAAGAGGGTTGAATAAGAAAAATATAAAGAACAAAGAGAGGGAGAAAGAAACGATCGAGAGAGGGAGAAAACGAAGAAGAGAGCCAAGATTTTGAGGAATTGCTTGCTTGATCACAATTCTTCGGTGGAGGTAGGTTATGGTTTTCATGCTATTCGTAGTAAACTCTTTATAGCGAATGATATGTATGGGTAGTATTGTAAACCCTTCTATATGCTTAATTGTATGCTTGCATGAATGTGTTAATATTGTGGTGATAAAATAAGCATGATGAAGCTATTGAATCCAAAATCTTGAGAAATCCTAATCTACTTTCTTAATGATGATGCCTTAGTATGAAAGAAGGCTTGATGAACTAAAGTAATGAGATTGATGATGCCTTAGTAGGAAAGAAGGCTTGATGAATTAACAGAATGAGACTAGTGGAGCGGCTGTCACGAACCGACAAGTAGAATAAGGGGATCAGGTGTCACGAAACGACACGTAGAATTAGGGGATCGACTGTCACGAACTAACACGAAGAATTAGGGGATCGGGTGTCACGAACCGACACGTAGAATTAGGGGATCGGGTGTCACGAACCAACACATAGAATTAGGGGACCGGAGTGTCACGTTCCGACACATAGTATTAGGGGATCGGAGTGTCACGTTCCGACACCACGATAGTATGATGAGGATCGGAGTGTCACATGCTGACACAAGAGGAATAAAGATAATGAATCTTGAAATTATGTTAATAAATTCGAATAAAAATAACCTATTTCCCAAATACTATGATATGGAGGCTTGACTCCTCATGAGTGTACTTGACGTTATTTATCAAAGATTTTTGTATATGTTGTTGCTACAGATTGAGTATTGTAGTTAATTTATGACATGATCTGATATATACTGTTCTCTATTTTGAGTTGGCCGATGATATCTACTCAGTACCCGTGTTTTGTACTGACCCCTACTTGTGTGTTTCTTTCTTTGTTCTTTGTGGACTGCAGCAAATGTACCGTCATCTTCAACCCAACCGCAACTCTAGTCAGTCTTCATTACACCAGATTTCAGGGTGAGCTAATGCTTCTAGCTTGGACTGGGTCTTCTTCTTCGTGTCTTGATGCCTTGAAGTTCCGACATGGACTAACTTTTCATTTATTTTAGCTTCTTAGATACTCTTAGTTTAGTAATTTGAATATAGATGTTCTTGTGGTGATGACTTGAAGATTTTGGGGATAATAATGATAAGTTTTGAGTTATAGAAGTTGATTATTGATTTTGTTAATGAGTTTTTTTTTAAGTCTTTCGCATTATTTTCTGTTTATTATGGATAAATAATTGGGGTTTAGATTGGTTGGTTCACTTACATTGAAGCATAAATTTTTGTGCCAGTCGTGGCCCAATTTGGGTCATGACAAACTTGGTATCAGAGCACTGGGTTCATTGGACTCATCACACGAGAACGAGTCTAGTAGAGTCTTAAGGAACGGTAGGGGGACACCTTTACTTTTATTTGAGAGGGTATAAGACTTTAGGAAAATTCCATTCTTTCTTTCTTTCTTTCGTTTAGAACTAGAGCAAAAACCGCGCCAACATCAACATCGGCAAGACAAGATGTATCCGAGCTAGCCACTGAGACTGTAGCTCAAAGAGAAGCAGTGGGAAGAGGCCGCGATAGAGGTCGCGGGAGGACTTCCTCTAGAGGAAGAGGATGAATGCCTGGCCCATCCGGTACTAGGGTGGTGACTCCTCAACCGACTGAGGAAGTAGTAAGACAAGGGGAGGATGAGGAAAATGAACAAGTGCAGAATGAAGAATTGCCACCCCAACCTACCCTAGAGATGATCAATCAGGTTCTTCCTTATCTTAGCGGGTTATCTGATCAAGGCCAAGCGCCTCCAGTGTTTTCTACACTAGCAACTCAGGCTCCGGAGGTACAACATGCGGCTACTGTGGCTCCCCGCATGGATGCCTTATTGGAAATAGGTATATTTCCTCGTCTGACTACAGGGCCTATAATGACAAATGATCATCATGAACTTTTCAGTAAGTTCTTGAAATTGAAACCTCCAGTCTTCAAGGGTGCTAAATCTGAGGATGCATACGATTTTCTGGTTGATTGTCATGAGCTACTACATAAGATGGGTATAGTAGAACGGTTTGGTGTTGAGTTTGTGACTTATCAGTTTCAAGGGAACGCTAAAATGTGGTGGCGGTCACATGTTGAGTGTCAGCCAACAGAGGCACCACCTATGACTTGGGCATCATTCTCTAGCATGTTTATGGAAAAGTTTATCCCCCCGACTTTGAGGGATAGGAAAAGAGATGAGTTTTTGATCCTAGAACAAGGTAGGATGTCAGTTACTGCATATGAAGCTAAGTCTTGTGCATTATCCCGATATGCCACCCAACTATGTTTCAGTCCACAAGAGCAGATTAGCCGTTTTGTGAAGGGGTTGAGATCAGAGTTGTGAATTTCAGCCTTACAGGTAGCGGCTACAGCGAAATCTTTTCAAGAAGTGGTAGACTTCATGATAGAGGTAGAGGGAGTGAAGCCAGATGAATTCACCATGGCAACGACATCAAAAAGGTTTCGAAAGGGAGGTGAGTTTAATGGTTCTTACTCTAGAGGACAGGGTTAAGGAGGTTACTCAGTCCGACCAATTCAGTATTCACTACAGACTGTAGTTCGGGGTCCACCTCAGAACGGTCAACACTTCTCTAAGAGACCTTTGCCTGACTCCAAAGAGTGTTATTGATGTGGAGAGACTGGACATATTAGGAGAAATTGTCAAAAACAGAGTTATATACCCCCAATAGCTAGAGGTAGAGGTGGTCATGGTAGAGGCCATTATTCTTGAGAACGCGGTGGCCGAGGTAATGGTGGTCACCATAATGGCCGGGGTAACGGGCAAACTGGAGCCACTACTGTGCAACATGGTAGGGGCAACGGGCAGACAGGTGATAGGGTTCATTGTTACGCCTTCCGTGGGCGGTCGGAAGCGGAGACATCAGATGCTGTTATAACAAGTAATCTTTTGATTTGTGAATTCATGGCTTCTGTATTATTTGATCCTGGCTCCACATTTTCATATGTATCTTCCTTTTTTGATAATGGTCTTAACTTACATTGTGAATTGCTTGACATGCCTAATCGTGTTTCTACTCCGGTGGGTGAGTCTGTGATAGTTGAAAAAGTGTATAGGTCTTGATTGGTGACTTTTGTAGGGAGCAATACTCATGTAGACTTGGTTATCTTAGAAATGGTTGATTTTGATGTAATTCTGGGTATGACTTGGCTTTCTCCGAATATTATGATCTTGGATTGTAATGCTAAAACTGTGACGTTAGCTAAGCCTGGGACAAATCCGTTAGTGTGGGAGGGCGACTACACTTCCAATCCGGGTCGTATCATCTCCTTTCTTAGTGCAAGGAAAATCGTTAGTAAGGGTTGTTTATCTTTCTTGGCACACCTCAGGGATGATACTACTCAAATACCTTCAATGGAGTCGGTTTCGATAGTCCGTGAGTTTCTGGATGTGTTTCCTGCAGACCTTCCTAGTATGCCACCGAATAGGGATATTGACTTTTGCTTTGATCTGGAGCCGGGTACTCGCCCCATTTCCATACCCCCTTTTACAATGGCTCCCGCTGAGTTAAGAGAGTTAAAGGCCCAACTTCAAGAGTTGTTAAGCAAAGGCTTCATTAGACCAAGTGCATCTCCTTGGGGTGCTCCGGTTTTGTTTGTGAAGAAGAAGTATGGAAGTTTTCAGATGTGCATTGACTACAGACAAATGAATAAGGTAACTATTAAGAACAAGTACCATCTTCCTCGTATTGATGATTTGTTCAATCAGTTACAAGGTGCTTGTACCTTCTAAAAAATCGACTTGAGATCTGGTTATCATCACTTGAAAATACGGGCAATGGATGTGCCCAAGACTGCTTTTTGGACTAAGTATGGGTATTATGAGTTCTTAGTAATGTCTTTTGGGCTTACGAATGCCCCTGCTGCTTTCATGAGCATGATGAATGGGATTTTTAAGCCATATTTGGACCTCTTTGTCATTGTATTCATTGATGATATACTGGTATACTCAAAGAGCAATAAAGAACATGAGGAGCACTTGAGAATTGTATTGGAAATGCTGAGGGAGAAAAAGCTTTATGCCAAATTCTCCAAGTGTGAGTTTTGGTTAGATTCAGTGTCATTCTTTGGGCACGTAGTTTCTAAGGAAGGAGTAATGGTGGATCCATCTAAGATTGAAGCAGTGAAGAGTTTGGAAAGACCTACTAATGTTACAGAGGTAAGGAGCTTTGTTGTTTTAGCTAGCTACTACCGCCGATTTGTCAAGGGATTTTCCTCTATTGCTTCCCAATTGACAAGTTTTACTAAGTAGAGTGTTCCATTTGTATGGTCGGACGAGTGTGAAGAAAGCTTTCAGAAGCTCAAGACTTTGTTGACTACTGCACCAATCCTCACCTTGCCAGTGGAAGGTAAGAATTTCATTGTTTATTGTGATGAATCCTATTCGGGTTTGGGTGCAGTGCTAATGCAAGAGAAGAATGTAATTGCTTATGCTTCAAGACAATTAAAGGTGCACGACAGTAATTATCCGACCCATGATTTGGTATTTTGTGCGGTAGTGTTTGCCTTAAAGCAATGGAGATACTATCTGTATGGGGTTAAGTGTGAAGTCTGCACGGATCATCGTAGCCTACAGTATCTCTTTACTCAAAAATATTTGAATTTAAGACAGAGAAGGTGGATGAAACTACTGAAGGATTATGACATCACTATCTTGTATCATCCGGGAAAGGATAATGTTGTGGCAGATGCCTTAAGTAAAAAGGCAGGGAGCATGGGAAGTCTAGCCCACTTGCAAGTTTCTAGACGTACATTGGCTAGAGAGGTTTAGACTCTAGCTAACGACATTATGAGGTTAGAAGTAAATGAGAAGGGAGGATTTTTGGCCAGTGTGGAGGCGAGATCTTCTTTTCTTGACAAGATCAAGGGAAAACAGTTTGATGATGAGAAACTAAGCCGAATTCGGGATATGGTGTTGAGAGGAGAGGCTAAAGAAGCAATAATGGATGAGGAAGGTGTTTTAAGAATTAAGGGAAGGGTATGTGTGTCCTGTGTTGATGATTCGATCCACACTATTCTTATAGAGGCTCATAGTTCGGGATATTCTATACATCCTGGTGCAATCGAGATGTACCGTGACCTAAAGAAACACTTTTGGTGGAGTAGAATGAAGCGCGACATTGTTGATTTTGTTTCTAAATGTCCAAATTGTCAGCAAGTAAAGTATGAACACCAGAGGCCCAGAGGAACACTTTAGAGAATGCCCATTCACGAATGGAAGTGGGAGAGAATTGCAATGGACTTCGTGGTTGGTCTTCCCAAGACAATGGGTAAGTATGACCCCATTTGGGTCATTGTTGATAGGTTAACTAAATCTGCTCACTTCATTCCGGTCAAGGTGAATTACAATGCAGAGAAGTTAGCCAAACTTTACATCTCGGAAGTTGTTCGATTGCATGGGGTTCCACTCTCCATCATATCAGATAGAGGTACGCAGTTTACTTCTAAGTTTTGGAAAACATTGCATGCGGAATTGGGTACTAGGTTGGACCTTAGTACTGCGTTCCATCCTCAGACCGATGGTCAGTCTGAGTGAATGATTCAAGTGTTTAAGGATATGCTTCGTGCATGTGTGATAGAATTTGGTGGTCATTGGGATAGCTTCTTACCCTTAGCACAGTTCTCATAAAACAATAGCTATCACTCAAATATTGATATGGCTCCATTAGAGGCATTGTATGGGAGGAGATGTAGGTCTCCCATTGGTTGGTTTGATGCATTTGAGGTTAGACCTTGGGGTACTGACCTTTTGAGAGATTCATTGGAGAAAGTGAAATCTATTCAAGAAAAGCTTTTAGCGGCGCAAAGCAGGCAAAAGGAATATGCAGACCGAAAGGTTAGAGACTTGGAGTTTATGGGGGTTGAGAAAGTATTGCTGAAGGTTTCGCCCATGAAAGGGGTGATACGGTTTGGAAAAAGAGTTTAGATAAGCCCAAGGTATATTGGACCATTTGAAGTACTTAAGCGAGTAGGGGAGGTGGCTTATGAATTAACCTTGCCCCAAGGATTGTCAGGAGTGCATCTAGTGTTTCATGTGTCTATGTTGAAAAGATACCATGGTGATGGAAACTACATTATTCGATGGGATTCAGTTCTGCTTGATGAGAATTTGACTTATGAGGAGGAGCCTGTTGCTATTTTAGATAGAGAAGTTCGCAAGTTGAGGTCAAGGGAGATTGCATCCATCAAAGTTCAATGGAAGAATCGACCCGTTGAAGAAGCCACTTGGGAGAAAGAGGCAGATATGCAAGAAGGATACCCACACCTGTTTACAGATTCAGGTACTCCTTTTTGCCCTTTTTTTCTTCATACGATCGTTCAAGGATGAAAGATGGGTAAATTGGTATCTATTGTAACGACCTGTTTTGTCGTTTTGAGAAGCAAATTTTATTTCTGGAAAAACTGGCTAAGAAGACGGATCCCACGATGAACTGTCATGGGCACGACGGATCGTCTTGGAGGTCTCGTTCCAAAACACTTAGAATTCTAAAATTTAGGTACTGAAATTGACTCCCTAAACTTCGTAACGAAATGGCAGGACGGATCGTCGTGGGCACGACGGACAGTCACAGACCCTTTAATGGAAGTGAGTCTCTGAACTCTATGACGGAGCAGCAGGACGGACCGCCGCAGGCACGACGGGCCGTCACAGACTGCGTAATCCCAGGCTGGGTTGGATTTCCTTAAATTATTTAAGGGGCGTTTTGGACTATTCCTGCAATAATTATAAATTTAGTGGGTTAATGTTAATAACTTAACTACTTGAGGGTTAAAGGAGATAACCCTGAATTAATTAATGGGCTGATTTATCATCTTTTATACTTAATATATGTTAATTAGGGTAAAAGAAAGAAGGTTGAATAAGAAAAATAGAAAGAACAAAGAGAGGGAGAAAGAAATGATCGAGAGAGGGAGAAAACGAAGAAAATAGCCATGATTTTGAGGAATTGCTTGCTTGATCACAATTCTTCGGTGGAGGTAGTTTATGGTTTTCATGCTATTCGTAGTAAACTCTTAATAGCGAATGATATGTATGGGTAGTATTGTAAACCCTTCTATATTCTTAATTGTATGCTTGCATGAATGTGATTATATAATGGTGATAAAATAAGCATGATGAAGCTATTGAATCCAAAATCTTGAGAAATCCTAATCTAGTTTGTTAATGATGATGCCTTAGTTTAAAAGAAGGCCTAATGAACTAAAGTAATGAGATTGATGATGCTTTAGTATGAAAGAAGGCTTGGTGAATTAACAGAATGAGATTAGTGGAGCGGGTGTCACGAAGCGACACGCAGAATTAGGGGATCGGGTGTCACGAACCAACACGTAGAATTAGGGGATCGGGTGTCATGAAATGACACGTAGAACTAGGGGATCGGGTGTCACAATCCGACACGTAGAATTAGGGGATCGGGTGTCACAAACTGACACGTAGAATAAGGGGATCGGAGTTTCACGTTCTGACACATAGTATTAGGGGATCGGAGTGTCACGTTCTGACACCAGGATAGTATGATGAGGATCGGAGTGTCACGTGCCGTCACAAGAGGAATAAAGATAATGAATCTTGAAATTATGTTAATAAATTCGAATGAAAAGAACCTATTTCCCAAATGATATGATATGGAGGCTTGAGTCCTCATGAATGTACTTGACGTTATTTATCAAAGATTCTTTTACATGTTGTTGCTACAGATTGAGTATTGTAGTTGATTTATGATATGATCTGATATATATTGTTCTCTATTTTCAGTTGGCCGATGATATCTACTCAGTACCCGTGTTTTGTACTGACCCCTACTTGTGTGTTTCTTTCTTTGTTATTTATGGAGTGCAGCAAACGTACCGTTGTCTTCAACCTAACCGCAACTCTAGCCAGTCTTCATTACACCGGATTTCAGGGTGGGCTAATGCTTCTAGCTTGGACTGGGTCTTCTTCTTCGTGTCTTGATTCCTTGAAGTTCCGGCATGGACTAGCTTTTCATTAATTTTAGCTTCTTAGATACTCTTAGTTTAGTAATTTGATTATAGATGTTCTTGTGGTGATTACTTCCAGATTTTGGGGATAATAATGATAAGTTTTGAGTTATAGAAGTTGATTATTGATTTTGTTAATGAGTTTTTAAGTCTTCCTATTTTCTGTTTATTATGGGTAAATGATTGGGGTTTAGATTGGTTGGTTCGCTCACATAGAAGGATAAATGTGGGAGCCAGTCGCGGCCCAATTTGGGTCGTGACATGGACTCAACATCATTAAAAAATATTAGGGACTAGTCCCTTAAAACATAAATCATAAGTACAATATTAAAAGACTTCACAGTAAAGACACCACTTAGGAAATCCCTGAACTTAAGGATTCCTTTCCTAGATCTTGGAAATCACATATTAAGATCCGCGTCATTTAAAGACATCCATTAAGGATCCATAACCTACAGTTTGTGTACATAGAGAAGAATGGAGTTAGTTCAAGAATGCACTAAGTATGACAACCATGCAAAATCATGCATTTAAAAGGGACATTTTACTTGAAACAATGTATCATGCCTTTTTTTAGAAATCTTTATAAAACTTTGATACAATAGAATGTATACAATTGACATAATTAATGTATGCATATTCAATGGTCATATATCATATAAAATCATACAATGCAATTAAGATACATTTGGAGCCACTTTAGATTAATTCCCATTTTTCTCTTTGCAATGACTTCATATTACAGTGAGCTTAACTTCTTTTAACTTCATAACTCCACAATGTAACCCTCTAATGATACATGTTGCAATGTACCCTTGAGGATAAAAAGTACTCATACATACATTGTAACGACCAGAAGTACCCCATATTAGTTAGAGCACTCTAAGATCGTGGCACGATGTCGTCGACCTCTCGAATGTCTAGGATAAGCTGTTAGACATATTTCATTGAATAATCGTAGTAAAAATAGCAGAAAATTTAAAAAATTTCATAGTACATCATATGCTAGAATCTTTACCTCATATATATATATATGTATATATATATATATATATATATATCAATAAATAAAATAGCATAAGTACATAAGTAGACCATAAGTCTATTTGTCATCTTAAGACATAACTCAATATAATAGAATATGGACACCGCCTTAACAACATAAAATATAAGTCTAAGATATTATATAAACTTTAAGAAACATCTTTTCATGGGTAACCCCTGAATCATAAGGGCTGATTCACTTGATCTTGGGAGATCAGTCCTAACTGTTCACTTTAAAGACATCATTTAGACATCACCACCTAAACTTTGTGTAAAAAGACGAAGATGAATGGTATTAGTATAAGAATGTACTAAGTATGGAAACCATGCAAAGAAATTCATTTAAAGATAACATTTGGTTAATTGTTATGTGTCATGTCTATATTGTAAACTCGATAAACATTGGCACATATAAGCTCAATATAGTTCATATACATCATATAGACATGGATATTACTCATAATAGAACTTAAATCCATTTCTCATACTTTGAGGCATTCTAAATATCTAAAATAATTACCTCTCTTTTATCTTACTTCATTCCTTAAGTAACCCTCAAGTGTACTTAGTACAATGTATAACCTAGAGGTCACCTTACTATAGTCTTTCATATTATAATTCATAACATAACTACATATATTCATAAGACTTAAACACCACATAAACATAAACTTCACACAAGGAGACGAATCCTAAGTTACACTAGTGCAATGTGTAATGCTACTTCAACAAAGTGTACCTAAGAAGTCACCCTAGACAAGGCATAACATATATAATAAGTCATATCGCTTTCATTCATAACTAGACCTAAGGCCACATACTTCAGAGCATCAAATAAGGAATCATAATACTTCATAACATCATAGGATGAAATCATCAACCTATTACACTTTAGTCCTAAACTCACTTATTTCATATTGTAAGTACACCACCCTCAAAACCATCTTTACAATCTTACTGGTGCAATGTACACATGGATTATAATACCCTTACATATACTGAGTAAACTCACTTAGGATCAATAAATGTAATTCATAGACATATACATAATTCATGCCTTAGTCATAGCAGAGTAACTTAACAATGCATCCATACAATTCATACATAACATCACATAACTCTGTATACATGTGTTAATCTTATATAGACCATGTGAGCTAGATGGAATCTGGCGTTTTACTCCCAAACCGAAAAAGAGAGGGTTAACACTTACATAAGGTGTCACAAATAGTACAAAGCTATATAAGTGGTATCCACAAGCTATAACCTACAACCTTCATGTAGTTATGGAACATTTTGATTGCTTCTAGAAACCTTGACTTACTAGCGTGGACGTTTCAATCTCTTGTGACAACATCTATCTTGGGAACCCGGACATACTAAACATGAATGTTTTCTTTGTGATAATCTAGACTTACTAACATGAAGATCCCACTCTCCTTTATCATGTTCACTCGGTGCTAGTCTCTAACTCCCTTTTTAATATACAAATAGACAAGCCTTTAATACTCTAATACATAAGGAAGGCTTCAGGAGCCTGCTTTTTTATACAACATATAGCTCAAAGGTTTCCATGATGAGAATGTCTTTTCATCATCCTACATTATGTGAGAATGTCCTTGCACGTGTGTGTACATTTATGTGAGATCTACCTTCACAAAAATGCGATTAGGCATACTTTTTCATAACATCATTAATCATATATTTCACATGCATAAAAATCGGTGATGATGCATACAAAAACTACCCTTTCCAGAATAATCAAGAATCTACTCTAATAGATATGCATGTAGTGTGTATACATTGATGAACATGATTACATAATGGATATCACATAGTATTGAGGAAACAACCTCTAAAGATCACAAAACATATACAACATCCTCAAGTCTTTAGTCAAACACAACTATAGTATTAAAGACTATTGACTGCACACACTCACAATACATCATAGGAGGCAAGTACATATTCAACAATAGAATAGGAAACCCTAGCATACTTTGATTGCTCATTAATATAGGGTTTATATAGGTAGGGTCATGCTATGAGTATTTTCTTCATCAAAATCCATATAGACCACCTAACCCTAACATAATCTCACACATATACATATAACATCATCCACATTTAGATTATATAACTAGTATTGAAGTCTATACTATATTTCACATTCATTAATTCACTTAAAACATGATATTACAATCAATGCTAAATTCTTCAACTTCCTAAATGTGGAATTCATCATATAAATTCATTCTGGATCTAATTCCTTAAATTACATGATCATAACACATAAAAATGTACAAGAACGTAAACACCGCTACCATAAGTGAACCATACCAATCAACACAATTCAGTATACATTCTAATCTAATTAGAGGAAACAAGTCAACTTACCAAATCTCAAAGTTAATGATCATCTTTGATCTTTCCTCCACAATTCATATACAATTGATATAGATAGTAATAGCAATAATCAATCAATACAATGTAATCGCAATACTATAAACATGAAATAAAGATCCCAAGACCCACATTATAGGCTAAATTTGAGAAATTACGAGGATAAAGGGTTCTTATAAAATTGGATTGAAATTCATCATAAAATTAGTAATTAAACATATTTTCATTATTAGAAGCTTTTGAAATCACTTTAACAAGTACCCATGGATATATGGAAATATAGGATTTTTGATTGAGAATGCCAACGAAAATCTGTGAATAAAGATCCAACAATCCATCTGCATAGCTTGTCCTTGAGCTCGGTCTTCAATGAAGGTTTTGGGGTTTTTGGATGATAAGAGAGCATTAGGGATTTTTATTTCTTAATTGGTATTGGGTTATTTCATGGGGAAGGGTTTAAAAAGGTTCTAAAAGAGTTCATAATGTCCCTCTAAGATACAAAAACACCCCCAGACTCATTGGGAGTTTTAAATATGTCAAAATTGACTTAAAAACAATGCAACCGGATCTGGGAAGTGTTTGCGCGTCGTGGAGCAGTCTATGAATTTTGACACAAATAATTTTTGAGGGAGTGAGCTAACTGTTGTTTCCTACTTGCAGAGAGGAAGAGAGCGCATCGCACAAGCAGGTCCAAATCAGGGTTCTACGCGGTTATTTTTTAAAGACTCCTTGTCCAACAACTGGGTCCTCCTTGGGGGCCCTTAAGGTGTTCTTCTGGGAGTCGTGCCTAGACGTTTTTACCCTTAACATATCTTATAAGATACTAGGGTTACCTACACTGTTTTGCAACTTGAAACAACAGATAAAAACAAGCCAAACATACAAGGACTCACTAGCACGTCTAAAAACCAACCTTCTAATGTCTTGGCCGTTGTTGGACGTTTGACCTCCCAACCACTTCAAATCAATTATGCAATCTATAAAATAATTTATTTACATTTTATTTCTTATTAGACACATAAGAGGCTTTAGATACCTTAGTTCATTTTGAGGTTCGTCACATACATCCTACAATAGCCATTACATACCATCATAGAAGTATAGTACATCAGAAGACACATATTCAACTGAAGACCATAAAGGCATTACAATGAACTTTAATCATTATACAATATACCAACTTTACTTGACATATAAAATTATAAGACCTTACTCACATAATCCCAATCTAAGCCTACTAGTGCAATGTACATGTTAAACTCCATAACCTTACACATACTTAGTAAACCTATCATGAAGCCACAAGACTTAACATTCACGTCATACATTAACACAATAAACATAGACAACTTTATTCATGACAAGCAAAACCTTCATCATATAGTAAATAAGACTAACATTATGCATGTAGGGACAAGACCACATCATAGACTCATACCATGCATATCATCACAACAAGTAGACAACACTACAATGTCATGAATAAACACATAAACATAATCATACACATTCAAACATCTTCCTAGAACATCCTAAGCATATACTTGTGCGATGCATGGGTAATTTTTTTACTCTCATCTATCCTAAGTAACTTCCCTTAGGTTATTCTATTTCGAGTCCTACACATTTACATTCATTGTCCATTTTACTTTAGGGAAACTATAGCTTAATCAACACTAAAACCATGGGTCTTATACATGGAATTTTGTGTTGTAGAACCTTACATAAAAGAAAGGTTCTCTTAGCTACCAAAGGTAGAACATTCACACATGATAACTTCATAAGTGATATCACTTGCTATATCCTTCGGGGGGGAAACATAAATTATTTAACTTGGAGGTATATGTGAAAACCATCCTTATGCAAAATGGTGCATTATAGTTATTTAGTTATGGAAATATCACTCTATGCCATTTCGCTATGAGGCTAACCATCTCGTGAGGACTATGGTGACCTACCGTCCCTAATATTCTTGTTCACTCGGTGCTAATCGAATTTTCTTTTATTAAAAAGCCTTTAATGACATTACTTTATAAAACATAGGCTTTAAGAGAGTTAACTTCTTATATGCTTAACTCAAAGGTCATCGATAAGATCTCATCAACCTATATTATGTGAAAAACCCTTTCACATGGACATAGAATATTCAAGCACCTATCTACTTTAGGATACTCTTTAGAACAACTTTCAAGTTCCTGTCGATTGACTAGATCACTATTTATGTGTGTGTGTATATACATATGAGCAAGCCTTTCATATAACACATTTAGAATACAAATATTCATGATTAATTTCATTCATGCACAAATATACAAAAAGTGTAACTATATGAGCAATCCTTTCATCTAAACACATTTAGACACTAAGTGCAATAATACGTCATCATGCCACATACTTCAGATTCAAGGATATAAGACATTTTCATAACAAACTCATGCTTTCATATTCATTTACATTAGAAACCAAACCTAGGAACTATCCTATCCATGCACACGTGTGCAATGCATAGACAAGGTCCCATACCCTCTCCCATACTAATACGCCTATCAAGTCATCCTAGTTAAGGGAATGCATAACATGATTCATAAACATATGCCTTACATGCATAGTAGTAGACATTAATGAATATAAGAACAACCTTTCATAAGAAATCATGAACCTTTACTACATTGTAAGCATGCATAATGTGTGAGTGTGTGTACATTGGTCAACATGATAACCTAATGGCCATCAACAAAACAATGAGGCAGCCACTCGCTTAGGACCACAATGCACCTTAAAGCATAGCCAAACAACACATACCAACAAAGAAAACTAGGTATGCTTCACAAGCTTATACATTAATAACACTACTTTGCTCACAACTAGAATAGAAGATTAGGCATGGTTCACATTTGGTGATCATCATCACTACTCCTGCATAATAATATTGTCTTCAAGGTCATGATCACATCACATATATATTGACAATGAAGTAAATACCGCCACCATATGTGGACCATAAAACACAATGTCATACAAGGCTTTATCAACCACCAATTTTATAGAAAAGAGTCATTTTTACCAATTCATCATCCTTTGATTATCACTAATCAATACACATTTCTCATCAACAATAAACTATAAGGAAGTAGCTAAATTGTAATTCAACATAAATGAAACCATGCATAAGCCCCTACAAGATCATGCTACTAACAAGTACATTACATCACCAATACACAACAAAGTACAGAGACATAGATCATTAACCAATTTCCCTTGCATTGATCATCAATCATAATACATCAAATATACATGTAGGGAAGTAGCTAAGGATATATCATTATAAACCAAATCATTCTTCATCTACCTTAATATTAAGATCACATCATATACATTATAAAATCCAATCTATAGGCTAGAATAATCTAGATCAATCCATCCCAAGACTCCTGTAGATTGATCATCAAGGATTCAAACCACAATTCATCAATGATGATAATAAAAGTCAGTATTTACAGAAATCATAACCTAAAAGAAATCACAGTATGATTTGTATTAAATCGATGTACAGTAAACATGCTACATTTGGAATCCATGAAAGATAGAAGTACAAAGCTAGTCTTATGCAAACCAACTAGCCTTGATACACATGCATCACTCACACACAAATCACCATAAATATACAATATAGACATTAGAATAAGAAATTCAACAAAGTAGAACCGTAATTCGATTAACATAAGAGCAAGATCACAAAACCAACAATATAGGCTAAATTGAGAATTTGAGAGAACATGGGTTCAACTTGGAGTGTGATTGAAAATCACATTCATATAAGTATTCTAGTCATAAATTCATTAACATTATGCTTTTTAAATCAATTTGAGAAAGAACCAATTGTTTTATTAAAGAAGGAGAAGTTTGATCATGAATTTGCATTGAAAACAATGAAAGGAACAAACTAGATTGAAGATTAACTAGACATAGAAGGGTCAACATCTCTTTTTTAGATGAAGGAACCATGGATTTATGAGGAAGTATCCATGGGAATGAAAGAACAAAGCTATTCTTGAGCTTTACCTCCAATGGAGTTGTCCATAGAGAATATTCTTGGAGAGGGAAGTCTAATTTTTAAATGAGGATTTGATATAGAGTAATCACATATCTAATAACTTAAGTACACCCTAAAATAACAAAATAAACCAATTACGATACATTTAGAACGTAGGGTGAATTTCCCATTAACCCCATAATAAGACAGTGTGCATGGCAGTTTTACAAAGACTACATGGACGGTTTCAAACAACGCCCTCTAGGTCCATCGGTGGACCATAGTGCAGGCCGTCATTTAGAATTGTGGCCTTTCAATTTACTTGAGCCTTCACAAGGCGAAGTGTTGGATGACTCTTCACCATTGATGGGGCATAGATGAGACTATTTGCCGACCTTTGGCTCAATCGATTGACACTGCCAAGGAAGTGTCTTTACAGTCTTTGGGTCCTCGACGAAGTCCTTTTACGGGGCCCTTGGGGAGTCATACCCAAATGTTTCCACCGTAAATATAAAAGTTAGAATCTAAAGGACCTTCCACATCATTTCTACACAAAAAAAAACACTCGCAACACCTTCAAAAACGCTAAGCACATTCAAGGCATACATGCACATCTCAAAGGCTAACTTTAACACGTCTTCGACGTTCTTGGGCATTTGACCTCTAAACTTTATGAAACTTAACATAGTGCCTATAAAAATCATTATTACTATAATAAAGATTTCATTAGACCATGAAACACACATAAGAACATAAAAAATCATAAGGCTCTATTGGTGACTAGTCGTTTAACGTCTTGGGCTTCCTTTGACATTTCACTTCAAAATAACTTCAAATCAATTATGCCTACATTAGAAAAATTGATTATTATATTTAAAATATTATAGAAAAATGTTATGATCTAAACACCCTAACTTATTTTGGGGTTTTACATGTGGTACTCTTACCAGAGGGTACCAAGGGGTTTGTATTGTATTGTGATGCTTCTTGAGTAGGTTTCTATTCTATCATCATGCAACTTGATTAAGTGATAGCTTATGCATCTAGAAAACTCAAGGGGCATGAGACTAATATCCAATTCATGATATTGAATTAGACGCCATAGTGTTTACTTTGAAGAAGTTGAGGCATTACCTATATGGGTACATATGGATGTATTTACCAACCAAAAGAGTCTTCAATATGTGGTAAATCAAAAAGAAATGAATCTTCGACAAAGAAGGTGATTGGAACTTTTGAAGGAATACGACATAAGTGCCCTCTACAACCCCAATAAGCCCAACGTAGTTATGAAATCTTTGAGTCGAATGATCATGAGTAGTGTTACTCATATGGAAGAATATAACGAATAGCTAGTGAAAGATGTCCATTGATTGGCCCGGTTTGCTTTTCTTTTAGAAGATTATCCAAAAGGTTGTTTCATTGTTCACCATAACTCTAAGTTGTGTTTAATGGTTGAGGTGAAGTCTAAAAATCATCTTGATCCTTTGATGATGGATTTGAAGGAATTGTTCCTTAGTGAGCACAAGTAGTCATTCTCCTAAAGGGGGATGGAGTACTAGGTAGTAAAGTAGATTGTGTGTACTGGATGGTGATATTTAAGATTCAAATTTTGTAAAAAGCTAACAGTTCCCAATAATTTATTTATCCGGGTGCCACCAAAATGTATCGTGATCTTAGAGAGGTGTATTGGTGGAACGGTTTGAAAAGGGATATAGTGGAGATTATGGCGAAAGGTGTAATGACCCGCAAATACACCTTCGAAGTTTAGAGAACTCTACGACCACATTATGGTGTACACAGCCTCTCAGAGGTCTTATACAAGATATTAGAAATCATTCATTGCAAATATACAAAAAAAGTTTCTTCAAATACATAATACGGAAGCAATTTTATGAAACATCTGACATAAGTCTCCAAAACCATCTATGAAAACATGAATAACAATGTCTTGAGACGCAGCACACAAAGTGTATCGTAGTAACGAGAACATAAAATAACGTAGAGGTGGTGTCCTTAAAAGTTATGTGGAATCATCAATCTTCACGACTCGGAAAGATTAAAAAATTCTACCATTAAAAGCAACTCAATCTCTTGAAGACCCTACATTGGATAACATGTGGGCAATATGTGTTAGTAATAACTGTACTAAGTATGGAAACTATTACACCAAACATAACAAATCTCAAAGGTTTGGTCAATAATAGACATAATCATAAGATATAAAGACATAAGCATAATATGAATAACACAAGAATAATAAGGTATCAGAATCATATAAGAGTTGATACTTAACTTATTGTCCTTCATACTAAAATGAACTTTCACAAGCCAGTTCCAATTAACTGTGCGAAGCACAAGTAGCATCATATACTACAAACAAAGATAAGTACCTCTCTTTGGTCATTCTTGATAGTATTTAACTTTCATAATTAAGACCTAAGTTCATCATAACATATGATAACTATGCCCCTAGATCTTCTCAAACACACTTGTGCAATGCATATGAAGCATCCCATTTTACCTCACGCACTAAGAAAATCTTGAAGTCATTTTATTCCCTTTCATTAAGTTTAGTATTCTCTAGTATACCTACTTCATATTGATGAAAAACTATCATCTTAAGTTAATCATGTCATGGAAAACAACCGTAACCACTACCCAATATGGATTGGAGATCATAAAACTTATTCTTCTTTGGAGGACCATATTCCACCTGATTAGTAGCAACTTTCTTTCCTTCTCTCACATTAGATTTTGCCATAGGGAAACCTTTCCTCATTATATGACCACTCTCATCCCACCCATAGAAATCATCATTACCGGCTAAACACCTACCCTCATATTTCTTACCTCACCTACTGAAACTAGGTCTGGAAAAGTCATTGTTCTCTCCTTGAGGTCTAGGATTATAAACCCTCTCATCCTCATACTTAAAAGCATTGGAATAACCTTTCTCGGAATACTTTTGTTGATTCTTAGAACTACCATATCCATCGGATCCATCCTTATCCATCGTAATCCCTTCTTCTCTTTATTAGTTTTGGACACTTCTATTTATTTATCAAACACCATGAGTTGGGAGATATCCATGTAATAAACAAGCATTTTCGTACAAAACTATTCTTCTACTAGTTAGGACACCCCCGCCATGAATCTATTCATGAAGTCTGTAGGGTTTGCCACCAAACTTGGAAATACAAAGACAAAAGAGTGAATTTCAAAGTATATTCCATAACATTTATATCACCTTTCTTGAGGTTTATGACTTCCCCCAAAATGTCCTCCCTCAATTATTTAGGAAAGAACTTATTAAGGAAAGCCGACTTAAAAGTCTCCCACTCAATGGAACCCGCATCTGTTGGGATACTATCTTTCCATTGTTCATACAAAAGTAGGGAAAAATCAATCAATTGATAGTTAGCTAGTTGCACCTTCTCAAAGGAAGAGACTCCCAATATTGTATGTACCTTACACACCCAATCTATAAACCTATTCGGATCTTTATCAATTTTGGAGCCATAGAACTCTGGGGGATTCTTTCTCAAGAACTCCCATACTCTAGTAGCAATCATTCCTCCTATAGGATTGACCATATCCACCTCTTCTATATTATCTTATGCCTTTAAGGCTTGAGACAATAATGTCATAGAAGCCCTAATTTCCTCATACATAGCATTCTCGATTAAAGGGTCGTCGAATAATTTAGGAGGAACTTGTTGTTGAACATGTGGAGGCACTTGCCCTTGCATTTGGGGAGGAATATCTTTGTCCCCACTCCCATTTACTTCCCTTCAATCAGTAGTCCTAGTGTTAAGCTTGAAAAATCATAAGCAAACATTAGAAAAGGGTCTACTAAAGCCAAACTCTATGGAAAATTTGAAGAATTAAAAAGTGGAATGTTCCTATGAATCCCATGGACTCCTACTCATAGGTGTGCTGCGACTCACACCTATGAATAAGACTCTCCTAGTCGCGGTTCGATATATTTTAGGACTATTTCATAACCTTATGCACTGACACCAAGTTTGGTACGACCCACAAGTACACGGTATCTTGACCTCTCGGAGGTCTTGTACAAGTCCTTAGACAACATTTATTGCATAGATATAAAAAAATCTTCAAAATATAAGGCGGAAATCAATTGATAAAACATCTGACATAAGTCTCATAAACCATCTATTAAAACATGAGTAACAATGTCTTGGGACACAACACACAAAGTGTATCATAGTAATGAAAACATACTATAACGTACAGGTGGTGTCCTCGAATGTTATGAGGAAACACCAATCTTCACTTCTTGGAAACCCTAGAAAATTCTACCATTCAAACCAGCTCAATCTCTTCAAGAGCCTACATTTGATAACATGTAGCCAATATTCGTTAGTAAGAATTTTACTAAGTATTGAAACTATTATACAAAACATAACATATCTCAAAGTGTTAGTCGATAATAGACATAATCATAAGAGATAAAGACATAAGAATAACAGGAATAACACAAGCAGAATAAATCTTTAGAAGCATAAAATATTTCATAGTTAAGTCATTGTGCTTCTTACTGAAAAGAACTACTTCACAAGCCAACACTATGCATGTTTGACCAAAACATAGGTAGCATTTCATACTACTACCAAAGCTAAGTACCTATGTGAACCATCCCATTCTACGTCACACACTAAAAAAATCTTGAAGTCATTTTATTCACTTTCATTTAGTTTAGTATTATTTAGTATAACTACATCATATTGATGAGGAACTATCATCTTAAGTTAATCATGTAATGGGAAACAACCATAACCACTGCCCAATCTAAACATACATATCATAGAGGTCATGTGATAGGTAGTTTCAAGTCAAACTTGTGTTTTATATAGATGGAATCCCATACTACCTTCCATGTTAAGTACAGCTCTAGATTACCTAATTCAAGCTAATGTCTCATGTAACCTTGTCTTTTAAGCTCGACATACTACCATAATAGACCTATTTCCGTGAAAAGGATCTCATAATACTTACCAAGCTAACTAAAGAAGGATACAAGCATCCTAACCACCATGCAACAAATAATTTATATGCAAGCTAATCCATATGGGATCATGAATCCTCAACCCTAAGCTACCATGAGAAACCATTCACAAGCTATTCCATAAAATACACCTTAAATGCAAACCAATCTACCATTAAGAGACTATAGACCTTTCTCCTAAAGCTACCATGAAATGGTGTCGGCCAAACAAAGTTAATCTAACGTGAATTTAATAACCTCAAGATACCATGAATAATTAAATTTATGCTTCCATGAGATTTTAAATCTCAACCTATCATGAGTATTGAAACTAAAGCCTCCTTGAGATTTACTATCTCCGGCTACCCTTGAGATCTACCATCTCAAGGTATCATGAGATTTAAATCTCAACCTACCATGCCCTTAGAGTTGTCTAACAAAGTCTAATACACAAGAAGTCACCATAAAACCCATGTTTAATCTAGTTCTTGTCGATCATTATTCATACTCAATTACATATTAATTCATTCAATTAGATAATTACAAGTTAATTCTAGTCATGCTTGGTCACATAGGTTCAATTTCAACATTAAAAGTCAAGATCATATTAAAAATTAGACCTATTTCAATTCATAACTTTGGGATTCAATCATGATCAAACAATATAGAATACATGTTATTTTGAAAAGATCAACATAAGACCTTCATCTAGCCTCTAATGTCCTAAAATCACAATGATCACCTTCAACATCAATTACTATAATTAATTATGAAAATAACATGAAATCATAATATAATCAACATATAAACTTTATTGAATTCTAAGAACTTGGGTGGGATCACAATCAAGACTTACAAACAATGCAATCACAACACTCTCTAGATTCGGGTTCTTTGGATTCAGAATTGAGGAAAAATAGGGGGACTCCATGAATGTAAGAATATATATAAGAATAAGATTCTCATACCTTAGATTATATATTTCAACTCTCCTTGAAACCTTGGTAAATTTTATCCTAAAAGTTGCATCCAATTTCTCTTCTTCTTTAATGGTGGTTTTGGAAAAACGTTTTGATAGAAAGGTTTTGATTTGTATTTTAGGGTATAAATGTATATTTTAATTCTTTAATACTCTTTGAATACCTAAAATAACCACCAATAATAAATCCCTAAAATTCATAAAACACCTCTAAAATTATTGGACCATTTAACCAATTAAAAATTGAGATAAAAATGATCCGACCAAATCAAGGCAATCACTGCGCATCGCGGAGGCATTTTTAATTCTTGGTTTTTGAATATTTTGAGACATAATGGTTTGTGACATCATCTCATCACAGGGAAAACTTTTTTCCTCCAAGATTAGGCTGCGAGATGCACAACCATTGCCAATTCTGGGCTGGCGAGGCATATTACTATGACCTTGTTTAGGTCCATCTTGAGGACACTTAGGATTTTCCCCGAGGCATCATTCTCGGGTGTTCTGACCCGTTACATTTCATTCTATATATAGGAACTATCCATAGCAAATTTAACACTCAAACCATCCTCCAAATCTCCACTACAAAACACTACGACATACTGCTTGAACATCGACTCGTTACAAAACGTCTTGCTTGTTCATAGATGTTTGACCTCCAAACAATTCTACACTTATCATAATGACTTTTACCACTATTATTGGTCAATTTACTACTTAATAAACTAATAAAAAATTATGTTAGGATTTAATTCGACTTAGCTCATTTTGAGGGTGTAACTAAATGTCCTAATTGTCAACAAGTTAAGGCCGAGCATCAATGTCTTGGAGGTTCAACTCAAGTGATGGATGTCTCTACATGGAAGTGTGAGTATATAAATATGGGCTTTGTTGTGGGTTTTCCTCAAAAACATAGACAAAATGATTCCATATGGGTTATTGTGAATAGATAAATGAAATCTGCCCGCTTTATTCCTTTTAAATCTACTTATTCCATGGAGAAGTTTGCTAAAATGTACCTAAATGAGATTATGACTTTGCATGGGATACCTTTGTCCATCTTCTCGGATAGAGGTTGCCAATTAACTACTCATTTTTGTAGGTTTTCCAAAAGGGGGTAGCTACTCAAGTGAAGCTTAGTAACGCTTTTCATCCCCGAACGGATGGCCATGCTTAACGTATTATCTAAACTCTAGAAGATATGTTAAAAGTTTGTGCTATTTACTTCAATAGTTATTGGGAGGATCACCTACTGTTGATTGGGTTCTCATAAAATAATAACTATCATTTGAGTATTTCTATGACACCTTTTGAAGAAATTTATGGTACGAGATATAGCTCAATGGATGGTTTGAGGTTTGTGAGTTTTCACTTCATGGTCTTGAGATAGTCTATGAGGCTATGGAGAAATTTTGAGTGATAACTGATAGATCGTAAACAGCCTATACTCGGCAAAAATCTTATGTCGATAATAGAACAAGAGACTTTGCATTTGAAATAGATTATTTGGTCTACTTGAAGATTTCACCTATGAAAGGGGTAATAACATATGGTAAAAAGGGGAAGCTTAGACCTCGATATGTGGTTCCTTATGAAATATTGCAATAGGTCAGAAAAATTTCTTATGAGTTGAATGTACCAGGTGAACTAGCTCCGGTCCATCCGGTATTTCATGTTTCTATGCTCAAGAAATGTATAGGCGAGCTGGTGTCTATTCTTTCTATTGAATGGTTAGGGGAGAATGAGAAACTTTTTTATGAAGAGGTGGAGGTTGAGAACCTAGATCGTCAAGTCCAAAAACTGAGGAGCAAAGAGGTTGCCTCTGCAAAAGTTTTATGGAGAAACCATCTAGTACAAGGTAATTGGTAGGAGGTCGAGGCCGGCATGAATTCGTGCTATCCTCATCTCATTCCTCTTACTCCTTTTAAAAATTGAGGTTAGTAGTTCAACTTACAAATAATAATGATGAATAATGTTAATTTTTCTTGTTTTTATGTATGTGCAAATTTTGGTAAAGGTTCATGCTAAACAAGTTTTCCTTAAAACTATTTGTGTCCTACTTGCACTTATATGTATTGTGTATAATTTCTTTCTTAAGAATTTAATGATAATTCGTTGATGTTATCTTTAAAAAAAAGAACATATGTTGACTCTATAATGTCATTTTGACCTCATGTTGATATTGAGAAGGTAGTTCCTCATTATATGATATTAATTTTTGAGCTCTTACATATGGTAAATTGTGAATTGATTTGCTATGTGTAGTGCTTTAATTTTGGGTTGAATGGAGTTGAGAAGTACTCGAATGAGCTATGGCTAATAATGATATTCATTTTTTTGTTGCTACTAGTATTGAGCATTAAATGTCATTCACGGACGAACGTTCCTAAAAGTAAGTTCCATGACTTAGTCTAGAGCCTCACTTGACGAACTATGACTTAAACCAATGTTTGTAAGCTTAATAAAGGTAATAAAATCAATTATAAAAGGTTAAAGTAAAAACGTTATGAAATGAGCACGACGTCCAGAGACTAGTGAAATTGAACTAGTGTGCTTTAGTGTGTTCCAAGGGGCTTAATAAATCATATTGAAAGTCCAATTTTGTGAGAAACTTGGGAATACTTAATAGAGTTTTTTAGGTTCAAAACTTCTACGTACGACTTTTGAAGGACCATCCTAAGGGTACTTGAAGACGACCCTACATTTGACCCTAAAATCAATCAATTAAAAGTGGGAAAATGATGAGCAAACGACAAGCCGCCATGGGTGAACATCCCGTCTATGGTACTTATGTATGGAGACATAACCATATACAAAAATGGCTCAATAATCTGATCTTTGACAAAAACCATGGACTGCCAGTACGGTCCGTGGTTTGATCAAAGGGCCGTCGACGTGGAGTCGTCGATTAGGCCATGGTTCACTGCTAAGTTTTGGTTAAGTGAAGGATAATTACATAATTAGTTAATAAGTTAATTATGTATTAAGGAATGGTTAAGTAAGTTAGATGGGGAATATAAAAGAGTTACACATCCATTAAAATAATCCAACACTCCATTTTTTTGCGAAACCCATATCACTCAAACTTATCTCTTCTTTCTCTCTATACTCCAATGACCCTCGACTAAAGACCAACATTCAAGCTTAATTAGGGCTTCAAGACTCAAGACTTCTTCAATAATTCTTCAAGGACTGTTAAGGTATGGAAGCTATTGACTGTTGGGATCTCTTTCCCCAAGAGGCACTTCAAAATTTGGTTTCGAAAGATGTCTAAAACAAGGGTTTTCATCAAATTTTGTGGGTTCCTTTTTACATTGATTTAATGTTTTATTCTAAACTAAACTCGACATTCGGAGCTAACTACATCTATAGAGTTCAATTTTCACTATGTGTACCAACAATGTTTCCCAATGTAAAATTTCAGAAAAACACTAAATAGAAAATACTTAATGGAAAAAATTTTAATTTGATCAACATACTGATCAAAGTGACCCTTCCCAATCTGATGGAACTGACAAATTTAAATCTTACATTAGAATCTCCATATGTTTACTAAAGTCAACTTTTTCAAGCCTCAAAACATAAATACTCAGAAAGACTGAATCGAACACCTCGAAAAGCATGCAATCCCAAAAAAATATGACCAAATCCATGAGGGACCTATGGGAAAGGCAAAAGTAAAAAGCACATAAAACCACAAAAATTACCCTCAGAGGTTATTACAAATACAGTCTCATTCTCTCAAATCTCCGATTCTAATCCAAATTCAGCCCCTTCAATTCTCTCTCATGTTCAACAAAGAAAGTGTAATGACTCAAAGTATACCCTTGAAGTTACAGCATCGTTAAATCACCACACGGCGTACTCTACCTCTCGAAGCTCGTACACAATCCCTTAGAGATTATTCATTGCATATATGTATGAAAAGTAGTGCAGATTTAAAACTTTTCACAACAATAGTTTAAATCATTATAAAATCATAACAAAGAACTAAGTCTTCTCATAGCCACATTAGACACATTTAAATCATAGGTCAAAGCCCATACATCAATTTGAAAAGTAATTGTATTCTAGTACAACGTCTTTTTGAAAAAGAAAACTAAACATAACTACGTTCTTGAATCGTATGAGGACATACCAAGTTTGTTTGAGAGAATGATATTCCCAAGATTCACTTCTAAGAGACTCTTTACTCTATACCTACACCATTAGAAATAAAAAAACACATGGAATTAGCACATTAAATGCACTAAGTATGATGATATGCGAAAAAACCATGCTAAAATGGACATTAACTTTATAAAATATTTTTCATGCTCTTTTGATTGAAACTCCATAAAACAAGTATAAGAACCATTTTCAAGTCAATATTCACATATAATACATATTCAAACCATCACATAGAATCCGTATAAAAATTTAGACCACCTACCAACGATTATCGTAAGACCTACCTAAGTAAGATACGAAGCAGCCGCCCAAACAACCCCTTCACACACATCTAGGTGATCCTCTAGACATCTCAAAGTAAGATTATTCCCTTTTATCACTTAGTAACTCTCCCCAGGATTACTTTAAGACTCACTTGAGTAAGACATCGAGAGACCGCCCATACATCCTCTTAAAGCCTACCTAAGTAATCATCAAAGCTATCGTTCCATATATCATATATTAACTAAGTCAAGACTATTCATTAAACCATTTAAGAGACAGTCAACAATTAGAGGAATTCACATCATAGTCTTTGAAGGTTACTAGGGAACTCACCCTAGAATTTATAAATCCTACTCGTGCATGTATAGTGTAACATCCCAAGAGTACACTCTACAATATAAGTTGGTCTTGGAGGGATACATGGCGTACTTGACCTCTCGGAGGTCTTGTACAAGCCCTTATACATCATTCATTGCATACATATATGAAAAGTGGTGGGGATCAAAACATTTCAAACAAAAATATTTTAAAATTTCTTTCATATTAAAACAATTGAATACACTAACTCACATTTTGTTAATTCCTTAGACTCAAGGAATGCTTGGGACATGACCCGTACAATAGCAATAAATCAATCTAATATCTATTACTATACTTTGAAATAAAAAATATAAAGATGATGATGTCCTCGAATAGAGTGAGGAAATACCCCATGCATTCTTGAACAATAACCAGATTCCAAGCTCGCTTCAATGACACCTCTTACCTACTAGCCACACCTTTAGAAATAGACAAAGATAAGGAATTAGTACAAATATATGTACTAAGTATGACATAATGCATAAAATCATGTGAAATAGACATTTATAAGAAACATGCCCTTTTTAAATAAAACTTCATAGTATAAGCATAAGAATCAAATTTAAACATGAAACATCACAATAAGGAAACATTCCAAGTCATATGCAATTTATATCAAATTGTAAAATCTTATAGTAACATTATAGTGAACTTCACTGTATGTTCATAGTAGATTCAACCAAAACTCACACGTCACATCATAGCATCAAGAATACACATAAACACATAAACATTAGATCCTTCTATTAAAGGTGATTCTAACGCTCACTTGATTGAGTTGTGAAGCGACCACCCATACAAATCCTTCACACGCACCTACTAGGTCCTTCAGACTAACAAAGATAAGATCATTCTCACTTTATTTATCAACATTCATATATATAGTTATTTTAAATACATCATAGGTGAAACATGAACGTAGCATTCCTTTAATCCCTCCTCACCTTAACTAGGAAATCCTGAAAGTTAGTCTAGATATGTACTCATACATTAACATTCTTTCAAACTTAAGTCATTACTTCCTTTAGTCCATTTAAGATATATTCAACAATCAAGGACATTCAAGTAATTGTCTTTAAAATACCTACGGATTATTTAATAAAATCTTTAAAGCCTAACGGTGCAACGTCTAGTATTAGTCCCATACCAGTACCTAGAGCATAGAGAACTTCTCCAATACTAGTAATTATCTCTTATGATGAGAAAAGGAAATACCACACATAGAAATACTAGCTATGCATAGAATCCGGAGTCATGAACCTACTCCGATGGAGGTTTGTTCTACTTGCCAGTGGTAGAACTAGGACAAATACCATTTACGCACATGGTTAAAGAATATCGAGGATTTCTTTTTTGTCTAAGGTCATCTTAATGAGAGCAACTTCCCCAGCATAGTCACTTGGTTCTAGCTTTTGTTCTCAATATTTTAAATAAAGGATCATATGAAAAGGTTCCATATCTAATTCATAACAGAATAATATTACACCTTACCAAAGAGGGTCCGCCAAGGATACCTACAATTTATTTAAGGATATCTATTTGACTTCCCTAAGGATGATTTCATGCTATCCAGCAAATAAACCCTAAGTCTACAATTTACAGAAGAAGGATATCATCACGACTTTCAACTTCAAGGATATCATTACCTCTCAACTAGGTTGAAGGTTTTACATAATTTGACCTTCTCTCTATCTTCAAGGTCACATTTTAATCACACATACAAGAATAGGGAGATTTACCATACTAAGTAAAGAATCCATATTCATATTCTATAGGTATCATTTAAGAGACACAAGTCTACAAAAACAAGACACGTCAATACTTCACTTTATTACATATAACATATCACGTAAGCAACACATAACGACAACCAAGTCATTTATAGGTTACTTTATACACCACAATAGAACCATCAATCTAACCATGATAAGACTACCATAGAACCATCAATCTAACCATGATAAGAGTGATATGACCAAGTAGGAAGAATCATGCTTCAACCATTAGATTACACACATCAGGACATACACAAAGTCTAACATGATCATGTATTATCAATAGAAGAATGCATACTTTGGTTTTACTCACATGTAGATAGATATTATCATACTTCACGTAAATCAACTACATAAACAATAAAAATATATCATGTAAAGCTTACAAGGCCATGTACATCATAATTCAAAAAGTAACACCGACAACGATCAATAATTCATAGGTAAAGCACATAGAACCGCCATTATAAGTTTACCATACCAATAATCAAAATAATTCAATAGCATAATTGCATAATATAAATAGAGTTAGGGAAACATATCACCAATCCACTCTAACCAGTTCAATGCATAGTTTAATCAACCAACACAATACCCCAAAGATCCCTACCCATGGCCATGATTACCATTAAAATTGAATAATTACAATAAAAAATGAATGTAAAGTAATTCAATATGAGTTTATAAATCTAAAAAATCCTACACATTATTCTAACATAATTCTTTCACAATTCAATAGCCCAAAATAAACTACACAAGAAATCAATAATCCAGAAACATGATAAATTCATTCAAGTTATAGTCAAAACTAGGAATTTAGGTTTTCCAAGTGTTTATGAATATTTTAGGTTAAAATAATTTATTTAACATAAATTTAATCAATATTTAAATTTTTAAATGTTTAATGCAAGAACACATTGCTACATCACTATTTAGAAGTTCATCTTAAGAGAAACATTAGAAAATCACATAAAAGTTTGACTCCTTTAAGAAAAGAGATTCAAGGATGAAGGTAATACTTCAATTGATGCTAGACCACGAATTTCATGAATATTGGATGTATAAATCACCAATGAATCTTCAATCCAAGCTTTATCTTGAGTTTTAGCTCCTATGGAATTCTAGTGAATTTCTGAGAGATTTTGGGTTTCGATTTTAAATAATAAATTCATCTAGGTGTTTAGGACTTATGAATCAACTTAAAATACATAAAATAAACTTAAGAAACTGCCAAAATGTTCATTTGTAAGTTCGGTCAATTGGGAAATTAACCCCTACACTTTATAGTAAATTAGTGCAGTAGTAGGCACTATCGACGATTACCCACCAACACGATGTAAAACCAAAAATGAGCCGTTTTGGCTGACTGTCGATGGGTTCAAAGATCTGAGTTTCGGATATTAAGATCCATAGTATAAATCCTCACCTACTCCTCCAACCTGCGGGGCATCAATGTCATCCGTAGGTCAGGCTGGTTTTTACAGCCTTCGCTCTCATGTTGGGTGCTTCCTAAAGCACCCTTTGTTGGTCCTTGGGGAGTTTTACCCGGATGTTTCCAACTCAAGTACGATAATATAAAATTTAAGGACCTATCACATAAACTTAATCCAAAATGAACACGTAAAACTTGAAGAATAACACTAAGACACATAAGGACGTTCAAGACAAACCTTTTTAATGTCATGGACTTTCTTGGACGTTTGACCTCTAAACTTCATGAAACTTTACACATTGCCTCATAAAATAATTTAAAACTATTTTAGGACATAAAACATCAATAAAGTTTTAGGATCTAGTTTCACCTAAGTCATTTTAGAGGTGTTACATTCTCCCCTACTTGAACAACATTCGTCCTCGAGTGTTACTTGCTTCATCTTAGGAACTTTATAGTGATAAGAAACTAATTACTAGAACCACATCACAATACCACAACATACACAATACATATATTAGGAGGAACGCTAGAAATGAATGTACGACTTATTATGCATTAAGACTCACATTTTCATTTCAAATACGAAGAAATCCTTTTACATTCATTATTGTTCTCATATACATCAATTATAATCATAATACAACCATTTTCAATAATAAATAAATTTAGTCAATATTTAAAAATCCTTGTAGTGAACTAATTGCTGGCAACACAGTGAACTATGCTCAAATTGCTGACCATACTCCCCCACTTAAAAGGAACTTATAAAACTAAAGAGAAAAATACAAGAATTTATCCACATCCTCATTCTCATCCGTCTTTGATCCCCTATCCCGGAGTGCATGGAAGTGATTCTTCCTTGGAACATCTTTACTCGGAAAACATGGAGGAACTTGCTTTGCCTCTCTTACTCTAGATGCAATAGAAGGACAATCTCTCACCTTTTGTCCTTCCTTACCACAACAAAAGTAATTCCCGTTACCAACTAGACATTTCCCATAGTGCTTCTTCCTGCACGAAGCACAAGTAGGCTTACTATTTAAAGAACGACTGCCCTTTTCAAGTTTAACTTTAGGAGCACTAGGTTCATCTTGTGCTGGAGCTCTCTTCTTGAACCTATATTGGTTTTTCTCACTAGATCCATCCCTCTTCAAGTTTCTAGCAATCCTACAAAGTTTCGACTTCTCGACAGATTGAGCATACACCATAACCCTAGACAAGTTCAAGTCAATATGGATCATGGTCGTACGACTATCTCCTTTCACAAGGTCAACAACACCGATCACAAACCTACTGATATAATTCCTTGGGTTAGACAACAAGGATGGGGCCTACCTAGGAAACATAGTGAACTTTAAGTAATACACTTCCGCACTCATGTTGCCTTGCATGATCTTAATGAACAATTCAACATACTCCATAAACATAGACAAGTTCATGTCAATATAAAGAATGGTCGTAGGATACTCTTCTTTCACTAGGTCAACAACACCGATGACAAACCTACTAATCTCATTCCTTAGATTAGACAAAATGGATGGGGCATACCTAGACAACATAGTGAACTTCAAGTAATACTCTTTAACACTCATGTTCCCATTCTTGAGATTAATGAACTATTCAACCTTAACCTCCCTCCTCTCATGGGGAAAGTACTTCTCCAAGAAATCCTCCTTAAACTCTTCCCATTCTATGGTCCCCGACTCAATCGATTGATTATCCTTACATTGGGTGTACCACACTTGATAAACATCCCATAATTGGTACGAAGCTAACTCTACATTCTCCCTTGAAGCAATGCCCATGGCACTCAACACCTTATACACACCATCAAGAATTTCTTGGGGATCCTCTACAACTTAGAACGTAGAATGATAGTCCTCAAACAGAATCTAAATCTAGATTGATAGTTCTATCCATAACATTCACCATAGGACAAACATCGCTAGTCATATGAGTGGCATGGATCGGTCTAAATCTAGTAAAGCCTCTCTAATCTCCTTATTGATCCAGTCGATAATAACCACCGGAACCCCATTACCTCTTTCCACAATAGGTAGTTGAGAACCTCTAGAACCTTAAGGACCTTGTCAACCTCAATGATGTTGCTCAACTTTAGGAGAAATGTGCTCATTCAAAATCTCTTCTTCAACCCTCTTTGTAGTTATCCTTCTAGTATTAATCTTCCTAGAAACACAAGAGGAAACATTAAGAAGGACACTCATAACTTTTGACTCTACGACACGACACAAGGGCAGAAAAGAATGGAAAATCTATCGTCCTATAGCCTCTCGCTCATGGATATATTGCGAGTCACGCCAATTAACAAGACTCTACTAGACGTGGATTTTTGAGACATTTTGATTCCTAAGTACTACTTCATAATCTATGCTTTGAAATCAAACTTGTCACATCCCGAGAGTACACCCTAGAAGTTATGATGGTCTTGATATGCAACACAGTGTACTTGACCTCTCGAAGGTCTTTTAGAAGACATTAGACATCATTTATTGCATACATGTATGAAAAGTAGTGCAGAATAAAAACTCTTTACACAAAAACATCTTAAAATAGCTTCATATTAAAAAAAATAGAAAATAATAAGTCTCACTCTATGTCATCCTTAGAGTCAAGGAATACTTGAGACACGACCCATACTATTTGAATAAAACAATCTAATATCTATTACAGTTTTTGAAATAAAAAAGTGTAAAGATGATGATGTCTTTGAATCGAGTGAGGACATTCCTGAACTATGCTTGAAAGATAACTAGATTCTAAGCTTGATTTAATGAAACCTCTTACCTCCTAGACAAACCATTAGAAATAGATAAAAGTATGGAATTAGTACAAACACATGTACTTAGAATGACATAATGCCTAAGATTTTCTTTAGACTACTTAATTTAAGATCATTCTCACTTCATTTAGCAACATTCTTATCTAGAGTTATTCTTAGGACTTCCCTTGGTAAAACTTGAAGAGTCCAATCCTATTCTCTCTCCACAACTTAACTAGGAAATCCTTAAAGTTAGTCTAGATAACAACTTATTCATTAACATGCTTTCTAACTTAAGTCATTTCATTAGTCCATTTAATATATATTCAATATCAAGGATATTCAAATAATGTTCTTAGAAATACATAGGGACATACTTTCTAACATCATTAAAGCCTAATCTTATAATGTCTAGATAGCGTCTCATACCACTACCTGAACATGATAGAACTTCTCCACTACAAGTAGGTATCCTATATGAGGAGAATAGGAAATAACCGGCAAAGACCAAGCTAGCTATGCATGGAATCCGGAGTCATGAACCTACTCTAGTGGAAGTTTGTTCTACTTGCCAATGGATCTTCTATAGAGACTGTCGGACCATTCCATTCATTGTCTTCTTCTCAACCTCTCGTAGAACTAGGACATATCCCAGGTAGGCACATGTTTAAGGAATATAGAGGGTTTCATTGTTTTCAATGGTTATTTGAATTTGTGCAACTTTCCAAGCATACTTACTCGCTACTAGCCTTTTTTGTCATAGTGTATTTTCAATAACGGATCATATGAAGAGGTTTCATATCTAGTACATAATCCTGTCACATTACTCCTTACAAAAGATGTTCTTTTAAGTCTACCTATTATGTCTAATAGTATATATCAATGACTTTCCGGAGGATGATGTCATTCTGTTCCAGCCAATCAACCCTAAGTCCACCATTAACACAAGAAGGATACCATTACGACTTATAACTTCAATGATATCATAACTTGTCAACTACCTTCAATTTCTATCATTTTCAACTAAGAAAGTGTAATGACCCAAAGTATACCCTAGAAGTTAAAGCATTGTTAAATCACCACATGGTGTATTCGACCTCTCGGAGGTCATAGATAATCCTTTAGGATTATTTATTGCATGTATGTATGAAAAGTAGTGCTGAAATAAAACTTTCCACAACAATAGTTCAAATGTTTATAGAATAATAAGGAAGATTTAAGTCCCTTCATAGAAATATTGGACACGTTTAAATCATAGATCACAACCCATATATCAATTTTAAAAGTAACTGTATTCTAGTAAGTCTTTTTGAAAAAGGAAACTAAACATAACTACTCCCTCGAATCATATGAGGACATACCAAGTTTGCTTGAGAGAATGATATTCCCAAGCTTCACATCTAAGAGACTCTTTACTCTATACCTACACCATTAGAAATAAAAAACACATAGAATAAGCACATTCAATTCTCAACGAATGATGACATGCGAACAAACCATGCAAAAATGGACAATTACTTTATAACATACTTTTCATGCTCTTTTGATTGAAATTTCATAAAACAAGTGTAATAACCATTTTCTAGTCAGTATTCACATATAATACATATTAAAACCATCACATAGAATCCGTATAAAAAATTAGAGAACCTACCCAAGGATCCTAAGAGTATCTAAGTAAGATATGAAGCAGCTGCCCATACAACCCCTTCACACACATCTAGGAGATCCTTAAGACTTCTCAAAGTAAGATTATTCCCTTTTATCACATAGAAACTCTCCCCAAGGTTACTCTTAAACTCACTTGAGTAAAACATCAAGAGACCGCCCATACACCCTCTTCAAGCCTACCTAAGTAATCCTCAAAGCTACCCTAGATAGGAACCGTTCAATATATCCTATGTTAACTAAGTCAAAAATATTCATTACACCATTCAAGAGAAGGTCAACAATTAGAGGACTTCACATGATGGTCTTGGAACAGACCTAGGGAACTCACCCTAGAATTTTTAAATCCTACGTGTGCATGTATAGCTTCACATCCCCAGAGTTTACCCTAGAACATAAGGTGGTCTAGGAGTGCAACATGGCACACTTGACCTCTCGGAGGTCTTGTACAAGCCCATATACATCATTCGTTGCATAGATGTATGAAAAGCAGTGCAGATTAAAACTTTTCACATAAAAACATCTTAAGATGTCTTTAATATTAAAACAACTGAATACACTAAGTCACATTATGTACAATTCTTTGACTCAAGGAATACATGGGACACGACTCGTACAATTGAAATAAAATAAACTATTATCTATTACTATACCTTGAAATAAAAAAATCTAAAGATGATGATGTCCTCGAATAGAGTGAGGACATACCACAAGTATTCTCGTAAAACAACTAGATTCCAAGTTTGCTTCAATGAACCCACTTACCTACTAGCTAGACCTTTAGAAAAGGACAAAGGTATGGAGTTAGTACAAACATATGTACTAAGTATGGTATAATGCATAAAATCATGAGAAATGGGAATTTATAAGAGACATTCCCTTTTTAAATTAAACTTCATAGTATAAGCATAAGAAGCACATCTAAAAATCAAACATCACAATAAGGGCACATTCCAAGTCATATGCAATTTATATCAAATTGTAAAATCTTATAGTAACATTATAGTGAACTTCACTATAAGTTCATTTTAGATTCAAACAAAACTCACACCTCACATCATAGCATCAAGAATACACAAAAACACATAAACATGAGATCCTTCTAACAAAGGTTATTGTAAGGCACACTTGACTTAGTTATGAGGCGACCACCCATACAAATCCTTCACAGACACCTGCGATATCCTTTAGACTACCAAATATAAGATCATTATCACTTCATTTATCAACATTCATATATAGAGTTATTGTTAAGACTTCCATAGGTAAAACGTGAACATAGCATTTTGTTGCTCCGTCTTCACCTTAACTAGGAAATACTTAGAGTTAGTCTAGATAAGTACTTATATATTAACATGCTTTCAAAATTAATTCATTACTTCCATTACTCCATTTAATAAACATTCAACAATCAAGGACATTCAAGTAATTGTCTTAGAAATACCTAGGGATACTTTAATATAATCTTTAAAGCTTAATCGTGCAACGTCTAGATAGCATCCTGTCACGACCCAATCCGATAGGCCGTGATTAGTGCCCGTTTTGGACACCCACATACAAACCTCCTAAGTATGACCAACTGAAACTAAGACAATATGGAATTTAATCAAATCAAGCCAACCCCAACGTCATATATATATATAAGAGGACCTGTCTCATAAGGAGTCATAACCATTCAACCATAACAGCATACGCGAGCCGACAAGGCCGCCACTATTCAAAGCATAATGATGTACGCAGCCGACAAGGCTGCCCCTGTACAAGCGGACATCCCAAACAAACCATGTCCAGACCATTATCCAAAACATATATATACAACCCACATAATGTCCACAGACCTCTAAGAGTACATTAGTGAAACTCGATGGGACAGGGCCCCGCCATACCCATAGACGAGCAAAAGACTACACAAAAGTTATGTACCAAAACGACTGGGCTCCAGAACAGTGGAGCTCTCCCAATCAGCAGAGTAGATATCCTAGGCGGGAGGATCATCGAACTGCGCGTCTACACCTGCGGGCATGAAACGCAGCCCCCCGAGGAAAGGGGGGTCAGTACGGACAATGTACTGAGTATGTAAAGCATAAGGTAAAGATGACAGGATACAAATGTGGCAAGTCGAAACAAAATATCGCTACACATATACTTTTTAATCGAAAATCATGCATATATTTAACATTTAAGGTGCCCAGCTTCCCTAGTAAGGGGCTCGGCAAAATAATCATCACGTCATCTCCGTCATCATCATAATCATAACCATCCTCATCACCAATCATATATATAATATACATACCCGGCCCTCTAGTGAGGAACTCGGTGACATATGCAAGAAACTCCGCACGAACATTACCCGGCCCGGGACTCGGTGAAATGATAAATGACTCTATGCACTAGCAGAATATTATGAGCAACCATATGCAATTAAAATCATTTCTTATAACTCAATAGAACAATCAACATGAACCAGCAAGGAGTATTACCAAAGATTAATGTTTTATCAAGATTATGAACCTTTAATACGATATGAAAACGTAAAATTTCAATGACTCTAAAAAGCATTACCATAGATATTAGAGATCATCATAGCCTTAGACATAACCGATATATAGAGGAATAATTGTGGAAGCAAGAATATACATCACCTAGATGCTTTAGAGGTAAGTATCAAATCTGTCCGTTATTCGCTTATTTTTAAAAGTCATGCCAAGCAAAGAAAGAAGGGACAGCGTTACATACCGTATAATTGAGCCGCACGTCCAATATTTACTGCTCAAGCTATTAATCTATAACAAGCAACAATCGTGCCGCAATTAGATAAACATCGTGCTTTACTTTCTTGTAAGCTAGCTAATAATCTAACGAAAATTCGGCAGCACCTCCCCTATTTTCCTTACTTCGTCCCAATCCGACAACAATCCAAATTATCCACAGCAATACCAATAACACATATAACCCAAAGAATCATATAAACAGCCCAAGCACCAACATGACACCACTAATAATCCGATTATGGTTTCCATTCATACTTAGCACATTCAATAACTAAAACAAACTTCCTAAGCTACTGGTCACGCCCCCTTCTTAAAATTAATGGATAATTAACAAGGGTATTCTAAAGAATTAACACACCAAACAAGGAGCTTACTAACCAAATTATTTGCAGCTACTGGCCAAGAGTTGCAGGGTTGGTTTCTCCATTTCCATGCCTGCCTAAGACAAGTGGTGAAGAAGAAGATGATATGCAGCAATGCATTTCACCACTTTATATAGCATGGAGTGGATTTCTCCACCTCATTTAATAGTATGAAGTGGAGGCAGCCCCCCTCTACACCTGTCCACTAAGGCCAGCCCACAATCTGATCCCTTTTTAATTTTTGCCTTGAGTGGTGGGGCCCATTGGATTAAATCAGTCCAAATTAGCCACTAATTAATCCCTCACTTAAAGTTAATGGCACTTACATTAACCAACTCATACTTAATATCACATTTGGAAATAACATCCTTGCCTAATATTTCTTTACGTCTTCTAGATCACGATGCGCACTACGTATAAAAAAATACGAGGCATAACATCCTTCCCCTCTTAGGAACATTCGTCCTCGAATGTTAAGTTAGCGTCTTGCAAAAACAAATTCCAGCGAGGTCTCTCTAAAAGTTATACCTATCAACCTGCATTCTGTAACTTACAGATGCCTCACAGCTACATAATCTCATTATCTATCAATATAGTCAAGCTAGGAATTGAATTACCTGCAGGTACGGGGAACAAGTAAGGATACTTATTTTTCATTTCGTCTTCCGCTTCCCAAGTCATCTCCTCCCTATTGTTATTTTGCCACAACACTTTGACGGAAGCCACATCCTTAGTACGTAACCTTCTAACCTGACGATCAAGTATAGCCACGGGTTTCTCCTCATATGACAACTCCTCTGTTACCTGAATATCATCTACAGGGAGTACTCTAGAAGGATCACCAATACATTTACGTAGCATCGATACATGGAAGACTGGATGTACCGCCTCCAAATCAGATGGTAGATCCAACTCATAGGCAACCTTGCCTATCCTACGAACAATCTGATAAGGCCCAATGTATCTCGGACTGAGCTTCCCCTTCCTGCCGAATCTCATCACACCCCTCATGGGTGATACCTTCAGGAATACCCAGTCACCAATCTGAAACTCCAAATCTCGACGCCGATTATCTGCATATGACTTCTGTCGACTCTGGGCTGCTAATAATCTTTCTTGAATAAGCTTCACCTTGTCAACAGCTTGCTGAATCACATCCGGGCCTATTAACTTAGTCTCGCCAACATCAAACCAACCAATAGGTGATCTGCACTTCCTCCCATATAAGGCCTCGTACGGTGCCATCTGGATACTAGAATGGTAGCTATTATTATAGGCACACTCAATGAGCGGCAAGTGGTCATCCCAGCTGCCTTTGAAGTCAATAATACAGGCCCGCAACATATCTTCTAGTGTCTGAATAGTACGCTTAGCCTGCCCATCAGTCTGAGGGTGAAATGTTGTGCTAAGGTTCACCTGTGTCCCCAATCCCTTCTGAAACGATCTCCAAAAGTTGGCTGTAAATTGAGCTCCTCTGTCTGATATAATGGACGTGGGAACCCCATGAAGTCTCACTATCTCCCTGACATATAACCTCACATAATCTTCAGCCGAATAAGTAGTCCTGACTGGAAGAAAATGGGCCGATTTCGTCAGCCTATCTACAATAACTCATATAGAGTCATACTTCCGTTGAGTGCGAGGTAAGCCTGTAATGAAGTCCATATTAATCATCTCCCATTTCCAAGTCGGGATCTCTATCTCCTGTAATAATCCACCAGGCTTTTGATGTTCGATCTTGACTTGTTGACAATTTGGGCACTGAGCAACAAACTCTGCTATGTCCTTTTTCATGCCATCCCACCAATATAAGCATCTGAGGTCATAATACATTTTTGTTGACCCTGGGTGAATAGAATAACGGGCAGAGTGTGCCTCTCCCATAACTTGCCGTCGTAGCCCCGCAGTATCGGGTACACACAATCTGCCTTCATATCGTAACACTCCATCAGGTGTAACCTTAAATGGGGTCTTTTCCTTTTGAAGAGCTGCATCTCTATACTGTGCCAGAATAGGGTCCTTGTATTGGTGTCTCTTTACCTCATCTATGATTGAGGACTCAGCAACCTCTCGAATAGAAACTCCACTATCTTCCGAATTAGCTAGACGGACTCCAAGGCTGGATAGCCGCTGAATCTCCCGAACCATATCCCTTCTTTCTGGTTGTACATCTGTCAAGCTACCCATGGACTTACGGTTAAGAGCATCTGCTACAACATTCGCTTTCCCTGGATGATATAAAATATCAACATCATAATCCTTTAGCAACTCTAACCATCGCCTCTGTCGTAAGTTCAGCTCCTTCTGTTTAAAGATATATTGGAGACTCTTATGATCTGTATAGATGTCCACATGGACACCATATAAATAATGTATCAATATCTTCAAGGCATGAACCACGACCGCTAACTCCAGATCGTGAGTAGGATAGTTCTTTTCATGCTTCCTAAGTTGTCGGGAGGCATAGGCTATAACTTTGCCATGCTGCATCAATACACATCCTAGCCCAACACCCGAAGCATCACAATAAATAACATAGCCGTCTGGTCCCTCTGGAAGAGTTAGGACTGAAGCTGTAGTCAATTTGTCTTTCAATAGCTGGAAGCTTCGCTCACAAGCATCTATCCGCTGGAACTTGGCTGCCTTTTGAGTTAGCCTTGTCAAAGGCACTGAAATTGAGGCAAACTTTTCTACGAATCTCCTGTAATATCCTGCTAACCCCAAAAAGCTGCGTACCTCAGTAGGTGTCGTAGGTCTGGGCCAAGTGTTTACTGCCTCAATCTTCTGCGTATCTACCCGAATACCATCAGCTCCAATAATATGCCCCAAGAATGCCACTGAAGTCAACCAGAACTCGCACTTAGAAAATTTAGCATACAACTTCTGGTGCTGAAGCACCCTAAGTACCGTCCTTAAATGATCTGCATGCTCCTCTTCTGAACGTGAAGAGACCAGAATATCGTCTATAAATACAATAACAAACATATCAAGGAATGGTTTAAATACTCGATTCATTAAATCCATGAATACCGCTGGAGCATTAGTCAGCCCAAAAGACAGCATTCTAAACTCATAATGCCCATATCGGGTCCGGAATGCTGTCTTTGGAATATCTGCCTCCCTTACCCGCACCTGATGATAACCTGACCGCAAGTCTATCTTTGAAAAACACTTTGCACCGTGAAACTGGTCAAATAGATCGTCAATCCTTGGGAGGGGATACCTGTTCTTTATTGTTACTTTGTTCAACTGCCTATAATCAATGCACATCCGCAGCGACCCATCCTTCTTCCTCACAAACAGTACTGGTGCTCCCCAAGGTGACGTACTAGGCCTGATGAAGCCCTTTTCTAGCAAATCCCTCAATTGCTCTTTCAATTCTTTCAACTCAGCAGGTGCCATTCTATAAGGAGGTATAGATATAGGCTGGGTATCTGGCAGTACATCTATAGTAAACTCTATCTCCCGTTCTGGAGAAAGGCCTGGAAGTTCCTCGGGGAATACATCAGGAAATTCATTAACTACCGGGACTGATTGAAGAGTCGGTGCCTCTGCCTTTATGTCATACACCCGAATCAGATGGTAAATATAGCCTTTTCTAACCATCTTCCCGGCCTTGAGGTATGAAATGAACTTACCTTTCGGCGATACTGTACTTCCCTTCCACTCTATAATCGGTTCCCCTGGAAATTTAAATCGAACTATCTTTTCTCTGCAATCAACATTAGCATAACAAGCAGCCAACCAATCCATGCCCATGATAATATCAAACTCAATCATATTTAACTCTATTAGATCTGCTACGGTATGACGACTATATATAGCTACTGAACAATTCCTATATACTCGCGTAGCTATGACAAAATCTCCTACAGGTGTAGCTACCTCAAATGGTTCTATCAACTCAGACTCTATTCCGATCCTACTAGCAACAAAGGGAGATATATATGATAAGGTGGAACCTGGGTCTATCAATGCATACACACTTCGGGAGAATAGTGATAATATACCTGTGATCACATTAGGTGACGCCTCTTGATCTTGCCTATTTGTCAAAGCATATATACGGTTTGAGGGACCGCTAGAACTAGAAGCTCCACCACGTCCTCTACCACGGCCTGCTGGTGCCTGAATACCCTGCCCCGTATGGCGCATAGCCACAGAAGAAGATGAACCAGCAACGGACCCTGTAGGCTGTGCCATACCACCTGCACTACCTCTAAGGTTACACTCCCTCATAGTATGGCCCTGACGGCCGCAAGAAAAACACGCACCTGTAGCCCAACGACATTCCCCAAGATGGGACTTACCACAACGAGAACACCGAGGCAAAGGTGGCCTCGACTGGCTCAAACCCCTGCCCATCTGTTACCCTGACGCCCTAGAGCTCTGACCAGGTTCCGAATATCCCATACGATCGATCCCCCTACCCATGGAACGTGGGGGTGCACTCTGTGCTGGCTGGGAAGAAAATCTAACATGCTGCTGAGACTGCCCGCTTTGAAACTCGTCAGGATAACCTGCTGATCTAGCCCTCTTATGCTGGCCTATATTATAATCTCTATCTGGCTGACGTCCCCGGTGCCGATCCTCTACCCCCTGTGCATATGCCTGCACCCGAGCAATGTCCATACCTGGCTGAAGAGTCACTACCATACAACCGTCAATCAGATAACGATCCAATCCAATCACATAACGATGTACCCTGTCTGCCATATCAGCCACAATAGTAGGCGCATGCCTAGCCAATGAATCAAACTCGAGGCTATACTCTCGAACACTCCTGCCATTTTGCTTCAAACGCAAGAATTTATCGACTCTAGCTCGCTTCATCTCTGGAGGCAGGAAGTGGCCCTGGAAAGCCTCCACAAATTCATCCCATACCGCTGGAGGGGCACCCTCACCCCTAGATAACTCCCAAGACTCATACCAATTAATAGCTACATCCCGCAAACGATACGTAGCCAACTCAACAGACTCGGTCTCCGAAGCCTTGATAATCCTCAATGTACGCTGCATCTAACGAATAACCTCTTGCGGATCATCCTGTGGCCTTGACCCAAAGAACTCTGGAGGATTACAACTTAAGAAGTCACGAGCCCTTAAGCTATCAGATCTGTCCGCATGATCAACTCCTAGTCCATGCCTGCGAGCCTGATCTGCCACTAATCTAGTCAGCAATTGAACCGCATCTCTCATGGCCCTATCCTCCGCCCCTGACTGAGGAGCTGGAGGTTCAGATGTTGGGGCCTCGGGGGCTGGTGGTATCCCCCGAACTGGAGCTGCTGCTGCTCTAAGCTCTTCTGGCGGTGGGGGTGTAGCAGAGCTCTCCGACTGGAGAATAATACCAGGCATAGACTGGGCACGGGCCCTAGTAACTCTTCGTGTCTGACTAGTACCTTCTGCTACCGATTTTCCCTTCTGGGCGGCTGTCGCTTTCTTTGGTGGCATAGCTGAAAACACATGGATTCGTTAGAGAGGGATTATCCTGTTAATATAGCTCTATCGCACGATCTAGAATAAGAAGAAAGAATGACATCCAAAATGTCCTGTAGCTTCCTGTTTATAGATGTGGTGCACAACACACCGATAAACAAGACTCTACTAGACACGGTCTGTAGGCACTTCCGAGGAAGAACCGCTCTGATACCACTCTTTGTCACGACCCAACCCGATAGGCCATGATTAGTGCATGTTTTGGACACCCACATACAAACCTCCTAAGTATGACCAACTGAAACTAAGACAATATGGAATTTAATCAAATCAAGCCAACCCCAACGTCATATATATATATAAGAGGACCTGTCTCATAAGGAGTCATAACCATTCAACCATAACAGCATACGCGAGCCGACAAGGCCGCCACTATTCAAAGCATAATGATGTACGCAGCCGACAAGGCTGCCCCTGTACAAGCGGACATCCCAAACAAACCATGTCCAGACCATTATCCAAAACATATATATACAACCCACATAATGTCCACAGACCTCTAAGAGTACATTAGTGAAACTCGACGGGACAGGGCCCCGCCATACCCATAGACGAGCAAAAGACTACACAAAATTTATGTACCAAAACGACTGGGCTCCGGAGCAGTGGAGCTCTCCCAATCAGCAGAGTAGATATCCTAGGCGGGAGGATCACCGAACTGCGCGTCTACACCTGCGGGCATGAAACGCAGCCCCCCGAGGAAAGGGGGTCAGTACAGACAATGTACTGAGTATGTAAAGCATAAGGTAAAGATGACAGGATACCAATGTGGCAAGTCGAAACAAAATATCGCTACACATATACTTTTTAAGTGAAAATCATGCATATATTTAACATTTAAGGTGCCCAGCTTCCCTAGTAAGGGGCTCGGCAAAATAATCATCACGTCATCTCCGTCATCATCATCATCATAACCATCCTCATCACCAATCATATATATAATATACATACTCGGCCCTTTAGTGAGGAACTCGGTGACATATGCAAGAAACTCCGCACGAACATTACCCGGCCCGGGACTCGGTGAAATGATAAATGACTCTATGCACGAGAAGAATATTATGAGCAACCATATGCAATTAAAATCATTTCTTATAGCTCAATAGAACAATCAACGTGAACCAGCAAGGAGTATTACCAAAGATTAATGTTTTATCAAGATTATGAACCTTTAATACGATATGAAAACGTAAAATTTCAATGACTCTAAGAAGCATTACCATAGATATTAGAGATCATCATAGCCTTAGACATAACCGATATATAGAGGAATAATTGTGGAAGCAAGAATATACATCACCTAGACGCTTTAGAGGTAAGTATCAAATCTGTCCGTTATTCGCTTATTTTTAAAAGTCATGCCAAGCAAAGAAAGAAGGGACAGCGTTACATACCGTATAATTGAGCCGCACGTCCAATATTTACTGCTCAAGCTATTAATCTATAACAAGCAACAATCGTGCCGCAATTAGATAAACATCGTGCTTTACTTTCTTGTAAGCTAGCTAATAATCTAACAAAAATTCGGCAGCACCTCCCCTATTTTCCTTACTTCGTCCCAATCCGACAACAATCCAAATTATCCACAGCAATACCAATAACACATATAACCCAAAGAATCATATAAACAGCCCAAGCACCAACATGACACCACTAATAATCCGATTATGGTTTCCATTCATACTAAGCACATTCAATAACTAAAACAAACTTCCTAAGCTACTGGTCACGCCCCCTTCTTAAAATTAATGGATAATTAACAAGGGTATTCTAATGAATTAACACACCAAACAAGGAGATTACTAACCAAATTATTTGCAGCTGCTGGCCAAGAGTTGCAGGGTTGGTTTCTCCATTTCCATGGCTGCCTAAGACAAGTGGTGAAGAAGAAGATGATATGCAGCAATGCATTTCACCACTTTATATAGCATGGAGTGGATTTCTCCACCTCATTTAATAGTATGAAGTGGAGGCAGCCCCCCTCTACACCTGTCCACTAAGGCCAGCCCACAATCTGATCCCTTTTTAATTTTTGCCTTGAGTGGTGGGGCTCATTGGATTAAATCAATCCAAATTAGCCACTAATTAATCCCTCACTTAAAGTTAATGGCACTTACATTAACCAACTCATACTTAATATCACATTTGGAAATAACATCCTTGCCTAATATTTCTTTACGTCTTCTAGATCACGATGCGCACTACGTATAAAAAAAAATAGGAGGCATAACACATCCCATACCACTAACTAAAATTTAGATAACTTCTCCAATTCTAGTAATTATCCCTTATGATGAGAATAGGCAATAACCAACATAGACCATACTAGCTATGCATAGATCCGGAGTCCTGAACCTACTCCGATGAAGGTTTGTTCTACTTGCGAATGGTAGAACTAGGACAAATACCATGTATGTACATGGTTAAGGAATATTGAGGTTTTCTTTTTTGTCTAAGGTGATCTTGATTAGAGAAACTTCCCAAGCATACTCACAGGATTCTAGATTTTTTTCTCAGTATTTTCAATAAAGGATCATATATTGAGGTTCCATATCTAGTTCATAACCCAATAATATTACACCTTACCAATGAGGGTCCACTAAGTAACCTACAATGTCTAAGAGGAATGATTAGTGACTTTCCTAAGTATCATTTCATGCGTTCAAGCTAATCAACTCTAAGTCTACCATTTACAAAAGACGGATATCATCACGAATTTAAACATCAAGGATATCATAACCTCTAAACTAGGTTGAAAATTTTACATTATCTGACCTTCTTTCTATCTTCAAGGCCACATTTCAATAACACATACAAGAATAGGGAGCTTTCCATACTAAGTCAAGAATCAATATTCACATTCTATATGTATCATGTAAGAGACACAAGTCTACGAAAATAAGACACATCTATAGATCACATTATTACATATAACATATCACGATAGAAGCATATTAGGACAACCAAGTCATTTATAGGTAACCTTATACACTACCATAGAACCATCAATCTAAGCATGATAAGATTCATATGACCAAGTAGGAAGAATCATGCTTCAATCGTAAAAATTCACACATAAGGTTATAAACATAGTCTATCATGATCATGTAATATCAATACAAGAACGCATACTTCCGTTTTACTCACTTATAGAAAGATATTATCATACTTCACATAAATGAACTACAAAAACCATCAAAATATTTCAAGTAAAACAGAGAAGGACATGTACATCATAATTCATAAAGTAACACCGACAAGAACACATAAATCATAGGTAAAGCACATAGAACCTCCATCATAAGTTGACCATACCAATCATCAAAATAATTCAATACCTTTATTGCATATAAAGAGAGTTAGGGAAGCATACCACCAATCCACTCTCAGCATTTCAATCCATATCTAAATTAACCAACACAATACCCAAAGGCCTTTACCCATGGCCATGATCCCCATTTAAATTCAATAATTACAATAAAAAATAATCTAATGTAATTCAATACGAATTTTTCAATATAAAAAATCCTACACATGATTCTTACATAATTCATTCACAATTCAATATCCCAAATGAAACTACACAAGAAATCAATAATATAGAAACATGATAAATTCATTCAAGTTAAGTCAAAACTAGGAGTTTAGTTTTTGTATGTGTTCATGAATATTTTAGGTTAAAATCATCCAATTAACATTAATTTAATCAATATTTAAAATTTTAAAACCATACTATGCTACAAAGATAACAAGATTCAAAGCTTGATTTAATGAAACCTCTCACCTCCTAGCCGCACCATTAGAAATAGACAGAAGTATGGAATTATTATAAACACATGTACTTAGAATGGCATAATGCATAAAATCATAAGAAACAGATATTTATAAGAAACATGCCCTTTTTAATTAAAACTTCATAGTATAAGTATAAGAACCACATTTAAACACCAAACATCACAATTAGGATACATTCCAAGTCATGTGCAATGTATATCAAATTGTAAAATCTTAAAGTAACATTACATTGAACTCAACTGTAATGTTACTGTAGCTTCAAATAAAAGTCATACCTAACATCATCTCATCAACACTACACCAAAACACATAATACATGAGATCCTCCAATAAAAGGTAATTTTAAGGCTCACATGACTGACTTATGAAGCGACCGCCAATCTAATCCCTTCTCACACACCTATGAGATCCTTTAGACTACTAAAGATAAGATCATTCTCACTTCATTTATCAAGATTCTTATCGAGAGTTATTTTTAAGACCTCCCTAGGAAAAACTTGAAGAGACCATTCCTATTCTCCCTCAGCACCTTTACTAGGCAATCCTGAATTTTAGTGTAGATAAGTAATTATTCAATAACATGCTTTCTAACTTAAGTCATTACTTCCATTAGTCCATTTAAGATACATCCAACAATCAAGGATATTTAAATAATGGTCTTATACATAACTAGGGACTCACTTTCTAACATCATTAAAGCCTAATCTTGTAAAGTCTGGATAGCGTCTCATACCACTACCTAAACATCATTGAACTTCTCCAACACAAGTAGGTATCCTATGCGAGGAGAATAGGCAATAATTTACAGAGACCATACTAGCTATGCATGGAATCCGGAGTGATGAACCTACTCTAGTGGAAGTTTGTTCTACTTGCCAATGGTAGAACTAGGACACATCCCATGTAGGCACATGTTTAAGGAATATCGAGGGTTTCATTGTTTTCTAAGGTCATTTTAATTTGCACAACTTCCTACCATACTTACTCGCTACTAGGATTTTTTGTCATAGTGTATTTTCAATACAGGATCATATGAAGAGGTTTCATATTTAGTTCATAACCCAATCACATTACACCTTACCAAAGAGGGTCTTTTAAGGCTACCTATGTTTTCTAATAGGATATATCAATGACTTTCCGGAGGATGATTTCATGTCGTTCCAGCCAATCAACCCTAAGCCTACCATTCACACAAGAAGGATACCATTACGACATTTAACTTCAAGGATATCATAACTTGTCAACTAGATTAAAGGTTTCACGTAATATGATGTTCTTACTATATCAAGGCCAAATGTCTGTCACACATACAAGATTAAGGAGCTTTAGAATACTACTACATGAATCCATATTCACATTTTATAGGTATCAAGTAAGGGACACAAGTCTAATAAAAGAAGACACATCAATACTTCACTTAATCTCATATAACATATCACATACGAAGCACATAAGGACAACCAATTCAAATATAGTTTACCCTATACACTACCAAAGAACCATAAATATAATCATCATAGGAATCATATGACTAAGTAGGAAGAATCATGAATCTACCCAAAGACTACACACATAAGGACATAGTCAAAGTCTAACATGTTAATCTAATATCAATAGAAAAACACATACTTTCACCTTACTCACATGTAGATAGACATGATCTGACTTCACTTAAAACAACAACACAAACCATCATAATACATCAAGTAATGCCGATAAGTCCAGCTTCATTATAATCGATAAAGTAAAGCCGATGAGGCAACAAAAATCACAAGTAAAACACATAGCACAGCGAAAAATGTGTGGACCATACAAATCATAAACATTATTCAAGACCTAAATTACATAATATAAAAAGATTTATGGCAGAATACCACCAATCAACTCTTACCACTTCAATTTATAGCTAAATGAACAAACACAATATCAAAAGGCCCTTACACATCGCCGTGATAACCAATTCAATTTAATAATTACAATGCACAACGAATATAAAGAAATTAAATATGAATTTCTCAATATAAGACGGCCTACAAATGATTCTAACATAACTGTTTCACATTTCAATAGTCCAAAAGGAACACCAAAGAAATCAATAATATACAAATATGATCAATGTATTCAAGTTGTAGTCAAAACAAGGATTTTAGGTAAAATTCATCCAATAAACATCAATTCAATAAATATTCAATGATTTAAAATGTTTACGTAAGAAATCGTAGCTAAATCACAATTTATTAGAAGTTCATATTTTGAGAAACTTTAGATAATCAGTTTCAAGTTTGTCTCCTTAAAGAAAGAAGATTCAAGGATGACGGTCATACCTTAAATGATGACAGACCACTAATTTTATGAGTTTTTTATGGATAAATCACTAAAGAATCATCAATACAAGCTCTATCTTGAGTTTTGGCTCCATTGGAGTTCTAGAGAATTTCATAGAGATTTTAGGCTTTGATATGGAATAATGTATTCATCTAGGTTTTTCTGACTTGTAAAGATTTTTAAAATGCCTAAAATTCCCTTACGAAACAACCCACATATTTATTTTTATGTGGGGTGAATTTCCCAATTCATCTCTACATTTTATAGTGAACTAGCGAAGTTTCAATGGATTCAGAGATATTTCTCAGGGGTGTTAATATCCCTAGTCTATTTCCTTACTTACGCATCCCACTTACGGGGCGTCGATGCCATCTATATGTCAGGCTAGTTTGGACACCGTTGGCTTACATGTTGTGTCCTTCCTCATGTACCCTAGGCTGGTCCTTGGGGAGTTTTACACAAACGTTTACAACTCGAATACGATAAAATACATGTCAAGTACCTCTCACGTCATCTTCATCCAAAACAAACACATAAAACTCAACAAAACACACTAAAACACACAAGGAAAATTAAAGGCAGACCTTTCAAACGTCATGGATATTATTGGAAGTTTGACCTCAAAACTTCATGAAAATTAACATACTTTCTCATAAAATCATTAAATCATTTAGGATATCAAAACATCAAGCCAAAAGTGTTAAGCTCTAGTTTGACGTAGCTCGTTTTAAAGGTGTAACATATAGATAGCATCCCATTCCACTACCTACACGTAGTAGAACTTCTCCAACTCTTTAATGTATATCCCAAATTTTTTTAATAGGCATTAACCAACATAGACCACACTTCTTAGGTACGGAGTCCGAAGTCTACCCTACTCAGAGGAGGGTGTGCTACTTGTCAAGGTAAGAACTAGGACACATCCAATGTTGGCACATGGTTAATATATATCAAGGGTTTCTTTATACTCTAGTCTTATATTAAGTAGATCTACTCCCACAAGCATATTCACTCGGTGCTTTGACTTTTCTCTTATAGAGTAATTTCGTTCACATAAAGTTAGATGAGAAGGTACTATTTCTTACTCTTAACCAATCATAATACCCCTACAAAGGATGGGTCCAATTGGTATGCCATTAAATGTATATAAGGATAACTCTTATTATTTTCTTAGATATGGTTTCATTCTATTAGATCCATCCTATGTCTAACTCCATCGTTCAACTCAAGAAGGACACCATTATTGTTTTTCACTTCAAAGCTTCTCTTTATCTCCATTTCTATATTTAAGGTTCCATGTTATTGAACTTATTTTCATATTAAAGGTCCTATATTAGTCATTCTTAGAAGGGCACTATATTAGGTTTACTGATCCTAGACTTTCACTCATCATTAATTCATACACATACATGACAAATGTCCTTAAGCCTACAAAGTCAAGAGTTCACATTCACATAACTTTAATGTATCAAGTAGAGGGACCTAATTTACCAATCAAGACACAATATCATCCAATCACGTATTCAATAACCTTCAAGAATCAAATAGGGACAACTAAGTCTGTCTAACACAATGCCCTATCAATAAATATAAAGACTCATAATAGTGTATCATAGTAACCTTTAACCAGTTATAGGAAATTATACTCTCATCTCATATATATACATATACCACATAATCCTTTATAGTGTTCGTTTATACAAACTATAGCATAATAGCAGCATAATTAACATATTAATGCCGACAAGGTCTGTTCATAACAATTATAACACATAAACACAACAACAATAAGTGGAATATCCCAATCGATAAAATTAAACATCAGTTATATATGAAATATAGTAATTATGACAACTCACCACCTTTCGTTAGCCATAATTATAACCCTTTAGCCTATCAAATACAACCTCATATAATAGAGATATTACCCATATAAATATACATAAACTAGGCCACTAATTTAATCAAATAAAAATGCAATAACTTACATTATGAATATCATCATTATAATGCATGTTAGAGAGAATTCTATCATGATGTATACATAATTAAATAGCCCAATTAAATCTACACATGAATTCAATACAAATAAGTCATTATTAATTCATCCATATAAGATCCGAAATAAAAATTCACGTAATGCATGGGTTCATAGATTTTTTTATCCTAAAATATTTACTTAATATTTTTCATATCATAAAATATTGATTTAAAACTTTTCATACAAGCACCCATGGTTATAATTCAAAATATGAATTTCTATGTTTTTTTATCATATATGAAAGACCTTTGAAATTGGCTCCTTGAATGGAAGAATAGTAAAGGATAAAATAACCACACCTTAATGGTTGATAGCCCACGAAATTTGCTTGAAAACATTAACAATTTGTTCTTTTTCCTTGGAGCTTCAAAGCTTCAAAAATGGAGGTTTTGCAGACAAGGAATGGAGAACTTTTCTTTTGGGTTGAGTGTTTTTAGTTTGATTGTTGAGTTTTGAGGTTTAAAAAGACTCAATAACCGTCAATAAATAATCCCTTAAGCATCTAAAAGACCCCTACACTTATTGGACCCTATAACCTAGTCAAATTTGACTAAAAAACGATGGGACCAAAATGGGATATGGTTGCGCGTCGCGTGGACACTTCCAATTCTTGGTTTTGCAAGTAATTTTTACTCAGAATGGTTCGCGTTATTCCTGCAGCACTGGGAAATTTTTTTCAATTTATGTGTTGCAGTCGCGACATGCAATAGACTCAAATATGGGCTTCAATTGCAGGTTCCTTGGCCCATGTTTGGATCCTTCTGAAGGACCATTTGGTTTGTCCTTGGGGAGTCGTTCTATGACGTTTTGACCGTACATATTTCCCTATATGTACTAGGGTCACCCCTACTTATTTTAAACACCAAATAATGCCTTCAAACATGCACAACATAAAAGGAAATAGTAGTACAAACGCAAAACTAGTATCCAAACGTCTTGGTTGTTCTTCGACCTTCAACTTCAAAACTCTAAAAACTAAGTTATAATGATAATAATCATCATTTTAAAACTTTATTAACTTATAACACTCATGATAGGCTATATATTAGCCTAGTTCATTTTTAGGGTTTTTATAGAATGTGAGGAATTAAAGCCAAATCTAATTTTTTCTCACCATTGATTTTTGGCTTTCTTTATCTATGTAAGAAGGAATTTTTTGATTGATTAAATTCATTCTCTGGGTCATAAAAGATCGTCGTCCTTTGAGTTCACTTTCACCTAATTTGAATAGGTTTCATGCAATCTCGGTTAGTATTATTTAATTTTTAATTAATATTTTATTTTTAATTTTCTTATGCGTGTTTACATTCAATTGCATATTTTTCAAGTAACTTTGTATATACCCTTGAAATATTCATCATTTTTTAAAGTTATGTGTATTTATTATTTAAATGACATTTTGATCTAAGGTTACTTTTAAGATATCCATAAGAATTGTGAAAGGTTTTCCACATATTAATAAATCCTAATTTGGTGAAAGATTTTCTCATATATGCACGATTTATGATTAGACAGGCTACTCTTTTATGACATTATTATTTATATTGGTATGTTGATTATTTTTTATCCTAATGTTAAGCTTTTGTAGAGTTTTTAGACAAAATAATCCTTAAAGAATACCCAAACCGAATCCTCATCCCTAATCATTCTTAACATAAAACATCCTTCAAATATTTAAAAGTGAACAATTTTCTTTCTTCTACTTAAATTTATAATAAAAAACTAAGAGATCCACAAAAATAAAGTTATTCCTTCCTAATTATTATTCTTAGATACGCATAAAATACTTTGGTGAAGTTTTTTGATAATTGAGTTTAGCATTATGCAAAATCTTTTAATTTGACTGTATATTCATATACTTTTTCATGTAGCTTGATACTAAAATATTATTAGTTAAAATATGTTTCTTCTCATTTGAATAGTCTAGAAGCAATGTTTGTTGGTGACTTCCACTTCTAATACTTTAGAATGAAACTCAAATGCGAGCAATAATCAATATTTAGATTACTTCAATATTATATAGGAGCCAAAAATTTATTCATCCAAAATTCAGTTTGGCTATGAAAAATGTAAGATAATTATGCTCCAACTTCTTTTCGTTACTAATGAGAAAATGAGCAGATCATGTACCCACTTTGACAACTTTCTGACGTTTTTTTTGTTTCCATAATCAATAATACCTAAGATTTTTTAAAAAAAAATCACGAAGTTTGTATAGAAAATAATGAAACTATGCAGGAAAACTTTTGTTGATAGTAACACAAACAACTCAAGATTTTTTAGGATTCCTTAACTTTTTTATGATATTTAAATGAAGGATGAAAATTGTTCACTTCTATGTAATTAGAGGATGGTTTCTTCTAAAAATTGTACATTAAGGATGTAGTTTATGTTTGGGGTATAGCTGAAGGATTTTTTTTGCCAAAAACTCTACATTGATAATTGACTTTGTCTATTCCATTGGGATTTAACTTAGCAGCGAGAAAACATGTGATGAAGGATCAAATAAAGTAGTCTTTACAATTAATCTCTACTATAAAACTATGTGCTCCCTTAAGATTGTATATAATAACCTAGCTAGTAGATCCATAAATATCATATGGATGAAAGATATGAAGTTCTACCTTTACAAGACCATTCTCTTCTCTATGTAGGATATACATAATATTCCATGTTATAACTCACGTGATCTATTGTTGGTTAAAGCTATTAAATCAAAAAACAATCGAAGTTGCTTTCAAACGTTTCTATGAAGCCTTTATCATGTTTCAAGATGCATTGACTATGTTTATGACTTCAAATTATCTTTAAAGAGTTTATTATGATATAGTTTAGTGATACATACCATTTTGTTAATTTATGTCCCCTTACGATCCTGTTTTCATGTATTTCCCCATACTTAGTACGTTCCATGTACAATTGTATGCTTGTTCCAATATTTTTTAGTAATATAAGTTCTGATGCTTCTCTTTGTTCTCGTGGATAGTTTATCGAGTGCTCTTGAAGAGATGGTAAATAGTAGTGTTCTGAGGACTATGTCACCTTTTTATGATTTCTTATATTTTTAGTTTTTAGAAGTCATACATGGTGTATAGGTTACGTCCCAACTACTTCTTTTGATGTATTAGATTGACTTATCAATACTATGCTTAGACTTTCACTATTATGTTAAAACTGTTCTATCATATGAGACATTTGACGTAAATTCTACTTTTTTGAATTTACTAGGTTGTATGTACAACAACTTTTTTGTGCGAGGCCTTTAAGGATTCTTTACGTGCACTTTCAGTCATGACAAAATATATTTTTGAGAAACTTTTACTTTTTTTAGGGTTGATATTTTAAAAAATTATATAATAGATAACTGAGGATTCAATTCATAGAGGATATTGCAGATTATTGCTTATTTACAACACTTTCATGGCTCAGAACACAATTTGGATAATATCTTTCCCTTTTATGATGTTTTGCTATAATCCTAATTCTAGGGGTATGATTATGGAGTTGTATGTTATCTAATACAGTGGATTAATGTCGTGCTTTATTTTTTGCAAATAATTCATGGATTTGAACTATTTGGCATAGGTTCAAACTTGTATTAAATATTCAATTGATGCTTGAAAGAGATAACTTGAAATTGTTAAATAAATTAATACATGAAAATAAGATTTGATTTTTGAAGATTGCTCGAAAAAAAAATTTGAGTTTCATTTTTAATTGTTAAATCTAGTAGAGAGATTTTCTTAAGTATTGGGTTGAATTGTATATTCACTCGGATCAGAGATAAAGAAGAATGTGCAATATGACACGTGGAGATCAAGAGAATATTTGTGTTATACATGACTACCTACCTGATCTATGTTTTTCTAACATTATTGGCCAATCACTTGTACCCTTATTTGACATTGATAGCAACTCTCACACTCCTTGATCGTCTTTTACTTGTTAAACCCTGTTTTAGTTTAATCGTGATAATTGATTTCACGCTCTTATATTAAATTTGATGAAATAATCGATCCATTTGTCGTAATTTCTACTTAGTTTGTATTTTTAATTTCCCCTCTTGAATTCTTAATTTTAATCACTCTGTTGGGTTTGACCCCACTCAACTATTGGGTATTTATATTACCAGTGCTTGTTTACAATTTAATTGTTTTGTGAGTAATTTGAGCGGTTAGTATCAAAAAAATACGAACGATTTCATCTTGGTATAATGTGTTATTGTTAAAATTCTATGGTAGTACATAGTTCTGAATCTTAGAAATTTCTACTAAGGATCTTAGTCCTAACTAACAAGCAAACTTTCACACCAAAATCATCTTGGTGCTAAATTACACTCCCAAAGAAAAATGTACAAATAATTGGCACACCTTGAAAATTTCATGACCTATACTAGAGAATTATAGGTTGACTAATGATGATTTTATGTCTTAATATGGGTAAATAACTTGTTGAGGAGTATTCGGGCCATAGCATTAATGAAAGGTTTACAATTTAATTGTTTTGTGAGTAATTTGAGCGGTTAGTATAAAAAAAATACGAACGATTTCATCTTGGTATAATGTGTTATTGTTAAAATTCCATGGTAGTACATAGTTCTGAATCTTAGAAATTTCTACTAAGGATCTTAGTCCTAACTAACAAGCAAACTTTCACACCAAAATCAACTTGGTGCTAAATTACACTCCCAAAGAAAAATGTACAGATAATTGACACACCTTTAAAATTTCATGACCTATACTAGAGAATTATATGTTGACTAATGATGATTTTATGCGTAAATATGGGTAAATAACTTGTTGAGAAGTATTCGGGCCATAGCATTAAAGAAAGGTCTTAACGTCTGGAAATAACAAAATTTAACTAGTTAACTTCACTATGATTGTTGATATTTTTGGAGGATCATATGAAGTCCAAAATATGTAAAAAAAGACTTTAAATAAATAAAAATTAGTATTGAGGGTCTAAAAAGACAGATAGGACACCACAACAACCACTGGAAGGATCCTTGGAAATGACCCAAACATGGGCGAGCAGACTCCCATAGCAACGTGCGTGCAGCCAGTAATATGGTGGCTGTTGCGCGACACGCAGCAATAATGCAGGAATCCCAATTCAGCTTCGCAAAGCAGGGCCTTAACGAGGTCCACTACCTAAACCCGTAATTCAAAAATTAATCTTGAAATTAACCCCGCGATGCGCAACCACTTCCCATATTCGTAAAAGTCGTATTTAAAACATTTTGACTTCATAGAAAGATCCATTTAAGTGAGGGGTCTGTTGGGTAATTTAAGGGATGACTATATAAATATTAGGTTTTAGGTCATTGAACACCCAAATTAATTCTCAAAATTTAGAATAAAAATCACTCTAATCTCTCTCAAATTTTTTGTTCCTCCAAACCATAATTGAAGCCATTAGAGCTCCACAAAGAAGATCAATCCTTCAATTTTCCAACCTAATTTCGTGGCTTTATAATATATAATGTATGGTTTGTTTCACTCTTGGAATTCTTTTTCCCAAGAGTTCCCTCAAAAAGATGATTTCTAAATCCCCCAAAATATAGGTTTTCTTCTACATAAGGGTCTTCTTTGAAAAACAAAATTATGAATCAATTGTGATTAACTATGATGAATTAATGTTTTTTCAAGTATATATTGATGGTTAATTGATAATTTTCTATGATGTTTCCCTAGGCCGATGTCCTTCCCCCAATTTCATGAAAACCTCGATCTGATGTGGTGAATTGTGAAGATCATGAACTTGTAGATTGACTACATTTTTGTTAATTATGTAATCGCTTCTTGTATTTACCTTGTCTATTTAATTGGTTATGTATAGTTGGTAATGAAATATCAAGGTTTTGGAAGGGCAATTAGGTATGTTGAATAGTTTATCTTTGATTCAATTATGAATTATGAGTACATAGATAGTGATTCTTCTAGGTCCAATGTATAGTTATGACGTTGATGTTAAGTGTTCCTCATCTTTATCCCTAGACTATTGAATTAGTCATGACTTATTCAAGTATTTATGGTATAATTATTATATGATTGAAACTAGTTTCTTATGATTATAATGCGTTTAGTTAATGTTTTACGCATTTATTAGATGATTTGTAAAGTGAAAGGATTGTTCTATCTTGTGAATTTTTATGTTGAAATAATATGATTATTAAAGAAAGTAATTTCTTAGCACCAAAAGCGCAAGTAAATGATATGGCGGTCTCACGTTACTACGTCCGAATTACAAGTTATGTGTTTTCTCATGTAAAGGAAACCTCCATATTAATATGTCATGGTTTCTAGAAAAAATCTCCTTGACCTTTAACTATGTGCCGACATAGGACTCTAGCTTAGTGGTTCCACCTAGATAGCTACGTACAAATGGTTACACCTTAGAATGTATTAACTTTCTCTTTTCGGTGTGGGAGTAGACACTGAATTCCATGTAGCTAACATGGTCTCATTTTGGTTATTGAACTTTTATCCCTAATATAAAAGTAAAAGAAATTGTTAAGTATGTGAACTATTATTTGAGTTATCTTTAAGGCTACTACATAGGGTGAGGGAGGGTATGGGACTTCTCTTACACATTGTACTTGTGGGATCCTAAGATATGGTTTTAGTAGTGTTATTTTATGTTTATTACTATCATTATAATTATATTTACAAGCTATGAGTAGTATTCATGTATTAAACATGTTTTAATGAATTGTGAGAATATGTCGTAAGTATGAAATGGGTTTGTTAATGTGATACTTAGCTTTTATAGGATTATGGGGTTCTTGATATATCGTGGTTTCACGGTATTATTAATACTTTTTCCTTATGTTTAGTTTGTCCAAAAGCCTTTTTGTGCAAATATTTATATAAGTTTCTTTTTATTTTGCAGGAAATCTGTCCAAAGCTTAATACGGAGATTTTGAGCGAATAAATTTAGAAGAGACCACCTACGGAGCTTATGACGGTCCATCGTGCTTGTGACGGTTCGTAGGTGGTAGCATAGTGCAGCTGCTAAAGGAAGATGGGGAAGTCTGACCAAGTGTGGGGTTACGAAGCTTGTGACGGTCCGTTGTTCTATGACGGTCCTTCTTGCAAGTTCGTCATGAAGTTTAGAGAAGTAATCCCAGTACCCATATTCCATGAGTTGAAGTGTTTTGGAACGAAGGCCCTCGACAGACCGTTGTGCCTATGACGGTCCATCATACTTGCCGTCGAGGGTAATGAAGAGAGCAGCAGAAGAAATTGCATAAGTATGGGACAAGGAAGTCCATGACGGTCCGTCATGACCACGACGATCTGTCGCGAGGTCTGTTGACCCAGTCTCATTTGGCAGATTTCCAGCAAATAGAGTCCTTGTTTAATTAGGTTTTTATTTTTTTATAATAGTTCAAAAAACCTCGTTTTAGCGGTTAGACTCTAGATCATTGTTAGACTCTGTGAATGATTTTTGGTGATTAATCAAGCAAACTTTCGGATTTTACTCTTTCTCATTGAAGTAAGTACATGAATTTTTATTTAATATATTTGAATATTGTGATTATGACTATGAGTAACTAAACTCCATAACTAGGGTTGTGGGAACCATAGGCAATTAATGAGATAAAACCTAACTGAAATAACAATTCTAGAATACTGTCTTCAATGTATTAATAATTCTTTCGCTTAAAAGTCTTTTTAACGGATGGCCAACGTTAGAACTCGCCTTAATGCTACTTACCGGACCAAGGAGGTAGATAATAGGAAAAGAATTATTAACATAGATTTAGTGAATACTATCTTATAGGCTAGTATTGATTGGAACGAGGTAATACTTAGTCAAATATCGAATACGATGCGTAATATAAGGTAAAGATAAGGGTAAGGATAGCAACACACGTAGCTGGACTAAGGTGCGGAGTGAGATTTTCTAGATGCCAGACGAAGCATTTACAAATACATAACTTATCACTTTGCATGCAAGATACTAGGAAAGAATTGTTATAGTTAGAATTACAAAGTTATGAACCTATGGGGAAAACATAAAACCTAGTTAATTTGATTAATAGATTATAAATCAACTTTCAAAGCTGTTAAGTATTACTTTCAATTTTGTTAGTTATTTTCACTCATTTAGAAATAGAAACCCCCTTTTATTGTTTTACTTTCCAAGGAAGTCATTGACCAAACAATAGCAATAACAGGTTGAAGTTATGTCTGGACTATTTTCCTCGAGGGAACGATCCCAACCTCACTAGTTTGGTTATTTACTTGACACGGCCGCTTTACTTCTTATTTGAGAAGTAAATTTGAGCATATCAAATTTTGGCGCCGCTGCCGGGGATTATAGCTTTTAGATTAACTTTAACTTATAAATATAGTTTAGTTGATATTTTCTTTATTTTACTTTGGTTTATTGTTTTTGATTTTTTTAGAACTATCCTCCTTGTATGCCAAATACATGGAGAAGAAGAGAACCCTTGTTTCCCTATGATCACGAGTTAGGGCATACACTGCGCAATATAAATCAAAACTTTGGAATAAATGATGATGATCCGAACTAGAACATCCCAGATCCGGTTGATGTTCATGGTCAGATGTTACCCAATGATCTGGGTGAACACCAACAGAGAGGACAAAATCCCGTTCCACGGCCCTAAGGATACTAGAGAGGTTATGATAACATAGCAGACTCGGATGGGCCATTTGTCTTGCCTCCTCTACCAACAGGCCACACCTTTGTGGTAACTAGTAGCCTGATGCAACTGCTCACTGCCAGAGGTTTGTTTTCAGGTCTAACTTCTGAGGATTCACATGCCCATATAGCTAAAGTAAGGGCAGTGTGTAATAGTTGTGTAGGGAGGACTGATTTGGATTTAGATGTAATAGGGCTCAGAGTGTTGCCTCTCTCACTGACGGGAGAGGTTGCTATATGGTACACTGATCTCCTATAAAACTCAATCTTCACTTGGAACCAACGAAGGGATGTTTTCTTAGCACGCTACTATCCGGTCTCCAGGAAACTAAACCACAAAGACAGAGTGAAAAAAATTGTGGCACTACCAGGAGAGTCAGTTAGTAGTTCTTGGGATAGATTCACCTCATTCTTCAGAAGTGTTCCAAATCACCGTATCAATGATGAGTCATTAAAGGAATACTTCTATCGGGGACAGGATGATAACAATAAAATGGTGTTGGACACTATTGTAGGTAAATCTTGTGGGGAGTGTCCTTATGCTGAGATTGCTGAAAAATTAGAGAGAATCTCCCGGAATAACAAAGCTTGGAGTACTAGAAGTATGATACAGGGAGAAACACCTTCGCAGTGCATTCCACTGCTGATCTTGGGTTGGTACTAAAACATGTCACTGGGGTGCAGAAAAGATAAATGCAGTCAACTACTTTGCTAAACCACCACCTCCTAATGATGAATGATATTATGCGGAGGACACTTATGTAGTAAATGAGCAGATGGGAGTTTCCGACCAAGTGCCTAAGGTTCAAATAAGGAAAATTGGCACCAAGGTCATGGAAACTAAGGTCGGAACTATGGAAACTACAATCGTAAGGGTCATTATGTCCGAGATGGAAACTACAACCGCAACAACAACTTTAACAGGGGTAACTATGCTAATAGAAACGGCAGGAATGGGCCCTAAGTCCTTCCTCAAAATCGTGAAGTTACTCCTAGGGATGGTGGAGATAGTATGGCGCGAGTTGAGGATATGTTGCACAAAATGATAAGGAGGTTCGATGCTAGTGATGAGCACATTAAAGAGTTAAGGGGTGATTTATCTAGTATTGGGCAAAAAGTTGATACACATGCAATTTCCATTAAACAGATCGAATTGCAAATGGCCCAATTATCTGCGACAGTTAACACACGGAAACCGGGCACTCTTCCTAGTAACACTGTCAAAATCCAAAGAATGATGTGCAGTGTATCGCAGTCACTACTCGGGGTGGTAAGCAGACCATTGACCCACCTAAGCCGTCTACTGAAGAAAATGTGAGAAAGGTTAATGATAATGTGGTAAAGGGTAGTGGTGAAGCAGAGGAAAGTAACGGAAAAGATGCAGAAGTACCTATGAAGGTAATTCTCATGCCTAGGCCACCACCACCATTCCCTTAGAGATTAGTGAAAAAGACCGAGGATGGTAAATATCGGCATTTCATAACAATGTTGAAGAAGCATTCTATCAATCTCCCTTTCGTAGAAGCTGTAGAACAAATGCCCGGTTATGCCAAATTTGTGAAAGATCTTGTCACCAAGAAAAGATCGGTCACTTTTTAGGATGATGATAGACAGCAACATTGTAGTGTTATTTCTACAACATCCCTCGTACAAATGAAAGAACATCCGGGTGCGTTCACTATTCCTTGTACACTTGGGTCATTACATTTTGCGAAAGGATTATGTGATCTGGGGCGAGCATAAATCTTATGCCCCTCACTATTTAAAATAGTTTGGGTTTGGGGTATCCAAAATCCACTTCGATACGGCTACTGATGGCTGATCGGACAGTGAAAAAGGCCTATAAGGATACTCCATGATGTTCTAGTAAAAGTGGAGTCATTCATCTTTCCGGCTGATTTTGTTATTCTTCATTGCGAAGTCGATTTTCATGTGCCTATTAATCTTGGTAGGCCATTCCCTCCTACAGGTGGAGCATTAGTTGATATGGATAAGGGGCAGATGAAATTTAAGTTGAATAATGAAGAAGCTACCTTCAACGTGTGTAGGACTATAAGGCAGAGTGGTGCGCTCCACTCGGTATCCGCCACATACCACAGAGAAAAGATGAAGAAGGAGAATGAACTAAAAATTGCAAAACAAGAGCTTATGGTTGGGGATTTGGTGCTTGTAGACAGTTCTGGGTCGTCTTGCCTTCCGGGCATGCTCAAGTCCAAACGGACTGGCCCATACCTGATTACCCAAGTATTCCCTCATGGAGTAGTTGAGTAAAAAGCCAAGGAGGGAGTGCGGATTAAGATGAATAGAGATAGAATAAAACTCTATTTTGGGCATAAAACATCGATGAATGAAGTGATATAGGCATACCATCTTGATGAAGTCTGAGTAATCAAGTGTCCCCAGTCGTGCCGCGACATTAAATCAGGCGCTTGTTGGGAGGCAACCCAATACTTATAGTGTTTTTAGTAATGGTAGCATTTTTCTACTAATGGGTTTTTTAAATTTGCAGGCACATTACCAGGAAATTCTGCAGAAAATTACTCTGCAGCAGTCACTGACGGATATATCGACGGACCGTTGCGCCTGCGACGGACCGCCGTATGCCTCCGGCGTACCAAGTATGTCTTTCTAATATTTTCTAACTGGGGTACACACCACGGAACCAACGACGTGTTGTCACAATTGAGACGGACCATCATCGGGGAATCATCGCGTGATTAATGAGTCGTACCCGACCCGACCCGGCTGGAGTCTTTTTTTAAGTCAGACCATTTATACCCCCCCTCCCGAACCCCTCATTTCACCCCATTCCTTCATTTTACCTCCCATTTCCCTCTCTTTTCTACTTCCACATTCTCTCCCTCGATCATTGTTCCCCCAAAATTCTCCAACGCCCTAGAAGTTATCGTCTACTAGTAGGAGTTGCTTCAGTGGGTGTCTTCTTGGTCACCGAGTACTTACCCATCTTGTTTTTCTCATATTCTACGGTATGTGTCTCTAATTTCTACTCATTTATCTTGCATTTTTTTTACTAATTAGTATTATTTTAGTTCTTCGGCATATGTTCGTCTATTTTATAAGATTCTGTCTAACCTAGGTTAAAAATGTTTGAAATTGCCATGTTTATAACTCTAGATATAGGTGCTTTTGCATTTCTAATTCCCTAGGTAGTTGGATTAGACAAATGTAGGTCCAAAACACTAAAAGTTTGACCAGAGTTCATCGAGGATTCATGGGTTACCCCAGTTCTGTCACTGATATACAGAACGAGACCCCAATGACGGACCGTCGTAGGGTTCGTTCCAAAATCCCTAGCAACCTGTTCCAACAGACATATGTGACTGACCGTCGTCTTCACGACGGTCCGTCCTGCACAACTGTTGTGGTTGTCAAAGACCCTATTTCTAAGGGTCTCTCATTTTTTTCTAAGTGTCCCCCAACGGACATATGTGACGGATCGTCGTCTTCACGACGGTTCGTCCTGCACAATCGTTCTATTTGTCAGAGACCCTGTTTGTAAGAATTTCTAACTTTTTCTAAGTGTCCTTCAACGGACACATGTGACGGACCGTCATACCCATGACAGTTCATCCTGCATGACCATCATGACGGTCAGAGACCCCTCTTCTAAGGGTCTCCATATTTTTTTCAAGTGTCCTACGACGGATACCTACGACGGGCCATCGTACCTTTGACGCTCTGTCCTACACATACCGTCATACTAGTAAGAGACTCTCCTTCAGGGTTCTCCATATATACATAGTCTAAGTAAGACGCGACGGACCCCATGACGGTCCGTCATAGTCACGACGAGCCGTCACCACGCCCGTCGTGTGTCACAGTTACCATGGACATGACATACTGTTTTAATTTTTTTTTGTGTGTGGTTTTTCTTGTCTTGTTTGCCACTTCTAGTAACTAATATTGATCTTTTACAGGTACTATCTACAATGGCACCCAAGCAAGATCGCATTTATGAACGCGCGTGATCGAAGTTTGTCGCCCCGTCTGCCCGCATAGTCATTGGCTCTGATGATGAGCGTGACTACGAGTACGTGCCCTAGGCACTTCCACCCTTTCCCGTGCTGCACGTGCTCCCAGAGCCACGCCAAAAAAGGTGGCGTCCGGCTTAGTCAATGCCTCCCAGTTTGATGAGGAGCGCATACTGACCGGCACACCCTCTGGGTCAGCAACAAATGAAGAAGGAGCGTCTGGCTCCTTAGTAGTATCCTAGTCGGAGGAAGCCTCCGGCTCTGCTGAGGTTACCGCACCCGCCACCGCTGCAACGTCCGCCTCGTCTGATGTGGCTGAAAGTTCATAATCCACATCAGGCTCACCAACTCATGTTCCCATCCCAGCCAGTGACCAGCCCACCCGGTGGTGTGTCGACAGGCAATTTCAAGCCTACTCCGATGCCATGTTCCAGACTGATAAAGTAGTAATGACTCGAACACTCACCTTGGAGCGGTGCATGCTCACAGAGAGTCCCTCGACGATGCATGAGATACTCAATCTATTATCTAGGCATCGCTTTGAGCGGATAGCACGTCCGTTGGGACGTTAATGTGAATAACTGGTCTGACACTTCTATGCATCCTACATAGCGACTCTCCGATCAAAGATAGATAGGAAGGCTGCCCCAGCTAAACAAGCCCCACTGGAGTAGGTCTGAGTACGGGGTGTACAGGTTGACATTTCCCTGCCAACCATCCGCCGGTTTCTATATGATGAGGGTGTTGATGCTACTCGGACCCCTCTCAGTATCGAGTTTCACTACCGTTTGCAGATAGTTAAAGATAGCCAGTTCTTGCGCAAGCCATCACTGAGAGAGATCACCAAGAGGTGGATGGCACTGCACCTATTAGTTGATGTAGAGGGTGCCGACTGGGTGACTGATCCAAAGGGGGCCATCAAGAAGGCCAACCTCACTTTCATGGCCACAGTTGCTTATAATATCGTCACATGGGATCGAGCAGTGTTGATGGTGGTGTTGATAGCAGGGTTCGAGGTGGAATTCGTGTGGCTTCTACAGGTAGTCATACACAAGAGGTCATTCAAGGTCACTACTACTTACCCTTTCCCGTGCATGATCTTTGCTCTCTGCAGTTCCGCAGGTGTGCCTATATGGCACGTAGATCATCTCAAGACCCCACAAGGCACTGTTTACATAGGCCTCATCAGAGATGACGCCAATGAGTTGGCTCCACGCAGAGGGCCCCATCCAGAGCTGCCCCCACTTGCTGATGATCTTGCTTATATGGTAGTCCAGGCCCGCACGGCTACATAGGTTGCATCGACAGAGACTACCCCGGTCGAGTCTATCCCGTTTAGTAGCACTACCCCGAGCTCCTCTCGCATAGCCCCTCTACCGGCGCTGGTCCCGCTTGCTAGTGTCCAAAAATTAGAGGCCTACATGGCTACGCTTTTGCATCAAATCCAGCTGTGGATGCAGAAGTCTATTATTGAGTCAGAAGATCGCCTAGAGCGGAAAATTGTCCAGTTACAGAGCAAAAGATTATTGAGGTTCACCGACACTTGGACACCTTTGAGTTGAGGGTGCTAGCCCTGCCAGCCCCTCCAATGGATGTGTCGAATTTTCACGCTGCAGTTAACAGTATTCGTGCTGATATGGACACGATTTTAGTGGCTAGGGTGCCGGAGTCTGAGGCCCCTTTTGTTGAACCTGCTAAAGACACAGTGTTGGCGGCCCTATTTTGCACTTTAGAGATTCCACCACCTCCTACTCGAGATAATGCCAAGAGGCGTAGGGGTCGAGAAGAGGACGAGGCGCGAGCACGAAATAAGGAGGGCCGAGTGATGGAGGGTGTGAGGAGAGCCTCACTTGCTAAAAAGAAGGCGCACCAGATGAGAGCATCAGAGTTAGTGGCTGGGGTGTCTAGCTCCCATACTGTGGAGATAGCAGGAGGAACTACTGATGGTGCGTTGTTGCTGAGGACACCACTGAGAATGTTCACATTGCAGAGGACGTGGGTTCCGGGGAAGCGGACCCACTAGTTTGTTGATCGACGGCGCTTTGCGCCACAGGTTTGCTTCACCTACCACTCTAGTATTTAAATTTTATGCATTGGGGACAATTGCATGTTTTTTTGTTGGGGGTGGGGTAAATGGAAAGTGAGTGTTAAGGTGAAGTCTTAGTAGCCCAATTCACTATCCTCTTTTGGGGTTTTCTTGCCTGTGTTATTTTTCCCTAAAAGACTGAATACTTTTTCTGTTGAACCGGCATGTATATTTATTTTGTACATAGTTCAATTCTGGAGCATAATGGCTAAAATGATATCCTGATAAACTAGAAAATGATGCATGACTAGGCATAGTAACTGATAATTGTGTGGCTCTAAGCATGACATAGAGTTACACCATTGCATTACCCTAAGACTTAAATTCGAACTAGGTGTATGATAATCTTGTAAAGTGATGAGAAGTCAAGTGAGTGTGAGGAAAATTCGAATAGTCCACAATTGGTACTGAGCTAGAACTTGCCTGGTTAGTCTTGCTAAATGTAAGTTGTAATAGACAATTTTGAAAGGATCATAGGCCCTTATTCAATATAGCCCATTTCTAGCCTAAATAAAAGAAAACAAATGAAATTTATCCTTCTTTGATCCAAATGATCTGAGCTTAAATTAGACCTTTCTTTTTCACCCCAACTGATATTTTCTGGGAACAATGTGTTGGCCCTGGTCCCTCCTTGGACATGTGCACCTCAGCTTATGCCAAAAGCATTAGTTGAGGGTGGCAAATGCAGTAAACAACATTCGTTATGGCCCTGACCCAACTTTGGGTATTGTGTACCTTGACTGAAGGCGAAGCCATGAGTTGAGGGTGGCTATTATGACGAATGCTCTTGAAAGTGGGGTTGAAAGAACAAAGAGAGAGAAAGAACAAAAGTAAAGTGACTCAAGAATTAGTTGAAAGAAAAGTAAAGAAAAAGAAAAATATACAAGAAATACAAGCAAGAAAAGAAGAGAGTCACTTACACAAATGAAGAAAGAAGACAAAATAGAAAGGTGAAAGAATATGAGAAACTAGGCAAGATGAAATGATAGAAAGTGGAAGGTTTAGCCGATATGTCAAGGAGGGCAAAAAGACACTAAAGTATACCTAAATATACTCTACCTTACTACGAGCATATGTTACAAGCCAAGAAAGTCCTATCGTGATCCTAAGTGTTGTATAACGAACATAAGGCAGTGAAAATTAGTGCAAGCTTATGGCAATAGGTATGAATGAGTGTGACTTTGTTATGAGAGCAAGTGTTGAGAAGTAATCCTTATACTAAAATTTAAATCATTGTGTGAAAAATGAGGATTTGGTTTTGAAGTGAGGACACTAGTTGCAATACCGGAAATGTTAGCACGCCATTGTGAAATTGAAGAGGATAGGTGTTAGTGCATGGTGAGTCTGTGTCATGTTCGGATCCCACATAGATCAAGCCTAATAGTGATAGCATGCATAGATTTGATGAGATTAATCGGGATTTATAGCCAAATGATTGCAAAGGATGAAACCTGGATACTATTGTACAAAGATGTTGTATTGAGTCATAGTGCGTCGCTTGAGGACAAACAACGAATTTAAGTTGAGGGTGTTGATATATCGTGGTTTCACGGTATTACTAATACTTTTTCCTTCAGTTTAGTGTGTCCAAAAGCCTTTTTGTACAAATTTTTATATAAGTTTCTTTTTAATTTGCAGGAAATTTGTCCAAAGCTTAATGCGGAGATTTTGAGCGAAGAAATGCAGAAGAGACCACCTACGGAGCTTATGACGGTCCGTAGGTGGCAGCGTAGTGCAGCTGCTGAAGTAAGATGGGGAAGTCTCACCAAGTGTGGGGTTACGAAGCTTGTGACGGTCCGTCGTGTCTATGACGGTCCATCCTGCAGGTTCGTCATTAAATTCAGAGAAGTAATCCCAATACCCATATTCCAAGAGTTGAAGTGTTTTGGAACGAAGGCCCTCAACGGACCGTTGTGCCTATGACGGTTCGTCATACTTGCCGTCGAGGGTAATGAAGAGAGCAGCAGAAGAAATTGCATAAGTATGGAACGACGAAGTCCATGACAGTCTGTCGTGACCACGACGATGGGTCGACACGTTTTGGCAGATTTCCAGCAAATAGAGTCATTGTTTAATTAGGTTTTAATTTTTTTATAAATAGTTCGAAAAACCTCTTTCTTAAGGTTAGACTCTGGATCATTGTTAGACTCTGTGAGTTATTTTAGGTGATTAATCAAGCAAACTTTAGGATTTTACTCTTTCTCATTGAAGTAAGCACATGAATTCTTATTTAATATATTTGAAAATTGTGATTATGACAATGAGTAACTAAAATCCATAACAAGGGTTGTGGGAACAATAGGCAAATAATGAGATAAAACCTAACTAAAATAACAATTCTAGAATAGTATCTTGCATGTATTAATAATTCTTTCGCTTAGCAGTCTTTTTAACGGATGACCAATTTTAGAATTTGCCTTTATGCTACTTGCCGGACCAAGGAGGTAGATAATAGTAAAAGAATTATTAACATAGATTTAGTGTATTGTATCTAATAGGCTAGTATTGGTTGTTACAAGGTAATAAATTAGTCAAATATCGAATACGATGCTTAATATGAGGTAAAGATAAGGGTTAGGATAACAACACATGTAGCAGGACCAAGGTGCGGGGTGAGATTTTCTAGATGCCGGACCAAGGATTTAGAAATACATAACTTATCACTTTGCATGCAACATACTAGGAAAGAATTGTTATATTTAGAATTACCAAGTTATGACCCTATGGGAACACGTAAACCCGAGTTACTTTGATTAATTGATTAAAATCCAACTTTCAAAACTGTTAAGTGTCTCTTTCAATTTTGTTAGTTATTTTCACTCATTTAGAAATAGAAACACCCCTTTTATTGTTTTACTTCCCAAGGAAGTCATTGACCAAATAATAGTAATAACAGGTTGAAGTTAAGTCTAGACTATTTTCCCCATGGGAACGATCCCAACCTCACTAGTTGGGTTATTTACTCGACACGACCGCTTTACTTCTTATTTGAGAAGTAAGTTTGAGCGTATCAGTTCTATCATTGGAATTTCACAAGTATTGCTTTGGTGATCCATGTGTTGGGTTACTAATATTTTGAATTAACTTCATATGCTTTATATATACATATTGATATATATTGATAGAAATCATGATTTTGACGAAAATGTCCTTTTCTCATACATTGATGATTTTTGTGCATATGAGTCGTAGTTAGTACATGTGTCTGTACTATACCATATTTATCTCTTTTTCCCAAATATTATATGTTCGGGCAATTGAGGGGATAAGTTGTCATTGAAGAAGAATACTTTGATCTTTCCTAAGTCAATTGGTGACTCATTATGAGTTCCGAGGATAGAGCCACTCATCAAGCCATATTGGTTTTATCTATGTTTTAAGGCAATTATTTTTCTCATGTTGAGACTTCATTGTATCCTATATGGGCATATTGTAATTAACTAAGATCTATGCCCGAACTATTGTGATTCATTCTTTAGATGGTTAATGTGAGATGAACTATTAGACTATATTGTTGTGAAATGTTAAGTGAGAAGCCTATGTAAGCTTCATAAGTGAGGGGTATATGTAATTCCCATATGTGATATGTGAGAACTGTGAGTATACCACACTAATAGAAAATTTTTAAATTTTATCGCTTGTTTACCTATGATGTGCTATGGTATATGCTAAATGCTTGTCTTAGTCCTCTTCGAAAAAGGAGATGCCGGTTAAGCCTAGGTGGTACTTTGGGTCATAACAAGCCTTGTATAAGAGCATGAGGTTGAGAAATCTAAGGATTGATATCTCACTAAACCACGTCTATGTAAGTCTTATTCATAATTGTGAAGCACGCCACACTTATGAATGAGAGATTGTGTGATTCTTAGGAACTTGCATTCTCTTGTTATTCCTTCGTCGGGCCTAAGAGTCCTAAATCTATCTAGTAATTTCTCATTATTCCTTCATTGTTTTTATAAGGAGTGAATACAAGGAGGAACTATGCTCAAAGGGCCAGAGAGAAGAATTGGAATAAGGCAGTTCCCCCTCAAGATCCTCAAAAAACTCAAGTTCCTATTAAACAGGGGCTATCTATAATGTTGAGATAAGGTCGGCTATTCATAGATTGACTCAAATGTCGGCTACAAAAGGTTTTAGGAATGCAAGTGTGCGAGCCCCAATGCTAACACCAGTGCTTCAAGGATTATGGATTTCACAAGAATGAGTCCCCCTACTTTCTGTGGAACAAAGTTGGAGGTGGACCCACAAGGGTTAATTGATGAAGTGTTCAAAGTTCTTGATGCAATGGATGTTTGTTTTCAAAAAAAGGTAGAACTAGTCGCCTACCTACTCAAATATGTATCTCAAGTGTTGTATCAACAATGGAATGATGAGAGTCCGGTTAAGAAGGTCGAATTAATTACGGAGCTTTCAAGAAGGCTTTCCTTGATAGGTTCTTTCCCTTGGAATAAAGGGGGATAAAAATTCAAGAAGTCATCAAACTTAGTTAAGGGGGTAAGATCGGGAAGGAGTATAGTCTCATGTTCACTCAACTATCAAAGCATGCTCCTACTATGGTTTCGAATTCTAGGGCCAAGACAAACAAATTTTTCATGGGGATATCCGCTTTTGTAGTTAATAAATGTAGGTCGGGTATGTTGGTTTATAGCATGGAAATCTTTTTTCTCATGCTTCATGCCAAAAAAATTAAGGGGAAAAATCTTAAGCAAGTTTGTAGGGAGTTGAAGAAATTCAGAACCGATGAGGAGGATTTTTCTAAGAGTAGGTTTGAGGTTCCAGAAAAACCAAGGTTCAAGAAGGGGTTTTCCAATCAAGACCTCCTAATAATCCAAGGGTAAACTAGATTAAGGTGTCTACTCCCAAGACCCAATAAGGGAAAGGTGGTAGTTCTTATGTTGAGAAGCCTCTTTGTTCAATATGTGGTAGAAAACGTGATGGTAAGTTCCTAGTTGGCATGGGTAATTTCTATGGTTGTGGATAGATTTTTCACATGAAGAGAGATTGCCATATCATTAATACTCAAGGAAAAATGCTCAAGAACAAGCAAGTGCCTCAAATGCGTATGCCCCTAAAAAGAATCATTTTTATGCTCTCAAGTCCCAATGTGATCAAGAGAGCTCACCGGATATGGTTACCGATATGTTACAGTAATTTTCCTTTTAATGTTTATTCTTTGTTGGATCCTGGAGCTACATTATCATTTGTTACCCCTCTTGTAGCTATGAAGTTTTATATACTACCCAGCATATTAGACGATCCTTTTTTGGTTTTAACACAAGTGGGTGATTCTGTGGTGGTTAATAGAGTCTATAAAAGATTTACTATTTCCTGGCCCAATAGAGTCACATTAGTTTAGTTGATAGAACTTGCTATGCTTTATTTTGATGTCATACTGGTAATTGATTGGTTGAATTCTTGCATTGCCTCTATAGATAGTAGGACAAGGGTAGTCAAATTTCAAATTCCAAATGAACCCATTTTTGAGTTGAAGAAGGAAACTAAAATCCTAGGGGTAAGATCATTTCATGTCTAGAAGCATATGAATTGATTGCAAAGGGTTGTCTTTACCATATATTAAAAGTTAGGGATATTGAATCTTAATTCCCTCATATAGAGTCGGTACCAATTGTAAGGAATCTCCATAAGTCTTTCTCGATAATCTTCCTGGAATTCTGGGTGAACAGAAGATTGACTTTGGAATAGATTTATTGTGGGATACACTATTGATTTCAATCCCTGTTTATCAAATGACTCCTTATAAGATGATCCCGGTATTATTTGTGAAGAAGAAGGATGTGTCTTTGAGAATGTGTATCGACTATCATCAATTGAATAAGGTCACTATAAAGACTAAGTGCCCTCTCCCTTAGATTGATGACTTGTTTTATCAACTCCAAGGAGCCAGTTACTTTTAAATGATTGACTCGAGATCGAGTAATCATCAACTTAGAGTGAGGGAAGTTGATATTGCAAAAACGGCATTGCGAACAAGATATGGTCAATTTTAATTCACGGTGATGTTTTTTGTTATGACAAAATTCCCCGAAAGCATTTATGAGCCTTATGAATTGAGATTTTATAAAGTATTTTGATTTGTTTGTGAGTGTTTTTATTGAGGACAATTTGATATACACTAGGAGTGATAACGATCATATGAGGCACTTGGGGATATTTCAAGTTCTCACGGCTAACAAACTTCTTGCTAAGATTAGTAAGTATAAATTTTAGTTGAGATCGGTTGCATTTCTTGGGCAAATTGTCCCTAATGAAGGGGTAGAGGTTTATCTGAGGAAGACGGAAGTGCACAAAAGTTGGCCTAGACCTTTGATTGCTACTGACATTTGACGTTTTCTAGGGTTGGTCGGTTAGTATAGGAGGTTTTTTGAGGTATTCTCGTCTATCGCATCTCCATTGATGTCCTTAAACAAAAAAATAGGTCAAATTCGAATGGTTTGAATCATTTGAAATTTTTTTCCAATTATTGAAATATAGACTCACCTCTTCTTCAAAATTGACTTTATCGGAGGGTACCGAATGGTTTGTGGTTTCTTTTGATGCCTCCCTAGTGTTTCTAGGATGTGTGTTAATGCAACATGAGAAAGTCATAGTTTATGCCTCTAGGCAACTCAAGTCACATGAGAGGAATTACCCGACTCATAACATAGAACTTGTGTCTGCAGTATTTTCCATGAAAGTTTGGAGACACTATCTCTATGGGGTACATGTTGATGTGCTCACTGATCATTATAATTTAAAATAGGTATTTACTCAAAAAGACTTGAATCTATGCCAATGAAGATGGTTAAAAAATTTAAATGATTATGTTATGAGCATCCTGTAAAATCCCATGAAACCTAATGCAGTTGCGTATGTACTAAGCCGATTTTCAATGGTATGTGTTGCTCATGTTGTTGATGATGAGTAAAAGTTAGCGAAAGCGGTATAGGATAGTTCGTTTGGGGGTTTGTAAGACACCGAAAATGACTTAGGTGAACGAGAGCCAAACATGTCAATGATGATGTTCTAAGTTCCTCAAAAGGTTTAATGTATGGCATAGAGGCAGTTTCTAAGATTTAGGTTCAATAGAAATCAAACATCACGGGACGACCAAGACATTCGACAACTAAGTCACCTATATGCCTTATATCTTGTTATTTGTGTTTATGTGTGATTAATACGGTTTTAAGGTATTTAAATGAAATATAATAGCATATATAAGTAGCGTGTCATGTTTCGTGGAGTTTGGAGGTCAAATGTCTAAGAACGTCCATGAAGTTCGAATGATTTGCCATGAAATAACCTTATGTATCTAAGAATATTTCGTCAAGTTTTACGCGTTCTTTTTTGATAAAATTATTGTGAGGGGTGAAAAACTTATATACGGTCATGTTTGGGTTGGAAATGTCCGGGCAAACGTCCCCAAGGACAAACTAAGGGTCCTTGAGGAAGGACACATGTTGGTGTTCAAAACATCCAAAGGTAGTCTACCTACGGATATCAATTGAATGCTAGTGGCCTGGTAAACGCCCTGAAGGTGGTGGGCGTCATTTGGTTCAGAGACAGGAGATCTTAGATACCTGTTCCAGGTATCTGAACCCATCGACGATGTCCAGGACGGTCCGTGCATGGACCTACACCTTATCAATGGGCAACCGTTGATGGTGTCCTATCTGTATGCAGCTTCACTATATGTTGAGGGGTTATGTTTTAATTACACCCCACTTCAAAAAAAGAGTATTGGTGGTTAATTAGGGGTCTTTTTGATATTTTAAACATGTATTTAAGTGTTTAACACATAGAATATTTTATTCTTCCAAATCAAAACCCCCAAAACTCTTAGAAAATCCTTAAGACTTCATTGAAATCCAATGTCAAAGAAAATAATTTTGTGACAAATTGAGTTGATATTTTTCATAAAAATGAAGAATTAGATTTATCAAGGTATGGATATTGATCCTTGAAACTCGTTTCCTCAAGTAGCCCAATTCTCAAGTTGTTTTCCAAGTTTTCAAAGTTGAAATTTCCAATTTCATGATTCTACCACCCTGTTCTTGCATCAACTGATTTTAAACGTATATTATGGATTATATTGATGTTTTATTGATGAGTTTAACCTAAATTACCTATGAACCCATGAATTGGACGAACCCTAGTTTTGGACAATGTTTTGGCTTACTTTATTTTGATATAATGGTGATGAACTCACATGTAGTTTATGTAGGTTAGTAATTGATGTAATTATTGTACTAAATTGACATATAGGTTGTGTTAGATTGATGAATTTACATTGATTTGACCTAGTTCATTTATTTTTGTAGTTTCTATGTTGAATTGATGTTCTTGGCCATTTGTAAAGGCCTTGTGTTATTGAATTGGATGATTTAGCATTGAATTGAGGTGTTGATGATGTAGTGGGGGTATGCTGCCATATTTCCTTTATTTTGATGTTATTTATACTTCAATTCTTTTTGGAATGGTATGGTCCACTTATGGTGGTGGTGTTATGTGTTTTACTTGCAATTGATCTTGCCTTGTCGACGTTACTTTATGCAATATGATGATCATGGCATTGTCGGAACTACTTGAAGTAATGTGACTATTCGTATAGTGTATTAGGTCATTTATGACCATATCTATATACATGTAAAGTCATATATCTTTTCTTCTATTCATGTTGTCTTAGGTGATCATGTTAGACTATGACTTTGACCTTATATATATAGTCTTACGGTTGAATCTTGATTATTATTAATTTATTATATGAGTCTATATTGGTCACATAGATTATGTTATCTTATTATATAGGATTACTTAAAGATGTTAGGGTTGTTCCTATGTGCTTCTACAATGGACATACATTATAAGTGAACAGGTAAAACATGTGGTATCTAGCATTGATTGACTTGTGTTCCTTACTTGATGTATATATGATTATGAATATGTGAAGTCTTCACTTAGGATGTTAAAAGTATTAATCTTGAATGTCTGAATTACATGTGACCTTAAATAATGTAAAGAGAGTTACGTGAAAACTTTAATTAAATGGTAAGGTTAAGAATGTTGAAGTACCGTAGGAGGTAATGGTATCCTTCAAAGTAAAGGAATGATGGACTTAAGGTTATTTTGTTGGAACGACATCATATTAGTACTAAAGAATTCCATATTGATCTTATTCTCGCCATTGTGAGGTATCCCTAGTAGACCCTTTCTTTTGTAGGGTAAATGTGATTGGGTTATGATTATGAACCCTTTTATGGGTACCTAATGTGTGAATTACTCTATGATAAAGAAGGCTACCTTCAAGTGAGTATGTTAACGGAAAAAGTTATAGATAAAGAGTAATACTAGATTACAAAGAATGTCCTTCATTTTCCTTAACCATGTGCCTACATTGGATGTGTCTAAGTTCTACCATTGGCAAGTAGAACACCCTCATCGAAGTAATTTAGAACTTAAGATTCCATGTCTTTCTATCATGGTCTATGTTTGTTATTATCTATTATCATCATGTGGGGTACTTACTAACATTAGAGAAGTTCTATGAAGTTTAGGTGGTGGTGTGGGATATTATCTAGATATTGCACAATAAGCTTTGAAAGGTGTTTGTTAGAGTCCCTAGATCTTCTCCAGGACCATTACCTGAATGTCTTTTATGTGTTGAATGTCTCCTAAATTAACTAAATTAATGCAATGCCTTAACTAACTTAAGAAAGTATGTTAATGAAATAAGTACTTATCTAGAGTATTTAGGGGTTGTCTAGTTAAGGTATAAAGGGGGCATAGGAATGGTCACTTTGTATGTTACCTAGCAGAGTTTTAAGAATGAATCTACTTAGGAAAGATGTTGATTATGTGACATGATGCATTTGGAAGTCTTATGAATTATTTAGGTAGTGTTGAAAAGGTCAATCATGTACTTTATGTTCTTGATCTACTAAAGTAAGTCTTTTAATAGCCTTTGATGAGGAAATGTCATATTATCTATATGTTGATACTTAAGTTAGACGTATAGTCACCTTTGGTAGAAGAATCTTTCATTTATGCTTTGATGCCTTGTAAGTGTGTGTGTGACTTATTATAAATCTTCTTCAGGGTTATTTAGGTATGCTTAGGGAGGTTGTCTGGGCGGTCTCTCTTTGTGTGACTTTAGTGAATCACAGGATACCTTTGAGTGGGATAATTACATGCTATAAGGTTTCTTAATTTAAGGAAGGAAATTTCGCTGCACAGTGAATAGACTTTAGTGTAACAATGAATCAACTCATTGTAAACTAACTCTTAAAATGTGATTTTTTGTTTAATGTTTCCTTATGTGTTTCTAAGTTCATAAATGTTGTTCTTATAATTATAATATGATTTTTAAATGAAAAGATGCATATTTCCAATAAAAGACTGTTTTAATGATTTTTATGCATTATGTCATAGTTAGTACATGTGGTTGTACTAACTCCATGCTTTCATATAACTCTATATTTCTTTGTTGGTGTGGAGTTTTTGTAAAGTAAAGACTTGGACCATAGCATCGGTCCAGAGAAGTTGAACTATGTCCTCATTTGACTTGAGGGCATACATGAATTTTATGTTACTTATTGAAGTATTGTAATAGACTAAGTATTTCTATATTCATATATTGTATGGCCTACGTCCAAAGTATTCTTGTGTCTAAGATGATGAGATTTAGACTTAGTATTTTGCTCTGATTTTATATAAAAAAGATTTTTCAACAATATGATATGTTTTGTGAAATGTTTTAATTCCGCACTACTTTTCACTATGTTTATGCAATATAAGATATGTAAGGGATTGTAAAAGACCTGTGAGAGGGAAATTACGCCAGTTGCAACTCGTGATTGCCCCTAAACTCTAGGGTGTTGTTGAGAATAACTTGGTATCAAAGCATAGGTTTGTGAAAGTTGTATTAGAATCTCATCAAGTCATATCTTTTAGAGTCTTGACCAACGGTGTGAGTCGCAAAACATCTATGGCAGGAGGCTATAAGACGTTAGAGTTTCCCGTCTTTTCTGCTCCTGTGTCTTGCCATAGAGTTAAAGCTATGAGTTTTCTTTTTTTATGATTTTTCTTGTGTTTCTAGGAAAATGAATATGAGAAGGACATCAACTAGGAGGATTTAGGAGAATGAGGTGCAAGAGTACATTCCTGCTGAAGGTGCTCAAGGTTTTCAAGGTGATCAAGTCCCTATTGTGGGTGGACGTGATAAGGATCCCTCAAAAATGAGTAATTGAAATATTAGAAAGGCTTTGGTTGCTTTAGCTAGAGCTGCGACTACTGATGTGAATTTGAGTATGGTTCCTAGAGTGAATGTTATGGAGAGAAGTATGACCTCTAGGTTGAGAGACTTTGTGAGGATGAATCCTCCTATCTCTATTGGTTTAATGGTGGGAGATGATACCCAGGAGTTTCTTGATGGAGTGTCTAACGTGTTGAGTGCTACGGGTGTTAAATCTAGGGAAAATGCGGGGTCGCCTTTCTACCAATTGAGGGATGTTTCTCAAATGTGGTACACTCAATGGAAGGATAATAGGCCGGTGGAGTCGGCCCTTATCGAGTGAGAAGAATTTAAGGAAGTTTTTCATGGTAAGTACTTTTCCAAGTAGAAAAGGGAAGTTAAGGTGGAAGATTTTATCAATCTCAATCAAGGCAATATTAGATTTGAAGAATACTCTTTGAAGTTCTCTATGTTATCTAGATTTTCCATTTCTCTTGTGTCAAATCCAAGAGATGAAATAAATTTTCTTGTGATGGGTGTTGCCGACTTAGTGAGAAGGGAATGCCATGTGGTGATTTTACATGATGATATGACCCTAGGTAGACTCATGGTGTATGCCCAATCAATTGAAGAGTCTAAACTTAGGAGGATGTCTAGAAGTTTGAAAAGGAGTGGTGCTAGTGATAAAGAGCAACCTAGGGTTATGAAGAGGGCTCAAACTTAAGAAGAATCTAGAAATGCTAAGTTCTAGATTGAGAAAGGAGCTGATTCCAAGAATTGCAAGACTACATGTTACAAATGTGGCAAAAAACATTATAGTGAGTGTCTATAGATTATCGGCAATTGATTTTGTTGTTGTAAGGAAGGATAAAAGGTGAGAGAGTGTCCTAACATTGCTTCTACAGGAAAATAGGGTGAGTAAGTTGCTCCTAGTGTTCCAAAGGACGATGCTCCATTAAATAGGCATTTCTATGCACTTCGACTAGAGTAGAGAAGCCGAATGAGAGTGCTTATGATGTCTTTATGTTCTCTTTCTTTTGTGGTAATATGATTTACTTCTAAGTGGGGGAGTATGGTTAGTAGATGGGATAGAAGGATATCGAAGCATGTGAAATGTGCATGGTGTTTAGGAGTTTGGTTGAAATTGAATTTCATTAACTTCTTGGATTGTGTATTTTGGGAATCTATGATTATTTCTTAATATGTCTTTATTTGATGTTACTTTGCATATTATCATGTTTATATCATGAATTGCCTAAAAGTTGCACTTTTGAAAAATTTGTAAAATAATGTAGCATTAGGAAATCGCTCACTATTAAAATTTTGGAAATTTTACTAATTGATTATTTGGTCTAAAATTATTGTAATGTGGTCTGAACTTATGTATATGAGAATAATATTGAATAAAAATGAGTTTTTACTATTTGAAATGAATAATGTAAGTTTTGTAGCATAATGAGTTATAGAATTGTCTTCTAATTTCTTGTTGTGTTGTGAATCTCATTACTATGTGAAATTGATGTTTTCCCTTTAATTATATATTGTATGGTATGTTTATTATCTACTAGTTAAATCTCTATTCTTTGAGGTGTTCGTAGAGTTGCAAGTGTCATTCAAGTACAAATGTTGTCCAAGTGCGGGACATTGTAAGACCTCCAAAATGTTTTTTGTGAACTAGAGACTAAAATGTTGGTTGTGATGTTCTAAGGTCCTTATTACATATAATATATATTGTATAGAGGTAGTGTGTAAGAGTTTAGGTAAATGGAAGTCTAACATCACGGGGTCGACCAATACGTTTGATGACTAAGTCATCTATATGCGTCATATGTGATTCTATGTGTTTATGTGTGATTAATGAAGTTTTAAGGTCTTTAAATGAGTTATTATAGCATATATAGGCAGTGTGTCATGTTTCGTAGTGTTTGAAGGTCAAACATCCACGAACATCAATAATCTTTGACATATTTGCCTTGAAATGACCTCATGTGTCTAAGCTTGTTTCGTCGAATTTCACGTGATTGTTGTGGATGAAAATAATATGAGAGTACCTAAAATTATATATAGTCATGTTTGAGTTGGAAAAGTCTAGGAAAACATCCCCAAGGACCAATAAAGGTTCATTGAGGAAGGACCCATGTTTGTGGACAAAACTGCCCAACGCAGCCAACCTATGGATGTCAATCGACGGCCAGCGGCCTCGTCGACCCCCTTGTAGGTGGTGGGCGTCATTTGGTAGTTAGATTGGGGAGCTTAGATACCAGTGACAGATCTTTGAATCCATCGACGAAGGCCAGGACGACCCGTGAATGGACCTACCAATGGGCAACCATTGGCGGTGGCCTGTCTGCACGCAGCTTCATTCTATTTTGTGGGGTGATGTTGCTATTTCACCCCAAATATAATTAAGAGTATTTTCTGTTAATTTAGGTGTCTTTTGGGTATTTTAAACAGGTATATAATTGTTTAACATTTCTAATATTTCATTCTTTCAAATCAAAACCCTAGAACCCCTTATTTACTCCTTAAGACTCTATTCAATTCCGAAGTCGAATAAGAGCTTGGTGTGACGAATTGAGTGAAGATTCTTCATCAAAGTGAATAATTAGCTTCATCAAGTTATGGATTTTGATCCTTGAATCTTGTTTCTTCAAGGAGCCGCATATCTCAAGGTGTTTTCTATGTTTTCAGAGTTGAAATGTACAATTTAATGATTCTACCATGGGTTCTTGCCAAAATTGTTTTTAAACGTCTATTATAAATTACATTGATGTTGTATTGACTATTTCAACAAAAATTACCTATTAACCCATGAATTGGATAGACCATAGTTTTTAACTAAGTTTTGGGTTACTTGATATTGATTTAATGTTGATGAACTCTTATGTAGTTTTATGTAGGATATCAATTGATGCAATATTTGTAGTAAATTAACATCTAGGTCGTGTTAGATTGAAGAATTTACATTGAATTTACATAGCTCATCAATTATTGTAGTTTTATGTTTAAATTATGTTCATATTCATTGGTAAGAGCCTTGTGTTATTGAATTGGTTGATTTAGCATTGAATTGAGGTGTTGATGATGGAGTTGGGTATTCTGACCTATTTCCTTTGTTTTAATGTAATTTATACATAAATTATATTGTGATTGTTATGGTCCACTTATGGTGGTGGTGTTATATGTTTTACTTACAGTTCACGTGGCCTTGTCAGCGTTACTTTATGCAATATGATGATCGTGGCCTTTTCCGCACTACTAAAAGTAATATGGATATTTGTGTAGTTGATTGGGCGAATCATGACCATATCTATCTACATGTGAATTCATATATGTGTTCTTCTATTCCTGTTGTCTTAGATTATCATGTTAGACTATGACTTTGACCTTATGTGTGTAGTCTTAGGGTTGAATCTTGATTATTCCTTCTTGACTATATGACTCTATATTGGTTACATTTATGATGTTAATATAGTATATAGGATGACTTTAGGATGTTAGGGTTGTTCGTATGTGCTTCTCAAATGGACATGCATTATAAGTAAAAAATTAAAATATGTGGTTACTACTATGTGATGTCGTGACTCAGGATGTTAAAACTCTTAGTCTTGAATGTATGAATTACATGTGACCTTGAATAATTTTTAAGAGAGTATTTTATGTGAAAACCTTGACTTAATGGTAAGGTTAAGAATGTTGGAGTCGTAAGCCGTAATGGTATCCTTAAAGTAAAGGAATGATGTAATTAAGGTTAATTGGCTAGAACGACATCATATTAATCCTTAGGAAAGTCAGCATGATCTTATTGTCGCCATTGTGATGTATCCCTAGTGCACCCTTCTTTGTAAGGGGACATGTGATTGGATTATGAACTTGTTACGCAACCCTTTTCAGTGAACCTAATTGATGAATTACTCTATGAGAAAGAAGGGTAGCATCGAGTGAGTATGGTAAGGGAAGTAGTTCTAGTTAAAAGGTGAGACTAGATTACAAAGCATTCCCTTCATGTTATTTTACCTTGTGCCTACACAGGATGTGTCTATGTCTACCATTGCCAAGTAGAACACCCTCATAGAAGTAGGTTAGAACCTAGGATTCCATGTCTTGATACCATGGTTTATGTCGATTATTGTATATTCTCATCATGTGGGATACTTAATACAATTAGAGAAGTTCTATTATGTTTAGGTGGTGGTATGGGATGCTATCTAGACTTTGCACAATAGGCTTTGAAGGTGTTAGTTAGAGTCCCTAGGTCTTTTCCAAGATCATTATTTGAATGTATTTTATGTGTTGGATGTCTCCTAAATGAACTAATGAATGTACTGACTTAAGTAAGAAAGTATGTTAATGAAATAAATACTTATCTAGAATAGTTAAGGGTTGTCTTGTTAAGGTGTGAAGGGGGCATAGCAATGGTCACTTTGTTTCTTACCTAGATGAGTCTTAAGAATTACTCTAGTTAGGGAAGATGTTGATTATGTGGACATGATACAACCATAGGAAGTCTTAAGGATTATTTAGGTATTCTTGAAGAGGTCAATCATGTACATTATTTTCTTTAATCTACTTAAGTAAGTCTTTTGATAGCTTTTGATGAGGAAATGTCATATTATCTATATGTTGATACTAAAGAGAGACTTATAGTAACCTTTTGTAGATGAATCTTATATTGATGCTTTGATGTCTTGTAAGTGTCTATTTAATTTATTATAAATTGTCTGCAGGGTTATTTTGGTATGCTTAGGGAAGTTGTATGGGCGGTCTCTCTTTGTGTGAATCTTAGGATAGCCTTGAGTGGGATAATTACATTCTATAAGGTGTCTTATTTTAAGGAACGCAATTTCACTGTAGAGTGAAGAGACTTCATTGTATCAGTAAATCGACTCATTGTAAAGTGACTCTTAAAATGTGATGTTTGGTTTAAATTTTTCCTTATGTGTTTTTAATTTGGTAAATAATGTTCTTATCATTATAATATTATTTTTAATGAAAAGATGCATATTTCCAATAAAATTCCGTTTTCATGATTTTTATGCATTATGTCATACTTAGTACATGTGGTTGTACTAATTGCATGCTTTTATATATCTCTATATTTTTTGGTTGGTGTGGAGCTTTTGTTAAGTGAAGACTTGGACCGTAGCATCGTTCAAGTTAGGTTGAAGTATGTCCTCATTTGACTCGAGGGTATATATGCCTTTTATGTTTCTTATTGATGTATTGTAATAGACTAAGTATTTGTATATTAATATTTTTTATAGGCCGTGTATAAAGTGTCCTTGTGTCTTAAGATTATGAGATTCAGCCTTAGTATTTTTCAATGACTTTATATGAAAATGATTTTTGAAGACTATGATATTTTTTGTTGAAAGTTTTAATTTCGCACTACTTTTAAGTATGCTAATGCAATGAATGATATGTAAGGTCTTGTACAATACCTCAGAGAGGAAAAGTATGCCGGTTACAATCCTAAATTACCCCTAACTTCTAGGGTGTTGTTTCGGGATGTGACAAGATTTGACTAGAAGAATCTCCAAAGAGTGGTTTCGTGAAATACAACAACTCCGAGTCATCCTTAGTAGTTGGGCTGAAATCCAAGAAAAAACTTGATCTTCTATTGATGGAGTTGAAGGAAACGGTCCTTAGTAAGTGCAATGCGCCTTTTTGTCAAGGAGAAGATGGGTGCTTAGGCATCAAGGAAGGTTATATGTATCGGATGTGGATCCCATAAGGGAATTGATCATGGAAGAGGACATGAATCCCGATATTCCATCTATCCGGTGCCAATAAAGATGTACCCCGACTTACAAAAAATTTATAGTGGAATGGTATGAAAAGAGACATAGCAGATTTTGTTGGTAAGTGTACAAACTGCCAACAAGTCAAAATGGAGCATCAAAGGTCGGGTGTCTTCACTAAAAATATAGATATTCGTACACGAAAATGGAAGGAGGACTTCGTACTAGGGTTGGCTTGTACTATAAGACAACATGACTCAATATGGGTCATTGGGGTTAAGCTAACCATGTCCGCATATTTTCTTCCCATCAAAGCCACATATTCGGTGGAAGAATATGCCGAATTGTACATTAAAAAGATAGTGAAGTTACATGGAGCCCCTTTGTCCATCATTTCGGATAGAGGCACTCCATTTACCTCCTTGTTTTCGAATGCTTTCCAAAGTGGGATTAGTACGAAGTTGAAGCTTATTACCTCTTTTCATCCAAAGGCTGATGGTCTAGCGGACACACCATTCAAAATCTTAATGTTATTTCGAGGGTATGTGTCATTGACATCAATGGTAATTTGGATGATCACCTACCCTTGATAGAGTTCTCCTACAATAATAGCTACCATTAGACTATCTCTATAACACCCTTCAAGGCACTTTATGGCAGTAGGTGTAGATCCACGGTAGGGTGGTATGAGGTAGGTCAATTTGCTCTACATGGTATCGATTTGGTTAATGAAGCTCTCGAGAAGGTTCGGGTTATAAGAGATAGACTAAAAATGGCTCACAGTCGGCAAAAATATTATGCCGACAATTGAAAGAGGGACCTTGAATTCGAAGTGGGGGATTGGGTCTATTTGAAATATTTACCCATGAAAAGGGTGATGAGGTTTGGAAGGAAGGGGAAAATTAGAACACGTTATGTGGGCTTGTATAAAATATTAATTTGAGTTGCGAGTGTTGCTTAAGAGTTGAAGTTGCCAAATTAGTTGACCATGATTTATCCGGTGTTTTATGTTTCTATGCTTAAGATGTGTGTAGGTAATCCGATTTACATTCTTCCTCTAGAAGGTTTAGGGGTAAAAGATTACATTTCTTATGAAGAAGACCTGGTTGAGATACTGGATTGCCAAGTTATAAAATTGAGTAATAAGGAGGTTGTCTTTGTAAAAGTTCTATAATGTAAAAACCATATTCGGGAAGCAACATGGAAGGCCGAGGCTGACAAGAACTCCCCCTATCCTCATCATTTTCCCCTTATTCCTAGCAACGATTGAGGTTAGTAGTTCGTTATATGACAATATGAATAAAGTTGAGTTCTTTTCTTTCCATGAAATATATTTCTAATAATTGGTTTTCAGTTGATGTATGTTCTATGCTATAATTATTCATGGATGTTGTATTGAAAATATTTGGTTTTGTTGTGATAAAAATTAGTATGAAAACTTTGATGTTCATATTTAGCTCATATTAAAAGTTAGAAGGTAGTTCCTCCCTTTGTGATATTAAAATTGACCTTGTGGTATGGTATTTTTTGGATTGAGTTCCTATGTGTTATTACTATGATGATATGTTGAATGGAGTTGACAATTCCTCCAATGAGGTGTGACTGATTTATGATATTGTTGTTGGTTAGGCTGCTAGTCTTGAGTCGTTTCCTCTTATAAAGGTCTAGAGTGACATTCAGGGATTAATGTTCCTTAGATAGCGAGTATTAACACACCCCGGAAATTCCATGACCTATAGAGCCTTATATGTTGAGTAATGAGTATTTTAGACCTAAATAATTATAAAAAAACTTCTTTGAGAAGTAGTGTGTCAAATCTGGGGAGCACCCCCTAGACGTAACCGGCGTCATCGTCTTCGGAGACGACTAAGACTTGACTCTTAGCTTATATCATTACTTTCATAGGTTAAAATGTGGAAAATGTCATACATTTCTTCTATATATCATGAGGTTTAATTAGACTTTTTTCATACACGTAATATATTCATATCGAGTATACATAGACCCTTCGTATAAGAAGGTTCCATTGTCCTGTAGTTTTAGTAAACATAGATATATAATATATAACATTGTCAAAAAGATGTATAATCTCATTATCATCAAACAAGAGTATATCAATTGGGAAATATCCCATACATAAATTTGATAAAGCGACATATAGTATAGACAATCTTTAGTGCTCAAATAAAAATGAAAGAACCAGAAGTCTTAAAAGTAGAATAAGATCAATAGCTTGAGAGTGGTATTGCCCTTGCAAAGTGAGGACACTACCCAACATGGAGAGTGAGAATTAAAATTCTTCCTTCAACGCCGTCTAAAAGCCCTTCAACGACCGGATCCTAAAATTTTGGGGAAAAGGGAGAAAATGGGGTTAGCACATCAGGTTTACTTAGTATGAGAGCATATTCAACACATCATAGAAATCATGCTAAAAAAGAAACTTCATTACATCATGCTATTATATATTTTAAAAGCCCCATGCACCTTACGGAACCACTACAGTCATTTAAACATACTAATTGAGTCTAGACCAACCATACTGAGTCTAGTCAAGTAAATGATGCATACGACATATTTGAACACATAATCAAGGCAACTCTATCATAAAGTTATAGCATCAACAAGCATAAATAAGAATTCATAATATCATATCTAACGAAACACAATTACTCATGAATCCTCATTATGTACACTAGTGCAATGATTAACCAAAGCCCCATAACCTTACTCAATAATGTAATCTCAACAAGAAACATAAACAACGTCAAACTTCACATAATATATCATTAAGAGTACATATCATCTAGTTTAGCAATGGGAACCAATCATGTACACATAATTGAATTCAATATAATATGGTGCCATCAATATGTAAGATCATCATACACATATAATTTAAATTTATAAAAATATACATACACAAGAACACTCTCCTAAGACTATTTTAGGATTACTAGTGCAATGTATAGCTAGATACCCATACCCCTTCCCAGACTAAGTAAAACCCCTTAGGTCGTCCTAGTTAGAGATTATTCATAACTTCATTTTACCTTTTGGCAACATCTTGGCTTCACCGACATAGACAACATTAGCTAATGTGAAATCCACTGTCATGAACTCTACAACGAAAGAAGGCGGACTACTTGCCAAGGTAGTAACAAAAAATAAACATAACAAATACGTGGATCCACTAGCTAGTATTCCTATGGTAGCAACATAGTTCAAGAACTAGGAGATATAGTTGGGACCCTCTTTATGCCACATGCATTATAGTCTCCAATTGAGTACGTTAGTGATCCTAATTTCCACATGTGGGAAGGAACACGGACACTCGTCACTCTTGTTCACTCGGTGCTAAGCTAGAGTCCCTTTTAAAAATTTATTTAATCCTTTATTAATGAGCACAACGTAATTTAACTAATACAGTCTATGCCTATATAATCATCATCATATCTGAATAAGAATTGCATGAGTATTTAACTTCATTACAATTCATACATGTAAGGCTAGCACATTTGCAGAAACACATCATGATAAGGCATATTGGTAAGTTATCACCATTTTTATAATATTAACATCTTAGCCAACATCTCACAAACCATAATCAAGACATTTAATTCAACATCATACCAACCCTATCAATCTAAATATAAGGTAAATTTCAATGCAACATCATAACTTAATCAGAAGTAATCATAATTAAAGTAAAGAGTTGAGATCATAAGACTTACCGAAATGTTCTTCACAAAACCACAATCAAGGTCTACCATAAACCATCCTCAATTCGATCCAAAAATCGCCATAATACCATAACACATAGAAATAAACTTACTAATGAATTCAATTGAATCACTACACAACAATCCATCACTAGTTCATAGCTTAAGAAGAGAGAGTTAGGTTAAATTCATGATCTACTTCATAACATATGTGAATTACTCAAAATCAAGCCTATTAGGACTACAATGCATGTCATCAACTCATAAATTGTCATACTAACAACTTAGGATACTATTTCAAATTTTAACCAAGCAAAATTACATTAATTCTATATAATTCAATTCAAGATCATAACTTATGGTTAAGGGGAAAAGGTCATCTTCTACAAACTAAACCAATTCATAAAGAAGTAAAATATTTCAATCATAATACATGTTAAAATACTCATAATACCCAAAAGGAATCATAAACAAATAAATTCACAATATTAATTTTGTATTGGATGAATACCCACTTGAATTTCACCTTTTTGAATTCATCTTGAAGGAACCCTTTGGGGAAAGATATTCCAAATGTGAAAAGAATGTAATACCTAGTTAGTTGATAATGTTTAATGGAGAAGATTCACATTTATCATCCCTATAACCCCCTTGAACTTGGTCTTCTATGGTGTTCTATAACTTGGGAGAGAGAAAGAAGAGAGAAGGAACACCAATTGTGTTTTGGGAATTATGAGGGTAAGGTTAGTTTAATTAGGCTAGGATCTCTATATAGGTCATTCACTCACATAATAATAATTACTTTAAACCATAAATTATTGAATAACCTCCAAAATAATTAATTGAACTTATCGTAAAACGTGCAGTAAAAATAGTCCTTACAGAAGACACCATGACCAACAACTCGTTTGTCAAACTATGGGACTGTTCACATCCGTCCTGTGCATTTGTCATTTACAGCTGAGACTTGAAAAAATGACTTCCTAAGAAGTTTGGCCAAGTGAACATCGACAGTGGACATTGAAGACCATCGGTCAAACCACGAGATGTCGCCTGCAATCCATCGTTGGACACTACCGTTTGGTATTATTTACAAAATTGCAAGAGTCCTCTTCAAAGGCCCTTAGTTTGTCCTTGGGGAGTCTTACCTGGACATTTCGACTATAAAATAACTCTAATAAGTTATAGACACCTTACCATACAATTTAACCATTTTTTTACTCTTAGAACTTACTAAAATACGCTAATGCACACTAGCACCTCATTGAACTAGTTTTCATATGTCATGGGCGTTCCTTGACGTTTTGATTCTAAAACTTCCTAAATGACATATATACATTAAAATTGACCTTAACAGAGTTACACAACCTTATGACACTTATGTTATTATGTAGAATACGTCTTATACTTTTGGGGTGTATATATTGGGGCAATAGTATTAAATAAAGGTCCTAACATTCGAAAACTAGCGAAATTGAACTAATTAACGTCTCTATGTTTGCTGAAGGTTTAGGAGGGTCATGTGAAATCCAAAACATTCAAAAAAGACTTTAAATAAGTAAATTTTATAATTGAGGGTCAAAATATACAATCACGACACCCTAAGGATCACAGGAAGGGACATTAGGGAGGACCCGAACATGGGCAGCTATGCCACGTGCACTCATCACACAGGGTTCCCAACATAGACTCAAAACGCGAGGCATACACGAGGTCCACTACCTAAACCCTGATTTAAAAAATAAATTGTGAAATTAACCTCATGACACGTAGCCACTTCCTAGCTTCATAAAAATCGTATTTCAAACATTTTGTCTTCACAAAAAGACAAATTTAAGTGAGGTTTTTTTTGGGTAATTTAATGGATAAATATATTAGGTATTAGGGTCATTATTAGTTCATTTTAAAACCCAAATCAAGTCTTAAAAGTTAGAATTGAAAAAAACTCTCATCTCTCTCAATTTCTCTCTTCCTCCAAACCTCCATTGAAGACCATTAGAGCTCCACGAAAAAGATCAAGCCTTCAAATTTACAACACAATTTCATGTCTTTATCATCTCTAAGGTATGTTTATATTCACTCTTTGTATTTTTTTTCCCAGGAGGTCCCTCCAAAAGATTATTTCCGAAATCCCCCCAAATCTAGGTTTTTTTCTACACATGAGTCTTCTTTGAAAAAACAAAATTATGAATCAATTGTGATGAATGATGGTTAATTAATATTTTTTAGGTATAGATTAATGGATAATTGAGTATTTCCTATGATATTTCCCCACACCCATATCATTCCCCAAATTTCATGAAAACCTTGAATATATATGGTGAATTGTAAAGATCATGAACATGTAGATTGACAACATTGTTGTTAATTATGTAATTGTTTCTTGTGTTTACCTTGTCTATGTAATTGGTGATGGATTTTTTGTTATGGAAGTATGAAGGTTATTGGAAGGGCAATGAGGTATGTTGATTAGGTCTTCTTGGATTCAATTATGAATTATGATTTACTTAGATACAAATGCTTCTAGGTCCAATGTATGGTTATGATGTTGACGTTAAGTAATCCTCATCCTTAACCCTAGACTATTGAATTGGTTATGAATTATGAAATTATATTCTTGTATAATTATTATATGATTGAATATAGATTCACATGATTATAATAAGGTGTTAAGTGAAAAGTTTAGTTACTTATGAGATGGTTTCTAAAGTGAAAGGATTGTTATAACTTGTGATGACCTATGAGCTAGATATGATAAGATATTTACATAGGGGTCTAGAAGAGACTAGTGTAAACTTGTATGGTGATATAATATGATTACTAAAGGGAATAAATTTTTATTACCTAAAGGGCATGTAAATGAGATGGAGGTCTTACGTTTAACAAGTCCGACCTCCCACATAGTTTTCCTCACGTTAATAAGTCTAAATTCCCAAGTTATGTGTTTACTCTTTGGATGGAAACATCCTCGTTAGAAAGTCAGGGTTTCTAGAAACAATCTCCTTGAATCTTAACTACGTGTCCAAATAGGACTCTATCTTAGTGGATCTACCTAGATATCTATGTACGAGTGGTTATACCTTATGCAAGTGTTTTACCATTTTTTTGGGTGTGGGAGAAGAAAACCAGATTCCATGTAGCTCACATGGTCTCATACAGGTTATTGCACTTTTTTCCTAATGTAAAAGTAATTGAACAAGTTAAGTATGTGAACTCTTATAAGGGTTTTCTTTAAGGCTACGAAATAGGGTGAGGGAGGGTATGGGACTTCTCATACTCATTGCACATGTTGGATATTAAGGGATGCTTCTAGTAGTGTTATTTTAAGATTATGACTATGATTATGATTATGTTGATAAAATCTAAGTAGTATTTATGTATTAATCATGCTATGATGAATTTTGAGAATATGTTGTGAGTATGAAGTGGGTTTTGTTAATGTGATAGTTAGCCTTGGATAGGATTATGGGGTTCTATCTTTTGCATTGCACAACTATTGCTTGGGTGATCTATGTGTTTGGTTACTACTATGTTGAATTAATTTATTATGATTTTATATATGCATGATGAGATAAGTTTATAGAAAGTATGATTTTTACGAAAATGTTCTTTTCTTATGCATTGATGATCTTTGTGCATAAGACCCATACTTAATACATGTTGTTTGTACTAACCCATGTTTCTCATTTTTTGCAAAACATTTTAGGTTCAGCCCATTGAGGAGATTCGTGGCTATTGTGAGAAGAAAACTTGGATCTTTCCTAAGTCAATTTTTTAGTCCTCATGATTTCCATTGATCGAGCCACTCATCAAGCCTTATTAGTTTTGTCTATGTTTTGAGACAATTATTACATTGTCATGTTGAGATTTCATTGTAGCTTATATGGGCATTTTGTAATAGGCTAAGGGTTATGCCCAAACTATTGTGATTCATTCTTTAGATGGTTAATGTGATACAAACTATTTGACTATATTGTTGTTAAATGTTCTGTGAGAAGCCTATGTAAGTTTAATAGTTAGGGGTCTATGTAAACCCCATATGTGATATGTGAGAAGTCTATGTATGCTTCACTATATAGCAAAGTTTTAAATTTTACCACATTTTGGACCTATGATGTGCTATGATGTATGCAAAAGGCTTGTTTTAGTCCCCATAGAGGACGACGACGCTGGTTATGCCTGGGGGTAATTAGGGTCGTAATTATATTGGTATAATGTTAATAATTTATTAATATTGAATAACGATAAAAAAAATATGGATGGATCATGAATAGTGATAATAATTTATTATAGTTGATACACGTTTTATCTAAAAATATCTTAAATCTTGAGAAACTTAAACTCTGAGTAATGCAGTCTTCACATAACATGATTCTATGACATGAAATCTCTATATATGATGTTCCTAAAAATGCAATTTGTTGTACTGAATTTATAGATGAAAGCAAATGATCAAACGATTCATGAACAAGAATGGAAAGTATAGTGAATCTCATGCTTTTAAAAAACCCTAACTTCATTCAAAATTGATATCTAATAAAGTATATTTTCATTGAGTCTCAATGGGTGAATGTATATACCCCTTGATGAGTTTGCACGTTTTTGAAACTTCAGTTCTTTCTCTAGAGGAATTTCAATACAATGATTTGGATTTCTAAGTGTTCGGCGTGTATGGAGAGTGTCATGTCGACTTAATATATCTTATCAAACATAGAATATGACAATACGATATATTATAATTATTAAAAAGTGAGAAAAGACTCACGAATTATTAAAACTAAATGTATTCACAAGGTTCCACAACACCATCTATGGTATGTAGATTGATTTATGGGCCGTAAATAGACATAAATAATGAGTTCATAAAGCATAATTATATAATACTTATCTATGGACGTGGTTCAACCTAGGGACTGTAAAACTTGTCAATAAAGTCAAACAAAACATTGAGTTTTAAGACTTCTTTCAAGGTGGACGTCTATAATACTTCTTTTGAAGTTGTTCTATGAGCCACAAATATTTTCATGCCTACAACATGTAGACGGTACTTGCTAATATTAGGTTAAAATTCAATATTTTGAAGTTGTTCTACCAGCCTATCTACAACCCGTGGTTCCATCTATGGTCTATACATACTGCTTGTTGATCCCAAAATTTCAAAAAACTTGAATTTTTAGCTTATCAAGGTCTGGTATAGACTTAGAAATTATGTGGTCCTAAAAAGACTGATGTGGAGAGAATTTAGGGGAGAGAGAAAGAGATAGATAGATAGCTAGATAGATAGATAGATAGATAGATAGATAGAGAGAGAGAGAGAGAGGTTGATTTCAAGTGAATGCATGAACTACGGAGATATTTAAGTGGATAGATAATTAAGGGCTCTATATTATGCTAATTTTAAAGAATGGTGTATCTCAAAGTATCTAACTTGAAATTTGGTACAAAATTAACAATTTTTGGGAATATACGTAATTATTTGAAAGTATAGTTTGAACTAATAGATATGATATGTATGTATGTCTAATAAAGAACTTTTTCCGATTTGAGTAAAGATAAATATCTATGGGTTTCCCTATTTTTTTCACTCCACTGAATTATAATTGATTGTATATTTTTATATGAATATCAATCTTGGGTGAATTTCTTCTCTTTAAATTTATATGTATCTGTTTTTGTGTGAATATGTACACAAAAGATGGTAGTTATTTTGTAGAATGTTTGTGAATTATATATTTGTTACAATATACATGATTTTTTTAATAGAGTTATAAAGAAGTTTGTTTGATTAGTCGTTATTTTAATAAAATGATAATTGAAGTATATTTATTACATCACATATAATTTACAATTTAAAATTAAGATTACGGATGAGTCAGGATTTCAACTCATTTAGGGTTTAATATTTAAGAATATTGCATCGTCAATGCCTATTTTACGCTCATAACTAATCTTCAAATGTTAAGTTGCAGTAATTGATGTATTGTGGTTTCACGATACTTTTAATGTTTTTTCCTTAAGTGTAATGTGTATCTAAGGCCTCTTTGAAGTAGTTTTAATGTATTTTCTCTGTGTTTGCAGGAAAAATATCCTAAGCAAAAACTCTTAAGACTGTATTGAAATTTTCAAAAGTAATGACCTATGGAGCCATCGACGGTCCGTCGACTCATTGATCGTCCGTAGGTGGCAAATTTCATTTGAAAATTTTGGTCGCTACAGATAGATCGGGGAATTCTTACTTAGTGTGGGGCTCTGGAAGTGATGACAGTCCGTCGTCTCATCGACGGACCATCCTGGAAATCCATTGGTGTTAACAAAATGTATCCTTAGTACTTGATTTTGAAAAGATTCAATGTATGGAGCAACGAAGGACATCGACGGACCGTCATTTGGGCCCGTCGATGGTAACAGAATGATGGAGAAGATGTCGTTTCGTCGATGATTTGTCGTTGAGGTCATCGACTCAAGACGCGTTTTTGACAGAAGTTTTCCTTATTTAGGTTTCCCTTTATTTTAAAGACTCTTTTATTATAAATTGGACTAAAAACCTCATTTTAGGGGTTAGACTGTTTGTTAATTTTCATATTTGCATTGTTCTCTGTTGAACTTTGGATTTTGGAAAATGCTTCACTTTTCCGGAATTGATTCTTCCAATATTTTGATTAATTCAAGTGATTTTCTTGATTTTCTTTAATCATGTTAAACTAAGTACATGAATTTTTGTGTAATCAACATGAATTGTGTAATTCTTAACATGAGTAACTAAATCCACAACTAGGGCTATGGGAACCATGGGTAATTAACAATGTAGAACTAGATAAAATAACAATTCTAGAATATTGTCTTGCATGTTTTGATAATTCTTTTATTAGAAGTCTTTTTAACTATTGCCAACATTAGAACTCGCCTTGTTGATACTTGCCGGACCAAGGAGGTAGATAATATGACAAGAATTATCAACATAGATTTAGAATACATTATCTAATAGGCTAGTGTCTATTGGTGCAAAGTAATAACAAAGTCATACATCTATTATGATGCTTCATATGAGTTAAAAGTTAAGGTTTAGTAAATTACACACACGTAGCCAGACCAAAGTACGGAGTGAAATTCACTAGTTGACGGACAAAGGAATTAGGGATAGATAACTTACCACTCTGCATGCAGGATACTAGGAAACAGTTGTTCTAGAAAGGATTAGTGGGTTATGAACATATGAGGAACACTCACACCATAATTTATCTCATCACTTGATTTACATCAAATATTTGAACTAGCTACTTGTTTACTTAAACTTAATTAATTAGTTTTGTTACACAAAATTCCCCGTTTTATTATTTGTTTCCAGTAAGGACTTGACTAAATAAAAGTAATCGTACATTAAAGATAAGTCTAAATAATTTTTCTTGTTGGATCAACCCCAACCTAACATTTGAGTTTTTTACTTAATACGACCGCTTATATATCTTTAGGGAAGTATAGTTTGAGCGTATCAAACTTTTGCGCCGCTACCGGGGAAAGTGGCTTTTAGATTAACTTTAAGCAAATTACCAAATTTTAGTGACCTATTTCCTATTTTACTTGTTTTTTGTCTCTCGCAGGTGTGGCTTTAGTGTATGCCATGTACACGGAGTCGAGGAGGACCAATACTTACACTTGATCTAGAACAAAACCGTGCATTTCGCAGAAAGAATATTCAGAACAATCCTTCTAATATCGATGATGAGAATAACCCTCAACATCCCGCCAGTTAATGCTTATAATCGAGTGGTTGCTTATAACCTATGTGAAGGTAATACGAGGAGACAACCTTCCGCCCCATGCCCTCAAGTGTACTATAGGGGAAATTTTAACGTCACTGACTCGTATGGCCCGCTTCCCCTACCTCGTCTACCTCATGACATTTTTTCGTGGTAACTAGTATCTTGATGAAGATGTTCATGCTAGAGGTTTGTTTTCGAGTCTTCCATCTAAAGATCAACATGATCACATCGCCAAAATAAGTTCGATATGTAAGAGTTGTGTAGGGATTCCAGACATAGACATGAATATAATTGTATTAAGGGTGTTCTCTCTCACACAGACGCGGGAGACCTCAATTTGGTTTACTGTGTTTCCCAACAATTCAACCTATACTTGGGAGCAATACAGGGATGCTTTCCTACCATGTTATTACTCGGTTTCTAAAAAGCTAAAAAATAAAGATAGGGTGAACAACTTTGTGACATTACAAGGGCAGTCACTAAGAAATTCTTGGGATAGGTTAACCCCATTCTTGAGAAGTATCCCAAACCACCACATTTATGATGAGTAGATGAAAGAGTACTTCTATCACTGGAAAGATGATAATAATAAAGATGTGCTTAAAATGATTGCGGGTGATTCTTACGGGGAGTGTACTTATGTAGAGATCGCTTAGAAGTTAGAGAAATTCTCCCGAAATAATAAATCTTGCAGAACTAGGAAGTCCAATACTGGGAGAAAAACTTTTTGTAGTTCAAGTTTCACATAACCCAGCCGCAGATCAGATTCGTGAAGAGATGTCTCAAATGAGAACTGAGTTTGGGTTTGTGTTAAAACATGTCACCGGGGGTGTAGAAACGGTAAATGCGGTGAACTGTTTTGATAAACCACCACCATCGGTTGATGAGTTCTATTATGAAAAAGATTCTTATGTAGTGAACGACCAAACGGGTGGTTTTTGGCAGAACGCCCAAGCCTATAATAAGGAGAATTGGTGCCAAGGTCAAGAAAATCAAGGTCGGAACTATGAGAATTACAATCGAGAGGGTCACTATGTTCAAGATGGAAACTACAATCTACACAACGACATTAACCGCGGTAACTATGGTAACAAATATGGTCTAAATGGCCCTATGTTTGACCGTTATAATTAGAAAGTTTCTCCTACGGATTGTGGAGGTAGTATGGTGCAAGTTGAGGATATATTGCAGAAGATGAGGAGGAGATTTGATTCAAGTGATGAGCACGCCACAGAGTTGCGAGGTGATTTAGCAAATATTTGGTAAAAGGGTGATGCACATGCAATCTCAATCAATCATCTTGAGTTGCAAATGACCCAATTGTCTTCTACTGTAAATCCACGCCGACTGGGTACTCTTCCTATAAATACTGTCAAGACTCTTAAAAAAATGATAGACATTGTATGGCAGTTACTATGCGAGGGGCTAAGTAGACCATGGATCAACCTATATCGTCTGGCGGCGTAGATGAGAAGAGAGAAGATTATGAGGTAGAGTAATTAGTGGTGAGTTGGTAGATAAAGTTTGGAGAGAAGTTGAGACCCCCCAAAAAGTCACTCCTATTCGTAGACCACCACCTCCATTTTCGCAATGTTTGATCAAACAGACCGAGGATGGTAAATACCGGTGTTTTATTGCTCTATTGAATAAGCTTTCAGTCACTATCCCTTTTATAGAAGCACTTCAACAAATGTCTGGTACGCCAATTTCATGAATGATATGGTCACTGAGATGAAATCAGTTAGTTTTGAGGATGATGATCGGATGCAACACTGTAGTGCTATTGCTATAATGTCTATTGTGCAAAAGAAAGAAGATGTGGGTGCTTTCACTATTCCATGTACAATAGAATATTTACACTTTGCTAAATTATTATGTGATCTTGGGACAAGCATAAATATCATGCCTCTCTATATTTACAAGAAGTTGTTTTTAGGTGACCTAAAGCTCACTACAATGCAGCTAGTGATGGTCGATCAATCGATGAAGAGGCCTATTTGGATAATCCATGATGTGCTAGTTGAATTGGAGTCATTTATTTTTTGGACGATTTTGTGATTCTTGATTGTGAGGTGGATATTGAGGTGCTTGTTATGCTTAGGAGGTTGTTCCTTGAAACCGGTCGTGCCTTAGTTGATAAGGAGAAAGTGCAAATGAAGTTCAGTTGAACAATAAAGAAGCTACTTTCAACATTTGTAGGTCAATGAGGTAGAATTGTGAGCTCCAATCGATATATGTGATATACTACAAGGTTGAGAGTTCATCCGAGGGACAAATAGAAGAGCGTCTTAGTTTTGAGGCACTAGAGGCAGTGATCATGAATTTTGAGAGTGACTGTATCAAATAAAATGTGACATTAGTTGCGGCAGTTGATAGAAGTCAAGTTTGGTTCAAACCATACAAAATGGATTTAAGAATCGTGAGTCTCCACCCACAAAACCATCTATTGAGAAGGCTCTAAAATTTGAGCTTAAGGATCTACCACCTCATCTAAGGTATGTATTCTTGGGGAAAGGTGACATTTTGCCGGTAATTATTATATCAGAAACAATTTTAGTGTTTGGTAGATGTGCTGAAGAGGTTTAAGAGAACTATTAAATGGACTATTGTAGATATTATTTGGATCCCTACCTGTATTTTCTCACATAAAATCAAAGTGATGCGCAATCATAAGCCTAGTATTGAGCACCAGAGACGTTTAAATCCACCTATGCATGGGTAGTGAAGAAAGAAATTATTATGTGGTTGGATGCCGGAGTCATATATCTTATCACTAATAGTAGATGGGTAAGCCCTGCTAAGCGTGTTCCCAAGAAAGGGGGAATGACTGTAGTCCCTTATGAGAAAAATGAGTCTGTTCCAATGAGGCCAATGACCGGATGGAGAGTGTGTATGGATTAATAGATTGAGAAGGACAATTTTCCTACGCCCTTAATGGATAAGTTGTTGGATAGGCTTGCAGGAAAGGGGTGGTATTGTTTATTGATGGTTATTTGGGTTACAACCAAATCTGTATTGCACCAGAATATCAAGAGAAAACCACTTTTACTTGTCCTTACGGAATTTTCATGTTCAAGAGGATTCACTTCAGATTATGTAATGCACAGGCTACTTTTCTGAGATGTATGATGTCCATATTTTACGATATGGTGGAGGACACTATTGAGGTACTAATGGATAATTTTTCTCTTGTTGGTGATTCATTTGATCATTGTTTGAATCACTTGTTAGAAGTTCTAAAAATACGTGAAGATTGCAAACTTGTGCTAAATTGGGAAAAATGTCACTTTATGGTGAAAAAGGGTATTGTATTGGGCCATCCCATCTCAGAAAAGGGTCTAAAGGTTTTTCGAGCTGGAGTCAAGGTGATAGAGAGACTTCCTCCACCCATCTGTGTAAAAGTTGTGAGGAGTTTCTTTTGGCATGCGGGTTTCTACCAGAGATTCATCAATGATTTTTCAAAAACTGCACATCCTATGTGCAGGTTACATGAGAAAGAGTGTAAATTTTATTTTGATGATTACTTTATTAAGGCATTTGGTGAGTTGAGGAAGAAATTGGTGTGTGCGCCCATTATTATTTCCCCGGATTGGACTAATCCATTTGACATGATTTGTGATGATACTGGGGTTGCGGTTGGTGTAATTTTTGGTCAAATAAAAGATAAAATTATTCACCCCATTTACTATGCCACTAAAGCCTTTAATGAAGCCCAAAAGAACTACACTTTGACTGAACAAGATCTCATTGTTGTGGTCTTGCTTTCTAGAAATTTCGCTCATATTTGCCTATCACAAGAGTTATAGTGCATACTAATCATTCTGCCTTGAGATATTTGATGGCAAAGAAGTAAGCAAAACTGAGGTTTATTCGTTGGGTATTACTGTTGTAAGAATTTGACTTTGAAGTAAAAGCTAAGAAGGGACAAAAAATCAAATTTCTGATCACTTGTCCCGACTTGAGGATGAAGCTATTCGAGAATTGGGTGAAAAGGTTGAAATTGATGATACTTTCCCTGATGAGCAATGGCCGCTTCTCAAGACTTGATTCCATGGTTCACTGATTTTGTGAATTACTTGGCTAGTGATATCGTCCCATCGGACTTCTCCTTTCATCAGAGGAAATATTTTATGCGTTATCTGAAAAGAGTACTTTTGGGATGAGCCATATTTATATTAGAGTAGTGCATATGGGCTTATTCGGCGTTGTCTGCCAGAAATCGAGATGTTGAGTGTTTAGGAGGTATTCCAGTCCTTGCCTATGGGTGGGCATCATAATGGTATTTAGACAGCCCATAAATTCTTGCAATGTGGCTACTATTGGCCAACCATCGACCAAGATTCTCATGAGTTCGCCAAGGCATGTGATAGGTGAAAAAGAGATGCTGATGTTTTTAGATGGAAAGAACTTCCTTTAAATCCCATTATTGTTATTGAGTTGTTTGACGTGTTGGGTATTGACTTTATGGGCTCCTTTGTATGTTCTTATGGGATAAAGTATATTCTTTTAGCATTTGATTATGTGTCAAAATGGATGGAAGCCAGAGCACTTGAGAAATAATGAAGGGAAGAGTGTCACCGCGTTCTTAAAAAAACATATTTTACATATTTTGCTCCCCATGGGCCATTTTTAGTAATGGGCTTCTCCAATAAGTTGTTCAATGGGTTGTTGGAGAAATATGGTGTTTCCCACATTGTAACGACGTCGTACCATCCTTAAACTAGTGGTCAAGTTGAGGTATCAAAAAGACAAATTAAGCAGATTCTAGCGAAAACGGTGAATGCGAGTAGAACGGATTGGTCAAGGAGGCTTGATGATGCTCCTTGGGCCTTCCGGACAGCATAAGACACCCATAAGTCTGTCTTCATACCAACTAGTATATGGGAAGGCTTGTCAGTTGTCGGTTGAGTTAGAGCATAAGGATTTGTGGGAAATGAAGAAACTGAAGACGGGTCGGAATGAAGCAGCAGAATAAAGGTTAAATAGGTTAAATGAGCTTTATGAGATTCGCTTGAAGGCATATGGAAGTTCATCCCTCTACAAAGAAAAGATGCAGAAGTACCATAACTAAAAGATTGAGGAGCCCGATTTGGTTGTTGGGGATTTGGTGATATTATTCAACTCAAGGTTGCCCTTGTATCCGGGAAAACTCAAGTCCAAATGGACTTGTCCAGTCTTGATCACCCAAGTTTTCCCTGATGGAGCGCTTGATTTGGAGAATAAGGAGGGTGTAATTTTCAAGGTGAATGACAACAAATCAAAATCTACCATGGGCATGCTTAAAAGGTGAATGAAGTTATCGAGGCATACCATCTTGATGAAATATTAGTAATCAAGAGTCCTGCATCGTGCTGTGACGTTAAATCAAGCGCTGATTAGGAGCCAGCCCAATATGTATCCTCTATCAAAAAAAAGTTTTTACGTGATTTTGTAGGCATAGTTGCATTATTTATGTTTTTATCACTAAATGTCACATATGAATTTTCATTATTTTTTTTAGATGTGTTGGGTAGATAGTAAACTAGGGTCCGTATCTAAAAAGTGTCCTGAAAATAAAAAAAATACTAGCTCATTGGGCGTTCAATATGTAGGGACAAAATCCCCAGAAATCTACAGAAAATTTATCTAGTGCGCTAATCGACGGATCGTCGGTAGGTTCCATAGATCGCAGGTCTGTTTCTTTATTTTTTCTAAGTTAGGGCACAATCGATCGAGCAATCGACGACTATCGACCTATTTACTGTTAGTCGATAGGAAATCGTCATTTCTTTAAACCCACTAACCTGACCCGACCCAACCGGCTATATATTAGTTTTCAAACTTTTCAGTTACTCCCATCCTTTCAAATCCCTTCCCCAACCGTTTCCCCTCCCCCTCCCATTTGCCTACAAACTTCCCCACTCACTCACCCACATAGTCTTCCCACTACAGTAAAAAGATATGTCTCTCTCTCATCTGATTCCGATTTTATGTTCTATGTTTAGAACTCATAATGTTGATACTTGGGTCTTTACTTCGGGATTAAATTTCATGTTTAAACTATAAAATGGGGTTCCTTAGTCCCTTAGAATGATGGAAAGTAATTAGGTCGAGAATGTGTTTGTCTCAATGAACTATGGTAGTAATTGAGTGGTTTTCCGACTTAGGGCTTGTTCAGTATTTGAGAATCTAAGAGTAAAATTGCACTAATCAAAGCCCTAGGAATGATGAAATGGTGTGTTACATGCTATATGAAATGGTTCTGTCTTGTTTTGATTGCAAATTGCTCTTTGAAGAGTCCAACAATGGTTGCCTATAACCTACAGTATGATACCCCGATCGACGGACCATCGATGGTCTCCGTCGATGGAAACTCCCCAAATTTGTTAAACTTTTGAATGATAGATGTGATCAACAGTCTGTCGATTGATCGACGGACCGTCCTGCACATCCTTCATCTGTAACAAAACAATATTTGCTGAGGTTTTCTAGATTTTAGTCTAAGTGTCTATCTACGATGGTGGTCGACGATTCGTTGTCTTAATGACGGACGGTCCTGCAGGTCTGTCGTTTCTAACAGAACACTGTTTGTTGAAGCTTAGTGTCTATCCACGGGGGTGGTCGATGGTCCGTCATCTTAATGATGTCCATCCTGCAGGTCTGTCATCTCTAAAAGAACCTTTAATCCTGCAGCTTTCAAAAAAATTGCTTAAGTGTTCAGCGACAGACCCCACTGACAAACCGTCATGCCATCAACAGGCAATCTGATGTGCACGTTTGTCAGTTCTGCAGTTCTAAACTAGACTTTGTTTTGTGTTTCCAAGTTTGGTCTTGCTTCTCTTGGTTGTGTAAGATGTTCAGAACAAAGCTAATAAATATATTTTGCAGTTTCCAATGGACCCTAATGTAGACTTAGCTTACTCCAAAGGACGTTCCAATTCCAATGCCCCACCATGCCGGATGCTGATAGGCTCAGTTGATGATCGTGTCCAAGATACGTGGCACCAGGAACATATACACCTATAAGTGATGCTGGGACCACCCGAGTAACGCCCTAGAAGGTGGCATCTGGCGTAGGCACTGCCTTCCAGTATATTTGAGAGTGCATACTGACCGGCACACTATATGGGTCTGCTGCAGATTCTGAGATAGCATCTGGCTCTAAAGAGTCTTTCGGGTCTGAGGAAGCATCATCTTTCCAGGTGCCACTGCTCCTGTTACATCGGTCAACTCTTCCTCGTCTTATGAGGCTGAAAATGTGCATTCAACTCCAGCACCCTTAACCGACGTCCTCACATCAGTTACTGATCAGCCAAATAAGTGGTGTGTCGAGGGCCTATACTAGATAAACAGGGCTTCAAAGCTGCTCAACGACAAGGGGGTCATGACTCGATCTCTGAAATTCAAACAATGAGTTCATGTCGAGAGTATTCCTACAATGCCAACTATACATAACCTCTTCACCTTACATCGGCTATAGTGGACGTCTAGGAGCTTGGGTAGTTACATCGAGGAGGTGGTGCGAGAGTTTTGCACATCGTATGTGACCACTCTCAGGGCTCGTTTTGACAGATGGTCTAACCTGCCAAACAAGCACCACTTGAGAATGTTCGTGTCTGCGGCAAGCGGGTGGATATATCCTTGCTCACATTTCGCAGGTTTTTATATGGTAGTGATATTTATGCCACCAGAGCCTCCCTCACTCCCGAGTTTGAATATTTATGAAAGCTGAGAAAGGATGGCTTTTCATGTGTGAGAGAGTTATGTGAGACACCACCAAGAGGTGGATAGCCCCGAACACCTCTGCGGATGGCGAAGGTGCTGATTGGGTGCTAAAGACTAAAGGAGGAATAAAGAAGTCCAACCTCACATTCACGTCCAAATTCTTATGGCTATTGGTCCGTCATTGCCTCTCCCCTAATGTTGCTGATAATATTGTTACATGGGATAGGGCAGTGCTAATAGCTTCCATGGTTGGTGGGTTCGAGGTGGATTTCGCGTAGTTATTATGGGCGGTCATTCATCAGAGGGCCTTTAAGGATACCACTACTTACCCCTTCCCTTTCATGATTTTCTAGTTGTGCAGGTATGGAAGAGTGCTTATGTGGAACATTGATTAGATCAAGACCTCGAATGGCATAGTGGATATCAATCTCATTCAAGATGAGGCCAATGTAATGTATCCTAATAGTGGGCCCCGACCAGAGGTTTTGCAGCTCGGTGAAAAATTTGCCGCCATGGTAGAGCAAGCCCAAGGGGATAATCAGGCTACATCAGAGCCTACCGACCCACCCGATTAAGTGTATCCTGGGTACTAGCACCGCTCAGAGCTCCTCCCGCTCTACTACATCTGCAACACTAGTCACGCTTGCTAGGGTATAGATGTTAGAGGCCCAAATGGCCACACTTCTGCATCATATCTAGACTTGGATGAAGAAGTCTATTGGAGAGGCAGCAGATCTCATCGAAAAGAAGATGGCCCAGCAAACTAAGAGGTAGATTATAGAGGTCCACGTTTGCCTTGATGTTTTTGAGTTACGGATTCTTGCTAGGCCAACCCCTACTGTAGATTTGACGACTCTCCAGGCTACTATGGCGAGTTTGAGAGCAGATATGGATTCCATACTTGAGGCTGGGGTGCCCGAGTCGTAGGCCCCATCTGTGGATCTTTCTGATGATACGTTGATAGGTGCATTGCTCTCCACCACTGGTTCGCCATCACCTCAGCCCCGTGAGCATCCCAAGAGGCCCAGATCTAGAGATGATAAGGATAATCAAGCTAGGAAGAGAGAATGTCTTGAGTTTGAGGGTGCGAGAAGAGCCTCACTGATTTATGAGGAGGCCCGACAGATGAGGGATCAGGAGGTAGCTGCGGGGGCTTCTAGCTCAAGGATTAATGATGTTGAGAAGAGCACTACTAAGGGTGATGATTATTTTGCGGACACTACTAATGGTGTCCCTACTACAGAGGGAGCGGGGTTTGGGAAATCGGACCAACCATCTTGTTGATCATCGGTGCTATGCACCTCAGGTTTGCTTTACCAACCACCGTATTTTACATTTTTTATGGATTGGGGACAATTCCATGCTTTTATTTTCGGGGTAAGGTATATAGGAAGAGAGTGCTAGGGTGAAATCTGAATAACCGAACTCACGATCCTCTCTTCTGGTTTTCTTGCCTGTGTTCTTTTTACCCAAGATACTAGTTATTTTAATGTTGAACCGGCACATTAGTATCTATAGTACATAGTATAGATATGACATCTGAAGCATCATGGCTAAATAAAATTATATGTAGATTAGGCATAGTGAATGATGAATGTGTGGCCCTAAGCATGACATAAAGATACACCACTGCAAGGCCCTTAATCTAAATCTTGAAGTAGGTGTCTGACAATCTTGTAGGGAAATAAGGTGTTAAGTGAGTGTGAAAAAAGTTGAATATTCCATCGTTGGTACTGAGCTAGAACTTGCCCGATTAGTCCTGCTAAAAGTAATCTGTGATTGACAATTAGGTAAGGATAATAGGACTTTTTGCAAAGATAGCAAATCTTTATCCTAGATAAAAGAAAATAAAATGAAATTAATCCCTTTTTGATCCAAATGATTTGAGCTTAAAATGGAGCTTTCTATTCTACCCAAATAAATCTTTTTGGGAACAATGTGTTGACACTGGTCCCTCCTTGGACATGTTCACCTCAGCTTATGCCAAAAACATATTTTGAGGGTGGCTAATGATGAAAACAACCTCGTCTTGGACCTTACCCTACCTTGGATATTGTGTACCTTGACTAATATAAAAGGCATGAGTTGACTATGGATATTATGAGGAGTTCTCCGGATAGTAGGGTTGAAGAATAAAGAGAAAGAAAGAAGAAATGAAATTGTACTCAAGCAAAGTTTAAATCAAGCCAAAAAGTTTGAAAAAAAATTTAACATAAGAGTAATTTACACAAAAGGAGAAACAAAGGACAAAAGCAACACAAAAGAATATAAAAATTAAGAATAGGGCGGAATAAACAACGAAAAGGTAATATGCTTAGCCGTTATGTCAAGGAGGGTAAGAAGTCACTAAAATTCATTTAAATATACCCTTCCTCACCGTGAGACTAGGTTACAAGCTATGAAATTCATATCGTGATCCTGAGAGTCTAATATGGTGAACTTAAAGTAGTGAAAATAAGGGCAAGCATATGGCGACAAAGTAGCAATTAGGTGAGAAGTTGTTTTGAGAGTTATTGTGGAAAAAATAATCCTTATACTTAAACTTAAAACACTGTGTGAAAAAGGAGTATAGTATTTTTAAAGAACGGACACTTTTTGCAATTCTGGACTTTTGGCTCCTTGGAGTGAGATAAAAAGAGGATAGGTGTCGGTGCATGGTGATTCTTTGTCATTGTCTGATCCATATGAGCAAGCCTTATATTTATATCATGCATTAACATAATGAAATTTATAGCCAGATGATTGCGAAAGCTAAAATAAGGATACTTTTGTACAAGGGCTTTTGTGGTGAGTCATAGTTTCTCACTTGAGGACAAACAATAATTTTAAGTTGAGGGTGTTGATGTACCGTTGTTTCGCTGTACTTCCAATGCTTTTTACTTATGTTTAGAGTCTAACTAAGGCATCTTTAAAGTAGCTTTAAGGTATTTTTCTCTGTGTTTGCAGGAAAAATGCCCAGCATGAAAACAGTAAGACTGTGCTAAAATTTGCAGAAGTGATGACCTACGAAGCCATCGATGATGCGTCGACTCATCACAGGTCCGTAGGTGGCAACCGTCATTTGAAGATTTATGCTGCTAAGGAAAGATCAGCGAATTCTGACTATGTGTGGGCTAAAGAAGGGATGACGGTCTGTGTTCTCTTCGACGGACCGTCCTGGCAAACCGTTAAAAGAATATAGCCCAACACCTGATTTTTAAATATATTCTAAGTATGAAGTAGCGAAGGCTTTCGACGGACCATAGGTCCATTGATGGACAGTCGTTTGGTTCCATCAATGGTAATAGAATAATGGAGAAGATAGCAGCAGAAAAAGAGTTGAAGTATGGACTGAAGGAGGCATTGACGGTCCATCGTTCCCTCGATGGTCCGTCAGTGAGGTCATCGAATCGAGACACGTTTTGCACAGAAGTTTTCCTAATTTGGGTTTCCCTTTATTTTTAGGACTCTTTTATTATAAATAGGTCTAAAAACCTTCGTTTTTTGGGTGAGACTCTTTGTTAATTTTCAGATTTGTATTGTTGGTTGTTGAATTTGGGTTTTGAAAAATACATTACTTTTCTAGAATCGATTCTTATAATATTGTGATTAATTCAAGTGATTTTCTGGATTTTCTTCAAACTTGTTAAAGTAAGTACATGAATTTATGTCTAATCAGTATGAATTGTGTAATTCTAAATATGGGTAACTAAATCTATAACTAGGGTTGTGGGAACCATAGGAAATTAACAAAGTAGAACAAGTTAAAATAACAATTATAGAATAGTGTCTTGCATGTATTTTTTATTCTTTCATTTACAAGTCTTTTTAATGGTATCCAACTTTAAAACTCGGCTTGTTGCTACTTGCCGGACTAAAGAGGTAAATAAAAAGAATAGAATTATCAATGTAGATTAAGTGTACACTATCTAATAAGCTAATGTCGATTGGTGCAAAGTAATAACTAAGTCATACATCGATTATGATGCTTAATATGAGGTAAAAGTTAAGGTTCAGTAAAGTACACAGACGTAGGTACATCAAGGTGCGGAGTGAAATTCACTAGTTCTTAAATCAAAGAATTAGGATAAATAACATACCACTTTCCATGAAATATACTAGGAAAGAGTTTTTATAGCAAGGGTTACTGAGTTATGAACCTATGGGGAACACTCACATCCTAGTTTCTCTCATCACTTGATAAACATCAAATATTTGAACTAGCTACTTGTTTACATAGATTTAATTAATTACCTTTAATACACAAATTCCCCATTTTAATTTTTTGTTTCCGTAAAGGACTTGACTAAATAAAAGTAATCGTAGATTAAAGTTAAGTGTAAACCATTTTCCTCTTGGAATCAACCCCAACCTAACATGTGGGTTCTTTACTTGATGCGATCGTTTATACTTCTTTAGGGCAGTACAGTTTGAGCATATCAGTAATGAAGGGAAACTAGAAATGCAAGGGAATTACAGGATAAAAATGAACAAAATTGCCTAAGAAGTTAAAGGAAGCAAAAATGGTACTCCTCAATGCAACTCACTAAATCGCTAAGTGGACCTTCAGCTCGCCAAAATTTCCAAAATGCTAGCTCATGGACATAACAATCATGGCAATCAAATATTCAATTTGGCGATTTATCGAGGTTTTCGGTGATTTATCTCAATGTTCGATAATACAAATTTATCCCAAAAGTTTCATAGTGACTGGTGAAAAGGAAAAAAAAATGCGAGAAGATGAGTACATGATGCATCATTGATTAGGTCGGTGAGCCCGATCTTAATCACATAATGGTAAATAAAGAAAGTGTAAAAAGCCAAGCCACGACGGCAATGGAAGGGGCATATCAACTTACTTCACTGAGTGACTCAGGTGTATAAACTTTTGAAATGTACAAGTGCAATTTTTAAAAGTATAAAAAGATTTTTTAAATTTTCCAGTTCTAGGTTTTTGATCCTAAACATTATTTTTACTCTTTTTGAGTAGAGATTTAGGGTTTATTTGAATATATTTCATAGGAGGATTTAGAGACTTGTGGATTGTTGCCCAATATGATGATAAACATTGTTCGTAATGATTCTTATTCTTTATCATTCTTAGATAAAAACCCCATTCATGGGGGATATGATTATGGAGTTGAATGTTTCAATTATATTTTGGGTATAAGTGTTTTGGTAATTTTATAATTGATATGTTGTAGGTTCAATTAATACTTTGTCTTTTAATTTATGAATTATAGTTGCAAATGCAATTCTATATAGCATTTTAAGCTTGCTTGAGAAAGAAATGTTAGAGTTAATACTTCCAATTGACGATTGTAGTGATTGTGTTGTCACAGAGTTAGCTTGAGAAAGTGGCCTGAATGAAATCCTACTAATACAATTTGAAAAAAGTAGATTCATTAAAATATTTGATGCTTATATGTGTTGTGTTTGCCGAGGTTTGAACGAACTAGATTTATTCTTGATAGTTGAATGAGAACTAGCTATGGTACCTGAGGTCTAGCCTACCCACTGAATTTCAATAAATTTTGGTAAATAATAATAACCTATACAGAAAAATTGACATTCAACTTATCACAATCTCAAGAAATCCCCTCTGAATCTTTACTCCACGTTATTTGTAGTTGTAATTATTCACCCAAATCCCACCACTGACATTAATCGTTAAAATCTTGCCATTTAATATACTTTTTGCAAACATGTCTACATCTACGGTTGATTAGAACATTGTTTTACTTCATTCTTTATGATATTACTCCATGTGGGATCGGCCCCAATTCTTAGTTTACTTGTCATCAACCGCTTATACCTACAATCCAACAAAGTGTAGTTGAGTGTTATAAAAACTGGTGTCGTTGTTGGGGTGTGGTGTTTAGAGTTCTTTTGTTCAAGTTTAGTCGTGAAAAAATCTTGTTATAGTTGAATCAAATAATTTTTTTTGTTGGCAGCTCTTAAACAGGTTAAGAGATGAGTGTTAATAGGATCAATGCTATTCTACTTGGGAACAATGACGACATCAATAATTTACAAAATGTTAATAAATATAACTTGGGAAGTGTGGGTATTATCTGATATCATCAAACTTTGGGCAATGTGGTATTTCATATGACCATCACTCAACACTCGGTTCAAATTCGTTTGTTTTCCTTTTCTCAAGAGAGGGACGCAACAAAGTGGTTGGCTGATTTACCAAGGTAATTAATAAGTTCTTTGGAGGAGCTCACCGATACATTTTATGTAAGGTTTTTGCCTCCCGCGAAGATGGTAAAATTAAGAGATAATAAAAAAAAAATTAAACGAGTGAATGGTGAACCTATTCATGAGACATGATTGGGGTTTCAGAAGTTATTGATCTATGTCCAACTCAAGGACTACCAAAGAATGTATCGTTGCAATACTTCTACCAGAGCCTTGATTCAATCAACAAGGGTGTCGAAGATATTCTTGTTCGAGGAGAAATCATATGCAACAACTGCTTGATATTCCATCTACCCTTCTTGATAAAATGACAAATATCAATTGTGCTTGGTAAACTGAAAAAATCAATTGTCTCCTTTGAACATTGGGATGACAAAGTAACAAGTGGAAAGAACCAAGAGGAACATGAAAACATGGAAAAGACGATGTCCCAAATGGAATTGGTGAAAAACAATTCATGGGTGTAAAAATGAAAACAAAAAGATACAAAAAGTATGAAGATTAGAGAAGGGTTATTGCCCAGGTTCTTTAAACTCAAATGGCAATCAAGGTTTGAACACATATATTGAGGATAGACTGAACATTTACAATTGAGGTCGGGCTGACCAAACTAACATTTGGAGGAGAGAAGACTACTATGATTGTTACATGCACATGGGTGATAGTCAAAGATCTACGCACAATTCTGGAAGGTTTTCACTAGATGATTTGTTGTCCCGTATTCTATATAAGGTGGAAGGATCTAACAAAATGCTTAATGAAATGAAGGATGACTTCCCATCCTTTAATAATAAGGTTAACTCTCAATTGGTTTCTATCAAGAAACTTAAATGTCAAATGACTCAACTTTCATGTCTGTTAAAGTCCAAGCTGCACCATAGGTTTGCAAATGATCTGATGGTGAATTCAAATATTAATCATTGTAAATACATAGTGTTTAATTGAATTGGGAAAGCACTAGGTGGTAATGTGAAAGTGAATGGTGAGGTAAACACTAGTAAAGAAGGATATGATCTCATTTGTGTAGAGGGATCCAACCAAGAACCATAAAACTACACATAAAAAAACATTGGGGAAATTCCAAGACAACTCATCTCCGAGGAATTGCAAAAATCTAATAAGGGGGATTATTTTACTTAAAATCATAAATTTTTTTGCAAAAAATAAACCTACCATCCCGTCAAAAAACAAGGGAGTGGGATAAATATGCAAATTTCCAAAAAAAAATGTGTGTTAAAGACTTTGTCTATCAATATTCCTTTTGTGAAAGCATCGTTTCAAATGTCGAGCTATGAAACTTTCATGAAAGAATTAGTTACCAAGAAGAGGAGTAGGGATTTTGAAATGGTCAAGTATGTCATAGTTGTAGTTCCATCATCACAAGAATGTGGTTATCATGAAAGTTATTCCGGGAACATTTACTTTTCCATGTACTATTGAGATACTTCTATTTTGCCAAAGCTTTATGTGATTTGGGGTCATGTAACTTGATGTCATATGTGAATCTCAAACAACATGGATTGGGCGAACCTAAATCCACAACAATGCGTCATCTCATGGATGATTGATCTATTAAGCATCCCATTGATACACATCATTATATTTTGGTAAAAGTGGAAAGGTCATTGTTTTGGCCGACTTTGTTATTTTAAATTGTGAGATTGATGTTGAGGTACCTATTATATTAGGTAGGTTATTTTTTGTAACCAGAAGAGCCCTAGTGGAAGTTCAATGTAGTGACATTTATATAGTTTCAACCATCGATTGGATTGATGAGTCAGTGGCTAGTGTAAGTGAGGTATTTTGTGTGGGGGAATGCAGATATCTAGTTGTCGTGTCACGATGGAGTGCACCCCCTAGCCATAAACGGCATATTAATCCTTGAAGAGTACTTAGACAATCCCATAAAATACATCATTGCGTCATAGATAGAGTAAAAAGCGGAAAGATTAAAACTTTTCATTTGAAGTTCAACATCACTTCATATGTCGAAATAGTATCTATAATTGTGTCATATTGTCATCTAACATATAAGAGTATTAAAAGTTGGACTTCTCCCTTACATCATTAAGAGTCTTATAAAAGTGAATAAAACATAGTCCTTGAAATAGGAAACAATAGAACAATCTCTTTCATTATAAGAAAAACAACAAAAGCAAGATTCATTGGCTTTTTCCTCGGACTTGAGGACTCACCAACTTGGTAACAATCCAAGTTCATTGAAAAAATTGAGTTGAAGCTTTTCAATGGCTCGAACTTACACTTATGAAAAAATAGAAGATATATAGGTTAGTACAAACCACATGTACTGAGTACAGAATCATTTGCAAGTAAGGCTTTTTAAACCATGCACAAAGGGACATTTTGTTATAAGCATGTCAATTCTCCTTAAAAGCTGTTATGCACATTCCAAGAACATATACAAGTTCGTATCAAACAACAATAAGAAATATTCATATTCTTGTTCAAGGGTAACATCATAATAAAGCCATAGACAATATTATATATTTAGTGTCCATCTCATCAATACATCACAATACCTTACTAATAACCCCAATTGAAGTCCATTAGTACAATGTGTATGTGAAGCCTTATAACACTACATAAACAAAGTAAACTAATAAAGAGATCATAAGGCTTGTCTTTTAAATTATACATTAACATCAGGCATAAATTTAGACAAACATCATGTATATCAAGTAAACCTACATCCTACATATCATATGTACATAAAGAACCCACCTGAGAATTTCCCTCCAGGTCCACTTGTGCAATATAGAGGTTGTCTCATAACCTTAACTATACGTAGTAACACCTCTTATGTAGTTTCATCCATTGATTTTAACGGTCGCAAAACATCACCATAACCTACATCGACCATGTGAGCTAACATGGAATCAATGTCATCCCCTTACAATGAAAAAAGGGTGTCCTACTTACCATGTTGCGCATGTACATTCGTATACAATCTAGGTTGATAAACTAGATAAGGTTTCCTATGGGGGAACATAGTTAAGGAACTATGAGGTTGTTATTATAAACCATCTTTATGTTAATTAGCATTGTTACTTTTTACCTCAAGAGAACATTGGGTGAACCTATCTTCATTTGAGAAGGAACACCTCATAACATAGGTATTAAGAGTTTAACCCCTTATATTATATATATTCAAAGCACATAGGTTCTAGGATGAGAAAGACCTTTCATCACAAATTGAACACCATGTGTGAACATTACACCATAGAAAATCATAAGATGTACGTAGGAATAACCTTCAACCCCTCATAATTGTACACCTATTATCATCTCAAAACCATCATAATCATAGCATGGTCATACATTAATAACTTCATCATTCATACTTTAATTAACCAACATAGACAAAGATAAGCAAACAATACTACAATAACATGTTCATGACCTGAATATCATACCAATGGCCTCCAAGAAACCCATTAAAGACTTCATACCCAATCAATGATATATACCCATAAAATAAATTATCATCATTAGATAGTCAATTTTGCAAGAACATACTCTATTACATAACCTTTAATCGTTAATCAACATAATTCAAGAGTTAGGGTTAGGAGAAGAGGGAAATTCATGGGTCCTTAAAGAATTAGGTAAAAAAAAACAATACATAAGATAAGGTAGTCCATCAAAAAATAAAACAGTTAAAACCAATATACCAATTGATATATTCATTATCTTCAACCAATTCACCAAATAAGATCCAAGATTTATGAAATTGGGGAAGAACATGGGTCCAAGGGAATTTAAAGTGAACAACAAAAATTACCCATTATTATAACCAAAACAAGCCTAACTAATCATAATACATCATAATTAATCCATAATTTTGGTCTTAAAAGAAGACCCATGTGTAGAAAAAAACCCTTGATTCTTGTGGATTATAAAAACATATTTGAATGGAACTCTTGGGGAAAGGAATTACAACAGGGGAAGAATACATACCTTAATGAAGTCTTTTTCCACCAAAAGAACATAAAATTTTGAGAATTGATCTTCTTCTTAAAGCTTCAATGTTTTTCAATAGAGGTTTGGCTAGAGATTGAATTTAGATAGAAGTGAGAGCAATTGGGTTTTCCATTTGGTTATTTATTTTGGATGAGTCAAAGTGGGATAAAATTGAATTAATATAAATATATACTAATCCCTAAATCATCAAAAACACCTCTCACTTAGTTTGACCATTTAATAAAGTCAAACCGGACATTAATTTTAAGATTTTTTGTCACAAAGGTGTTCCATCAAGTTTCTCAAAATAATTTTTGAGATAAAGGAGTCGGATACAATGTCCACGATGTGGAACAACTTTCTGGCCCTTGGTGGAGCTAGCCCGCAACGCGGACATGCTCCTTCTATGCACAATTTTTGCTTCCTAGGTCAGCTTGCTGGCCAATTGTTTGGGTCCTCGTTCAGGACCCCAAGGGTGGTCCTTGGGGGTCACAACTAGACGTTTTGATCCTAAAATATTATTCTACATATTTAAAGTTGTTTTACAAGATATACCATCCATACAGCACTCCCAAACAATCCCAATTCCTAAGGACATTTACTAGTTAAATTTTTCTCATTTCCGGACATCATGGTGATTCCATTACGTTTACTATCAACCAACACATGACATATAATAATAATTAGAAATCAAAGGAAGAAACATTAAATCCATTCTTAAACACAAAAATGCAACATTATGAGGTAAAAATATATATCAACTACCAATTATGCACACATTTGATCATTTCACATTATGCAAGGAGGAATGTCTTACTCCTCATATAGCTCAACATATTAAACAAGGAGTAAATGCATCATTTTATCAATTCACACTTGACTAATTTCGTAACAAGAAATATGACATAACTCAACTATACCACAAAATAACAAAGTATTATCAAGAATGAAGAACATATAATTCAAGACACATAGGAAACATGAATTTTCAAAAGAACATAGAAAATTAAGGGAAATCATGGAAGTTCAGATACACTTATGACCCTTTATAAACAAAAACTAGCAGGGATTGCTAACCTCAACCTTTAATAAAAGAGGTAGGAAAAAGATGAAGATAATGAGATATCATATCGGCCTCAGCCTCCCATGTAGCATATTCCACAAGATTATTCTTCTAAAGAACCTTTACGGAAGCGACTTCATTATTCCTTAATTTATTCACTTGCCATTCTAAAATCTAAACTCATACCTCTTCATAGGAAAGGTTTGAATTAAAATCTGAATTTTCTAGAGAAAAAATAGACACCAGATAACCTATGAACTTTTTTAGCATTGATACATCAAAAACCGGATGCACCAAGGCCAAGTCAATAGGTAATTTCAACTCTTACGCAACACTTCTGAGGCATATTAAAACCTCATATGGCCCCAAATACCAGAACTAAGTTTCCCATTTTTATAAAACCTCATCAACCATCTCGTTTGTAATATATTAAAATAGACCAAGTCGTCTACCAAAAACTCAAGGTCCCTCTTTCTATTATCGGCATAAGATATTTGCCGAATTTGGGCCGTCATCAATCTATCCCTTATGAGTTGGAACTTCTCCACAACCTCATAAATTGCTTCTGAACCTATCAGAGCAAACTCACCTACCTTACACCACCCAATAGGATATCAACATCTCCTCCCGTAAATGGCCTCAAAAGGATCCAAGGCAATAGTTGAATGAAAACTATTATTTTAGGAAAATTCAATCAATGGTGAATGGTCATCCGAATTATCCTTGAAGTAAATAAAACATGCTCTCAACGTATCTTCTAATGTTTGAATGTTTTGTTAAGCCCAACTGTCTATTTGTAGATGAAATGTGGTACTAAGTTTCACCTTGGTACCAATACCACTTTGGAATGCTTTCAAAAAAAGAGAAGTGAATTAAGTACTCCTATCCGAGATGACAGACCAGGGAAAGCTGTGCATTCAATCTCCTAACCATCAAATTTAGCATATTCTTTCGCTGAATAAGTAACTTTGGCAGGAATAAAATGCGCTGATTTGGTTAACCTATCAATAATAAATCAAATAAATCACATTTCCTTCACATATACGGAAAACTGACAACGAAATCCATGTTGACATATTCCAACTTCCATGTGGGGATAGCTATATGTTTAATCGACCCTCCTGGTCATTGATGTTCGGCCTTGACTTGTTGAGAGTTAGGACATTTGGCCACAAAGTCCGCTATATCACTTTTTAAACTATTTCACCAATAGATCTCTTGTAGATCACAATATATTTTTGTGGCACACGGATAAAAGGAACATCGGGAACCATGAGCCTCTTCCAAAATTTGTGTCTTAAGTCATCTACATCCGGCAAGCACAATCTACCTTAGTAGTTAAGTACCCCATCCAACATTAGGAGAAGGACTAATTTGACTTACCAAGAAGCGATTCCTTAAACTTCATCAATATAGGATCCACATTTCTCTTATATTTCACCTCAACCACTAAAATGATTCAGAGTTATGATGAACCATGAAACCCGCTTTTGGAGAATCTTAAAGTTTAACACCCAATCGGGCAAATCTATGGACATATTTTATTAACTCTTTCCTACCATTGACAACATGGGCTACATTACCGATAGATATTCGACTCAAAGCATTCGCAACCACATTGGCTTTCTCGGGGTGGTAAAGGATACACATATCATAATCTTTCAAAAGCTCTAACTACCTTTTTGTAGGAGATTTAACTCTTTTTGAGTGAACACATATTTGAGATGCCTATAATAGGTGAACAACATGCACTCAATATATATAGTGTCTCCATATCTTCAAAAAAAACACTAAGGCCACTAACTTAAGATCATGGGTGGAATAGTTCTTCTCATGTACCTTGAGTTGTCTAGAGGCATATGCTATCACCTTACCATGTGTCATGAGGACACAACCCAAACCTACTAGAGAAACATCACAATAAATAACAAACCCTTCGGTATCCTCTGGTAAGGTAAACACTGGAGCACAGGTAAGATTATCTTTCAACTTTTCGAAGCCTTTTTAACAAGCTTTTGTCCATTCAAACTTAACTTTGTTTTCGGTTAGGGTTTTTATGGGAGAAGCGATGGATGCAAATCCATTAACCACTCTCCAAAAATGCCCGGCTAAACCCAACACAATTAAATTATCAGTGGGAGTTTGTCACACTCGGGTGCTAGACCCTAGATGAGACCGAAGTCGTTTACCTCTCAAAGGTCGCAAACAAGACTCTTCTTAGCTTTCATCACAATCATACAGTTAAATTTAGCGGAAAAATTAAAACTTTTTAAATTTATTGAAGTGTACATAGACTTAATATAATTCTTGAATAATAAAGATATACTAGAAGCTCAAAAATAACACATATTAACAGATTTAACAATTCAAATGAATAATTCATAATATTATTAATAGTTGCCAAAACGGCCTTAATATAAAATCTTGAACAAATATTTGAAAGGAAATGCCAGGGACAATATCCACTAGCTATGTATAATTTTCTAAAGCTAGAGAATAAAGGGTAGGCATCCTCAAACTCAAGGGGACCTTCCAAAGTATGGAGGTACTAGTCCAAAGAACTTTAACTGATCTTCAATATTCTTCAAGGACCTACACCTATAAAAATAGTAATTGTATATGTGTTAGTAAAGACTTGTACTAAGTATGGGTGTATGCACATAAACACATAAGGACAATGCATGATCAAAGAAAGCTCTTCATATAGAAACATGTCATTTTAGAAAAGTGAAGTCACATCACTTTGGTAATTCATTATTTATTAATCATGCTATGAATAAGACATATTTTCATGCAGTTAAAGAACACAACTCATTTTCTATATGAACATAAGACCGTGGAATCACGAACATAATTTTTCAAACAACTAAAGCAAAATTTAATAATTTTTCTCCCCTTAGGCCGCGAGCTTCCTCTCTATTAGACTTAGTTTATTTTTAAGTTTTTCTTCTTTCTGTTGTGTAGTTCAATGATCTCTTTTGATTCTATGTTTTACTTACAAGTTCAATGATTCATTGTAGTCCTATTGCTACATTAAATCAAGTAAGTAATCCAAAAGGTTAAAAAAATGATTTAACTACCATAATGACAAGTTGTTCTTTCAACTATTATTAAATTGGGGATGAAGTCTTTATAAACCAATATTTATTGTCAATGCCCATCTATGATCATTTCCATAATATAAAGATGTTGGGGAATATATTCATACTCCAATTGATGAGTCATTATGTTTTGTTCTTCTTATTAGCAAAAGACAATAATTGTTAAAACTTCATCCTTATGAAACACTGATGATTTGATATACTTATGCTTTAGCTTACATACTTATCTCTAAACTTACATTTCTTCTTCTTTGATTTCATGTTTACTTTGAAAATGCTAGGTTGACTTAGGATATTCTTTTAAGACATCCACTGGGATCTTTCTGTTTAATGACTCAGAATTACTTACATATTTACTTAGTCTAACCTCACTCTTTGGTAATCCTATATTAATGCCCTCAACTTCATTTTTTTTCTTTCTTTCCTTCTTACTTTCTTGAGAAATATTTAGCATTTAACCGACATAGATCACGTGAGCTAACATTAAATCCAGTGTCTTCCCCAAAGTGAAAAGAGGTTATTCACCGGCCAAAGTGAAACTGAATACTCCCTAGCTTTCTTAGGTGGTTCCACTAGCTAGTAACCTATGCTAGCGACAAAGTTCAATGACTAGGTGAATTTGGAGACCGTTATCCACCTTGGTGGTAGTCTTATCTCATGAGGCTTACATGTGTTTGCACAAGATCATTACTAGTCTATCGGTGCTTAGCCCAATTTATTATATTTTACAACTTTTATAGTTGATTCATGCACTATGAAAGTTTTCTTCTAGAATGAGGTAATCTTAGATCAATGGACGACATTTCATCCATTTCGATAATGAACGAATGTGAACTTAAATATTACATTATCATTATTGTTGGAATGATACTTGTCTCATGATTTCTAAGACCCTCTTATGTAAGTATCTTTAACATATTTGTTTAGGTGTAACTGAGACTTGTCTCAGTTCCTTTAACGCCCTATTCTAGGTCAATTTCAAAATCATAAGATTTTAGTTATTTCATGACTCAACTTATCTTGGTAAATGTTATTTGGTAGGCTTATACCATTCTTAATAAAAGTTATAACGACTTATTAAGTGTGCTACTATGTTCACAAGTTCATTTATATAAGGTATGTTTGTACTTGTCCCAATCATTGACATACCCTAGGTTATGAGTTCACTGAGTTACATCTTGTAAAGTAAATCTTTAACATGTATTTGCCTTATAAGAAACATCATAATTTAAACTGCCCATATAATATTTGTATGATTTAGTCATTGGCCAATTCTATTACTTATTTTGAAAATAATATTGCTCGCCAATTTATTGGCATAAACCAAACTTTCAATAAACACTTGTCCTTATATTATCACTATCCAAGTAAATTAACTTCATGTATATACTATTGTATTCTCATAATTTTAAGCAAGCCAACTTCTAACATTTGATTAGCTTATAAGAATAATTCAGTGCTTAGTTTGGACAAGCTATAAAGTTGATTTTGCATTGAAGATTCATTAACTAGCTTTGATTCTCATTCTTATTTCTTCTGGGAAACATTGCATTCCATATACTTACAAACATATCTACTGTAAACACATAGAGTAATCGAAAACTTCATTCCTTTCAATGGTATAATGAATTTCACAAACGACTTATAAAGATTTCATCTTCTCGAACATAATTAGGCACTTGAACATTCCTTATCTCATGTAAATCACTCTATTCATATGGATCTAACTTATACATCTCATTTTACACTATCAGATCACACAAATCTACACATAATAATAAGTTAGAACCACACACCAATAAAAGGCTCGAGATTTGCATTATACATACTACTACAATAGGAAATAGGGAGAACTGGGGAGATGAACATTCAACAATTTCATTATAAACAACCCTACTTTTGGTTTTCTTAAATTCAAAACGTTTGATTAGACTCCTGGGAGAATAACACCACCATTTTATGCCTACTGCCACACTAAATCTGAGCAACACTTAAAAAGTGTTGCCTAAACTATTTTTGGGAACACTTTTAAAATGTAGTCTAAATTTTTAACTTTTGGCAACGACAATATTAGCAACACTTGTAAAGTGTACTCTTTAATGGTATTGGTTAAACATTATAAGCGTTGTCATAATATGAAATAAATAGCAACATCTATTTACATATATGACTACACTTTTAATGTGTCCTATTTTTTACAATTGTAAAAACCACACATTACAAGTGTGGCCTAAATTTTTCAATAAAATTTTATATTCCCTCCAACATTTTCAACTCTCCCTCCCATATTTTATTGGCCAAAAAAATTATTAATAAAACATTTCCAAAAACTTCTCTATCTCTTCTTTCCTGGAACAGGGCTTTGAAAAATTTCTAAAAACATCCATTTCTAAAGAGCAGCTGAAGAACGTAGCTGAAGTGAAGATTGAAGAGAACAAGATGAAGAATGTAGATGAGCTGAAGAACGTAGTTGAGCTGAAGAACATAGGTTAACTGAAGTACTTATCAACATCAGAGCTGTAGATTGTCTTCTCTAGAACATGATTTTCTCAAAGGGATGAAATGTTGAAGCTTAGAACTAAGGATCGAAGAACTAAAGAGTTGAATCTGAAAATCTTAAGAGCTTAGCGGAACATTTCTGCGATACCGATTTGGTGAAGTGTAAGTACAAATTATGTATAGTTGAGTTTCCTTCTTATTTTCTACTAATAATCTAGCACTAAGACAATCTTCTTGTCAATTGATTGAATTTTTGTTTTGTATTTACAAGGAATTGATTAATTCAGGGTTTCTTACAGTTGAAATTCCAATGTAGGGGAAGAATGTTTTGAAAATCTGAACGTCAATGTTAGCCCTAGTAATCTCGAGTAGACGAGAAAGAGAAAATTAATACTCGAAGCATTTGAGTTTGTAGGTATATATCTTTGTGTTTGTATTGCGTTGTACCTCTATTGCGTTTCTTATGCACCAATTTCTGCATCATTTTGTTTGTGTCTTCTGTACCTGCAAATTGTGCAAGTAGTTGGTAAAAGTATATCTTCAAGGTTCACTATTTACTATTGTTCTTTAAGGTGTGTGTTCCAGTAGCTGAGATTTGTTGCATCTCAAATTGAATATAGAAGGTTGAAAGGAACTTAATATCGTTGTGTTGTATCAAAAATCAATCTGTTCAAGAAGATTTGGATTTGTTTCCTTCCGTAATGAGTAGGTACTAAGATGTCTTTGATCAACCCTCTGATATAAAGCTTCTTCTCATGTGCATTCCATCCAATATAGGAAAAGAAAAAATTAGTACTGCCTATCTTGTGCTTTTCTATGAACCATGTCAACCTTTTTATCCTTTCTTTTGAACGCTTGTGCAGGAGGTGAAAAATGCAACAAAAGACTTGAATGGTAGGAACAAGTGGTCTAGTTTTTCAATACACCGATTTAACATGGTTTATACTAATTTTTCAATACACTGATTCAATATGGTTTATACACTTATATAAAATTGTTTTTTGAGATTTTAATTCTTAATAGATCACTTTTCCAATCTGTCTTCTATTGGGGAAAATCTTGATTGATTACAGCTTGTGTTCTTGTTCTATTTGGAATTCTATAGCATAGGACAAACTAAGATTATTTTCTTTTTTTTTTCGTGCGGGTACCTGGATTGATACACATTCTGTCATTCACTATGCAAGTCCTTCACTCGCAAAGCTAAGCAGATCATTGCATCTCTTCCTGTCTTCATCTCAATCTACTTTCATTAGGTTCTCTTGTGTGCTATAGTTCAATCTTTTCTTTTAACTATTTTTGCGAACCATACATGTAATGAATGTTGTGTACCCGCAAATTTATATAATTCTCAATGTTTTGGAAATACAAGCTATGACATTTCATTTTCTCCAAGAGATCATTTTCAAATGGATTAGACCTTGGTTTCACGCCATGTTGTTGCATCATTTCATGGTTGTTTTACTTCCTAGATTAGTCGGCTTGATCAAAGATAGGCTTGGTTTTTTATCTCATCTAAATTAATATCTTTAAGTCCGTGTTTAATTGACTTAAAGATGACATTCTCTATCTTTTCTTTTGTGGTTTTCAATGTATCTGTGGCTAATGTCAATATTGAGATAATTTTAGTTTAAAGTTCATTTTTAGTTTTGTGAGATTTTTATGCTTGTTCGGACAGTCAGTTTCTTTCTGTTGTCAAGTGGGAAGTCAGTTTCTTTCTTTTGGTATTTCCCAAATAATGATAACCCATTTAGGTGATTAAATTTCCTCTAGTTTTCATTTATTTTGTACAAGTTTCCTTAGTTGTAGTCCTTGTTTTATTTTTTGAATCGTCTGTATAGTTTGCTTCTTTTGCATATCAATTTGTCAATAAAATGAAAGTCATTTGGAATCGTCTGTATTGTTTTCTTAAAATATAAGATGCTAACTTCCTTCTCTTACTAAACATGGACTTATTTTCACAACATTGGCAGAATTAGCGTATTAATGTATTTTTTCTCTTTTTTTTGTTTTTGGCTTGTTGCTACGTCTTTTATTGTATATTTTGTTGGGTGATAGTTGAGGTATTTTATTTGTTACTTAAGTCTTTTCTCTCTCTTTCTCTCTACTTGAATGTCTCGACTGTATTTTTCTCGATTTTTTCTAGTTGTTCTTTATTCAAATCATCCTTTATTTTGTTTGTTGATGTATTTCCTTTATTGATGTATCCAATTGTGAAGGTGGTTTTCTGTTTCTTGTTGGTTATTAGTTTGATCGTGAAAAAAAGATCATTATAGTTGCTGGAGCTTTTGATGGAATACCTGTGCTGGTTTTTGTATACTCTAATATGATTTAAATCAAATACCACTCAGAGCCTGCATCGGTTTGTTCGGTTCGATTCAATTTTTGTTGTTCGGTTTCATCTCTGTTATTTGGTATGGACTTGTATGCAGGAATTAAAAATCAAGTTAGTATTATATATTTACTTTTATTAATTACTTATGATATCCAAGTTCACAGTCCTTGATAAAAGTGACTTGCTGGATTACAGAAGATACCATTGAATTTGCTTGTGAAAAATACATTTATGATGTTTTGATATTGGGCTTCATTTTGTTTTTTCCTTACTTGGTCTCTCTACTTCACTTTTATGATTATTACTGAAAAGGGGGAAGGGTCAGTACTTGCCCCTCTACTATTGAAAATTTCAAAAAAATATCCTATGTTGTATTATTAGTTTGATCTAAGTGATTAAGTTTGTAACAATTCAAATTTCAATAGATCCATTTCCAGCATGCTTTAATATTTTTATATTTCTGTCATGTTTCTGTTTTGGATAGAATTCAATTATTAATTTGTTTCTTGGAACGTAGAAGCTGATGGGATTATTTGGTTTATAATGCTAATCATTCGTAATACTCATCGATAGTACATTAAGTAGCCAATTTGTTTATACTACTTGGATTTATTCTTTTGATGAACTTGTTTGGATCAATAGCTTTTGTTTAGAAGAAATTTTTGTTTTGTGTTTAAAAGAAATTGATTACTTTTAGGCTCTTACAGCTGAAATTTAAAAGTGATTAATTGTTAAATTTCATTATTTTGTCTTCTTTCTTGATGGGACAGATTTGTTTAGGAGAGGAATTGATATTCAAGCAGTTAACGTTGTTATCAATTTTGATTTACCTAAGAACTCAGAAACGTATTTGCATAAGGTATGTATAACAGATCTTTGATCTTGCTTATTGACTTATGCATTGTTTTTGCTATTTCATCTTTGGTAATATATTTTGCAGGTTGGACAATCAGAGAGATATGTGAAGCTTGGTTTAGCTGTTACCCAGGTTACTTTTGAGGATCACTTCATTTTGTATGTATTAATTATGTTCATTTACTTTATACAAAATCATTAAGCTCTATGTGTTGATTTTTCCTACTACTAATAGTATATATCTGACTGTGAGATATAGAATTGAATAAGAACTAGGAATAGAAATCAAGAAAATCCCTTCACAGATAGATTAAGCTATATATAAAGTCTTCTATGTTATCTCCCCTTATTTTTCTGAATGATTTTTTGATGAAGTAAATTGAGTTGTTTTGTAGTCCTGGTAGGTTCTGATTAGACTTAAAAGCTAGTTCAATTTTCTTGCTTTAGATCGCTTTAATGGTTTTGTTCCATTTTTAGATTTTTGAAGGCTACATAACAATTGAAGTAAAAATAATGTACTCTTTAAAATTAGGTTTCTAGTAGACCTTATCACATAATTCTATTATTCTTTGAACACTTCAAGATTCTTGAAAAATTTCCTTATTCTTGATTAGTTCATTAAATTTTGTCTATCCTTCAGTGTCTTTCTTAATTCTTTCTATCCTAATAATTTTACTTATTTTCCCTTAGAACAAAAATCAACATTCAAAAACATTTGTGGAGGATCCAAAGTTTGATTTGGCATAACACAAGTGTCATGACTACATAAGAAAATATTATCATCTCCTAAAACCTAATTTTGGTAACTTAATCATGAATTTAATGATTCTTATTGAAATATCAAATATTTATATCTTTTTATAGGAATTCAAATATCCCATCCATGGATTGGATAAATTTAGCAAGGTATAACCAACCCTATATTGATGGTGTTAAATCATTCCTAGATTTTGCTTACTCTTATGGAAATCCTCACGGAGAGGAAATTCAATGTCCATGTGCAAAATGTTTTAATATTCATTGTACTCGAAGGAATGTAGTGTATGATCATCTAATATGCTATGGATTTGTTAAAGGTTATACTAGATGGATCAATCATGGAGAATGGGATATCAAGTTGAATGTTGAAGATGATATGGATTTCTCGCGTGATGATATTGATGGATTGTTGAATGATCAATTTAGATATGTTGCACAGACAAAAGGAGCTTATTATGTTCCAAATGCAGATGACAAGAAATACTATAACTTAGTTGAAGAGGCAAGCCAAGAATTTTATCCTGGTTGTACAAGACTCTCTAAATTATCATTCACACTTCGTTTATATTTGTTGAACTGTCTACACGGATGGAGCAATGAATCTTTCACTTCTCTTTAAGAGTTATTAAAAGAGCGATGCCCGATTTGAACATTCCTCCCTCTTACAATATAACCAAGTCTATGGTCAAGAATCTCGTCCTTGATTATGACAAAATTGATGCATGTCCAAATGATTGCATGTTTTTTAGGAATGATCCTAAGGATGATAAATTTTGTCATACTTGCGGAGCTTCACGATATATTGAAAATTCTGAAGTTGATGGTGAGGTTGAGTCTTCTAAAAAATCACATCGAGTTTCAGCAAAGACTTTGAGACACTTTCCATTGTTTCCTAGACTCAAAATGTTATTTATGTGCTAAAAGACGGCAGATTCTTTGAGGTGGCATGATGAGGAGCGTTCAAAAGATGGAAAGTTAACGGATCCCGCTGATGGTCAAGCATGGATTGATTTTGATAGGTTGCATCCAGATTTCGCACTAGATTCTCGCAATGTGAGACTTGGATTAGCAAGTGATGGGTTCAATCCATTTCGAACCATGAGTAAATCTCATAGCACATGGCAGTTATGTTGATGACGTATAATATGCAGCCTTTGATGTGCATGAAATCTGAATATTCTATACTTTCATTACTTATACCTGGGCCACGATTAACTGGAAATGACATTGATGTTTACATACAACCATTGATAGATGAGATAAAATTGTTGTGGAATTTTGGGGTTGAAACATATGATGCTTCAACAAATCGAAATTTTCAAATGCGAGCAGCTTTTATGTGGACAATCAGTGACTTTCCTGCATATGCTATGTTGTATGGATGGAGTAAAAAAGGAAAGTTTACTTGCCCTTGTTGTAACTATAACACTAATTCTCACTATCTTAAGCATAGTCGGAAAATGTGTTATATGGATCACCGTGTTTTTCTATCCATGGATCATCCATGGAGAGATAACAAAAGATCGTTCAATGGAAAACCTGAATTCAGGTCTCCTCCACCTTTATTAAAGGGAACTGATGTGCTTCATAACTTAAAAGATATTGAAAATGTGTTTGGAAAGAAGATAAAGAGATCAAATGATGGCCCATGGAAAAAAAGGTCAATTTTTTTTAATTACCTTACTGGCGGCACAACTTGTTACACCATAACCTTGATGTAATGCACATACAGAAGAATATAGTTGATAGCATTCTTGGAACTCTTTGGATATTCTTGGGAAAACAAAGGATCATGCAAAAGTCTGATATGATTTGAAATAGATGGAAATTAGAAAGAATCTTCATCCAAAAGATGCTGGAGATGATAAGATAACAAAGTTTGCAAAAGCTTGCTTCTTAATGACAAATGGAGAGAAATAAGTTTTTTGTGGAGTTTTAAAGACAGCCAAGCTACCTTATGGCAGCTCCTCTAATATATCTAGGTGTGTGCAACTGGATGAAAGGAAATTGTCTGGTTATAAGACCCAATGATGCTCATTTCATGTTACATTACTTGCTTCCAATACCCATTAAAACCATCCTTCCATATCATGTGGCTATTGCTTTAATTTGTTTATGCTCCTTCTTCCAACGTTTGTGTCAAAAAGTTATATCATTGGAGGAATTAGATTTCTTAGAAGTAGAGATAAGGGAAACAATAAATCAATTGGAATGAATTTTTCCTCCGTAATTTTTTGATATAATGATTCATCTGCCTATACATTTTGTGAATGAAGTGAGATGAGGTAGTCCAGTTCATAACCAATGGATGTATTCCACAGAAAGAGAAATGGGTACATTTAAATCATATATCTGCAATAGACGTTATCCAGAAGGTTGCATAGCAGAGGCACGTGTGGGAACAGACTGTATGAATTTATTTTCAAGATATCTGAATGGGGCTGTACAAACAAGATTTAATAGAAGAACCCGAAATAATTATGAATGTGACCCAACTGATGCAGAAACAGTAAGATTCTTTCCTATTAAGGGATGTCCTATATGAGCAAAGAAAACTGATCCATTTGTTTCCTACAACAAATAACTAAGTCAGGCACATGCATACTTATTGGGAAATTGTGATGAAATTCAAGAATATATTAGGTTCTTTACTTTAATATAGTATTTTTATTTGTATAATTATGTTTTAACATATTTAATTTATTTATTATTTTAACAAAAAATACATGTTGTGTAGAGAGCATATGCAAGTGGTTAATAATCATCCGCGAAGATCTAAATGGAGCAAGGCCAAGGATCATTGTCAAAACTTCTCTTAATGGTTTGAAACTCGTTCTTTGCAAGAGGATGTGCCTGATTTGATAAAACAATTGTCAAGAGGACCAAATGTTGTTGCTAAAAGATACTCTGGGTATCTCATCAATGGATATAGATTCCATATTTAGGCAGTGTGATGCAAGATGCAAAACACAAAATAGTGGTGTTACACTTGTTGCCTCAACTACGAGCTTTGCAAGCTCAAAGGATAAGAACCCGATTGCTGCAGATTTGACTTATTAAGGTAGAATAGTTGATATAGTTGAGTTAGACTATTATAGTCATTTTAAGGTTGTTCTCTTTAAGTGTGATTGGTATGAGGTTGAGAAAGATATGTATGGCCTAACTTATGTCTATTTTAATAAGAGATGCTCTCTGGAAGAGCCTTTTGTGCTTGCATATCAAGTACATCAATGCTTTTATCTGTAAGATCTATATGATCAAGATAGAAATTTTGTTATGAAGACTGTGCCAAGAGACTTGTTTAACATGAGTGATGAATTTGAATCTGATCTCCCACAAAATTATGAAAATGAGTTGTCAGAACACTTGACGGGACCATCCATACCAGAAGATGATGGTGAAGTTCCCTTAGTAAGGAATGATATACCAGAAACTATTATTGATGTGCCTCCGGAGGAATTTGATACTCAACAAAAAGAAGTTTGAAGATGATTCTGAAAAATAGTTCAAACATGAATCTTAAGAAGTGTGTGAAGACGAGTCTGAAAATGAGTATGAAGATGATTCTGAAGATGAGTCTGATGAATCTGAAGACTAGTTTGAAGATGACTGTACACCATGAGTATTCTTATTTTTATGATAAACATATAGTGCCAACTCACTTTTTTAGTTATTTAACTTTTTTTGTACATACACCTTAAGATGTCTATGTATAATGTTGGCTTTGTCTATGTGTCTGGTTGTTGTTGGTCGATAATTTATGTTGACTTCTTTAATTTATGTAATTATTGTTTTGTTGATGAAGCTGCAATTCTAGCTTACTTTTATTTTATTTGGCTGTATGTTGGAACAACTTGTATAACTAAGGTTAGTAATATCTGGAGTATGCATGTTACATCTATCAAATTACATTCTGATTAGTAAATGTGAATTGTTGTTGTCATCTAAATTGTTATTTTTTCCTATTACTATTAGGCATTGGACAATACAGGCAGCACGGTCAAGGCAGCGAAGGCAACACAGTGAAATCAGTGCTCCTTATGTACTACACCCTTAATTTTCTGGAAGCTAAAGATTGGTTCACAACTCGTTCTAATTAGCACAATGAAATCAGTCCGGTTAAGTTACTGTTGGGAAAGAAAATAAAGATATTAAATGAAGGCGGAAATAATGAGTCAATCAGCAGCACTAAAGAAAAAGGGTTCGAATCCGAACAACGCTCAAAGCCCATTAAAGAATCTGAATTTTGATATGCAACATCGATCAAGTATTGAATTGGCTAACCAGTTCAAGATTAAGAGAGAACAACTTGCTAATGAAAGCAATGATAAAGCTAAGAAAGAGCATGTACCAATAGCGCATAAAAGAAAGAATTCTGAGGATTTAATTCTACAAACTAAGAAGAGATTATTTCAATCTGGAGAGTCCATTCAAGAGAAAAGAATAAAACTTCCTATGCAAAATTTTAGATTCCAAATGTCTTCAAAACGAGGTGTCACTGATTCAGTTTATGTGACTGGGGAAACATTTTGTAATTCAGAGGTACAGCATGGTATTCAAGATCAATTAAACTTCAAACAGGTGAAGAGGAAGTCTGTCATACCGGCCACAAGTCTTGATCAGTTTCTAGCAGAACAATGGTTACAGAAAGAACATGATATTATTGATCTACAAAACTACAAGCAGATAAAGAGGAAGTCGATCATAGGCGATGAATTAAAAACAGATAACCACACAGTAGGTGATGATCTTGTGGATCAAGAAGAAATCAATAGGGGTGAGTTTGCTATAGAAGAGGAAATTGGCATTGATTGTAGTACGAAAGGTATGTCTCAAGCATTATAAGATTTATTACTTATATAAATGACATTTCTTATTTACTTACAGTTACATAAATCATGAAATATTGGAGGCGAAAAAAATCCGAGGAAAAACAACATGTAAAGATATTCACGCAAGAAATTTGGAAGAAAGAAAGGAGGTAACATTTGATAAAGGGCAAGCAGTCGGACCAACTGGTAAGATAGTGTCCGAATTCACCAACTTTATAGGAACAATTTCAAAGAATCCTAGGTTCATCAACTTCATGTACACTAGTTGGCATGCGGTGCCAGAAGATACTAAAAAGCGCATATGGGCATATGGGAATATATCAATGTAAGAACAATTAATTTTTAAATTGCATATTTATTGTTTGTTTATATAGATTGAAGCTAACTATATTTAATTTTACATAGTCCAAATTCATAATTCAAATAGTAGGAAAAGTGTGGGTGATGACTGGCTTTCGTGATGCTTGGAAGAGATACAAGCAAAAAATTAAAGAGAGATTTTTTGATAAAAATAGTACCAATGAGAACATGCTAGCAAAACATCCCAGTGACAATGCAGAAGATGAATTCCGTCAATTGATCGAGTATTGGAAAGACCCAACTGTTCAAGTAAGGCTAAACAACTACATTTCTATTGTTCAACTTATTTTGGATTATATCGATTCTATTTTTATTTTATTTATTAATTCAAACATCTCTTTTTATATAATTATAGGCCATGTGTGAGATGAATTCTCTAAACAGGAAAAAGCAAAAATGGAGGCATTGAATGGGACCTATTAGTTTTGCAAGAGTACGTGTGGCATTGGTTAAACATAGAATCTTGGGCCATATACATTTAATCTATTTGTATTCCTCCAATAGATTGATAAGTGTTAAGTATCTTTTTATGTAATTTGTAGCGTGCAACCAAAGAAAACAATAAGCAACCATCAAAGTCTGAAATGTTTTGTTGCAACTCGTACAAAAACGGGAATGGAACTTCAGGCCGATACTCAAATTGCAATAGTATATTTTTTAAAGTATAATAATGATGAATTTAAATCAATTTTAAAATATTTTACATTGTTTAAAGGGTGATAATTTATTTTAATATGCTTGAAGGGATGTCAATTGAAGTTAACTTAATGAACCATAAACTCATTTAAGCTAGAGAGAAATCAGAAGTACTTGCATATAATATGAATGTCAATTTTATTCAATAGGCTGAACTTCAGAATCGCCAAAATTCAGAGGAAACTGCAGATTATGCTTTTACGGCAGTGTTTGGTAAGGAGAAGCCTGGTCGACTTAGGTGCTATGTTAGATCAGTGACAACAAGTTCTTTGAAGAAAGATGAGGAAGATAGCAAGCTAAAACAAAAACATTCTAATGAAATCACTTCTCTGAAAAAAGAAATGAATGAAATGAGAGAGCAAATAAGAGAAGAAATGAGAGAAGAAATACGACATTTTTTTAGTCAATTGCTTCAAAACAACCCTGGATTGAATGTTCGAGGTATGCAAGGGGGTGTTGTATCTAACATTGCTTCACCTATTGATGCGGGTAGTGCACAAGCTGTAAAAGGCCAAAATCCTCTACAATCTTTCGGGTTAACTCATGATCCGATTCTTCAAAAGGTATTTAGTACTTTTTAAAATTAGTCCACTTAGTTTCTCAGAAAGTCTTCTAGCTTGTAATTGTTATTGATTAACTTCATGTTTGAATCAAATTAGTTATTGGTAGTGGCTTTGGTTTGAATTGATCTAAGGTTTTTTTTTCTCTTGACCATTGTTCATCTTGCTTGTTTGGTATGGTTGAAGTGTAGTTTTTCTATGTCAGATTTAGTTTCCTTGTTTCCTCGCTTTGATGAGTATGAAGTAACTCTGAACTTGTTACATATTCTCGATATGGATTTGAATATTATTAAATGGTGGCGAAACACTCTAAATACGACTGAGTTTTCTTTCTTTGGTTATTGTTAGTGGCATTGGTTTGAATTGAGCTAAGGTTTTGTTTCTCTTGACCACAGTTAATCTTGCTTGTTTGGTATGGTTGAAGTGTAGTTTTTCTATGTCAGATTTAGTTTCCTTGTTGACTCGCTCTGATGAGTATGAAGTAACTCTGAACTTGTTACATATTCTCGAAATGGTTTTGAATATTATTGAATGCTGGCTAAACACTCTAAATACGACTGAGTTTTCTTTCTTTAGTTATTGTTAGTGGCTTTGGTTTAAATTGAGCTAAGTTTTTTTTCTCTTGACCAATGTTCATCGTGCTTGTTTGGTATGGTTGAGGTTTAGTTTTGCTATGTCAGATTTAGTTTCCTTGTTTGATCGTGCGGAATATATAAACTACACAAGGAAACTAATCTAATTTTCTTTAATTTTTGCTGCTTTTGTAATCTACAATCTGGATTTTTTTTTCTTTAGTTGTTGTTAATGTATTTGGTTTAAATTTAGCTAAGATTTTGCTTCTTTTGTTTCACTGTTGTTTTGGCATTTGTATAGAACATTACAGGATGCTATAAGTCTGTTCTAGCTTGCAAACTTGTCTGTCTAAGCCTCTCTGCGAATAAACTTTGGGATAGTGTGAAATCTGCAATCGGCAATCTGCAGATTTGTTGTTAATATTTTCTGTAACTGCTGCAATCTGTAGAATATCCATGTTGTTAGCATAACTGCTGCTGCAATCTGTAAGTTTTGTTAATGTTTTCACTATGCCTTTTGTGCTTCTATATATCAATATTTCCGTCAGTAAAGTCTATTTTCTTTCTTAATATATAGAAACTCCATGTTATTAAAATAAAGTTTGACATCCTAGTAGAAAGCATGCTTCCATAACTACAAACAAATAAACAAATAATTATAGGAGAATCTAATTGTTTGTGTCTCCTCATTAATTCTTTTTCTCTGTAACTGTTGGATTTCTTGCCTCTCTATATTGTTGCAATCTGAATGTCTTACCTCTTCTATATAACTGCCAATATCTTATTTGTGTACGGAAATGGAGGTTATCAAATTTGAAGTGGATGATAAAGAGTTTTTGAACTATTGTAAAAAGGTTAAATACATATTTGATTTGTGTACATATTTCGAGTATTGATGTATAAGTATGGGTATGTGTACACAACACATACTATCTTTTGAATTACTTTATGGGAAATCTATAAATTTGAATTACTTATTAGCGCTAGAGATTATTTATTGCAATATAATATTGGAGTATTTTAATTAGAAATTGTGGCATAGGGCTGTAAATTGTGTATGCACTTGAGCAAGGACAACACTTCAAAGTGTTGTCATACATTAGACAGAAATGGCAACACTTGATAAGTGTGGTCAATATGGTAGCAAAGGCCACGCTTCAAAGTGTAGCTTATAAGGCAATACTTATAAACGTAGCAGCAAAAGCATGGCTTTTTCCCTTCTAGGCTACGCTTGTAAGTGTAGCTGATAAGGCAACACTTTTAAGCGTAGCTACAAAGTGTGGCCTTTTTGAATTTGAGGCTACGCTTAAAAGTGTTGCTCATATGGCCTTACTTCTAAGCGTAGGTAAAAAGCGTGGCCTTTTTTCCTTTTTGCTACGCTTTTAAGCGTATCTTATAAGTCTACGCTTCTAAAGCGTCGCCTAAACTCTAAGGTTTCGACGCTTTCGACCACACCTGGAAAAGTGTGGCTTAAAGTCAAAAAGTGTGGCTTTTTACCAAAGGCCACACTTTTGCATAGTTTAGGACACACTTTTCAAAGGTGATTGGAGACATAAAATGTTGTAGTGTATATCAAAGAAAGAAACCCATACTTTACTTGTAGAATTTAATCTACGAAGATCACCCAGTACATTGCACGAAAATCTTAAAGAATTGCCTTGAATCGCATAACGAGAACTGAGAGTATTTTTTCTATTTTTCTTACATTTGTGCACTTTTTATCAGTCGTGAGTTCCTAGTGGATTTACATAGTCTAAGTCTTAGGAACTGAATATTCATTAATTCAACATAGGCTAATTAACATAATTAAATAAATCAATTAGCTAATTAATAAAATGCCCCTCCTAAATTGACTAAAATAGGAGAACATTTCACTCAGCCAAATTCTAAAAATTTTCTAAGCGTCTCGTGTTTGAAAGTGAATTTAAATTAATAAATTAAGTCGCTAATTTAAATAATTAACTAACCTAGGATAATTACTAAAGTACCTCTATGTAACTAGGGCCATAACCAACCACTTTGAACCATCCTAGGTTAGGTACTAGGATGTTTCTTTAGTTAGCTACTCGGCTAATGTCACCCGGTTAGGTCTTAGAATTTATGGCATACTAGTTAGTTAATTTTAGTAAGTCATAGGTTAGTTATCTAGTTAGGTAAGATAGTTAAAATCTAGGATTGCTTAGGAAGCTCGGCATCATGTGGCTTTACCCGACGTGTGTCGGGCTCCTAACAGCCTAGCCGAATCGGTTGGGCGTGGTCGCTTGGTCTGTTGGCCGGTAGCACATGTGCTTGCACATGTGTTGCCATGCACTTTCCTAACCGTGCACTCTGTAGTATCACTTGTAAAGTTCACTTCTTGTCCCAAGAATCCTAAATATATCCTTAGACACTACTTAATCTACATTATCATTTTAAATGATCATGTGCTATGGTACCTAGGCGTGCCACTTGGATTCCTTGTACCTAATGTGTGTAAGCTAATAAATTTTTTTTAGATAAGGGTCTTCATTGTAGATACAATTCCCGAACAAGCTTGTATTGGAGCATTAGAATATCATTGTGTTTTGAGTTATGTTTTAATACACAGAAATTGGATAACACCCTTAAGCCAATTTTCTCTAACATGCTCAATATTACTCAATATTGCACATTTGGATGCCTATGTACCCCAATACATATTCCTAAAACCTAATAGACTCTTCAATAGACAAGTATATTTTCTGGAATGTTACATTATCCCCCCCCCATAGGAACATTCGTCCCCGAATGACACTACACATCATTTTGAATCAAAAAGGGTATTTTCGAAAAACACATCAATATACATGAAACTTTAATCTTTTTGAATATATGATTTACAATTTACTCTTGATAATGCACATCACTGAAAGATTATCTGAAGCTTCATATCTGAGATTCAAGAAACTCCTTCTCAATCTTAATTTAAATCAATGCACGTCACAACTTATGAGACACAAAAATCTTGTTAACACTATCAAAAAAACAGCAACATGACTGAAAGCATGAACTCATATTAACTAATATAGTGCAAGCATAAAACACTGAGTTATGGACTTAAAACACCAAAACTGACTAAAATTAAGAGTTTCATAAATAAAATAAAACTTAGGAAGACTATATCTAACCTCAAGAACTAAACAAATGAGGGTAACGGGATCTCATGCCGGCCTCGTCCTCCCATGTTGCTCCCACAACAAGGTTGTTGCTCCATAACACCTTTACGATGGAAACCTCCTTGTTCCTCAACTACTTCACTTGGCGATCTAAAATTTAAACTGGAACCTCTTCATAAGAAAGGTTCTCATCGACTCCTAACCCCTCAACCGGCAGGATGGATGCCTGATCACCTTGAAACTTTTACGCATAGAAGCATAAAACACTTGATGAATAGTATCCAAGTCATTTGGTATCTTCTATTCATAGGCAACATTCCCTACTCACTTTAAGACCTCATAAAGACCTATATACCTCGGACTCAATTTCCCTTTCTTACCAAACCTCATCACCCCTTTCATGGGTGATATCTTCAGGTAGAATTGATCACCTACTACGAATTAAAGAGCCCTCTTCATGTTATCAGCATAGGATTTTTATCGATTGTAAGAAGTAGCCAATCTATTCCTGATCATTCTCACCTTTAAGATAGCCTCATGTATGATCTCAGGTCCAAGGATGGGAGACTCTCCTACCTCAAACCACCCAAATGGGGACCTATATCGCCTTCCATGGAGTTCTTCAAAAGGTGCCATCCTAATACTGGAATGGTACCTATTATTATAAGAGAACTCAATCAGTGACAAGTGATCATCCCAACTCCCCTTGAACTCAATAACACATCCTCTCAGCATGTTTTCAAGAGTCTGAATGGTGTGCTCTACTTGTCCACCCATTGAGAATGAAAATCAGTACTGAGCTTCACTTGTGTACCCAAGCTCTTTTGGAAAGATCTCCAAAAATGATAAATGAATTAGGGTCCCTATCAAAAATGATAGAAAAAGTAATCATATTCCACCTCACTATCTCATGAAAATACATCTTGGTATAATCTTAGACCCTGTAAGTAGACTTCGCAGGAATGAAGTGCGCAGGATTAGTCATCTTGTAAACAATTACCCAAATGGAATCATTTAGTTTCCTTGTTCTAGGCAATAATTTTTTTATAGGAAGTAAATAGAGTATTAGAGGTGTTGGAAATCAAATGTCAAGGGACGAGTAAGATGTTTGAGGACTAAATCATCTTAATGTCTAAAATATGGTTCTAGGTGTTTATATGAATTTCATGGTGTTTTAAAGTCGTTAATTGATTTAATATATCATGTATATTGATTTTTTAAAGTTTCTTGAAGTATGTATGTCAAACGACCAAGAAAGTCGAAGGTGTTTGAAACATATACTTTGAGTGGACCTTGTACGTCTAGGCGAGTTTCGTTAAGTTTTATGTGTTCGTTTTGGATAAACTTCTAGTGAGAGGTGTTAAACTTATAGAGAATTGTATTTTTGTTGGAAATATCAAAGTTATTAGCCCCAAGGACCGTCTAAGGGTCCTTAAGGAAGGACCCAAAATTCATTGCATGGTAGTCCCAGGCAGACCCCTAACGACGAAGAAATCGACGACCACTCTTGGTTGCGATGCCCTGTCAAAGGGTCTCGTTGATGAGGAATTAACCATGGGAGGGAAAGGAATCTTGTCCAGCCACTGTATCCAATGATTGAGGGCTTTGACGCCCCGTCGTGGCTGTGATGACCCGTCAAGGGCAAGCGTCGCACGCAACTTCCTTCTTGCGCAAGCTGCTGTTAAGTTAAGGGGTGAATTGGTAAATTCCCCCCACTTATAAATTAAGTCATGGATGTTTATTTAAGGGTTATTTGGGTATTTTAATTAAGTATATAAAGGGTAATCACATGAAAAACTTCAATCTTTAAAATAATAAACCCAAAATAGTTACAAAATATCCCAAAACTTCCGTTGAAGTCCAACTTGAAGTGGAATCTTTGTGAGGGTTTTTTGTGTCAAAATTCGTAATTAACGTGAAGAATTATCATCCTTGAGGTATGATTTTTTCTCCTTGAAACTCCTTTCATCAAGTAGCAGAACCCTCAAGATATTTTTCAAAGTTTTCTAAAGTGAATTGTCCAATTTCATGATTCTACCATGGGTTCTTGCATAAATGATTTGTAAACATTTAATTATGATCTAATTGAAATTGTATTTATTATTTCAAACTAAATTACATATGAACAAATGAGTTTGGATGAACTCTACTTTCTAACTATAATGAGGGTTACTTGATATTAAGGTAATATTAATGAATTGTTATGTAGTTTCTTATGGGCTTTCTAATGATATAGGAATTGTATTCAATTTTTATCTAGTTTATATTAAATGGTTAAACCTAGATTAAATTGATTTCACTGGATTTAATGATTATTGCTTGAATTGTTGGTTATGGCCATGGGTAAAGGCCTTCTGATGTTGAATTCGACGATTTAGCATTGAATGGAAGTGTGAATAAGCGAATAAGGGTATGCTGACTTGATTTATTTAATTTTATATTATGTATAACTTTGATTCTATTGTGATTGGTATGGTCCACTTACGGTGGCATTATTACGTGTGTTACTTGTAATTGATAAGACCTTGTCGTCGTTACTTTATGCAATATTATGAGTGTGGCCTTATTGGAAACTACATGAAGTTATGTGGCTATTTGTGTAGTTATACTATGTGAATCATGACATTGTCTATCTACATGTGAATTTATATAGTCATATATTTATTCGTCTACTTATGGTTCCTTAAGTGATCATGTTTTACCATGACTTCGACATTATGATAAAAGTGTTACGTTAAGTATTACTCTATGAGTCTATGTAGAGTATATCAATGATGTTTTGATGAAAAATATGATTACTTGAAGATGTTAGGTTGCTTTATAGGTGTGTCTAGAATGACATGTATTATGTGTTAAAAGTGAAATATGTGATGTCTTTACTTGATTGACTTGTATCTCTTGGTTGAAGTAGATATAATTATGAATATGTGATGTATTGATTTAGGGTGTTAGATCTCTTAGTCTTTAATGTAGGAATGACATGTGACTTTAAATAATGTTATGAGACTCTCTTATATGAAAACCATGACATAAGGGTAAGGTTAACATTGATTGAAGTGTAAGCCGTAATGGTATCCTTCAAAGTAAAGGAATGATGGACTTAAGGTTAGTTTTCTGGAAAGGCATCATATTAATCCTTAGTAAAGTCATCACGAGATTCTTTGCGCCATTGTGAGGTAGACCTAGTGGACCTTCCTTAGTAGGGTAAATGTGATTGGGTTATGAACTAGTTATTGAACCCTTTAATGTGAACCTTAATAATAATTACTCTATGATAACGAAGGCTAGCACCTAGTGAGTAAAGTAAGGGAAAGTAGTTCTACTTAAGTATTAGATTAGAATAGAAAGAAGCCCTTCATATTCCTTAACCATATGCCTACATGGGAACTGTCTAACTTCTACCATTGGCAAGTAGAACAACCTAATCGGAGTAGAATAGAACTCTAGAATCCATGTCTTGCTACCATGGTCTATGTGGGTTATCACCTATTCTAATCGTATGAAATACCTATTAGCATTTGAGGACTTTATGGAGTTTAGGTGGTGGAATTGGACGCTATCTAGGAATTGCACAATAGACTTTGATGGTGTTATGTGGAGTTCCTAGGTCTTTTCCAAGACCATTATTTGAATGCCCATTATGTGATGTATAGTCTTAATGAACTAATGACTTATGTTAAGGAGTATGTAAATAAATGAGTTCCTAATCTAAAGTGACTTAAGTATTCCTTAGCTAAAGTGTGGAGAGGGCATAAGGGATGATCTCTTCATGTCTTATCTTTGGAAGTCTTGAGGAAGACTCTAGTTAGGGAAGTTTGTTTATTTTGTGGAGACGATCTTAGACTTAGGTAATCTTAGAGACTATTTAGGTAATCTCGGAGAGGTTACTATGGACGTTATCTTCTTGATTTACTTAAGTAGGTCTTTTGATAGCCTTTGGTAAAAGAATGACATATCATATATGTGTTGGTGACTTAGTGAGAACAATTATATGTTAAGAAGTATATAGGATCTCCTATGTGTGTGTATGGGATTGTATGGGTGGTCTCTTCACTACTCACTCAAGTGATACTTAGAGTTCAACTTTAGTAGAAGAATCCTACCTTGATGTTTATGTTTGTTTTTAAGTATGTATGTGACTCATTAGAGGTAATCTTATGGATTGTTTAGGCACATCTATTGAGAAGGTGTGTGGGCGGTCTCTCTTTGTGTGACTTAAGTGAATATTAGGATGACTTTAAGTGAGGAAATTACATGCTAGAAGTATCTTAAATTAATCTAAATCGATTTATGATGTTATTATAATTAAAATATGGTTTTTAAATGAAAAATGCATATTTTCAATAAAGTCCGTTTAAATGATTTTTAAGCAGAAGCCATACATTGACATGTGGTTTTATTAACTCCACCCTTTTATACATCTCTATAGTTCTTGGTAGGTGAGGAGCTTTGAGAAGTGAAGACTTGGACATAGAAGATCGTTCAAGAGAAGTTGAAGTATGTCCTCACTTGACTCGAGAACATATATGAGTCTTTTATGTTTTCATTCAAAGTATTGTAATAGACTAAGTATATGTATATTTGTATTTTGAAGTATGGGCCGTGTCCCAAGTATTCTTGTGTCTTAAGATGATGAGATTTGAGACTTATTATTTCCTATTACTTTTATATGAAAGAGATATTGAAGACTATATTATGTTTTGTTAAAAGTTTTATTCCGCACTACTTTTCACTATGTATGTGCAATGAATGATATGAAAGGGCTTGTTTTAGACCTCCGAGGGGTCGACGATGTTGCTTACAATCAAATATTGTACCCTAACTTCTAGGGTGTGGTTTTTGGTTGTGACAATCTTGGTTTTAGAGTTTAGGTTGGTGAAAGTAGTATTAGGAATTAAGTAGTCTAATCAAGTCACGCCTAGTAGAGTCTTGATTATCGGTGTGAGTCGCAACACATCAATGGGAGAGAGGCTATAGGACGATAAAGTTTCCCTTCTTTTCTACTCCTATATTGTGCGGTAGAGTAAATGTTATGATTATCCTTCATATGAGTTTCCTTGAGTTTTCTAGGAGATGAATACTACAAGGATTACAACTAGAAGGTATGAAGATGAGAGGGTGAATGAGGAGGTTCCCCCTAAAGTTGAGCAAGTTGAGCAAGTTCCTCAAGGTGTCCAAGGAGTTCAAGGTGATCAAGATGCCCAAGTTCCTCCCCAAGGTGATCCTTTTCCCAATTTTGAAGGAGGTATTGAGGTTCCGGAGATTTCTAACAGGGAGAATAGAGAGGCTTTTATTGCTAAATCCCGAGCAGTGACTATGAAAGCTAATTAGAATATGATGCTTTGGATTGTTTAGAGCACTATGACATCCAGGTTGAGAGTTTTTGTGAGGATGAATCCTCCTATCTTTCTTGTCTCTAAGTTAAATAAGGATCCATAATATTTTCTTGATGGAGTGTATAATGTTTTGAGTGCTATGAGGGTTACATCTAGGGACAAGGCGGAGTTGGCTTCATAAAAATTGAGGGAAGTTTTTCAAATTTGGTACACTAAATTGAAGGATAATAGGCCAGAAGGATCAGGTCCTATTGAATGGAAAGAATATAAGGAAGCTTTTCTTGGTATGTATTTTCCTCGAGAGAGGAGAGAAATTAAGGTGGAGGAGATTACCGATCTCAAGCAAGGCAATATGAGTGTTGAGGAGTAATTTTTGAAATTCTCAACTTAGTCTAGGTATTTCCCTTTTTCATGTGTCGAATCCAAAAGATGAAATGAGTCGTTTTGTGACGTGGGTAGCCGTCTTAGTGGTGGAAGAATGTCGTACCGCTATGTTGCATGATGATATGCCCCTAGCTAGAATCATGGTGTATGCACAATCAATTGAAGATTCTAAGCTTAGGAGGAGGCTAGAAGTTTGAAAAGGAGTGGTGCTAGTGATCAAGATCAAACAAGGTTCAAGAAGAAGGTTCAATCTCAAGGAGAATCTAAGAGTGCAAAGTCCAAGGTTGAGAAGGGAGGTGGTTCAAAGGATGGCAAGCCAACTTGTGTAAAATGTGGAAAGCAACATTATGGTGAGTGTCTATTGGGTACCAGTGCTTTAGTTTTGGTCAATATGGGCACAAAATGAGAGATTGTACTATGATTGCGTCTAGAGGTAGAGAGGGTAAGCAATTTGCTCCTACTGTTCCCATAAATTATTCTTCAACAAAGAGGCATTTCTATATACTCCGTTCTAAGGTGGAGAAGCCGGATGAGAATGAGAGTGATGATTATGTTGGTATTTTCTATTTCTTTTTCAAAGATATGAGTTCCTTCTAAGTGGGGGAGTATGGCTTGTAGATAGGATAGAAGTCCTTGAATTTGTTGCTTGTGCATGGTTTTTAGGAGTTTGGTTGAAATTGGATTTCATTAAATTCTTGCATTGTGTGTGTTATGAAGTCATTATTCTGTTGTAACATGTGTTTATATTATGTTACTTTGCACATTAGCATGTTTATATCATGAATTGCATAGAATGTGGATTTTTTAAAATTTACTTAAAAAGTAATTGTTTCCTTAAAAACTGCATGGTGCCATATTTTTTAGAAAATGACAACTTGATTCGGTTGCCTTAAAATATTGTTATGTTGTTAGAAATTATGTATTAAGTATGATATTGAGCATAAAATTAGTTTTTACTATTTGGATTGACGAATTTGAATTTTGTAGCATATTGAGTTATAGAATTGTTTTCTAGTTTCTTTTTGTGTTGTGTCTCTTGACAATGTGAAGTTTATTTTTTCTTGTTTATTATGTGTTGTATGGAGTGGTTATTAGCTTCTAGAGGAGTCTCAAATCTTGGAAGTGTTTGGAGAGTGGCAAGTGTCGTTCGAGGACAAATGTTGTCCAAGTGGGGGAGAGAGTAAGACCCCGAAAATTAGATAGGTTAACTAGAGCCTAAAATGTTGGTATTTATGTTCTAAGGTCTTAATATGTCTAATAAATTGTTTAGAGGCAGTATCTAAAGCATTAAACGTGTTGGAAATCAAACATCAAGGGATGACTAAAACGTTTGACTTCTAAGTTACCTAAATGTCTAGAATGTGTTATGATGTGTTTACTTGTATTTCATGTTTTATATTTAATATAGCATGTATAGTCAGTGGTTCAAGTTTCATGATGTATGGAGGTTAAACGACCAAGAACGTCCAAGGTGTTCGAAAGATATGCTTTGAGTCGACCTTGTACGTCTAGGCGTGTTTTCTTGAGTTTTACATGTTTGTTTTGGATGAAATTAATGTGAGAGATGTGAAACTTATGGACGATCTTATTTGGTTTGTAAGCATCCGGAAAATTATATCAAAGGACCATCTAAGTGTCCTTGATGAAGGACCCAAAACTGTTGGCATGTCAGTCCCAAGCAGACCCCAAACGAGGGAGCAGTCGACGGCCAGTCGTGGCTGCGACGCCCAATCAAAGGTTTTCATCTATTGTTAATTAACCATGGGATGGAAAGAAAGCATTTCCAGCCACTGTAGTCAACAACGGAGGGCTATGATGCCGTGTCGTGGCTGTGACGGCCCGTCAAGGGCAGCTGTCGCACGCAACTGCCTTCCTGCATAGGCTGCTGCCAAGACAAGGGGTGAATTGGTAACTTCACCCCACTTATAAATTAAGTGTTAGACGGTTATTTAAGGTTTATTTGGGTATTTTAATTAAGTATATAAAGGGTAATCACATGAAAGACTTCATTCATCAAGATCTTAAACCCCAAAACACTTCGAAAATATCCGAGAACCTCCTTTAATGTCCAACATGAAGAGGCATCTTGGTGAGGGGGTTTTGTATCGAAATTCTTCGTCAAAGAGAACAGTTATCATCCTTGAGGTATATATTTTGATCATTCAAACTCGTTACATCAATGAGCCCCACTCTCAAGATGTTTTTCAAAGTTTTCTAATGTGAATTGTCCAATTTCATGATTCTACCATGGGTTCTTGCATAAATGGTTTCTAAACATTGAATTATTATCTTATTGATATTGTACTGATAATTTAAATCTAAATTACCTATGAACCCATGAATTTGGATGAACCCTAGTTTTTGACTATAATATGGGTTACTTGATATTAAGCTAATATTAATGAATTGTTATGTAGTTTCTGATGCGATTTCTATGATATAGGAATTGTATTCAATTGTTATCTAATTGATCTTATATTGTTAAACCTATATTGAATTGATAGATATTTCATTGGATTCTGTAAATATTGCTTGAATTTTTTGTTATGGTCATGGGTAAGGGCCTTGTGATGTTGAATTGGCCGATTTAGCATTGAATTGAAGCTTGAATAACGGAATGAAGGTATGCTTCCCAGATTTAATTAATTTGATATTAGTTATACTATGATTCTATTGTGGTTGGTATGGTCCACTTATGGACATGGGTAAGGGCCTTGTTATGTGTTTTACTTGCAATTGACGTGACTTTGTCGGCGTTACATTATGCAATAATATGAGCATGGCCTTATTGGAAACTACATTTAGTTATGTGGATATTTTGTAGTTTGATTATTTTAATCCTGACATTATATATCTACATGTGAAGTTATATAGTCATATATGTATTCTTCTAGTTATGTTGCCTTAAGTGATCATGTTAGACTATGACTTTGACAATATGTTATAGTGTAAGGTTAGGTCTTGGTTATTCCAAATTGACTTTATGAGTCTATGTAGAGTATATTAATGATGTTATGATGACATTTATGATTACTTGAAATGTTAAGTTGCTTTAGAGGTGTTTCTTGTATGACTTGTATTATGTGTTAAAAGTGAAGCATGTGATGTCTTGTCTTGATTGACCTATATCTCTTGCTTGAAGTATATATGATTATAAATATCTTGTGCCTTGATTTAGTGTTATGATCTCTTAGTCTTGAATGTATGAATTATATGTTACTTTAAATGATGTTATGAGAGTCTCTTATGTGAAAATCTTGACTTAGGGGTAAGGTTAAGATTGATTGAAGTGTAAGCTGTAATGGTATCCTTCAAAGTAAAGGAAAGATAGGCTTAATGTTAGTTGTCTTGAATGCCATCATATTAATCCGTAGGAAATACATCATGGGATTCTTGCCACCGTTTTGAGGTAGCCCTAGTGGACCTTCCTTGTTAAGGTAAATGTGATTGGGTTATGAACTAGTTATGGAACCCTTTTACGTGAACCTTAATGAGAATTACTCTATGAGAATGATGTCTAGCACCGAGTGAGTATGGTAAGGGAAAGTCTTTATAGTTATGATGAGACTAGAATACAATGAATCCCTTAATATTCATTAACCATATTCTTACATGGGATGTGCGTATGTTCTACCATTGGTAAGTAGAAAAACCTCATCGGAATAGGATAGAACTCAAGATTCCATGTCTTGCTACCATGGTCTATGTCAATTATTGCGTATTCTCATCATATAGAATACCTATTAGTATTTGAGAAGTTTATGGAGTTTAGGTGGTGGTATGGGACGCTATCGAGATATTACACAATAGACTTTGAAAGTGTTATGTGGAGTTTCTAGGTCTTATCAAAGACCATTATTTGAATGTCCTTTATGTAATGTATGAGTCTTAATGAACTAATGAACAAATTACTTCTATTAAGGAGTATGTAAATATATGAGTACCTAATCTAAAGTGACTTAAGGATTCCTTAGCTAAAGTGTGGAGAGGGAATAAGGGATGATGTATTCATGCCTTATCTTTGGAATTCTTAAGGATGACTCTAGTTACGGATGTTGTTTGTTTTGTGCACATGATATAATCCTTAGGTAGTCTTAAGAAATATTTAGGTAATGTCGAAGAGGTCACTATGAACTTTATCTTCTTTATTTTCTTATGTAGGTGTTTTGATAGCCTTTGGGAAGAGAATGCCATATCATCTATGTGTTGCTGACTTAGTAAGAATGATTATATTTTACGGAGTCTATAGAATCTCTTAGGTTTGTGTGTAATGGATTGTATGGGCAGTCGCTTCACAACTCACTCAATTGATATTTAGAGTTAATCTTTGGTAGAAGAATCTTACCTTGATGTTTATGTTTGTTTTGTAATCATTTATGTTAGTCATTATAGGTAATCTTAAGGGTTGTATAGGCGCATGCAAAGAGGGTGTGCGGGTGGTCTCTCTTTGTGTAACTTAAGTGAATCATAGGATATTTTAAGTGAGAAAATTACATGCTGGAAGTATTTTATGTGATTATAAATTGATTTATGATGTTATTATGATTAAATATGCTTTTTAAATGAAAATATGCATATTTCCAATATAGTCTTTTTACATGATTTTTATGCATAACCATAGTTAGTACATGTGGTTGTACTAACTCCATGATTTTATCTATGTATATAGTTCATGGCAGGTGAGGAGCTTTGAGAAGTGAAGACTTGAACTTAGAAGATCGTTCAAGAGAAGTAGAAGTATGTCCTTACTTTACTCGAGGGCATATATGAGTCTTTTATGTTTTCATTCAATGTATTGTAATAGACTAAGTATTTCTACATTCGTATTTTGAAGTATGGGCCGTCTCCCAAGCATTCTTGTGTCTTAAGATGATGAGATTTGAGACATAGTATTTCCTATTACTTTTATATGAAAGAGATTTCGAAGACTATATTATGTTTTGTGAAAATTTTTAATTCCAAACTACTTTTAATTATGTATATGCAAAGAATGATATGAAAGGGCTTGTCTTAGACCTCCGGGAGGTCGACGACACCAGTTAAAATCCAACATTGTACCCTAACTTATAGGGTGTGGTTTCAGTTCGTGACACTGACCAACCATAAAGTGTATATTAATAGTCTCTTACTTCAATGCTGGGAACTCAAACGACAGGGTATGACCTCCAGGCTTAAGGTGTTCAGCCATAACTTGTTGGCAATAGCACACTCTTCCAAAAACTTAGAAATATCTCACTTCATACCTTCCCCCAAAAGATCTACTTTAGATCATGATACAGCTTGGCGGAACTTGGTTGAATGGAATACATGGATCCATGAGCCTCTACAATAATATTAGGTCTCAGATTATCCATATTGGGCTCACACAAACTGTTTTCGTATCTAAGCGCACTCCCATAGGGAGAATCATTCATTCAGTTTACTCAACATTGAGTCTTTCAACTCCATGATTACTAGGTCGAGATGCTTCTTAGCTTTAACATCTACAACAAATGAGGATTCAGAACTAGAATGAACTGAAACACCCCTGTTGGTGTATCTACCAGTCGTACACCTAACCTAGCCAATTCATGGAACTCTTTAACTAGCTACTTCTTCTCATCATCAATATGAGACACACTTCCCATGCTTAATCAGCTCAAAGCACCGGCCACTACATTGGACTTACCTTGGTGATAGTGGACACTAAACTCATAATCCTTGAGAATCTCTATTAATTTTCTCTGATGAAGATTCAATTCTCTCTGTTTAAAAACATACTGAAGACTTTTATTGTTAGTAAATACATCAACATGTACACGATATAACTAATGTCTGCAAAGTTTTAACGCAAATACCACAACATCTAACTCAAGATCATACGCATAATTCTTCTCATGGGTTTTCAATTGTCTTGATGCATATGCAATAACCTTGCCATCCTGCATAATAACACATCCCAAACATACTCGGGAAGCATCACACTACTCCACATACCATTCACCACTCCTTAGCAATGTGAGAACTAGGCTGAAGTGAGTCGATCTTTGATCTCTTTGAATCTCTTTTCACAAGTTTTATACCACTCAAACTTCACCATTTCCTTTGTTAAGATTTTCAATGGAGCAGCTATAGCGGAAAAACCCTCAACAAACGTGGGATATTACTAGCCAAACTGAATAAACTCCAGATGTCTATAGGAGTGAGAGGTCTCAACCAATTCTTTACTGACTCAATCATTTTTGGATGAACCTCTACACCCTGGTCAGACACAACATGACCAAGGAAGGTCACTGCTCTCAGCAAAAACTCACATTTGCTCAATTTTGCATACAACTGATGTTCCCTCAGTACTTGCAATGTAATTCCCAAATATTGTTCATGCTCTTCTATGGTCTTAGTGTATATGAAGATGTCATCTATGAATACTATGACAAAATAATTAAGGTATTCATGGAAGACACTATTCATATGGTCGATAAACGCGTCTGGTGCATTAGTGAGACCAATTGACATGAAAAGAAACTCATAATGACCATACCTAGTACGGAAGGCAGTCTTCAATATGTCCTCTTTTCTAACTCTAAGCTTGTGATACCATGACTGAAGATCTATTTTAGTAAAGAAACTTGAACTTTAGAGCTGATCAAATAGGTCATCAATAATGGGAAGAGCATATTTGTTCTTTATTGTGACTTTGTTGAGTTGTCGATAATCGATACACATTTTAATAGTTTCATCCTTTTTCTTATCGAACAACACTGGCGCACCCCATGGGGATGTGCTCTTCATTATGAAGCCCTTATCAAGGAGATCTTTTTACTTCAACTTCAACTCTTTGAGTTCAGCTCGATCCATTCTATACGGAGGAATGAAAATTGACTTGGTGTTTGGATATAAGTCAACACTAAAGTCAATTTCGCATTTAGGAGTGATTCATTGTAAATCCTCAAGAAAGACATGTTAAAACTCATTCACTATAGATACAGAGTCTATGGAAGGAACTCCATGTTCTACGTCATTGACTCAAACTAAGTGGTACAAATACCCCTTATATAACATCTTATTGACTTTAAGATGGGAAACTATTTTGCCTGTTGGATTTGAACTACGCCCTTTCCATTCTAGCTCTAACTCATTATGAAATTGAAACTTTACTATCCTATTTCAACAGTCTATGGTAGCATAGAATTTATGGAGCCAATCCATACCCAAAATTATACCAAAGTCAAGCATGGTAAATTCAATTAGGTCAACATAGGTAACTTTATCAAAAACAGTTATTAGGAGATCTCTATATACTCTTTCAGCTCTAATGTTGTCTTATATGGGAGTACTAACTAGAAAATGTTCATGCAAGATCTAATGAAGCAAGTCAAATTTACTATCTACTAAAGGATTTAAAAAAGATATGGTGGATCCTGGATCTAATAATGCATACACAGGAAAAGGGATGAGATGCAAAGTACAAGTGACCACATCGGCTGACTTCTCCTGCTCCTCTGTTTCATTCAAAGCATAGAAGTTGTTCCTCTTGGAAGGTTTGGCTACAGTAGTAGGATTACGTCGAGGCTGAGAATCTTTCTTATCCGGTTTCTTTACATGTGGGCAGTCCCTAATTATATTACCACTCTTGCCACACCCATAGAGGCATTAGAACCTACCACGCGCTCACCCCTATTTAAACGGCTACACTTACCACACCACTTTTTGTCACGATGGGCATTTCTATCATTGCTCTTCTTGGGGAAAGACTTCCCACCGTTGGCATTTGTGTTCTTTTAAGGAGTAGGATTACCTGAGTGCTGGTGCCCCTTCTTGAACTTCGGTATGTACTAGACTCCAAACGTACTCCTACCAGTGCTAGAACTATCCTCATCCGAGGTCCCAGGCTTCTTGCCTTCTCGGCCTCTATTCTTCCGATGACTCTCCTCCACCTATTGTGAATGTAAAATAAACCTAGAAAGGTCCATGTTATCATCCAACATGGCTTCACGACATTCCTCCTCCAGATCATCCAATACAATAGTCACAAACCTGCTCATCTCATCCTTGCTACTGGACACCTGGGAAGAGGCATATTTGGAAAGCTTAACAAATTTCAAGGACTATTCCTTGACTTACATACCTCCCTCACGTAGGTTGATGAAATCCTTAACCTTATCCTCTCTCTACTCTCTGGTAAAGAACCTCTCCAATAATGCAGTCTTAAGAATGTCCCAAGTGATTAGGACTTCTCCTACTGCTCGTTAATCTACCTATATCTTTTAACATACCTGAGCAACATCCCTGAGCTAGTATACACCGACTCAGCCTTCCCCTTTTCATTAAAAACCATAGCACAGAGAATGTTGTGGACCTCGTGCACAAACTCTTGGGGATCCTTATTGGTTCTAGACCCGAAATATACTGGAGATTTATCCTGGCAAAATCTCTCAGTCTACTAGCCATGGTGCTAGAATGTGGGTTCTCCCTGGGAGCACCCTCTCAAGTTGCTTGGGCTCTGATAGCTTGTGCCTGAGCACTAATAGCTTGAGCCATCTGAAATAGTGTTTCTCTCACTTCTCCATCTGTTAATGCAGTGGGTTGACAGGCACTTGCACTCCAGCAGCTGAAGCTTGAGCAGGATCTTAATTTCCCCCAGCAACTGATTCTCCAACTCTCCTGCATGCATTTCTTCTTGTGTTCATTTTTCTACACGCACACACAAGAAGGAAGTTAGATGCTAGAATGACATAAAGTGTCAAAACTCTACACAACACGATAAAGAGTAGAAAAAGGGAAGATTCTTAACATCACTAAGTCTATAAGTCGTGGTTGTGGTGCACTTCACAACCATAAGCTAGAAACTAGGCAACGTGGTTGTTTTGCGCCATAGTTCCTAGGCAATTTAACCCCATGCTTTAATAACAAGTTTTTCACACCCGGGTCCTAGACCCTTGATGAGACCGGCATCGTTAACCATTAAGAGGTCGCAGACAAGGATCTATTAGCTTTCATCACAATCATATAGTTAATTTAACGGAAAATTTAAAAAAAATTCAATTTATCGAAGTGTACCTAGAATTCATATAATTCTTGCACAGGAGTGATATACTTACAACTCAAAATAAACAACCATCTAACAGATTTAACAATTGAAATGAAGAATTCATAATATCATTAATAGTTGCCAAACCAACCTTAATACAAACGCTTGAACAAATGTTTGATAGGAAATACTTGGGACAACATCCACTAGTTAATCTAATTTACTCAAGCTAGAGAATAAAGTGTAGGCATCCTCAAACTCACCTACCAAAGTCAAGAGGTACTAGTCAAAAGAGCTTCAACTGATCTTCAATCTTCTTCAAGGACATGCACCTATAAAAACAATAATTTATATGGGTTAGCACATACCTGTACTAAGTATGAGTGTATGCACATAAGCACATAAATACTATGAAGCATTAATGAAAGCTCTTCCTATAAAAACATGTCATTTTTTGAAAGTGAAATCACTTCACTTTCCTAATTCGTTATTTATGAATAATGCAATGAATATGACCTATTTTCATGCATATAAATAACACAACTCATTTTCTATATAAACATAATATCTTTGAATCATGAACATAATATTTAGAAAAACTCAAGCAAAATATAATATTTTTTCTCCCCTTAGTCCGAGAGCTCCTTCTCCCAGACTTAGTTTATTTTTCAGTCTTTTTTTCTTTTTGTTGTGTAGTTCAATGATCTCCTTTGGTCTTATTTTTACTTACCTGTTCAATGATTCATTTAAGTCCCATTTCTACAATAAATCAAGTAAGTAATCCAAAAGACTAAGAAAATGATATGACTACCCTATTCACAAGTTATTCTTTCGATTCTTGTTAAATTAGGCATGAAGTCTTTATAAGCCATCTTTATTAGCTATCCCATTATTTGATCATTTTAATAATATAATGATTATGGGGCATATATTCATAGTCCATTTGATGAGTTATTATGTTTTGCTCCCTTTATTTACATAAGCCAAGAACTGTTAAAACTTCATTAATATCAAACAGTGATGATTTCATATACTTATGATTTTGCTTACTTAGTTTACTTTGAACTTACATTTGTTCTTCTTTGGTCTCATGTTCACTTTGAAAATGCTAGGTTGACTTAGGATATTCTTATAAGACTTCCATTGGAATCTTTCTGTGCCATGACTAAGAATGACTTAAATCATTACTTATTCTAACCTCACCCTTTAGTCATCCTATACGAACACCCCTCATCTTCCTTGATCTTTCTTTATTTCTTTATTACTTTCTTAAATAAGTATTCAGCATTTAACCGACATAGATCATGTGATCTAACATGACATCCAGTGTCTTCCCAAAACTTAAAAGTGGTGGTTCACCAGCCAAATTGAAACTGAATACTCCCTAGCTTTCTTAGGTGGATCCACTAGCTAGTAACCTATGTTGGCGACATAGTTCAAAGACTAGAAGAATTTTGAGACCCTTATCCACCTTAATAGTAGTCTCATCTCATAAGGCTCACATGTGTTTTCACAAGCTCATTACTAGTCTATCGATACTTAACCTCAATTTATTATACTTTACAACTTTTAGAGTTGGCTCATACACTATGGAAGTTTTCTTCTAGTATGAGGTATGTGTAGATCAATGGATGCCTTGTCATTCCTTTCTATACTTGATGAATGTGAACTTAAATCTTACATTATCATTATGGTGTGAATGAGACTTGTCTCATGATTTCCAACACAATAGGTTATGAGTTCATTGATTTACATCTTGTCATGGCAATCTTTAACATGTATTGCCTTACAAAAACCATTGTAATTTACATTAGCCATAACATATTGGTATGACTTATTCATTGGCAAATTTATGACATATTTTGGAAATAATATTGCTGGCCAATTTATTATCATAAACCAACCTTTCACTAAACATTTTTCATTATATTATAACTATCCAAGTCAATTAACTTCATGTATATACAATCTCATAGTTTAAGCAAGCCAAATTTTAACCTTTGATTAGCTTATAAGTACAATTCAGTGTTGAGTTTGGCCAAGCTATAAAGTTTATTTGGCAGTCAAGATTCATTAACTATCTTTTATTCTCATTCTTATTTCATCATGGAAACATTGCATTCTAAAAACTTACAAACGTATCTACTATAAACTCACACTAGTTGATACCTTCATTCCTTTCAACTGTAAACTAAATTTGACAAATGACTTATAACAATTTCATCTTCTTGAACACAATTAGGCATTTCAACATATCGTATCTTATGTAAATGATACTCTATTCATATGGATCTAACCTATAGATATCTATCGACATTATCAAATCACAAAAACCCCCACATAATGATCAGTTAGCACCTCAAACCAACAACATGCTCGATATTTGCATTATACATACTACTAGAATCGGAAATAGGGATAACTAGGGAGATAAACATTCGATAATTTCATTTGTAAAAACCCTAGTTTTTATTTTCTTGAATTCAAAACGTTTGAAAAGACTCCTAGGGAAAATAATCAAGGAGAGATACTCATACTTTAGTGTAGAATTGAATTTACAAAGATCACCCTGTACTTTACATGAAAATCTTTAAGAATCGCCTTGAAATTGCTTATGGAGAAACAACGAGTACTTTTTTCTATTTTTCTTACTTTTATTCATTGTTTTTCAGTCGTCACTTTCTACTGGATAAACATGAGTCTAAGTCTTAGGAACTGAATATTGACTAATTCAACTTAAGCTAATTAACTTAATCAAATAAATCAATTAGCTAATTATCAAAACGCCCCTCCTAAATTGACTAAAATAAGAGAGCAGTTGACTTGGCCAAATTCTGAAAATTTTCTAAGGGTCTCGGGTTTGACCATGAATTCAAATTAATTAATTAAGTTTCTAATTTAATTAATTAAGTGACGTAGGGTAATTATTTATGTATCCCCAACTCACTAGGACCATAACCAACCCTTTTGGACCATCCTAGCTAATGTACTAGGATATTTTTTTAGTTAGCTACTCGGCTAGTGTCACCCGGTTAGGTATTAGTATTTCGGGCACACTACTTAGTTCATTTTAGTTAGTCCTAGGTTAGTTAGATAGTTAGGTAAGTTATTTAGATCCTAGGATTGTTCAGAAATCTCGGCCCTACGTTGCTTGACCGGATGTGTGCCGGCCCCCTAACCGCCTTAACAAAATCGGTTGGGCCTCGTCGCTTGGTCTCTCGGCTGGTAGCACATGTGTTGCCGTGCACTTTCCTATCTGTGCACTCTGTAGTTTCATTTGGAATGTTCATTTCTTGTCCCAAAGCTACTCATTATGTCTTTGAGCACTACTTAATCTACCTGATCATTTAAAATGATCATCTTCTATGGTGTATGCTAAGAAAACAAAAATTTTAGATTAGGGTCTTCATTGAAGGTACAATTCCTAAACAAGCTTGGATTGGAACATTTGAATATCATAGTGTATTTTAATTTATTTGTTAATACATAGAAATTGGATAACACCCTTAAGCCAATATTCTCTAACATTCCAAATATTACAATATTGGGCATGTGGATACCTATGTACCCCAATAAATATTCTCAAAACCTAATAGACTCTTCACTAGACAAGTACATTTTCTGGAATGCTATAGAATTAAAGGCCTAGGCCTATTCTTACCCTCCTCTGCCTTAATCCAATAGACCTCGATAACCACACTTGATAAAATGTAACCAAGAAAGGGCACCGATCTTAGCCAAAATTCACACTAACTATATTTAGCAAAAAGTTGATGTTCCTTGAGGACTTGCAATACTATCATCTAATGACCCAAGTGTTCATCCTCTCTCTTGTAATAAACAAAGATATTAGCAATAAATACAATTACAAATGATTCAAGATAATTCCGGAAGAACTTATTCATTTGGTAGACAAAAGTAATTGGGTATTAGTTAGAATGAAATACATAACTAGGAACTCATAATGACCATATCTTGTTCAGAAACACTTTTTAAGAATATCAACTCCTCTAACACTAAGTTGGTAATACCCCGACTTCAACTCTATCTTCGAAAAGTAACTCGCCCCTTGGAGTTGGTCAAACAAATCATCGATTCTAAGGAGAGGATAATTAATATTTATAGTGACCTTGTTAAATTTATAGTAGTCAATACACATTATAAGAGAACCATATTTCTTTTTAACAAATGATACCGAGCACCCCATGGAGATATGCTTGGTTGTATAATTTTCTTGTCAAGAAAATTCGTGAGTTGACCTTTTCATTCTTTAACTCAGTCGGAGCCATCAGATAATAAGGAATTGATATGGGTTGAGTATCCGGCAAAAAATCAATACAAAAATGTATTTCCCATTTAGGAGGAATTTGGGGTAAATCATTAGGGAATACTTCAAGAAAATTCTTCATCACGGGGACTGACACTAAAGTAGGAGCCTCCGACCCAAGGTCCTTGACCGTCACAATATGATAAAGACAACCCTTAGAAATCATCTTACAAGCTTTTAGAAATAAAATAATTGGACCTGTAGTTGTTGAGTTTCCCCCCTTCCATTCTAAAATGGGTTCATTAGGAAATTTGAATTTAACTACCCTGGTTCTACAATCAATTGAAACAAAAAAAGCATGTCACCAATCCATACCAAGTATGACATCAAAGTCCAACTGAAACACGCTCATAATTAAAAATGATGAACTAAAGTCTAACATGGGTTTTATGAGTTAATAACTTGTTAATAAAATGAATAATATCTTTCGCAGTATGTTTTAAAGAGTGTTGAAGTCAAACAGCAAGCAACGACCAACATATTCAGAAACTACTCTTTTGTGTGCTAGTGTTTCCTTGTTTGTTGTATGTGTTCTTGTGTGTTATTTGGAATCTAAAATATGTAGGGGTGACCCTAACAAATAGAGGGACATTTTTAGTTTCAAAACGTTCGGGTACAACTTCTCAAGGACTAACCAAAGGGTCCTTGAGGAAGACCCATACCTTGGCATAGGTTCTGCCAAGGCAGCTTGTGGACAGTACGTTGAGGGAGTGGCTCATCATACTCGAACTGATTCAAACCTCATCAAGGACCCTTCTATCCAAAAAATATTTCCCAAAAACATGAGAGAACACCTCCGCATCTCGGACTTGATCCCCGATGATAATTCTGAAAATAAAAGTTAAGTTTGACTTGATTAAAATGGTCCAATTAATGTAGAGGTGTTTTGGGTTTTTGGGTAGTGTATTATATATTGGTTTTGAGTCATTTTACACCCAATACCTCAATGAAAATCCCCAATACTCAATTAGCAATACAAAAAATAGAAGCCCTCCCTTCTCTCTTAATTCTGTCAATAGTCAAATCCTCCATTGAAGAACCTTCAATCTCAAAGGAATATCATCAATTATAAAAGGTTTTAAACATATATTTATTGTATAGGTCTTAAATAATATGGTGATTTCATCCTTTATTCTTTTCTGCTTCAAGAATCCACATTCAAAGTTTATCAAAAAATCTTATAAACCCTACTTTGAATTCTAAGCATATTCATACGTTAAAAAGTTTAAATTGGTGAATTATTAAAGGTTAATTGATGGTTTTATCATTAAAAACTCTATAAACCCATGTATTCCTTGAATTCATAATTTTTCTCAAAAGTGGGTATGTTTATTATGACCTAATTATGTTATATTCATTTTTAGATTGTTATGGGATATTGAATAATATGTTGCCTATTGATGGAATTGTTCATAAGTTGCTTTAGAGTATTGATATTTAATTTGTGCTAAGTTGAATTATAAATATGGATGAGTTGGGGGTCTTAGCCTTATGGGAATTGAAATTGGTAAATTCTCTTGTTGTACAGAGTTGTTGGAGATGTTAAGGAATGGTAATTGTGGCTATTAGAAGGTGGAAATTTAACTTAATTCCCTTATTTAATGTAGAATTTATATTGAATTTCTATTGGATGTTATGGTCCACTTATGGTTGTGGTTCTTAGTTGTTATAAATGTTATGATCATGGCTTTGTCGGAATTATTGTGTGAATTATAGTGTTTTCATGGAATGACTTATATGGGTGTAGAAAGTGAAGAACGATATTTTAACGACCCAAAGTTACCCACTGAAAGTTATTGACGTAGGAGACCCTGAGAAGTCCCACACAAGTCTCTCGTATCCATCATTGCATAATATACTGCGGAAAAAAGTATGAATTTAAAACATTCTTAACACACGAAGAATAGTTTCATAAAAATTCAAGCGGAAGACTTACAAAACCATCTAGGTGTACAATGTCTCATTACAACATCTAATACTTTGAATGTACAACATTGGAACTAATCCCATACAAGACTTTTCCAATAACTACAGTATACGCGTGCAATGTGTAAATAGCGTCTCATACCCCTACCCACACATTATAAAATAATCCAATAAGTAGATGTACATCCCACATGATGAGAATTGAAATTAATTGACTTAGAGCATACTAGTTAGGTACGGAATATGGAGTATAACCTACCTCGTGAAGGGTGTTCTACTTGCCAAGGGGTTTCTTTGTTCTCTAATCTCATCATAAGAAGAGTTAATCCGACAAACATATTCACTCAGTTCTTTTCCTTTGTTCTCATAGAGTAAGTTAGTTCACACAAATATATTTGAAAATGTATTCTTTGTTCTACCAACTAACAATACCCTTTTCCCCCAAGGATGGTCCCACTAGGTCTTCCAACTAAGGACTATTTGGATAAATCTTATGACTTCCTTAGAGATGGTTTCTACTGCTCTTTTCATTACCCTCAACGGCAAGTGTGATTGATTGTTAGAAGCACGACGTTCTGTCGAGGGTCTCCATTCCGTAATACTTAAACTTCATGGAATTTGGATACTAGGATTACTCTCTGATCATTGCGACGAACCAGTAGGATGGACCTTCATGGCTATGACGGTCCGTCGTTGACTTCCGTAATCCAACACTAAGTCAGACTTCCCCATCATCCATCAGCAGCTACACAATGATGCCACCTATGGACCGTCATAGGCTCGACGGACCGTCATAATCTCTGTAGGTGGTCTCTTTTGCATTTCTTCGCTAAAAAAATTCTGCGTTCATCTTTGTACAGATTTCATGCAAATAAGGAGAAACTTACACAAAAATCAATACAAAAAGGCTTTTGGACACACACTTAACTTAAGGAAAAAGCATTAAAAATACCGTGAAACCACGGTATATCAACACCCTCGACTTAAATTCGTTTTTTGTCTGCAAGCGATGCACTATAACTCACTACAAAATCTTTGTACAATAGTATCCATATTTTAGCTTTCGCAATCATTTATTTGGCTATTTATCCCGATCAATCTCGTCATGTTTATGCATGTTATCACTATTACTCTTGAATTATGTGGAATAGAACCATGACATAGACTCACCACGCACTGACAACAATCCTCTTCAATTTCTCACTGAGGTGCGTATATTTCCGGTATTGCAACTAGTGCCCTTACTTCAAAACAACATCCTCATTTTTCACACAATGATTTTAGTTTGAGTATAAGGATTACTTTTCAACACTCAGTATCAGAATATATTCACAACTCATTTATACATATTTCCATAAGCTTTCCCTTATTTTAACTGCTTAACGTTCGTCATACAACTCTTGGGATCATGATAGGACTTCCTTAGGTTGTAACATAGACTCAGGGTAAGGTAGGGTATATTTAGGTATATTTTAGTGACTTCCCCCCCCCCCTTGACATATCGGCTAAGCGTACCACTGTTTATATTTTTTTTCCCAATTTCTCATATTCTTTTACCTTTCTATTTTTTCAACTGGTTCTTAAGTCACTTTACTTATGTTCTTTTTCTCTCTTTATTCTTTCAACCCTACTTTCCAGAGCATTCCTCATAATATCCACCCTTAACACATGTCTTTGCCATAAGTGAAAGTACACAATACCCAAAGTTGGGTCAGAGCCACAAAAATATTGTTTACTGTGTTAGACCCCCTCAACTTATGCTTTTGGAATAATCTGAGGTGCACATGTCCAAGGAGGGACCTGTGCCAACACATTTTTCCTAGAAAAGATCAGTTGGGGTGAAAATGAAAGGTCTATTTTAAGCTCAAATCATTTGGATCAAAGAGGGATTAATTTCATTTGTTATTTTTTTTTGGGCTAAAAATCGGCTATATTGAACAAGGGCCTATGATCCTTTCCTAATTGTCTATTACAACTTACTTTTAGCAGGACTAATCAGGCAACTTCTAGCTTCGTACAAATAGTGGACTATTCAAATTTTCGTCGCACTCACTTGACATCTCATTACTCTACAAGATTATTAGATACCTAGTTTGAGTCTTAGAGTTAGGGTCATGCAGTGGTGTATCTCTATGTCATGCTTAGAACCACACATTTATCAATTACTATGCCTAGTAATGCATCATTTTCATTACATCAGAATATCATTTTTGTTTTAGCCATCATGCTTAAGGAGTTGTACTATGTACACCAGATATAGACGTGCCGGTTAAACAATAAAAATAATCAGTCTCTTAGGAAAAAGAACAAAGTCAAGAAAACCCCAAAATAGGATCGTGAATTGGGCTACTCCGACTTCACCCTAGAACTCACTTTCCACTTACCCCGCCCCCAAAAAAGATATATGCAATTGTCCCCAATGCATAAAAAATGAAGTACGAGAGTGGTAGGTAAAGCAAACCTGGGGCGAAAAGCGCCGATGATCAGCAAGTTGGTGGGTCCTGTTCCCCGGAACCCACTACCTACCTATGTAGTATAGACACCCTCAGTAGTGTCCTCATCAGCAACGGCACTATCACTACTGCCTCTCATAGTCTCCACGTCTCTGGAGCTAAATGCCCCAGCAGCTGACTCTACAACCCTGATTCGACACGCCTCATGATCAGCTAGCGAGGCTCTCCTCACAGCCTCCATCTCACGATGCTCCTTCTTTCATTCTCTAGCCTCATCCTCCTGTCGACTCTTGCGCCTCTGGCATGCTTTCGAGGGGAAGGTGGTGGAATCTCAAAAGTGGCGAATAAGTCAACCATCATTGTGTCCTTAGCAGGCTTGGCAAAAGGGGCCTCAGACTCAGGCACCCTAGCCTCTAGGATCATATCAGCATCCGCTCGCAGACTCTCAACCGCATCCTTAAGAGTCGACACGTCCAACAAAGGGGCTGGCCATGCTAGCACCCGCAACTCTAAAGCGTCCAAGCACTGATGCACCTCAGCGATCTTCCGCTCTATGTGCTGGACCATTTTACGCTCCAAGCGCTCCTCCGCCTCAGCAATAGGCTTCTTCATCCAAGGCTGTATGTGATACAGAAGTGTGCCCATTTGAGCCTCTTGTTTCTAGACCCTAGTAAATGGGACAAGAGCCAGGAAAGTGGTTGAGCGAGAGGAGCTAGGGGCAGTGCTTCTACCGGGGATAGACTCGACCGGGGTAGTGGAAATTACTTTGGAAGTAGCATGCGTAGCCGTTCGATCATGTGCTACCGTATTAGCCATATTTTCACCAAGTAGAGGCAACTCTTGATCGGGCCCTCTACGTGGAGCCAACTCATTGGACTTATTCCTGATGAGGCCGTTATTAACAGTTCCAAGCAAAATCTTGAGCTAATCAATTCATAAGGAAAATATCATGCACGAAAAAGGGTAAGTAGTTGTGACCTTGAAAGTCCTCTCGTGCATGACCGCCTATAGAAGCTAAGCGAAGTGCACCTAAAACCCGGCTATCATCGCCGCCATCAAAACAACATGATCCCATATGACTATATTATCAGTAGTCGTGGAGTAAAGGATATGGCGGACAATCAACCATAAGAACTTAGCCATGAAGGTCAAGTTAGCCTTCTTGATGGATCCCTTTGGCTCCATTACCTAGACAGCACCCCTCTCCATCAATAGAGAAGTGTAGGTCCATCAACCTCTTGGTGGTATCTCTCAGCGATGGCTCACGCAAGAATTGGCCATCTTTTACATTTTGCCACCGGTAGTCGAACTCAGCGGTGAGAGAGGTCCTGTTTGCATCAACATCCTCGCTGTACAGATACCGGCGGATGGCGGGCAGGGAGATGTCGACCTGTATGCTGCGTACTTGGACGTGCTCAAGTGGGGCCTGCTTGGCGGGGGCAACCCGCCTATCTATCTTTGATCGGAGAGTATCCACGTACGTGGAGTAAAAATTTCATACCAACTCCTCATTATAGCACCCTTATGAACAAGCGGTCCACTCTAGCCGGTGTCTGAAGAAGTGATTGTGGATCTTTGGCATGGTGAGGAGACTTCACGTAAGGACCCGCCTCGCAAGTGTAAGGGTCCGTGTCATGACTCATTTATCATTTAGAAACTTGGCATATGAATACACTTGGTATTGCCCGTCGACACACCAGCGGTTGGGCTGGAAGGCAACCAGGGTGAGAACACCACTCGGTGAGCCTGGAGTGGAATTAGGACTGTCAGCCTCATCAGATGAGGAAACCTGTGCAGCTGTGGCGGGTGCAGGGACTTTTGTGGACTTGTAGGCTTCCTCTAAAACAAAAATCCTAAGGAACCAGATGCTCCTTCTTCATGTGTAGCTCACCAGAAGGTGTGCCGGTCAGTGTGCGCTCGTCAAAAGACTGGGAGACAGTGACTACGCCGGACGCCACCTTTTTAGGCGTAGATCTGGTTGCACGTGCAGCTCGTGATGGAGTGGCAGTGCCTGGGGGAATGTACTCGGGATCATGCTCATCATCGGAGCCTATAACCAGTCTAGCAGACGGGGCGACAGACTTTGAACACACATGTGCGTACACTCGATACTATTTTGAGCCATTAGAAATAGTACCTGTAAAGAATCAATATTAGTACTAGAAGGAAAAAACAAGACAAGAAAAAATTACACAAAATAAATATAAGAGAAAAGTTGTAATGACATCTCTATAGTAAATTTGAACACGACAGACCAGGTGACGGCTCGTCGTGAGTACGACGGACCCTCATGGAGTCTGTAATGTCTTACTTCAACTATGGTTATGTGAAGACCCCTGAAGGAATGTATCTGACAGTTATGACCGATAAGCAGGACGGACCGTCGTGACAATAACTGTCCGTCGTCGATTTTCCCTCGTGGTGAACTTAGAAAAAGTATGGAGACCTTTAGGAGAGGGGTTTCTGACCGTCCTGATGGTTGTGCACGACGGACCGTCTTGGGTATGACGGTCCATTGTAGATGTCGGTCAGAGGACACTTGGAAAAAATATGGAGACCCTTAGGACAAGGGTCTCTAACAACTATGACGGTTGTGCAGGACGGACCTTTGGAGGTATAACGATCCATCGTCGATGTCCGTCAGAGGACACTTGGAAAAAAATGGAGACCCTTAGTACGAGGGTCTCTTACAACCATGACGGTTGTGTGGGACGGACCGTCGTGTTAATTACGGTCCGTCTGAGATGTCCGTTAGAGGACGCTTAAAAAAGTTGGAGAGACCCTTAGGAGAGGGGTCTCTAACCGTCATGACGGTTGTACGTAACAGGTCATCGTGGGTATGATGGTCCGTCTTAGATATCCATTAGAGGACACTTCGAAAAAGTTTGAGACCCTTAGGAATAGGGTCTATGAAAACCAGAACGGTTGTACAGGACGGACCGTCGTGGGAATGACGGTCCATCGCATGTGTGTGTTGGTGCACACTTACAGAAAACAAACAATGAGGTGTTGGAACAGACCCTATGATAGTCCGTCGTGGGTACTACGGTCTGTCATCGAGGTCTCGTTCTCTCATTAAGTAACAGAAGTGAGGATGTCACAATCATCACCTGTTACTCAAATGGAATACTTAGTTTTAACCTACATGTTTCTAACGCAAATACCTAGTAATCTAGCAGTGCTAAAGTACCAATTTCTCGGGTTTTCACAAGGCAATTGAGGATTCTCAACCTATGTCAGACAAAATTAGATCAAAGTATGAAGACCCACCAAAGAGAAATAGACCAATACTAATTAAAAACAAAAATGCAATGTAAATGGGTAGATATCAGAGACACATACCAAAGAAGAGGCACTTGTTGATCAACAGCAGAACCACAACAGCAGACTGCGACTAGTAGAAAGGAGATTACCGGAATTGTGGATTTGGGGAAGTAATCAGCTGATAGAGAAGAAAGGTAGAAAGTTGGAAGTTTTAAATGGAGGGAAATGGGGGAAAGAGGGAAGGAAAATAGTTGAAATGAAGGGGTGGGGTTTTTTAAATGTTGACAATTTTTAAAATACCCCAGCCGGGTCTGTCGGGTGTGCTAGTTAATAACGCAACGAGTCCCCGACGACAGTCCGTCGCAGATGCGACGGTCCAATATGGATTCTGTCGCTTGTACCCTAGTTTTGAAAGTAAATGAAAGACATGCCAGGCACGACAGATTCATGCGACGGTACGTCGCATGCGTGATTATGCGTCGATGTATTTGTCAGTGACTATTGCGGAGTGATTTTATGCAGTATTTCTCGGTGATATGCCAGCAAATTTAAAACCCATTAGTAGAACATGGTACCATTACTAGAAAAAAATCTATAAGTATTGGGTTGCCTCCCAACCAGCGCCTGATTTAATGTCGCGGCTCAACTGAAGACACTTGATTACTTAGACTTCATCAAGATGGTATGCCTCGATAACTTCATTCGTTGATTCAGCATGCTTGAAATAGATTTGTTTTCTTTGTCCATTTACCTTAAACCACACACCCTCCTGGTTTTCAAACTCAACTGCTTAATGAGGGAATAGTTGGGTAACCAAATAAGGGCCAGTCCATTTGGACTTGAGCTGGTGCGGAAACAAGGGTGACCTAGAATTGTATAAAAGTACCAAATCCCTAACCATAAAATCTCGTTTTTCAATTTTTAGGTCATGGTACTTCTTTATCTTCTATTTGTAGGATATAGCAAATACTGGTTGGAGCTCCCCACTCTGCCTCACGAACCTACAAATGTTGAAGGTCGCTTCTTCATTGGTCAACTAAAATTTCATCTGCCCCTTTTCATATCAACCAAGGCTCTACCGGTAGCAAGGAATGTCCTCCCATGAATAATAGTCACTTCAAAAAATCGACTTCACAATCAAGAATAACAAAATGCCAGATATATTAACGACTCCACTTTTCCTAGCACATTGTGGAGTATCCCTATAGGCCTTTTTATTGTTCGATCGGCCATTAGTAGCCGCATCACAGTGAGATTTGGATCACCAAAACCCAAATTCTTGTAAATTGAGAGGGGCATGATATTTATGATTGGCCCAAGATCACATAATGCTTTAGCAAAATGTAATGATCTGATTGTACAAGGAATAGTGAACGCACCCAAATCTTCTTTCTTTGGTACTAGAGGTCTTGTAGCCATAGCACTACAATGTTGCATTCTATCATCATCCTAAAAAGTGACCGATCTTTTCTTTGTAATTAGATCTTTCATAAACTTGGCATAACTGGGCATTTGTTCTATATCTTCTACCAAAGAGACATTGATGGAAAACTACTTCAACATTGTCATAAAATGCCGAGATTTACCATCTTTGGTCTTTTTCACTAATATTTGAGGAAAGGGATGGGGGAACTAGGCATGGGAGCTACCTTTATAGGAACTTCAGCATCTTTTCCAGTGTTATCTTTTACTTCACCACTAACCTCTACCACTTTATCATTATCTTTTATCACCTTTTCCTAATTAGAGGTCATAGGTGGATCAATGGTTTGCTTACAACCCCAAGTAGTGATTGTCATATAGTGTCCATCATTTTTCAGATTTTGGACAGTGTTGCTAGGAGTAGTTAACGGTTGTCGTCTATTCACGGTCGCAGATAATTGGGCAATTTGCAACTCAAGCTGCTTAATAGATATTGCATGTGTATCGACTTTCTTCCCAATACTCGCTAAACCACTCTTTAACTCTTTAATGTGCTCATACCTAGCATCGAACCTGTTCATCATTTTTTGCAACATATCCTCAACTCGCACCATACTATCTCCACCATCCCTAGGAGTAATTTCACGATTTTGAGGAGGGACATAAGTCCCATTCCTATTATTTCTGTTATTATAGTTACCCCTGTTGAAGTTATTGTCGCGGTTGTAGTTTCCATCTCGGAAATAATGACCCTCACGTTTATAGTTATAGATCTGATCTTGGTTTCCTTTACCTAGGCACCAGTTCTCCTAATTTGAGCCTTGGTCACTCGGTCGGAAACCCCCCGTATGCTCATTTACCGCATGTGAATTCTCCATATAATAGCATTCATTATTTGGTGGTGGTGGTTTAGACAAATAGTTAACTGCATTTATCTTTTCTAAACCCAAGTGACATATTTTAACACCAACCCAAGATCAGTTCTCATCAGAGCCATCTCTTCATGAATCTCATCTGTGGTTGGGTTGTGAGTGGTTGCATTGCGAAGGTATTTCTCCCAGTATTTGAATTCCTAGTAGTCCAAGCTTTATTATTCCAGGAGATTTTCTCTAACTTTTTGGCAATCTCAACATAAGGACACTCCCAGTAAGAACCACATGCTATAGTATCCAATACCGCTTTATTATTATCATCATGTCCCCGATAGAAGTATTTCTTTAGTGACTCATCATTTATGCGATGATTGGGAACACTTCTCAAAAATGAAGGGAATCTATCCGAAGAATTCCTAACTGACTCTCCTATTAGTGCCACAAAGTTTTTCACTCTTTCTTTATGGTTTAGTTTCTTGGGGACCGGGTAGTAATGTTCTAAGAAAACGTCCCTTATTCGGTTCAAAGTGAAAATTGAGTTATAAGGGAGGTCACTCAACCAAATAGTAGCCTCTCCCGTCAGTGAGAAAGGAAATACTCTTAGCCCGATTACATCGAAATCCAAATCAGGCCTCCCTAGAGAACTTTTACACGCTGCCTTTACCTTAGCTATATGGGCATGTGGGTACTCAGAAAGTAGTCATGAAAACAAATCTCTAGCAGTGAGCATTTGCATTCAGACTACTAGTTACCACAAAGGTGTGGCCTTGTGGTAGAAGGGGCAAGACAAGTGGCCCATCAGAGTCTTCAATATTATCATAACCTATGTAGTATTCTTGAGGGCGTGGAGCAGGATTTTGTCCCCTTTGTTGATTTTCTCCCGGATCATCGGGTAACAACTCACCATGAACTTCAACAGGAGCTTGGATGTTCTGGTTTGGATCATCATCGTTAATACCCATGTTTTGATTCATATTGCGTAATTTATGCTATAATTCATTATCGTAGGGAAACAAGGGTTCTCTTCCTCTCCCTGTATTTGGCATACAACGAAGATAGTTCTGCAAGAATCAAACTAATTAAAAAAATAAAATTAAGAAAATATCGACTAAACTTAAGTATTAAGTTTAAAATAATCTAAAAGTTACTTTCCCCGGCAGCGGCGCCAAAATTTGATACGCTCAAACTTACTTCTCAAATAAGAAGTAAAGTGGTCGTAACAAGTAAACAACCCAACAAATGAGACTGCTATCGTTCCTACGAGGAAAATAGTTCAGACTTAACTTTAATATATTATTATTATTTTTTAGTCAATTATTTCCTTAGGAAAAAAAGCCAATAAAATGGGGGGTTTTATTTCTAAATTAATGGAAATAACTTACAAAATTAAAGTAAACAACAAACAAATACAGATCTTGGATTTTAATCAATTACTAAATGTAACTAGGGTTTAAGTGTTCCCCACATGTTCCTAATTTGATAATTCTAACTATAACAATTATTTCCTAGTATCTTGCATGCAAATTGATAAGTTATGTATTTCTAAATCTTTGGTCCGGAATCTAGAGAATTTCACTCCGCACCTTGGTACGACTACGTGTGTTGTTATACTAACCCTTACTTTTACCTCATATTAAGCACTGTATTCGATATTTGACTAAGTTATTACCTTTTAACAATCGACCCTAGCCTATTATATAGTATACACAAAATCTATGTTGATAACTCTTTTTCTATTATCTACCTCCTTTGTTTAGCAAGTAGCAATAAGGCGAGTTCTAACGTTGGACATCCCTTAAAAAGACTTCTAAATGAAAGAATTATAAATGAATGCAAGACACTAATCTGGAATTGTTATTTTAGTTAGATTTTACCTCATTTTCGCCCATGGTTCCCACAACCATAGTAATGGATTTTAGTTACCCATAGTCATAATCACAATATTCATATATTTAATATAAGAATTCATGCACTTAATTTAATGAGAAAGAATAAAATCCATAAATTCATTTGATTAATCTACAAAATCACCAACAATCAATTCCATAAAAAGTGTAACAATCAAAAAGTATAATATCAAAGAGTCTACTAAGCCAGAATCTAACCCCAAAAACGAGGTTTTTCAAACTATTTATAGTAAAAACAAAACCTAATGAAAGAAGGATTCTAATTACTGAAAATCTGTCAAAACGCAGCTGGGTAAACGGACCTCGTGATGGACCGTCGTTGTCACGACGGGACGTCATTGCCTCTATCGTCTATAGCTCATAAATTCTTCTGCTGCTCTCTTATTAACCTCAACGGCAGGTGCGACAGACCGTTCCAAGCACGACGGTTCGTCAAGGGTCTCTATTCCATAATACTTTAACTTCTTGGAATTTGGGTTTTGGGACTACTCTCTGATCATTGAGACAAACCAGCAAGATGGACCATTGTTGCTATGATAGTTCGTCGTCGAATTCTGTAATCCCACACTAAGTAAGACTTCCCCATTTTTCTTCAGCAACTACACAACGATGCCACCTAAGGACCATCACAGGCTCGACGGACCGTCATAAGATCCGTAGGTCATCTTCTGCATTTCTTTGCTCAAAAACTACCGCGTTCATCTTCGGAAAGATTTCTTGCAAATAAAGAGAAACTTACATAAAAGTCAATACAAAAAGCCTTTTGGACACACACTAAACTTAAGGAAAAAACATTAAAAATACCGGAAACCACGATATATCAACGTTCGATTAAACTTTTTTCGTATTCAAAGTTTCACATTCATAAACTTCTTTACATATTCAAGTTCCTATATTAGTCATCCGTACAAGGCCACCATCTTAGGTCTACCGATGCTAGACTTTCATTCACATACATGACAAAGGTGTCTAAGACTGCCAAGTCAAGAGATCACATATTCACATAACTTTCATGTATCAATAAGTTGGACTTAGGTCAACCAAATAATGACACAATATTGATCATATCACTTATTTAATATTTTTCAAGTACCAAGTAGGGAAAATAAGTCTACCACAAAAGAAACAACATTATCACATAAAACACTTCTTAATCGTCCATCATCATATATCATTAATTATTGAAGAATCATAACATTAGCAATCAAACAAGATGATATAAACATTACATAAGTACTTTACTTCATAACTTCACATCATACAAGATCACACATTTATCACATCATAACATCACTTTACCTATTTATATATGCCATAACATCTTCTACATGATCAAGATTACTTTACATAATATATCTTCACATTATACCTTCACATTACCCTAACATGGTACTACTCCAATTTACATAATAATATCGAAAAGGAAATGATCATTACATATTGAACACATAAGCAACACCACCATAGGTAGACCATACCAATAACTAACAATTCTATATCAATTCTACATTAACTAAAGGAATTAGGTCAATGTACATTCTAACAATAGCAAAGATCATCATTTATTAGCATCTCCAACAACTAATAACATAATAACATAATTCATCATAGAAATCAACATCTCAACATATTTCAAACTCAATTCTACTATCATTAGATCATAAGCAATTAACTCACTTTATAGCAAAATTTAGAGATTCGAGAAGATCAAGGGTTCATGGAGATTTTCATTTGAAAACATAAATTATACATCAATAACATCATATCTCGTTGTTTGAAAACATTCCATACAAGAACCCATGACTTAGAGTTAATGTTGGAATTTATCATAAATGTTGAAATCTTTGAAATTAATTTGAAATAGTCTCTAAGATGATATCTATCCTTAGATAAAGAACTCCCATACCTTATTAGAACAACTCCAAACAGAATTGAAGAGAAAGTCATTGTAAATCCACCATCCAAGCTCCATCATTACCTTGAACTTCTATTGAGTTTTTTGGAGAAAACTTTTGAAGGGAAGGGTTTTGTTTAGATGTTAGGGCCTAAATGAGAGTTAAATAATTTAATACTATTAAAATACCCATTGATACCTAAAACAACTTTCCTCACAATTTACAACACTTGGGGTATGTTTACCACTTCACCCGTAACCAAGCAATGTTGCTGACAGATTGAAAACCACCAAATGACGCCCTCTAACGACAGACATTCATTTAATCGGTGTCACATTGATGAGGCTCTTGATTTTGGTATGATGATCAAGAATAGACATATCTGCATGTTCAATTGACGCTCCAATTCGATGAGCCATCATTTGAACGACTGGCCGTCGTGTGAGTCGTTGTTTGACAATACATGGAGTCTTCCTTCTAGCTTCTAGGATTTGAGTTGGGGTCCTCCTTTAGGTCCCCTCGTGGGTCCTACGTTGATTCGTGTTTGGACGTTTAGCCCCTAAAAATTATTATCTAGGTATTAGGGTCCTCTCCTACAAATTTATACACCGAATCACTCACGAAACATGCAAAGACGCACTAGAACACATGCAAGCACCTAAGTGACTTGTCATGGAACGTCTTGGTCGTTCCTTGACGTCTGATTTCAAACTTAACCGGACTGACTTCAAAACTAATATACACATTAATTAAGCTAGTTAACATCCCTTAAAGAAAAAGTGAATCTCTAGTTAAACCTTGTTCATTTTTAGGGTCATTACATTCTCCCCAACATAGGAACATTCATCGTTGAATAAACTTTGCAACTAAAGGAATGCCGACCAAAGAAAACAGCCCACATACAATCATATAGTATCATAAACCATCACATAGTTAGGAGGAACATTACACAACGTAAAAGGACATCAAACCACTTCATGCAATTCTAGAAAATAGAACTACATCTATCAAATTATTTGCATCTTTCTTTACCATTTCTCATTCTATTGGAGGAGCTTCCTTCTTCAAGTTACATCACGCTCATTTGAACATCATATAGCACATCATGAAAGTTCTCATCAAATCATAATCATGCAATATTTTCAATAAGGCACTTTTAAGTAATTTCCCCATATAGGTTCAACATGCAACTTTTCAATAAGAAAATTGGCATGCTCAACAAATCATACTCATATAACCATTTAGATATTGTCACTATTTCACCTCATGAAGCAAATAGACAATATACTCTAATTTCACATAAGCATGAGGAAATACCATGCATGAAAACTAATTTTCTCATTTAATAAGGATTCAACTAAAACATGCATATCATAAGGAGAATATTTGGAAACTCATTTTTCACAAAAGACTCCAACAAAACGAAACAACTAGAAACTCTTAGTTTTAGGCTTGAATAAGCATATAAGAAAAATGATAAGGATATCTCACTCCCAAATCCCTTAATAGTCACCATACTCCTTCACTTGGGAGACACCCATCTAAGGTCAACATAAACATACTATAAGAATCTCCCTTAATTAACCTTCAACCTTACAAACAAAGTCGAATTCTACCAACGATACTCGCCATATTAAGGTAACTCATCTAACTTAGGGTCATACACATAACTTTCCATATCACATCAAACAAGTCACAGATAATCTATTTTTGTATCCCTCAACCCAATAATCTCAAAGACCACTCTCTATAAACCATCATAGAAGGAACAAGGGAAAGACACCACATAACAAAGAACTTAGGAATCATTCGAAGAATGAATAATTTTTACTTTCTAAGCACCCAATATCCTCCTATAAATTTTGTAGCGCACTTCACATTATGAAAAGGTCTACTAGATGTGGTTTTTGAGAAAATCTATGACACTCCAAAACCCAGCTCTGATACCAACTTTGTAATAACCAATAGGTAACCCTAGAAGTTACCGACATATGACACCCTGAGAATTCCCACACAATCCTTTCATATCAATCATTGCATAATATACTTCAGAAATAAGTAAGAATTTAAAACATTCATCATACACGAAGAATACTTTCATTAATACGCAAGCGAAGACATCTAAATCCATCTACCTTTACAATGTCTCATCAAACCATCTAATACTTTGAATGTCCAACATTGGGACTAAGTCCATAAAATAGTTAAAATAAAGACTACAGACCTAAAAGGAACATGTGGTTCTTGTCCTCGAATCTTTGAGGACTTACCAATACTTCATCTTCATCCCTTAGAAACTTATCTATCATTCATGGCATATCGAGACTTCAAATTTTCTAAGCTTTAGTCAAAAGGGGAAAATAAAGGGTTCGCACATTGAATGCAATAAGTATGGAAGACATCCAAAAACCATGAAAAAGTAACATTAGTATAGATACATGCTTTTATCACATTTTGATAAAAATCATCATAATAAGAGTGTAAGACACATAATACAACTTAAGAACTACATATTATACATATTCAAGGAACATGAATAACATGATCATATGTTTCTTTATAGTAATGATATCTATCTTGGTTTATGTTGAATTATTCATATGGATTAGTTAGGGGTCTTAGACTTATGGGCATTGTAATTGGTAAATTCTCTTGTTGTGTGGAGTTGTTAAAGATGTTAATGAATGGTGATTGTGTATATTGGAAGGTGGTAAGTTTATGTAATTTCTTTATTTAACTTAGATTGATATTGAATCGCTATCGATTGATATGATCCACTTATGTTGATGGTGCTTAATTATTATAAATATTATGAACATGTCCTTGTTAGTATTATTATGTGAATTGTAGTGTTATCATGTTATGGATTTTATGGGTGTATAAAGTGAAGTATGATATGGAATAGTTGAATTTACTTTTTTGATCTCTATATGATCACGTATGGGTTCTATAATGATACGATTTAAAGTATCTCTTCTCTAAATGTTGATATATGATGATGGAGGACTAAGAAGAGTCTTTATTGAATGATGTTGTATCTTGTGTTCGTAGACATAGTTGTCTACACCTTGTACTTGAATTGTATTGAATGAGTATGAGAATGAAAGTCTAGGAACATTATACTTAAAGTAGGTACCCTTCTATGAAAGACTAATGTTAAACCTTGAATATGAAAAGAATGTTAAGAATATGAAACCTTGAATAAGAAAAGAAGGATAATAAATATGACTTGAAGTGGTAGATTGGTATACTCAAATTAGACCTCCCTAGAGTAGTATATGCGGTCATATCAAGTAAAGAACCCATCTATTAGGTTGGGGTCGATCCCACCAGGAAAATGGTTTAGACTTTACTTCAATGTACATTAACTTCTATTTAGTCAAGTTCTTTACGAAAATATGTAATTAAAAGGGGGGTTCTTAAACAAACTTTTTTAATATCTCTAATTAAAACAATTAAGAGGAGCAAATATTTAGGTTTTATCATGTTGTGGGAGAAACTAGGGTGTATGTGTTCCTCATAGGTTCATAACGCCGTATTCCTAGCAATAACAATTTTTCCCTATTGTTTTTCATGTAAAGTGATAAGTTAGATATCTCTAAATCCTTGCTCTGGCATTAAGAGAATTTCACCCCATTCCTTGGTCTGTCTATGTGTGTATAAGCTACTAACCCTTACCTTTTCTTCATATTAAGCATCATATTCGATATATGGCTTAGTTATTACTTCGCACCAATTGAGACTAGCCTATTAGATAGTATTCCACTAAATCAATGTTGATAATTCTTTTCTTATTGCTACCTCCTTGGTTCAACAGGTATAAACAAGGCTAGTTCTAACACGTGCAATCGTTTAAAAGTTTTTTAAATTAATGAATTTTCAATACATGCAATAACCTATTTGAGAGTTGTTATTAAACTAAGTTTACTTTATTAATCACCCATGGTTCCCACAACCCTAGTTTTAAATTTAGTTAACCATTCATATTAGAACACAATTGATAGTTGTTAAACAATAAAATATGAACTTATTTTGACAATTCGAAGAAAATCCAGAAAACCAACTTGAAATAACAATATAACACTTGAAAACCAAATCCAAAAATTGAATTATTGCTAAAAGTTGCAAAACCCAATCTCCAAACACAAACTAAGAACAATAATAATAATGTCTAACCCAAAAATTTAAAACGTATTTATTGAAAATTTTGTCCTAAATTAAAAAGAATTAAAATAAGGAAACTCATCCACAATTGTGTCTGTTATCGACGACCCCCACAGATGGACCATCGATTGCCTCCGTGAGTCAAGACTTAGAATCATTTTTTGTCCTTCAGATTGCATCATCTCTGAATCATTCAACGGACCAACAACATGGTCAGTCGGTGATTTCCATTGCTCCAACCTTAGAATTTTACTGATTTTGGGTACTTGGACTATATTTGATCTCATCGACGATTCAACAGAACGTTCCGTCGATCAATTGACAAACCATTGATCCTCTATGTAGTCCAACACTTTGTCAGATTTCCCCGAGTTTCTCCATTTGCTTGAACTTCAATTGACGGTCACCACCTACGGACCGTCGATGGAATTACGAACTGTCGATAGCCTTTGTGGGTCGCTTCTTCACTTTATTTTAGCATCCTTCTGCATTTTATTTCTGGAAATATTTCTTGCAAAACGAACATAAAGACATGTTAAAACTATTACAAAAAAGGTCGTAGACTCACACAACTCTTAAGGAAAAAGCATTGAAAATACCTTGAAACCATGGTACATCAACACCCTCAACTCAAATTTATGTTTCTCCTCAAGCGACGCATTATGACTCAAAACAACACTTTTTCCAAAAGTATACTCTTTTAAGCTTTCGCAATCACATGGTTTTCTATCCCAACTTTTTCTTTGCTTTAGTGCATGCTTACACTCTTAGGTTTGACAATATAACTTATGTGGATTAGACTATGACACAAACTCACCATGCACCGATACCCTTACTATTTTTCCTCTCACAAAGGTACCACCTTTGCGATATTGCAACTAGTGCCCTCACTTCAAAAGAGATTCTCCTTTTTTGCATAGTGATTTTAACTTTGCATACAAGGATCTATATTCCGCACTCACACTCAAAAACAAGTTCATACATAGCTAGTACTTGTCGCCATAGGCTTGCCCTTATTTTCAGCACTTAAGTTTACCACACTAGACTTCTAGGATAATGATAGGACTTTCTTGGGTAGTAATGTAGGTTCAGGGTAAGTATGGTACATACATGTATATTTTAGAGACTTTTTCGTCTTCGACATTACTAATATGCTTCTAACCTCTTTCATTGTCTTTTATGGCCTATTTTTGTCCTCTTTTCATCTTTGTCTAGCTTTTCATTTTTCTCTACTTTTCCATTTAAACTCTTTTTTTTCTTTCAATCGATAATTTCACCGAGTCATGTATTTTGTTCACTTTCTCTTTTCTTTTTCACATTAAGCTCGTTCATACCAAATTTCAGGTAATCACTCATAATAGCCACCCTCAACTAATTGTTTTGCCATGAGAAGAGGTACACATTACCAAAGGTTGGTTCAGAGCCAAGACGAGGTTTGTTTTTGTATTAGCCACCCTCTAGATAGGCTTTTGGACTATGTCAAGATGCACATGTCCAAGGATGGATCAGGGCCAACACATTAAACCCAGGAAAGGTGAGTTTGTGAAGAAAACAGAGGTCTATTATAGGCTCAACATATTTGGATCTAAAAGAGATAAAACTTTCGTTTGGTTCAGTTTATTTTAGGCTAGACGTTTGCTATTATTCGAACAAGGTCCTTTAAACCTTTCCTAGTCGTCTAACACAGATTAATTTTGCAGGACCAACTAGGCAAGTTCTAGTTCGGAACCAAAAGTTTAACACTCAAACTCCTCACAGACTCTTGACACTTCATTACCCTATCAGATTTCCCAATTTAATTGTTAGTTAGAGGGTCATGTAGCGGGTGACTGTCTATGTCATGATTAGAGCCAACACATTCAACTGATTTTCACCAATTCATGCAATCATTTTCTTAGGATGGGATATAATTCATACTAAGGCATCATGCTTCATATTTCATGCTTTTATACTTTGTACAATTTACGATATGTCGGTTCAACAGTAAACTAATCAGTCTTTTGGGGAAAAAGAATACATGCAACAAATCCCCAAAGAGAGGATCGTGAGTTGGCCTACTTAGACATTACCCTAACACTCAGTTTCTATTTACCCCACCCCCAACAAAATAGCATGAAACTATCCCCAATGCATAAGAAATATAAATACAGGGTGGTAGGTGAAGAAAATGTGAGGCTCATAGCGCTGATGATCAACAAGTAGAAGGTTAGGTTTCCCAGAACTCACAACATCCGTAGTAGCCACCATCAACAGTGCCTATAGAAATCCTGGCACCATTAGTAATGCTCCTTTAACCAGCCTCTGGTCTGGAACTAGATGCTCCAGCAACTATCTCTTGAGCACTCATCTAGGGTTTCCTCATCAATCAAAAAATCTCTTTTTCAGCCTTATGGTCCATCCACTACTTCTTCCTCGCATGGTCATTTTCTTCCTCAGTAGTGCGGCTAGAACGATACTTGTTGGCAGGACCACGTGGCTCAGTTAGCAGCTCAGTATGGACTGTGAATAGTGTAGCAAGCAGAGTGTCCTCCGCTAGCTTCAAGAGTGAAGTCTTAGGCTCAGTTTCGTACATCTACACAATGCAATATATATACATGCACGCAAACTCGCAATAACCTCCTAAAGATTAGTCAAGTCGATGGTGGAGGCTCGGCTTGAAAGAACCCACAACTCAATTGCATCAAGCCACTGGTGAACCACCTGAATCTTCTGCTCCATTTGCAGGGCCACCCAATTCTAAATCCGGTCCCCAGCCTCAGCGATGGAATTTCGCATCCAAGGTTGTATGTGATGTAGTAGGGTGGACATCTGGGCCTCTAACTTCTGGACCCTCACAAAAGGGACTAGTGTTGCAGATGGTGTAGTAGACTGGGAAGAGTTGAGTCCTCTACTAGCGGCATGGGGGAATCGGACGGTGTGGTATCAATGGGCTCATATGTGGCAGGGTCAGCCCCTTGGGCTAACTCTACCGTGTGTGCCAAGTTCTCACTCAACGGTTGCAACTCAACTCTAGGCCCTCCCCGCAGTGTTGCTACATTGTCCTTATCCCTAATAAGACCTATATCAACTATGTCAATCGGAGTGCGGAGGGTTTACGGTTTAGGGTTTCGGGTTTAGGGTAAGGGTTTAGATCTTTGTATTACAGTACCAAATGGGCACTCCGGTGTCCCTGCATAGATAAAAGATCAGACACGCGAACGGGTAAGTAGAAGAGGTCTTGAAATCTCTCTCATGTATCACTGTGATAAAAAATTTTGTGAAGTGGATCTCCAAACCGGACACCAAGGATTATACCAATACCACTCTCTCCCATGTAAGAATACTATCTACCCTTGTCGTCATAGGCGGTGGTGGATTAGAAGCAAAAAAATGTGGATGCAAAGGTGAAGTTGGCCTTTTTGATCATCCCTTTTGGTACTAACACTTAATCGGTACCCTCATCGTCGAAAGATAGCTATTGAGCAATCCAACTCTTACCTGCTTCTCTGTTGTCTCCGGTCCTGTAAAGCTTGAAACTTTATACCATATCCCATCTGTAATAAAACTCTAGAGTCATGGGGGCCCGAGAAATAATGTTTGAGGTGTCATACATGAAATGGTGGATGCTGGCCGGAGAAATATCCACCCGGCAACCCCAAACTAGAACTGTGGTGAGCGGGTCCTATTTAGCGGGTCTTGCCCGCCTATCCAATTAGCCTCCGAGAGTCACCACATCGGAGCCGTAGAACTCCCGAACAATCTTCTCACTTTACATCCCCAAACTCCTAGCTATCCACTAAAGCCTATGGCGGGTGAACAATCTCTGCACATCAGGGATTGATTGCAAACACTCTGAAAGAACCCTACACTTGACTGTCACAACCGGGTCATCACCCCCTTCTCATTTAGAAACTTGGCATCCATGTATACCTGAGAATAATAATCTACGCACCACCGATACTGATCCTCAAGAACTGGTGCAGGGATATCTGCCTTGGGTGCCAGGAAAAACACTTGACTATTAGACTCATTAGACGAGTCTTGGCAGGAAGGTTCCCCTGACTTAGTGGCTCCTTGTTATCTAGAATGAGAGGTAGTGCCCTAATTTCACCCCGAAGAGACCAAACCAAATCCTGATGCAGCTTCGGAGCTAGATGCTCCATCAATACCCAAGGCAGACCTAGACGGTGTGCTGGTAAGTGTGCGCTCCTCATCAGACTGGAAGGCAGTGACTACACCACAAACCACCTTCTGATAGGTGGCTCGAGATTCTCGCGCATCTGGTGTAGTAGTCATGGCACCCGGGGGCACATACTCGGGATCCCGCTCATCGTCAAATGTGCCAATCATCCGTTGGGATGGTGTCACAGACTTGGACCTGCCCAGATAATAAACAATATCCTTCTTGTGCGCCATTAGTACCTTTAAACCAGTTGTTAGTCTCATAGAAACCTTACTTCACACTTGAAACAAACAAAGGAAATAAAAATTAGACATAGTGCACGTCTCTAATTTCATATCGACAAACAATATCGATGGTACGTCGATGAAACGAAGGTCTGTCAATAGGATCTATCGTCTAACACTTAAAATTATTTGATATTTATCAAAAGTACAGACTTCTCAAATTGAAACAACGGACGTACATAACGGCCTGTCGATCAATCGACGAATCGTAATCCACATCTATTGTCTAACACTTAGAATATTTATTTTCACAATAAAAGAAACATGATCTCGAAATGAAACGATGGACTTAAAGAAACAACCTTCGATCAATCGACGGACCGCAGTATACTTCCATCATCTCAGACCTAAACATAGATGGGGTGGTCCAATCGACAGACCCCATCAACTGCTCATCCATCCATTTATGATCCATCGACGGTTTCTCGTATTATTGGCCTTAGACAGATTGCAGGACATGTTTCAAACTCCAAATTTTGACACCTTCAGACCCACAAATGTTTACACAACATATATTAACTATCAAAAGACAATTATTTATTCCAGTGTTTCGATTCCATAAGATTCTTGCTCGAATCATCGATGCTACAAGACCCTACACCAAAAAGCCTAAACTTATTATCATAAACACATTTGGATATTTTACACAAGTTTCAACAAGCAAAATAAAAATATTTTGTCCCTAAGTCAAGACCCACTTTCTAATATTTTTTGTCTTCAACAATGTATCAACGAGAATTTAAAAAACAAAGGGAATATAAATATGTTATGATAATAGTGGAGTTATTTTGAGAGTGATCCTTGCAATAGCCTATGTGCTTTACTTGAACACCAACCGAAGAAATCGATGGAAACAAAAGAAAATTTTTGAAAGAAGAGGGTTTTTGGAATTTGGGAGAATATGGGAATTCGAAGGAATCTGTTAGTCATGGAATGGGGAAATGTGATGTTTTTATGAGAAAGGAAGGAAATAAGGGAAGCGAAACGGTAGGGGAAAGAATTTGAAAAGATTTTGGAGGCTAATGAATGGATTTCACTTTTAATATTAACGATTGGGTAGGGTCGGGTCATTGGTATTTTGGGCTGACGAAACCCCATCGACGGTTTGTAAGTCAATTGGTGGACCATCGACTTGACCGTCGATTGCATTAAGACTTAGAAAATTATTGATTCATACCTGGGATCTATGGACGCCATCGTCGATGAGGTCCGTAGATTAGTGCACCAAACCATTTTCGGCATAATTTTAATTTTGGTCACTTGATATGTATCACCCATTAAGCTATTCCTTTTGTGTTTTTTCTAGACTCTTTTGAGACATGAACCCTAAACTAGTCTCTAGCCAACACTACTACATAAGTTGTCATGAAACACGAAATTGAGCAAAACAAAACAAAACAAAAAAATGTGACTATGCCTACAAAGAAAAGAAAAACATATAGTTAGTAGAGTATACACCTTTGGTTGCCTCCTAAGAAGCTCTTGATTTAATGTCTCGGCACGACGCAAGATCCTTGATACTCGGACTTCATCAAGGTGATATGCCTGAACCACTTCGGACACTAATCGTGAACTTTTCACCCTCCTTATTCTCCAACTCACCCGATCCATGTGGAAACACTTTAGTGATAAGGAATATTCCCGTCCAGTTGGACTTTAGTTTTCAAAAAAACAAGTGCAGCCTAGAGTTGAATAAAAGTACCAGGTCCCTAACATAAAATTCTCGCTTTTGAATTTTTGGTCGTGGTACTTCTTCATATTTTCTTTGTAAATGGATGAACTTTCATGTGCTTTTAGGAGAAACTCATCAAGCTCATTTAATGCATTAAGTCTCTATTCCACACCGTCATTCCAATCCATGTTCAATTTCTTCTTTGCCTGCAATTCTTTGTGCTCTTACTCGACCAGCAACTGACAAGCTTTCCCATATACAAGTTGGTATAGAGACATAACTATGTGAGTCTGGTATGCTATCCAGTAGGCCCAAAGATCATTATCAAGCCTCCTTGACCAATATGTTCTATTAGCATTCACCATTTTTGCAAGAATTTGTTTGATTTATCAATTGGACACCTCAACTTGCCCGCTACTATGTGGTTGATAAGGAGTGGCCATGTTATGGAGAACCCTATATTTCTACAATAGACCTCTGAACAACTTATTGCTAAAATGAGAACCACCATCACTAATAATGGCCCTTGGTGTACCAAATCTGGAGAAAATGTTCTTTCTCAAGAACGTGGCGACACTATTTCCATCATTCTTAGGAAGCTCTATGGATTCCACCCATTTTGACACATAGTGAACCGTGAAAAGTATATACTTCATTCCATGAGAAGTCACAAAACGGACCATAACATCAATGCCTCAAACAACAAATAACTCAATCACCAGAATATGATTTAAACGGAGATCTTGCCTCATTGAAATTGCTCCATCTATTTGGCACCTATCACATGACTTGGCGAACTCATGAGCATTTTGGTGAATGGTTGGCTAATAGTGCCCATACTGAAAATCATGTGTGCATTCCTGATAACACTATGGTGCCCACCCATAGGCAAGGAGTGACATGCCTCGAAAATACACAACATCTTAGATTCTAACACACAACAGCGAATAAGCCCATCCTCACAACTCCAGTATAGGTAAGTCTCTTACCAAAAGAACTTTGTTAGAACATACATGAACTTCTCTCTCTGATGGAAAGATAGATTTGATGGGACAATATCACTAGGTAGAAATTTGAAAAATCATCGAACCATGCAATCAAATCATAAGAAGCGGCCAATACATGCTCATTAGTAAATGTATCATTATTTTATGAATTTTCACCAAATCCTTGAATAGCTTCATCCTCTAATCTATATAAGTTATCGGAAACTTGATTTTCAGTGCTTTTCTATCTTTTACCTTAAAATCAAACTCTTGCAGCAATAGCACCCATCTAATCAATCTTGGCTTCACATCCTTCTTTTCCATCAAGTAACTCAAAGAGGATTGATTAGTATTCTCTATAACCGTCGTATCAAGCAAATAGAAGTGAAACTTTTCGAAAGCAAATACCACCGCCACAAGCTCATGTTTATTCACCGTATATATCTTTTGAGCTTCATTTAGAGCCTTACTTGCATAGTAAATGGGGTGAAGGATTTTGTCCCTTTTATGTCCCAGTACCACACCAAGAGCAACCCCACTAGAGTCGTACATCACCTCAAATAATTTAGTTCAATTTGGGAAAATAATAATAGGTACGGACACCAACTTCTCTTTCAACTCTGCAAATGCTTTCAGAAATGATTCATCAAAATAGAACTTACATTCCTTGTCAATCAATTCGGACAAAAGGTGTGCAATTTTTGAGAAATCCTTAATAAACCATCAGTAAAAGCCCGTATGTCCCAGAAAACTTCTCACGACTTTTACAAAAATGGGAGAAGGAAGCCTCTCAATAACTTCAACTTTCGCTCGATCAACCTCTATCCCCTTCACCAAGATTCGATGGCCCAATACTATACCTTGTTTCACCATAAAGTACCATTTTTCCCAATTAAGAAGAAGATTGCAATCTTACATCTTTTTACAACCTCGGCCAAATGACTCAAACACTGATTAAAGAAGTCGCCAACACCAAAAAATTATCCATGAATACCTCAATAGTATCCTCCACCATATCAGAGAATATAGACATCATACATCTCTGGAAATTGGCCGGTGTATTACATAACCCAAAAGGCATCATCTTGAACGTGAACGTCGCAAAAGGGCAAGTAAAAGTTTTTTTCTTTTGATCCTCTAGGCAATAGAGATTCGATTGTAACCCAAATACCCATAAAGAAAATAGTATCACCCTTATCTTGCAAGTCTATTTAACATCTAATCCATAAAGGGCATGGGGAAATGGTCCTTCTCATTATCTTCATTCAACTTTCGGTATTCCATTCAAACTCTATGTCCAGTCATTGACCTCATTGGAACAAGTTCATTCCTCTTATAAGGCATGACTTTCAACCCCCCCCTTCCCCGTTTTTGGTCAGCATTGAATAGGACATACCCAACTGCTGTCTGCAATAGGATATATGACTCCGACATCAACCACTTAATGATCTCCATCTTCACTTCTTCTTGAATAGGTGGATTCAAACATCTATAGTTCTCAATACTTTTCTTGTAGTCGGGCATGAGTTGGATTATGTATGAATAAATACCGGGAGGGATCCCAATAATGTCCACAATAGTACAACCAATGGTCGTTTGAACTTCTTCAAAACTTCCACCAGACACTCTACTTGTTCACATTAAAATTTGCTACAATTATTTCTTGCAAAGTGTCATCTCTACCGAAGAACACATACTTGAGATGAGATGGTAGAACCTTTAGCTCTAATTTCTGAGCCTCCTTGATAGATGGTCTCGCAGATGGAAATCACGATGCTTCATATCTAACTCCAATTTATTTGGTTTTTACCAATATCCATTTCATTCAAGTGACGAAACCAAAGACCTATTCTCTTCAATACCATTACTTTCAAAATTCATGATCACTGCGGCTAGTACCTCCATACATAGGCGTTCTTCAATTTATACATCAAACATACTCTCAAGCCGATAGGATATAGCAGATATTGTTTGGATCTCACCACTCTGCTTTATGGACCTACAAATGTTGATCATTGATTCTTTATTATTCAACCTACAATATTAGGAACTTCAAAGTCCACTTAACAATCAAGAATCATAAAATCGGTCGGAAATATGAACGTCTTCACTTTCACAAGCACATCATGGAGTATCCCTATTTGATTCTTTACTGTTTGATCAGCCATCAATAACCACATTGAAGTAGTCTTTGGGTCACCCAAAACCTAATTTCTTATAATAAAAAGAATCAGCAGGTTTATGCTTGCACCTAGATCACATAGTTCTTTAGAAAAGTGTAATAATTATATATGGTATATGGAATAGTGAAAGCGCCCAAATCTTCCTTTTTATGCACAAGAGACCTTGTAGCAATAGAACTCTAATTCTTCATTCGATCATCATCCTCAAAACTTATCGATGTCTTTATTGTGACCATATCCTTCATAAATTTAGCATAACCAGGAATTTGTTCCAAAGCTTCTATCAAAGAAACATTGATGGAAAGTTGTTTTAACATAGTCATAAACACTGGTTTTTACCATCCTCAATCTTCTTCACCAATCTCTAATGGAATTGTGATGGAGGTCTCGCATTAGGGATAACTTTCTAAGGTACAACTGCTTCTTTCGCCGTTTTGTCCACCAATGCTCCACTTGTTTTTACCACCTCTTCGTCTTTGGCATCTCATCTTCTACCACAGATGGAATAGTGGATCAATAGTTTTCTTACCTCCTCGAGTAGTGATGTCATGCAATGTCCATCATTTTTAGGATTTTGGATGGTATTGCTAGAAAGAGTGTCTGGTTGGTGTGGGTTCACAGTAGTCGAAAATTTGGTCATTTTTATGTCAAGATGCTTAATTGAGACCGCATGTGCATCCACCTTTTGCCCAAAGTTCACGAAGTCACCTCTCAATTCCTTGGTGTTTTCATCACTAGCATCAAACTTCCTCATCATCTTCTGTAACATATCCTCAACTCGCGCCATAATACCTCCACCATTCCTAGGAGTAACTTCCCAATTTTTATGTGGAACATAGGGCCCACTCCAATCATTTTTGTTACTATAGTTACCCCGGTTGAAGTTTCTTTCGCAGTTATAGTTTCCATCTCCAACATACAGGCCCTCTCTATTATCATTACCATAGTTCCTACCTTAATTTCCTTGACCTTGGCGCTAATTCTTCTGATTGTAGCCTAGGGTGTTTGGTCAGAAACCCCCCATCTGATCATTCACTACATAATTATCCTTTTCATAATAGTACTCATAATCTTATGGTGGTGGTTTAGTCAAGTAATTCATCGCATTTACCTTCTCTACACCTCCATTGACATGTTTCAATACCAACCCATGCTTAGTTCTCATTTGATTCATCTCCTCATGAATCTCATCTACAGCCGGATTGTGTGTAACTTGCACTACAAAGGTGTTTCTACCATTGTCTTACTTTCTAGTACTCCAAGTCTTATTGTTGCAAGAGATTTTCTCCAACTTCTCTGTGACCTCAGCATATGTGCACTCACCATACGAACCTCCCACAATAGTGTTTAGTACTACTTTATTGTTATCTTCTTGACCCCGATAAAAGTACTCTTTCAATGATTCATCATCAATGCGGTGTCTTGGTACGCCACTCACACAAGCATTTAATTTGTCCCAAGATCTACTTACCGACTCCCCAGGTAGTGCCACAAAGTTGTTCACTCTACCCTTGTGGTTGAGCTTCTTGGACACCGATTAATACCGAGCTAAGAACACATCCGTCAACTGATCCCAAGTATAAATGTAATGGTAAGGTAACTCAGTAAATCATATCACTACATCTCCAGTCAATAATAGAGGAAACACTCTCATCCCGATGACGTTCATATCTAAGTATGGTCTCCCCACACAACTCTTACTCATAGACCGCAGTTTGGCTATGTGAGCGTGGAGATCCTCTTATAGTAGCCCTGTAAACAAACCCCTCGCAGTGAGCATTTGCATAAAACTACTAGTTAACAGGAATATGTGTCCATGGGGTAGAATATGTAGGTGAAGAGGCCCATCAGAATTAGTGATGTTTACATTGCCACTATAGAACTCTTGAGGGCGTGGGGCGGGAGGCTGCATCATCAACCTGATTTTTCGCAACTACTTCATTGTGAACCTCAACCGGGGGTGGTAGAAGAATTATCCCATCAACTAGATTGACTGGGTTCTGCTGATTTTCTATTCTTTGCAGTTTAAGGTTAAGAAGAGGATCGAAGAATGAGCGGTTCTCCTCAGCTCTTTGTACTTGGCATACACTAGAGCTAGACTTGAAAGAAACAAAACCAAAAGAAATGTAAAATTAGGAAATCATTGACTAAACTTCAATAATGTTATTAATATTAATGTAAAAGCCAAAATCCCTGGCAGCAATGCCAAAACTTGATACGCTAAAATTAGACCTCCCTAAAGAAGTATAAGAGGTTGTATCAAGTAAAAAACCCAACTATCAGGTTAAGATAGTTCCCACGAGGAAAATGGTTTAGACTTAACTACAATGTAACACTACTTCTATCAAGTAAAGTTCTTTTCGAAAATAGGTAATTAAAAGGGAGGGTTTGTGAAACAAACTTTATTTAATATCTTTAAGTTAAATAAGTAACAGGCGAATAGATTTAGTTTTTAGCATGTGAGAGAAACTAGGGTATATGTGTTCCACATAGGTTCATAACACCGTATTCTTAGATATAACAAATCTTCCCTAGTTTTATTTATACAAAGTGATAAGTTAGGTATCTCTAAATCCTTGGTCCTACATTAAGAGAATTTCATCCTGTATCTTAGTCCTGCTTCGTGTGTATAAACTACTAACCCTATCTTTTACTTCATATTAAGCATCATAGTCGATCTATGGCTTAGTTATCACTTCGTACCAATCGAAACTATCCTATTATATAGTATCCCACTAAATCTATATTGGTAAATCTTTTCTTATTACTTGCTCCTTGGTCCGGCATGTAGCAACAAGGATAGTTGTAACATGTGTGCTCGTTAAAAGGACTTCAAAACGAAAGAATTATAAATACATTCAATAACCTATCTGAGAATTGTTATTAAGTAATGTTTACTTTGTTAATCACTCATGGTTCCCACAACCCTAGTTGTGGATTTAGTTACCCATGCATATAAGAATAAAAGTCATAGTTGTCATGAACTTACTTTGACAATTCGAAGAAAATCCAGAAAACCAACTTTAAATAACAAGGTAACACTTGAAAAATAAACACATAATTTGAATTATTACTAAAGTTGCAAAACCTAATCTCCAAATACAAAATAAGAACAATACTAAATAATGTATAACCCCAACAATGAGGTTTTAAAACCTATTTATAGAAAATATTATCCTAAATTTAAAGGAATTAAAATAAGGAAAGTTGTCTGAAAACGCGACTGTAATCAACGACCCCCAAGAATGGATCATCGATGAAATAACGGACCGTCGACTGCCTCCATTAGTCCAGACATATCACTTTTTGTCCTTCCAATGGCCTCATCTCTGAATCAATCGACGGACCAACAGCACGGTCCATCGTTGCATCTACGATTTGTCAATGCCTTCTGTTTCTCCATCCTTTGAATTTCTCCAACTTCGGTACTATGACTATCTCTGATCTCATCGCCGATTCAACAAAGCAGTCCATCGATCAATCGATGGACCTTTGATCGTTTTCGTAGTCCCACACTTGGTCAAATTTTCCCGAGTTTCTCCATTTTCCTAACTTCAATCAATGGTTACCACCTACGGATTATCGATGCAACAAAGCACTATCAATGGCGTTCATGGGTCTCTCTGCACTTTATTTTAGCTTCCTTCTGCTTTTTATATCTGTACATATGTCCTGCAAACCATACATAAGTACATGTTAAAACTACTACAATAAAGGCTCTAGACACACACAACTCATAAGGAAAAAGAATTGATAACACCGTGAAACCACGGTACATCGTAGGCCGTAATGGTTACTCTTTCTTTAGTCGAATTATAGACTTGTAGTTAAGTTGTGTACACCCGGTTCCTAGACCATAGATGAGACCTGCGTCGTTAACCTCTCAGAGGTCGCAGACAAGCCTCTTCTTAACTTCCATCACAATCATATAGTTAAATTTAGCGGAAAATTTAAAACTTTTTAACTTTACTAAAGTGTACTTAGACTTAATATAATTCTCTCATAAGAGTGATATTCTAAAAGCTTAAAGTAAACAACCATTTATTAATAGATTGAACAATTGAAAGGAATAATTTATAATATCATTAATAGTTGTCAAATCGGCCTTAATATAAAAGCTTGAACAAATGTTTAAAAGGATTCGCTAGTGACAACATCCACTTGCTACGTATAATCTATTAAATCTAGAAAATAAAGTGTAGGCATCCTCGAACTCAAGAGGACCTACAAAAGTCTTGAGGTACTAGTCCACACAGCTTCAACTAATATTCAATCTCCTTCAAGGACCTGCACCTATAAAATTAGTAATTGTATATGGGTAAGTAAACACTTGTACTAAGTATGGGAGTATGCACATAAACACATAAGGACTATGCATGATCAAGCAAAGATCTTCCTATAGCAACATCCCATTTTTTGAAAGTGAAGTCACTTCACTTTCCTAATTTATTATTTATGAATCGTACTATGAATATGACATATTTTAATACATACAAACAACTCATTTTGTATATGATTATAAAAATTTGGAATCATGAACATAATTTTAGAACAATTCAAGAAAAATTTAATAATTTTTCTCCCCCTTAGTCATTTCTTCTTTTTGTTGTGTAGTTAAATGATCTTCTTTGATCCGATGTTTTACTTACGAGTACAATTATTCATTGTAGTCCCATTCCTACAACGAATCAAAAAAATAATCCAAAAGACTAAGGTTATGATTTTATTACCCTACTCACAAGTTATTCTTTCCACTCTTGTTAAATTGAGCATAAAGTCTATATAAGTCAATCTTTATTGGCTATGCCCATTATTTTATTATTTGCATAATATAAAGATGATGGGGTATATATTCATACTCCAATGTAGGAGTCATTATATTTTGCTCCCTTTATTGGCATAAGCTAATAACTGTTAGAATTTCATTCTTATCAAACACTGATGATTTGATATACTTAGGCTTTTGCTTACTTAGTTCACTTTCAACTTACACTTCTTTTTCTTCTTGGATCTCATGTTCACTATGAACATGCTAGTGTAACTTAGGATATTCTTTTGATATTTCCATAGGAATCTTTCTGTGCAATGACTAAGAATGACTTATATCATTACTTAGTCTAATCTCTCCGTTTGGTCATCCTATCCGAACACCCCTCATCTTCCTTGTTCTTTCTTTCTCTCTTTCTTACTTTCTTAAATAAATCTTTAGCATTTAACTGACATAGATCATGTGATCTAACAAGAAATCCAGTGTCTTCCCCACACTGAGAAAGAGATGGTTCACCGGTAAAAGTGAAACCGAATACTTCCTTGCTTTCATAAGTGGATCCATTAGCTAGTAACCTATACTGGCGACATAGTTCAAAGACTAGTAGAATATGGAGATCCTTATCCATCTTGGTGGTAGTCTCATCTCATAAATCTTACATTGCTTGCACAAGCTCATTACTAGTCTATCGGTGCTTAGATTAATTTATCATACTCTACTACTTTTAGAGTTGACTCATACATTATGAAAGCTTTCTTGTAGTATGAGGTATGTTCAGCTCAATGGATGACTTGTCATTCCTTTCTATACTTAATGAATGTGACCTTAAATCTTACTTTATCATTATGGTGTGAATGAGTTTTGTCTCATTATTTCTAACACCCTCTTATGTGAGTATCTATAACATAATTGTTTTGGTGCAAGTAAGACTTGTCTTACTTCCTTTAACACCCCATTTTCGGTAAATTTCACAATTCATAACATTTTAATAATGTCATTACTCACCTAATCTTGTTCAATGATATTTGGTAGTCTTGTAACATTCTTTATTAAAGTTATAAGGACTTATTCAATGTACTACTATGTTCACAAGTTCATTTAGATAGGGTATGTTGGGACTTGTCCCAATCATTGGCATAACCTAGGTTATGAATTCATTGAGTTACAACTTGTCATGTAAATATTTAACATGTATTTGGCATTACAATAAATATAATATTTTACATTGGCCATATAAGATTGGTATGACTTAATCATTGTCCAATTCTATTACACATTTTGGAAATAATATTGCTGGTCAATTTATTGACATAAACGAAACTTTCACTAAACACTTGTCATGATATTATCACTAGCCAAGTTAATTAACTTAATGTTTATACTATAGTAATATCATCTATTTAAGCAAGACAACTTTAACATTTAATTAGCTTATAAAAAAATTCACTACTTAGTTTGGCCAAGCTATAAAGTTGATTTGGAATTGAAGATTCATTAAATAGCTTTGATTCTCATTCTTGTTTCTTCTTGGAAATATTGAATTCCAAACACTTACAAACATATCTATGATAAACACACATAGTAATTAAAACCTTCATTCCTTTCAACAATAAACTGAATTTCATAAATGACTTATAGTAATTTCATCTTCTCGAACACAATTAAGAATTACAATATTTATTATCTCATGTAAATAATACTCTTATAATATGGATCTAACATATAGGTCTCATTCCACATTATCAAATCACATAAACCTACATATAATGATCACTTATAATCACATACCAACAACATGCTCGAGATTTGCATTATACATACTACTAGAATCTAAAATAGGGGGAACTAGGGAGATGAACATTGGATAATCTCACTTGGAAAAACCTAGTTTCAGTTTTCTTGAATTCAAAACGTTTGGAAAGCCTCCCGGGGAAAGGAATCCAAGATAGAAAACCCATACCTTACTGTAGAATTGAATATACTAATATCACCCTGTACTTTGCAAGAAAATATTTAAGAATTGCCAAGAAATCGCCTAAGGAGAACCGAGAGTATTTTCCTCTTTTTCTTCCGTTTGTTCACTATTTTTCAGTCGAGAGTTTCTTACCTACTTAAATGTGTGTCTAAGTATTAGTAACTGAATATTGACTATTTTAACATAGTATAATCAACTTAATTAAAAAAATAAATTAGATAATTACCAAAACACCCCTCCTATGTTGACCAAAAATAGGAGAGCATTTGACTTAGCCAAATTCTAAAAAAAATTTAAGGGTTTCGGTTTGACCATGAATTTTAAATTAATTACTTGATTTGATTATTTAATTAATTAAGTGACCTACGATAATTAATCAAGTACCCTAAGTAACTAGGACCATAACCAACCCATTTTGACAATCCTAGGTTAGGTACTAGGATGTTTCTTTAGTTAGTTACTCGGCTAGTGTCACCCGGTTAGGTCTTACGATTTCGGGCACACTATTAAGTTTATTTTAGTTAGTACTAGGTTAGTTATCTAGTTAGGTAAGTTAGTTAGAGCCTAGAATTGTTTAGGAAGCTAGGCCCCACGTGACTTGACCTGATACGCACCTGCCCCCTAACCGTCGTAACCAAATTCGATTGGGCTTGGTCGTTTAGTATCTTGGCCGGTAGCACATGTTCTTGCACATGTGCTTGCACATGTGTTGTCGTGAACTTTCCTCACTATGCGCTGTGTAGTTGTACTTGGAATGTTTACTTCTTGTCTAAGGATCCTCACTATGTCCTTGGGCACTACTGAATCTACATGATCATTTCAAATGATCATGTGCTATGGTACCTAGGCTTGACACTTGGATTCCTTATACCTAATGTGTGTAAGCTAAGAAAACAAAAATTTTAGCTTAGGGTATACATTGCAGGTACAATTCCCAAAAAAAGTTGGATTAGAGCATTTAAAAATTATAGTATATCTTAAGATACTTGTTAATACATAGAAATTGCCCAACACCCTTAAGCCAATATTCTCTAACATACCCAATATTACTCATTATTGGGCATTAAGATGCCAATGTACCCCAATACATATTCTTAAAACCTAATAGACTCTTCACTAGACAAGTATATATTCTAGAATGTTACATTATCCCCCCCCCTTAGGAACATTTATCCCCGAATGCCACTACACATCATTTTGAATCATAGAGGGTATTTTTGAAAAACACATCAACATTCTTGAAACTTTACTCTTTGTGAATATTTGATTCACAACTTACTCTTGATGATGCACATCACTTAAAGCTTATTTGAAGTTTCATATCTGAGATTGAGGAACTTCCTTCTCAATCTCACTTTAACTCAATGCACATAACAACTCATGCAACACAAAAATCATGTCAATGCTATACAAAAACTGCAACATAATTGCAAGCATAAAGTCACATTAAATCATATAGTGCAAGTATAAATAACATAGTTATGGACTTAAAACACCAAAACCGACTAATGCACTAAATTTAGAGTTTCATAAAAAAATTAGGTAGAGTATATCTAACGTGAAGAACTGAACAAGTGAGGGTAACGGAATCTCATGTCGGTCTCGGCCTCCCATATTTCTCCCTCAACAAAGTGGTTCCTCCATAACACCTTTATGGTGGCACCCTCCTTGTTCCTCAGCTGCTTTACTTGTTGATCTAAAATTTCAATTGGAACCTCTTCAAAAGAAAGGTTCTCATCGACTCCTAACCCCTCAACAGGCAGAATAGATGATTGATCACCTAGACACTTTTTAATCATCGAAACATGAAACATTGGATGAACATAGGCCAAGTTATGTGGTAACTTCAATTCATAGGAAACATTCCCTACTCTCTATAAGACCTCATAAGGACCTATATACCTCGGACTCAACTTCCATGTCTTACCAAACCTTATAGGTGATATCTTCACGTAGACTTGATCACCTACCTCAAATTCAAGAACCCTCTCCCTATAATCAGCATAGGATTTTTGACGACTGTAAGAAGTAGCCAATCTATCCCTGATCATTCTACCCTTTTCCATAACCTCATGTATGATCTCATTTAAACGATGGAAGACTCTCCTACCTCAAACTACCTAACTGTGGACCTACATCTTTTACCATACAGTGCTGTAAAATCTGCCGTCCCAATAGTTGAACGGTAGTTATTATTATAAAAGAACTCAATCATTTGAAAGTGATCATTCGAACTCCCCTTGAAGTCAAAAAAACATGCTCTCAGCATGTTTTCAAGGGTCTGAATGGTACCTTCTGTTTGTCCATCCGTCTGAGGATGAATAGAAATATTGAGCTTCACCTGTGTACCAAGGCTCTTTTAGAAAAATCTCCAAAAGTGAGAAGTGAATTGGGCTCCCGTGTAACAATTGATAGATAAAGGGATCCCATTCCACCTCACTATCTTATCAATATTGAACTTAGCATAATCTTCGGCCTTGTAAGTAGATTTTACAGGAATGAAGTGAGCACACTTAGTCATCCTATCAACAATGACCCAAATAAAGTCATGCAGTTTCCTGGTCCTGGGCAACCAACCACAAAGTCCATATTAATAGCCTCCCACTTCCATGTTGGTATCTCAGTTGACTAGGTAAGACCTACAGGCCTAAGGTGTTCGGCCTAAACATGTTTCCTATTGGGGCACTCCTCCAGAAACATAAAAATATTTAGCTTCATACCTTCCCACCAATAGATCTCCTTGAGATCATGATACATCTTGGTGGAACCTGGATGAATGAAATACCTAGAGCTATGAGCCTCTACAATAATATTAGGTCTCAGATTATTAATATTGGGCACACACAATCTGCCTTGGTATCTAAAAACACCATCCCCCTTCGGGAGAATGATTAATTTAGCTTACTCAATAATGAGTCTTTCAACTAAATGAGTACTGGGTCGAGATACTTCTTAGCAATAATATCTAAAAAAATGAGGATTCATAAATGGAATGAACAGAAACATCCCTTTTTGGTGTATCTACCAATCTTACACCTAACCTACCCAATTGGTGTACCTCTTTAACTAGCTCCTTCTTCTCATCATCAGTATGAGATACACTACCCATTCTCAATCACCTCAAAGCATCGGCCACTCTATTGTCCTTACCTAGGTGATAGTGGACACGCATGTCATAATCTTTGAGCAGCTCTAGACATCTTCTCTGACGAAGATTCAATTCCCTCTGTGTAAAAACATATTGAAGACTTTTATGGTCAGTAAATACATCAATATGTACACCAATAAGTAAATCTCTCTAAAGTTTTAACACAAATACCACAACATCTAACTCAAGATCATGGGTAGGGTAATTCCTCTCATGGATTTTCAACTGTCTTGATGCATATGTAATAACTTTACCATCCTACATAATAATACATCCCAAACATACTTTGGAAGCATCACAGTACACCACATGCCCTTCACCACTCCTCGGCAATGTGAGAACTGGGCTAACGTGAGTCTGTCTTTGCTCTCTTGGAAGCTCTTTTCACAAATTTAAGACCACTCTAATTTTGCCTAGTCCTTTGTTAAACCTTTCAATGGAGCAACAATAGTGGAAAATCCCTTAAAAAACCTGCGATAGTAACCAGCCAAACCCAAGACACTCTGGATGTCTATAGGAGTGAGGGTTATCGGCTAAGATAGAAAACCCATACCTTTCTATAGAATTGAGTCTGCAAAGATCACCCTGTACTTTGCACGAAAATCTTGAAGAATTGCCTTGGAATCGCCTAAGTAGAATCGAGAGTATTTTTCTCTTTTTCTTACGTTTGTTCACTATTTTTTCGGTCTAGATTTTCTTAACTAGTTAAACATGAATCTAAGTCTTAGGAAATGAATATTGACAAATTCAAATTAGTTTAGTTAACTTCATTAAACAAATAAATTTTCTAATTAACAAAATGGCCCTCCTAAATTAACTAAAGTAGGAGATCATTTGACTTAGCCAAATTCTAAAAATTTACTAAGGGTTTCGATTAGACCATGAATTTCAAATTAATTAATTAAATTGCTGACTTGATTAATTAAGTGATCTAGGGTATTAACTAAAGTACCTATAATTAACTAGGACCATAACAAACTCTTTGGACCATCCTAGGTTAGGTACTAGGATGTTTCTTTAGTTAGTTACTCGACTAGTGTCACCCGGTTAGGTCTTAAGATTTAAGGCACACTAGTTAGTTTATTTTAGTTATTGCTAGGTTAGTTAGATAGTTAAGTAATTTAGCTGGAGCCTAAGATTGGTTAGGATGCTATGCCCCACGTGGTGGTACCCGACGTGCGCCTCCCCCTAGTCGCCATAAATAAATTCGGTTGGCCTTGGTCATTGGGTCTCTTGGGTGGTAGAACATGTTCTTGGACTTGTGTTGCCGTGCAATTTCCTAATTGTGCACTCTGTGGTTGCACTTGGAAAGTTCATTTCTTGTCCCAAGGATCCTCATTATGTCCTTGGGCACTACATATTCTACATGATCAATTTAAATGATCATGTGCTATGGTATCTAGGCTTAAAACTTGGATGCCTCATGCCTAGTGTGTGTAAGCTAAGAAGATAAAAAATTTAGCTTAGGGTCTTCATTGCAGGTAAAATTCCTAAACAAGCGTGGATTGGAGCATTTGAACATTAAAGTATATCTCAAGTTACATGTTAATACATAGAAATTGGCTAACACCCTTAAGCCAATATTCTCTATCATGCCCAATATTAGTCAATATTGGGCATTGGGATTCCTATGTACCCCAATACATATTATTAAAACCTAATAAACTCTTCACTGGACAAGTATATTTTCTGAAATGTTACAAGTTGCTGTAACGACATAAAATTATCGCTAATAAAGTCATAAGATCAATCCAAATGAACCTTGATTGGCAGCCCGTGTGGAACCCTTCTTTGAAAGGGTATTATGTGTTGGTAGGGATTAGTAATGGTACCTTCAATGATACACTTATATGAATAAAATTACCTTATAAGAAACAAGGCAATGCTCCTAGTCGATATGCTTAAGGTAGTAGCTCTTGTTGAGTATGAGGCTAGACTTCAATGAAACCTTTTGATATCCCCTAAACTATGTGCCAACATTATATTTGTCCTAGACTCCATGATGTGGGGTTTTGATGAAACTGGATTCCATAACTAGCTAGAGAGGTCTATGTTTGTTAATGACTATTCTTATCATGTGGGATGTACACTTTAGTTATTGGATAGTTTCAACAACGTATAGGTAGTGGATTCAGATGTTATCTACACATGGCATGAGTAGGATTTTAAGATGTTACAGTAAATTCCCTAGGTCTTCCAAAACCAATAACTGATATCCCATCTTTATTTAGTTATGAATTAAATGGTGTAAATGAATTATTTTTACTTAGAAAAGGTGAATTGTTTTTTGAAAGGTTTTTACCTATGGTGTCTTTAAGTAACACTTATGTGTGTGTTGAAGAAGTTGTATGGGTGGTCTATTCATGTCTTACCTAGGTGGGTTACTTAATGATTGTGGTCTTACCTTATATGTGAATATTGACTTGAATATGTTTATTATGATTTTCCTATGAAATTTTTATCAAAATAGCACGAAAAGAATATTTCAACTAAAGTTTCCCTTTTTGAATGGTTTTCATGCATGTTCACCATACATAGTGCCTAATTGTAATAATTCCATATCTCTCTCTATTTCTGCAAGGGTAGGTGGTGGCAAGTGAGAATTCCTAGAGTTGAACCTTGGGAAGTAAATTTCTCTCAAGATTGGTATGTCCTCATATGTTCGAGGACATGAATTTTATTTCTAGTTTTCTTTCATTAAAGACTTTCAATTAGACTACAAGTTTCTTTTCAATATAAGGGTCATGACACTATGATAATAAGATGCATCTAAGATGGCTTTTTTATGATACTTAGTTCATCTTATGTTTTACAAAAGAGTTTTCTTATATACTTTATTGTGAAAAGTTTTAATTTCTCACTATTTTTCATACTAATGTAATGAATGAATGCTAAGAGGCTTGTATAAGACCTCCGAGAGGTCGAGTACGCCATGTTGCAACTTGGGGGTTCATTCGGGTCGTGACACCAACATATCAAGTACAACCAAATCAACTAGTGTAACTCTATTGGACAATAATATGGGACAACTCCTACAGACTCTTTTAGCAACAACAGAGTAAACCACTAGGGTAGAAACCGAAAAATGTTCAACTAGGACATCAGGGAGAATATCAAACTTCAAAACCACTAAAGGAGTTACAAAAGATAAAGTGGCACTGGGATATATCAATGCATACACATAGATTAAAAATACTTACAACATATAGGTAACAACAACGGGAGAATCCTATTGATCACCCTAGATTTGAGAGCATGGAAGCGGTTCTTCTTAAGAGCATTGGGATAAAGAGCACTTGCTTCATCTTAGTTACTCTACCTTCCTTGATTATTTTCCATGGGAAAATCTTTCACCATGAGGTCACTCTTTTCACAACAAAAACAACTATTTACCACTAAAAATTTACCCATTGCCTCTTGCAACATTTGACACAATTGGGTTTCTCACTTTATGAACCACCACCTTTTCCTCCTTGAGGCTTAGGGTTAGGAACCGTATCCTTGTTATCCTTTGAGAAATTAGAAGGAACTTGTTTGTAGAATCTCTTCTTAAGATTTGGTTTAACTTGGATTCCAAACGTTACCCTTATAAGTACCTCCATCATACGGCCTTGCCCTCTTTGCATCCCTATTTTTCCTATTAAGGCTACTCTGCTCAACTTGTTGAGCATGCACCGTCAAATGAGAAAGTTCCATTTTTTTATGAATCATTGTCGCACGACACTCTTCCATGAGATCATTGGACACACCCATCACAAAGGGACTCATTTCATCCCTCGTACTAGTCACAAAAGAAGAGGCATATTTAGAAAACTTAAGGAATTCAAAAACTATTTTTGAACACTCATACCTCTTTGATGAAGGTTGACGAACTCTTCCACTTTTTCCTCTCTTTTCTCCCTTGGGAAGAACCTATCAAGAAATGCCCTTCTAAAGACATCACAACTTATGGGACCCGCTCTCAAAGCCCTATTGTCCTTCCATTGAGTGTACCAAGTTTCAGCCACATCCTTGAGTTTATAAGCGGCTAGCTCGTCCTTCTCATTTAATCTCACCCCCATAGTATACAAGATCTTATAAACCTCATCTAGAAATTCTTGAAGTTCTTCATTTACCTTAGAACCAAAGACATTGGAGGGTTTATCCTAGTGAAGTCCCTCAAATGTAAAGTCATCGTATTAAAATTTTGATTTCCATGGGGTGAAACTTACCGATTTGCTTGAGTTGTCATAGCTTGAGCTTGAGTAGTTACAATTTCAAGCTTAAGTAGCCATGACCTGACCGGAGGATTTATCAAAGCTTGGACAAGTAGCCTCTGATTCATAAGTGTGGTGCGCTTCACAATTATTAACAAAACTCTACATAGATGTGGTTTTGTGAGACATCATTCCTATGAACATTCAACCACATGATCTTAAACCAAGTTTATCACAACCGGAGAGCACCCACGAGTTGTAACTATCGTCTTCGTCCTCGAAGAGGCCTTAGACAAGTCCATAGCATAGATCATCGTATCATAGATAGAATATAAAGTGGAAAAATTAAAACTTTTCATTTGAGGTTAAACTTCACTTCATATATCAAAATATAGTCTATAATTGTCTCACATTACAATCTATAACATAAGAGTATGAAAGTGAGACTTAGCCCAAACATCATTACAAGTCTTATAAAAGTGAATACAGCATGTTCTTGAAATAGGAGACAATAGAACAATGTATTTCATTATAAGAAAAAAAATCTAGATTCATAGCCTTTTTCCTCAGACTTGAGGACTCACCATCTTCGAAACAATTCAAGATTCTTCCATAAATTAGTCTTGAATCCCCTTAATGGACCGAACCTACATGTATGTATAAATAGATAAGATATGGGTTAGTACAAACCACATGTACTAAGTTTGGAAACATATGAAAGTAAAACATTTAAAACCATGCACAAAAGGACATTTTATTATAAGAATGCCAAGTTCACTTTAAAAACCTTTATGCATATTCGAAAAACATAAACAAGTCCATATCACAATAACAACAAGACATATTCATATTCTTGTTCAAGAGTAACATCATGACAAATAAATACCCAACATCATATATTTATAGTCAATTTCATCAATAAATCACAAGACCTTATTCATAACCCAAATTAAGTCCACTAGTGCAATCTGTATGTAAAGCCCCATAACCCCACATAAACCAAGTAAACTAATAAAGAGATCATAAGCCTTGTCATTTACCTCATATATCATGTCAAGTGTAGTCAACATCGTGCATAAGATTTAGACCAACATCGTGCATAAGATTTAGACCAACATCATGTATATCAAGTAAACCAACATCCAATCTATCATATGTACATAAAGAACCCACCCTACAATTCCTTTCATGGTCCACTTGTGAAATGTATAGGTAAAGTCTCATAGCCTTAACTATACTAAGTAATACCTTTTAAGTAGTCCTAGTTATTTTTCATCTTATTACTCTCATCCATTCATTTTAACTTTTGGGAAACGTTGCCATAACCAACATAGACCAAGTAAGCTAACATGGAATCTAGTGTAATCCCCTCACACTAAAAGGAGGGCGTCCTACTTACCAATGTAGGGCAGGTATATTCGTAAAGCATCTAGGTGGATCAACTAGATAAGGTTTCCTATGGTGGCACATAGTTAAGGAACTAGGAGGTTGTTACTAGAAACCCTCTTTATGCTAATTAGAATTGTAGTTTACACCTTATGAGAACATCGGGTGAACCTATATTCCTTTGGGAAGGAACACCCCTCATTGTCAAATTCACTTTGTGCTAAGCTAATTCCCTTTTTGAAGTACGTTTATGTTTTCCGTAACATTAATTCATAACATAGATCTAAGGAGTTTAACCCCTCGTATAACATGTTCATACCTAATAGGTTGTAAGATGAGAAAGATCTTTTATAACAAACCTAACATCATAGAAAAATCATAAGATGTAGATAGATATTACCTTCAACCCCTCATAATAGTATCATATGTCACAACCATCACAATCATAGCATGACCATACATTTATAATTTCATCATTTGTACTTCGATTAGTCAACATTACCAAAGAAAGACAATGATACTACAATAACAATTTCATGAGCTTGAAGATCTTACCAAAAGCCTCAAAGAAACGCACTCAAGACTTCATCCCAAATCAATGATATGTATCCTTCAAATCAATTATCTTCATCATAGGATGGACAATTATATAAGAACAGACTCGATTACATCACCTCTAATCATTAATCAACACAATTCAAGAGTTAGGGTTAGGAGAAGAGGGACATTCATGGGTTCTTAGAGAATTAAATAAAACCTAAAAGTTACATTATATAAGGCAGTACATGAAGTAATAACACAATTAAGACCAATATCACAATCGATATAATTCATCATCTTCAAAAAAGATACAAGATTTATTAAATTGGGAAAGAACATGAGTCCATGGGAATTTTAAATGAACAACAATAACTATCAATCATTATACACCTAAACAACCCTAAGTAATCATAATTAATCATATAAATCATAATTTGTTTTTAAAAAAAGACCCATGTGTAGAGAATAACTCTTGATTTTGGGGGATTATGAAAACATCTTTGAATGGACCTCTTGTGCAAAGAATTGTTACGATCAAACTATACTTCCCTGAAGAATTATAAGAGTTCGTATCAATTAAAGAACCCAATTGTTAGGTTGGGGTCGATCCCCAGAGGAAAATTATTTAGACTTAACTTCAATCTACAATTACGTCTATTTAGTCAAGTCCTTTCCAAAAACAATTAATTGAATGGGGGGTTTTGTGTAACAAACATGTTTAATTACTTCTAATTAAGTCAAATAGCAAGTTTATAACTTTAGTATTTATCAAGGGATGAGATAAACTACGGTATAAGTGTTCCCATAGGTTCATAACGCAGTAATCCTAGCTAAAACATTCCTTTCCTAGTATATTGCATGCAAAGTGATTAGTTATGTATCCCTAATTTTATGGTCCGACAACAAGAGAATTTCACTCCGTTCCTTGGTCCGGCTACGCGTGTCTACTTTACTATACCTTACCTTTAACTCATATTAAGCAACACATTAATGTATGGCTAAGTTACTACTTTGCACCAATTGAAACTAGTCTATTAGATAGTGTATAAAAAATCTATGTTGATAATTTTTTTCCTATCAACTACCTCCTTGGTCCGGCAAGTAGAAATAGTGCCAGTTCTAACGTGTGCACTCGTTAAAAAGACTTCTAAATTAAAGAATTATCAATACATGCAAGACCCTATTCTAGAATTGTTATTTAGCTAATTTTACCTTTTTAATTACCCATGACTCCCACAACCCTAGTTGTGAATTTTGTTACCCATGCTAAGAATTACACAATTCATAATTGTTAAACAAGAAATCATGTGCTTACTTTAACAAGTTTGAAGAAAACCCAGAAATATCACTTGAATTCAATAAATTATTGAAAGAAACGATTCCGGAAGATTAAAGTGTTCCGCAAAAACAAATGTTTAATCGAATAACACAAATTTGGAAAATAGTAAAGAGTCTAACCCCAAAAATGAGGTGTTTAGTCCTATTTATAATAATAATGTCCTCAAATAAAAAGGAGTTCTATTTAAGGAAAAAAATATTTCCAAAACGCGTCTGCCGTCAACGACCCTACTATCGGTCCGTCGATGGAACAACGGACCATCGACATTTTCTGTCAGCCCATACTTCAAAAACTTTTTCAGCTTCCACTTTTCAACACTTTCTATTACCATCGACGAACCAACACCATGGCCCGTCAATCGACCTACATTCCGTTAATGACCTCCGTTCCTCCATCCTTAGTGGTTTCTTTAAGCTGCGTACTGGGACTACTTTCTCTTACCACCGACGGTTAGCCATGACGATGCGTTGGTGGATTGACGGATCATCGCTCCTTCTATTGACCCTCAATTGGTCAGATTTCGTTGATTTGATTTCAATTTTTAGACCTTCAGTCAATGATCATCACCTACGAACCGTCACAGGGTCGACAGTCCGTCGGTAGCTCTGTAGGTCATCACTTCTGCACATTTCAGCACAGTCTTTAGTGTTTTCATGCTGGACATTTTTCCTGCAAACAAAGACCTTTCTTTATTCTTTATGTTGATTGCTTTTGTATCTCTCTGTTTTCTTGAAGTGCTTCATTTTCAATTTGATATTGATCTTTCTGTTTCATATATTTTTGGTATTGTTCCTTGATTTGGTAATTCTCTTGATAACTCTTGTTTGAAGTTCCTGCTGCATTTAATTTTCCCCTTTCGATAAAGGCCTAAGACACACACTAAACTTAAGGAAATGCATTGGAAGTACAATAAAACCATGGTACATAAAGGAATCGCTAGAGTGAAAGAATCCATACCTTAATGAAGACTTCAGCCACTAAATTGAGCATAAAACTTGGAGAATTGATCTTCTTCTTGAAGCTTCAATGTTCTTCAATAGAGGTTAGAGAGAGAATTTAGAGAGAAGAGAGATCAATTGGGTGTTCAATTTGGGGATTTGTTTTGGATAGGTAAAACAGGGATAAAACGGACTTAAACTCAATATATACACATCCCCTAAAGTACCCAAACATTCCTCACTTAGTTGGACCTTTTAATCAAGTCAGACTTGACTTTAATTTTAAGAATTTTCATCACGGAACAAGTTCGCATCGCAGATGTGTTCCCTCATGTATTTGGAAATAAATTTTGGGAAATAGGATTCTGAGACACAAAAAATTTTGCCCTTGGAGGATCTAGTCTGCGACACGGACACGCTCCCTCCAAGCACAATGCTTGTTGCCTTGGCAGTTTGATTACCAAGTGTTTGGGTCCTCCTCAAGGACCCCTAGGTTGGTCCTTGGGGGGTCATAACTGGAAGTTTTTATCCTTAAAACATTATTTTACCAATTAAAGTGTTGTTACAAGTTTTACCCGCCATACGACACTCTCAGGCCTTCACAAGACCTAAGGACATTTAATGGTTCAATTTCACTAGTTTCCGCATGTCATGGTTGTTCCTTGGCATTAGCATATAATACTTAAAAATCAAGTTAATACATTATTTAAGGTCTGAAAACAACATTGTTAATCATATTTCATTAAGTGAGGATGTATGCTAGTTCATTAGATTTTCAAGGTAAAAATCAAGTTAAAGTAAGCACATGATTTCTTATTTAAACTTTGGTTTTTGCGGAACATTTTAATCTTTCGGAATCGTTTCTTTCAATACTTTAGTGAATTCAAGTGATATTTCTAGGTTTTCTTCAAACTCGTTAAAGTAAGCACATTATTTCTTGTTTAACAATTATGAATTGTGTAATTCTTAGCATGGGTAACCAAATCCACAACTAGGGTTGTGGGAGTCATGGGTAATTAAAAAGGTAAAATTAGCTAAATTCTTTTCATCAATTTCACTAGTTTCCTGTGCATGAACCAAATTCTTGATAGGCTTGCGGGCATGGATCGAATTATTTTTTAGATTGTTATTCTGGGTATAACCAGATTTCCATTACACAGGAAGATCAAGAGAAAATTACTTTTACATGTCCTTATGCAATGGTTTCTTTCAACAGAATGTCTTTTGGGTTGTTCAATGCTCCAACAACATTCCAACGATGTATAATTTCTATTTTTGCAATTATGGTTGAAGATTCAATGGACGTCTTTATGGATGAATTTTTTGTTGTTGATGATTCAGTTGAATAATTTCTTAAACACCTTGGGTAGGTTCTACAAAGAGGCATGGAAATCAATCTTGTTCAAAATTGGGAGAAGTATCATTTTATTGTGAAAGAGGATATTGTTTTTTGAATTAAATTTCAGAAAAAGGAATGCAAGTGGATCAAGATAAAGTTGAAAGTCATTAATGAACTACATCCTCCCATTTTGGTAACAATGTCCGGAGTTTTCTAGTCCATGTGGGTTTCTACATGCAGTTTATAAAGGATTTTTCCAAGGTAAGTCACCCTCTTTGTAAGATACTAGAGATGGAATCTACCATACACTTTGATGAAGTTTTCCTAAAAGAATTTTTCTGCTTGAAAGAGAAACTAGTGCCGGCGCTGATCATTATTGCCTCTGATTGAAGTATTGCATTCCAACTCATGTGTGATTTTAGTGGTGTTCTTTGGGAGTTGTTCTTGGTCAACTAAAAAGCATGGTATTCCACCCATTTTATTATGCAAGTAAAGCCTTTAATGTATCTCAAAATAATTAAAGCATCACTAAGAAATAATAGACAGAGGTAGTGTATGCATTTCAAAAATTTAGAGTGTATTCGTTAGGTTCTAAGGTTGTGGTGCACACAGATCATGCTACAATTTCATATTTGATGAATAAGACAGTTGCAAAGCAAAGATTCATTCGGTGGATGTTATTGTTGCAGGAGTTTGATTTCGAGGTTAAAAATCAAAAGGGGCATGAGAACCAAGTGTTAGATCATTTGTCTCGGTTAGAAACCAATATTGTTGATCTCATTTAAAGGGACAATGAGGCAAAATTTCCTGATGAAACAGTGATAAGGATAACCCATCGAAAATTCTACTTGGTGTGCTGACATTGCTTACTGTGTATGAGGGATTACTCCGAGGGCCTGAATTTTTATCAACAATGGAAGTTCTTGTTTGATGTGAAGAGGTACTTCAGGGATGAATCGTGCCTATTTAGAGAATGTGCAGATCACATTATAAGAAGGTGTGTTTCATAAAAGGGAGTAAATGCAATTTTCAATGCTTAGCACACTTCACCAGTTGGTGTATAGCATAATTGAGTGTGCACAACTACCAAAATGCTTTAAATTAATTTTGGCTATCACTATACTAAGATTCTCATGTTCTCATTAAATAATGTATTCAATACAAAGAGAAAAGAGGAGTATCAATAAAACATGAGTTACCTCATAATCACATCCTAGAAGTCGATCTATTAGATGTTTGGGGAATCGACTTCATGAGACCATTTGTGAGATCTTTCAAAAACAACTATATCTTGTTGGCGGTTGATTAAGTCTCAAAATGGGGAGAATTGTATCTTTTTGCAGCAATAAAGGGAAGTGTTGTACATTTCTTGAAGTGATACGTTTTTGCAACGTTTGATACCGCACGTGCTATTGTCAATGATGGAGGGTCTCATTTTCGCAACCGATTCTTTTCTTGATATTTGAAAAAATATGGAGTCATGCATAAATTTGAAACCCCAATAATTTACAAACAAGTGTCCAAGTAGAAATATAATCTAGAGTATTGAAGGAATTTCTAGCGAAAATAGTCAATACAAATCGAACTGACTAGTCTGAATAGCTTAATGATGCTCTTTTGGCATACCATACCACTTTCAAGACTATGTTTGGCATGTAACCATACCAATTGATATATTCAAAGTGTTTTCATATGCCAATCGAGCTTGAACAAAGGAAATTTTGGCATTGAAGGAGTTAAATTTGAGTCGAGGTGTGCTTTGGAAGGTAAAGTCAATAAACTCTATGAATTAGAAGAGTTTTGGTTAAAGGAGTATGAGAGTTTAGCTCTTTATAAGAAAAAAATGAAGAAATGTCATGATACAAGAATCCTGAAATGAGAGTTTAAAGTTAGTCATCTTGTTTTTGTTTTTTTTACTCTCATTTGTGACACTTTCCGTCTACACTTTAATCAAAGTGATCAGGTGTAACGCCCCAAAATGAACCAAGGTGAACTCGAGTATCATGATTATTTATTGAATTAATTTGAACTAAAAATGAGTTAATTTAGTGTTCTTAGGAAGTGTGTGAAGTTTGATTATGTTTGGAGGTCAAACGTCCAAGAACGTCCATGACGTTTGAAAGGTGTGCCTTAGATAGTGCTTGTGTATCTTGAGGTGTTTGAGTGAGTTCTATGTGTCTTTTTACTTGAAACTTGCATCAGATGTTCCTAATAACTAGAATACATAGTTTAGGGGTTTAAAGTCCGGGCACGACCCCACATAGGATCCACAAGTGGCCCTAGATGAAGGGCCCAAGACTTGGACAAAACTGCCAAGAACACTGCCCAATCGACGAAGCAGTCTACAGGGCAGGGCGTAGGTCCATCGACACCCCGTCGATTGGGCCGTAGTTCCATACTTGGTGGGAGGTACATACCTTCCTTAAACCAGCCTCTGATGCTATCAACGCCAAGTAGCACGGGCTGTCGACTCATCGACGCCCAGTAGCTTGGGTCGTCAATTGGCTACTTCCAAAAGTTGTAAGTTTGCTTTCTTGGCTTCGGGTGTTTGGTAAATTCACCCCAGGTCTTCAATGACCCTAGGACGTTATATTTTGTGTTTATTAGGTATATTAAAGTGTTCTAAACCCTAATACCTAATTTTATACCACTCTTCCTAAAACTGAAAACCCTTCTCTCATAGAATTCTCTCTCAAAGTCTCCGTGGAAGCTAGAAGTCAAGAAATGCAAGGTTTAGGAAATAGTTTATGCTCTAAAAGTCTCACAAGCCACGTCTAGTAGTATCTTGGTCATTGGTGTGAGTCGGGACACATCAATGGACAAGAGGATTTATGATGATAGAGATTCACTTTCTTCATTACTCTTGAATCGTGCCATAGAACTTAACTCCATAAGGACTCTGTCTCTCTCTTATGTTCCCTTGTCCAGTGGTCTTTTAGGTGTAATTGCTTGGAAGGGGATATGTTTCTATGTTTGAGGGAAAGAAAAGGTAAGTTTTGATGTTATGATGGTTTTATGGCTAAAAGTGTAGATGTGAAGGTAAGTTTGGAAATTTGGGATGTGATGCCATTTTTGTCTTGGTGTGAACTATTAGGTTGGGAGTGTTGTGATGAGAAACTTCATAATAGTGTAGTTCTAAGCGTAGTAAGAATTATAAGAATGAATAAAGTTCCTTTGAGAACAAATAAGTTATCTTGTGATTATGTTCAATGATGGTAGATATGCCTTAAGGTTGAAATTTGAGGAATGTTGAGAGAATGTGAATATTTTATTGAAGTTGAAGGCAACTGCCTTGTGTGACAAATGTTTCAAAGTTGTTCTTGTGATTGTGGATGTTGTAGTGTAGGCTTTCTAAGATGGAAATGTTGTAAGAATATATAGTGAGGAAGTTTATTCCATGAAAAGGAGTTAAGCGATGCCTAACATTTGAATGAGGTTGTGCTTAAGAGAGTTTGTCTAGGCTTGAATCCAAAAAGAAAAGTTTTATGCTTAACTTGTAAGGTTGATGTTTAATCTTGATGTGCATAAGCTGAGGGTAATGTGAGTTCTTACCTTGTGAGAGGCATAATGGTGCTTTGAAGTATGAGGCATTGAAGATGGCTTTACCCTAAGTGGGGGATAGTGAGTTGAGTAAAATGGCATGTAATGTACATAGTCGAAGAGAATCTTCGAGGGTCACTAAGTAGGAGTGGTAGTATGGGATGCTACTATCACAGTGAACTCAATGAAACATACCAAGTCTCTTTGGAGTAAGTTAGTGTGGTCTTGTACCTCATAGTGTCATGACATCTTGTTAAAGTTACTTGAAAGGTGTATTATGGAAATTTTAAGCATGTGACATAGTGAAGTTTTGAAGTCACTAACAATGAAGTTCAAATTTTGAGAAAATTGTGTTTTTCATGAATTATGGTTTAAGAGTGTTATAATATAAGTTTATGTCACTTAATAGTTCATATGATAATGTGATCTTGATCAATTGCTCAAAGAATGGGATTTTGAAATTTTGACCATGTTTGGCAATGACACGGTGAATGTTCACTGTAATGATTTTTCATTTTTAGAAAAATATGTTTCGTCTTGATCGAAATTTCAATCTATGCAAAAGTGTTTTATATGATCATGTTTAGTGGTGGAGAATTTAGTTCTTCCATAAAAGAAGGTTTAGAATGAGTTTTGAAGTTTATGAAGTTTTGCTAAAAGTGTTTGTGTTTCAACTGTTTGAAAGTGTGAAATGGTGCTCCTTGCTAGTTGATGCTTCGAATTTTAGTGTTTGGACCATTATATCAATGTGTTATGTGATACTAAGTGAATCCTTCTTGTTATTAAAGTTTAACATTCATTCGAGGACGAATGTTATTACAAGTGGAGTTTAATGTAACGCCCCAAAACGAACTAAGGTGAACTAGAGACTCATGATTGATTATTCAAATAATTTGAATATAAAATGAGTAACTTTAGTGTTCTTAGGAATTTTGTGAAGTTTGGTTAAGTGTTTAGGCCAAACGTCCATGAACGTTCATGAGGTTAGGAAGGTATGCCTTAGATAGCGCTTGTGTGTCTTAAAGTGTTTTAGTGATTTTTATGTGTTTGTTTTGCTTGAAACATGCATAAGATGTTCCTAAGACCTGGAGACTTTGTTTGGGGTTTAATGTCTTGGAAATACCCCACATAGTACACACAATTGGCCCTAGATGAAGGGCCCAAGAATTCGACAAAAATTCCAAAAACACTGCCCAATCGACGGAGCGGTCTACAGCGAGTAGGTCCATCGACGCCCTGTCAACTGGAGCCATCATTTCATACTTGTTGTGAGGTACAAACCTCCCTTGAACAATTTTCTGATGCCATCGACGCTCAACAGCAAAGGTCGTTGACTCATCGACACCCAGTAGGTTGGGTCGTCGATTGGCCGCTTCCAAAAGCTATAAGTTTGTTGCCATTGCTTAGGGTATTTGGTAAATTCATCCCAAGTATTTTTTTTACCCTAAGAATTTAATTTCAGTGTTTATTAGGCATACTAAAGTGTTCTAAACCCTAAGATCTAATTTTAGCCAACTCTTCCTAAAATCCAAAACCCCTCTCTCTTAGAATTCTCGCTCAAAGTCTCCATGGAAGCTAGAAGTCAAGAAATGCTAGGAGGGATGTTTATGGTTGTTTCTTCATCAAAAATCATGGGTATTTATTCAGTGTGAGGTATGGTATCTATCCTTGAACTCTCTTCCATTCAAGGAGTCCCTTCTAATGAATTTTCAAAATGGGTTCTCAACCCTAGTTTCTTCTATCTTCAACTCTTAATATGGATCTTACATCAAAACATTTTGAATGAATAAATAATGATGTTTATAATTTTAATTGATGATTTAAAGGTTAAAACTAAAATGAAATCATGATAAATCTTTTCTTCAAATGTTGGCTTAAAAAATGGGTTAAATGAGCATTTTTGTGTATAGAATGAGCTTTGATTTTTATTGTCTTGTTATTGTTGTTTAGATACTTCCCTAAGGGCTATATTATTATGACATGTTGATAAAATATTATAGGTGATGAAATATTGTACTAAAAGGGTAAGTTGGTTATGTTGTTTATCATTAATTTTGAAATGCTCTTGAGTGGTATGGTCTACCTTCTTGGTGGCGGTGATTACTTGAATTGTATGAATGTGAAGTTAATAGATTATTAAGAATAAGTCCATGAAGGCTTGTTATGTCAAGTAAGATAATGATGATGCTATTCTTGCTAAATGTGCCTTATGAAGCTATTATGTGAAATAGGCTAGGGAGTATGCTTAAAAAATGTATTCTTGTTAAGTGTCTTATGAAGTGTGTTATGAGAAGTATGTTAAGGATTATGTTTAAGATGACTTAAATTATTATGTAAAGAATTTTAAAGTGTGTGATATGATGAAAGAAGGTCTAAGCATGTATAGAAGGAAATGTAAATGAAATGATGTGTATGTGTAAGGTGTTCTCACATGTACACACACATTCACACTTAAAAGAATGTATGATGCTAAGTTGAGAAAGAGGGGAATCTTGGGGTGGACACTCTTTGTGAGTTGAGATGAAGTGTCTTGTAGCAATCTCACTATTCCTGATGAGCTCTCTATGATAGGTTTGAGGATGAATGCCCTTCGTAAGTTGAGATGGGGTATTCCCTAGTTATCCTTGAACTATAGTTTATATTGTTAAGAATCCGTGTGGAGTTATGCCTAGAACCGAGAGGATATGAAGGAGACGTGGATTACACTTTGTGATTTGAGATGTTGTATTTTCAATGTACCTGTTGAGATGAGTACTCCTCATTAATAGAGAATGAATAACTTAGTAGCAATATCCTTATCACTTAACTATGTGCCCACATAGGTTTATCTAATGGAATATACATGTAAAATCTAAGAGGCATGACCTTACTCTAGGCAAGTAAGGATCCCTCATCCGATAGTGGTTAGTATCGGGATTCCATCTCTAAATCTAATGGTCTTTGTGATTAAGCTAACTCCCAAAAAAGAATTGATTGAACTATGTTAGCATGTATATTAGTGATTTTGTGAACGAATGTCGTTAAGTGCTCAATCCAAATAGTAACCATTAGGAGCACTAAGTGGGAGTAGTAGTATGGGATGATATACTCACATTGCACTTAGTGTGACCTATACCTACTATGGGACAAGAGTAATTTCATGAAATCCGTGTGAATGAGAGGTATGGTGTGATGTTATGGATGATTATTGTGAAGTTCTTGAGTTAATAGGATCCATTAGGATCACTAAGTGGTAGTGCTTGTATAGGATACTACTCTCACATTACACTTAGTATGACCTATATATTCATGAGTATGTTGCATATGTTAGCCAATGGCGTGGATTTGATTTTGAATGAGGTAATCCTAAGATTGGGTTGTCTTAAGGGTCGCTTTGGTGTGCCTAGAAAGGGGTGTATGGATGATCCCTTCTTGGCCCACCTTAGGGAATCTTACGATAACCTTGGGTTAGGGAAGCTTCAAAGGAAAACGAATTCATATGACTTGGACCGTGCCATTCACTGTATCGCTTTCACTATAAATGCTCAAACCATTCACTGTAATGTTCATTCAATCTTATTGTTAAGTTTTAATAAGTTCACTGTAAAGTGTCTTTTGTTTTAATAATTATGTGAGTCTTTCTCTAAGTGTAAAATGATGCTTATTATGTTAATTTGTTTCTAAATTCATTAATGTTATAATTTATTAACATAAAATATTATTTTACTAAAATGTCCCTTTTCACATGTTTTTCCATATGCCATACTTAGTACATTAATTATACTAACCCCATACTTTTTTGTACTATAAGTATAGATTGGAAGCATTTTGAAGGTTGATGTTTAGAAACAAAAGCTTGGGGAAGTTCCTCTCAAGACAAAGTGTGTTCTCATATATTCGAGGGCATAATTTCTATCTTCTTAGTTTACTTATGTTTAGAGTTACTATGTGTTGATTTCAATGCAAAGGGTCGTGTCCCTAAGATATTATAAGTTGTGTCTTAATTTTGGCTTGTCACGATAAGATTTTCTTATGTATTTATAAAAGATTTCTTTTTACATCAAATGTCTTGAAAAGTTTTAATTTTGCATTACTTTTAATGTCTCATGCAATGAATGCTAGTTAAAGGGCTTGAACAAAACCTCAAAGGGCCAAGTACGCCCAGTCATGAAACGAAGGTTCTTCCTTACTTCTAGGGGGTACTTTTGGGTCATGACATCAGGCCTGTTTAAAGTCTCGAATATTCACAGATGGGGTGATTGAGTTTGAAAGCAAAGAAGGGTAAGTATTTAAAATATAGGCAATTCTTGAAGCTCTAATTTGGAACATGTCTTGATATCTTAGTAATTGAAGTGGTTATTTTGAAAGATGCTTGAGGTAATTTTCCATTCCTGCCAGACATTAAAGAAGGCTCTACCTTGGATGAAACCTAAGTTTTAGTCAAATTTGAATAATGTTTGTTGAGTGAGTAGGTTAAAATTCTCATTTTTGACATAATGACAAATCGACGGTGGCCTGACCCTTTCGTTGCATCGCCAATCAAGCTTCTTGATATCCCAAATGTATCACCCATTTAAAGGCCAAATTTGGGACCTGGAAACTTAGGTGAGATGCATGAACTTTTGATCCACTGAAAAATTATTCTGTGATACCGATTGAGCTTGCTTTTTTGCTGAACCGGTAGAGAGTCATTCAAAAAGGTTTGGCGAGCCTACTCTAGCGGGGCGATTCACCGAATTGTTCGGCATACTTGACAACTACTCATCGGCTAGGCATGAACTAAAAGTTTTTTTCACTATGATATTTTTATTCAAGAATTCATACTTGTTTGTCTTGTTAGATACATTCATCGTATTTGCATTGAGGACAATGTAAGGTTTTTTTTGGCGAGGTGAGGTATCTTCATACCTAGCCCCATTGGATTGTATTTATTGTGTTTTGGATGCCTATCATTGTGACTGTTGGTTTTTAATCTGAATGTTGGTTTTTTGTCCGAATTAAAATCGTCTATTGATTATTTTGTATGTGAATGTGGTTGTTCTCTTGCATATTTGAGTACCAGTAGTGATGAATATCGATGACTTGAATAGTGATCTTGATTGAACAATATGTTTGTCCAAGTCCAATAAGGCAAAATTTAAGTTTGATAAGTCATGTGTGAACTCTTAGAATCTTAATGTCACTAGTCGATTGTTGAATTGAGTCTTTTCATGATGTTGCACGTGAGAAAAAATTGTAGAATCTTGATTGGTGATTCTGTTTAATGATGTGTGTGCTGAGATTGTGTGGAAATATGTGCTTGTTGATACGAATAACTTTCTCCATTGGTCCAAATAACTAATGTAGGAGAATGATAGAGATATCTGATGTACAAGTTTTGGAGAATGAAACAAATTTCTGTTATACCTCATTGTGACCACCTTGGGAGAGTGGAACCTAGCTTGGCACCATTTGATTCTAACATTTTCTTTGGATGAAACATGAACACATTTTTCCTCATTCCTCCAAACCTAAAACCTTCATGAAGCATTGATTTGTTTAAAAAGTTAACTGAGGCCAAAAGCCTAAGTAAGGGATCTGGTGAAAAGGAAGAAGCTCAAGAAGTTTGTGAAAAAATTACCCTTGAGTATTGTGTTGAAAAAAAAATTAAACACATCCAAACGAAGAGAGGAAAAACAAAAGAAGAAAAATAATGTTGCAATGAAACTTGTGCATGGATAAAAGAAAAAGGATGTGTAATGACCCTCGTAATGAACTAGGTTGAGCTAGAGATTCACTAGTGCTTTAAAATCTTATCAATGTCTCAATTAATGTGTTTATGATTTTTGAAGTTATTCCGGTTGAGTTTGAAGTCAAACATCAAGGGACGATCAAGACATCCAAAGACTAGCAATCTATAAGTTTGTATGTGTTTACATCCTGTGTCGTGGTTTTATGTCTTGGTTGAATGATTGGTTTAAGTCAACAACAAGGAACGTGTTATACTTTAGGATAAATGACCCTAGTTGATGTTTGGTGAAGGTCCTTAATAAGGAGCCAATAAAAAAGGGACAAGCCTTAGCCAAAAAATCAATGTTGTCCCAAGTTTGGCAGCTCAGTGCCTCAAGTTCACGGATAACTTCACGGCTAGTGGACTTGAACATGGTCTCTAAAGGTGGTCATATAAACTCGTTAGCCTCTTTTAAGATTTGAAATGCAAGTTGGCACTACCCCAAGGACCACGAGCCATCAAATTATCCGTGTATGGTCCGGTCCCTGGGCGGGCTACCATAAATTGGAGCATTTGAGTAATTCAATTTTACTTGTTTATTAATTGGGGTTGATTTAAAAGGTTTGCATATTTAGTATATATAGTTTCATTCCCTAAAACTAGTCTTCAACTTATTATTTTCAAAAACCTAAATCAAAAACCCTCCTCTCCCAAAACCCTCTCTAAAACTCAAGGAAGAAGATAAAGTAGGAGATGGGGGCTAGGGTTTAGATTCATTAAACTTTCTTCTAATAATTTATAGGAGTCCTTAATCTAAGGATTTCTATCAACTTAAAGTCAATTTCAATGTGATTTCAAATATCTTCAAGTTTATGAAAATGTCCAATTTCTACTCTAAGTCATGGGTTCTTGCATGAAACGTTTTCAAACATTAATATATGATGTTATTGATATATAATTTATGTTTTTAATGAAAATCTCTATGAACCCTTGATCTTCTCAAATCTCTAAATTTGACTATAATGTGGGTGAATTGATTAGGGCTTGATAGTAGTGAATTCATGTGTACATTGCTTTGGGCTATTGAATTATGTATATATAATAATTGAATGATTTACAGGTTGCCTCCATTTGATTGTATTCATATTTTATATTGTTGGATTGTTGGTTTGGAATTTTGTTTATTGCTATGGGTAAGAGCCTTTGTGAAATGAATTGATTGAAATGGCTAAGGATTGTTCATGATGATGATGGAATGGTGGTAAGATGACCTAATCTCTCTATATTATGTACAAATATTATTAAATTGCATTTATTAGTATGGTCCACTTATGGTGACGGTGTTTATGTGTTGATTATGTGATAAACATGGCCTTGTTGACATTATTTATGTAAATCATGGTAGCATAATGTTAGGACTTATATGAATGTATAATTTGTACATGTGTATGTGAAGTAAGGTGGTCATGAAGTAGGTGTTATGACTTATATCATTATGTAAAGTGAAGTATGATGTGATATACGTGTAATCTTGTATGAAGTGAATATATGAAGTGATGTACTCTTATAATGCTTATGTGGTCTTATATGGATGCTAAGGCTATGATTATTCTTAAAGTTATGATATGTGGTCATAGGAGTTCTAAGAGGTGTCTTATGTGATAATGTTGTGTATGAATGTGTGAGGTTAAAGAAGCTTGTTATTAAATGATTATATGTGACTATGGAAGACTGTGATGACCAACTATATGTATGGATGTGTTATCTTGTGAGGGTAACTTAGTGTCCGTACATGGTACTTGATTGACATTGTATGAGTGATATGATGAACTGTGTGTTTTTATTTGGTAGATCTAAGTCCCTCTTCTTGATCAATGAAAGTTATGTGAATATGTGATCCCTTTACTTGGTAGGATAAAGTACCCTTATCTTTTATATATCACCTTGAAATAAATAAATAAATAAGGTTATGATATCCTTGAAGTTGAAAGTCGTAATGGTATCCTTCTCGTGTTAATGATGGACTTAGGTATAGGTTTGTTGGACGGTATGAAACCATCTCTAAGAAAGTCATTGAGCTATCCTTATTGACCATTGAGTGGCATCCCTTTGGTAGAGGCATTATGGAGAGGTAAGACTAGAGGTGTTGGCTTTTTCATATACCTTGTGTGATTGAACTTACTCTAAGAGAAAAAACCCTAGTACCGATTGAGTATGCTTGGTGAGTGACTCTACTTAAGTTGAGATTAGATTATAAAGAAACCCTTGATATTCTTTAACCATTTGCCTACATGGTATGTGTCCTAGTTTTACCCTTTGCAAGTAAAACACCCTCCATCGGAGTAGGGAAGACTCCAGATTCCATGCCTAGGTAGTATGGTATATGTCGCGTAATGTTTATTGTAATCATGTGGGATACATTCTAGTGTTGTAGAAGTTCTACAACTTTTAGATAGTTCAATGGTACGCTATCTAGACATGGCATGAGTAGGCTTTAAAAGTGCTAAGATGTAGGTTCTCTAGGTCTTCTCCAAGACCAATATGTGAAGTCCTCTAAATGTATGGTTTTCCCTCAAAATGGTTTTAATGAAAATATAGTTTCTTGACGAAATATGTTTTAGAAACAGTACTTATCTTGGTTAGCTTTGAGGATTGCTTAGGTAGGCTTGAAGAGGGTTTAAGGAGTCTAAATGATGAGAAGTATTGTTTGTTTGAAAATAAACTATGTGATATGTGATATATTGGAATAACTTTACTTTAGGTAGTCTTAAGGACCATCTAGGTGTGTATGATGGGGTCGTCTTGGAGGCCGCTTCATATCTTACTTAAATGGGTCTTAGGATAACCTATAGTAGAGGAATCCATGTAAGTATGCTTATGAGATGGAGGCTACTTAAATATATCTTATATGTAATTGATGACATGATATATGTCTATTATCTTTTATGAAGGTTTTTACTAAAATATCATGAAATCATGTTTCTTTACTAAATGTCTTTTTCATGGAATTTTCATGGCTTCCAAACTTAGTGCATTCAATGTGCTAACCCCTTCTTTTCCCTTTTTGTCTAAAGTGTAGGGAATTAGAAGTTTTTATATGACAAGGAGGAAGGATAGGTTTTTAAGGGTTGAAGATGAAGTATTGGTGAGTCCTCGTTGATTTTAAGGACAAGACCCACATGTTCCCTTAAGTCTTCAATCTTTATTTTTAAGTCTTGTATGGGCTTAGTCCCAATGTTGTTCATTCAAAGAATTAGGTGGTTTAAGGAGACATGTAAAGGTAGATTATTTTAAAGAAGTTTTTCACTTGCATATTAATGAAAGTATTCTTCGTGTGTGAAGAATGTTTAGAGTATATTATGCGACGATTGATACAGAGGCTTCTGTGGGACTTCTCAGGGTCCCATTTGCAGGTAACTTCTAGGGGGTGCTCCCCGATCGTTACAAAGTTTGCATCAGAGCATAAGGTTTGGCAGTGTCTTTAGATTGTCTCAAAATCACATCTAGTAGAGTATGGTTCATAATGTGAAGAGTGATACATTATGAATATGACAGCCCAGGCAATGCAACAAGGTGTTTCCAGCAAGAACCCACCTGCCAGCACCATGGTTAGTAGGTTAAGGGACTTCACGAGGATGAATCCTCCTGTTTACACTGGATCTAAGATTGATGAGAATCGTGAGGAAGAGTGTAGGGTAGCTATGTTGCATGTCATCATGGGCCTTTCCGGGCTTATGGTCCATTTCCAACAAGTGGAGGAAAGCAGGAAGAGGAAGCATACTAGGGCAGGGAACAGGTAAAGGCAATTGAGAAGAATTTTTCAAGGAAGAGTAGTTCTGAAATCAGGGATAAGCCCAGATTTAAGAAGGGACTCTCCCACCAAGGGGAATCAAGTTCGTCCAAGGGTCACTAAGATAGGGATTTTAAGCCCAGAGTTAAGATAAAGAGTGAAGTAGATACACCTCATGAGAGGCCACCTTGTAGGAAGTGTGGAAAACTTCGTGGAGGAGGGTGTATGAGGGGCTCTAACGCTTGGTACAGTTGTAGCAAACCGGGCCACATGATGAAGGATTATCCGTATATGAGAGTGAGAAAAAAGGATGGAGAAAGTTTAGCCGAATGGTCTAAGTGAAGAGGCTCCAAGGAAGCAACGATTCTTGGCACTCAAGTCTAGGGGTGTAGGAGACACCTCAGGTGCATAGCCTAAATTAGTTTTTCATGTGTATGGTTTTATGCACTAGTATGAACTAACTATGTTAGAGTCATCATGTTGGTTGCTGACATATGTAACTTATGTATTTATTTACGTTGTATGCTTTGATGAGACTACTTTAGGAAGGAGTTCCTTAGTCTATTAATGCGAAGCTGCGGTAGGTTTCAAGCATTTGCACCAACCTACTAATATTTGAATCAGATATTCACTAACAAAAAGCATTGAATAACTTATGTATGGATTTTCTCCATAAGTTTTATGCTACCATAGACTATCAAACCAAGGTAATGAGGTTTTAGTTGCCAAATGAGATAAGGTATAAATGAACAGGGCGTGGATCAATCTGACAAATCCATATAATTTCAAATCTTAAGGCCAACAAAATGTTATCTAAGGGTTATATATACTCCTCCTAAGGCTGGTTTTGTTTAAGAAACTCTAAGTTGTAGTGCAATAGTCGACTTGGTGTTGTAAGTCCAAAATCGTACGTGTAGTAATTGCACTATGTGAGTTAAAATGAATTCATGTTGCTATTTTTGTATAGCGCGGATTTTTGTGTTGCATGAGTTGTGAGGTGCATCAAGTTAAGTGCGATTGAGAAGGAATTTCCTCAATCTCAAATATGAAGCTTAAGATAAGCTTGAGTAATCTGCATTATCCAGAGTAAGTGTGCAAGAGAAATTCACAAAGAGCAAAGTCTAAAGTATGTAAAAATATTTTGAAAATAACCCTTAGTGTCATTCGGGGAGGAATGTTCCTAAGTGGGGGATAATGTAACAACCCTAAAATGACTATGCTAAATAATGCCTCATGTATCTAGAATGCCTAGATTAGACCGGGTTCACACGAATTGATACGCGTAGAACCAGACCTCTGAACCTTTGCAATATCCAAGACAACCAACTTCGTGAGTTAGTTGAGCTAGTAAACGTTGGGTCCAGCCATGTAGGGCACCCGAATATGAATATTTACCTGGACGAGTCTTAATCAGACTTAAAAAGGGTAATCTTATGTTTGGAGGGTCTAGGGGTAAAATGGTCTGTTCCAGGCTAAGGGTAGTATTGTAATTACCCTAAATATTCAATTATTTAATTAATTAATATGGTGGAGGGGTAAATAGGGTAGAGGTTGCCGAATTTGACCCGTTGAGCAAAATCTAGCTCCACCCGGGTTCGAGCCTTGGTGAAAGCAAGGATTAAATTGATTTAATTTTAATAAGTGAATTATTTGAATTAATAAAAGTTTAAAAATCTGATTTAAGTAAGGGCAAAATCATATTTTTAATAAAAAATAATAATAATAAAATTAATAAATAATGAGGAGTCCTAGTTTAACTAAGTCTCTACCTAACTCTCCTAATCCTAATCCTCTCATTCTCACGTTATTTATCAGTAAAAGAACTAAAAATAATAGTTCTTCACTCTTGAAGAACTTACGCACAAAAACTCATTCGAAAAGCTAAGCTAAAAACGAAAATCAACAACATTCTTCTCAACGAATTGTGTTTGGGATTTTGGTGGTGAGGCAGTGGTTTTTTAGGGAATCAGCATCATTTAAACAAGTGTGGAACGACATTAAGGTATGGGTTTTCTTCTTGGTCCCTATCCCAAGAGACCCTTAAGGTTTAGTTTTATCGCGATTGAAAAACTTATGTTATCCCCGTTGCATGCCCCTGTCATTAGATCCTTTTAAAGATTCAAAGTATGCATTGGTATGTCTTTTAGTAGATGATTTTACGGCTGGTTATGATTAAATGTTTGAATGTGTATTCGTAAATTACGTAAGAAATGAAAGATGTGTTCCGCGACAGTGCACTAAGTTAAATGTTTGTGCATGTGTGTGCCGTGAATTAACTATATTTTGGTGCCTGAAATTTACATGTTCAAATGTTGTATTTTACGTGTACAAATATGTTAAAAACGTGATGTTCATATAAGTGTAATGTTGCTGAATATATGTCACATGAAATACTCAAAGAATCACCATAAAATGAGAGAAAAACGAATTAAAGGAAGACCACATTTCCAGCTTGCTTGTAATGTCATTTAAAATTTTATTTTAAATGTGAGGTCATTGAGGATTGAATCCAAGACCTCACCAAATGGATATTACATAAAAATTTCATGAGAAAAATGAATGGAAAAATAAATGTGGTGAGTGGGGATTGAACCCACAACCTCTTGAATAGATGAGAGAGTTCAAAGAAAAATAAATGTGGTGAGTGGGGATTGAACCCAAAACCTCTTGAATAAATGCGAGAGTTTGGATAAAAATAAAGGACAAAAATAAATGTGGTGAGTGAGGATTGAACCAACAACTCCTTGAATATATTAGAGAGTTAGGAGAAAAAATAAAAAATAAAAATAAATTTGGTAAGTGAGGATTGAACCCACAACATCTTGAATTGATGAGAGAGTTACGAGAAAAATAAATGTGGTCACTGGATATTGAACCCACAACCTCTTGAAAAGGTGAGAAAGTTAAGAGATAAATTAAGAGAAAAAGAATAAACTTGTGGGGGATTGATCCCACAATTTCCTTGGCTTAAACGAGAAAGAGAGGATGAGGACAAAGGAAATATTATGGGAGTGATGGGGATCGAATTAGAGTCCCCCAAATCTGAAAAATGCAATTATCAAGTTTAATATAAGATTATGTGATGCTCAAGGGATTCGAAATTGGGTTCCCTTGCCCAATCCCGTATTGAAACATAAGTCGTACGTGAACAAATATTTAATGAATGCTTCCTCCAAGGATCGAAAAATTGATATCTTGGCTTACTTACAAAATGCATAAGTTTTGTTCCACATAATATTTGGTAAATATGAATCACTTAAACGAACTATGAATGAAGCCTCACGGCTTATATGTGTGGACTCATAAATCTAGCATATGTTTAAAAGTAAGTGAAACTAAGGTTTTTTGTGAAGAGACGATGAAACCCCAGAGGGGTTAAGTAAGAGTGTGACACACATTAAGGGCCAAATGTATTGGCATACGATGTAATGAACATTCACGTAAAAAGGGTGAGTAATCATGAAGAGTAAATGTGTTAAAGTTAATGAATGTGGTGACAACTTAATAAGAAGCTAATGTAAAAGGTGAGAGAAATCTAAAATGAGCCTAATGTAATGGAACTTTATACTGAGCATCGATAGCCTAGCTATGAGTTTTGATTCCTTCTTTCGGGAAGGCTGAGGTTCATGTAATTCTCATGAGATAATATTGTCCATCCATACGGGTATGGTTCTCCTTATATCTCCTAGTCTTTGAACCTATATTGCTAAGATAGGATTCTACAAGGTTTGATTCCATACATACACTAGCATGTTTTGGTTCACTTAAGCTGGTGATTCCACATCATTTTTGTGTGGGGTTAAACACTGGATTTCATGATTCTCACATGATATATGTCGACTAAGGTTAAAGTGCCCAAAGGAAGTATAAGGACAGCCTCAAGTAATGCACATAATGATATGAACGATATTAAAAGTGTTAGGATAGCATAATCAAGAGGTGAGCTAGACTTAAGTAATGACACTAGGTCATTCTTGGTAATTGCACAGCGAACCCGATGAGAGTCTTAAACTACATTCAAGGTATGGATGGTGTTTACACTAGCTCATGAACGAATGAAAATGATGTACGTATGAATGAATGAAGCAAACTCTGTGTTCTCTATAGAAGGCTCCCTAGTTGAGGTCCCATATGTTAAGCCCTCATTTTGGGAAATCCTAATTTCAAGTCAATGATTCCAAGGTCTCATGGCATATGGACGAATGATATGAAATATTTTATGTGCTAATAAGCAATATGTTATGTGATGCGTGCAATATGTTACGTGTGATGATGCATTTTACTCTCATAGCATGACTTTCCTAATCCAATTTTGGTATGTCCATTTATTTTACTTTTCATAATTCGTATCGTTAGGAGAGAGCTCTTCTTAATAATGAAAGTCATTTGTGTGTGCTTGCATATACCCATACTTAGTACAAGTGTGTAATAATTCCATACAACTCTCTACTTTTAGGTGAAGTTGCAGCTGGACGCTAGAACTTACGCATCGCTATTTGGTAGTCCCTCATGCTTTCGAGGATGCTTACCATTTTATTCTAGCATTAGACGTAGACATTAGCTAGTGGAGTATGTTCCACTAGTGTTTCTTTCCAGTTATTTTCAGATATTGTATTGGTGCTATTTTGGCAGCTCTATATTTCATACAGATAGTGATTATGTCTTTCATTTGATTATCTTGATATTATAGGGTTATTGTGAATGTTTATGAGTTTAGAAGATAGTACAATGTTTTCCAATATAAAGTTTAAGTAAACAAAAGTTCAAATTTTCCGCTAATACTAACCTAGATGAAGTAGCGACGACGTATGTAGGCTTTTCAGCGACCTCTAAGCTCAAACGAATCCGGTCTCATCTGGGGTCTAGATTTCTATCGTGATTATGATGGTAGAAGTCAATAAGAATGAATGATCATAAATTTACCCTCAACCCTGTTACAACCCTTGGAAGGCCTTACTTATCTTTATTGTGTTGAATGTCATGTTAATCTTAAAATAGAGGAAAGCCTATGGGTAAAATCATGCGTGTTTTATATTTGAGAGTGTGAAGGTTGATTTTGATTACTTAATTCTTAAATCTTTATGAGCACTGTGTGGGCTTGAAATCATTATTGATGTGAGGGCATTGGAATACCTCTGTTGAGCTTAAATTTGCATTTAAAGCAAGCATTATGAGCTCGACATCTATTTGATGATGATTAGTTAGAGTTTATTACTTGTAATGAACAATGTAGCATTGCATAGGTAAACTGAACTTCGTGTGTATTCATGTGGAGTATTAGTTAGCACTATTTGTAGACATCTGTGTTGAACTATTTGATCTTATGTTTTACTTGCAGAAAAGCAAAAGTTAAAGTTGGAGGTGTTGATGAGTAGGGGATCTCAACTCATTTAGGGTTTAATATTTAAGGATTCAGTGTCCTCTATGCCTATTTTACACTCATAACTAATGCTAAAATTTTAATTTGTAACATTGAAATAGAATATCATGCCAAGAACATTACCAAGCAAAAAAGAACAAAAAACTAAAGAAGCTGAAAGAAAGCAAGACTGGTACTCGCTAAAGACACTCGGAGAGTCACCAAGTGGACCTTTAGCTCACAAAAATTTTCAACATGTCAGCCCATGGACAAGACAAACTTGGCGATCGAATGGGTATTATGGAAATTTACCGAAGTGTTCGGTGATGACAATTTAGCACACCAAAAGTAAAAAAGTATTGGTGAAAAGGCAATTTAAAAAGGCGAGATGATCAATACTTGGTGCATCGTTAATTAGGTCGGCGAGCCTGACCTTGATAAACTTGAGTTACATCAAAGAAATAGTAAATATACAAGCAAATAAGACAATGGAAGGGGCACTCGGCGCATCACTGATCAGGTCGGTGGAGCCCGACTTAGTTGGCCAAGTAACTCTGTTGCTGAAATTTTGGGAACGTATAAGTACAATTTTTAAAAGAAGAAAGAGAGTTCCCATAGTTCTGGGTTTTTGATATAAACAATGTAAACATTAATTTTACACTTTTTGAGTAAAGATTTAGGGTTAGTTTGATTTTTAGCTTTAATTGAGCATTTTGAGACTTGTGGTTTGTTGCCCAATCTAATGAAAAACATAGTTGGTAACGAATTCTTTTTTTTATTATGCTTCGCTAGAACCCCCATTTCTCAAGGGTGTGATTATGTAATTGAATGTTTCAATTAGTTTATGGGTGTTATTATTTACTAAAATTAGGTGGGTTCAATTAATAGTTTGTGTTTAATTGATAAATTGTAGCTGCAATGCAATTCTAGTTTAGATTCTAAGCTTGTTTGAGAAAGAAGTTTTAGAGTCAAAATTTTTAGTTGATGATTAAAGTGATTGTCTTGTTACATATTTTGTTTGAAAAAGTGGGTCTCAATCATACTAATCTAGCCTGAAAAGTATATTGATTAAGGTATTAGGCTACTTTTATGTGTTGTGCTTTTCGAGGTTTCAATGAATTAGCTTGATTCGTGGTAGTTGGTTGAGAAAAAGTTATTGCACCTATGTCCTAGCCTATCCCCTGAAGTTCAGTGACTTTTAGTAAATCATAATCACCCATTTAGCGAAATTGGCATTCAATTTATCACACTCCCAAGAAACTCTTTCTACTTGTTTACTCCTAATTATTTGTAGCTGTTAATTGTTCACCCAAATCCCCCCATTTGAATTAAATTGTCGAATCTTTTACATATATTTTATTTTTAGCAAGTGACTACATCTCCAAATGATTAGAACACTATTTTACTTCATAACCGAATTCTTAATTCATCATTTTTTGTGGTATCGATCCTAACTCTTATCGGATGAAGTGTACTTGAGTGTTGTCACTTAATCAGAGTAGATTCGGGTATTGAAATCAAAAATTAATATTATTACTTTTTTGAAAAAAAAATAAATCAATTGCACATGTTGTACTTTAATCATATATGACTACGCACAATTATAAATGAAAAGGCAAAAGGTATAAGTACCCCCTCTGGACTACACACAAAATTACAGTCACACATTTAAATTTAACTAATATTCTATTACTCTTAGTCTGAACTATTGTAAAACTGAATAAAGACACTAAATACTGAGGAGACATAGAGAGTGTGCACACTTATTTGAAAACAAGTAAAGAATGAAAAACATGGGACATATGAATTTTTTTTAATTGTCCATATTACAGTTAGTTAGTACAAATAATTATCAGAAAAGGGCCTGAAATACCCTTGAAGTATTGAAAATGGTAAATAATTACCCTTCATCCACCTATTGGCTCCAAAATACCCTTTTCACCCACTTATTGGCTTCAAAATACCCTTGACATCCACCTTTGGGTTCAAAATTGACCACTTATTTAATGGTCTCAGATTTAAACTATTTATTATTTTTTTTAAATAGTTGGGGCTCGACGATTAGATATAAGTTAATTTATTAATATTCATTGATAAATCAACCCACTATTGACCCATTACTAATTAAACCCCATCCAATTAATAAATAAATTATAATATCAAAATCTCCCTATACACTACTAAAACACGACGAAATTACAGATTCCTAAAAATGACATCAAAAATTATTTAGTTCGAATTAAAGACCCAATTAAATTTAGATTGAGACAATTATTTAGGACACTTTCATTAGGATTCTCTTCCAAGCTTGAATTCGAATTTTATGATTAAATGTAAAGAAATAGTACATCCGGATTATTGAGAGGAATGAATAACTAAGATGAACATAGTCATACATTTAAGTTTATTTGTAATTTTATTTTAGACACTTGAATTATAATATGTTTTGATTGAGGACTTGAATGTATGATAATGTACTTCTATAGATATTTTTGCCTCAAAGTTTTAAAAACACGCAATAGTTTTTGTTGTTGAATTAGTAATGGGGTGGGTTTATTAATTGGGTGTGATTTAATTAGTAACGGGTGGTAGATTGATTCATAAATTTTATTAAAAAATTAAATTATAACAATAGTTGAGCGTCATGTATTAGAAAAATTATTTGAATACTTTAAATATATAATCGTTAAATAAGTGGTCAATTTTGAATCCAAAGGTCGATGAGAAGGGTATTTTGAAGCCAATAGGTGGATGAAAAGGGTATTTTGGAGCCAATAGGTGGATGGAGGGTAATTCTGTGCCATTTTTAATACTTTAAGGGTATTTTATGTCCTTTTCCGAATGATTATTGATATTAAACTTATATATATTGAAATATTTTTATTTCTTTTTGTATAAAATATTTATTTCCCTCCTCACTTCAAACTTTTGATTTTTTTTCATTAATTTTTTTTCTCTTCACATGCAATAATTATAAAAACATACATGTATTTTTCATTGATACCTTTAATTTTAACGTTTTAATTAGTGATGATTTATGTAATTTTCTTTACTTATGATGGATAATCGTTAAAATTGACTTTTTTTAAAAATAAGATATTTGAAATTAAATAAAAATTTAAAAGGAAAAGGAAAATCAAAATAAATAAATAAATAAAATTAATAACAAAAAGATATAAATCAACCTAAGAATGATTGATGAAGAAATTTTTGCACTATTTATTGCAATGCAAGAGATAGTGATTGTAGAAGATGAATATCAAAGTCTTGATGAAGAGCCTTACCTTTTGTTACTTGGAAGAAGTGATATAGAGAAAGAAACGAGAAAGATTGATATAGATACTAGAAAAAAGTGAAATATAGTTCGAAAATAAATTTTTTAAAATATATCTTTGACTATTAAATACATTAAAAAGACAGTTAAATTTTCTCCTATCATATAATTCAATTACCATCTATATACATATATTTTCTACGATCCTATTACCCCTCTAAATTTTACTAATGTGGAATAAATAACCTTTTAAATGCTAAGTGACATATAAACTTTAATTCACACTTTCTTTGAGAGATTGAGTTGTCTATTTCTTTTTATTTTCATTCTCTTCTCTTTTCATTTTCTCTTTTTCTTCTCATTATCAACCTCTTTTTATCTGAAATTTGTCTACGTCGGAGTTTTAGGTTTTTTGTTCTTTTTTTATTTTGTTTCATTTCGATGAATAATTGCTAGTGGATAGATTTTTTATTCAAATTTAAGAGCAAATTGTAGTCTGAGCTTACTCTTGTGTCTTGAGTCTCATTGAAGCAACAATACACATTTCGGTATTTATTTCATTTCAGGTATTATTTTGACACTTTTTAAACATATAAGAATTTTAATTTAATTGATGCTCCTATTAGACACACAAATTTTTGAAGGTTAAAAATTGAATCTATTGTAGGTTCATCAGATGAAAATGTGTCTTCAAAATCAAGGACTTGTCTTCAACAATTGTACGTCTTCTCATGATTATCAAAAATGCCACAACATATAATTGCAAGACTCCAGCAATACCAACAAATGTTAAGGTGAGTTATTCTCGTGATTAAACTTGGTGGCGAAGTTAAGTTAGACTTGCGGTGATTTTGATGGAGGTGAAAAATCCATTTCTTAAGGCTTTGTTTTTAAAAGGAGGCGGTGGATGGTCTTTTTGAATCATTGAAGTAGACAATGGTGAAGGCGGGAGTGGCAATAAAGGTAGAGGTGGAGGAAATAGTGGTGGTGACGATGATGTTTCATACTATAGTTGCGCATCGATATAGGAGACGATGAAGGAGTGATGAATTCACATTTTCTTGCGACTGCACAAAAAGACGTAATAAAATACTCTCAGTGTGTTCCTAAATGTTTTATCCAAATTGATATTTTCATGAAGAAAAAATTAGGGATGAAAAATTATTGAAGGAGGAGGAAATGATTTTTACAAAAATACAATTAACTAGTTAAATACACGTGTATTCCATCACAAATAATCTGAAAGAATTTTGTGTTTTAAGGTCCAATCTATTTCTTTCAAAGTAGCTCAGAGAAGGTTAGGGGGGAATATGACCTTAATAAATATAGGTGTTCAGTTGGGAATAGGGTAATACATTGGAAGGGCATTACTATTTCCTCTAATAAGATATAAGGACCTGTCTAATGAGGAGGGATGGAATTTGATGCTCTTCAGTATGATATTTTGAAATATGTAGTGGATCATATCAAACATAATATGACGTTTCTACTAAAGGGTGATTTAGCTGGAAAATCTTGGTGGACCAAATCTTGTGCTTGATATTTGAGTGTTAAGACTGTTAGGGAAGTGCTAAGCAAAAAAGGAGAATGTTAAGAAAGACTTCAAATCATTATTGGTGAAAGGCTTGCCTTTCAAGTTCTCATTTATAGCCTAAAAGATTTGGAAACGTAAATTACATATGGCTAACTTTATGAATGCTTGGTCCTCAAAGAGAACTTATACAATCCCTTAGCATTCGCTATAGCATATCATAGGTTTAAAATACGGAAAATTTTAAAAATGTTGCATATACTATGTGAAGTATACTTAGACTTCTTGCTTATCCTATATTAAGGTATGCATAGACCTCTTACATAGAAGATTACTTAGGATTCTCTTTTAGCAACATGATAAGCCTACATACGATAGTCTAAAAACTGTCTCACATAAAAATCATCTAAAGATTACAAATCTTGGACTAAGCCAATACAATATCAATATGACATATAGGCCTTACTAAAGTAGAATCCAAATGATAATAAGGAAATAAGGAGTATCTCTTAAACTACTACAATCTTCATAGATAGAATAATGAAAATATAGCATCCCTAAACATGAGGACCCACCAATACTTGGAGAAAGAGTTCAAAGCTTCTTCAATTGACCTTCTTAATCTTCAACTGTCGGACCCTACATTAGTAGTTATATAAAGTATATGGGATAGTACGCCACGTTTACTAAGTATGGGTATATGCACATAAACATTTAAGGACATGCATGAAAAGGACCATTTCTTTAGAAAGCATGCTATGTCATTTGAAGCCTTTAATGGACATACAATAGAGCATATACAAGATAAGGATCACAACAACATAATGCATAATCATAACCAAAGACATATCATCATAAAGTCCTATGAAAATTTCATGTTCAATAGCTCATATAAACATAACATACTACACTTACCAATGATCTCATCCCAAGCCTATAAGTGCACTACATATGTGAAGCTCCATTACCCCACATAAACAAGTAAACAAGATAGGACATCATAAGTAATATTTTGCTCCATACAACTTATATCATAAGTAGTCATCATCACATATAGCAATATAGACCATTACATATTCATCAATATAGACAATATCATATAAGAGCAACATAACATATCATAAGCATAATGCAATTCATATTCATATTACATGAGAAAAATCTCCTAGGACTTTCTTTAGAGTTAACTTGTGCAATGTCTAGGTAGAGTCACATACCCCTACGTATACTAAGTAGACTCTTCAAGTCACCCTAGTCAATGTCCATTTACTTCTCTTTCATTTTACTTAAGAGAATAATCGCCTTAACCGACATTAGACCATGTGAGCTAAACATCGAATCCGGTGTCATAAAATTTCACACCGAAAGAAGGTGGTCTACTTGCCAAGGTAGAAGCAAAACATGAACATATCATTCTAGGTGGATTTACTAGCTAGTATTCCTATGGAGGTAACATAGTTCAAGAACTAGGAGATATATTTGAGACCCATAGTTCCATATTACATGGAAGGCTCAATCTCATGAGAGTCATTGTGAATCTACCTACCAACTTTGGAAGGGACACCTCTCAAATCTAGTTCACTCGTTGCTAAGCTAAAGTCCCTTTTTGAGTAACCTTTAAGTTATCATTTATCATAAATCTTATCATAGGACATAAGAGGTTAACTCCTTGGATAAACATGATCATTGGATCATTAGGTTTAGGATGAGAATTTCGTTTCATCACAACCCTTCATTATTGAGATTAACATATCATAGTCATATTGTATAAGGTATACAAAAGAACATCATCAACCTTGCATTATCATATCCTTACGATGATCCTACATTTAACATATTCTCAGCCCAACATATATACATAGCAATATCATACATACTTAAATTACATAGCAACATCAATTGCAGGTCAACATCAACATAATAGAATAATCATGACTTTAGAAGATTTACATATTACTTCCAAGAATCTTCATCACGAACTTACATTCAATTCAACATAATCTTTCAATAGTATAGTGAATTACACAATAACATAACCAATACCAACCACTCTAGTTGTACACAAGACAAATTCATAGTTACAGTTAAGGGAAAGGGTTCATTTATGAGTTCGTTCAAGCAATAGTTTCGATCCCAACATTAAATGACATTAAGTGAATGATATAACATAATTGAATTCAATTATTTAGGGAGAGGACATGCTTCAAACGAAAACCAACAATACCATATCAATTATTCCACAATACATACTTACTTAACCATATAAAATCATAATTCATCATCATTAGTCATAAATTTTGAGTTTGGAAGAAAACTCACTTATAGACTAAAAACCCTAGGAATTTGAATGGTTAGAAATCATCTTTGAAAGGAATTCTTGGGGAAAGGAATCCCAATAGTGAAGAACACATACCTTATTGAGAATTAATCGACGAATTTTGAGTGAAACCCTTGGTAATTTGATCTTCTTCTTCAAGCTTCCTTGTTCTTCAACGGAGGATGAATAGAGAGAGAAAGTAGAGAGAGATGAGAGCTTTTGGGTTTTGATTTGGGGTTTTGATTTGAGTAAGTAAATATGAGAGAAATATGACCAATAACCAATATATAGGATCCCTATGAAATACCCAAAAGACCCCTCACTTAAATTGACCCTTAAATAAAGTCAAACTTTAATTCCAAATTTCAGATTTTCATCGGGGAAAAAGCCCGCGATGCGGAGCAGCTCCCGCAAGATTTTCTGAATTAATTTTTGAGACAGAGGATTCCACAAATTTCCCTTTGCAGACTTGATTTTTGTCCAAAGGCACACCAAGTCCGCGAGCAAACCCATTTCTCTGATGTGAGTTTTGGTTGTTGCTTTGGCAGCTTGCTTTGCTAAGTTTAGGTCCCTTCGTGGACCCCTAGGGAGACCCTTGGTGGGTATGACCTGGAAGTTTTCACTCCATATACATTTTTTTACCTATTTAAAGTCATTTTAACTATTCTAGACTTCATACAACACCTCCAAACCGTCACGAAACCTAAGGACTTTTAACTAGTTCAATTACACTAGCTTCCAGATGTCATGAAAGTTTCTTGACGTCTTGACTCTACAAATTTCAAAATGGTTTATAAACATTATTTTATGCTTTATAATAGTGTTACTAACCTTAGAAAAACATGTGAGCCTCTAGATAAGGTCTTGAACTTTCGGAGTCTTACATTATCTCCCCCTTAGGAACATTCGTCTTCGAATGACACTAAAATCCTTTGTAGGAGGAGGATAGACTCAATACTATTTTCACAATGAACAAGATGCATATAATCATGAGTAATAGCTCATAGGATTATTTTACAAGGCCATTCAACTCATAACATGGAACTACATATAGCAACACAATTCACAACACATAAGAGCTAACATTTCATAACACATTATGAGGAATTTCCTTCTCAACACATAGACATGATCTCAAAATGACATTAAAGACTTACCATGCTATTCTTATCAAGACAATATCGAAACACAAAAAAGCTCAAGAAGAGAAAACATATATTTCACATAAGTGCAAGATAACATAAAAACCCTTTTTCATGAAAACTCATTTTGGCATTAACTTTACCAAAATATGCACATACTTGAAAACAAGAAAAATTCATATTAACTCATTATTTCCATCATTTATAGGAACAACTAACCTTAATTAGTAAAGAATTGAGGATAACGGGACTTTATGTCGGCCTCGACCTCCCATATTGCTCCCTCAACTTGGTGATTTCTCCATAGAACTTTTACGTAGGCCACCTCTTTGTTTCTCAACTCCTTAACTTCTCGACCAAGGATTTATACTAGAACCTTTTCATAGGAGAGGTTCTTATCCACTTCTAGACCTTCAATAGGTAGAATAGACACTGGGTCGCCTATGCATATCTTGAGCATAGAAACAGGAAATAGCACATAAACCAAAGCTAGTTCAATAGGTAGTTTCAATTCATAGGAAACATTTGAGACCCGTTGCAAAACTTCATAAGGACCATCATACCGAGGACTCCACTTCCCCTTATTACTAAATCCATCACCCCCTTCATGGGTGAAATTTTCAAGTAGACAGGATCACCTATTTGAAATTCAAGATCTCTTCTCCTATTTTCAGCATAAGACTTTTGTCGACTATAGGCTATTTTCAACATATCTCGTATGACCTGAATTTTTTCTATAGCCATATATATAATCTCAAGAGCAAGAGTGACGACTCACCAACTTAAAACCATCCAATTAGAGATCAACATGTTCTACCATAAAGAGCTTTAAAAGGATCCATAGAAATATTCGAATGGTAGGTATTATTATAAGAGAACTCAATCAACAGTAGGTGTTCATCCCAACTACCTTTAAAATCCATCACACAATCTCTTAGCGTATCTTCTAAGGTTTGACTAGTACGTTCCGCTTGACCATCCGTTTGAGGATGAAAACCGGTGCTCAGCTTCAGTTGTGTACTTAGAGCCCTTTGGAAAGATTTCCAAAAACAAGAAGTGTATTGGGCACCTCTATTCAAAATGATGGACAAGGGAATCCCAGGAAGACTCACAATATCATTAATGTAAATCCTTGCATACTCTTCGACTGTATAGGTAGACTTAACGAGGATAAAGTGGGCAGATTTGGTCAACCTATCTACAATAATCCATATAGAGTCATTTTGACTCCGGGTTCTAAGCAATCCAACAACAAAGTCCATATTGATGTCTTTCTACTTCCATGTAGGAACATCCATGATTTTCGTTAAATAACCCGATTTTAGATGCTCGGTTTTTACTTGTTTGCAATTTTGATAGTTAGCAACAAAATCCGCTATGTCCCTTTTAAAACCATCCCACCAATAAACCTCACTAAAGTCATGATACATCTTTGCGTAACCCGGATGAATAAAATAGCAGGGAACTATGGGCTTCCGCTAGAATTTGATTTCTTAAATTCTCGATATCCGGTACACATAATCTCCCTTGGTACCTAATAACACCATCCCCCCTTGGCAGAATGACTTATTGAGCTTACCAAGTATAACTTCCTTCAACTCCATCACTAGAGGATAAAGATGTTGCTTAGAATTCACCTCAACCACTAGTGACAATAGACTACAAATCCTTCATTACCTTCGGTGTGGTCAACACCGGAGTGGAGGTAATCCTATCTTTCTACTCTTGAAAACCTTTTTCACAAGCTTCCGATAACTCAAACTTCACTTTTTTGAGTCAAAGGGGAAGCAATAGAAGGAAATTCATCGACAAAACTTCTAAATTACCCCGCTAGACCCAAGAAACTTCTTATATTAGTGGGATTCAAAGGTCTAGGTCAATTTCTAACCACATCTATCTTCTTCGGATTAACAAGAAAAGCAACTGACCTCAACAAAAATTCACACTTAGTAAATTGGGAATAAAGTTGGTGTTTTTTGAGGACTTGCAAGGCCAACCTCAAGTGACTCTCATGCTCATTTTCATTCTTGAAGTATATCAAGATAGCATCAATAAATACAATCACAAATAAGTTGAGTTAATCTCGGAAAACTCTATTCATTAGGTCCATAAAAGGTCCATAAACGCCGCTAGGGCATTTGTTAACCCAAAAGACGTCATTAGGAATTCATAGTGACCATATCTAGTTCATAATGCTATTTTGGGAATATCTTCTCCTCTCACCCTAAGTTGGTGATATATCGACCTTAAGTCAATCTTGGAAAAGTAGCTAGCACCTTGGAGTTGATCAAATAGATCAATCTGAGGGAGAGGATACTAAGTTGAATAAAACCCTTGTATAGTAAATCTTTGACTTGGATCTATAACTCTTTCAATTCGGCCGGAGTCATTCGATATATAGGAATTGAAATGGGGTTCGTATCTGGTAACAAGTCAATGTCAAAGTTAATTTCCTGTTGGGGAGGAAATCCTTGAAGACCATTAGGAAAAACCTCTGGAAATTCCCTCACTACGGGGACCGGCTTAATGGAAGGAGTTTCACATTCTAGATCTTTAATTCTCACCACATGGTATAGACAATCCTTGACTATCATCTAACAAGCCTTCAAACAAGAAATTATTTTGACCACTTGGCATTGGATTTCCCCCTATCACTCTAAAAGGGGTTCATTTGGGAATTGAAACTTCACTACCCTAGTTTTACAATCTACGGAAGCAAAACAAGCATGAATCTAATCCATACGCAAAATGATATAAAAATCAAACATGTCATGTTGTACAAAATCAAAAAGAGTAACTCTATTGGCCAGCATTATAGGGCATTTCCTATAGACTCTATTTACAACTACCAAGTCACCCATTGGGGTACAAACTGAAAAGGGTTCAGTAAAAACATCGGGAAATATATCAAATTTCCTAGCTACAAAAGGTGTAACAAAATAAAGGGTAGAACCGGGTTCAAGTAAAGCATAAAAATTAGTATAGAAAAGACTTGTAACATACCCCTCACAACATCGGGAATTCTCTTGTTCACCCCTAGCCTTGAGTGCATAAAAGTGGTTCCTTTTTGGAGCTTCGAAGCTAGGACCGCTTGATTGAGCTTGATTATTCCCATTTCCTTAACCCTTCAAATTAGGAAAATCGTTTACCATATGGTCACTTTTTCCACAACCATAGCAACTATTCGTTCCAACAAGACATTCACCCACATGCTTCTTACCACACTTTCAACAAGTTGGTATTTCTCTTGGTGAATCAACATTTCTCCCCTTTTGAGGTTCAGGGTTAGACACCCTATCATTGTGATTCCTGGAGAAATTTGAAGGAACTTTGTTTGAAAACCTCTTCTTAAACTTAGGTTAGTGTTGGATATTAAGCCTACTCTTAGAAGAACCACTTTCAAAAGACCTTGCCTTCTTGTCTTTCCTATTCCTCTTCCTTATAAGACTCTCCTCTACTTTTTGTGCATGAATCATCAACCTAGAAAGATCCATGTTGCCATGAAGCATAGCCGCATGACATACTTCCTCAAGATCTTCAGACACTCATGTTACATAACGGATCATTTAATCCCTAGCATTGAAAACAAGAGAGGAAGCATTTGGATAGCTTAATGAACTATAAGGAGTATTCCTTAACACTCATACCTCCTTAATGAAGTTTGATGAACTCCTATACCTTAGATTCCCTTTTCTCACTTGGTAAGAACCTATCAAGAAAGAAATTTTTGAAGATCTCCCAAGTCACTGTACCACCTCCTAAAGCCCGACTATCCTTCCATTGATTGAACCATGTCTGAGCCACGTCCTTGAGTTAATAGGAGGCAAGCTCAACCTTTTCAGTAGTACTCACCCCCATAGCAAAGAGAATCTTATATACCTCGTCAAGGAAGTCTTGAGGGTCTTCATCAACTTTAGAACCAAAGTACATAAGGGGATTCATCCTTGTAAAATCTCTTAAACGGGTAGCCATAGTACTAGCATGTTAGTTCTCTTGAGGTACAACCTCCTGGTTAGCTTGTGCCTTCTTGGCTTGAGCTTTAGTAGTGATGGATTGGGCCATTTGAAGAGGGGCTTCCCTTACCTCACCATCTATCATAGTCGTAGGATAAACCAGAACTTGATCATCCATAGCAACTTGATCTTGAGGACGAACTTAATTGTCTTGGGGAGGAACTCTCGCATTAGCAATCCCTTAGTGTACTCTTCTTGCGGCTGTTCTTCTAGTATTCATTGTCTATAACCACAAGAATGGAATTAGATGTTGAGAGACGCATGGTGTCAAAACTCTAGAGGCACGACATAGGATTACCAAGAAAACAGAATTTTCCTAATCATCACATATCACTTTATTTATAATTGTGGTGCGCTTCACAACCATGAATAAGACACTTATAGATGTGGTTAAGTGAGACACCGATCCTAAGGACATTCAACCTCATGCTCTAATACCATGTTTTTCACAACCTGGGAGCACCCTCCAGTCGTAACCGATGGCGGCCTCCTCGAAAAGGACTTAGCCAATCCCTAAGCATTCGTGATAACATATCATAGGTAAAAAATAGGGAAAAATTTAAAACGTTTGCATATACTATGTGAAGTACACTTTGACTTCTCTTTTATCAAAAAATTGAGGTAAACATCTCACAGAGAAGCTTATCTAGGATTCTCTTTTAGCAACATGATAAACATACATACGGTAATCTAAAAATTGTCTCACATGAAAATCATCTAAAGAGTATGAACCTTGGACTTAACCAATACAATATCAATATGCCATATTAGAATCCAAATGATAATAAGGAAATAAAGAGTATATCTTTAACTACTAAAATCTTCATACCTAGAATAATGAAAAGATAGCATTATGAACATGAAGACCTACCAACACTTGGAGAAAGAGTTTAAAGCTTCACTAATCGACCTTCTAAATCTTCAATGGCCAGACCCTACATTCATAGTTATATAAAATATATGGGTTATTTACCAACAAGTATTAAGTATGGGTATATGCACATAAAAATTTTAAGGACATGCATGAAAAGGACCATTTCTTTAGAAAGCATGCTAAGTCATTTGAAATCCTTTAATGCACATACAATAGAGCATATACAATATAAGGATCAGAAAAACATAAAACATGATCATAACCATATACATATCATCATAAAGTCATATTAACATTTCATGTTCAATAGTTCACATCAACATAACATACAAAACTTACCAATGATACCATCCCAAGGCTACAAGTGCAATGCTCATGTGAAGCCCTATAACCCCACATAAACAAGTAAATAAGATAGGAGACCATAAGTAATACTTTGCTTCATACAACTTATATCATAAGTAGTCATCATTACATATAGAAATATAGACCATTACATATTTATCAACATAGCCAACAACATATAAGAGAAACATCATATATAATAAGCATTAAACATTTCATATTCATATTACAAGAGAACAATCTCCTAGGACTTCCCTTAGATTAAACTTGTGCAATGTCTAGGTAGAGTCCCACACCCTACCTATAATTTTCATTTACTTGTCTTTCATTTTACTTGAGGGAACAGTCATCTTAACCGACATTAGACCATGTGATCTAAACATGGAATCCAATACCATGAAACCCTACAGCGAAAGAAGTTGGTCTACTTGCCAATATAGAACCAAAACATGAACATAGCTTTGTAGGTAGATCCACTAGCTAGTATTTATGTGGAGGAAACATAGTTCAAGAAATAGGAGATACATTAGAGACCCATAGTTCTACATTACAAGGCAGTCTCAATCTCATGAGAGTTATTGTCAACCTACCTTACAACATGGGAAGGGACACCTCTAATATCTAGTTCACTCGTGCTAAGCTAAAGTCCCTTTTTGAGTAACCATTAAGTTATCATTTATCATAAATCTTATCATAGGCCATAGGCGATTAACTTCTTGTATAAACATGATCATTATCTCATTAGGCTTAGGATGAGAATTGCCTTTCATCACAACCCTTCATTAGTGAGATTAACATATCATAGTCATATTGTGTAAGACATACAAGAGAACACCATCAACCTTGCATTATCATATCCTCACCATAATCCCATATTTAACATATTCACTGCCCAACATATATACATAGCAACATCATATACACTTAAATTGCATTGCAACATCAATATAGGTCAACATCAACATAATAGAGTAATCATGACTTTCGAAGACTTACTTATTGCTTCCAAGAATCTTCATCAAGAACTTACATTCAGTTTACCACAATAATTCAACAATATAGTGAAATACATAATAACATAACCAATACCAACCACTCTAGTCATACACAAGACCAATTCATAGTTAGGGTTTAGGGAAAGGGTTCATTTATGAGTTTGTTTAAGCAATAGTTCCAATCCCAATATTACATCACATTAAGTGAATTATATAACAATATCGAATTCCATCATTTTTAGAGAGTACATGCTTCACACGAAAAAACAAAAACACCATATCAATTATACCACAATACATACTTAATTAGACATATAAAATCATAATTCATCATCATTACTCATAAATTTCGAGTTTGGAAGAAAACCCATTTATAGAGTAAAAACCCTAGGAATTTGAATTGTTAGAAATTATCTTTGAAAGGACCTCTTAGAGAAAGGAATCCCAAGAGTGAATAACTCATACGTCATTGAGAAATAATCCATGAAATTCGAGTAAAAAACCTATGGAATTTGTTCTTCTTCTTCAAGCATCCTTGTTCTTTAATGGAGGATGAATAGAGAGATAAAGTACAAAGAGATGAGAGTTTTTGGGTTTTGATTTGGGGTTTCGTATTGAGTAAATGTAACTGAAAACCAATATAGTCCCCCCATGAAATACCAAGAGACCCCTCACTTAAATGGACCCTTTAATGAAGTTAAACTTGAATTACAAATTTCAAATTTTCGTCGCTGAACAACTCCGCGATGCGGAGCTGATCCCGCTAGATTTTATAATTAATTTTGAGACAGAGGATTTCGTGACGTGGACGCGATGGAGAATTGATTTTTCGTCAAAGACACACCATGTCCGCAACACGGACCTATTTCTCCCATGTGCATTTCTGTTGCTGCTTTGGCAGCTTGCTTGGCTAACTTTGAGTCCCTTCGTGGACCCCTAGGGCAATCCTTGGGGTGTCCGAACTGGACATTCTCACTCTATATACATGGTTTTACCTATTTAAAGCCATTTTACCAGTTTTAGACCTCATACAACACCTCCAAACCTTTACGAAACCTAAGGATGTTTAAGTAGTTCAAATACACCAGCTTCCGAAAGTCATGGATGTTTCTTGATGTCTTGATTCTAAAACTTTCCAAATGGTTTATAAAAATTATTTTAGGACTTATAACAATTTTACTAACCTTAGAACAACATGTGAAACTCTAGATAAGGTCTTGGACCTTCAGAGTGTTACATTGGTATACTAATATCTCTATGAATTGCGGCTGTTGTAGAATTTATGGGAATGGATATTCTTATCATTTGTTCTTGAGAGGAGAGATTACAAGAAAAATATGGTCTTAATACTCGGGAGTTTCTGGAATAATTGGAGCCATGTTGAATGTAAAACAAATGGTGAGAAGATGGTGGTCCACTAGTGGTAACAATAGGATAAAGCTAATTTATCAGGCTATTTCTATATTTATACTGTGGTTTTTGTTGAACATGAGAAATATTATATTGAATGGTGGATCTTATTTGATTGGAAAGATGATTTGGGGAAATTAAGAACACTATTTCTAAGTTTATTAAGCTCACGTGTAATGAACACTATTTTAAAGTTTATTAAGCTCATGTGTAATGGTTATTTAAATTTTAATAATTGGTCTCTTATTGTGCAGTATCTGGAAGGGTATAGAGTAGTCTATTACTTAAAAGTTGTGAAATGGGTTCCACCTCCGATAAATTAATTTACAGGTAATTAGGATAGTGCTTCTACAGGCAACACAGCGTGGATTGTTTGAACGGATAATCTTCGTATATCATGCATCTTTATGATAATATTTACATGATATGTATTATGTGAAATTATATTATGGTTCATAATTTGGAATTAAAACATAAAATAAATTTGTGTGATACTTGAGATGGATATGAACAATCATCGTTTTCTTTTGAATAATTTAATTGAAACTTTTCATAGAAAACTTGATAGTTAATTGTTTGAATTAATAAAGTTAAATAATCGAAAATATGGTCATATGGATGCAACATTATTAAAATAATAATTAATGAATGAACTTAATTTGAAGTTCTTTGATCATTTAATGTTGAGTGAATTGATATTATCTATAAATACAATGAACAATTTGGTTTTAATGCATAAGTTAATGGTTTATTATTAAAATAATATTATTATTCTTTTAGTTAATGTGGTAATGAACCAATTGTGCAACAAACTAAAGTGGCCATTATACCAAATAATAAATAATATGTGTGCTCTGTATTTATATAGTTTGTTAGTCCCGAAAAGGTCAACTAGAGAAATCAATGTCTACACATATAATGTTTATGATCACTTGATGCATGAATTATGTTACTATAGTTTGTTAGTCACCAAAGTGGCCAAACTAAAATGTATGAAATTATTCATATGCACAAAAATTTTATGATATTATTTGTGTATTTGTATTTATATAGTTTGTTAGTCACCAAGGTGATCAAAGTAGTATGGTTAAGAAAAATATGCATTCATAAAAATTTTCATTTATGTATAAAGAATAATTAAATGTAAATAGTGGAAAATGAATAGATAAATTGACTTTACTATTGCTAGAACTTAAGAATTTACCGAAAGGTCAATCTATCATACTAAAAAGGCCGAATGGTCTGGTGGACCCTTATACTTGTATCAGTTTATATTTTGAACCCTTCTACTTACCTCTTTGTCATCTGAACCCTTAAATTCATTAAAACACAATTTAATAAATGTCTCTAACCATTGACCAAGATTATGTCACATCCCAAGACCACAACCTAGAATTTAGGCTACAATCTCAGATTGTAACCAGTGTACTCGACCTCTCATAGGTCTTATACAAGACCTTTTATATCATTCGTCGCATAAACATAGTGAAAAGTAGTACGGAATTAAGACTTTTCACAAAACATAACATAGTCTTTAAAAAAACTTTCATATAAAGCAATAGGAAATACTAAGTCTCAGTATCATCATCTTAAGACACAAGAATACTTGGGACACAGCCCATACTTCAAAATTGTAATATAGTGATACTTAGTCTAATACAATACTTCAAATGGAAAATATAAAAGACATATATGCCCTCGAGTCAAATGAGGACATACTTCAACTTCTCTTGAACGATGCTACGGTCCAAGTATTCACTTCCCAAAATCTCATCACCTACTAAGAACTATATAAATACATAAAAGCATGTAGTACAACCACATGTACTAAGTATGGCACTATGCATAAAAATCATGAAAACGGACATTTATAGAAAATACGCATCTTTTCTTTTAGAAATCATATTATAATCATAAGAACAACATTTATCAACTTAGAAACACATAAGTTAACATTCAAACCGAAAATCATATTTTTGAAGCCACTTTACAGTGAACTCAACTCACTGTTACAGTGAACTTCTTCACTGTAAGGTAAAGTTGCAAACCTTCACTTTAGTCACCCTTTTATCATGTAATTATCCCACTCAAATTAATCCTAATACACTTAAATCACACAAAGAGATACCGCCCATACACCCTATCTAGATGTGCCTAAACGACCCTTATGATTACTTATAATGAGTCACATACACACTTACTAAGCAATATAAACATCAAGGACAGATTTTTCTACCAAAGTGACTCTAAGTCTCACTTGAATGAGTTGTGAAGCGACCGCCCATACAATCCCTTGTACACACACTTAAGAGATCCTATAGATTCTCTAGAATAGAATCATTCTCACTTAATACACCAACACATTCATGATATGACATTCTCCTTCCAAAGAATATCAAAAGACCTACTTAAGTAAATCAAGAAGATAACGTCCATAATTGACCTTTTCAAGCTTACCTAAATAATCCTTAAGACTACCTATGTCTTAGATCATGTCCACAAAACTAAACATCTTCCCTAACTAAAGTCATCCTCAAGTTTTCAAAGATAAGACATGAAGAGATCATCTCTTATGCCCTCTTCACACCTTAGATAAGGAATCCTTAAGTCACTTTAGATAAGTTATTTATTCATTTACATACTTCTTAACATAAGTAATTAGTTCATTATAATACACATACATCACATAAAGGACATTCAAGTAATGGTCTTAGACAAGGCCTAGGAACTCCATATAACACCTTCAAAATATATTGTGCAATGTCTAGATAGTTTTCCATACCACAACCTAAACCTCATAAACTTCTCTAATGCTAATAGGTATTCCATATGATGAGAATAGTCAATAAATGACATAGACCATGATAGCAAGACATGGAATCCGGTGTTCTATCCTACTTCAATGAGGTTGTTCTACTTGTCAAGGAATATGAAGTGCATACATTGTAATCTAGTCTCACTCTTAACTAGAACAACTCCCCTTGCCATACTCATTCGGTGCAAGCCTTCTTTCTCATAAAAGAGTTCCATAACAAGTTCATAACCCTATTACATTTACGCTACCAAAGAAGGTCCACTAGGGCTACCTCAAAATGGCGACAAGAAGCTCATGATGAATTTGCTAAGGATTAATATGATGTCATTCAAGTAAATTAAATTTAAGTCTATCATTCCTTTACCTTGAACGATACCATTACGGCTTACAACTTTAACAATATTAACCATACCACTAATTCAAGGTTTTCACATAAAAGACTCTCTTAAGTTCATTTAAAGTCACCTGTCATTCATACATTCAAGACTAAGAGTTCTAAAACCCTAAATAAAGACATCACGTGTTCATAACCAAATATACATCAAGCAAGGGACACAAGTCAACCAAGTCAAGACACAACATACTTCACTTTTAACTCATAATGCAAGTCATTGTAGATGCACCTAAAAACAACCCAAACATCTTCAAATCATATTATATACTATCATAACATCATCAATATAATCAACATAGACTCATATAGTCAAGTAGAAATAACTAAGGTCCAACCCTAAAACTACACATATAAGTTAAAGGCATAGTCTAACATGGTCACCTAAGACAACATGAATAGAAAAATACACATATCAGTGCACATGTAGATAGATATTGTCATGCTTCACTTAATAAACTACACAAATAGTCATATTACTTCAAGTAGTTTTCAACAAGGCCAAGATCATCATATTGCATAGAATAACTTCGATAAGGCCTCATCAATTGAAAGTAAAGCACATAACATTGCCACCATAAGTGGACCATACAAATCACAATAGAATCGAAGTATAAATAACATCAAATTAAATTAAATAGGTCAGCATACCCCCACATCATCCTCAACACTTCAATCCAAAGTCAACTTACTCAAATCGCTAATACAAGACACTTACTCAAGGCCATAAAAACAATTGAACATGAAAACTACATTAATCAATGAACTAGGTCAAATAAATGTAAATTCATAAATATAATACAACCTAGATATCAATTTACTACAATTATTACATCAATGAGTAACCTACATAAAACTACATAAGAATTCATCAACATTAGATCAATAATAAGTAACCCAAAACTTAGTCAAAAACTAGGCTTCATCCAATTCATGTGTTCAGTAATTTAGGTTAAAATAATCAATACAACATCAATCTAATCCATATTAGACGTTCAAAAATAATTGATGCAAGAACCATGGTAGAATCATGAAATTGGACAATTCAACTTTGAAAACTTTAGAAAACATCTAGAGAATTGGAGCTCCTTGATGAAACGAGTTTCAAGGATAAATATTCATACCTCAATGATTATAATTCTTTACTTTGATGAATAATTTCAACTCCAAACGTCACACCAAGATCTTCCTTGATTTTGGACTTCAACGGAGTTTTTGGGAGTTCTTATGGGATTTTGGGGTTTTGATTTCGAAGAAAGAAATATTCTAAGTGTTAAACACTTATATACTTGTTCAAAATACCCAAAAGACCCTTAATAAACCACCAATACATACATTTAGAAGTGGAGTGAAACTACAACATCACCCCTTAATTTAACAGTGAGTTGCACGCAGGCCCAGGCTCACAAAAGACTAACCCATCGACGGGGCGTCAGTCCATTTACGGACCGTGTTGTCCACCGTCGATAGGTTAAGATCGTGGAAAATGTAAGCTTGGTTTCCTATTATATGGATACAACAACACCCACCGCCTACGGTGTGTCGACCAGGCCACTGGCCGTCGATTGCCCTCCGTAGGTGGATTGCCTTTGGGTAGTTTTGGCCACCAACATAGGTCCTTCTTAAAGGAACCTCGTTTGGTCCTTGGGGATGTTTTCCCGGACGTTTTCAACCCAAACATGATCATATATGATTTTAACATCTCTCAAATGAATTTCATCCGAAATGAACACGTAAAACTCGATGAAACATGCCTAGACACACAAGGTAATTTTAAGGCACATCTTTCGAACATCATGTACGTTCTTGGACGTTTGACCTCTAAACTCCACGAAACTTGACACACTGACTATACATGATATAAAAACTCATTTAAGGACCTGAAAACCACATGAATCACACATACACACATAGAACCACATATGAGGCACCTAGATGACTTAGTCATCAAACGTCTTGGTCGTCCCTTGACGTTTGACTTCCAATGCACCTAATACTTTAGCTACTGCCTCTATGCCATATATTAGACCTATTTAGGACCTTATAACATCAATACAAAACATGTTAGGCTCCATTTCACCTAAGTTATTTTTGGGTTCTTACAATCTCCCCTACTTGGACAACATTAGTCCTCGAATGACACTTGCCACTCTTAGAACATTTTCAAGAATAGGGATTAAACTATAAGCTAATAAATATTCCATAAAACACATAACCAAGAAGAAAATATAAATTTCACAGATTCATAACACAACAAGAAACTAGAAAACAATTCTATAACTCATCATGCTAGAAAACTCACATGCTTAATTCCAAATAGTAAAAACTCATTTTGTAATAAATATAATACTTATATACATAAGTTATAACCACATTAGAACAATTTTAGACCAAAGAATCAAATAGCCAATTTTCCAAAAAATTTTATAGTGAATAGTTTTCCATGCTACAATGATTTTTACAAAATTTTTCAAAAATTCAAATTTTAGGCAATTCATGATATAAACATACTAATATGCAAAGTAACATCATATATACACATCTTACAATATAACCATAACTTCATAAAATACACAATGCAAGAAGTTAAATAAATTCTATTACAACCAAACTCCTAAACACCATGCACATGCAACATGCTTTTATATCATTCTATTCCACTCTACTAACCATACTCCCCCACTTAGAAGGAACTCATATTACCATAAATAAGAAAATAGAACTAACCAACATCATCATCACTCCCATCCGGCTTCTCCCCTCTAGATCGGAGTGCATAGAAACGCCTCTTTGTTGGAGCATCATCCTTCGGAATACTAGGAGCAACTTGCTTACCCTCTCTTCCTCTAGAAGCAATCATAGGACATTATCTCACCTTGTGTCCTTCCTTACCACAACCAAAGCAACTCCCGGTACCCAATAGACACTCACCATAATGTTTCTTGCCACATTTGGCACAAGTAGGTTTGACCTTTTGAGAACCACCTCCTTTCTCCAATTTTACCTTATCACTCTCAGGATCCCTCTTATTAAACCTAGTTTTCTCTTGATCATTAGCACCACTCCTTTTCAAACTTCTAGCCATCCTCCTAGTTTAGACTCTTCAAATGATTGTGCATACACCATGAGTCTAGCTAGGGTCATATCATCATGTAGAATAGCGGTATGGCATTCCTCCATCACTAAGTCGGCTACTCCCATCACAAAACAACTCATTTAATCACTTGGATTAGACACAAGAGAAGGGGAATACCTACACAAAGTTAAGAATTTCAAAGAGTACTCCTCAATAGAACCCGATTCTTCCGGCCTATAATCTTTCCATTGAGTGTACCATATTTTAGAAACATCCCTCAATTGGTAAGAAGTCAACTCCGTCTTATCCCTAGATGTAACTCCCATAGCACTCAACACCTTATACACCCCAAGAAACTCTTGTGGATCCTCCACCTTAGATCGAAGAAATATAGGAGGATTCATCCTCATGAAATCTCTCAACCTAGATGTCATAGTGCTCTCTACAACCCTAAGAACCATACTCAAATTAACTTGAGTAGTCACGGCTCGGGCTAAAGCAAGAAAAGCCTCTCTAATCTCTTGATTAGTCAAATCCGGATGAACTATCGGCAACTCATTACGTCCTTCACATTAGGAATATGATCACCTTGGTGAGGAAATTGAGCACCTTGGACACCTTTCCCATCGTGAGGAATGTTCTCATATTGAGGAGGAATCTTCTCATTCATGCTCTCCTCTTTCAACCATCTAGCGGTCATCCGTCTAGTATTCATCTCCTAGAAACACAGGGAAAAAGATTAAGAAGGATACTCATAACATTTATTATACCGCACGACATAAGAGTAGAAAAGAAGGGAAACTCTATCGTCCTATAGCCTCTTGCCCATATATGTGGCGTCACTCACACTGATTGTCAAGAATCTACTAGACGTGACTTAATGAGACTTTTCGATTCATAATACTACTTTCACAAACCTATGCTCGGATACCAAGCTTGTCACATACCAAGACCATACCCTAGAAGTTAGGGTATAATCTTGGATTGTAACCGGCATACTTGACCTCTCGGAGGTCTTATACAAGCCCTTTCATATCATTTACTGCAAAACATAGTGAAAAATAGTGCAGAATTAAAACTTTTCACAAAACTAAACACAGTCTTTAAAAACTTTTTCATATAAATCAATAGGAAATACTAAGTCTCAATATCATCATCTTAATACACAAGAATACTTGGGACACGGCCCATACTTCAAAATACTAATATAGAAATACTTGGTCTATTACGATACTTCAAATGGAAAACAAAACAGACATATATGCCTCGAGTCAAATGAGAACATACTTCAACTTCTCTTAAGTAATGCTACGGTCCAAGTCTTAAATTCCCAAAAGCTCCTCACCTATCAAGAACTATATAGATAGATAAAAGCATAGAGTTAGTACAACCACATGTACTAAGTATGGCATTATGCATAAAAATCATGATAACGGACATTTATTGAAAATATGCATCTTTTCTTTTAGAAATCATATTATAATCATAAGAACAAACTCTATAAACTTATGAACATATAAGATAACATTCAAACCAAAAAATCATATTTTTGAAGCAACTTTACATTGACCTCAACATACTGTTACAGTGAATTTCTTCATTGTACAGTGAAGGTGCAAACCTTCACTTTAGACACCCTTTATCATGTAATTATCCCACTCAAAGCTATCCTAGTAGTCACTTAAGTCACACAAAAAGATACTGCCCATACACCCTCTCTACATGTGCCTAAACGACACTTAAGATTACTTATATTGAGTCACATACACTTACAAAGCATCATAAACATCAAGGTAAGATTCTTCTAGCAAAGGTGACTCTAAGTCTGACTTGAGTGAGTTGTGAAGCAACCGCCCATACAATCCCTTACACATACACTTAAGAGAACCTATAGACTCTCTAGAATATAATCATTCTCACTTAATACACCAACACAGAAATGATATAACATTCTCCTTCCAAAGAATATCAAAAGACCTACTTAAGTAAATCAAGAAGATAAGGTCCATAATTGACCTTTTCAAGATTACCTAAAGAGTCCTTAAGACTACCGAAGTCTTAGATCATGTCCAAAAAACCAAACATCTTCCCTAACTAGAGTCATCCTCAAGACTTCTAAAGATAAGACATGAAAAGATCATCTCTTATGCCCTCTTCACACTTTAGCTAAGGAACCCTTAAGTCACTTCAGATTAGGTACTTATTCATTTACATACTTTTTAACATAAGTCATTAGTTCATTAGTTCATTATAACACATATACCTCACATAAAGGACATTCAAGTAATGGTCTTGGACAAGACCTAGGAACTCCAAATAACACCTTGAAAGTCTATATTGCAATGTCAAGATAGCATCCCATACCACCACCTAAACCTCATAAACTTCTCTAATGCTAATAGGTATTCCATATGATGAGAATAGTCAATAATCGACATAGACCATGATAGCAAGACATGGAATTCAGAGTTCTATCCTACTCTGATGATGTTGTTCTACTTGTCAAGAATAGAACTTAGACATATCCCATGTAGGCACATGGTTAAAGAATATGAAGGACATACTCACTCGGTGGTAGAACTCTTTCTCGTAGAGTAATTCACACATTAGGTTCACGTCAAAGGGTTCCATAACAAGTTCATAACCCTATTACAGTTACCCTACCAAAGAAGGTCCACTAGGGCTACCTCACAATGGCGACAAAAAGCTCATGATGATTTTCCTTAGGATTAATATGATGTCGTTCCAGCCAATTAACCTTATGTCTATCATTCCTTTACCTTGAAGGATACCATTATGGCTTACAACTTCAACAATCTTAACCTTACCACTAAGTCAAGGTTTTCACATAAAAGACTCTCTTAAGTTCATTTAAAGTCACATGTCATTCATATATTCAAGACTAAGAGTTCTAACATCTTAAATAAAGACATAACATATTCAAAATCATATATACATCAAGCAAGGGACGCAAGTCAACCAAGACAAGACACCACATACTTCACTTTTAACTCATAATGCAAGTCATTCTAGAAGAACCTAGAAATAACCCTAATATATTCAATTCATCTTATATACTATCATAACATAATCAATGTAATCAACATAGACTCATATAGTCAAGTAGAAATAACCAAGGCTCAACCCGAAAACTATACACATAATATCAAAGGCATAGTATAACATGGTCACCTTAGCCAACATGAATAGAAAAATACATATATCACTTCACATGTAGATAGATATTCTCATTCTTCTCATAATCAACTACACAAAAAGTCATATTACTTCAAGTAGTTGTCAACAAGGCCAAGATCATCATATTGCATAAAATAATGCCGACAAGGCCACAATAATTGCATATAAAGCACATAACACCGCCACCATAAGTGGACCATACCAATCACAATAGAATCGAAGTATAAATAATATCAAATTAAAGAAAATAGGGAATCATACCCCACATCATCCTCAACACTTCAATCTAAAGACAACTTACTCGATTCGATAACACAAGACCCTTACCCAAAGCCATAACCAACAATTCAACATAAAAACTACAATAATCAATATAATACAACCTAGATATCAATTTACTACAATTATTATATCAACGAATAGCCGACATAAAACTACAAAAGAATTCATCAACATTAGATCAATATCAAATAACCCAAAACTTAGTCAAAAACTAGGGTTCATCTGATTCATGGGTTCATAAGTAATTTAGATTAAAATCATCAATACAACATCAATCTAATCCATAATATATGTTTAAAAAATTGATGCAAGAACCCATGGTAAAAAAATTGATGCAAGAACCCATTGGACAATTCAACTTTGAAAACTTTAGAAAACATCTAGAGAATTGAGGCTCATTGATGAAACGAGTTTCAAGGATCAATATCCACACCTCAATGATGATAATTCTTAACTTTGATGAATAATTTCAACTCAAAACGTCACACCAAGCTCTTCCTTGATTTTGGACTTCAATGGAGTCTTTGGGAGTGTAAGGGATTTGGGGGTTTTGATTTGGAAGAAAGAAATATTCTAAGTGTAAAACATTATATGCTTGTTTAGAATACCCAAAATAGCCTTAATAAACCGCCAATACATACATTTATAAGTGGGACGAAAATACAACATCACCCCTTAACGTAATAGTGAGTTGGCAGCAGGCACAGGCTCACAGACGACTGACCCATCGACGGGGCTTTAGTTCACTTATGGACTGTTCTATCCACCGTCGATTGGGTCAGAGCCTTGAAAGTGGAATCTTGGATTCCTAGTCTAAGGATACAACGATTTTCACCACCTATGGGGCGTCGACCAAGCCACTGGTCGTCGATTGCCCTCCGTAGGTGGACTGCCTTTGGGCAGTTTTGGCCACCAACATGGGTCCTTCCTCAAGGACCCTTGGTTGGTACTTGGGGATGTTTTCTCGGACGTTTCCAACCCAAACATTATATTATATGAGTTTAACACCTCTCACATGAATTTCATCCAAAAGAACACGTAAAACTTGATGAAACATGCCTAGACACACAAGGTCATTTCAAGGCACATCTTTCGAATATCAAGGATGTTCTTGGACGTTTGACCTCCAAACTCTAAAAAAATTGACACACTGACTATACATGATATAAAAACTCATTTAAGGACCTTAAAATCTCATGAATCGCACATACACACATAGAACCACATATGATGCACTTATATGACTTAGTCGTTGAACGTCTTGCTCGTCCCTTGACGTTTGACTTCCAATGCACCTAATAGTTTAGATACTGCCTCTATACCATATATTAGACCTATTTATGAACTTATAACATCAACACAAACATGTTGGGATCTAGTTCACCTAAGTCATTTTCGGGGTCTTACAGATTATATGTCTTTAAGATGGCTGAGTTGGCGAATGTGTGTGACTTCACTCTCTTTAAGGCGAGTGAATAGCTTTTTTAGGTTAAAAAAATTAAAATAAAAAAAATAAATTAAAAAAGAATTTACTAAAAAGTGTTCTTCTTCCCCCACTTTCCCAATCTTTTTGCCATTTTCACACCTAACCAAATTCTTTTTCCCTTTTCCACGAATTACCAACAATGGAGACCAGCACTCGTCGGAGTCCAACAATTTCTTCACCGGAGATTAGCGCTCGCTAGAGAGAAACAATTAATTTACTCATTTTTTATCAATCTTTATCAAGAACCCACTAAGTCGAGATTCCTCCAAAATCCAACTCAATTTTTTGAGAAAATACATTCTTGCGTCAATTTCCTTCATACCCATTTCATAAATTTCCAGAAAAATACTTTTTGTATCATTTTCATAATACCCATTTCAAGAAATCCATAAAAGTACGTTATTGAATCGGGAAACTTTTGAATAGGAGAGAAAGCAACATCAAATCATATGCCTCTTTACTTCTCTTCGTAACAAAAGTAAGCTTGTTCTTGATTCTCTCATAAGTCTTCTAAGTCTTCTTTCCAGCACCATTGTGGATTCCGGTGAGAAGGAACTACGTCGGAGATGGAGGATTTGAATAAGCAATTTTCATCGATGGATTAAAGTTATAAAATAATTAAGTACAAAATATCCTTATTCTTTATCAACTATTCCATTCTTAACATCTTGAGTCCACTGATTAACTGTGGTGAGAGAGAGTATGTTTGATTTTTCCGGCAAAACTGGTGACGGTGATGGATTCCGGTGGATGTTGGTCGGGAAGAGTGAAAATTGGGAGAATAAAATGTATGGTGTTTTACTTTAATGAATTAAGTAAAATTTTGTTATTTTACCTTTTATCAAATAATTTTAATTAATAAATTTAAAAATTATTAATGATAGGGATCTAATATATATATGACGTGGATATGACATGTCATTTATGTAAGGAGAGTGAGCTACACACATGGTTTTAAGGGGCTTAAAAGTCTCATTTTAAATGAGTTTAAGGGTTCAGTTGACAAATGGTTAAGTAAAAGGGTCTAGAATACAAATTGATACATGTATAAGTGTCTATCAGACAATTCTGCCTTCTAAGAATTGTGAAAATTATGAGGTAAATTAATATTTTTAGTCAAATATATATTGTACATACAAAGATGTCGTATATCTTTGATTAAAAATATTAAATTACCTATTAAAAATAAAATTGGCATTTAATAAACAATATGTCATAGTATCTACCCAAAGGAGAATTACGATATATTTTTATCATTTTACTGAATTCACATCATTTTATGATTTGTGAGCATGTATATCTATTTTGCAGCTATTCCTCTTCATTCGCATGATTCGTCTTTTACTGTGTTCAATGGATTGAACTTCTTTGAATGGCGTGAACAAGTGCAGTTCCACTTAGGTGTAATGGATCTTGACTTGGCTCTGCTGAATGATAAACCCACTACCATTACTGATAAGAGTAGTGATGATGACACGTCTTTTCATAAATCATGGGAACAGATTGAGCCTTATGTTCATGCGAATGATTGTTGCTGACAACATTAAGAGTACTATTCCACAAATCAAAAGTGTCAGCGAATACCTGAAGTTTGTGGAAGAACGTTTTCCTTCTGGTGATAAGTCTCTTGTTGATACATTAATGGTTGAACTCACAACCATGAAGTTTGATGGGTCCCATAGTATGCAAAATCATATCATCGAGATGACTAAAATTGCAGTAAGACTTCGAACCTTGGGGATGAAAGTGGATGACACCTTCTTGGTTCAGTTCATTTTGAACGCATTGCCTCTTGAGTATGGACAATTTCAAATTAACTATAACACTATTAAGGATAAGCGGTATGTTAGTGAATTCTCCAGTATGCTTTTCATGAGGAGTCAAGACTTAAGAAACAAGGTGGTCACTCCATTAATCTCATGGGTCAAGGAGCTAGTAAAGGACTTAAAGTTAAGGTCAACAAGATTAAGAAAAAGAAAGCACTTGTTGAAGTTCCACAGGATGCTCATAAGGAACTCAAGGCTGATGTGTGTTGTTTATGTAAAAAGGAAGGACACCATCAGAAAGATTGCCTGAAACGTAAAGTTTGGTTTGAAAAGAAAGGTATATTTAGTGCTTTTTTATATTTCAAATCAAATTTAGTAGAAGTTCCTAATAATACTTGGTAGCTTGATGCTAGTGCAATTACTCATGTATCCACTATGTTGCAGGAATTCATTACGAACCAACCCACAAATCCACATAAGGACTTTGTGTTAATGGGAAATCACATGAAGGCTCAAATTGAAGGCATAAGGACTTATCGATTGATCTTAGAGAATGTACATCACCTTGATCTATTACGGACTCTTTATGTTCCTTTAGTTTCCAAAAATTTGATTTTCCTTTCAAGACTTAATGTTTCTGGATTTGATTTTAAGTTTGGACATTGATGTTTCAATATATATAAGAATCTTATTTTTATAATTCTGGTGTTCTTATTGATGGTTTATATAGATTGAAACTCGATAATAATTTTTCTTAATCCCTACTTACTATTCATTAAGATGTTGGAATTAAACATAATTCACTAAATGAAAGTTTTGCTTATTTGTGGTATAAACGTTTGGGTCATGTATCCAAATAACGATTAAAAATATTAGTAAAAATGAAATTCTTCCGAATTTGAATTTTGTTGATCTTGATATATGTTTGGATTGAATTAAAGGAAAGCAAACAAAACATACCAAGATAGGTGCCACAAGGAGCACTCAGCTTCTTGAAAGTATACACACTGATATTTGCAGACCCTTTGATGTTTCATCTTCAAGTGGAGAAATATTTTATCACCTTTATCGATGATTTGTCACGCTATGGATTTATGTATTTATTAAAAGAAAAATCTCAAGCACCAGGCGTTCTCAAAGTTTCTCAAAAGGGTTATATCAAAAGGGTTCTAGAGAGATTTAATATGAACAATTGTTCAGCATGAATAGTTCCTATTCAAAAAGGGGATAAATTTAATCTCATGCAATTCCCAATGAATGATGTAGAACGAAAAGAAATGGAAACACTTCCTTACTCTTCTATTGTTGGAAGTTTGATGTATGTTCAAACTTGCACAAGACCTGATATTAGTTTTGCAGTCAAAATGTTAGGAAAATATCAATGTAATCCTGGAATTGATCGCTGGAAAGTTGCAAAGAAAGTCTTAAGGTACCTGAAAGGAACGAAGGATTACATGTTCATGTATAGGAGATCCAATCACTTAGAAGTTATTGGATATTCGGATTCAGATTTTGTTAGATGTGTTGACACTAGAAAATTTACATTTGGTTACTTGTTCCTATTAGCTGAAGGAGCAATATCGTGGAAGAGTGCTAAGCAATCTGTCATTGCTACATCCACAATGGAAGAAGAATTTGTGGCATGTTATGAAGCCACAATTAATGCATTATGGTTGCGAAACTTTATTTTAGGACTTGGCGTTGTCGACACGATTACCAAGCCGCTAAAAATTTATTGTGATAATATTGTAGCATTATTCTTCTCCAATAATGATAAGTACTCCAAATGTGTCAAACATATGGAATTAAAGTACTTTACTGTCAAGGAAGAAGTTCAAAAACAAAGAGTGTTACTTGAGAATATTTGAACAGGTCTCGTGATTGCAGATCCGTTAACAAAAGGCTTACAACCAAAGACATTTAAAGAATATGTTCAAAGAATGGGTCGTGGTTGTATTTAGATTAGTACATTTATGATGTTTTTACACTCTGAGTTCAAAATTATGTGTTTCTGAAATACATTAATGAATATCTTGTTTCTCGTAATGTTGTATACATTATTGTTTTAAGATTTTACAAGATAAGTCTCTATAACCCATTATTGTGGACCATAATGTTATATGTTTTATATCTTATGGACCTAGTATAATAAGTTGCTACTGTAGTATATGGAAGGAAGTATGTAGCTTAAAATTTATGTACAACCACCATAACTCACATTAGTAGTTTGTTATATTATGGTATGTGTGATGTACATTATATAAGAGATTTTTTATACGCGCAATTAATGCTTATTAAATATTAATGATATACGGTCATTGGGATAAGTGGGAGAAGGTAAGAATTATTATTTGATTATTATTAATTGATTCTTACTTATAGCCCAAGTTTACTTGTAACCCAAGTAGTATCATAAATAGTTTTAATAAGGAATAAATTTCATTCGTACATTGTTACTTGATGGACGTACCAGATTAAGTCAAACCTCTATAAATTGGTCCTTCCTCCACCCATTAGGGTTATCACATATTCTCTACAATAATCCATCGTTGACGATTGTGATAACATAAAGTTAGAGAAAGGAGGTACAAACTAATTTACAACTAACGGTTCCGCTTTTTCTCTGTAATAATATCTTCCTCATCATGCATGTGCCCCGATCTCTATGTAAGATTATCGTGTTCAAGATTCTATTATTATGTTATAAAGTATTTAATCTTACATCATATTCTAGTGGAACAGTGGGAAACTCCATAAAATGTGGATTTGAAAGTCGGATTCATTCAGAATTTGAAGGAATTGCGTCTCCAAGAGTACAACATTTCTTCGGGGAGAAAGTACTCTTACTGATTAGTTTGCTAACTTAGTTTTTGTGTTACCTGGTTAATTTTGTACAAGAAATTCTCAATGAAGGCACGAAGACTATATACTTGGATAAAGGTGGTACTCTTAGCATAAAATTTTATAGAATAGTAGGCTACACTAATGTTTGATGAAATTTTGTTAGTGTTTTGTGTTTTGCACTTAGTAAAAGCTCTGAGGTGTCCAAGTAATACTTGACCAAAACATTATTATTAATAGGGAAAAGACTCAAATATGTCATTGAATTTTCAGAAAAGACTCATTTATGTCATCAGTTAAAAATTTGGCTGATTTATGTCATTACTGTTAAAGAAAAGACTCATTCATGCCATTATTTTTTAATTGTGGTTTTTCAAAACCATTTTTGACACGTGGCTAATTATAATTCGGACATGTCATCAATTTTTTTAATTAAAAAATTGAATTAATTTTTTATTATTTTTTTATTTAAAAAATTTATGATGTGGCCTATTATAATACGGTCAAGTCATCAATTTATTAAATAAATAAATTAATTCAAATTTTTTTCAGAATTATGATTTTTTTTAAAAAATGATGACATGACCGATTTATAATTGGTCACGTGTCAAAATGGTTTTGCAAAACCACCGTTAAAAATAATGGCAAGAATGATTTTTTTCTTTAACAGTAACACTTTTAATTGATGGCATAAATTAATGAGCCTGTTTTAAAAGTACGATGACATATTTGAGTCTTTCCCTTACTAATATTAGAGTAGTTTTATTAACTATATTTGTTACGCGAATCTGCAAAGAAATTACATGGTATCATATCTTTAAAGATTGTACTTTAAAAGTGTGATTTATGTTTTAGACTAAAATTTAGATGGTGATATTAATTTATTTTGACATTTCATCTATCAAAACTTTTAGTTTAGAAAATTTATCCATAAAATTAGAGTTGAGTGTAGATTATTTTGTTCCATCACATGAGCATAAAGAAACGATCTAGTATATGCATAGTGACGATATCAATAGATTTAGTAGTATATGATAATTTCTTAGATGAGGCAAGATCCTCTATATATGAGGTCTGCTCAAAGAACACTATCAGTCTTGAAGCTCTAAGGATCCTAGCTCCTGTTGCGAGATAGAGAAGAGTGAATTTCTTTTGATTTTCAGTTAGAAGTGAAGATGGAGACAACAAGTAGCTCACACATTTAATTATGGTGCTTCTTTTGGGGATCGGAAAGTGACAGCAGCAACCTTGCCTTTCCCATGACCTGATTTCAAGATATGTTGTTGAGCTTTGTTTATTTGGTCCTTTTTTTCTTATTTTCATTTTGCTCTTATTGGACCAGGCCACTTTTGGGCGTTGTCTTGTACAAAATGATGTTATATTTTGCATTAAAAGGGGTCTATGGCCCGACATTAAATTTTTATTTTTAAAAATCTCTAATACAATATTACATGTTTGCTATACCACAAAAATTCCTAGATTTGAACTTTGGGATATATTTGGCCCTTTTTTTGTTTTTCAATTATAAATATCATTGAGTAATTTTGAAGGATAAAAGCTTAACTTAAGTAATTTAATTAATACTAAATAGAGTGACTTAATATATATATACCACAAAAATTCCTAGATTTGAACTTTGGGATATATTTGGCCCTTTTTTGTTTTTTAATTATAAATATCAGTGAATAATTTTGAAAGATAAAAGCTTAACTTAAGTAATTTAATTAATACTAAATAGAGTGACTTATTATATATTAACTCATTTTTAGCCTTAAGTACTGCACTCGTGTGTTCTTGGATACGTTATTAGTACAAGTTGAGAATATATTAGTGCAATTCGTGTGTGCCTTTTAACGTACGTGCTGCCTAAAAATCGAACTAGGTTCAAAGAATCTCTAAAATATTTTTGATGTTGGAAGGCTGTCACGACCCAAATCGGAGCCGCGACTGGCACCAACACTTACCCTCCTATGTGAGCGAACCAACCAATCTAAATCTTAACATTTCAAGGTAATATCAACATAAAGTAATGCGGAAGACTTAAACTCATTAATAAAATCAATAACTATTATTATTCCCAAAATCTTGAAGTCATCATCACAAGAACATCTATAATAAAATTACTAAACTAAGAGTATTCTAAGAAGCTAAAAATACATAAGAAGTTAGTCCATGCCGGAAGTTCAAGGCATCAAGACTTGGAGAAGAAGATCCAGTCCAAGCTAGAAGCATTAGCTCACCCTGAATTTCTGATGAAGTAAGACTGGCTTGAGTTACTGTTGAGTCGAAGATGACGGCACGTTTGCTGCACTCCACATATAAACAAGAAGAAAACAATAAAAGTAGGGGTCAGTACAAAACACGGGTACTGAGTAGATATCATCGGCCAACTCAAAATAGAAAACAGTATGTATTAAGCAATATCATAAAATCAACTAATATCCTTAGCATGCAGCATTTACAGTTACCATAACCCTTGGTTACAACACCAAGCACATCAATGAGGACTCACACCTCCTCATCATACTCATTTGAGAATTTAGTTCATTAGATTGGATATATTAACATATTTCAAGATTCATTATCTTTATTCCCCTCGTGTTGGTACGTGACACTCCGCTCCTCAATATACTATCCTGGTGTCGAAACGTAACACTCCGATCCTCATTCTATCCTGGTATCGAAACATGGCACCCGATCCATATTCTATCCTGGTGTCGGAACGTGACACTCCGATCCTCATATACTATCCTGGTACCGGAACGTGGCACCCGATCCATATTCTATCCTGGTGTCGGAACGTGACACCCGATCCATATTCTATCCTGGTACCGGAACGTGGCACCCGATCCATATTCTATCCTGGTGTCGGAACGTGACACCCGATCCATATTCTATCCAGGTACCAGAACGTGGCACCCGATCCCCTAATCTCACTACTTTCATTCATCAAGCCTTCTTTCATACCAAGGCATCATCATTATCAAAGTAGATTAGGGTTTCTTTTCAAGATTTGGGATTCAATAGCTTCATCATGCTTATTTATTCATAATTACATAATCACATCATTCATGCAAGCATACAATTAAGCATATAGAAGGGTTTACAATACTACTAACACATATCATTCACTATTAAGAGTTTACTACGAATAGCATGAAAACCATAACCTACCTCCACCGAAGAATTGAAATCAACAAGCTATCTTCTCAGAATCCTTGATATCCTTTTCGTTTCTCTCTCTTTCTACTCGTTCTCTTTCTTTTTCTGTCTCTTTTTGTTCTTTCTTATTTTTCTTATTCAAACCCTCTTTCTTTTACCCTAATTAGTATATAATTAAGAATAAAAGATGGCAATAATACCCCACTAATTAACTTAGGGTTACCTCTTTTAACCCCCAAGAATTTGAGTTATTAATATAAACCCACGAAATCTATAATTAAGGAAAGAATAGTCCCAAAACGTCCCTTAAAAAGTGTAAGGAAATCTGATTCTGCCTGGGATTTGCGGAACCTGTGACGGGCCGTCGTGCCTGCTACGGTCCGTCCTGCAGGTCGTCGCAAAGTTCAGAGAATGGATTTTCACTGAAGTCTCCGTGACGGTCCGTCACGCTTGTGACGGTCCGTCCTGCCATTCCGTCACGAAGTTCAGAGAGTCGATTTTCAGTACCCAATTTCAGATTTTCTAAGTGTTTTGAAACGGGACCGTGCGACGGTCCGTCGTGCCCTTGACGGTCCGTCGTGGGGTCCGTCGCTTCTGCCAGTTTTTCCAGAATTGAAGTCTGTTGCTCAAAATGACTAAACAGGTCGTTACAAAAGATACCAATTTACCTATCGTTCGTCCCCGAACGATCAAAAGAAGGAAAACAAGGGCGAAAAGGAGTACCTGAATCTGTAAACAGATGTGGGTATTTTTCTCGCATATCCGCCTCCTTCTCCCAAGTGGCTTCTTCAACGGGTCGATTCTTCCATTGCACCTTGATGGATGCAATCTCTCTTGACCTCAACTTGCGAACTTCTCTATCTAAAATAGCAACAGGCTCCTCCTCATAAGACAAGTTCTCATCAAGCAAAACTGAATCCCAACGGATAATGTAGTTTCCATCCCCGTGGTATCTTTTCAACATCGACACATGGAATACCGGATGTACTTCGGACAGCCCTGGGGGCAAGGCTAACTCATAAGCCACCTCCCCTACTCGCTTGAGTACTTCAAATGGTCCAATGTACCTTGGACTTAGTTTACCCCTTTTTCCAAACCGCATCCCCCCTTTCATGGGTGAAACTTTCAACAAGACTTGTTCACCTTCCATGAACTCTAAGTCTCTAACCTTTCGATCTGCATATTCTTTTTGTCTACTTTGCGCCGCTATAAGCTTTTCTTGAATAGACTTCACTTTCTCTATCGAATCCCTCAAAAGGTCAGTACCCCAAGGCCTAACCTCAAATGCGTCAAACCAATCAATGGGAGACCTACATCTCCTACCATACAATGCTTCGAATGGAGCCATATCAATGCTTGAGTGATAGCTATTATTGTATGAAAACTCTGCTAAGGGTAGGAAGCTATCCCAATGACCACCAAACTCTATCACACACGCACGAAGCATATCCTCCAACACTTGAATCGTTCTCTCAAACTGACCATCGGTCTGAGGATGGAACGCAGTACTAAGGTCCAACCTAGTACCCAATTCCGCCTGCAATGTTTTCCAAAACATAGAAGTAAACTGCGTACCTCTATCTGATATGATGGATAATGGAACCCCATGCAATCGCACCACTTCCGAGATGTAAAGTTTGGCTAACATTTCTGCATTGTAAGTCACCTTGACCGGGATGAAATGAGCATATTTAGTTTGCCAAGCAACAATCACCCAAATGGAGTCATACTTAGCCATTGTCTTCGGAAGGCCAACCACAAAGTCCATTGCAATTCTTTCCCACTTCCATTCCGAAATGGGCATTCTCTGAAGTGTTCCTCCGGGCCTTTGGTGTTCATACTTTACTTGTTGACAGTTTGGACATTTGGCAATAAAATCCACAATGTCACGCTTCATTCTACTCCACCAAAAGTGTTGTTTTAGGTCACGATACATCTTGGTTACAGCCGGATGTATAGAATACCTTGAACTATGAGCCTCTGTCAGAATAGTGTTGATCAAATCATCGACGCGGGGTACACATACCCTTCCCTTGATCCTCAAAACACCTTCCTCATCAATTTGTGCTTCATTAGCCTCTCCTCGCAATACCTTATCTTGAATTCTGCGCAGTTTCTCATCATCAGACTATTTTCCCTTAATTTTGTCAAGAAAAGAAGATCTTGACTCCACACAAGCCAACAATCCTCCCTTCTCATTTACTTCTAATCTCATCAAGTTGCTAGCTAGAGTTTGAACCTCTCTAGCCAATGGGGGTCAAGAAGCTTGCAAGTGAGCTAGACTTCCCATGCTTCCCGCCTTCCTACTTAAAGCATCCGCTACAACATTCGCCTTCCCCGGATGATACAAGATAGTGATATCGTAGTCCTTTAGTAACTCTATCCATCTCCTCTGTCTTAAGTTCAAATCTTTCTGAGTAAAGACATACTGAAGGCTACGATGATCCGTGTAGACCTCACACTTAACCCCATATAAATAGTGTCTCCATTGCTTTAATGCAAACACTACCGCAGCCAATTCCAAGTCGTGGGTCGGATAGTTACGTTCATGCACCTTTAGTTGCCTTGAAGCATAAGCAATCACACTCTTCTCTTGCATTAGTACTGCACCCAAACCAGAATAGGGTGCATCACAATAAACAATGAAGTTCTTACCCTCTACTGGAAAGGTAAGGATAGGTGCGGTAGTCAACAAAGTCTTGAGCTTCTGAAAGCTTTCCTCACACTCATCCGACCATACAAATGGAACATTCTGCTTAGTCAAGTTCGTCAATTGTGAAGCAATAGAAGAGAATCCCTTGACAAATCGGCGGTAGTAGCTAGCTAACCCAACAAAGCTCCTTATTTCTGACACATTAGTAGGTCTTACCCAATTCTTCACTGTCTCAATCTTAGAAGGATCCACCATCACTCCATCCTTAGAAACCACGTGCCCCAAGAAGGACACTGCATCTAGCCAAAATTCACACTTAGAGAACTTAGCATAAAGCTTTTTCTCCCTCAACATTTCCAATACCATTCTCAAATGTTCTTCATGTTCCTTCTTGCTCTTTGAGTATACCAATATATCATCAATAAATACGATCACGAAGAGGTCCAAATATGGTTTAAAAATCCCATTCATCAAGCTCATGAACGCAGCAGGGGCATTCGTAAGACCAAAGGACATCACTACAAATTCGTAATGCCCATACCTCGTTCGAAAAGCAGTCTTTGGCACATTCGTTGCCCGTATTTTCAATTGATGATAACCGGATCTCAAGTCAATCTTAGAGAAGACACAAGCACCTTGTAACTGATCGAACAAGTCATCAATGCGGGGAAGAGGATACTTGTTCTTTATGGTTACCTTGTTTAGTTGTCTGTAGTCTATACACATTCGAAAACTCCCATCCTTCTTCTTTACAAACAAAACCGGAGCACCCCAAGGGGATGCACTTGGTCTAATGAAGCCTTTGTTCAATAACTCTTGAAGTTGTGTCTTTAACTCTCTTAACTCCGCGGGAGCCATTTTATAAGGGGGTATAGAAATGGGGCGAGTACCGGGTTCAAGATCAATACAGAAGTCAATATCCCTATCCGGTGGCATACCAGGAAGGTCTGCAGGGAACACATCCAGAAACTCACGAACTACTAAAACCGACTCAATCGAAGGTACTTGGGTAGTGTCATCCTTGAGATGCGCCAAGAAAGCTAAACACCCTTTACTAATCATTTTCTTAGCACGAAGAAAGGAGACGATGCAGACCGGATTGGAAGTGTAGTCACCCTCCCACACTAACGGGTCTGTCCCAGGCTTGGCTAACGTCACCGTTTTAGCATTACAATCCATGATCGCAAATTGCGGAGAAAGCCAAGTCATACCCAGAATTACATCAAAATCATCCATTTCTAAGATAACCAAATCTACATAAGTGTTGCTCCCCACAAAGTTCACCAAACAAGACCTATACACCTTTTCAACTACCATAGACTCACCCACCGGAGTAGAGACACGAATAGGCATATCAAGTAATTCACAATGTAAATTTAGACCATTAGCAAATGAGGAAGATACATAAGAAAACGTAGATCAAGTATCAAACAATACAGAAGCCATGCAATCACAAACCAGAAGATTACCTGTGATGACAGCATCAGATGCCTCCGCTTCAGACCGCCCAGGGAAAGCATAACAATGGGCCCTATCGTTCGTCTGTCCGTTGCCCCTACCATGTTGTGATGTAGTGGCTCCAGGTTGCCCATCACCTCGGCCGTTCTGGTGACCACCATTACCTCGACCACCACGTCCTCCAGAATAACGGCCTCTGCCATGACCGGCCTCTGCCATGACCATCTCTACCTCTAACATTTGGAGGTCTATAACTCTGTTTTGGACAATACCTCTTAATATGTACAATCTCCCCACATCCATAGCACTCTCTGGGTTCATGCATAGGTCTCTCAGAGAAGTGTTGACCGGTCAGAGGTGGACCCCCAACTACAGTCTGTAGTGAAGACTGAATGGGTCGAACTGAGTAACCTCCGGAACTCTTTCCTCTAGAGTGGGAACCATTAAACTCACCCTCCTTTCGAAACCTTTTTGATGTCGGTGTCGAGGTGAAGTCATCGGGCTTCACTCCTTCCACCTCTATCACGAAGTCTACCAATTCTTGGAAGGATTTTGCTGTAGCCGCTACCTGTAAGGCCGAAATTCGCAACTCTGATCTCAACCCCTTCACAAACCGGCGAATCCTCTCTTGTGGATTGAAACAAAGTTGCGTGGCATATCTGGATAGTGCGCAAAACCTAGCCTCGTAAGCATTAATCGACATACTACCGTGCTCTAGGCTCAAGAACTCATCCCTCTTCCTATCCCTCAAACTCCGAGGGATATACTTCTCCATAAACAAGCTAGAGAATGAGGCCCAAGTCATAGGTGGTGCCTCTGTCGGTTGACACTCAACATGTGATCGCCACCACATTGTGGCGTTCCCTTGAAACTGATAACTCACGAACTCAACACCAAACCGTTCTACTATACCCATCTTGTGTAGTAGCTCGTGACAGTCGACCAGAAAATCATAAGCATCCTCCGATTCAGCACCCTTGAAGACTGGAGGTTTCAATTTTAAGAACTTACTGAAAATTTCATGCTGATCATTTGTCATTACAGGCCCTGTAGTCAGACGAGGAAATGTGCTTATTTCTAATGGAACATCCATGCGGGGAGCCATAGTAGCCGCATGTTGTACCTCCGGAGCCTGAGGTGCTGGTGCAGAAAACACTGGGGGTGTCTGGCCCTGATCAGATAACCCGCTAAGATAAGCCAGAACCTGATTGATCATCTCTGGGGTAGGTTGGGGTGGCATTTCCTCATTTTGCACTTGTTCATTCACCCCATCCTCCCCCTCTCTTATCACTTCCTCAGTCGGTGGGGGAGTCACTGCCCTAGTATCAGATGGGCTAGGTGCTCGTCTTCTTCCTCTAGAGGACGTCCTCCCACGACCTCTACCACGGCCTCTTGCCGCTGCTCTTCCTCGAGCTACAGCCCCAGTGGCTGGCTCAGACGCACCCTGTCTCGCCGGTGTTGGTGTTTGTGTTGGCGTAGTCGTTGCTCTAGTTCTAACCATCTGCGAAAGAGAGTAAAGATGGTTAGATACCAATTCGTATCGCCTAGATACCAATTGGACTCAAGTAGTAGCACGAAAGAAAGAATGGAAGAGTGAAATTTTCCTAAAGTCTTATAGCCTCTCAAGGAAAAGTAAAGGCATCCCCCTACCGTTCCTTAAGACTCTACTAAACCTGTTCTTGTGTGATGAGACCAACGAACCTAATGCTCATTAATAAAATCAATAACTATTATTATTCCCAAAATCTGGAAGTCATCATCACAAGAACATCTATAATAAAATTACTAAACTAACAGTATTCTAAGAAGCTAAAAATACATAAGAAGTTAGTCCATGCCGGAAGTTCAAGGCATCAAGACTTGGAGAAGAAGATCCAGTCCAAGCTAGAAGCATTAGCTCACCCTGAATTTCTGATGTAGTAAGACTGGCTTGAGTTACTGTTGAGTCGAAGATGACGGCACGTTTGCTTCACTCCACAAATAAACAAGAAGAAAACAATAAAAGTAGGGGTCAGTACAAAACACGGGTACCGACTCAATCGAAGGCACTTGGGTAGTGTCATCCTTGAGATGTGCCAAGAAAGCTAAACACCCTTTACTAACCATTTTCTTAGCACGAAGAAAGGAGATGATACGCACCGGATTGGAAGTGTAGTCACCCTCCCAAACTAACGGATCTGTCCCAGGCTTGTTTAACGTCACCGTTTTAGCATTACAATCCAAAATCGCAAATTGCGAAGAAAGCCAAGTCATACCCAGAATCACATCAAAGTCATCCATTTCTAAGATAACCAACTCTACATAAGTGTTGCTCCCCACAAATTTCACCAAACAAGACCTATACACCTTTTTAACTACCACAGACTCACCAACCGGAGTAGAAACACGAATAGGCATATCAAGTAATTCACAATGTAACGTTAGACCATTAGAAAATGAGGAAGATACATAAGAAAATGTGGATCCAGGATCAAACAATACAGAAGCCATGCAATCACAAACCAAAAATTACCTGTGATGACAGCATCCGATGCCTCCGCTTCAGACCGTCCAGGGAAAGCGTAACAATGGGCCCTATCGTTCGTCTGTCCGTTGCCCCTACCTTGTTGTGATGTAGTGGCTCCAGTTTGCCCATCACCTCGGCCGTTTTGGTGACCACCATTTCCTCGACCACCATGTCCTCCAGAATAACGGCCTCTGCCATGACCACCTCTACCTCTAACATTTGGAGGTCTGTAACTCTGTTTTGGACAATATCTCTTAATATGTCCAATCTCCCCACATCCATAGCACTCTCTAGGTTCATGCATAGGTCTCTCAGAGAAGTGTTGACCGGTCGGAGGTGGACCCCTAACTACAGTCTGTAGTGAAGACTGAATTGGTCGGACTGAGTAACTCCCCGAACCCTGTCCTCTAGTGTAAGCACCATTAAACTCACCTCCATTTCGAAACCTTTTTGATGTCGATGTCGGGGTGAAGTCGTCTGGCTTCACTCCTTCCACTTCTATAACAAAGTCTACCACCTCTTGGAAGGATTTTGCCAATGCCGCTATTTGTAAGGCCGAAATCTGCAATTCTGACCTCAACCCCTTCAAAAACCGGCGAATTCGCTCTTGTGGACTGAAAGACAGTTGGGTGGCATATCTGGATAGTGCACGGAACTTAGCCTCATATGCAGTAACCGACATCCTACCTTGCTCTAGGCTCAAGAACTCATCCCTTTTCCTATCCCTCAAAGTTCGGGGGATATACTCCTCCATAAACAAGCTAGAGAATGAGGCCCAAGTCATAGGTGGTGCCTCTGTTGGTTGACACTCAATATGTGACCGCCACCACATTTTGGCGTTCCCTTGAAACTGATAACTCACGAACTCCACACCAAACTGTTCTACTATACCCATCTTGTGTAGTAGCTCGTGACAGTCAACCAGAAAATCATAAGCATCCTCCGATTCAGCACCCTTGAAGACCGGAGGTTTCAATTTCAAGAACTTACTGAAAAGTTCATGCTGATCATTTGTCATTATAGGCCCAGTAGTCAGACGTGGAAACGTGCCTATTTCCAATGGAACATCCATGCGGGGAGCCATAGTAGCCGCATGTTGTACCTCCGGAGCCTGAGGTGCTGGTGCAGAAAACACTGGGGGTGTCTGGCCCTGATCAGACAACCCGCTAAGATAAGCCAGAACCTGATTGATCATCTCTGGGGTAGGTTGGGGTGGCATTTCCTCATTTTGCACTTGTTCAGTTTCCCCATCCTCCCCTTCTCTTATTACCTCCTCAGTCGGTGGAGGAGTCACTGCCCTAGTATCATATGGGCTAGGTGCTCGTCCTCTTCCCCTAGAGGACGTCCTCCCACGACCTCTACCACGGCCCCTTGCCGCTGTTCTTCTTCGAGGCACAGCCCCAGTGGCTGGCTCAGTTGTTTCTTGTCTGGCCGGTGTTGGTGTTAACGTGCTCGTTGCTCTAGTTCTAACCATCTGCGAAAGAGAGTGAAGATGGTCAGATACCAATTCGTATCGCCTAGATACCAATTGGACTCAAGTAGTAGCACGAAAGAAAGAATGAGAGAGTGAAATTTTTCCTAAAGTCTTATAGCCTCTCAAGGAAAAGTATAGGCGTCCCTCTACCGTTCCTTAAGACTCTACTAGACCTGTTCTTGTGTGATGAGACCAACGAACCTAATGCTCTGATACCAAGTTTGTCACGACCCAAATCCGGGCCGCGACTGGCACCCACACTTACCCTCCTATGTGAGAGAACCAACCAATCTAAACCTTAACATTTCAAAGTAATATCAACTTAAAGTAATGTGGAAGACTTAAACTCATTAATAAAATCAGTAACTATTATTATTCCCAAAATCTGGAAGTCATCATCACAAGAACATCTATGATCAAATTACTAGACTAAGAGTATTCTAAAAGCTAAAACAAGTAAAAGCTAGTCCATGCCGGAACTTCAAGGCATCAAGACATGAGGAAGAAGATCCAGTCCAAGCTAGAAGCATTATCTCACCCTGAAGATCCGATGTGACGAAGACTGGCTAGAATTGTGGTTGAGTTGAAGATGACGGTACGTTTGCTGCACTCCACAAATAAAGAAGAAGAAAACATAAAAGTAGGGGGTCAGTACAAACACAAGTACTGAGTAGATATCATCGGCCAACTCAAAATAGAAAACAGTATGTATTAAGCAATATCATAAAATCAACTAATATTCTTAGCACACAACATTTACAGTTACCATAACCCTTGGTTACAACACCAAGCACGTTAATGAGGACTCACACCTCCTCATCATACTCATTTGGGAATTTAGTTCATTAGATTGGATATATTTACATATTTCAAGATTCATTATCTTTGTTCCCCTCGTGTCGGTAGGTGACACTCCGCTCCTCAATATACTATCCTGGTGTCGGAACGTGACACTCGATCCATATTCTATCCTGGTACCGGAACGTGGCACCCGATCCATATTCTATCCTGGTGTCAGAACGTGACACTCCGATCCTCATATACTATCCTGGTACCGGAATATGGCACCCGATCCATATTCTATCCTGGTGTCGAAACGTGACACCCGATCCATATTCTATCCTGGTGTCGGAACGTGGCACCCGATCCATATTCTATCCTGGTACTGGAACGTGGCACCCGATCTCCTAATCTCACCACTTTCGTTCATCAAGCCTTCTTTTATACCAAGGCATCATCATTAACAAAGTAGATTAGGGTTTCTTTTTAAGATTTGGGGTTCAATAGCTTCATCATGCTTATTTATTCACAATTACATAATCACATCATTCATGCAGGCATACAATTAAGCATATAGAAGGTTTACAATACTACTAACACATATCGTTCGCTATTAAGAGTTTACTACGAATAGCCTGAAAACCATAACCTACCTCCACCGAAGAATTGAAATCAAGCAAGTTAATCCTCAAAGCTTGGTGCTTTCCCCTTCTCTCGATCGTTTCTCTCTCTCCCTTCTTGTTCTTTCTATTTTCTTATTTCAAACCCTCTTTCTTTTACCCTAATCAGTGTATAATTAAGGATAAAAGATGGCAATAATGCCCCACTAATTAACTTAAGGTTACCTCTTTTAACCCCCAAGTAATTAGACTTATTAATATTAACCCACTAACTTTATAATTAAGGCAAGAATAGTCAAAAATGTCCCTTAAAACGTATCAAGAAATCCAACCCGGACTGGGATTGCGCAACCTGTGACGGGTCGTCGCGCCTGTGACGGGCCGTCGCGCCTGTGACGGGCCGTCGCGCCTGCGACGGTCCGTCCTGCTGTCCGTCGCATAGTTCAGAAACTTGATTTTGGGTGAATGGCCTGTGACGGTCCGTCCTGCCACTCCGTTACAAAGTTCAGAGAGTCGATTTTCAGTACCCAATTTCAGATTTTCTAAGTGTTTGGAAACGAGACCCTGCGACGGTCCGTCGTGCCCATGACGGATTGTCGTTGAGTCCGTCGCCTCAGCCTGTTTTTCCAGAAATAAAATCTGCTGCTCAAGACGACTAAACAGGTCGTTACAATATTAAGTTAATGTCCTTAGATGATTTTTACAAGCTCAACTTTTAGTGTGAAAAAACTTTTTCCCCTCAAAGTTTAATTGAATAAAACATCTAATTCCAAAAATGATATAAGAACTGAATTGTTTAGTTATCTCTAATCTCTGAATATCTAAATGAAATTAATACCAACACGCATACTTGATCGATTTGTTTGTAACGTAAAATAAAATTAATAACCCGAATTGTAACCCAATGTTAAAGCAACCGATCATTTTATCTTAATTGAACGATGTGACACCCACCACCTCCAAATCCTAGATCTGCCTCTACATCTAGTAGTCGTGGTATTAAAATAGTGAATTCAAAAAATGTGACAAGTCATGATCCCCAGCACCTTTGAATGCAAGTTGATGAGTGGTAGACTTATACTCATTTGAGGGTTTATTTTAGTTTAAAAATTAGTGTCCTAAATGCATGCATAATAATGTCTTATTCTGATTATATTTTGATGATTTACAGCTATGAAGCCTAAATGACAAGATGAGGATGTATGCTTGAAAGAAAGGCCAAGAACTTTGATAGAAAGGCCAGGACGAGCTCGCCATATCTTGATTTCTTGAACACTGAAACTCACAACGTTAAGGTTGAAAGTGAGGAATGCTTACCAGCCGATCAATTCTCTCGTCTCTCATTTTTATTTTGTTTTTAACTTCATTCACTACTTTCAAATTTAACTTATGTAGAAATAATATATTATATGATTATTTATACACATACACAAATGCATGAAATTTACCACCTACAATTATTTTATATGATTATTTGTAATTTTGTGCACCTTTTGATACGTGGTACACGCCATGACTCCACGTAATTGAGGCGTGTAAAAGATATTTGGATGTCACGTAAACCAAAAAGGTGCAATAAATTTTTAAAAAAAGTTCAAGGGTAATAGAATCTTAATTTAAAGGTCTGTCTCAACTAAGATTTTGATCATAGTCAATGGGTATTATTTCCCCAGAACTATTCAACAAATTGGTCATATAGATATTGTATATTGTATAATGTACAGGAAGATGTTTTTAACTTCATTCACTTCTTTCAAATTTAACTTATGTAGAAATAATATATTATATGACTATTTATACACATACACAAATGCATGAAATTTACCACCTACAATTATTTATATGATTATTTATAATTTTGTGCACCTTTTGATACGTTGTACACGTCGTGACTCCACGAATTGAGGCACGTGAGAGATATTTGGATGTCATGTAAATAAAAAAGGTGCACAAATTTTTTTAGAAAAAGTTCAAGGATAATAGAATCTTAATTTTAAGGTGTGTCTCAGCTAAGATTTCGATCATAGTCGATGGGTACTATCTCCCCAGAACTATTCAACAAATTGGTCATATAGATATTGTATATTGTAAAATGTACAGGAAGATACTATATATATATATATATATATATATATTTCAAACTATTTTTGTTTTGATAAAAACACGTAAATAATGTCTAATTTATCCTAAGTTTTTTAAAAAGTAACCTAACTTTCATATATGTTTCAAAATTAATCATATATGCCCTGTTACACCACCAGAAATGGCAATGCGCAAAAAAATTTTAAAAATATAATACAAAAGAAAAAGAAGTAAAATTAAAGAAAGAAAATGAGGAAGAAATTGCAGATGAAAAATAAGATAAAATGGGAAAGTGTAGTTGTCACAACCCTAATCGGGCCACGACTGGCACCCACACTTACCCTCCTATGTGAGCGAACCAACCAATCTAAACCTTAACATTTCAATATAATATCAACAGAAAGTAATGCGGAAGACTTAAACTCATTAATAAAAACCAATTCAATAACTTCTAAAAAACTCAACAACTATTATTATCCCCAAAATCTGGAAGTCATCATCACAAGAACATCTACTTCAAATTACTAAATCTAAGAGTATCTAAGAAGCTAAAATACATAAAAAGCTAGTCCATGCCGAAACTTCAAGGTATCAAGACATGAAGAGGAGGATCCAGTCCAAGCTAGAAGCATTAGCTCACCCTGATATCCGGAGTAATGAAGACTGGCTAGAGTTGCGGTTGAGTTGAAGACGACAGTACATTTGCTGCACTCCACAATTAACAAAGAAAACAAATACAAGTAGGGGTCAGTACAAACACAAGTACTGAGTAGGTATCATCGGCCAACTCAAAATAGAAAACAGTATATATCAGATAACATCATAAAATCAACTAATATCCTTAGCATGCAGCATTTAGAATTACCATAACCCTTGGTTACAACACCAAGCACATCAATGAGGACTCACGCATCCTCATCATACTCATTTGGGAATTAGGTTCATTAGATTGAGTATATTAACATCTTTCAAGATTCATTATCTTTATTCCTCTTGTGTCGGTACGTGACACTCTGCTCCTCATATACTATCCTGGTGTCGGAACGTGACACTCCGATCCTCATTCTATCCTGGTGTCGGAACGTGACACCCGATCCATATTCTATCCTGGTACCGGAACGTGGCACCCGATCCATATACTATCCTGGTGTCGGAACGTGACACTCCGATCCTCATATACTATCCTGGTACCGGAACGTGGCACCCGATCCATATACTATCCTGGTGTCAGAACGTGACACTCCGATCCTCATTCTATCCTGGTGTCGGAACGTGACACCCGATCCATATACGATCCTGGTGTCAGAACGTGACACTCCGATCCATATACTATCCTGGTGTCGAAACGTGACACTCCGATCCTCATTCTATCCTGGTGTCGGAACGTGACACTTGATCCATATACTATCTTGGTGTCGGAACGTGACACTCCGATCCTCATATACTATCCTGGTACCAGAACGTGGCACCCGATCCCTCAATCTCACTACTTTCATTTATCTAGCCTTCTTTTACACCAAGGCATCATCATTAACAAAGTAGATTAGGGTTTCTCAAGATTTAGGATTCAATAACTTCATCATGCTTATTTTATCACAATTACATAATCACATTCATGCAAGCATACAATTAAGCATATAGAAGGGTTTACAATACTACCCATACATATCATTCGCTATTAAGAGTTTACTACGAATAGTATAAAAACCATAACCTACCTCCACCGAAGATTTTTGATCAAGCAAGCAATTTCCCAAAGCTTTGTTCTTCTTCGTTTCCCTCTTCTCTCGATCATTTCTCTTTCCCCCTCCTTGTTCTTTCTATTTTTCTTATTCAAACCCTTCTTTCTTTTACCCTAATTAGCATATAATTAAGAATAAAAGATGGCAATAATAACCCACTAATTAACTTAAGGTTACCTCTTTTAACCCCCAAGTAATTAGACTTATTAAAATTTACCCACTAACTTTATAATTAAAGCAGGAATAGTCCAAAACGCCCCTTAAAATAATTACAAAAATCCGAACCAGCCTGAGATTACGCAGCCTGTGACGGCCCGTCGTGATTGTGACGGTCCGTCCTGCTGCTCTGTCACAGACTTCAGAGGCTCAATTCTCTGAAGAGTCTGTGACGGTCTGTCCTGCCATTCCGTTACAAAGTTCAGAGATTCGATTTCAGTACCCAACTTTCAGAATTCTAAGTATTTTGGAACGAGATACCCTCGACGGTCCGTCGTGCCTACAACGGTCTGTCGTGGGGTCCGTTGTGTCTGCCAGTTTTTCTAGAATCAAAGTCTGCTGCTCAAAACGACTAAACAGGTTGTTACAGCAGTTGGGCTGAAACAAAGAAAAATTAATAAATTGTTGGTTGATTGATCATGGTATTGCTTGCTAAAACGGTAACTTGAGCATTGTTAAATTGAGATGTTTACTCCTTTTCTCTACAGACTACATTATATCCGCTAGCAATATAATGAAAGAAAATTCCTCTTCCTTTTGTGTTAAAAACATAAAACTTGCGTACCTCTTTTCCATTCCATTAATCCTTCCCGTCATAGCATTTCACCTTCCTACTCTTAACATCGAAGACCTCAACAATCAAATCGTCACACTGAAATCATTGTCTATTGTTTTATTTGCCGCAGTACTACTCTACTTCAAAGGGCGTTCATCAAGAGTGTACAAATTTGGAAGAAGAGTTGAGAAAACAAAAAAATTTATTCAAACGGAATTTTCATATATCTCATCATATTACAAAGGGTAGAGAAAAGGGTCAAATGCCCCCTCAAGCTTTGGCCATATTTCCAACTACACACTTAACCTTTGTGTGGATCCTATTACCCCCATCAATATTTTTTTATATATTATTTCACCCTCAGACGCTAGCGTGGTCACATACGTGAACTCACCTCCGTCTGGCGCGTAAGAACGTGATAAAATGTCCATGTGGAGTCCAAATAAGCCTTCCAATGGTAACTTTACTCTTTATTTAACCATTCATTTTTTTTCACTTTGTTCTTCATCCACCATTGTTATTTGTTCATCTTGAACAAAATCTCCCTCCTTCTTTGTTCTTCATCCACCATTGTTATTTGTTCATCTTGAACAAAATCTCCCTCCTTCTTTGTTCTTCATCCATCATTGTTCTTTGTTCATCTTGAACAAAATCTCCCTCCTTCTTTGTTCTTCATCCACCATTGTTCTTCATCAACCATTTTTCTCTTATTATCAAACGTTTTAGTAACTTCTTCAACTAAGGTTGAAGTTAGGATTTTCAATTTTGTCAAATTTTAGTTTGATTTTCCCTCCAATTCGACGGATTTTTTTGTTACTAGGGTTAGTAATGTCTAATGTGAAATTGAAAAAGCTATGCATAGAAGAATCAGACCCGATGCTCAAAGCCATAGTAAGATGTAAACATGGAAATTTGTTGCATATGCACAATTCTTGGTCGAAGTCGAATCCCGGTAGACGATTTTGGTCATGCCCCTACTATGGTGTATGTTACTTTTCTTCAGATATTTGATTTTGTTTAACTGATGTGAATGTTAATAACGTAATATATTGCTTTTATTTTTTCAGTCGAACAATTGTAATTTTTTTCGATGGAGATATAGAGATCCCAATTTATCCTCCAAAATTGGTGAACAAAATTTCAAAGTTGGAAGATGAAGTTTGGAAGAGACAGATTCAAATCAATGGGCAACAAATTCTGATCGATAAATTGACAGGAGAGAAGAGGTTCAAACGAAGAAATTTGAAATGTTGTACGTTTGATTGGAAGGTCATTTTATATATTTTGATTTGTGTTGCAGCTTTGTTCATGAACAACCTATTTCAAAGTAGGGTTCATTCAAGTATTGAAGTAATTGAATTGTCATAACATATGGCAGTAGTTAGTAGTCAGAGGAGTTGAAACTCTATATTGATTGTCATATGTTTTATTAGAATTTTTTTAAATAATATCATTAATCTTTTCGATTGTAAAATATGTCTTTAGTAGACAAACCTAACACCATTTTTAAGAGTGTTTATATTAGTGTCTATACTACGACAAATAAGGATAAGCATAACATAATTTGTAAGAGAAACGACCTTTAATAGACATAATTGATTGTAAAACAAGCCACACGCAATGTCAAATTACAATAAAAGATAAAAAAACAATTTGATGTTCAATACTTGTACATCATCATTCAAAATGGGAAATGTTTTCTTGCCTACTTAAAACAGTACTACAAAATCATTACTTCCTAGATTGGATTGGTTGAACTACTTCCTTTCGATTTTCTCTGTTCCCCTCTCATTTGTTGAAGTTTTCTCGTTGTGATTGCTGCTTTTCCATTCCATTTCAACTTGGGTGCAGTACTTGGTTTGTAACCAATATCACCACTAACATCAGCAGATTTTGTCACCTTTGTTGAACCAGTAGAGAAGATCTTACAACTTGACATTCCAGGCTGTATTCAAAGTATGAAATATTACTGACAGAATTTGTAGTTAAACATTAAAAAATTGTATAACTGAATCAATAGAAAACACTTACATTAAGAGCTTTGAATCTATCTTCAGCTTGAAACACACCCATTGCAATGACTGCTTGCCGTTTGTATGAGGTTTGGTTTCCCCTACCCCTTCCTCTTCCTTTGTAACTATTATCAGGCGATGGGCATGTAGAAGGTTCACTAGGTGCTGCAGGTGGTCTTCCTCTTGCACTCTTTTCATGTGTTGTAGATGCATTAGGTGCACTAGGTGTGGCAGGTGGCCTTCCTCTTGCACCTTTTGTAGGTGTTGCAGATGCACTAGGTCCTGGAGATGCACTAGGTGCAGCAGGTGGCCTTCCTCTTGACCTCTTTGCAGGTCCTGGAGATGCACTAGGTGTTGTAGCAGATGGTCTTCCTCTTGAACTCTTTGCAGGTCCTGGAGATGCATTAGGTTTTGCATGTGGTCTTTCTCTTGACCTCTTTGTAGAATTCTCAACTTCTATTTGTGCATTCTATATACATATAGTTAAAATAAATGTAATTATTACATATGAGAGTAATATCGCATACCAAATTAAAGTTAAAGATTTTACCTTTGGTCTGCCTAAACCTGAAGTTTTGCCCTTTCCCGTGTCTGTATTTGATGGTTCTTCCCTTGCCGATGACTCAACCCTTTGTGGACATCCTCTCTTCTTGTGGCCTCTAACATTACAGTTACTACATGTCATGGCAAGTCTAGTTCTAGGTAGCTTTCCATATTTTTTACTTTCACCGGCTTCCTTCTTTCTAAGTTTACCTAGCCTGCCAGGCATGCTTTTTATTTCAGGTGCTGCAACTGTGGGGTTAGTAGATTCAGGCCAAATCTCCATGTCTGTGACAGGTTGAAAGACATGGATATAAGTCTTCAAGTAAGTTGCCTTACTATAATAGTTGTCAATGTAGTGACGGGGTTCACCTTTCTTAAAGTAAATAGCAGCCACAACATGTGCACATGGTATGCCTTTTAACTATCAGACCCTACAACTAAAAATCCACCTACCAAGATCCACACTATGTTGAAATGATCTTTCTCTCACTTCAAACCCATCAACTCTATTAAATTCAATATTACAATTCATTGACCTATTAATATTCTCTTGTAGTACCTTTAGACACATTGGAGAAAAATCACACATCCAAGTATTTGTAAACTTGATACACTCAAACTTACTTCTCAAATAAGAAGTAAAGCGGTCGTGTCAAGTAAATAACCCAACTACTGAGGTTGGGATCGTTCCCACGAGAAAAATAGTCTAGACTTAACTTCAACCTGTTATTACGATTTTTTGGTCAATGACTTCCTTGGAAAGTAAAAATCAATAAAAGGGGGATTTCTAATTCTAAATGAATGAAAATAACTAACGCAATTGAAAGATACACTTAACAGCTTTGAATGTTGGATTTTAATCAATTAATCAAAGTAACTAGGGTTTACGTGTTCCTCACAGGTTCATAACTTGATAATTCTAACTATAACAATTATTTCCTAGTATCTTGCATGCAAAGTGATAAGTTATGTATTTCTATATCCTTGGTCCGGCATCTAGAAAATCTCACTCCGCACCTTGGTCTAGCTACATTCGTTGCTTTCCTAACCCTTATATTTACCTCATATTAAGCATCGTATTCGATATTTGACTAAGTTATTACCTCATACCAATCAATACTAGCCTATTAGATAGTATATACTAAATCTATGTTGATAATTCTTTTCCTATTATCTACCTCCTTGGTTCGGCAAGTAGCATTAAGGCGAGTTCTAACGTTGGACATCCGTTAAAAATACTTTTAAGCGAAAGAATTATTAATACATGCAAGACACCATTCTAGAATTGTTATTTTAGTTAGGTTTTATCTCATTATTTGCCTATGGTTCCCACAACCCTAGTTATGGAGTTTAGTTACTCATAGTCATAATCACAATATTCAAATATATTAAAGAAGAATTCATGTACTTACTTCAATGAGAAAGAGTAAAATCCAAAAGTTTGCTTGATTTAATCACCAAAAATTATCAACAATCAATGATAATCAAAAGTTTAACAATACAATGTTTTCTAATATGGTGTCTAACAATACGGAGTCTCACAATGATCCAGAGTCTAACCTAACAGAGTCTAACCTCAAAAACGAGGTTTTTCGAACTATTAATAGAAAATAAAAACCTAATTAAACAAGGAATCTATTTGCTGGAAATCTGCCAAAACGCAGCTAGGTCGACGAACCTCGCGACTGATCGTCATGGTCACGACGGATCGTCATGGACTCCGTCGTCCCATACTTATGCAATTTCTTCTACTGCTCTTCTTCATTACCCTTGACGGCAAGTATGACGGACCATCATAGGCACAACGGTCCGTCGAGGGTCTTCGTTCCAAAACACTTCAACTGTTGGAGTATGGGTACTGGGATTACACCTCTGAACTTCATGACGAACCTGCAGGACGGACCGTCATAGACACGACGGACCATCACAAGCTTCGTAACCCCACACTTAGTCAGACTTCCCCATCTTCCTTCAGCAGTTGCACTACACTGCCACCTACGGACCGTCACAAGCACGATGGACCGTCATAAGCTCCGTAGGTGGTCTCTTCTGCATTTCTTCGCTCAAAATCTCCGCATTCAGCTTTGGACAGATTTCCTGCAAAATAAAAAGAAACTTATATAAAAATTAGCACAAAAAGTCTTATGGACACACTAAACTTAAGGAAAAAGTATTAATAATACCGTGAAACCACAGTATATCAACACCCTCAACTTAAATTCGTTGTTTGTCCTCAAGGGACGCACTATGACTCAATACAAAATCTTTGTACAATAGTATCCATGTTTTATCCTTTGCAATCATTTGGCTATCAATTCCGATTAATCTCATCAAATCTATGCATGCTATCACTATTAGGCTTGAATTATGTGGGATCAGAACATGACACAGACTCACCATGCACTAACACCTATCCTCTTCAATTTCTCACCGAGGTGCTAACAATTCCGGTATTGCAACTAGTGTCCTCACTTTAAAACAAAATCCTCCTTTTTCACACAATGATTTCTATTTGAGTATAAGGATTACTTTTCAACACTCACTCTCAGAACAAAGTCACACTAATTCATACCTATTGCCATAAGCTTGCCCTTATTTTCACTGCCTTAAGTTCTCTATACAACCCTTAGGATCACGATAGGACTTTTTTTAGCTAGTAACATAGGCTCACGGTCAGGTAGGGTATATTTAGGTATACTTTAGTGACTTTTTGCCCTCCTTGACATATCGGCTAAACCTTCCACTTTCTATCATTTTATCTCGCCCAGTTTCTCATATTCTTTCACTTTGCTATTTTCTCTTCTTTCTTCATTTGTGTAAGTGACTCTCTTCTTTTCTTGCTTGTATTTCTTGTATAATTTTCTTTTTATTTACTTTTCTTTCGACTAATTCTTGAGTCACTTTACTTTTGTTCTTTCTCTCTCTTTGTTCTTTCAACCCCACTTTCCAGAGCATTCCTCATAATAGCCACCCTCAACTCATGGCTTTGCCATGAGTCAAGGTACACAATACCCAAAGTTGGGCCAGGGCCATAACGAAGGTTGTTTACTGCATTATCCACCCTCAACTTATGCTTTTGGCATAAGCTGAGGTGCACATGTCCAAGGAGGGACCAGGGCCAACAAATTGTTCCCAGAAAAGATCAGTTGGGGTAAAAAAGAAAGGTCTAATTTAAGCTCAGATCATTTGGATCAAAGAAGGATAAATTTCATTTGGTTTCTTTTATTTAGGCTAGAAATGAGCTATATTGAATAAGGGCCTATGATCCTTTCCTAATTGTCTATTACAACTTACTTTTAGCAGGACTAACCAGGCAAGTTCTAGCTCAGTACCAATAGTGGACTATTCAAATCTTCCTCACACTCACTTGATATCTTATCACTATACCAGATTATCAGACACCTATTTAGAATTTAAGACTTAGGGTAATGCAATGGTGTAACTCTATGTCATGCTTAGAGCCACACAATTATCAGTTACTATGCCTAGTCATGCATCATTTTCCAGTTTATCAAGATATCATTTTAGCCATCATGCTCCAGAATTAAACTATGTACAAAAGATATAGACATGCCGGTTCAATAGAAAAAATAACCAGTCTTTTGGGGAAAAAGAACACATGCAAGAAAACCCCAAAGAGGATAGTGAATTGGGCTACTCAGACTTCACCCTAACACTCACTTTCCATTTACCCCACCCCCAACCAAAAGAACATGCAATTGTCCCCAATGCATAAAAATTTAAATACTAGAGTGGTAGGTGAAGCAAACCTGTGGCGCAAAGCGCCGTCGATCAGCAAGGTGGTGGGTCCGGTTCCCCGGAACCCACGTCCTCTGCAATCTGGACACCCTCAGTGGTGTCCTCAGCAACAACCGCACCATCAGTAGTGTCTCCTGCTATCTCCACAGTGCGGGAGCTAGACGCCCCAGCCGCTAACTCTGATGCTCTCATCTGGTGTGCCTCCTCCTCAGCAAGTGAGGCTCTCCTCGTAGCTTCTATCTCTCGGCGCTCCTTCTTCCGTGCTCGCGCCTCGTCCTCTGCTCGACCCCTATGCCTCTTGGCATTCTCTAGAGGGGGAGGTGGTGGAATCTCTGAAGTGGCAAATAGGGCCGCCAACACGGTGTCTTCAGCAGGCTCGACAGAAGGGGCCTCAGACTCCGACACCCTAGCCACTAAGATCGTGTCGATATCTGCACGAAGACTGTCAACTGCCGCCTGAAGAGTCGACACATCCACCCGAGGGGCTGGTCGGGCTAACACCCTCAACTCAAAGGCGTCCAAACGCTGGTGAACCTCAGCGATCTTCCGCTCTGTATACTTGACCATTTTCCTCTATAGGCGCTCTTCTGACTCAGTAATCGACTTCTGCAATGTACAATATAGTAAATAAAAATATTACTATATAATAAACATAAAATTATAAGAATTTTTATGTTACCATTTCATTCCTGGAATAGTTTAAAACTAATATTAATTTTTATTATATAAATATCTACTATTTAAAAAAAATCAACATATAAAAAATTTAAGTAACCAATTAGAAATTTTGATGTAATTTCTTATAAAAATATTTTTAGTAATTAATATTTAAATTTAAATTTGTGGTTTAAAAATTGTTCAATACACAGTTACACACCCACTTCTACACAATCTCTAAATCTATCTAATTATCTATTGAATTTTTATAAAAAAACATTTTAAAAATAAAAATAATATTTCAAGTACAAATAATTGTCCCTATAATTCCTCATCCACTTGTTTAACTTCCTATTCCCAAAAAAATTCAACTGTATCATTCAGTAAACTTAAGAATATAATTTAGTCAGTCTTTTCTTTAGTTTTCTTGTGAAAAAAAAAATGTCAATAAAGGTGAGTCAAAATAATAATAATCCTTATTATTCATTCATGGGAAGGTAAGTGTTTGCATAGTTCCAATATTCTTCTTTTGTTTCATGTTTCTACATTATTAATATATAACGGTACTTTATTTTGAAAGTTTTAGATTTTGAAGATGATCGATTTTTTTATAAAAGAAAAATCAAAGAAAGAGATTTTTATAACTGTACTTTATTTTGAAAGTTGTAAATCTTGAAGATATTGAGTTTTTTATAAAAGAAAAATCAAAGAAAATAGAAATCGTTTAATGAAGATGGGATCAAGCAATTTGGTGTTGAATCTATGTAGTTGAAGAAGGAGAAAGTTATAAGCAAATGAGTGATGATCGTATTACAAATCAATATTTTTTTTAGGGATAATGTCCAAGTACCCCCTCAATCTGTGCCCGAAATCTCAGATACCTTAGTATAGTATAAGTGTGTCTCTGAGATTTCGGGCATAGGTTGAGGGGGTACTTGGACATTATCCCTTTTTTTTATTGTATCCAAACTTGAATTCATTTTTTTCATTCTAATATTATTCATTTGATTTTTAATACGAATTGAAAATTTGAATTATAAATTGAAAGTTAATCTACATCGTCATGCAATTTATTTATTTATATAAATCCTTACTAACATTTCTTTAAAAAATTGTTTTTTTCAATTTAACAAACAAATAAAAAAGGATTACATAAAGAATGAAAGAAAAGAAGACATGCAGGTAACAAGTTCATAAGTAACGAAGAATAACAAACTGATTCATATTTCATAACTTGAATTGTACTTTGTTTAAATTTAGAGAGTTTGATTCTGATTCATGTATTGTTTTGATATTGTTCATAATTGATGAGTTGCAATAAAATCTAATAACATACTTTGGACTTTTTAGAATAAAGAAATATCAACCATATTCAAATTACAATGAAGAAAGAAAATTGTTGAGGAAGAAAATTTGAGGTTGGAAAGGCTTACCAGAAATTAGAATTTCCTTTTAATTTATTTTATCATCAAAACTATCCTTTCCATTTCGTGAAAAGTTACACTTCTATAAAAAGTCAGGACTTTAATGAAGAGTTGTGACTCTTATGAAAAGTTTTGACTTTAATGAAGAGTTGCAACTATTATGAAAAATTGTGACTTTAATGAAGAATTGTGACTTTTATGAAAAGTTGTAACTTTTATGAAAGGTTGTGAGATTTCCAAAAGGTTGCAACTTTTCCAAATAGTTAAAACCTTTCTGATGAAGCACAACACTACCCTTTGTTGTCTATAAATAGAGGGATTTTCTTTCATTATAAAACTACGAAAATTCTACACCTCTTAGTATTTCTTCTCCTTCTCCTCCTCCTCATTCCCAATTAAATGTTTGTGTACGTATTTCTTCTCCTTCTCCTCCTCCTCCTCCTCATTCACAATTAAATATTTGTGTACTTTGCTCATGTGAATGACTCTCTAAGACCATTGCTTATGTTAAAAATCCTGATATATCTTTTAACAATCATTAATTTATGCTTATGTTACAAGGATAATGGTAAGATGTATAATTTTTATTTTCCCTTACATCATTAATGTTTGTTATTAAGTAATCTTGCATGTAAGATAATAGAGTGTTTTAGTGATAATACCGAATATACTTTAAGTAATACTTTATAATTTTTGTAATATTTAATTCCCGCGCTTTACTAGTTTATATTATAATATAGAAAAATATTTTCAAATTTTGTAAATGTATAGGTACTCATTTTCTTTTTTTCTCGCTCTAATAAAAAAATTGTTTTATTTTCATACAAATATTTTTGATAATGCGTTAAAATTATTATTTTTAAAATAATATTTTTTACAATAAAAAGTTAAAAGGAAAAGCATAATATTATTATTTATTAAAAGAGAAAGAACGGAAAACTGTAAATAATGGGAACATTTTTCATTCATCCAAAGAGTAATACATAATTAGATCAATTAATAAATAGTTATAATTTAATATTCACAATTTTTTATTATAAAAAATCAATATTAATAATAGTTTTATTGATTTCAAATGAAATTTAAGATATGTGTGTTGTGTAAGGAGATTTTATTATAAAGATGTTAAATTTTATTTGTTCATCTTACAAATTTTCTCAAGAATATATTTAAGTTATTTACATTTTTAATATGCACGACTCTATTTTGTGGGTAATTATCATTTTTTAATATAAAATATTTAAACTAACTTTTTAGAGTTAATTATCATTCTTTATAAATTGTTAAATAATAATAATAATAAATAACAGTAAATAATAATAATATTAATCTATATTATAGGAAATGTGAGTTTTTAGAAAATTTTATGTTCTTTATAGTATTTATATAAATTCAAAGATAAAAATTCAAATTTGGACATCAACCAATTGTCATACTTATTTTTTTAGTATAGTTTTATATTGCAACTATAAAAATATATAAAACAAATTGAAAGATAAAAGTTTATTCAAATTAGTATACAATTAAAAATAAATTTTACTAAATACAATTAATTTTTAAAACTTTGAATTTGAGTGGGAGGTCAGCAATGATCTTTCAAAATTTGAATCAAAACTAAATCTATACTAGATAAAACCAAATTTCAATCCATTTTTTCCTATATAAGCTAATTTTACATCAAAATATTTGTTTTATTTTCTACATATAAATATATTTATTAAAATTTGAAATATAAAGTTTATTATAAACACTGAATTTTTTCAATTTTGAATTTGAACGAAAATTGCCATTGATTTTTTAAAAATTTGAATTGAAAACTTTCTATACTAGATAAAATCAAATTTCAATTTCTTTTCTTTCCTATATAAACTAATTTACCATCAAGTATTTTTATTTTACTCTCTAAATAAAAAAAATTAAAAGAGAAATTTATTAAAATTAACTTACAGATAAAGAAAAAATTTATTGATTTTTTGAATTTTGAATTTAAATAGGAAGTTATTATTGATTTTTTAAAATTTGAATCGTAAATTTAAGGGAAAATTTCATATATGGCAAACTTATTAGATTAAATAACATTATATGAGTTTAGTTTACCTAATTACATTATATGGGTATAGTTAAGTTATTAAAGGTGTCTTTAATTTTGTATATAATTTTTTTTTATTATTTATACAATTCTATTTTAAAAAAGTTGTTTGTAACTGAATCCTTAAATATGGTAACAATAAATCAAGATAATGCCACGTATTTAGGGAAACGTCCCAATTTTCAAACCAAGCGTTCAAATTCAAAAAAAAAAATCATACGGCCATTGAAACAAAAAAATAATAATTTTTTTTTCTCTTTGTGAAACTGAAGTTCAGCAATTTTGGCAATCGAATACAGGTTAGTTTTTATTCGATGAAATTTCATGTTTATTGATTTTAGAATTTGTGAAGTGTTTTCGATTGTTTGGTTTTTTTAAAAAAAAAATTCAAAATATGATTTTGTTAAGCTGAATTTGTGTTCATTCGTTAGTGTGAGTGGTTTTTATTTTTTTTAAAAAAATACAAAATATGATTTTGTTAAGATGAAAATTTGCAATATACAATTATATACTGTTCATGTAATTGTATATGTGATTCGCGGTATTTGTATATTTTGAAAGCGTCATTATTAATATCAGTGTTCATAATTGTATAAATTCATAAATCATGTGTTTTTTTTATATAATTATATATTATTGTAGATGTAGTTTTTGTATATTAAAAAGAATAATAATATAAAAATTCTATGTCATACAATTTATTTTTGGAAGAAGTATACGCTATTGTAGATGTAGTGTTTGTATATTAAAAATTCTAACAGTATAAAATTTCAATAATTTGATTGTATAAAAATTGTTGTATTAATTGTATATATGATCTCATTGAATTATTTGAAATATATATAAATATTCCTTTTCATAAATGTACAGATAATGGGCTCATTAGATATTTTGGTTATGCATTCTGGAAAATGGGACGATACAAATTGTTACGTTGATTATACTATAGAGGGAGTAGTTTTTAAGGAACAATCAACGTTTCTTGATTTTTATACTACTATTGCAAAACAGATTGGTGTTGATTTGAATAATAAGACTTTGAAGATTGAGTACAAGGTTGAAGAAAGCAATAAACGAATGGTTATACACAATGACATGGGTGTCAGGGTGTACGTAATGCTAAAAAAGGCGAACATTGATTTTAACAAATTTCCTATTTGTATAACTTTTTTGGATTCATGTGATAGACAGATTTCTCAGTGTAAAGAGATGGGGGTGTTGGCAACTGTTGCAGAAAATGATTGTCATGATATGATTGTTGTTGAACCGGAGGATATAAATGTTGCATGTTTATCGATTGATACAACTTGGGTGATTTCAGACGAATCTAATAAGCATGTTGAGGTTGATCAAGTATACAAGGACAAATCAATTTTGAAAGCAGTCATGGAAAGATATGCGATTAAAGAGAGATTTCAGTATAAAACTACTCGGTCAAATTCAATAAGGTAGTGTGCCTCTCAAATATTGACTTTTAAACTGTATAAATGTTTTTATTGCCTATTGTAAACTAAATTTGTATACTATATTAAAAATTATATGCAGTTACACTCTGGAATGTTTTTCTAAAGGATGTGAATGGTTAATGAAGGCCTCTAATATCAACAAATCTGGAATGTTCAGAATTCGAGCATTCAACCGAAAGCATACATGTCCTTTAAACGATAGAGTTTATTCGCAAAGACATGTAACTAGCAATTTAATAGGAGGGATTATGAAACCTAAATTTGTAGATCATAAACGTAAATATACACCAGCTGATCTAAGAAAGGATGTTAAGATTGATCTAGGAGTTGATGTTAACTATATGAAGGCTTGGAGGGCCAGGGAGAAAGCATTAAAAGCTTTGAGGGGTACACCAGCTGCATCATATGCAAAGTTACCTGCGTATTTGTATATGATGGATATCACTTACCCGGGGTCTCATATACGTATGAAAAAGAGTACGAATAATGAGTTCTTGTATCTATTTGTTGCATTGAATACATTTATTCAAGGATTCAATCATTGTAGACCAGTAGTCGTGGTGGATGGTAGTCATCTGAGAGGTCCATATAATGGTACATTTGTTGCAGCAAGCACGACAGATAGCGCAGGTGTATATATATATATATATATATATATATATAATAATCTATATGTATAAACGTGAATCTGTTGTATATGTACATTTAATATATGATTTTGATATTATTGTAGGACATATATTTCCACTTGCGTATGGTATTATCGATTCAGAAAATGATGCTGCGTGGACTTGGTTTTTTGAGCAACTTAAAGAAGCATACGGTGAGAGGAGTAACATGTGTGTTGTGTCTGATAGAAATGAGAGCATTATAAAGGCTATTACAAATGTATACAGTAATGTCCCACACTATGCTTGTATGTGGCATTTATGGAATAACGTTCAGAAAAAGTTTAGAAAATCTCATGAGAAGTTATCTGGTGTATTCTATACAATGGCAAAAGCTTGCACAAAGAATGAATTTGATATGTTAATGGAGACTGTAGAAAAAGAAGATATAAGAGTGAAAGAGTATTTGGATAAAGCTGGATATGAAAAATGGGCTCTTTGTTATGCACAAGTACATAGAGGATGACACATGACATCAAATATTGCTGAGAGTATAAATGCAGCACTTGTTTCAGCAAGAGAATTGCCTATTTTTGAATTTCTCGAAGAGGTAAGGCTATTATTTGGAAGGTGGAATCATGACTACAAGAAGGAGGCAACCTGCACATTCACATCATTGATTGGAAAATACCATGATATACTAACAGACAATGAAGCATTGAGCACAAGAATGACGGTAATATTTAATAATAAGTATATATTTAGGAGTGTTGACAAAATTTATTTGCATATATTAGTATGAACATCATTTCATTTAATTGTATTTATAAATGAGCAGGTTGTACCGTCAACGGAATATGTGCACAATGTTAATGATGATGGGAGATATTTTGTTGTCTGTCTAAAAGCAAAAAAACTTGCACCTGTGGAAGATTTCAGTACGAGGAAATACCTTGTGAACATGCTTGGGCGGTATTGAAATGGAAGAGTCTACCACCAGATGAATATTGCTCGAATTTATACAAACCAAAGACAATGTTGAAGACATATAATATGCCTATACATCCTTTACCGGATGTAAAGGCATGGTTGATTCCGAATAGCGTTATTGCTGATGACGTATTACCTCCAAAATTTAAAAGACCTCCTGGCAGGCCAAAGGGTAAGCCTCGGAAAAAAACAGCAAGAGAGTTATCGAGGATTAAGGGGAAAAATACATGTAGCACATGTGGAATGGCAGGTCATAATAGGCGTTCATGTAGAAATAAGCCAAAAGATATTTAAGGCTGATTGTTTTTTCCTAATTAAATTTGATTTGAAACTATATGCATTATGACTTAATTGAAATCTTTGTTTTTGTATACTTATATTACTTAAACTACGTCTTAATTTTGTTATGTGTTGTACATTAATGTGTGTGTTGTATGACTTACAAAAGTAAATATCTACTCAATATGCGTAAATTAAATTTGTATATATACACGCAACATGATAAAATGTTCAACACTAAACAAGTAGATCGTATAAAAATAAAACTCTTTTATCCTATATACAAATAAAACCTGAACTACGTATTGAATATGCATATATAATTAATAAAAACAATGAGTAAGTGCTATTATATACTATATACAAATAAAAACCTGAACAACATATATCTTTTGCAATTTGTACATGTATATTTATTCCATAAGATAGAATTTGTATATATATAGCAATCTAATTGTATGTGCATATACATTTAATAACATACATTGAATACGTGATAGTATATACTATATACAAATAAAAAATTGAACAACATATATATATGTATTTATTTATGTGAATATAACAGTTAAGAATATACTATATACAAATAAAAACCTGAACACTAATATATAGTATATACCTTATACAATGAAATGAGTGTGACTATAAAATATATACAAATAAAAACCTGACAGTATATCTTTTGTTGTACAGATTCGTAAATGTAAGACTCTTAGTTTTAAAAGTAGTTTTTATACCATTAAATTGTATATGTATATATGTATTTATATGCTACTTTATACTAAATAACACAAAAAGATAGTGTCATATATTTTTATAACACTAAAAGGATAGTTCAAAACAAAGAAAATAATATTACGAGTTAACTAAAACAAAAATTATCGTAAAATTGTTAATCTCCAACTAATTTCTAAAACTGTCAATGCAAAAATCAAAACAATGCTACGACTAAGGTATCAACCTACTGGATTGTAATCCTTTCAGAACTGTTGTTTTGTGTGCGATTCCTAACGGGTTTTAAAGGCGCTTCAATATCACTGGCAGCTCCAGCTTGTATCTTTTGATTGCCGTAATTCCACAACAATGCACCGTATCTAAGGCGAATTTCTTCTGGGTCTAAGACTGCTGGAATGTCTTTCCTCTCACTCAAGAACTCCGCGTATGACGCAACATACACTCCACAGTCCCTAAAAAAATTATATAAAAAAACAGCTCAACTGTTACTATACTACTTAAAGTGTAACTATGTTCAATAAAATATAAATTTATTGAATTTTATAACTTACAAACTAGCAGTTGGTTGTTGGGGAAGGTCTTCCACATATACAATTTCGAATGAATCATATACGGTATGACCTTGATATCGATGGTGGCTTGCAATATCCAGACCTTTCTTTTGATAGAAATGAGACTTTACAAGATACATTGGTATAAGCTGTGCATACTTCTTGATGTGATTGACAACAAATGAGTGGTGAAGAGAATTGTTGATTGAGTCATACACCTTGATGCATCGATCATTGAAAGATATGACAATCAGAATCCAATGTAACCTGCCTTCTAAGTTAACCGGGATGAATACATCATCGACTGTGTGCCATGGTGCATACGCTAGCATCTTGTATCCATTAATATAATCAATAATCATCTCGTCTAACACTTCCTTAGAAAGGTCACCTTTTATTCCATAATATGCATTCCAAGCATTTAGAAAAAAATAGTGTTGAAATTGCAACATAGATTTGTGAATTTGTATGTGCTACTGTTGGAGTATTTGGCCTTTTTCCTTATATAGTAGAATAAGACATCTATGTGCTGTGATATAAAGAGTAATAATGTTATAATTTATACATTATACAATTTCATTTAATTTAAACATTTTTAATAATATAAAAACAGAAACATACCGAGTTATCAATCAACTGGCGCTCAAACCCGATATTGTAGAACCAATTCTTGTTGTCAATTGTCGCTACACCAAAATTAAACAATTGTGGTAATATTGCCTTTCCTTTCTTGTAGCGATCCTCCGCATAGTTTCTATTAAACATAATACAAAATAACTACACAAAATAAACAATAAAAAATGCAAGTGTATAAAAAAAATGTTACTTTTTGTAATGCTTGACGAGTAAGTCTTCTTTCAGCCATATCCAAAAATTTGAAAACAAATCAGACTCTTCCTTAGTAGACAATGAAACAAATGGATGTTTCATGTAAAACACAACTGGCTGTCGGGATGAACTACCTGAAAAGATATGTATAAAATATTTACATCATGAAAACAATATGCTTATTTATGAAAATGTAAACATAAATAATTGTTGCTTACCAGAATCCGAACCAAACAAAGTCATGTACGGAGATATGTTGAATGGACCTGGGCGTCTATGCCTAACAACTGGCATGGGTGTTACTTCAGCTTCAACTTGTTTTTGTAATACAATATTTTGCAGTGTGTTCACGCTTGGAAGAAGATGTTCTGGCAATTCAACCTGTGATTCAGTTACAACTGTTTCCTGATTTGAATCAGGCATGTATACCATTTGTATAGGCGCTGCAACTAAAATAGACTCCTCTGCTTCTGCAATTCGCTCGTGAGATGCAGCATTGTATATGTTATATATTACCCGACTGTTTGAGCTACTTTCAGTTTCCCTTTGGACATTTTGCTGGGCATCCACATCAACATACAACACTAATTGATCTTGTGAGGCAGTGCCACTTACATCATTCAAATTATCACCCAAAACAACATGATCCAACAGTGGGGAATTCTGGTTTAGTTCTTGCAAGTTATCTCCCAGCTTAAAAAGAAAATAATAACTTAAATATCTAACAAATTGATTATAAACCATTATATTAAATTTTAAAATGTATATAATCATTTACGTATACCTCACGATCTTTTAATGCACTATGATGACCTATCGGCTTTTTTTGTGCACCTAACTGTGAAGACTTGGTATTTAACTGATGAACACGAGTGATATGCGTTTCTTGCATGACATCTTCAAATGTAGCCTGATTATAATTTAAACAATATAAGAAAATATGTTGTAGTATATTCAATATAAAAATAAGTAATATGCTTGTGTATAATTTGAGCTATACTAGTATATAGGTCTTAATTATTTAATTTCAATATCTCTATAAACTGAATTTACTTATATACAATTTATTTCATTTCAAAATGTGTATAAACTGAATTAATGTATAAATAAAGCAAAATAATACCTCTTGTTCTGTCACATTTGCAGCTTGACTTTGGGGTTCATGTGGAGTGTATGTGGGCTTGTGATGAACATCTCCGATGGGTAATTCTTGATCATCATCAACGACATTACCCTGGAAAAAAAATATATACTTGTATTCATAAGTATAAAGTATATTGTATATAAATAATTAAAACAAAAAATTTATACATGTGATCCCTTGGAATTCATGGCTTCCAACACTATTTTGAATTTGTCTTCAAGCATTTTTCTCAAATCAGCGAACTCGTCCTTGACCTATGTGAAAAAGGTGCATATTTTATTAATAACTGTATATAATATTTTCAAATAACATATATTTGAATTGTATATTTGATTACCGATTTTTTGAATGCTTCAAATTCATCACGCGATATTGTAATGCTTGTTGACTTCTTAATTTGCCCCATTTGTGTTCTGTCTTGTACACTTTTCTGCTCTACATTTTCATTGTTGTGTGACGTACCTGCAGCACTGTGTTTCGCAACACTGTTGATATTGATGGACTGTAATCGTGTGGCTTTGCGCGCCATTGATCTTCGTGTGTATGTCTTAACTGCCTTTGTTGAAGAGATGACTGTAACAGATTGCTTTTTCTTTTTCCTAATCGGTGAAGAACATTCAATAACTTTTTCTTTTCCTTTTATGCTTGTTATACTGGGCGGGTTTTGGAAATCATCATCCGGATCTGTAACTTTATTGTGATCAGTCTGCAGGCCCTGAGACATTGATTGTTCTGTCGATTGTGGAAGTTTGAGGATTTTAATTTCCATCGCTGTTGGCTCAATATTTCTGAACTTAATCTGCATAATAATTAAAAATTATAATTCAATATAATAAAAATGTAATATAAAACTTGTAGAAAGTAAATGTATACTAACTTCTATAATTTACAAATTGTATTAAGTAAATGCATACCGGATTATCTGCATCATTAAAAATTGTTTTCATGAAATAATCAAACCGAGGATGGTCGTTCTTAGTCACCCAATTGATAATCCGAGGAATGTGACTAGAAACCTTGACAGCAATCTTGTCATCAACATAAGAGCAACATTCATAGAACCAAACTTGCATTGGAAGTGGAAAGCCCTGAATTCTGTAGTACTATCCACATGGCTTTATCTTGTTGTTTATGGATTTAGCACGTTCATTAAAAGCCTTCCGACCCCAAGGATAATCCATAAATCTACCTGTTTCAACCAGATCAAAGTCCAACCTATCTATTGTTGTTGTAGTAGGTTCTGCGGACATGATAAACTCATGTATATAATATAGAATCCCAAACTTGTATGCATCTTCCTGATTGTCACCCCATACCTTTGCTTTAAAAGCTTCAGCCAAACGAGCTTTAGTGACAGGAGAATTCCCTGGAAAATACTCATCGATGATTCTATTGGGTTGATCAGTATCAAAGTTGAAGTCAGCAGCATTATCTGAACAATTCAAACCAGAAATAATGGCAAATTCTCGTATTGTGAATCGAAGCGTTGTGCCATTTATATAAAAAATTATTGCATTCACAGAACTACCTTCCAACTCCTTCAACATAATGCATCTAAACAGTTGTGCTTGCACGTGACATCGTCTCATTGCTGTTAACTGTGCAAAACACGATGATGCACATATACGATTATATTGCTTTGGAGGCAGTTTATTCTGAAGCTCATGCAATGTGTTTATTTGCGTATAACATTGCATGTGAATTGTCCTTTTTTCACGGTTATTGCAAATATATCTGACTTCCTAAAAAATAAAAAAAAGTGTATGAAATAAACATAGTATATATATATTAAAAAAACAATTTTATAATAAGTCATGTACAAATTAATTTCTGAATATACATACCTACCTATATATACAAAAAAAATAAAAAATAAGTCATTCACAGATTATAATCTGTGTATATATATGAACCCATATATTTTTGTATATAGTATATAGTATATAACTAATAGAATATACACATTCTAATCATATATTCAAATTTTCCATCTGTATACCTAATTCCAATTAATTTTGAAGGATCCGACACGCACTCGCCGACATTTTTGAAGAGATCGAGCAACATAACAAATGAATATACAAATATCATGCTTGAGAAGTTCCATAAAACACAAGGCACAACACAGAAATATAAAAACTTTACCTATGCCCCTTTATTCCACAACACTAAACAAGTCACAAACACACAAAACAATCATGGAACATAATCAAAAGTCAAAACCATTTTGACATTTACCTAATTCAAGACATGAGCAGAGCTATAAAACACAAAGAAACCCCAGAGTAAACTTATCCATATTTTGTATATATATACAAAAACCAAAGTTGGGTTGATCAGTATCAAAGTTTTTGAAGAGATCGATCAACATAACAAATGAATATACAAATATCATGCTTGAGAAGTTCCAGAAAACACAAGGCACAACACACAAAGACAAAAACTTTACCAATGCACCTTTATTCCACAACACTAAACAAGTCACAAACACACAAAAAGAGCATGGAACATAATCAAAAGTCAAAACAATTTTGACATTCACCTAATTCAAGAAATGAGCAGAGCTATAAAACACAAAGAAACCCAGAGTAAACTTATCCATATTTTGTATATATATACAAAAACCAAAAAATAACATAAACATGCAATATACTATATACAATTACTCACATTGAATATACTATATACAATACTTAATTTAATAGTTTTTGTATATTGACAACTAATTAACAAAAAAATTGTATCTAAGTTTGTGTTTTAAGACACTACCTCATGATTATGAATTTCTTCATATCCGACAACTTCAGAATCATTTTCCTCCGATTCAATGATTGCGGCTTTCCTCTTTCTTGTAACTTGTACAATTTTAATGCCTCTAGCTTTGGCATTTTTAATCACTTGTTGAACTGTCATAGGGTCGTTTTTCTTCTTTGATCTCAGCTCTTCCATGGTTTGTTCTTGTATACGTTGCTTTGATTTTCCCAAAGACCCTACATTAACCCCAAATTCTTGAGTTAGCCCCATTGAAAAGGATGGTAAAATGTCAACAACATTGACATGCAAAGGACTACCTCTGGTAATCCTCAAAGATGTAGACGATTCGTTCATTGTTTGACGAATTTTTGATCTATCAAGAACAAAAAAACGATTATTTCATCAAAATATATGGAAAAAAAACAGAACACATATACCTACAATTTTTAGATAAGTTAGAAAAAAAAAGGTAAACAACTAAAATTTAGGATTACTTACAAAATTGACTTCGACTAAGGAAGGGACTTCAACTTGGGGAGGGACTTCTGAAAATTTGGACAAAATTCGAATTCAAATCTGATATTGGGGCTTAATTGTAGGTGAAGACGTTATAAAGAGGAAAGGAGAGAGAAAATTAATTGTGGAAAGGAGAGAGAAAATTAATTATGGAAAAGGAGAGAGAAAATTAGATTGTGTATAATTATATACAAAATTAGAAAATAAGTTTTTTATACAATTGGTTACATAATAGGTTGTGAGCCCCATTAATTATAGCAAAATAAAATAAACTATAATTATATAATGTAAATAAATTAAACTATACCCCTAATATATAATTAGTTATGAATGTTTGTCATTTCATATAATTTTCCCTAAATTTAACTCTATATTAGATAAAGCTAAATTTCAATCTATTTCTTCCTATATAAAGTAATTTTCCATCATATGTTTTTCAAAAAAAAAAAATCTGAAACAAAAAATAGCATAAAAACAAATTTATAATAATTCAAAAGACCATTAAAGATGAACAAACTTATTCAAGTTTGTTTAACAAACTTATTCAAGTTCTTTTTTTCAAAGAAGTTCTGCTCCGACTGCCCGACGACTCATCTATTTAAAAGGATTTCTCCGCAGTCCACCAATGCAACGACCCGTTTAGTCGTTTTGAGCAACAGACTTCAATTCTGGAAAAACGGGCAGAAGCGACGGACCCCACGACGGACCGTCAAGGGCACGACAGACCGTCGCAGGGCACGACAGACCGTCACGGAGACTTCAGTGAAAATCCATTCTCTGAACTTTGCGACGACTTGCAGGACGGACCGTCGCAGGCACGACGGCCCGTCACAGGTTGCGCAAATCCCAGGTAGAATTGGATTTCCTTACACGTTTTAAGGGACGTTTTAAGACTATTCTTTCCTTAATTATAGATTTCGTGGGTTTATATTAATAACTCAAATTCTTGGGGGTTAAAAGAGGTAACCCTAAGTTAATTAGTGGGGTATTATTGCCATCTTTGATTCTTAATTATATACTAATTAGGGTAAAAGAAAGAGGGTTTGAATAAGAAAAATAAGAAAGAACAAAAAGAGACAGAAAAGGAAAGAGAACGAGTAGAAAGAGAGAGAAACGAAGAGGATAGCAAGGATTCTGAGAAGATAGCTTGTTGATTTCAATTCTTCGGTGGAGGTAGGTTATGGTTTTCATGCTTTCATAGTAAACTCTTAATAGAGAATGATATGTATTGGTAGTATTGTAAAACCCTGCTATGTGTTTAATTGTATGCATGCATGAACGTGATTATATAATTGTGATTATATTAAGCATGATGAAGCTATTGAATCCCAAATCTTGATAAAAACCTAATCTCTTGTTAATGATGATGCCTTGATATAAAAGAAGGCTTGATGAACTAAAGTAATGAGATTGATGATGCCTTGGTGAGAAAGAATGCTTGATGAATTGATAGAAAGAGATTAGGGGATCGGGTGTCACGAACCGACACATAGATTAGGGGATCGGGTGTCACGAACCGACACATAGAATTAGGGGATCGGGTGTCACGAATCGACACGTAGATTTAGGAGATCGGGTGTCACGAACCGACACGTAGATTTAGGAGATCGGGTGTCACGAACCGACACGTAGATATGAGGGAGCGGAGTGTCACGTGCCGACACAAGAGAAATAAAGATAATGAATCTTGAAAGATGTTAATATACTCAATCTAAAGAACATAATTCCCAAATGAGTATGGTATTGAGGCTTGAGTCCTCATGTGTGAACTTGATGGTAATTGTTAATGATCTAGTACTTGTTGTTGCTACATGTTGAGTATTATAATTGAGCTTATGATATTACTTTGTATATACTGTTTTCTATTTTGAGTTGGCCGATGATATCAACTAAGTACCCGTGTTTTGTACTGACCCCTACTTTTATGTTTTTTTTCTTGTTATTTGTGGAGTGCAGCAAACGTGCCGTCGTCTTCAACTCAACAGTAATTCTAGCTAGTCTTCGTCACACCGGATCTGCAGGGTGAGCTAACGCTTCTAGCTTGGACTGGATCTTCTCCTTCATGTCTTGATGCCTTGAACTTCCGGCATGGACTAGCTTCTTATGTATTTTTAGCTTCTTAGAAACTCTTAGAATTAGTAGTTTAAAGTAGATGTTCTTGTGATGATAACTTCCAGGTTTTGGGAATAATAGATGTTGAATATTGATAGTTATTGAATTGGTTTTATTAATGAGTTTACGTCTTCCGCATTACTTTATGTTTATATTATATTGAAATGTTAAGGTTAGATTGGTTGGTTCGCTCACATAGGAGGGTAAGTGTGGGTGCCAGTCGCGGCCCGAATTTGGGTCGTGACAAACTTGGTATCAGAGCATTAGGTTCGTTGGTCTCATCACACAAGAACAGGTCTAGTAGAGTCTTAAGGAACGGTAGGGGGACGCGTTTACATTTCCTTGAGAGGCTATAAGACTTTAGGAAAATTTCACTCTTTCATTCTTTCTTTAGTGCTACTACTTGAGTCCAATTGGTATCTAGACGATACGAATTGGTATCTGACCATCTTCACTCTCTTTCGCAGATGGTTAGAACTAGAGCAACGACTACGTCAACACCAACACCGGCCAGACAAGAAGCAACTGAGCCAGCCACTGGGGCTGTGGCTCGAGGAAGAACAGCGGCAAGGGGCCGTGGGAGGACGTCCTCTAGGGGAAGAGGACGAGCACCTAGCCCATCTGATACTAGGGCAGTGACTCCTCCACTGACTGAGGAAGTAATAAGAGAAAGGGAGGATGGGGAAAATGAACAAGTGCAGAATGAGGGATTGCCACCCCAACCTACCCCAGAGATGATCAATCAGGTTCTCGCCTATCTCAGTGGGTTGTCTGATCAAGGTCTGGCACCTCCAGTGTTTTCTGCGCCAACACCTCCGGTTTCAGAAGTACAACATGCAGCCACTAGGGCTCCTCGTATGGATGCCTCATTGGACATAGGGACATTTCCACGTCTGACTACTGGGCCTGTAATGACAAGTGATCAGCATGAACTTTTCAGTAAGTTCTTGAAATTGAAACCTCCGGTCTTCAAGGGTGCTGAATCGGAGGATGCTTATGATTTTCTGGTTGACTATCACGAGCTACTACACAAGATGGGTATAGTAGAACGGTTTGGTGTGGAGTTTGTGACTTATCAGTTTCAAGGGAACGCCAAAATGTGGTGGCGGTCACATATCGAGTGTCAACCAATAGAGGCACCACCTATGACTTGGGCCTCATTCTCTAGCTTGTTCATGGAGAAGTATATCCCCCGGACTTTGAGGGATAGGAAAAGGGATGAGTTCCTGAGCCTAGAGCAAGGTAGGATGTCGGTTAATGCTTATGAGGCTAAGTTCCGTGCACTATCCAGATATGCCACTCAATTATGTTTCAGTCCCCAAGAGCGAATTCGCCGGTTTGTGAAGGGGTTGAGGTCAGAATTACGGATTTCGGCCTTACAGATAGCGGCAACGGCAAAATCCTTCCAAGAGGTGGTAGACTTTGTGATAGAAGTGAAAGGAGTAAAGCCAGACGACTTCACCATAACATCGACATCAAAAAGGCTTCGAAAGGGAGGTGAGTTTAATGGTTCTTACACTAGAGGACAGGGTTCGAGAAGTTACTCAGTCCGACCAATTCAGTCTTCACTACAGACTGTAGTTGGGGGACCACCTCAGACCGGTCAAGACTTCTCCGAGGGGCATATGATCGACTCCAAAGAATGTTATGGATGTGGGGAGATTGGACATATTAGGAGAAATTGTCCCAGACCAAGTTATAGACCCCCAATAGCTAGACGTAGAGGTGGTCATGGTAGAGGCCGTTATTCTGGAGGACGTGGTGGTCGAGGTAATGGTGGTCACCAGAACGGCAGAGGTAATGGGCAAACTGGGGCCACTACATCACAACATGGTAGGGGCAACGGACAGACGAACGATAGGGCCCATTGTTACGCTTTCCCTGAGCGGTCTGAAGCGGAGGCATCTGATGCTGTCATCACAGGTAATCTTCTAGTTTGTGATTGCATGGCTTCTGTATTGTTTGATCCTGGATCCACGTTTTCTTATGTATCTTTCTCATTTGCTAATGGTCTAAATTTACATTGTGAATTACTTGATATGCCTATTCGTGTTTCTACTCCGGTGGGTGAGTCTGTTGTAGTTGAAAAGGTGTATAGGTCTTGTCTGGTGAACTTTGTGGGGAGCAACACCTATGTAGATTTGGTTATCTTAGAAATGGACGATTTTGATGTGATTCTGGGTATGACTTGGCTTTCTCCGCAATTTGCAATCTTGGATTGTAATGCTAAAACGGTGACGTTAGCCAAGCTTGGGACAGACCCTTAGTGTGGGAGGGTGACTACACTTCCAATCCGGTCCGCATCGTCTCCCTTCTTCGTGCTAAGAAAATGATTAGTAAAGGGTGTTTAGCTTTCTTGGCACATCTCAAGGATGACACTACCCAAGTACCTTCAATTGAGTCGGTTTCAGTAGTTCGTGAGTTTTTGGATGTGTTCCCTGCAGATCTTCCTGGTATGCCACCGGATAGGGATATTGACTTCTGTATTGATCTTGAACCCGGTACTCGCCCCATCACTATACCCCCTTATAGAATGGCTCCCGCGGAGTTAAGAGAGTTAAAGTCACAACTTCAAGAGTTATTGAACAAAGGCTTCATTAGACCAAGTGCATCCCCTTGGGGTGCTCCGGTTTTGTTTGTAAAGAAGAAGGATGGGAGTTTTTGAATGTGTATAGACTATAGACAACTAAACAAGGTAACCATAAAGAACAAGTATCCTCTTCCCCGATTTGATGACTTGTTCGATCAGTTACAAGGTGCTTGTGTCTTCTCTAAGATTGACTTGAGATCCGGTTATCATCAATTGAAAATACGGGCAACAGATGTGCCAAAGACTGCTTTTCGAACGAGGTATGGGCATTACGAATTTGTAGTGATGTCCTTTGGTCTTACGAATGCCCCTGCTGCGTTCATGAGCTTGATGAACGGGATTTTTAAGCCATATTTGGACCTCTTCATGATCGTATTTATTGATGATATATTTGTATACTCAAAGAGCAAGAAGGAACATGAAGAGCATTTGAGATTGGTATTGGAAATGTTAAGGGAGAAAAAGCTTTATGCCAAGTTCTCTAAGTGTGAGTTTTGGCTAGATGCAGTGTCCTTCTTGGGGCACGTGGTTTCTAAGGAAGGAGTGATGGTGGATCCTTCTAAGATTGAAACAGTGAAGAATTGGGTAAGACCCACTAATGTGTTAGAAATAAGAAGCTTTGTTGGGTTAGCTAGCTACTACCGTCGATTTGTCAAGGGATTCTCTTCTATTGCTTCCCAATTGACGAACTTGACTAAGCAGAATGTTCCATTTGTATGGTCGGACGAATGTGAGGAAAGCTTTCAGAAGCTCAAAACTTTGTTGACTACCGCACCTATCCTTACCTTGCCAGTAGAGGGTAAGAACTTCATTGTTTATTGTGATGCATCCTATTCGGGTTTGGGTGCAGTACTAATGCAAGAGAAGAGTGTGATTACTTATGCTTCGAGGCAATTAAAAGTGCATGAACGTAACTATCCAACCCACGATTTGGAATTGGCTGCGGTAGTGTTTGCATTAAAGCAATGGAGACACTATTTATATGGGGTTAAGTGTGAGGTCTACACGGATCATCGTAGCCTTCAGTATGTCTTTACTCAGAAAGATTTGAACTTGAGACAGAGAAGATGGATGGAACTACTGAAGGACTACGAATCACCATTTTGTATCATCCGGGGAAGGCGAATGTTGTGGCGGATGCTTTAAGTAGAAAAGCGGGAAGCATGGGAAGTCTAGCTCACTTGCAAGCCTCTAGACGCCCATTAGCTAGAGAGGTTCAGACTCTAGCTAACGACTTGATGAGATTAGAAGTAAATGAGAAGGGAGGATTGTTGGCTTGTGTGGAGTCAAGATCTTTTTTTCTTGACAAAATTAAGGGAAAACAGTTTGATGATGAGAAACTAAGAAGAATTCAAGATAAAGTATTGCGAGGGGAGGCTAAGGAAGCACAAATCGATGAGGAAGGTGTTTTGAGAATCAAGGGAAGGGTATGTGTACCCCGCGTCGATGATTTGATCAACACTATTCTGACAGAGGCTCATAGTTCAAGGTATTCGATACATCCGGGTGCAACCAAGATGTATCGTGACCTAAAACAACACTTTTGGTGGAGTAGAATGAAGCGTGACATTGTGGATTTTATTGCCAAATGTCCAAACTGTCAACAAGTAAAGTATGAACACCAAAGGCCCGGAGGAACACTTCAGAGAATGCCCATTCCGGAATGGAAGTGGGAAAGAATTGCAATGGACTTTGTGGTTGGTCTTCCGAAGACAATGGGTATGTATGACTCCATTTGGGTGATTGTTGATAGGTTAACAAGTAAAGTATGAACACCAAAGGTCCAAACTGTCAACAAGTAAAGTATGAACACCAAAGGCCCGCAGGAACACTTCAGAGAATGCCCATTCCGGAATGGAAGTGGGAAAGAATTGCAATGGACTTTGTGGTTGGTCTTCCGAAGACAATGGGTATGTATGACTCCCTTTGGGTGATTGATGATAGGTTAACTAAATCAGCTCATTTCATTCCGGTCAAGGTGACTTACAATGCAGAAAAGTTAGCCAAACTTTACATCTCGGAAGTGGTGCGATTGCATGGGGTTCCACTATCCATCATATCAGATAGAGGTACGCAGTTTACTTCTAAGTTTTGGAAAACATTGCATGCGGAATTGGGTACTAGGTTGGACCTTAGTACTGCGTTCCATCCTCAGACCGATGGTCAGTCTGAAAGGACGATTCAAGTGTTGGAGGATATGCTTCGTGCGTGTGTGATAGAGTTTGGTGGTCATTGGGATAACTTCCTACCCTTAGCGGAGTTTTCATACAATAATAGCCATCACTCAAGTATTGATATGGCTCCATTCGAAGCATTGTATGGTAGGAGATGTAGGTCTCCCATTGGTTGGTTTGATGCATTTGAGGTTAGGCCTTGGGGTACTGACCTTTTGAGGGATTCGATGGAAAAAGTGAAGTCTATTCAAGAAAAGCTTCTAGCGGCGCAAAGTAGACAAAAAGAATATGCAGATCGAAAGGTTAGAGACTTAGAGTTCATGGAAGGTGAACAAGTCTTGTTGAAAGTTTTGCCCATGAAAGGGGTGATGCGGTTTGGAAAAAGGGGTAAACTAAGTCCAAGGTACATTGGACCATTTGAAGTACTTAAGCGAGTAGGGGAGGTGGCTTATGAGTTAGCCTTGCCTCCAGGGCTGTCCGGAGTACACCCTGTATTCCATGTGTCGATGTTGAAAAGATACCATGGGGATGGAAATTACATTATCCATTGGGATTCAGTTTTGCTTGATGAGAACTTGTCTTATGAGGAGGAGCCTGTTGCTATTTTAGATAGAAAAGTTCGCAAGTTGAGGTCAAGAGAGATTGCGTCCATCAAGGTGCAATGGAAAAATCGACCGGTTGAAGAAGCCACTTGGGAGAAGGAGGCGGATATGCGAGAAAAATATCCACATCTGTTTACAGATTCAGGTACTCCTTTTCGCCCTTGTTTTCCTTTTTTTGATCGTTCGGGGACGAACGATGGGTAAATTGGTATCTAATGTAACGACCCGTTTAGTCGTTTTGAGCAACAGACTTCAGTTCTGGAAAAACGGGCAGAAGCGACGGACCCCACGACGGACCGTCAAGGGCACGACGGACCGTCGCAGGGTCTCGTTTCAAAACACTTAGAAAATCTAAAATTGGGTACTAAAAATCGACTCTCTGAACTTCGTGACGGAATGGCAGGACGGACCGTCACAGGCGTGACGGACCGTCACGGAGACTTCAGTCAAAATCCATTTTCTGAACTTTGCGACGACCTGCAGGACGGACCGTCGAAGGCACGACGGCCCGTCACAGATTGCGCAAATCCCAGGCAGAATCTAATTTCCTTACACGTTTTAAGGGACGTTTTGGGACTATTCTTTCCTTAATTATAGATTTCGTGGGTTTATATTAATAACTCAAATTCTTGGGGGTTAAAAGAGGTAACCCTAAGTTAATTAGTGGGGTATTATTGCCATCTTTGATTCTTAATTATATACTAATTAGGGTAAAAGAAAGAGGGTTTGAATAAGAAAAATAAGAAAGAACAAAAAGAGACAGAAAAGGAAAGAGAACGAGTAGAAAGAGAGAGAAACGAAGAGGATAGCAAGGATTCTGAGAAGATAGCTTGTTGATTTCAATTCTTCGGTGGAGGTAGGTTATGGTTTTCATGCTTTCATAGTAAACTCTTAATAGAGAATGATATGTATTGGTAGTATTGTAAAACCCTGCTATGTGCTTAATTGTATGCATGCATGAACGTGATTATATAATTGTGATTATATTAAGAATGATGAAGCTATTGAATTCCAAATGTTGATAAAAACCTAATCTCTTGTTAATGATGATGCCTTGATATAAAAGAAGGCTTGATGAACTAAAGTAATGAGATTGATGATGCCTTGGTGAGAAAGAAGGCTTGATGAATTGATAGAAAGAGATTAGGGGATCGGGTGTCACGAACCGACACGTAGATTAGGGGATCGGGTGTCACGAACCGACACGTAGATTAGGGGATCGGGTGTCACGAACCGACACGTAGAATTAGGGGATCGGGTGTCACGAACCGACACGTAGATTTAGGGGATCGGGTGTCACGAACCGACACGTAGATTTAGGGGATCGAGTGTCACGAACCGACACGTAGATTTGAGGGAGCGGAGTGTCACGTGCCGACACAAGAGAAATAAAGATAATGAATCTTGAAAGATGTTAATATACTCAATCTAAAGAACATAATTCCCAAATGAGTATGGTATTGAGGCTTGAGTCCTCATGTGTGAACTTGATGGTAATTGTTAATGATCTAGTACTTGTTGTTGCTACATGTTGAGTATCATAGTTGAGCTTATGATATTACTTGGTATATACTGTTTTCTATTTTGAGTTGGCCGATGATATCTACTCAGTACCCGTGTTTTGTACTGACCCCTACTTTTATGTTTTTCTTCTTGTTATTTGTGGAGTGCAGCAAACGTGCCGTCGTCTTCAACTCAACAGTAATTCTAGCCATTCTTCGTCACACCGGATCTGCAGGGTGAGCTAACGCTTCTAGCTTGGACTGGATCCTCTCCTTCATGTCTTGATGCCTTGAACTTCCGGCATGGACTAGCTTCTTATGTATTTTTAGCTTCTTAGAAACTCTTAGAATTAGTAGTTTAAAGTAGATGTTCTTGTGATGATGACTTCCAGGTTTTGGGAATAATAGATGTTGAATATTGATAGTTATTGAATTGGTTTTATTAATGAGTTTAAGTCTTCCGCATTACTTTATGTTTATATTATATTGAAATGTTAAGGTTAGATTGGTTGGTTCGCTCACATAGGAGGGTAAGTGTGGGTGCCAGTCGAGGCCCGAATTTGGGTCGTGACAACCAAAAACCTCCCGTTGTGAAAATCCATCTATGGTAATAAATAGTAAAAACTCCATAGAGTTGGTCTTTGAACCCGCTTCAAGCTTTCATGACAACTTTACGAATCTTGGGGTAAACAATCTCTCTTATGTTTACTTTTTTCACCATTTGATTCTTGTACATAAATGAGACTCAACTTTGTTACTGGCCTAGACCGAGATATTGATGGTGATTTTCGAATCTCACGTAACAGAATGTGATACGATGAGATAAAATGCAATAGAAATAAAGACCAGAGGGCTCCTAATCAAATATTTCTATACTCTCAAGGATCATGTACCTGACCGAAATAATTAAAACTTTAATTGAAAAAAGTTATTTTATTGTCAGACTGAGCCTAAATATTTGTTCTATTGGGGCTCTTTCTTTATAGCAAACGCGTTCGAATATTACATTAAGAGGAAATAATTATAGGCAACTAAATCAATAGACTACTTGACTTTCAATTTGAGTATTTTCTCAACCTCCAAATAATTAATTATAATTAGTAGTCTTAAAATAAGTTTTAACACTACAATTTGACTCACTTACTACAAACAAAAAATAATTTATAATTGAATTGAAAAAAATTAAATAAAAATAAAAGAGAAAATATTGGTTCAGTTGAGGATTTTGAGTAGTTAAATACTCATTATTTCAAATTTTACTTTAAATTAGTAAAATAACAGGGCTGAGAAAATAATCAACGAATATTTTATTATTATTTTTATTAAATTAATTTTTAAATTTAATGTTATTTAAATGCTATATTTTTAACTAAATTCCTATCATGCTTAATTTTATTATGTAATCTTTTATAATATTAATTTTAGCTTTTAAAGTTGATGTGTATTCTTTGAAACTTGAGAATTTTGTGATAAATTGTATCATGTTTGATTTTTTTCATAAATTACAAAGTGTTCAAGATGTGTCAAGAAGTGCAGAAAAACTTGCTTAGCAAATCATTTCAGAAATATTAATAACTCACTGATATACTAATTTACATTAAAAAAAATTGAACACATAACGTATACATAATTACTTTCCGGGCGCGTTGGTACGTTTACTAGTTATACTTAATAAACAAATGTAATAATAAAGATTGAATAAAAAAAATTCAAATTCTTTTTTACAAAATTAGAATTTGTATAAAAAAATAATATAAAATACTTCACAGTGAATATTTTGTTCTGCTATATACATGTGAATAGTTTACACTTAAAAAGATACAAAAAGAAATTTCCTTTAGTATGTTTAAAAAAAGTTGAAAAAATATCATATCGAGAGAAATATCAATAATATTTTATATATCCGACACTAAACTAAATCAAATCAAAATAATATGATAAAAGAAAGCATCTAAAAAACCCTAGCTAATGTAGACATAAAATATACTATAATGAATGTTATAATAACAAGTGTACGGCTATTCTATAAGCAAGAAAAGATTCCAATGAGCCAAATTTAATCTTTTCATCAGAAAGAAGGCAATCATCTTGTGAATTGAACCATTCCATTGTAGAGGGCTTGTTGACATGCCATTCTTCACCCAATACCTTGTTAGCCAATTTCTCCACACTACAATTATTAGCAATTTCACCAAAAGTAGCCATTTCTCTAGCCTTATACCTCAAGTCCACCCATTTGCTAATCTTCATATTATAATCCTTCTCTAACTTCTTCACAACTTGTTCAATCCCTAGCCCAACTACTATGGTGTTGTTATCAGAGAATAGTTTCCATAAAAGCAATGGATATTTCCCATAATACCTATCTAAATCAAAGAATAGGCAATGATTATCAACACAAATTTGTAATAGCTCAAAGGGAGCTTTTGTTATATTGTGTTTATAATAATAATATGAAAAGTTGTTATTCTTGTATTGGGCACTACGATCAGCAAAAAGACTCAAGATTAGAGGCTTTTCTTACTTCTTTTCTTGAATCTTTTTTATTTTGGATACCCAATTGTTGACTAACGCACAATTTGATGAACTATTCCATAAAGTCTCCACTATAATGGGTTCTTTATTTAATGGACGTATGGTTGTTGTGTACATCATCTCATCCACCTCGTCCTGTTCAATTCTCACCTCCATCTCTATCTCTATGCCCCTATCACAAAAGTTTAATTATTTATTTTTTGTTAGGGTTTTAGGGCATCCTTAATTATTTATAGGCTAACGATATTAGCCGACCTAATTATATTTTTTATTTTTTTCATAAAATGAAATTTACAACTCCTAATTCCAATCGATGTAGTATATGTTTTTCCTTTCCGCTTACGTTTCTTATATTTTTCTTTTCTTAATTATTAATTATTTACTTAAAGTATGAATAGATAGTTTAATTTACGAAACTAGATTATGCATATTAAAAAAAAGAATGTATTAGACATTATAATTTTATTCAAAAAATTTAACACGAAAAAACTAATGGTGGACAAAATTAAATAATGAAAATGTAAAACGTTACTACTGAGCAAGGGTGTGCAAAAATCAAACCAAAAATTATGTTATTGGGCCATTGAGTTTTAAATGGGTTTATATAAAAAGGGGAAATTATGCGTTTAAACAAACTTATACTACTTAATTACTCATCATAACTATAGTTTGTTATAATTATCACTCGCAACTAATATTATACATTAATTACGCGGGTTGACTTTGTGTTTGTATAATTAGTCACGTTTACATATATATAATTCGTCAGAATATACAAATGCATATGTATAATATACAATTATCTAAAAGATATACGTTGAAACAACCTGTTTAGTCATTTCGAGCAGTAGAATTATTTTTGATAAAAACTGACTGGGTCGATAGATCACGCGACGGACCGTTATGGTCACGACGGACCGTGATGGACTCCGTCGTCCCATACTTGTGAAATTCTCCTGCTGCGCTCCTCATTACCCTCAACGACAGGTAGGGCGAACCGTCATAGGCACAACGGTCCGTCGAGGGTCTCCGTTCCAAAACACTTCAACTCTGAAATTTGGGTACTGGGATCAACTCTCTGAACTTCACGGCGGAACTGCAGCACGGACCGTCGTATATATGACGGACCGTCACAAACCTCTTTATTGAATTTAACTCTCTGAACTTTGTGAAGGACCTGCAGGACGGACCATCGCAGATACGACGGGCCGTCACAAGTTGCGTAACCCAAACTTGGCCGAATTTCTGCTAAAAGTTTTAAAGGGGTGTTTTGGACTATTCATGACAAACTTTATGAAATTAGTGGGGTAAGTTTAATAATTTATTTACTTGGGGGTTAAAGAAGATAATAAGGAAATAAATAGTGGGTTACGTGTATCATCTTTTATAATTGATTATATGATAATTAGGGTAAAAGAAAAAGAATCTGCAGAAGAAAAATAAAAAGAACACTAAGAGGGGAGAACGAGCGAGAGAGAGAGAACAAAGAAGAAAGAAAAGGCATTGGGAAGTAGCTTGCTTGATCACGATTCTTCGGTAGAGGTAGGTTATGGTTTATGCTATTTCATAGTAAACTCTTAATAGTGATCGATATGTATTGGGTGGTATTGTAAAGTCTTCTATATGCTTGATTTTGTGGTTCTATGTTGTGATTGTGTAATTATGGTGGATTAGAATGATGAGACTGTTGAATCTTAATCTTAAATCCTCTCAATTAATGATGACGCCTTGAATAAAGAAGGCTTGATGAAATAAAACAACGAGATAAATGGATCGGAGTGTCACGTTCCGACACGTAGTAGTAGGGGATCGGAGTGTCACGTTTCGACACGTAGTAGTAGGGGATCGGAGTGTCACGTTCCGACACGTAGTAGTAGGGGATCGGAGTGTCACGTTCCGACACGTAGTAATAGGGGATCGGAGTGTCATGTTTCGACACGTAGTAGTCGGGGATCGGAGTGTCACGTTCCGACACAATAATAGTAAAGAGAAGTAATCTTGAATTATGTTAATATACTCAAATTCGAAGAACCTATTTCCCAAATGAGTATGGTGTGGAGGCTTGAGTCCTCATAGGTGTGCTTGATGTTGTTGCCAATGGTTCTTGTACTTGTTGTTGTCACCTGTTAAGTATTGTAGTTGATTTTATATTATTATTCAATATATATTGCTTTCTATTTTGAGTTGGCCGATGATACTTGCTCAGTACGTGTTCCTTGTACTGACCCCTACTTGTATTTTTCTCTTTGTTATTTGTGGAGTGAAGCAAACGTGCCATCGACTTCGACTCGTCCGCAACTCTAGCCAGTCTCCAGCATATCAGATTTCAGGGTGAGCTATTGTTCCTAGCTCGGACTAGATTCTCTCATTCACGTCTTGATGTCCTTGAAGTTCGGACATGGACCATCTGTTTACTTATTTTAGCTTCTTAAATACTCTTAGATTTAGAAATTTGAGGATAGATGTTCTTGGTGTGATAACTTCCAGATTTTGGGGATAATAATTGATAAACTTTAGAAGCTTAATTATTGGTTATATTAATAAGTTTTGGGTCTTCCGCATTATATTTTGTTCATTATGGTTTAAATATTGGTAAATGTTGGGGTTTAGATTTGTTGGTTCGCTCACATAGGAGGATAAGTGTGGGTGCCACTCGCGGCTCGTTTTGGGTCGTGACATACGTATACAATTCACCTCTCTCCTACTCTGCTAGCTTGTCTCTCTCATCTCTCTCCCACTCTCTGCCTTAGCTTGTCTCGCTCACCTCTCTCCTACCTCTCCCAGTCTTGCTCGCTTCACTCATCCCTATCCAATCTCGATTGTCGTATATACAAATCCATATGTATAATACACAATTATCTAATCGATATACATATACAATTCACCTCTCGCGATCTCTGTCTTCTTTTGCTCACATCTCTCCTCCCTCTTCCAATCTTGTAGCTCACTTCTCTCCTCCTTTCTCCAATATCGCTTGCCATATATACAAATACATGTGTTTAATATAAAATTATCTAACCGATATACATATATAATTTACCTCTCTCCCACTCTTTTCCCTCTTTCGCTCGCCTCTCTCCCATCTCTCCCAGTCTCGCTCGCCTCTGATCTCTCCTTCCTATAACGTGTAGCTACAAATTGTAATTATCAAACTATAGCTATGAAGAGTAATTAGACTATTTTTTATTGGCTTTATGTGAAATTTCCTCTTACAAAAAAGTTATTGGGTTATTAGTTCGATTTCAGTTTTTACTATTGGGTTATTGAGTAATAGATAACCCAATAAGACGGTAATAATCTAATACTTTATCCTTCCTAAATATTAAATATTAAAATTTAATCTATGACTAGACACTATAATTATATCAAATTAGACATATTTAGTCTTTAATTTATTATTTAACTCAAAATCTAAAGAGTAAAGTAAGTGTTCACAATTGTAGTTATGTGATTTTAGTTTTAGTCTTGTTGGAACATTTAATTTTAGTTTTAGTTTTAGTTTGTAATTGTTCGATGTAATTTTTGCAAGTTTGTAAAGATCTATAATTTGATTAACATCGTAAATTCTATCATATGTTTTGATGGTGACATGTAATTATAGCATTCATACTATATTTTCTCGTATTAATGCAATTTCTCACCATCTTTCTTATTTCACTATATCAAAGCATTTAGATAAGTGAGAAGTCAAACAATAATTTATGGACATTTTCATATTGGGTAAATCGAAAACCGAACTGATATCGAACAAAAATAGGATGAATCAAAAACTAATAAAAATATCTTTGTTATTAGGTTAGCATATTTAAAAATAAAAAAATCGATAAATCGAACCGATAATATATAAAATTGAACTGGCCAACACCCCCTACTACTAACAACAATATTTTCTTAATTTACTAGATAACTTACTTCCACTTCGGCCGATAATTCATGACATCATTAAGATTAAAATAATTATTTTTTAATATCCGAATATTACAAAATTTGATATTGTCACATATTTTAAAAACTTGAAAGATTATAAAATTCTTACTCTTTAATGAATTTTTTATTCTACATATTTTCAATTATAATTTTGTAACGACCTGTTTAGTCGTTTTCAACAGCAGATTTTATTTCTGGAAAAACAGGCTGAGGCGACGGACCCCACGACGGACCATCATGGGCACGACGGACCGTCGCAGGGTCTCGTTTCAAAACACTTAGAAAATCTGAAATTGGGTACTGAAAATTGACTCTCTGAACTTCGTAACGGAATGGCAGGACGAACCGTCACAGGTGTGACGGACCGTCGCAGACTCTTCAGAGAAATTGAGTCTCTGAACTCTGTGACGGGGCAGCAGGACGGATCGTCGCAGGCGCGACGGGCTGTCACAGACTGCGTAATCCCAGTCTGGGTCGGATTTCTTTATACGTTTTAAGAGACGTTTTTGACTATTCCTGCTTTAATTATAAAGTTAGTGGGTTAATGTTAACAAGTCTAATTACTTGGGGGTTAAAAGAGGTAACCTTAAGTTAATTAGTGGGTTATTATTGCCATCTTTTATTCTTAATTATATACTAATTAGGGTAAAAGAAAGAGGGTTGGAATAAGAAAATTTGAAAGCACAAGAGAGGGGGAAAACGAACAAACAGGGAGAGAAGAAGAACAAAGCTTTGGGAATTTGCTTGCTTGATTTCTAATCTTCGGTGGAGGTAGGTTATGGTTTCTCTTACGATATTCGTAGTAAACTCTTAATAGCGAACGATATGTATTGATAATATTGTAAACCCTGCTATGTGCTTAATTGTATGCTTGCATGAATGTAATTATGTAATTGTGATTATATAAGCATGATGAAGTTATTGAATCCCAAATCTTACAAAACCCTAATCTCTCTGTTAATGATGAGGCCTTGGTATAAAAGAAGGCGTGATGAACTAAAATAATGAGATTGATGATGTCTTGGCAAGAAAGAAGGCTTGATGAATTGATAGAAGGAGATTAGGGGATCGGATGTCACGAATCGATACGTAGATTTAGAGGATCGGGTGTCACGAACCGATACGTAGATTTAGGGGATCAGGTGTCACGAACCGATACGTAGATTTAGGGGATCGGGTGTCACGAACCGACACGTAGACTTAGGGGATCGGGTGTCACGAACCAACACGTAGATTTAGGGGATCGGGAGTCACGAACCGACACGTAAATTTAGGGGATCGGAGTGTCTCGTACCGACACAAGAGGATTAATGAATATGAGGGAGCGGAGTGTCACGTACCGACACAAGAGAAATAAAGACAATGAATCTTGAAAGATGGTAATATACTCAATCTAATGAACATAATTCCCAAATGAGTATGGTATTGAGGCTTGAGCCCTCATGTGTGAACTTGACGGTAATTGTTAATGATATAGTACTTGCTGTTGCTACATGTTGAGTATCATAGTTGATTTTATGATATTACTTGGTATATATTTATTTCTATTTTGAGTTGGCCGATGATATCTACTCAGTACCCGTGTTTTTACTGACCCCTACTTTTATGTTTTCTTCTTGTTTATTTGTGGAGTGCAGCAAACGTGCCGTCATCTTTGACTCAACAGTAATTCTAGCCAGTCTTCGTCACACCGGATCTTCACGGTGAGCTAATGCTTCTAGCTTGGACTGGATCTTCTTCCTCATGTCTTGATGCCTTGAAGTCCCGGGATGGACTAGCTTTTATTTGTTTTAGATTTTTAGAATACTCTTAGTTTAGTCATTTGATCATAGATGTTCTTGTGGTGATGACTTCTAGATTTTGGGGATAATGATAAGTTTTGAGTTATAGAAGTTGATTATTGATCTTGTTAATGAGTTTTAAGTCTTCCGCATTGTTTTCTATTTATTATGTTCGAAATGTTAAGGTTTAGATTGGTTGGTTCGCTCACATAGGAGGGTAAGTGTGGGTGCCAGTCGCGATCCGGTTTTGGGTCGTGACAAGCTTCTATTCTTTGATACAATTGGCTTCTATATGGAGTTGTTTTTCATATATTAGTCAACTATCACTTTCTATATTGTTTGGTACATGTGCATGTAAAAGTATACGATGCTCAATTGGATGGCTTATTATTCATTTTTTTAGCCCATAAAATCTAGTTTTCCTTATTATTCCATGTCATTGTCCATAATTAACACTTCTAAATATGTCATAATAAATCGATCATGTGAAAGAGAGCAACCCCTCATATCTTAAATGTGTGCTCCTCGATTATTCTAGATCTAGTAAATCATAAAAAGATCTCATTAACTTTGTACAAAGATTTTTAATCATATTTAATAAATTAAAAATATTTTGAAATACATTATTTTTTACAAAAAAAAAAAGAAGATAACAACTAAAAAATTATAAATAAACCAAGTCACATGTTTGTTATTCTTGAGGGGGCCATCTAGAAAAAGTAGAAAAAATAAAAGAATTACAAGTAATTCGAAGAATCAATAGAGGTTATAAGAGTAGTTTTATTTATTTAGACTCCCCAACTTTTTCTTCTACTTACCATTAACAAAGAATATAAAAGTAGTAATTGAATTATTTGAACTTTTCGAGATAACATCTATCTATCTATCTTTTTGTGATAGATCTATCCTGAATATTAAATTATTATAATATCGTTAATTTAAAATATCCGATTTAATATATCAATAATTTTTATATTAAGAAAGTTGACATCACATATGTATTTAAGACTTTATATTACCAATCATACATGTACGTTTTAATAATTATTTAAAATATTAGTTTAATTATAAGTTTTGACAAACAGGAATAATTTTATATTAAATTTAGGTAAAAGGGACAAATATATTCCCGAACTTTCAAAAATGGTACATCAATACCCTTTGTCATACTTTTCGTCCATAAATACCCTCGCCATCCAATATCTAGTGCACATTTGCCCTTTCCACTAACGTAAGAGTCATTTTGTACACGTGGAACAATCGTACACCTCAATCCGGATTGATCAAATATTTAACCCAAATTTCAAATACCCATTTAACCCGCCCATAACCCATTTAACTCACCCAATACTGCCATTACCCACATCAGAAATTGATGTTCATGTTTGAGAACCCCACGTAAAATTCTCAAACATATGTTGAAATCTGAATCTGAATCGGAGTTCTTGGATTCGTGGGGTTGAGGATTTGAATTTATTTTGTGATCTTAGTTAAGAAGAAAAAGATTCCAGAAACTTTCCATAACTTTGTTTACATTTGGGGAAGAAACATAAGTTGTATTAGCTTAGAATTTCATTTTCCTTTCATGGAGTTTGTTTTTTTCTTTGGAATAATTCTACATTTTTCTTTACCAAAAAGGACATAGAAGTAGCAGACAATGCAAATAATTGCAATGTTTTGATTTGGTTATGTTTTATCTCTAATGAAATATGAATTTTTCAATTACTCTAATTAATTTTTTTTATGTTAATTAATTTAATTTATAGAAACTTTATTCAAGACAAAGTGATTATGAGTTTCTTCTTTAAGATTTTAGTGTGATATTTTACTCTTCACAAAAATAGATGCTTTGGATTTTCAATTTCTTTTGTTTAAATAGTTAAGTAGATGAATGAAAAAATATATGAAAAGATAAAAGAAGAAAAGACACAGGAGGTGAGGGGTGGGGATGACGACCACCTTTAGATGAAGAAGAAGAGGTAAAAGTAAATGGACCTTTTTTTTTCTTTAGGATTGTAGATAGTTTGTAAAATGGGTAATGGAGCGGTTAAACGGGTATTTGAAATTTGGGTTAAATATTTTGGGTTGAGGCGTAGGATTGTGTCACATGTACGAAATGACTATTCCATTAGTGGAAAGGGCAATTGTGCACTAGTTATTGGACAACGAGGGTATTTACGAACGAAAAGTATCACGGAGGGTCAAAACCCTAATGAACTCATGTTTATGCATATTTCAAACTTTTGGCTTAAGAAATATGTTAAATGAGCATGGTTGTCTAGGGTATGAACTTTGATTTTCTTGTGTTGTTATTATGATTTAGCTACTGCCCTAAGGTCCTTATTATGATGAAATACTGAGAAAATGATTATAGGTGGTGATGACTTGGTTAAATGGTGAGTTGCTTATATTGTGTATTTCTTATGATAAATTGCTCTTGAGTGGTATGGTCCACCTTCTTGGTGGCGGTGTTTATTTGATGAACTTGATATTACTTAGTTTTTATTATGAGTGTGGATTTTGAAGGCCTAATATGTGAAATGAAGTGATATTGAAGATAAGTCTTTTATTGTATTTTGTGAAGTTGAATTGCATGTTTTGCTTATGTTATGTCTAAATGAAGAATATGATTATGTAAAGCATAAGAATTGTGTGATTTGATGAATATAGGTTTAAAGCATGAATAGAAGTTAATATAAATAAATAGTGCTTATGTGCAAGGTGTGCTCACATGTACAAACACACTCACACTTGAATGAATGTATGAAGCAAAATTGAGTAAATAGAGGAGTTTTGGGATGAACACTCTTTGTGAGTTGAGATGAAGTGTTTAGTAGCAACCTCACTACATCATAAGAGCTTTCTAAGATAGGTCGAAGAATGAGTATCCTTCGTGAATTGAGATGTGGTGTTTACTAGTTATCCTTAACCTATAGATTATAATGTTTAAAATCTGTGCGGGTTAGTCTAGCATCGGGAGAATATGAAGAAGAGGTGGTTACACTCGTTAGTTGAGATGTTGTATTCCAATGTACGTCTTGAGATGAGTACTCCTCATTAGTACATAATGAGTTACTTAGTAGCAATATCCTTATCCCTTAACTATGTGCCCGCATATGTGTCTCTATTGGGAAAGCCATGTAAAAACTAAAAAGAATGACCTTACTCTAGGCAAGTGAGGATCCCTCATCCGATATGGTTATTGTCGGGATTCCATGTCTAGTTCTCATGGTATATGTCGGTTAAGATAACCTCCCACAAAATTAATGAATGTGCTAAGCCTTCCAAAGGAGTGTTCTACTTATGGTAGGTAGTGGAATGGGACGCTATTTATCCATTTCACTAGGTAGGCATTCCGAAAGGGGAGTCTTTGTGAGTCTTATTTGAATTGAATGAACTAAGTCTTCTAAAAGAACATATTACTTAGGGTAGGTAGTGGTATGGGACACTATCTATCCATTGCACTAGGTAGGACCTTCCGAAAGGGGAGTCTTGGTGCCAAGTCTTCTAAAAGACTGTACTACTTAGGGTAGGTGGTGGTGTGGGACTCTATCTACTCATTGCACTAAGTAGGCATTCCGAAAGAACATTCTTGTTGTGTTGTTGGGTGTTCTTCTATTGTATTGACATTAAGTAGGTGCTTGTTCTCCCGAGGTGAGTATGCCAAAAGGGAGGTAGTCTTGAGGGTTGCTTTGGTGTGTATTGAAGGAGGCATATGCGTACTTCCTTCATGTCCTACCTTAGTGAGTCTTAGGATGACCTTAGATAGGGAAACTCTGATGGAAATGATGCTTATTTCCACATTGGCAATGCTTTGGAAGTTCACCATTTTGGAGTCTTTTAGTTCACTGTAATGTTTTAATAGTTCTCTGTAAAAATTGGAAGGTTACTGTAAGAATGCTTTCTTTTGCAAAAATTATGGAAATTCTTCTCTAAGTGTTAAATGATGATTCTTATGTTGTTTTACTTCCATATTCATGAATATTTTACTTAATTGGCATGAAAATATGTTTTTACTAAAATGTCCTTTTTTGCATATTTTTGCATATGCCATACTTAGTACATTATTTGTACTAACCCATACTTTTCTATACTCTATAAGTATAAGTTGGAAGCAAGGTTGAAGTCTAGAAGGAAGAGCTTGGGAAAGTTACTCTCAAGGAAAAGTATGTCCTCATATATTCGATGGCATAGTCATTTTCTTAATTTATTATTTAAAGACTTATTATGTATTTCTTTTTAATGCAAAGGGTCGTGTCCATACGATATTATGTCGTGCCTTTAAGTTGGCTTGTGACGATGAAATTCTCTAAATATTTATGAAAGACTTGTTTTTATCAAATGTCATGAAAATTTTTAATTCCACACTACTTTTCATGTCTTATGTAATAAACGATAGTTAAAGGGCTTGTACAAGACCCCAAAGGGTCAAGTACGTCGGGTCACGAACCGAGGGTTCTCCCTAGCTTCTAAGGGGTGCTTTTGGGTCGTGACATTTCAGGCCTCACACATGACCACACGACCACGGTTCGTGGATGGACCCACGTGGTGTGTTGTTGAACCGTGGCTTGAGTTTTTTGTGGCTTGTTTTGCAGTCCTTAATCCATGAGGCGTGGGATGAAACACGGGGCGTAAGTCCCCCTTCATGGATCACTATCGGGCAACTTTTAATGGTCCTCCTCAAGGACCCATGATTGGTCCTTCAGGGTCGTACCTTGACGTTCTAAAAATAAAACCTATAAATATTTTGGTACGACAAGCTCTAGTTTAGCCTATCAGTTTCCGGAGGGTTACAATCTTTATCAACTTTAAGACCACAAAACTCGAAGGGATTCATTCTTGTGAAGTCCCCTACTCTTGAAGCTACGATATTTACATTTGAGCTTGCGGTAACCAACACCTCCCTATTGATTTGTGTTGTCAGGGCTTGAGAGAAGACTTGAAACTCATCCCTGATCTCCGCATTGAACACAAGCTCTACCAAAGGATCGATGGAAACTTGAGGAGCTGGGGGAGGAGATTCTTGTTTCGAATTCTCCCTCACATTCCTTCTAGCATAAGCTCTTTGGTTAGCCATATCCTGAAGAACATAGGATAAAGATTATGATAGATACTTTATAGAATTCAACTCTATCACATGACTTAAGAGTAATGAAATAAGTCGAGTGATATACCGTGGTTTCACAATATTTTTAATGCTTTTTCCTTAAGTTTAGCGTGTCCAAAAGCCCTTTTCTATTAATTTTTATGTAAGCTTCTCTTTATTTGTAGGAAATATGTCTAAAAGATGAATGCGGAGGTTTTTGAGCAAGAAATGCAGAAAAGTACCACCACGGAGCTTGTGACGGTCCGTCGTGCCCGTGACGGTCTGTAGGTGGCATCGTAGTGCAGCTGCTGAAGGAAGATGGGAAGTCTTACCAAGTGTGGGGTTATGGAATGCCTGACGGATCGTCTTAGCCATGACGGTCCGTCATGCTAGTTCGTCATGAAGATAAGAGAAGTAGTCCCAGTACCCAAATTCCAAGAGTTGAAGTTTTATGGAACGGAAACCTCCGACGGACCGTTGTGCCTGTGATGATCCGTCATACCTACCGTCGAGGGTAATGAAGAGAGCAGCAGAAGAAATTGCGCAAGTATGGGACAACGGAGTCCATGACGGCCCGTCGTGACCACGAAGGTCCGTCGGGAGGTCCGTCGACCCAGTCGCGTTTTGACAGATTTTTAGCAAATAGAGTCCTTATTTAATCAGTAATTGATTGTTGGTGACTTTTGTTGATTAATCAAGTGAACTTCTGGATTTTATTCTTTCTTATTGAAGTAAGTGCATGAATTCTTATATTACATATTTCAATATTGTGATTATGACTATGGGTAACTAAACTCCATAAGTAGGGTTGTGGGAACCATAGGTGAATAATGAGGTAAAACCTAACTAAAATAACAATTCTAGAATAGTTTCTTTCATGTATTGATAATTCTTTCGCTTAGAAGTCTTTTTAACGGATGGCCAATGTTAGAACTTGCCTTAATGCTACTTGCTGACCAAAGAGGTAGATAATAGGAAAAGAATTATCAACATAGATTTAGTGTATATTATCTAATAGGATAGTATTTATTGGTACGAGGTAATAACTTTGTCAAATATCGAATACGATGCTTAATATGAGGTAAAGGTAAGGTTTAGTATAGCAACACACGTAGCTGGACCAAGGTGTGGAGTGAAATTTTCTAGATGCCGAACCAAGGATTTAGAAATACATAAATTATCACTTTGCATTCAAGATACTAGGAAAGAAATAGTAAGAAGTATCAAGTTATGAACATGTGGGGAACACGTAAACCTTAGTTACTTTTATTAATTGATTAAACTCCAACATTTGAAGTTGTTAGTTGTCTTCTTTAATTTCGCTAGTTATTTTCATTTATTTAGAAATAGAAAACCCCTCTTTTATCATTTTTGCTTTCCAAGGAAATAATTGACTAAATAGTAGTAATAATAGATTGAAGTTAAGTCTGAACTATTTTCCTCGTGGGAACGATCCCAACCTCATTAGTTGGGTTCTTTACTTGATACGACCGCTTTACTTCTTATTTGAGAAGTAAGTTTGAGCGTATAAAATTTTGGCGTCGCTGGCAGGGATAGAAGCTTTTAGATTAACTTAAACTTATTACTATAGTTTAGTCGATATTTTCTTAACTTAACTTTGTTTATTGGTTTTGATTCTTGCAGAACCATCTTCCTTGTATGCCAAATATACGGAGAGGAAGAGAACCTTGTTTCCCTATGATCACGAATTAGAGCGTACACTACGCAACATGAATCAAAACTTGGGAATTAATGATGATAATCCAAACCAGAACATCCCAACTCCGGTTGATGTTCATGGTCAGTTGTTACCCGATGCTCCGGGTGAAAACCAACAGAGGGGGCAAAATTCCTCTCCACGGCCCCAAGAATACTACAGAGGATATGACAATATAGAAGACTACGATGGGCCACTTGTCTTGCCTCCTTTATCACCAGGCCACACCTTTGTGGTAGCTAGTATCCTGATGCAAATACTTACTGCCAGAGGTTTATTTTCAGGACTACCTTCTGAGGATCCACATGCCCATATAGCTAAGGTAAGGGCAGTGTGTAAAAGCTGTGTAGGGAGGCCTGACTTGGACTTGGATGTAATAGGGCTAAGAGTGTTTCCTCTTTCACTGACGGGAGAGGCTGCTATTCGGTTCACTGAGCTCCCTTACAACTCAATTTTCACTTGGAACCAACTATGACGTTTTCTTAATACGCTACTACCCGGTCTCCAAGAAACTAAACCACAAAGACAGAGTGAACAACTTTGCGGCACTACCAGGAGAGTCAGTTAGTAGTTCTTGGGATAGATTCACCTCGTTTTTTAGAAGCGTCCCCAATCACAGCATAGATGATGATTCACTGTAGGAATACTTCTATCGGGGACAGGATGATAATAATAAAGCGGTGTTAGATACTACAACGGGTGGTTCTTATGGGAAGTGTCCTTATGCTGAGATTGCTGAAAAATTAGAGAAAATCTCCTGGAACAATAAAGCTTAGAGTACTAGGAAGTCAGATACTAGGAGAAACACCTTCGCAATGCAATCCACTCACAACCCAGCCATAGATGAGATCCGTGAAGTGATGGAACAGATGAGAACTGAGCTTGGGTCGGTATTAAAACATATCACTGGGGTGCAGAAAAGATAAATGCAGTTAACTACTTGTCTACACCACCACCACCAAATGATTAATGCTATTATGCGGAGGATTTCTATGCAGTAAATGAGCAGACATGGAGTTTCCGACCGAATGCCCAAGGCTCAAATCAGGATAATTGGCGCCAAGTTCAAGGGAACCAAGGTAGGATCTATGGTAACTATAACCGTGAGGGTCATAATATCCGAGATGGAAACTACAACAGCGACAACAACTTCAACATGGGTAACTATGGTAACAGAAATGATATGAATGGGCCCTATGTCCCTCCTCAATATCGTGAAGTTACTCCTAGGGATGGTGGAGATAGTATGGCGCGAGTTGAGGATATGTTTGTCACGACCCAAACCGGGTTGCGACTGGCACCCACACTTACCCTCCTATGTGAGCGAACCAACCAATCTAACCTTAACATTTCAATATAATATCAACAGAAAGTAATGCGAAAGACTTAAACTCGTTAAATAAAGACCAATTCATTAACTTCTGAAATTCAACATCTATTATTCCCCAAAATCTGGAAGTCATCATCACAAGAACATCTACGATCAAATGACTAAACTAAGAGTATTCTAAAAGCTAAAAATACATAAGAAGCTAGTCCATGCCGGAAGTTCAAGGCATCAAGACTTGAAGAAGAAGATCCAGTCCAAGCTAGAAGCATTAGCTCACCCTGAATTTCCGATGTGGTAAGACTGGCTTGAATTACTGTTGAGTTGAAGACGATGGCACGTTTGCTACACTCCACAAATAAACAAGAAGAAAACATAAAAGTAGGGGTCAGTACAAAACACGGGTACTGAGTAGATATCATCGGCCAACTCAAAATAGAAATCAATATATACCAAGTAATATCATAAAATCAACTATGATACTCAACATGTAGCAACAACAAATACTATATCATTAACAATTACCGTCAAGTTCACACATGAGGACTCAAGCCTCGATACCATACTCATTTGGGAATCATGTTCATTAGACTAAGTTTATTAACATCTTTCAAGGTTCATTATCTTTATTTCTCTTGTGTCAGTACGTGACACTCCGCTCCCTCAATATTCATTAATCCTCTTGTGTCGGTACGTGACACTCCGATCCCCTAAATCTATGTGTCGATTCGTGACACCCGATCCCCTAAATCTATGTGTCGGTTCGTGACACCCGATCCCCTAAATCTACGTGTCGGTTCGTGACACCCGATCCCCTAATACTACGTGTCGGTTCGTGACACCCGATCCCCTAATACTACGTGTCGGTTCGTGACACCCGATCCCCTAATTCTACGTGTCGGTTCGTGACACCCGATCCCCTAATACTACGTGTCGGTTCGTGACACCCGATCCCCTAATTCTATGTGTCGGTTCGTGACACCCGATCCCCTAATCTCCTTCCATCAATTCATCAAGCCTTCTCCCTTACCAAGGCATCATCAATCTCATTACTTTAGTTCATCAAGCCTTCTCCCTTACCAAGGCATTATCATTAAAAAGAGATTAGGTTTTTATCGAAATTTGGGATTCAATAACTTCATCATGCTTCATATAATCACAATTATATAATCACGTTTATGCATGCATACAATTAAGCACATAGCAGGGTTTACAATACTACCAATACATATCATTCTCTATTAAGAGTTTACTATGAAAGCATGAAAACCATAACCTACCTCCACCGAAGAATTGCGATCAACAAGCTATCTTCTCAAAATCCTTGCTATCCTCTTCGTTTCTCTCTCTCTCTACTCGTTCTCTTTCTTTTTCTATTTTCTCTTTGTTCTTTCTATTTTTCTTATTCAAACCCTCTTTCTTTTACCCTAATTAACATATAATCAAGTGTAAAAGATGGCAATATTAACCCACTAATTAACTTAAGGTTACCTCTTTTAACCCCCAAGTAATTAGACTTATTAACATTAACCCACTAACCTTATAATTAAAGCAGGAATAGTCAAAAACGTCCCTTAAAACGTATAAAGAAATCCGACCCGGACTGGGATTGTGCAACCTGTGACGAGCCGTCGTGCCTGCGACGGTCCGTCCTGCAGGTTCGTCAGACACTCGATTTCCTTAAGGAGTCTGTGACGGCCCGTCGTACCTACGACGGTCCGTCCTGCACTTCCATTATGACGTTCAGAGAATCATTCCCTGTACCAAATTCTCAAGAGTTGAAGTGTTTTGAAATGGTGGATCACGACGGTTCGTCGTGCCTGTGACGGTCCATTCTGCAGGTCCGTCACAGAGTTCAGAGAGTTGATTTCAGCACCCAAATTTAAAAATTTCTTAAGTGTTTTGGGACGAGACACCCTCGACGGTCCGTCGTGCCCATGACGTTCCGTCGTAGGTTCCGTCGCCTCAGCCTATTTTTCCAGAAATAAAATCTGCTGCTCAAAACGACTAAACAGGTCGTTACATTAGATACCAATTTACCCATCGTTCGTCCCCGAACGATCTCAAGAAGAAAAACAAGGGCGAGAAGGAGTACCTGAATCTTTAAACAGATGTGAGTATCTTTCTTGCATATCTGCCTCCTTCTCCCAAGTGGCTTCTTCAACTGGTCGATTCTTCCATTGCACCTTGATGGATGCAATCTCTCTTGACCTCAACTTGCGAACTTCTCTATCTAAAATAGCAACAGGCTCCTCCTCATAAGACAAGTTATCATCAAGCAAAACTGAATCCCAACGGATAATATAGTTTCCATCCCCATGGTATCTTTTCAACATCGACACATGGAATACCGGATGTACTCCGGACAGCCCTGGAGGCAAGGCTAACTCATAAGCCACCTCTCCTACTCGCTTAAGTACTTCAAATGGTCCAATGTACCTTGGACTTAGTTTACCCCTTTTTCCAAACCGCATCACCCCTTTCATGGGCGAAACCTTCAGCAAGACTCGTTTTCCCTCCATGAACTCTAAGTCTCTAACCTTTCGATCTACATATTCTTTTTGTCTACTTTGCGCCGTTAGAAGCTTTTCTTGAATAGACTTCACTTTCTCCATCGAATCCCTCAAAAGGTCAGTACCCCAAGGCCTAACCTCAAATGCATCAAACCAACCAATGGGAGACCTACATCTCCTACCATACAATGCTTCAAATGGAGCCATATCAATGCTTGAGTGATAGCTATTATTGTATGAAAACTCTGCTAAGGGTAAGAAGATATCCCAATGGCCACCAAACTCTATCACACATGCACGAAGCATATCTTCCAACACTTGAATCGTTCTCTCAGACTGACCATCGGTTTGAGGATGGAACGCAATACTAAGGTCCAACCTAGTACCCAATTCCGCATGCAATGTTTTCCAAAACTTAGAAGTAAACTGCGTGCCTGTATCTGATATGATGGATAGTGGAACCCCATGCAATCGCACCACTTCCGAGATGTAAAGTTTGGCTAACTTCTCTGCATTATAAGTCACCTTTACCGGAATGAAGTGAGCAGACTTAGTTAACCTATCAACAATTACCCAAATAGAATCAAACTTTCCTAATGTCTTGGGAAGACCAACCAAAAAGTCCATTGCAATTCTCTCCCACTTCCATTCAGGAATGGGCATTCTCTGAAGTGTTCCTCTAGGCCTCTGGTGTTCATACTTTACTTGTTGACAATTTGGACACTTGGCAATAAAGTCAACAATATCACGCTTCATTCTACTCCACCAAAAGTGTTGCTTTAGGTCACGATACATCTTGGTTGCACCCGGATGTATAGAATACCTTGAACTATGAGCCTCTGTCAGAATAGTGTTGATCAAATCATCGACGCGGGGTACGCATACCCTTCCCTTGATCCTCAAAACACCTTCCTCATCAATTTGTGCTTCCTTAGCCTCTCCTCGCAATATTTTATCTTGAATTCCGTGCAATTTTTCATCATCAGACTGTCTTCCCTTAATCTTGTCAAGAAAGGAAGATCTTGCCTCCACAAAAGCCAACAATCCTCCCTTCTCGTTTACTTCTAATCTCATCAAGTCATTAGCTAGAGTATGAACCTCTCTAGCCACTGGGCGTCTAGAAGCTTGCAAGTGAGCTAGACTCCCCATGCTCCCTGCCTTTCTACTTAAGGCGTCTGCCACAACATTAGCCTTTCCCGGATGGTACAAGATAGTGATATCGTAGTCCTTTAGTAGTTCCATCCATCTCCTCTGTCTCAAATTCAAATCTTTTTGAGTAAAAACATACTGTAGGCTATGATGATCCATGTATACTTCACACTTAACCCCATACAAATAGTGTCTCCATTGCTTTAATGCAAACACTACCGCGGCCAATTCCAAATCATGAGTTGGATAGTTACGTTCATGCACTTTTAATTGTCTTGAAGCATAAGCAATCACATTCTTCTCTTGCATTAGCACTGCACCCAAACTCGAATAGGATGCATCACAATAGACAATGAAATTCTTACCTTCCACTGGCAAGGTAAGGATTGGTGCGATAGTCAATAAAGTCTTGAGCTTCTGGAAGCTTTCTTCACATTCTTCCGACCATACAAATGGAACATTCTTCTTAGTCAAGTTCGTCAATTGGGAAGCAATAGAAGAGAATCCCTTGACAAATCGGCGGTAGTAGCTAGCTAACCCAACAAAACTCCTTATTTCTGACACATTAGTAGGTCTTACCCAATTCTTCACTGTCTCAATCTTAGAAGGATCCACCATCACTCCATCCTTAGAAACCACGTGCCCCAAGAAGGACACTGCATCTAGCCAAAACTAACACTTAGAGAACTTGGCATAAAGCTTTTTCTCCCTCAACATTTCCAATACCATTCTCAAATGCTCCTCATGTTCCTCCTTACTTTTAGAGTATATCAGTATATCATCAATAAATACGATCACAAAGAGATCCAAATATGGCTTAAAATCCCGTTCATCAAACTCATGAACGCAGCAGGGGCATTCGTAAGACCAAAAGACATCACTACAAATTCGTAATGCCCATACCTGGTTCTAAAAGCAGTCTTTGGCACATCCGTTGCCCGTATTTTCAATTGATGACAACCGGATCTCAAGTCAATCTTAGTGAAGACACAAGCACCTTGTAACTGATCGAACAAGTCATCAATGCGAGGAAGAGGATACTTGTTCTTTATGATTACCTTGTTCAACTGCCGGTAGTCTATGCACATCCGAAAACTCCCATCCTTCTTCTTCACAAACAAAACTGGAGCACCCCAAGGAGATGCACTTGGTCTAATGAAGCCTTTGCTCAACAACTCTTGAAGTTGGGCTTTTCACTCCCTCTACCTCTATCACGAAGTCCACCACTTCTTGAAAGGATTTCGCTGTAGCCGCTACCTGTAAGGCTGAAATCCGCAACTCTGATCTCAACCCCTTCACAAAACGGCGAATCCGCTCTTGTGGACTGAAACAAAGTTGGGTGGCATACCTTGATAATGCACGAAACTTAGCCTCATATGCAGTAACCGACATCCTACCTTGCTCTAGGCTCAAGAACTCATCTCTTTTCCTATCCCTCAAAGTTGGGGGGATATACTTCTCCATAAACAAGCTAGAGAATGATGCCCAAGTCATAGGTGGTGCCTCTGTTGGTTGACACTCAACATGTGACCGCCACCACATTTTGGCGTTCCCTTGAAACTCATAACTCACGAACTCAACACCAAACCGTTCTACTATACCCATCTTGTGTAGTAGCTCATGACAGTCAACCAGAAAATCGTAAGCATCCTCAGATTCAGCACCCTTGAAGACTGGAGGTTTAAATTTTAAGAACTTACTGAAAATTTCACGCTGATCATTTATCATTATAGGCCCAGTAATCAGATGTGGAAACGTGCCTATGTCCGATAAGGCATCCATGCGGGGAGCCACAATAGCCGCATGTTGTACCTTCGGACCCTGAGGTGCTGGTGTAGAAAACACTAGAGGTGCCTGACCCTAATCAGACAACCCACTAAGATAAGCGAGAACCTGATTGATCATCTCTGGGGTAGGTTGGGGTGGCAATTCCTCATTTTGCACTTGTTCATTCTCCCCTTCCTCACCCTCTCTTACTACTTCCTCAGTCGGTGGAGGAGTCACCGCCCTAGCATCAAATGGGCTAGGTGTTTGTCCTCTTCTTCTTGAGGACGTCCTCCCACGGCCTCTTGCCGTTGCTCTTCCTCGAGCCACAGCCCCAGTGGCTGGCTCAGACGCTTCTTGTCTTGCCGATGTTAGTGTTGGCGCAGTCGTTGCTCTAGTTCTAACCATCCGCGAAATAGAGTGAAGATGGTCAGATACCAATTTGTATCACCAAGATACCAATTGGATCCAAGTAGTAGCACGAAAGAAAGAAAGAAAGAATGGAATTTTCCTAAAGTCTTATAGCCTCTCAAAGAAAAGTAAAGGCGTCCCCCTACCGTTCCTTAAGACTCTACTAGCTCGTTCTTGTGTGATGAGACCAACGAACCTAATGCTCTGATACCAAGTTTGTCACGACCCAAACCGGGTTGCGACTGGCACCCACACTTACCCTCCTATGTGAGCGAACCAACCAATCTAACCTTAACATTTCAATATAATATCAACAGAAAGTAATGCGGAAGACTTAAACTCATTAAATAAAGACCAATTCATTAACTTCTGAAATTCAACATCTATTATTCCCCAAAATCTGGAAGTCATCATCACAAGAACATCTACGATCAAATGACTAAACTAAGAGTATTCTAAAAGCTAAAAATACATAAGAAGCTAGTCCATGCCGGAAGTTCAAGGCATCAAGACTTGAAGAAGAAGATCCAGTCCAAGCTAGAAGCATTAGCTCACCCTGAATTTCCGATGTGGTAAGACTGGCTTGAATTACTGTTGAGTTGAAGACGATGGCACGTTTGCTACACTCCACAAATAAACAAGAAGAAAACATAAAAGTAGGGGTCAGTACAAAACACGGGTACTGAGTAGATATCATCGGCCAACTCAAAATAGAAATCAATATATACCAAGTAATATCATAAAATCAACTATGATACTCAACATGTAGCAACAACAAATACTATATCATTAACAATTACCGTCAAGTTCACACATGAGGACTCAAGCCTCGATACCATACTCATTTGGGAATCATGTTCATTAGACTAAGTTTATTAACATCTTTCAAGGTTCATTATCTTTATTTCTCTTGTGTCAGTACGTGACACTCCGCTCCCTCAATATTCATTAATCCTCTTGTGTCGGTACGTGACACTCCGATCCCCTAAATCTATGTGTCGGTTCGTGACACCCGATCCCCTAAATCTATGTGTCGGTTCGTGACACCCGATCCCCTAAATCTACGTGTCGGTTCGTGACACCCGATCCCCTAATACTACGTGTCGGTTCGTGACACCCGATCCCCTAATACTACGTGTCGGTTCGTGACACCCGATCCCCTAATTCTACGTGTCGGTTCGTGACACCCGATCCCCTAATACTACGTGTCGGTTCGTGACACCCGATCCCCTAATTCTACGTGTCGGTTCATGACACCCGATCCCCTAATCTCCTTCCATCAATTCATCAAGCCTTATCCCTTACCAAGGCATCATCAATCTCATTACTTTAGTTCATCAAGCCTTCTCCCTTACCAAGGCATCATCATTAAAAAGAGATTAGGTTTTTATCGAGATTTGGGATTAATAACTTCATCATGCTTAATATAATCACAATTATATAATCACGTTCATGCATGCATACAATTAAGCAAATAGCAGGGTTTACAATACTACCAATACATATCATTCTCTATAAAGAGTTTACTATGAAAGCATGAAAACCATAACCTACCTCCACAGAAGAATTGCGATCAACAAGCTATCTTCTCAAAATCCTTGCTATCCTCTTCGTTTCTCTCTCTCTACTCGTTCTCTTTCTTTTTTCTGTTTTCTCTTTGTTTTTTCTATTTTTCTTATTCATACCCTCTTTCTTTTACCCTAATTAACATATAATCAAGTGTAAAAGATGGCAATATTAACCCACTAATTAACTGAAGGTTACCTCTTTTAACCCCCAAGTAATTAGACTTATTAACATTAACCCACTAACCTTATAATTAAAGCAGGAATAGTCAAAAATGTCCCTTAAAACGTATAAAGAAATATGACCCGGACTGGGATTGCGCAACCTGTGACGGGCCATCGTGCCTGCGACGGTCCGTCCTGCAGGTTCGTCAGAGACTCGATTTCCTTAAGGAGTCTGTGACGGCCCGTCGTACCTACGACGGTCTGTCCTATACTTTCGTCACGACGTTCAGAGAATCGTTCCCTGTACCAAATTCTCAAGAGTTGAAGTGTTTTGAAACAGTGGATCACAACGGTTCGTCGTGCCTGTGACGGTCCGTCCTATAGGTCCGTCACAGAGTTCAGAGAGTCGATTTCAGCACCCAAATTTCAGAATTTCTAAGTGTTTTGGGATGAGACACCCTCGACGGTCCGTCGTGCCCATGACGTTCCGTCGTGGGTTCCGTCGTCTCAGCCTGTTTTTCCAGAAATAAAATCTGCTGCTCAAAATGACTAAACAGGTCGTTAAAATGTTGCACAAAATGATGAGGAGATTCGATGCTAATGATGAGCACATTAAAGAGTTAAGGAGTGATTTAGCGGGTATTGGGCAGAAAGTTGATACACATGCAATATCGATTAAGCAGATCGAGTTGCAAATGGCCCAATTATCTGCGACTATGAACAAACGGCAACCAGGCACTCATCTTAGCAACACTGTCAAAAATCTGAAAAATGATGCACACTGTATGGTAATCACTACTCGGGGTGGTAAGCAAACCATTGACCCACCTATGTCGTTTAATGAGGAAAAGGTGAGAAAGGATAATGATAAGGTGGTAGAGGGTAGTGGTGAATCAAAAGATAGCACTGGAAAAGATGCAGAAGTCCCTATAAAGGTAATTCCCATGCCTAGACCCCCCTCTTCCTCAGAGATTAGTGAAAAAGACCGAGGATGGTAAATATCGGTGTTTTATAACAATGTTGAAGCAGCTTTATATCAATGTCCCTTTGGTAGAAGCTCTATAACAAATGCTCGGTTATGCCAAGTTTATGAAAGATCCGGTTACAAAGAAAATATCGGTCACTTTCGAGGATGATGATAGAATGCAGCATTGTAGTGCTATTGCTACAAGATCTCTCGTACAAAAGAAAGAAGATCCGGGTGCGTTTACTATTCCTTGTAAAGTCGGGTCATTACATTTTGCGAAAGCATTATGTGATCTGGGGGCAAGCATAAATCTCATGCCCCTCTGGATTTTCAAGAAGTTGGGTTTGGGTGACCCAAAGCCCACTGCGATGCGGCTACTAATGGCTGATCGAAAAGTGAAAAGGCCTATAGGGATACTCCACGATGTGCTAGTAAAAGTAAAGTCATTCATATTTCCGACAGATTTTGTTATTCTTGATTGTGAAGTCGATTTTGAAGTGCCTATTATTCTTGGGAGGCCATTCCTTGCTACAGGTAGAGCCTTAGTTGATATGAAAAAGGGACAGATGGAATTTCGATTGAACAATGAAGAAGCTATTTTCAACATTTGTAGGTCCATGAGGCAGAGTGGTGAGCTCCAACGGTATCTGCTATATCCTACAAATAAAAGATGAAGAAGGATAATGACCTAAAAAGTGAAAAATGAGAGTTTATGGTTGGGGATTTGGTGCTTTTAGACAGTTCTAGGTTGCGATGTCTTCCGGGCAAGCTCAAGTCCAAATGGACTGCCCTTACTTGATTACCCAAGTATTCCCTCATGGAGCAGTTGAGTTAGAAACAAAGGAGGGAGTGCGGTTTAAGGTGAATGGAGAACGAATAACACTCTATTTTTGGCATACTGCATCGGCAAATGAAGTGATCGAGGCATACCATCTTGATGAAGTCTGAGTAATCAAGTGTCCTCAGTCGTGCCGCGACGTTAAATCAGGCGCTTGTTGGGAGGCAACCCAATACTTGTAGTTTTTCTTTTGAGTAATGGTAAAATTTTACACTAATTGGTTTTAAATTTTCAGGCATATCACCAGGAAATTCTATAGAAAATCACTCTGCAGCAGTCACTGACGGATACATTGACGGACCGTCATGCATGCGACGGACCGTCACATGAATTCCTCATGCCAGGCACGTCCTTCTGTTATCTTTAAAACTAGGGCACACGCAACGGGACCAATGACGGACCGTCTCAGTTGTGACAGACCATCGTCGGGTACTTGTCGCGTCATTAATAAAGCGTACCCGACCCGATTGGTTTTTTAAAAAATTTCTTAACATTTAAAACCCCCACCCCCTTCATTTCACCCCATTCCTTCCCTCTTCCTCCCATTTCCCTCCCTTTTCAATTTCAAAGTTCATGACCCCCTCTCTTACAACCGATCATTTTCCCAAATTCCCCAATTCCTAAAATTCACTATCTACTAGTCGGAGTCTGCTGCTGTGGTTCTTTACTTGATCACCAAGTACCTTCCTCGCTTTTTTCTCTCAAATTCTGAGGTATGTGTCTCTGATTTCTACCCATTTACCTTGCATTTTTGTTTATCAATTAGTATTAGCCTATTTCTTGTTGATGGGTTCATTCTTTAATACATATTTTGTCTGACCTAGGTTGAGAATCTTCAAAATTGCGTTGTTAAAACTCTACAAATAGGTGCTTTAGCATTGCTAGTTTACTAGGTATTTGGGTTAGACAAATGTAGGTTAAAACACTAACAATTCCATTTGGGTCATAGGGGATGAATGGGGCATCCCAAGTTCTATCACTGAATGATAGAACGAGACCCCGATGACGGACCGTCATTGGGTCCGTTCCAACATCCTTAACACCCCACTGTCCAATTTTCTCCAAGTGTCCACCAACGGACACATGCGACGGACCGTCATTCCCATGACGGTCCGTCCTACACAACCGTTCTGGTTGTCAGAAACCCTGTTCCTAAGGGTCTCTCACTTTTTCTAAGTTTCCTCCAACAGACACATGCGACGGACTGTCATTCCCACGACGGTCTGTCCTGCACAACTATTCTGGTTGTCAGAGACCCAGTTCCTAAGGGTCTCTCACTTTTTCTAAGTGTCCTCCAACGGACACATGCGACGGGCTGTCATTCCCACGACGGTCCATCCTGCACATACCGTCACGACGGTAAGAGACCCTATTCCTAAGGGTCTCTCACTTTTTCTAAGTGTCCTCCAATGGACATATATGACGGACCGTCATACCCTCGACGGTCCATCCTGCATAATCGTCATGACAGTCAAAATCACAACGGTCCGTACTGCATATACCTTCACACTTGTCAGAGACTTTGCTTTAGGGTTCTCCACATAAACATAGTTTAAGTAAGACATGACGGACCACATGACGGTCCGTCGTACTCACGACAAGCCGTCACCTGGTCCGTCGTGTTTCACTGTTACTATAGAAATGTCAATACATCTTAACTCTTTTATTTATTTTGTGTCGTTTTGCTTGTCTTGTTTGCTCCTTCTAGTACTAATAATGATTCTTTACAGGTACTATCTATTATGGACCCAAAACAAGATCGAGTCTACCTACGCGGGCGATCGAAGTCTGTCGCCCCGTCTGCCCACCTAGTTATTGGCTCTAATGATGAGCGTGACCCTGAGTACATGCCCCCAGGCACTTCCAGCCCATCCCGAGTTGCACGTGCTGCCAGAGCCACACTGTCACGCCCCCTTTTCGTAAAAAATAGGTTTTTGTGCACGACATAACAACTCTTTTGGGATTTCGAGTTTAGAGTCGCCACCTAACGAATAAGGCGTGTTAGGTCACCTATCTAACCTAACTAAGTCTAACTAAGGTCATCGAGCCAGAGATTAGGGTAAGGGTTCAAATTACCTCTAGGGGAAGGTGTTAGGCATCCCTCGAGGTCCACAAATTTGGGTCCCGGCCGTCTCTCATGCAATCTAAGTGGGGATTACAAGTAGCAATCAAGGTCACTTCATTATTATTTATTAATATGCTTGCTAAGTGATAACAAGTATAAAACAATTAAGAATATTTTGTTATTTTTTTATTAATTTAGATATGCAAGGCTAGGTGATAGCAATAAATAAACAATAAAATTTATTTTTTATTTAAGCATATGAGACTATGTTAAAAACAAAATTGGCAAATATTAAGCAATTAATATGTGCGAAAGTAAAGTTTTGAAAATTGAGCAAATTTTGAATATGAATTTTTTTAAAAAAAATGTTTGTTTCTTTATGGGGATGATGCCACGATATTGTTGCTCGCGCTCCTCCACCATAGAAACAATTTTGATTTGAGGTCGGTCTTAAAAAAAAACAATAGTTTATATTTTTGAAAATGATTTAACAGATTTAGTTTGCATATAGGCACATAAACATTTACATATAAATACACATAATTTCTTTTGAAATTCATGGGTAGGTGGTACTTTTGGGGACGCGTCGGTTTATTTTAAAAATTGGAACTAGATCTCATAGTTCCTTTGACTTTCCCACTAACGATAGGTTAGGAGATAGTGCTTATAATTTATTTCAAAAAATAAACAATGTCATAATCAATCCAAAGTTTTAGAGGATGATTGAACAATGACTTTTTTTAAAAAAAAAATATTGCAAAACTTTGTAAGAAGAAAAAGAGAAAAAAATAGAACATTAATGTAGTAAATTTATAAAATGCAAAGATTTTTCTATGAAATATTCAAAAGCCAAGTAGTTTGTTAAATGCATGAAATGATTTATTATCACTATTATTTTAAGAAAACAACATATTGCATCATAAAATGCGGAAATCCTCAAGAGGACAAATAAGATTACTAATTAAATAATATTAACTAATTTTAGGAGGAGGGCACAAATTGCACAACAAATTTTATTTTTATTATGGATATGCAAAAAGTTATTTACAAGCCTATAGACATGATTTCTAGGTGTTAACAAAAAAACGGAGTAACACATATATGCATGATTTTATAAATCTAAATGATATGAACAATTTAATCCTTAGGCATGGTTTCTACGTGACAAGACAATGCTAAAAAGTTATAACATTTTTTAAACATCTAATCAGCCTACTAAATTATTACGATTTGATTTTAACATTCAAAAATTAATAGAATCTAGTTTTTTTAAAAAACTTATTAACAAAGCGTCAAGCATGTTGAAAATTAGTTATTGCAACATCTACAAATAATAATTCTAGGTGGTTAAATAAAAACCTATAGGCATGATTTCTAACTTTTAAAAAAATTACAATGAATAAGTAGCATGTAAATCCCCTTCCCTTAGACGATCCCCCAAATAAATTTATATTTGAGAGCTTTAGAGTTATACAAATAAATAAAATAAGAAAAAAAAATATAGATCCAAATAAACAAATAAATCTTTCTTCATGGCTAATCTTCAACTTGAACTTCAAGTTTGAAACCTGTCAAAGTAATCAAATAACTACACAAGTAATCACATTTATTAGTCAAGAAGAGACAATATGCCAACTGTGTAACAACTTATACATAACAAAAGAATAGAACAATGAGCTAACACAAATGTACGAATACAAAAAATAAAGTAAAGTCTAATTCCGAATACTAACCGGTTACATAGATTAGTAATGGTAGCAATGAAAAAACAAGTTGATCCAAACTTTACTCAAACAAAAGCAAAATAGCAATAGGAGCTGTTGGTTTTGATCCGTCTTTGAGTTTCGCCGGATTTCGTTGTCGTTCTTGCCGGAATATATGGTCAACCCTGTCACTGCTGGGGCTGATTGGAGTTGTTGGATTTGATCTGCTGCTGGTACGTCTGAGCGACTGCCTTCGCCGGAAAATAGAGAGGAAGAGCGAGTTGTTGTCTCGCTAGTTGCTGGCTGCAAAAGGAGAAGAAAAGAAAGGAGAAAAAGAAGGGGAAGACAGAAGGGGAAATGGGAGAGGAAAGGGGGAAGAGGGAGGCGGAGAAACGGAGAAGAAGAAGAGGAGCGATGGGAGAAGGGGAGAGGGAGGCGGCTGGTGGCTGGAGCTTCTGTCCTTCTTCCTTCGCTGGTGCCTAGCAGCTCGCCTGAGTGCTGTCAGTGATGGGAAAAGGAAAGCGGAGAAGAAAGGAAGAGAGGAAGAGATGGACGGAGAAGAGGAGTCGAGGAGAGGAAAGAGAGGTCGCCGGAGAAGAGAAAGAGGTGGGGAAGGGGAAGACAAAATGGAGGAGGCTCTGCCAGGGAGAGGGGAGGGTGAAGAATGAATGATTTTTAGGGATTAGGCTCTACTTTAGATTAGGATAGGTGGATTAAATATGGACCATTGATTTAATACGAGATGAAGGGTTAGGATTCGATCTAGGATTTAATTATTTAAACGGACGGATGAGATTAATAGATGAGGTCTTGAAATTAGATTTGAAAAGATATGGAATGACCAAAATTGCAATAGAAAATGGCTAGAATTGAAATAAAATGGTGGTTACAATTGAAATAAAATTGAAATTGGATAGGCTAGAATTTAAATAATCTTAAGGAAAGTGTAAGAATTACTATTTAATTAAAATACTACATATATTAAAATATTTTTATAATATTAAAAATCATTTAGATTTTGAAACATTTGAAATTCGTTAATAATTTTAAAATGTTTTAGTAATATTTACGATAATTTTATAAAGTAAAACATACTAAAATATATAATTTTCAAGCAAAGTCGACTAAAAATTCTAAAATTTAAAATATGTATTTAATCAAATATTATTCCTAAAAATGGTCAAAGGTCGGTCAAAATTGGGTGTCAACACACACCAAAAAAGGTGGCGTCCAGCGTAGTCACTACCTCCAAGTCTGATGAGGAGCGCACACTGACCGACACACCTTCTGGGTCAGCTACTAATGAAGAAAGAGTGTCTGGCTCCTTAGTAGTTTTGTAGTCGGAGGAAGCCTCCGGATATGCTGAGGTCCCTGCACCCACAACTGCTGCACAGTCTTCCTCGTCTGACAGTTTGGAATCCACACCCGATTCACCGACTCGTGCTTTCACCCTGGTTGCCGATCATCCCAACCGGTGGTGTGTCAGCGGGCAGTATTAAATCTATTCCGACGCAAAGTTTCTGAATGACAAAGGAGTCATGACACAACACTTACATTGAAGCGGCGGGTCCTTACGGGATATCTCCCGACTATGCCAGAGATCCACAATCTCTTCACTAGACATCGACTGGAGTGGACAGCGCGTTTGTTGGCCAGTTATAGTCAAGAATTGGTCCAAGAGTTCTACGCCTCTTACGTGGCTACTCTCATATCACAGACTGATAGGCGGACTGTCCCCGCCAAACAGGTCCCAATGGAGCATGTCCGAGTACTTGGCATTCAGGTTGATATCTCCCTTCCTGCCATCCGTCGGTATCTATACGGAGAGGATGTTGATGCCAATCGGACCCCTCTCACCGCCGAGTTTGACTACCAGTGGCAAATTGTCAAAGATGGCCAATTCCTGCGTGAGCCATCGCTGAGAGAGACCACCAAGAGGTGGATGGACCTGAACTTGTCTGTTCACGGCGAAGTTTTTATGGTTGATTGTCCGCTACTGCCTTTCCCCCACAACCGCTGATAATATAGTCACATGGGATCGTGCAGTACTAATGACGGCGATGATAGCCGGGTTTGAGGTAGACTTTGCTTGGCTTCTATAGGCAGTCATGCACGAGAGGGATTTTAAGGTCACAACTACTTACCCTTTCCCGTGCATGATATCTTCTCTATGCAGGTTGCGCAGGTGTGCCTATATAGCATGTTGATCAGCTCAAGACCCCGCTGGGCACTGTTGATATCGGCCTCATCAGGGATGAGGATAATGAGTTGGCTCCACGCAGAGGGCCCCGTCCGAAGTTGCCTCCACTTGGTGACAATCTGGCTGATACGGTAGCACAAGCCCGCACGGCTACGCAGGCAGCTTCCAATGACACTACCCCGGTCGAGTCAATCCCGGGTAGTAGCACTACCCCGAGCCCTCTCACTCAGCCCCTTTCCCCGCTCTAGTCCCGCTTGCTAGGGTTCAGAAATTAGAGGCACAGATGGCTACACTTCTGCATCACATCCAGCCTTGGATACAGAGGTCTATTATTGAGGTAGAAGAGATCTTGGAACGGAGAATGGTTCAGCACACATAGCGGAAGATAGCTGAGGTTCATCAGCGCTTGGACGCTTTTGAGTTGTGGGTGCTAGCCCGGCCAGCCCCTCAGGTGGATGTGTCGACTCTTCAGGCTGCGGTCGACAGTCTACGCGTAGACATCGATATGATCTTAGAGGCTAGGGTGCCTGAGTGTGAAGCTTTTCTTGGTATGTACTTTCACCTAGAGAGGAGTGAAATTAAGGTGGAGGTGTTTATCGATCTCAAGCAAGGCAATATGAGTGTTGCAGAGTAATTTTTGAAATTCTCAACTTTGTCTAGGTATTTCCCTTCTCTTGTGTCCAATCCAAGAGATGAAATGAGTCGTTTTGTGATGGAGGTAGCCGGCTTAGTGGTGGAAGAATGTTGTACCGCTATGTTGCATGATGATATGACCCTAGCTAGACTCATTGTGTATGCACAATCAATTGAAGAGTCTAAGCTTAGGAGGATGACTAGAAGTTTAAAAAGGAGTGGTGCTAGTGATCAAGAGCAAACTAGGTTTAAGAAGAAGGTTCAATCTCAAGGAGAATCTAGGAGTGCTAAGTTCAAGGTTGACAAAGGAGGTGGTTCCAAGGATGGCAAGCCTACTTGTGCAAATTGTGGCAAGAAACATTGTAGTGAGTGTCTATTGGGTACCGGTAGTTGCTTTTGTTGTGGTAAAGATGGGCACAAAGTGAGAGATTGTCCTATGATTGCTTCTAGAGGTAAAGAGGGTAAGAAAGTTGCTCCTAGTGTTCCAAAAGATGATGCTTCAACTAAGAGGCATTTCTATGCACTCCGTTCTAGAGTGGAGAATCCGAATGAGATGGAGAGTGATGATGATGTTGGTAAGTTCTCTTTCTTTTGTTAAGATATGAGTTCCTTCTAAGTGGGAGAGTATGGTTTGTAGATAGGATAGAAGTCCTTGAATTTGTTACTTGTGCATGGTGTTTAGAAGTTTGGTTGAAATTGAATTTTATTAACTTCTTGCATTATGTGTTTTATGAAGCATTCATTTAACTGTAAGAGGTGTTTATATGGTGTTACTTTGCATATTAGCATGTTTATATCATGAATTGCTTATAATGTGGATTTTTGAGAAAAAAAAAGCTTAAAAATTCACTGTTTCCTTAAAAACTGCATACTGCCATATTTTTGGGAAAATGACTAATTGATTTGTTTGACTAAAAATATTTTAATGTGGTTAGAACTAATGTATATAAGTAGGGTATTGAGTATAAAATGAGTTTTTACTATTTGCATTGAAGAATGTGAGTTTAGTAGCATAATGAGTTATAGAATTGATTTCTAGTTTCTTGTTGTGTTGTGAATCTCTTGACTATGTGAATTGATGTTTTCTTGTGATTCTGTGTTGTATGGAATGGTTATTATCTTTTATATTGAGTCTCTAATCTTGGAAGTGTTCGGAGTGTAGCAAATGTCATTCAAGGACGAATGTTTTTCAAGTAGGGGAGATTGTAAGACCCCGAAGATGACCTAGGTTAACTAGAGCCTAACATGTTGTTATTATGTTCTAAGGTCCTAATTATGTCTAAAATATAGTATATAGGCATTAGCTAAAGTATTAGGTGTGTTGGAAGTCAAACGTTAAAGAACGACTAAGACATTTGACGACTAAGTCACCTAAATGTCTAAAATGTTGTTCTATGTGTTTATGTGCATTTAATTGTGTTTTAAGGTTCTTAATTGAGTTAATAAAGCATGTATAGGCAGTGGTTAAAGTTTCGTGAAGTTTGGAGGTCAAACGACCAAGAACATCCAAGGTGTTCCAAAGATATGCATTGAGTCGACCTTGTAAGTCTAGGCGTGTTTCGTCAAGTTTTACGTGTTTGTTTCGTATTTGGGTTGGATACATCCAGGAAATTATCCTCAAGGACCATCTCAGGGTCCTTGAGGAAGGACCCAAAACTGTTGGCATGGCAGTCCCATGTAGACCCCAAACGACGGAGCAGTCAACGGCCAGTCGTGGCTGTGACGCCCCGTCAAAGGGTATAGTCGATGGGTACTTAACCATGGGAGGTAAAGGAAGCTTGGCAAGACACTGTAGTCAACAACGAAGGGTTGTGACGCCCCATCGTGGCTGTGATGGCCAGTCAAGGGCTGGCGTCCATGCAACTGCCTTCCTGCGCAGGTTTGCTGCCAAGTTAGGGACGAATTGGTAAATTCACCCCACTTTTAAATAAAGTCATGGAAGGTTTATTAAGGGTTATTTGGGTATTTTAATTAAGTATATAAAGGGTAATCACATGGAAGACCTCATTCTTCAAAATCATAAACCCAAAAAACTTTGAAAATATACCAAAACATCCATTGAAGTCCTGCTTGAAGAGGAAGCTTGGTGAGGGGTTTTTGTGTCTAAATTCTTCATCAAAGTGAAGAATTGTCATCCTTGAGGTATGTCTTTTGATCCTTGAAACTCGTTTCATCAAGGAGCCCAACTCTCAACATGTTTTTCAAAGTTTTCTAAAGTGAATTGTACAATTTCATGATTCTACAATGGGTTCTTGCATAAATGATTTGTAAACATTGAATTATGATCTAATTGATATTGTATTTATGATTTCAATCTAAATTACCTATGAACCCATGAATTTGGATGAACCCCTAGTTTTTTACTATAATGTGGGTTACTTAATATTAAGTTAATATTAATGAATTATCATGTAGTTTCTTATGGGATTTCTAATGATAAAAGAATTATATTCAATTGTTATCTTATTGACCCTAGATTGTTAAACCTAGATTGAATTGATACAAATTTCATTAGATTTTATGATTATTGCTTGAATTGTTGGTTATGGCCTTGGGTAAGGGCCTTGTGATGTTGAATTGGATGATTTAGCATTGAATTGAAGTGTGAATAAGGGAATGAAGGTATGCTACCCAGATTTCTTTGATTTGATTTTAGTTATACTTCGATTATACTGTGATTGGTATGGTCCACTTATGGTGGCGGTGTTATATGTTTTACTTGCAATTGACGTGGCTTTCTCGGTGTTACTTTATGCAATATTATGAGCATGGACTTATTGGAAACTACTTGAAGTTATGTGGCTATTTGTGTAGTTTGATTATGTGAAGCATGACATTATCTGTCTACATGTGAAATTATATAGTCATATATGTTTTCTTCTAGTTATGTTTCCTTAAGTGATCATGTTAGACTATGACTTTGACATTATGATTATAGTGTTAGGTTAATTCTTGGCTATACCTAATTTACTTTATGAGTCTATGTGGAGTATATTAATGATGTTATGATGACATATAGGATGACTTGAAGATGTTAGGTTGTTTTAGAGGTGTTTCTAGAATGACTTGTATTATGTCTTAAAAGTGAAGTATGTGATGTCTTGTCTTGATTGACTTGTATATCTTGATTATAGTGTTAGGTTAAGTCTTGGATATACCTAATTGACTTTATGAATCCATGTGAAGTATATTAATGATGTTATGATGATATATAGGATGACTTGAATATGTTAGGTTGTTTTAGAGGTGTTTCTAGAATGACTTGTATTATGTGTTAAAAGTGAAGTCTGTGATGTCTTGTATTGATTGACTTGTATATCTTGCTTGATGTATATATGATTATGAATATGTCATGTCTTGAATATATGAATGATATGTGATCTTTATAGACGATATGAGAGTCTATTATGTGATAACCTTGACTTAAAGAGTAAGGTTAAAATTGATTGAAGTGTAAGTCGTAACGGTATCCTTCAAAGTAAAGGAGTGATGAACTTAAGGTTAGTTTGCTGGAATGGCATCATACTAATCCTTAGGAAAGTCAACATGAGCTCCTTGTCACCATTGTGAGGTAGCCTTAGTGGACCTTCCTTGGTAGGGTAAATGTGATTGGGTTATGAACTTGTTATAGAAACCTTTTATGTCAACCTAATGTATAAATTACTCTATGAGAATGAAGGCTAGAACCGAGTGAGTATGGTAAGGGAAAGTAGTTCTAGTTAAGTATGAGACTAGAATACAAAGTATGCCCTTCATATTCCTTAACCATGTGCCTAAATGGGACGTGTCCAAGTTCTACCATTGGCAAGTAGAACAACCTCATCGGAGTAGGATAGAACTCCGGATTCCATGTCTTCCTATCATGGTCTATTAGGTTATTGCCTATTCTCATCATATAGAATACCTATTAGCATTTAAGGAGTTTAGGTGTTGGTATAGGACGCTATCTAGACATTGCACAATAGACTTTGAAGATGTTATGTGGATTTCCTAGGTCTTGTCTAAGACCATTATTTGAATGTCCTTTATGTGATGTATAAGTCTTAATGATCTAATGAACTAATGACTTCTGTTAAGGAGTATGTAAATAAATAAGTACCTAATCTAAAGTGACTTAAGGATTCCTTAGCTAAAGTGTGGAGAGGCATAAGGGATGATCTTTTCATTTCTTATCTTTGGAAGTCTTGAGGATGACTCTAGTTAGGGAAGTTGGTTGATTTTGTGGAAATGATCTAAGCCTTAGGTAGTTTTAAGGATTATTTAGGTAATCTTGAAGATGTCACTATGGATGTTATCTTCTTGATTTACTTAAGTTTTTTATAGCCTTAGGAAAGAGAATGTCATATCATCTATGTGTTGGTGATTTATGTGAGCATGATTCTATCTTAGGGAGTCTATAGGATCTCTTAAGGGTGTGTGTAAGGGATTGTAATGGCGGTTGCTTAACAACTCACTCAAGTGAGACTTAGAGTTCATCTTTGGTAGAAGAATCTTACCTTGATGTTTATGATTGCTTTGTAATTATGTATATGACTCATTATAGGTAATCTTAAGGGTCATTTAGACACATCTAAAGAGGATGTATGGGCAGTCTCTCTTTGTGTGACTTAAGTGAATCTTAGGATGACGTTAAGTGAGGAAATTACATGCTAAAAGTATTTATAGATTGATTAATGATATTATTATGATTATAATATGATTTTTTAATGAAAAGATGCATATTTCCAATAAAGTCCATTTTCATTATTTTTATGCATATAGCCATACTTAGTATATGTGGATTGTACTAACTCCATGTTTTTATCTATCTATATAGTTCTTGGTAGGTGAGGAGCTTTGAGAAGTGAAGACTTGGACTTAGAAGATCATTCAAGAGAATTTGAAGTATGTCCTCACTTGACTCGAGGGCATATATGTGTCTTTTATGTTTTCATTCAAAGTATTGTAATAGACTAAGTATTTCTATATTCATATTTTGATGTATGGGCCGTGTCCCAGGTATTCTTATGTCTTAAGATGATGAGATTGAGACTTAGTATTTCCTATTACTTTTATATGAAAGAGATTTTGAAGACTATATTATATTTTGTAAAAAGTCTTAATTCCGCACTGCTTTTCACTATGTATATGGAATAAAATAATATGAAGAGGCTTATATAAGAACTCCAAGAGTTAGACGACGCCGGTCGCAATCCGAGATTGTACCCTAAACTTCTAGGGTGTGGTTTCGGGTTGTGACACAACCCTTTTTCTTCAGAAACGCAACTACAAAATCAAGTTGATTGAATATAAGTTTCGAGCAATTGAGTAGTAGCGATCATTCTTGTGTCTTATATAATTGTGTAAACATTAAAAGTAATAAATTTAGTGGACATCAAGAATTACTGATAATAGTTGATGACTTTACTTTTTTAGCATGATACTTGTAAAGACTATTGTTTATCTATTGTGAGAAGGATGACATAAGTTCAGTTAGACCATCACCGACAATGTTAAAACCTTTGAATGAATATTGTTATTTCTTCACATCAAATTGGTGACTTTTATCTCTTCCTCTTTCGCTTTCCCCCCTGCCTTTTGCGATTGAGGAAGATACTAAAGCAGTAGTGTTTTCTTTTACTAATTATAGATAGTGATCGAGAAATTATTTTTTTCAACCTCCTACACTTCAAAGGTTGTGAAATCTTCTTGTATATATGGACATCAATTTATATGTCATTTCATTAAAATATTTTTCTTTAACACGACTAATAAAATATTCATGTGTTGCTCACGTCATTCACATTGACAAGATGAGCATTTGATGTTAGATAAGGAAGAAACATGAGTAAAAGATTGAGTTGTTGCCACAAATGAAGTTCCTTGTGATATTTATCTATAAGGCTAATTAAAAAAAGGTTGAGAGTTTACAACTGATTATTATAAAATAATAAAGGTAGCAATTTATACTTATGTCGACACAAATGAACATTTTTGTTGCCAAAGTTGTACTTTTTGTTGACACAAATGAATCTTCTGTTGCCACATAGTAATCTTCTGTTTTAATATAGGGAAATTTAGCTAGTTAGTAAAAAAATCAACTTATTTAGTGATAATATCCATACTTTAATAATATTAGTAAACATGTCAAAAATGTCAATATTTTAAAAATAAATAATTATTCTGATATTATTAATATTTTCTCTCTCATTATTTATACTTTTCTCTCTCTCTCATAGATTACACATTTTCCATATTTATGTAATTGGAGAGATATTAATGTCATTTTAATCTTTCTCTCTCTCTTCTTAAACTTATCAATTTCTTTCTCTTACTTTCTTCCTAATCAAATCTCCAGATTTTTCTCCCTTTTCTTACTCTTCTTTTCAATTTCTCTCTCTACATTCTTCCAAATCAATTTCACCGATTTTCTATTCAATATATTAATATTTTCTATTATTCTCATTTAATTTCGTTGCAAGATTTGAAGATTAACATTGATTTGGGTATTATGTTTTTCAGATTTCATATTTATTTATTTACTGATTTTAGTATTTTCTTTTAATTTTTTTTGTTCTGTTGTTGTTCTTAAAATATTTTTTAGGGTTTGAGACTACATAATTCTCTCTTCAATGGACGTTTTCAAGAGAGTTATTAGAGGTATTGGACAAAATAATCAAAGTTCTTCCGATTTCCCATCATTTATTTTTTTTCACTCAAGAATTAAACAACAATGTAGGTTCCGCTTCTAAATCTAAGGAGGATATACGATGGGGAAAAATGCCTGAATCCGTCGATGTGCAAAATCCCACACAAATTCATAACCATGAAGTTGAAGAAGACCAATTTGTTGGAGAAGAGGTTTTTTTTTTGCATGTTTAGTTTAATTTGTTTAGTAATTTTTAAGATTCAAAAAATTTATGTTACAATGCGTTTGGAAGTATATATGGAATATTTATTATGTTATAGTTAGTATTTATTATTGTATTTCATATATTTATTGTATTTTGTGTTCTGTTTTTTTTGTGTGTGTGTTAGTTATGTCAATGTAACACATTATATGAGTTTGATTGTGTATATTTCATAGTTTTAATGTTTTTTTTGTATTCATAGATTTGAAAGTGTGTATTGAATTTTGTTGTTGTTTTAGTCAGTATGTGTTTTTGTATTTCATTGTTTTATTGTATTTTGTATCCATAAATTTGGAATTGTATTTCATATATTTAATTCATTTTGTATCCTTTTTTTTGTGATAGTTATATCAATGTACCATAGTTAGTATTTATTTTTGTATTTCATAGTTTTATTGTTTTTTGTATTCATAAATTTGGAAGTATATATTGAATATTGATACTGTTTTAGTCAGTATGTATTTTTACAATTAATAGTTGTATTCATTCAAAAATTATATTGCATTGTTTCTGAACTTGATATCTTTTTCTAATTTGTATTTATTCTAAAGTTATGTCAACTAGTTATGCATTTTATTTAAGAATGGGTACACCAAATATTCAATTATTTCTTTTCAATTTTATATTTCATTCACTTTTTCATCATACTAATTTTTTGTATTTTATATATTATTATAAAAAATTCTAAATAAAAACTAGAATAAATAGAAATACAAATAAAATACATATTTAAATGAATACATACAAGATTTTTGAAGAAAAAAATAACTATATAGGAAAAAACATATGAATACAAATATATTTCTTAAATGACTATATAAGATACATTCGGCATACCTATTGGAATGACTACAAACTAAAAGAAAACTATAGTAAATATAAAAAGAATATATTGTGGAATGAAAATAATTTTAAAAAGGTAAAAATTCTGGAGAAAAAAAGAGAACAAAGTTTAAATTTTATTTGAAAATGTTACTAATGAGTAAATTAAGAGATCCTTACTTTTTTTTTTTGAAATATTCTCTCCCTTGATTTTCTTCTTTTTGTTATTAAATAATTATATTCTTTAAATAAAAACAAATAATAAAAACATAAATAAGATACATAACAAACTAAAATTTGACATTTTTACTAAATATTGAAAGTGTTGCTAATGAGCCATCTTAAATGTTAAAATATTGACATTTTGGAAAATTTCCCTGATATATGGGTAACATGTTACTATAGATGATCATTCTGTTGCTCTAACACATAGGTTACATGTTCCAACATATCACTAATATGTTGCAACATAAGACACATCTTTCAACAAATGAAATATATGTTGGACTACTAAACAAGACTATTTCTACAATCATACGAAACTAAGAACAAAAGCAACAAAAATGACTCTTCATCGAAGAACAACAATACATATGTATTTCCTCAAAATTAGGATTTTGTTTTGAGTTTGTCAATTTTCTTTCAAAACAAAAATAATAGGTATCATTATTTAATTTTTACATCTATAAAACGATTTCTTATTCATTAACCCATGAAAAGTACTTCTTATCAAAAGTGTGTTATTCCAAATTATAAAATCTTTCAAAAAAATTGACTTACACGTTTTAAATCGAACACAACCTTCATTTGAGAAAGAGAGAGCGATGACGGGAGATGAGGAGGAAGAGATTAGGGAGAATATTCGTTGATGCAGTTGAATTTTCTAAAGAAGAAGAAGAAAAAGAAGAACAGAACGTCGGAGAAGAAGAAAAAGAAGAGAGAAAATTCTAGTTCTTTTTAATGGTTTGGATAAAACAAAAGTAGTTGAAAAATATAGTATCTTTGGTTGTACTTTGAAGTTTGTTCAATTCACAAGGGTGATTGAGGTGCGTGCTACAACATCTAAGTTTCACACAAGGAAGAAAAATTAAGAAGTTTTAAAAATGTTAATTTTATTCCAAATTAACTCAATCATATTTTTAAATGAATTTAACCCTTTAATTCACATCATTTATTTAATTTCTCATGTCATGTAAATATATTTGAAATCTATAGCAATTATTAAATAAGTTAAACGAGAGCAAGCAATGTCTGCAACAGGGAGTTCCAGTTTGCCGGAACCGGAGTCCTACCGGCATCTCGTCAAGGAGGTATTTTGAGTCAATACTTTAACAGGTCAGTTTTGATGTAGTTGGGTGGAATTCCTAATGGGTATATTTATGGCACCATAGGTGAGAAGTCACGAGGTTGCTATAGCTGAGCTCAGTAACCTTCCTGATTCTAGGGTATGTTCTTTTTAATTTCTGGAATTCTGCACTTACTTGATTTTCTTTTAGTTCTGCTTGATTTTGTAGTTCAATAATACTATATAGGGTTTTACCCTGGGATATTATTGAAGAGTCTTCAAAGTAGGCTAAGGCTGGCTGCACATTAACTCCAAGCCTGAAACTACCTAAAAATTCATCTCTTTAGGGAATGAGTGAGGTGGCCTCTAAGATGTAGAAGAAATTCAGTGGAGGGAGGGAGGGAGGCCATATCAGTAGGGAAGTGGAGCTGCTTCCTAGATGTATCTCATAGGTTAGGAGAAGTCAGAGTTGAGAGTAATTTGTCAATGACTTGTCGATTACTTGTCACAGAAGTGATCAATTGGGGAAAAGAATCGTGAATCACTACTCACTAGGCTAAAAGAAGGAGATAAATTATACACGATTCTTTTATAAGATGGCAAATGCTTGCTCAGTCCCAAATAAATGATTCAGAACAATTTAAAATTTACAATTTATTTAAACTAGTAAATCCTAAGTTAAGATATATACATATGCAGAGTAAAACATTGAAACTGGAATTATTTCTAATCTCAATTACATTGATAGGTTTGACATTGATAGGCAATGCTGTAAGATGAGAAGGATAAAAGAAAAGGAATGGTCCAGTACTATGCTGTCAAGAGGCTGTAAACAAGAACATAGGTGAAATGTCACTTGTGGACGGATTTCTTAAGTCAATCTGGATTATAGGGAAACATTTGCAAAACATTCTAGATTGGAAGAAGAGGTGGATGCAATAAAGAGTTCTGTTGGGAGATAAGGCACCGGGATCTGATACTTTTACGATGGCACTTTTCCACCATTGTTGGGAAGCATTGAGTATACTTTCTACTCATTTATACTAACCAAAAGAAGACCGGAGCACAGGACAGAGAGGGTATAAAACCTACTTTTTAATAGGAAACATGTACCACGGTTATCGCCAAGGTACTATCAGTGAGATTGAAGTTTGTTGTTGGCTAGTCAATCTACACATTTAAATATATTTGATTAAAGTCAATTATTGGATAGTTGACATCCACATTGTAGAATATTTGATTTAAGTCTGTTGTCGGCTAGTTAGTTTCCATGTTTCAGAATATTTTTGTAGAAAAATATGGAAGATCCTTGTTGATTATTGATATTTAATGAGTAATGACTGAGTGTAGAACCAAAACGTGGTATGTAAGCCCAATGGTAGTAAGGACTTACAAATATGAAGATTAAGATTGCTTGATGCACTTACTTGACAATTTGGATTTGGGGGATGAGGGTTCTCAGTAATTTATGGAATCCATAGTCCTTTTTTTGGTAGTACTAGCGATATAAGGTAGGTCTCCGTTAATCTTGTTGTCATTCACTTTGGTGTGGTTTAGATCGATAAATGGAAGAAATTGGAGCTAGTGGATTTGGGGTTTTAGAGCGTGACATTGGATCGATTCCTTGATATTGCAATTCACAAGTGTTGACCATCTGAAATATTTGGATTGTGGTTATATATGAGAAAATCTTCAGAAAATTAGTCTAAGAATAGCCATTCAAGACCTGAATGAGTAGATATGTGTGAATTAAAGCAAAAGACCTATGGTTCCACAAGAATGATAGATGGCGATCATATAATAGACCAATTATTAGTACTCTCTCTATGCGTGTAATCCGATCACATTAGAATGTAAATGAAGTGTTATGAATCAGCGTTGCATGTCAAAAGCGGTTGAAAAGATCTAAGGACATGTTATAATGCTGTGGATTGGCAGTACTGTTTTCTCTACTTGACATTCATATTAGGGCACACACAACTATAGCAAGTTCGAGGGAATGAAGGCAGCATTAGGAGTGCCTGCTATGTGTTTTTGGATGAAATAGAATGATATTAACAGGGGATAAGTCAAGGTCATCAAAAGAGCTTAAGAGTTGAGAGATATGAAAAAAGATGGCTTTTGTCTAATTTGTATTGTTGGTTTAAAGGTGAAGGGGTTTCTAATTCAAATCCAGATTTCAGTTCCTTTTTCGAAGTGGAAATTCATGTGAAAATAATGAAGCTAAACTGGAGAATACATGGAGGATTTCATGATCTGAAAGCACTGTGATAGAGAGAGAGAATTTGGAAATTTACAGTTTCATTGAACAGAATGAATTATCTTACAAAATTTTCCAGCTACTCTGTATTTATACAATTACATAATTGAATAGAAAATATCTGGCTACTAAGTATATTATCACACTAACTAACATACAGCTCACACACACATGTTAATCTACACAGCTCAACTTGCAAGTTGGCATTCTAACTAACTGTTAATATTCTATTTTAACTAACTGCTGATATCAGCACAAGTTATGCCAGTCTCAACACTCCCCCTCAAATTGGTAGGTGCAAAGATACTGATGTGGTGTGTCTGTATCAATCCCTGCTAAATTTCTTCCCTTGTGAAGTGATAGTCTATCTCTATGTGTTTTGTCCACTCATGATATACTGGATTTGCAATGCTGCTATCTGCAAAGCTGCCTTACTATCAAAATATAAATAACAGGCTTATTTCTGTCTTCTTTCTGTCTGCTCCCAATTCTTTGAACAATCCAATTAACCATACCAATATGAACATGTTGAAGCCATGCTTTTGTACTCTGATTTAGCAAAGCTCCTCGAGACTGTGTTTTGTTTCTTTGACTTCCATGATATAAGAGATTTTTCATGCTTCACCAGGAATTCTATTACTAACTTTCTGGTGTTAGGGCATGATGCCTAATCAACATCACAATATGTTGTCAATGTGTTATCACCATCACTACTCATCCCATTCGAGGTTCTCTCGTCATGTAGAACCACTCTTATCCCAATGAGATTTCTTGGGTTGTTGCATGAACTGATTAAGAGTCTGAACAACAAATGCAATATCTAGCCTAGTTAGTGTCAAGTACAACAGCTTTCCAATCAATTTTTGGTATTTTCTCTTATCTGCCAAAAGATCATCATCCTTAGTTCTTGTGAGTTCATCAAGTTCCTTTGTTGTGAACTTTTGATTGAACTCTAAACCAGTGTTATTAAAGACGAAAAACGCAAAAAAACTCTAAGGTCCGTGGGGGTTTAAGCTCAAAGTGCAAATAAAGCGTGGGCTTTAATTAGAAAAGGCACAAAGGGAGAAAAAAATTACAAATATATATATATATATATATATATATATATATATATATATATATATATATATATATATGTTTAGTCCAAAACTAATAATTATAAACATTATATATGACAATGCTATTGCATTTTTTTTAGTTATAAAGTGAAATATCAATTGTTTCGTGTTAATTCTTCATAAGAGGCTCATTGTAAAGGAAAAGTTTGTCTTAGAACCTTGATGACGACACTGAAGCGCACATAAAGCGAGGCGAACCGCTCAACATGTTTTGAGCCTCGCTTCGGGGCTTAGGTGCGCTTAAAGCGCACCTTTGATACACTGCTCTAAAGGTGTCCAAGCTGGTTTAAAACCACTCAAGCCCAACTCTTCTATCAATTCCAAAGCATATTTATCTGGTTCATTAAGATGCCTTTGTGTGATCTAGAGAATGCTATTTCCAAAAAGAACTTCAACTTCCAAGATCTTTCATTTTGAAGGCGTGTTGTAAGTCTCTTTTAGTTGACTGAATGAGTTCCCTATTGTTGCTTGTGATCAACATATCATCCACATAAACTAGGATAACAACAATATCTTCTCCAAGCCTTTTTGTGAACAAAGAGTAGTCCAAATAGCTTTGAGTAAAGCCAAATTGAATAATGCAGTAGTCAGCTTTTTATTCCATTCCCTACTTGCTTGTTTCAATCCATACAAGGATTTGACAAGTCTACAGACCATGTCAGATTGCTCCCCCTGGCTTGCAAAGCCTCGTGGGAGGTGCATGTATACTTCATCATGCAAATCACCCTGCAAAAAAACATTATGGACATCCATTTACTCACAGAAGCAGCTATAGACATAACAGGTCTAACAGTGACAATCTTTATCACAGGGGCTCATGGTAGTCCAGTCCTTCAAGTTGATTATAACCTTTTGCCACCAGCCTAACCTTTATACCTCTTCACCTCACCATAATCATGGTATTTGATTTTGAAAACCCACACTTGCAACCAATTGGAACCTTCCCTGGAGGCAATGAGGGAATGACATAAATCAAAGCAATCAGCATTAACAAATTTACTTCCATTATCTGACATAATTATCTTGACCTTAGCATTGAGCTGAGTATGAATCATTTGGAGAAATTGTCTTAGCATTACAACAGTCTTCAACTTTAGTAAAAAAACAAGTGATTCTGGAATGATCATCAGCAATAGTGAGCTTGATTTTATTGCCATCAAAAGTTGGTACATGATAGGGACCCGATACATCAATGTTCAACAAATCAAAGACAATCTATTGAATGACAATCTAGTGTGGTTAGCTAATGGTCAAACAGAGATCAAGTATCTGAGCATTGCAAGTTATGAAGAGGAGGCAAACAAAAAATTTCTCTAATTATTTTGCTAGGTGTGTGTCCCAGTCTTCTGTGCCATAAATCCACACCTATGTTGTCAGTTTTGGTGTACAACCCTTTGTCAGATGGATTGTGCTTGTGTGAGTTTCTGGAGCAAGCATATAAAGTCCATCTCATTCCCTACCAATCCCCCTGACTTGTCTGGTGGCGAGGTCCTGTAACACACAAAAATTAGGAAGAAATAGGACAGAGCAATTTAACTCTTTAGTGATCTTAGAAAATAATAGTAAATTGTATTTGAAGTGAGCTATACTCAGCACATTATTAATAACTCCATCAATATCTATCTGGCAAGAACCAACATGTGAAACTGCAGTCACATTACCATTTGGCAGATGTACCTTCCTAGGCACATTAGAAGAAACGGTGGATGTGTGTGTTAGTAAATCTAAGTCATAGGTCATATGATTGGTAGCTCCGGTGTCCACAATCCATTCCTGAGAACTAGTATTAACTGTACAAGCATGGGCAATACCTGCCATACTTGCTGAGCATGCTGATGTGGTGTCCTTGTCTGGCATCTTTAAGAGCTGATCATACTGAGATGGAGTGAGTTGAGGCATCTGCGTGTGTGGTCTCCCCTTTTTGTGGACCTTGCCCATTTCCATCATCCAGTTGCCAGGAAAACAACATTGTGAGCAGTTGCTGAATCAAATCTTCCTCTTGAACCTAAACTAAAATTAGCAGGATAGCCCACAATTTTATAGCATTTAGCTTTATTCTGCCCTTTTTTCTTGCAAAAATCACATATCAGGTTCCGTTTTTTCTTTGGCTTTGAAGAGGAAATCCATGAATCACTCATCAAGGCAGTCATCCCTGTCATCTCAGTAGTGGGAACAATACTAACAATTGCCCTTTGGTCGTTCTTTTTCAACTAACATCGAGCAAGCCTTGTTCACATATGGGACAGAAGTCATCATAAGAATTTGAGCACGAGCTGGTTCGTAAGTTTCATTCAAGTCCATAAAAAACTGAAGAATCTTTTGGTATTGCATGAAATCGATGATATCATGAGATTTCTAACAAGCACATTCTGGAATAGGTGCTAGGGAATCAAACTCAGCCCAATCAACTCTCAATTTCGAAAAATAAGTAGCTATTGAATTCAGTACATTGAGTACCTTGAGCTGCAGTTGCAATCTCTCTGTGGATCTAGAAAATTCTCGAGTAACCTACCTTATCAAATCGCTCTTTTAGATCGCCCCATACAACTACTGCACTCGAGGCATACACAATACCTGTGAGGGGATCCTTAGAAACAAAGTTCATAAGCCATGACCATACGATGGCGTTGCAGCGTTCCCAAAGATCCTCTAATTTGCTCCAAAGTTAGCCTTCTTACATGCTCTTGGACCTAAAATCGCAATTCACATTCCCCCAACTCCAGATAAAGTAGTTTTTAGATCCCAATAGCTGTAAAGAGATCAACACTACTCCAGAGGTGTTTGTCGAGTGAAGAAAGAGAGGATGATTGTGAGTCAGTTTTTTCGGCAGCTCATTGTCAAGTCCCATTTCTGATATACTGGAAATCCTCGCTGAATGTAAATATAGAATCGAGACTGTATTAATAGCCTAATAGCTCTGATACCATGTGAAAACAATGAAGCTAAACTGGAGAATCCATGGAGGATTTCATGATCTGCAACAGTGTGATAGAGAGGGAGAATTGGGAAAATTTACTGTTTCATTGAAGAGAATGAAATATCTTACAGAATGTTTTAGCTACTCTTAGTGTTATCGAATGCGACAAGCGCAAAAAAGCTCTAATCTATGGGGGGCTTTAAGCGCAAAGTGCAAATAAAGTGTGGGCTTTAACGATAAAAGGCGCAATGAGAGAAAAGAATAAAGTATATATGTTTACTTCACGACCAATAATTATAAACATGAATGACAAATATATGACCAGATAAATTGAAAAAAACTTATGATAAAGTGAAATATCAATTATTTAGCTTCACTTCATCATAAGAGGCTCTTGCCAAGAGGCTCACTGGCAAGGAAATGTTTGCCTTAGAACCTTGATGACGACACTAAATGGCACATAAAGCGAGGTGAAGCGCTCAACGCGTTATGAGCCTCGCTTCAGGGCTTAAGCGTGCTGAAAGCGCACCTTTGATAACACTGGCTACTCTGTATTTATATAATTACATAATTGAAGAGAAAATATCTAGCAGCTAACTATATTATCACACTAACTAACATGCAGCTCACGCACGTGTTAATCTACACAGCTTAACTTGCAAGTTGGCATTCTAACTAACTGCTGATATCAGCTCAAGTTATGCCAGTCTCAACAATTCAGATTTCAGATATTGATAATCACAATAATTTTAAAGTTGCTGTGCACCTGTAATGTCAAGTTTTTTTCAATTGCTTGTGCATTCTTGAAGTAGTGATTTATACTTCAATGTTTAGCTTATTTTCGAGAGTGGTGAGGTAAAGAGAAGGTATATAGTGAGAAAAGAAAAGAAATCAAGGAGAACTATATCTTTGATAAAGTTGTCAGAAAATCTCAAATGCAGCATCTGCCTATCTCCATCAAGTGAGATTGATTAGGGAATTCCTTAATGCAGATGTAGAAATGTCGTTGAAAATAAGTTTTTTGTCCTTGCTTTTCATAAAAAAGAAAAGAAAAGAAAAAGTTCATTCCCCTTTGCTCATCTTTAGTATCTTCTCTTACGATCTGTCAACTACTCTTCCACTGGAAAGATCCATCGGTGCTAGTTTGAAAACTATTATGATCCTCACAAAAATGAGTGGATCATATCATTTTTTGGGGCTAGTCTTAATTCCTATGGAAGGCATAAAGAAGGTGCACAATAGTGATAGCTCCTATTACTGATGAAAGGAGTTGAGAAAATTTAGCAAAGCTTCTACGTCACATACACTCAAGCATGGTACACCAACAACAAAAACATACCCAGTGAAATCCCATCAGTGAGGTCTAGGGAGGATAGAACGTACGCAAACCTAACCTTACCTAAAGCAAAGAGAACATGACACAATTTCTATCTGATTCTATATCTTGGTCCACTTTTCCTCTAAGTTGCATGAAATCTACACTTCCGGTGCAGCACCCGTGTTGACATGACATGGTTGTGGGATCTGTACCAGATATGGTCAATCTATTTTGCGGTAATTTGACCAAAATGGACTGTTATGTTTGATACAATAACAATGATCTCTAAATAAAAGGCAAAAGCTAGGGTAAATCATATATATCTTTTTCATCGTTAAAAGATATTTATATTAAAAAGCTTGCAACCAGAAGGTGCTCTAATGATATTTACAGATTAACATCACTGTCTGGATGGTACTTTTCAACAGATGAGCAAATTGTGTTCAACTGGTGATTGATGAAATATATAATCCTCCTTTTCCCTGTCTGCTATGGTCTTACATTCCGCTGTCCCTACACATTAAATCTACTTTGATAATTGAATGGATGGCTTAGAATATGTGTAGGCTGCTTAGCAGTTTTATTCAATCACCTTCCAGTTCCCTCTTGGGATTCTCATAAAAGATAAAGGAGGCTATGGTGGGGTGGTGTCAGTATTTTGTCCAGTCTTTATCCTATGAAATGGAAGTCTTTACATGGTGGCATGAACAACTAAAGTAGTTTTGAGTTTTTAATACCTTGATTCTTTCAACTATCACCAGTTGAACTGATGACTTGCTTGATCTATTTTTTTGTATTTTCCTCTTAAATTAGAAGCACGTTGTGCATGTATGATTAAGGTATTAATGTTGATATATGATATACCTTTGTGATAATATGATTCAAGTTTGAATTAATTTACGAGGATTTACTTTGTTACTTCATCACCAGGCTGTCTACCAGAGAAATGGCAATCTATTCTTCCGTACAACTGCTGAGAAAGCAACAATGTCAGAACAAAGTAAAATATTCTATCTGTGCATGGATTCAAACAGTTTTTGTACTGATCACTTTTTCTGTATGTTGTTTTTATCTTTGTTGTCTTTTTCTTTTGGACAGAACAAGTGGACATGGTCAAATCTAAGTTACAAAAATTAAGCTCCTAACGAGTCAACAAGTTCCATTCAGCTTAAGAGGTTGGAAAGAGGTAAAGAGTGAATCTCAATTACTTGTTAGGTTATAAGCAACTTTACAGACTATATACCTGTTGAAGTTGGTATTACCAAAGTGTTTTTGACTTTAAAGTATTGGTATTACCATATTGTTATTGCTAGATTTGATTATTTTTAATTTCAATGTGCTACATGAAATTACGTACTTGTGTAATTTTATAAGTAGTCAGATTTGCAAGTTTGGGTCCATCAGACCCGAACTGTCCGCTTCTCGTTGTATGAATGCAAGTGAGATTCGGAGAGTTGTTATTGGATTGAAGAGCACGTTAACAGAGAGGGTTAACTATTTTGACTGAAGACTTATTATATAATCTGAATTAAATTTAATGTTATTGACATATTTATTATTTATATATTGATTTAAGTTATGTAATCTATCTGCAGAGTGATTCTTTTGCTTAATTTCTCTAAAGTAGGCATTTGGCCGTTGATATCATATCACGATATGGTATCGTGAGATAGAATCAGTGTTGGACGTGTAATTTTATGCTGATTTTATGTCATGATTGATTCCATATTATGAGTTGTGATACCATATTCTCCAAAAATCATGATATGGAATCATATGGGAATACCATATCATGATTTGAGTTATTGTAATACAAAAATTGATCCATGACTTTATAATTTGTTAAAACAACTCCACATTTATATCTATTAACCATTTATTTTTCACATGTAAATAAAGTTTATAATCACGTTATTATTTTTAAAAATTTGTTATTTTCATCGACATAAAATTTATTATTCCCACTAAACATATAGTCACTTTAGCTCACACTTCACGAGTTCGTGAAAGGTGTTTCATTTTTGCTCAAATTATTATACGATTTTATGATTTTTTGTTTGTTTGATAATATTGAATAAACAATTGGGACTATTTTAATAGATTTAGAACTCATGAGTAATGGTTTTTTTTTTATGATTATGAGAAAAAATATACAACACCAAATTTTCAGATCACATGTCCAAACAAAATTTCAATTTTATCTCATGAGTTCATATCATAATTACATAAAAATAACTACTTAAGTTCATTAGTTTGGTCTTTTTATGAGCTATTTTTATTGTTTTATTTTATGTTTAACTGTACGATGACATATTGATAGGGGCATACATGTTGAGTTGGTTGTGGAAAGGTTTGGCTAATCAACGTACAAATTTTAAAACAATCTTTTCGTTACGAGCTAGCTTTTAAAGATGATTTAGATTCAACGTTATTTTTGTCATAATATTGAAGGAAGATCCATCTCGATTCATAATTTACTTGATATTTAGCTTTATTTTATATTGTCTACGTTGTCGATGTCGGATTCATAATTTTTATCACGATTCAAAATTCGCTCATGATAGCATCTTCACTAACTCACTGATAGGCGATATGTTAGTTGGTCATTCGCCCATATCAAATATCAAATCAATAAGCGGAGTAATAATGACTTAAGTGGAGTCTCAACGATAGCAAGTTTCATATGATAATTAGAGTGCAGATAACATGTTATACTAAAGGTGTCACAGGTTACAGGTATAAGAACTTTAAAGACTTGGGTGTGTGTTTGGTATCTACAATATTTTTATAATTTTTTTTTTGTGTAAATTTTTTCTAATTTTCTCATTTTTGATTAGTTTAAATGTTTTTTCAAATTACTTATTTTCCTCAAATTTACGGAAAATGACCTCTCTTCAACAATTAAAAGACACATTTTTTGAAACAGTCCTTCAATCTCAAATTACAATTATTTTTTTCTTACCTCACGTACAAAAAAAAATGCATTAAAAATCAATTTATTTTATCCCTATTCGGGTCCATCTATCCCAAACCAGCCCCTCTCCATTCCAAAAAAAAACTTAATAACTTAAGATAATATGTTTGAATAATAGTTTAAATTTTAAAATTTGGGTTTTTGCTCCGCGCAACCCCTGACGACCCCTACCCTCCCCCTCCACAAAATAAATGAAAAGTTGTTCAAAAAATTTCATTTTCTTTTAACACACACATACCAACCTATCCCTCCCCCTCCCCCCTACCCCTCCTCCCTCCAAAAAAATAAAAATAAATTAAAGATAGTTTTAAAAAAATTTTAATTTTAAAATTTAATTTTTCCACCCCACCCTCTATCACCGATCCCCCCCCCCCCCAAAAAAAATGAAAATTTGTTTTAGAAAATATTTTCTAAATGAAATTTAATTTTTTATTATTAATTTTTAAATCTCAGTTGAAAGTTAGGTTTCAAATCGGGTGTGGTTGGATCCTGGTTCGGAAGTTAGGGTCAAAATTTTGATTTGAAAGTCGAATCTTGGGTCTTGTATCGATTGTTGCTTGTCAGGGTCGGATCTTGATTTGAAAGTTGGGTCTTTACATGTGTGTTGAAGTCCAAGCCTGGATTGATGTATCATGTTCAAGTTTGGGTGTCGAGGTCAGGTTCTAGGTCGAATATTTGGTTCTAATTCAAATGTCGGGTATTGGGTCAATAGTTGGGATCAACACCTAGTTCGGATTTTGAATGTGTTGTTGGGGTTGTCTCCTAGTTTGCGTGTCGAGGTGATGACACTCAAAGTACTCTCTAAACATATCCAAAGAGTATGCAATCGTCGTCAATATAAAATATCAAGTAAGAGTTGGGGTCGAATTCCACAAAAAGTGATCTAGTATGAAGAATTCAATCAAGAAATTTAGAAGGTAAATCAATTCATATGTAGTAATAAGAACAATGGGTGAATGATTCCACCAAATTTGTGAAATGACTTTTGGTATGATGAGTCACAATTAAACTAAAATTTCATAAATTTAAATAAGTAACAAGTAATCTAAGGGTGCGAGGATTGAAAATTGATATGACAGAGGGGTAATTTTGTTGCTATATAATGCTGAATACTAATGGATAGGCTAGGTCATCTTTGATGACACTAATCTTCTTTTAATCTCATAACATCAGTTTATACAATGTTCTTTTGGTCTCATCTATGTGCCATATTATACCTAGGATATACGTAGGGTAGTGATAGTGTTTCAATGATTCCTTTCTGTCCCGAACGTTGAGTATGAATGATTTGCATGTGTGATTTGTGTGCACAGGGTTCTTAACAAATCTAGAGGGTCCTTTTGATTAGGGTTTTGTATCGGTGATCACGAACAAGCTCGACTAATCTTCCAGAACAATTTGATGCAGAATCCAAGCCAAAAGGAGAGAAGAAGCACAACTCAACGGATCGCTGAGTCGATCGGCGATCTCAACTTATCTCGTTGACTGGACTCCACCTGAGATTTCGGGAACACATTAATTCATTTTTTTAAAAGAAGAAAGGGAGTTTCGATAGAGGGTATTTCTCAGTCTTTGAGAGTGTTTACATTTTCACTTCGTTGAACATTCTTTAAGAATATTTGAATCTCAAATTTGAGGTTTTAGGATTCTAGCTTTAATTTTTGCATTGAGTATTGCAGGTTAACAATTTAGATGGATAACATTTTTTGTAACGATTTCTTACTTTTCGCGACGTTTGGCTAAAACTCGTTACATTAGGGGTGTGATCATGTAGTCGAATGCATTAAGTAGGTAATAGGTAATTTTAATTGTTGAATTCAATGTTGTTTTGAAATGGTTCAATTATTTTTTCATGTTTTAATAGATGACTGAAGTTGCAAAATTTGGTTCTAGATTAGCTCTTTATGCTTGCTTGAGAAAGAGCTATTAGAGTAGAGTAAATGATTCATAGTTATATTGATTTGTATCATTACGATTCAACTTGATAAAATGGGTTAATTGAGGAGTTGAGTTATTTGGTATTGTTAATCTTGTTGAGGTTTGAGAGATCTCAGTTGAAACATGGTAGTTGGTCGAGAGATAACTATAGTATTCAAATATTATCCTATTCATGGAGATTCAACAACTTGAAGGAATTAGTAATTATCCATTAAGCGAAATTAGCATTTGATTGATTACATTATTTCCCATGTTAATAGTTCCTTCTTATTAATTAGTACTTAATTCCCCCCATTTGATATTGGTAATTGAAACTTAGTGATTTATTTTATGTTGCACAATCTCTTACTTCTACAAACGATTAAAACATGTCCTCACTTTATAATCGAGTTCTTTACTGTATCACAACCTTAGGGATCGACCCAAACTCATAGTTGGATTCATACTTCTTAGTGAGCTCCTACACTTTGAATCGAAAGAAGTGTAGCTTAGTAGTATCAAAAATGATGTTGTTGCGGGGAAGTGGTGTTTAAAGTCTTTTATTGAAGTGTTTTTGTGAACTAATTTTGTTGTAGTAGAATTTTCTTATTTGTGTTTCTTTGTTGATAGATCTAAACAGGTGAAGAGATAAGTGTGAACGGGAGAAATGCAAATCAACTTGGGAATCATGATAACATCAGAAACTTGAATGATGTCAGTATGGATCAATTGGGAAGTGTTGGTGCTATTTGATGGCCTCAAACTATGGGCAATGCGATTTTTCATATGACCAGTTCTATGTTGCGGTTGTTGCAAATGAAAGGTCTCTTTAAGGACTTGCTCATGAAGAACCTGATGACTATATTCACAATTTTGTGGATGTGTTGGACTGTGTTCCTTTAAGAACATCACTCAAGAGTCAGTCTAACTCCATTTGTTTCCCTTTTCTCTAATAAGAGAAGCAACGAAGTGGTTAACCAAACTACCAAGGGAATCCATCACTCCTTCTGAAAATCTCATAAAAGTATTTTATGAAAGATTCTTCCCTCCCTCGAATATGGTGAGTTGAGGGATAATCTTGATGTACTAGGATATTCGAGTATAACTAACGCTTAAAAACAAAGAAGTAATACTAGAATCGAGTGTATTTTGTATGTTTTGATATATTTGTTGATGATGTAGGAAGAGTCGGGAAAATATTAAAAAGAGAAGAAAAGAAGTAAAAATCACGACCATCTTGACGGTTCATGGTCCACTTCATGGATCGGTAAAAGTGATGCCAGTATTTGGATTCTGAAGACCCACATTTGAAAGAGGTGAAGTGAAGACCACAGACAACTTCAGGGACTGTGCTCACTTTAACGATCTGTGGTCCAGCTCGTGAAAATATTCCTAAGAGTAGTGTAATTGTCCAGAGTTTGATAAATTTAAAGTGAATACCACAGACATCATCACAGATCGTAACCGCTTTAACGGTTCGTGGTACAGTTCGTGAACAAGATATCATAAACTAGTATAAGTGTTCAGAGTATGAGAAATTAAAGTGCAAACCATGAACTTATTCATGGACCGTAATCACTTTGACGGTCCATGGTCCAGTTTGTGAACAAGATTCCAGAGAATAAGCTAAAAGTTCAGGTTTTGGAAAGTTGAAGGCAAGATCACAGACAACTTGACGAACCGTTTTATCCTTTAAGGTCTGTGAGCCTGTCCATCGAGCTACGTCTAGAAAATGATGAGAAGATCCAATCTTGGGTCACTCTAATGGAAGACAACGGAAGGCTTCACGGACCGTGAAGCCTTTATCGGACGTGATGGTGGCCGTGAAGGGGGTCGACAATGCAATCCTAGTTCTATTAGGTTTCTTTTTTAAAACATTTTATTGGGTTTTATTTAGGTCGTCTTTGAATATTTATTATGATTATTGAACTTTTATGAACGAAGAGAATACAAAACTTCAGAGTTTTTGAGTTTCCCAGATTTTGAATAACTTTGTAACAAAGAAAGTTTGGCTCTTAGATTATCAAGGTGGTCTTTGAGTTGCAAATTGAATAAGTATGCAAAATTATGTTCTCAATTCTTGTTAATTGTTATATGCGTGAAATTATGAGGCACTAAGCATTTTGACCAAGTCTTTAGGATCTATGATGATACTGTGAATCTTACTCTGTAAAACGAGCATAGTGCAATCTTTGTTTACATGTTGTAGGCTAAATCTCTGAATGTAATTTGTTCTAACGAGTGCACGCTTTAGACTCGCCTGTATCAAGTTACACTTATTAAGATAAAACAAAGATCTACTTACAAAATTGAAGTTAAAGTTAGAGTTCGAGAGAGAATAAATTTATCTTCATACCCATCTAAGCGAGTTCTTACTGCAAGAATCATTTGTAGTTTGAGAGATTATAAATGATTATTATCTAATAAGCCTGAGAAGCATTGGATAAAGTGTATTCGCTGATCTTTGTGAGTTTATAATTGTTTCAAACTCATATTGTAGAAGAATTTAACTGTTGTCGTCATAGTGAACACTAACCTAGTTTCTCGTAATAAACTGAACAACTCACACATAGTTATCGTTTATGCAATAGACTTGTTAATCTTGATCTTAAGTTTTAGAAATTTGTACTCTCTATTCATACCTAAATTTTACATTTTTTCTAAATTCATTAGGAGATAGTAACAATAATCGGGTAAAAGCAACAGTCAAATATTATCTGTACATAAATTCTCTGTAGGATCGACCTCAACTCTAGTTGAATTCTGTAAATTGATAGGTGTCTTTTACATTTGTATTTGTAGTGTAAGTTTGAACCTATAAAATATCCAGAACTTCAAGTGGATTGATGTTGATTCCATACTTGTAACGTAGTTTGAGGTCCCAAAAGTTGCTTCCCCAATGTCCTACCCCATGGGTTGCCGAACACTATGCTCTTGCAAAATTTTTATCGGAGTCTTGACAGTGTCAACAAGGGTGTTGTTGGACTAACTTATTTGATGTGAGATCATGAACAACTATTTGATATAGTATCGTCCTTGCTTGATGAGTAGACCAAAATCAATAGTGCATGGTATACATGGGAAGATCAGGTGCTACGTTGAATCTTGGGATGACAAAGGAATATTTGAAAAAAAACCATCCAAGATAATGATCCAAATAGACCTATTGACGAAATATGTCATGGAATACAAGGTTGTGAATGAGGGTGGTGCTAATAGTGGTGCAAGTCCTAATGACGTGGAATTTGAGGCCATGTACAATGAAGAAGTACAATTTTTGTCAAACCAAGTAGCATGTTCTCGTTTGAGCTATGCAAGGTAGGGTGAGAATCAAGGTTTGAATAGATATCATGATGATGTTTGGAGAGATATAGATTGATATTGATGTAATCGGGGTTAAAAATGGAGATATACAAATATTGATAATGGTCGTTACGTTCCCCCTCATGAACGTCTAAAGGCAAAGGAATGAAAAGCCAATCCCAAAAAATTTTGGACCGAGGATATTCTTGCTCGCATCCTAAACAAATTGAAGGTTCAGATAAGGAACTTAATGAGATAAAAGAATGATGTATCATTTTAAAATATCACAGTGACCTCACGCTCACTTAAATCCAAGACTGAAACGGGGTCTTCATAGTGATACCTTAGTCAATCCAAAGAATGAGGCTTTAATGTATGCTCACATTGTACCACAATGTTATATAAGGCTCTTCTAAGGAGGCAACCTGAGTTTTAATTTTTGTTATTTGAATAATGTTTGTTGTATGTGCAGGTTCAAATTCAAATTTTGTGAAGAAAAGGCAATTGGTCGATGTATAGTCCACAGAACAAATCGTCGAGTGTCTCAATGAGCCTGATAAAGCTCGTCTTCTAAACTAGTTCAAAGAACGGTTTTCTATTAATTTGGTGGGCTAGTGTCCACTCTGTGACTCACTGAGCGGATCAGCAATATTAATAGACATCATCTATCGAGGCGTGAACTAAAGGGTCAAGGGCCTTTGAACCTTTTTAACTAAAATACTTTCCTTATTTTGAACTTTTCGATTCTTGCACTGTTACACTCAAACTCTAGATCATATAATTCTAGTTTAATTTCCATGGGTGTTTTCGTGTGGTCGGAATCTAAATTGTTGCACATCCTTCTCTCTTTAGCTTGGTGTTTTCGTGTGTACAATTGAGATCGTTGAATTCAAGCATGCCAGTTAACTTGTTTAGCCTAAATTGATTTGAATTTCATGTTTGAATAGCTTGAATTGTGGGTATGCCTATTGGGTTTTGTGCGGGTGAAGTCAAACTATTAAAAATTCCACCAAACAACATGAATTTTCCCAATGATAAATTGAGTGTCGTTCTTAAGGGCAAAATGATTGCTTTGTTAAATACATATTAATTGGGTGGAAGCCTGAGCACCCCGACATAGATAATCATTGTGGGTAGATTGAATTGTGTGGAATTGTACTTAAAATTGGTTGCCGTAGGCTGTTCGTTAAGAATTGGAGTTTAGGTTGGAAATCTGGCACGTCAAGCCATTTGGAGAGCTGAATCGAGTTCGTCAACTGACTCGGTGGTTCGCCAATCGACCTCATTATCGCCTTTTGACCTACAATGTTGGTGAATTAGTCTATAACTTTCGGCGATATGCTTGTGCTCGCCGAGTAGAGACGACGACAAGCTAAATGGCTTTAGTCTCGCCTTCCTAATTTCCTTTTTGGCTGTTTGTTTTCATAACAATTGGCGAAACACTCTCTTCTCACCGAGTGAACTCAATGACTCGCTAAATGGTCTTTTTCTTGTCCTTTTTGAACTACATTTTTTTTATTTTTCTGTAACATTTGACGAGCCCTTTATATATCGCTGAATGGTCTGGATGACTTGCTGAGTGGTTTCGACGACTCACAGAGTAGTTTGGGAAGTTTTCTTACAAGTATTTAAAATGATATTTCACTAAACCTTTGCAACCACATGTGTTTTATTTGTGTTTTCTACAGATATGACTAGACCAAAGCTTCTTGTAAGAGTTCTAGCACCCCGGAAGAAGGCCAAAGGGGTTATAATCTCAATAGAGGTCATACCTCCCAGAGCTACTCATTCTAAACATCCTAAGGGAGTGTGAGAGGCAAAGGTAAGAAGAACGTGGTAACAAGTTCGAGTTGGAGTTGGAGTTCATCGAACAACGTCAGCATCGACTCCACTTATCTCGCCTCTTGTGAGTTTGAGAGGGAGGCTGCAGGGTGTTGTAGTCAAATCGCACACACAAGTGCACGTGACCGTAAAGCAATAGAGTGGCTCTTTTTCAGAGCCGGGTATTATACCCACATGGACTTACGATTAGGACTTATCAATTCTCCTAACTTGTAGTTAATCACAAGTTTATTTTATAGATTTTCAAGAGTTATTTTAAATATTTTTTGAATTAAAATAAACAATAACTTATATGATTCAATATCAGGGGTTTCGAACAATGATTTGGGAAAGATCCATGGCTGAAACTCTTAGCAACAATCATGCAATAAATATCATTTCAATGGTAATTATTAACTATCGAATCACTGAATCACAGGGTTAGGTGTATGGTCATGGTCTCGCGACCTCTTATCGTCTACAATATTTAACACCCTAATTACATTGTTGAGAGTGGATAGAATGATTAAATATTGAGAATTAGGTTATCTCCCTGTATGGTGACCCGAGCTAGGTCTCTAGGTATATCCCTATTCTAGAACGAATCAACACCTAGCTATTTAGAGTTCAACAAATTCCTAATGCCCCACATTGTATCCTTTTATTTCTTTCTCGAGTTCAATCACAACAGATTTATTTATATGGTGATCAAGCATGAAATGTGAAAACAAGGACATAAGAGAGATTCATGTGATACTCAATAATAAACCCAAAACCGAACTCAAAATATTGCGTTCATCCTGTAGTCACAGTCCTAGAACTAGGGTGTTTAGCTACCAATAATCCAATATTCAATCTTATAATGGTTGTGAATCATCAAGAAGCTTTAAAGGAAAGAGAGAGAGAATTAACCCTTAAAAGTCAAAAAATGCAATTCTCCAATTGTCCTTGTTCAAAACTAGAAAAAGAATATTTAATTAAATAAAGTAACACCCTATTTATACTAAAAGGCTAAACGGCCAATTATGTGCCTCAGCGCGTGATGCCTTCCATATTCTAGTCCAATAACTTTTCTTCTTCTGCGTGACGCGGACTCGAGCTTGACAAAAGTAAACTATTAAAATAACCTTCTAATTCAGATGGACTGTGGTTTGTCAAACGACGTATACATCCTTGAAATTACACACAATTATGGTCGTCCTTTTAGGCTAGAAGCCATTATGGACTCAAGGTGGTCTTTCTAATGGACTCAACACGCCTTGGGTGTTGAGTCATCTTAGGATGATGCTTAAATTCGGATTTGATTTTGCTCTATCCTAGGGTGACTAGAATTGGTATAGAAGTGACGGTTACCCAAGTCGGACAGACAACGGGGTGAAGCTAATAAACGACGTTGGATGACCGCAAGCCAACTATTCGTTTATTACTTCCAAAGATTAGACTTGTGTGTTTTTCTGAAGGAAGCCGTGGTAAGCCACATAACTTCATTTGTTCTAATGCAAACTATTTGTCAATTGACGAAAATTATGCCATGAAATGCAATGATAATATACACAAAATAAAATAAATAATAAATAAATACAATATACGAATAATCAGCGAAATATAAAAATACAAGTTATAACATAACAAAAATTTCCTCAATTTGAAAAAAAATTAAATTCATATTGGTTAAAACCTCTAAACTCCCCAGCAGAGTCGCCATTCTGTTTACATCCCTACTCTGTCGAAATAGGGCGAAACGTCGCGACAACTCGAAAAATAATTAATTAATTCAAATTTAACAAAGTTAAAAAATAAACGAGTTTTAAAAAAGAGTCGCCACCTAATTTTAGGAAAAAACTAGGAAACCATTAAATGATTTACGAAACCAAATTGATTCTAGGTAAGGGGTTCAAGTTATTTCTAAGGGAAGGGGTTAGGAACCCTTCGGAATCCACAAATGTGGTTCCCGACTGAATTTCTTTTTTTTCAAATTGAGGAAGAATATAAAATAATGTACAAGTATAATAAACATTTTGATATGCACAATAAAATAAAATAATAATTATCGGCCTAAGGTTTGCCTAACGTCAATATTTACAATAATGAAATAAAAGGAAAAGCACCTCCGGGTACCTGTAAACACACTTAGTAAAAGTGTTAGTAAAGAATAAATATGATTAAAATTGAATAAACCAAATAATAATTAAAAATAAAAAATTCATCTTATTAACATGGGAGGCCTTCAAAATCGACGGTAATTTCTTCATCTGGTTCTGGACAGCGAATCGGAACTCCGAGTTTGAAGGAGACGACTCCACCTCCTCAACTCGAAAAACCACAAAAACACTTTAAAATATTTAAACTATGGGAACCAAGAATTCTCAAAAATTTTATGAGTATTCTTTTGTTTTTCCCTCCAAATCCTCTCCTAAAAATAGTGAATGAAGTGGGCTTATATAGAAACCCAAAAATCCTCAAAAAGGATGAAATACCGATGTGGTACTATTGCAAAATTGAAAATTGTTTGAGAGACAATGTGGGAAAGGCATTTTTTTTTATTTTTTTTGTATTTGACTCAAAATGTATGAATTTTAAAATCATCGGACAAAAATTTGCTATTATATAAACAAAGCTTCAAAATCATGAATTTTTAAAATGTTAGGCCAAAATTGGGTGTCAACACCGTGTTGACATGATCATGAGCATACTAAAGATAAACTTCATAATAAATTAATCTAGAAACTATAATCATAAATAACATAAAAAGATGAGGAATACCCATATATACTATAATTGAGACATATGAAAATTGATGAGCTTAATACAAGAAAGATATTAACTTAATAGTAAGATGAATCTACCTATGTCCGAAAATACCCTATAACTTACTAAAATGTTGGGAAAGGATCCAACTAGATCTAGAAAAATTGAACCTAAAGGACTAAAATTACTAAAAGAAACTCATGACTATTGTTCTTAGAGAATGAGGATGCACCGCTGATTTCGCTGAACCGGAGATCGAGAATCGATCTAAGCGTATTCTAGATGCTGATAACCTTGACCTACATCACGAGAAAATGTAACACAAATATGCGTTAGTACTTGAAAGGTACTGAGCATGAAGGATAGAATAAAGCTGAAATAATACATAACTTATCAAGCATAAAAACAAGTATAATATTCTGAGCATGATATACAGAATGTAGAGATAACTAAATGCAATGACCAAATTTATAACATGCTGAGACTAAATATTGATTGAATTGTAATATGGTAAATGAAATATAGTCTGACTTAACTGTGGTAGCTACCAATAAACGACAATAGAACTATGTGGCCTTAATGTGTATTCCGATGTGTACACCCCATCAAGAGGACCCCATATACCCTATCAAAGGTATAGAGGCATGCTGGCGTGTTCACTAAACTAATGCCCACGAAGAAAATTGAAAACCTGTGTGGCTAGTAGTTCTTGGACTATTTCAGTACGCTGAACCCTAGAACCACTTGATATTATGCTACTCCTGATGAATTAATATAACACCATAAAAATCTAATGACATAAGCTAGTGCCATAAATTATGTGAAATGCATTAAAATGGTTTTATATGATGTCTCAAGATCTTGTCAAATATAACTTTGTTTGAAAGTGTTAGGGCATAACAGTCATGAAACAACCATGATGTCCTGAAAGTAGTAAAATTTATCTAGTTTGTTCTTAGGCCTTGTATGGGGTTTGAAGAGTCGTATGAGGACTAAATCTTGTAATAAAGTTTAAATATGTTAAATAATATGCTTAGGGTTCAAACGTCCGGGTAAGACGCCCCAAGGATCAACCTAACGGTCCTTGAGAAGGACGGAACCCTTGGTTCTAAAATATAGCAAAAAAGAGGATAATCCACGAGACTAAAACCATGAGCCATCAATTGACTCACACTTTTTCAATGGGAGTCGTGAGATATTAGGACTTAGCCTCACCCAATAACTCTCTAAAAATGCACCCTTAGTCACAAACCATGAACGTGCAATACAGTCTATGGTCTAACTCACACTCCGTGGAAGGATCTCATGAGTTGATACTAAGTCTTTTTATGAAGACCCTTGGCTGAACCTTTCGATTCCAAACCACGAGTGACCAACACAGTCCATAGATCAATCCATACCCCATGAAATAGGACTCGCGGATGGCACATGAATGCATTGCCTCTACATGAATTAAGTGTGGGTTGTTGGGTAATTAGCCAATGAATTGGTTAACACGTTAAAACGGTTAGAATTAGTAATCTTAGACACACAAGGTCGTTTCAAGGCAAAGGTTTTGAACGTCATGGACGTTTTTGGATGTTTGACCTCCAAATTTCACGAAACTTGACACACTACCTATAAACACTATAATAACTTATATAAGGACCTCATAAGATCATAAAACACACATATAGTCACTTTACCACACATAAGGCACATAGGTGACATAGTCGTCGAACGACTTAGTCATCCCCTGACCTTTGACTTCTAATGAACCTAAACTCTTAGACACTGCCTTGATACCAAATTACAGACCAATTTAGTACCTTAGACCATCACGGAAACCGTGTTAGTCACTTTTTAACCTAAGTCGTTCTCAAGATCTAACAATCTCCCCCACTTGGACAACATTCTTCCTCGAATGACACTTGCCACTCTCCAAACACTTCCAAGAATAGAGATTCAACTAGCAGCTCAAAACCATACCACATAACACTTTATACAATACACACATCTAGAAGAAACAAATTTCACATAATTAAGAGATTAACAACACAACCAGAAACTAGAATAAATTCTACACCTCATCATGCTATACAACTCACATCCTTCATTCCAAATAGTAAAAAAACATTTTACATTCATTATCATACTCATGTACATCAGTTCTACACACATTATAACAATTTTCAACCAAAGCATGAATTATTCAATTTTTTCAAAATCCTATAGTGAGCTGCCAGTTCATTAAAGTGAATTATGCAAAAAAAATTAAAAATGCAACATTTTGGCAATTTATGATAGAAACATGCTAATTTGAAAAGTAACACCATATGAACTCATGTTACAACCTATTCATAACTTCATAGAATGCACAACGCTAGGAACCAATGAAATTAAATTCCAGCAAGACTCCTAAACACCATGCACATGCAACAAGCTTCTATGACTTTTATAGCCCATCTACTAACCAAATCCCCCACTTAGAAGGAACTCATAACACTAAAGAAATATAAAAACTTTCCATTATCATCATCACCCTCATCCGACTTGTTCCTCTAGTCTGGAGTGCATAGAAACGACTCTTCGTTGGAGCATCATCTTTTGGAACATTAGGAGAAAATCACTTACTCTCTTTTCGTCTAGAAGCAATATTAGGACAACCCTTCACCTTGTGTACATCTTTACCACAAACAAAGACAATACTGGTACACGATAGGCATTCCCCATAGTTCCTCTTATCACAAGTAGCACATGTAGGCTTGCTATTTTGAGAACAACCTCCTTACACAAATAACACCTTAGAACTCCTAAATTCACCTTGACTTGAAAATTTCCTCTTTGATCTAGGTTGACTTTGATCACTAGACCTACTCATCTTCAAGTTTCTAGAAATCCTACAAAGTTTAGACTCTTAAATTGACTGATCCTACACCATGAGTCTAGCTAGGGTGAAACCATCATGTAGCATGGCCATAGGACATTTTTCTCTCACTAGGTCGGTGACCCTGGTCACAAACCTAAGCATCTCATCGCTAGGATTTGACACTAAGGATGGTGCATGTCTAGAATACATAGAGAACTTAAAATAGTATTCCTCAACATTCCAATTGCCTTTCTTAAGATTGATAACTCCTCAACTTTCACCTCCCTCCTCTCACGGGGAAGTACTTTCCTAGAAAAGCTTCTTTAAATTATTCCCGCTCAATAAGACTTGGCTCAACTGGACTATTATCCTTCCATTGAGTGTACCACACTCGAGAAATATCCCTCAATTGATATGAATCTAACTCCGCATTTTCCCTAGAAGTAACCCCCATGGCACTCAACACCTTATACACACCATCTAGAAATTCATGGGGATCCTGTCCCACCTTAGAGACAAGAAATATAGGAGGATTCATCGTTACAAAGCCTCTCAACCTAGACGTCATAGTCCTATCATACACATTAACCCTAGGGTGCATACACATATTCATTTGAGTAGTCACAGCTTGGGCTAAAGGAAGCAAAGCCTCTCTAATCTCTATATTAGTCAATTTCGGTTGAACCACCAGAACATCATTACCTCCTTCCACAATAGGGACTTGATAACCTAGGGAGGCACTTGAGCATTTTCAGCACCTTTGACTGCTTATCAATCTTGAAGAACATGCTCAACCTGAGGAGGCACTTTCTTATTCACCCTTCCATCTTCCAACCTTCTAACAACCACCCTTCTAGTATTTATCTCACAGAAAAACAAGGAAACACATTAAGAAGGATATTTATAACATTTGCTCTACGGCATGACATTGGAGTAGAAAAGAAGAGAAACTCTATCGTCCTATAGCCTCTCCCTCATAGATGTGTCGCAACTCACACCGATGGTCGAGACTCTACTATATGTGACTTTATGGGACTTTTTTATTTGTAATATTACTTTTATATCCTATGCTCTGATACCAAGTTTGTCACATCCCCAGAGCACACCCTAGAAGATATGAAACTCTCGAAATGCAGCGGCATACTTGACCTCTCAGAGGTCTTGTACAAGCCCTTTCGTATCATTTATTGCATATACATAATAAAAAGTAGTGCGAAATTAAAACTTTTCACAAAAAATTAGAATATCTCTAATAACATATTTCATTACAAATCATAGGAAATACTAAGTACAAATCTCATCAAAGTTTAGAAACGAGAATACTTGGGATACGACCCACACATCAAAATATAGAAATACTTAGACTATTACAACACTTCAATATAAAAGAAAACTATGATAATTATGCCCTCTAATCAAGAGAGGAAATACTTCAACTTCATTTCAAATGATGCTAGACTCTAAGCCTTGGTTTCCAATGATATTCACCTATTAACCAATATAGAGATAGGAATATATATGGAATTAGTACAAACACATGTACTACGTATGAGATAATGTATAAAAATCATGAAGACGAACATTATTGGAAATATGCATCTTTTGATTTAAATATCATAATATAACGATAGTAACAACATTTAATACCTTAGAAAAATAAAAGAATTCATATAAATAATTTATGACAATTTAAGAACAATCTTACAACGAACTAATTCACTGTACAGAGAACTCCTTAACTATTATAGTGAAGTGATTCAAATTCATATAGGAAACTTCCTAGAATGTAATATTCTCACTAAAATCTATCCTAAGACTCAGTTAAGTAAGACAAAGGGACCACCCATACAACATCTCTAAGAACACCTTAATGATCCTTAAGACCACCTATAATAAGACATTCACACTAACAATACACAAAACACATGAACGTATAAGATATGACATTCTCCTTACCAAGGATATCAAAAGACTTACTTAAGTACTTCTAGAGGAGAACTCCCATACACCCTTTTCAAGGTTACCTAAATCATCCTTAAGACTTCCTAGGTTTAGGTCTGTAACGACCCGTTTAGTCGTTTTGAGCAGCAGACTTTATTTCTGGAAAAACTGGCAGAATCGACGGACCCCACGATGGACCGTCATGGGCACGACGGACCGTCGCAGGGTCTCATTTCAAAACACTTAGAAAATCTGAAATTGGGTACTAAAAATCGACTCTCTGAACTTTGTGACGGAATGGCAGGACGGACCGTCACAGGTGTGACGGACCGTCACAGACCCTTGGTGGAAATTTGGGTCTCTGAACTCTGCGACGACCTGCAGGACGGACCGTCGCAGGCACGACGGCCCGTCACAGGTTGCACAAATCCCAGGCAGAATCGGATTTCCTTACACGTTTTAAGGGACGTTTGGACTATTCTTTCCTTAATTATAGATTTCGTGGGTTTATATTAATAACTCAAATTCTTGGGGGTTAAAAGAGGTAACCCTAAGTTAATTAGTGGGGTATTATTTCCATATTTTATTCTTAATTATATGTTAATTTGGGGTAAAAGAAAGAGGGTTTTGAATAAGAAAAGAGAAAAGAAAAGCGAGAGATAGATTGATCGATTGAGAGAGAAAGAGTCGAACGAGGAAGAAGAATATCAAAGCTTGGGAGATTGCTTGTTGATTCCAATTCTTCGGTGGAGGTAGGTTATGGTTTTCATGCTTTCATAGTAAACTCTTAATAGAGAATGATATGTATTGGTAGTATTGTAAACCCTACTATATGCTTAATTGTATGTTTGCGTGAATATGATTATGTGATTGTGATAAGATAAGCATGATGAAAATATTGAATCCCAAATCTTGAAAGGAAACTTTAATATACATTATTAATGATGATGCCTTGGTATAGAAGAAGGCTTGATGAATTAAAGTAATGGGATTGATGATGCCTTGGTATAGAGAAGGCCTGATGATTTACAGAATGATGTAGGGGATCGGGTGTCACAAACCGACACGTAGAATTAGGGGATCGAGTGTCACGAACCGACACGTAGAATTAGGGGATCGGGTGTCACGAACCGACACGTAGAATTAGGGGATCGGGTGTCACGAACCGACACGTAGAATTAGGGGATCGGGTGTCACGAACCGACACGTAGATATAGGGGATCGGAGTGTCACGTACCGACACAAGAGGAATAATGAATATGAGGGATCGGAGTGTCACGTACCGACACAAGAGAATTAAAGATAATGAATCTTGAAAGATGTTAATATACTCAATCTAACGAACATAATTCCCAAATGAGTATGGTGTTGAGGCTTGAGCCCTCATGGATGAACTTGATGGTACTTATTGCTGATTATAATACTTGTTGTGGCTACATGTTGAGTTTTATAGTTGATTTACGATAATATTGATATATACTGTTCCCTATTTTGAGTTGGCCGATGATATCTACTCAGTACCCGTGTTTTGTACTGACCCCTACTTTTATGTTTTCTTCTTGTTTATTTGTGGAGTACAACAAACGTGCCATCGTCTTCAACTCAACAGTAATTCAAGCCAGTCTTACTACATCGGAAATTCAGGGTGAGCTAATGCTTCTAGCTTGGACTGGATCTTCTTCTTCAAGTCTTGATGCCTTGAACTTCCGGCATGGACTAGCTTCTTATGTATTTTTAGCTTTTAGAATACTCTTAGTTTAGTCATTTGATTGTAGATGTTCTTGTGATGATGACTTCCAGATTTTGGGGATGATAATAATAGTTTTGAATTGTTTTTATTAATGAGTTTAAGTCTTCCGCATTACTTTCTGTTGATATACGTTGAAATGTTAAGGGTTAGATTGGTTGGTTCGCTCACATAGGAGGGTAAGTGTGGGTGCCAGTCGCGGCTCGGATTCGGGTCGTGACAAACTTGGTATCAGAGCATTAGGTTCGTTGGTCTCATCACACAAGAACAGGTCTAGTAGAGTCTTAAGAAACGGTAGGGGGACGCCTTTACTTTTCCTTGAGAGGCTATAAGACTTTAGGAAAAATTTCACTCTTTCATTCTTTCTTTCGTGCTACTACTTGAGTCCAATTGGTATCTAGGCGATACGAATTGGTATCTGACCATCTTCACTCCCTTTCGCAGATGGTTAGAACTAGAGCAACGACTACGCCAACACAAACACCAGCACCGGCGGGACAGGGTGCGTCTGAGCCAGCCACTGGGGCTGAGCTCGAGGAAGAGCAGCGGCAAGAGGCCGTGGTAGAGGTCGTGGGAGGACGTCCTCTAGGGGAAGAGGACGAGCACCTAGCCCATCTGATACTAGGGCGGTGACTCCTCCACCAACTGAGGAAGTGATAAGAGAGGGGGAGGATGGGGTGAATGAACAAGTGCAAAATGAGGAAATGCCACCCTAACCTACCCCAGAGATGATCAATCAGGTTCTGGCTTATCTTAGCGGGTTATCTGATCAAGGTCAGGCACCTCCAGTGTTTTCTGCGCCAACACCTCCGGTTTCAGAAGTACAACATGCGGCTACTATGGCTCCCCGCATGGATGTTCCATTGGAAATAGGCACGTTTCCACGTCTGACTACTGGGCCTATAATGACAAATGATCAGCATGAACTTTTCAGTAAGTTCTTGAAACTGAAACCTCCAGTCTTCAAGGGTGCGGAATCTGAGGATGCTTATGATTTTCTGGTTGACTGTCACGAGCTACTGCACAAGATGGGTATAGTAGAACGGTTTGGTGTGGAGTTTGTGACTTATCAGTTTCAAGGGAACGCCAAAATGTGGTGGCGGTCACATATCGAGTGTCAACCAATAGAGGCACCACCTATGACTTGGGCCTCATTCTCTAGTTTGTTTATGGAGAAGTATATCCCCCGAACTTTGAGGGATAGGAAAAGGGATGAGTTCTTGAGCCTAGAGCAAGGTAGGATGTCGGTTAATTCTTATGAGGCTAAGTTTTGTGCACTATCCAGATATGCCACTCAACTCTGTTTCAGTCCTCAAGAGCGGATTCGCCGGTTTGTGAAGGGGTTGAGGTTAGAATTGCGGATCTCGGCCTTACAGATAGCGGCAACGGCAAAATCCTTCCAAGAGGTGGTAGACTTTGTGATAGAAGTGGAAGGAGTGAAGCCAGACGACTTCACCACAACATCGACATCAAAAAGGCTTCGAAAGGGAGGTGAGTTTAATGGTTCTTACACTAGAGGACAGGGTTCGGGAAGTTACTCAGTCCGACCAATTCAGTCTTCACTACAGACTGTAGTTGGGGGACCACCTCAGACCGGTCAACACTTCTCCGAGGGGCATATGATCGACTCCAAAGAATGTTATGGATGTGGGGAGATTGGACATATTAGGAGAAATTGTCCCAGACCAAGTTACAGACCCCCAATAGCTAGAGGTAGAGGTGGTCATGGTAGAGGCCGTTTTTCTGGAAGGCGTGGTGGTCGAGGTAATAGTGGTCACCAAAACGGCAGAGGTAATGGGCAAACTGGGGCCACTACATCACAACATGGTAGGGGCAACGGACAGACGAACGATAGGGCCCATTGTTACGCTTTCCCTGGGCGGTCTGAAGCGGAGGCATCTGATGCTGTCATCACAGGTAATCTTCTGGTTTGTGATTGCATGGCTTCTTTATTGTTTGATCCTGGATCCACGTTTTCTTATGTATCTTCCTCATTTGCTAATGGTCTAAATTTACATTGTGAATTACTTGATATGCCTATTCGTGTCTCTACTCCGGTGGGTGAGTCTGTGGTAGTTGAAAAGGTATATAGGTCTTGTTTGGTAAACTTTGTGGGGAGCAACACTTATGTAGATTTGGTTATCTTAGAAATGGATGATTTTGACGTGATTTTGGGTATGACTTGGCTTTCTCCGCAATTTGCAATCTTGGATTGTAGTGCTAAAACGGTGACGTTAGCCAAGCGTGGGACAGACCCGTTAGTGTGGGAGGGTGAGTACACTTCCAATCCGGTCCGCATCGTCTCCTTTCTTCGTGCTAAGAAAATGATTAGTAAAGGGTGTTTAGCTTTCTTGGCACATCTCAAGGATGACACTACCCAAGTACCTTCGATTGAGTCGGTTTCAGTAGTTCGTGAGTTTCTGGATGTGTTCCCTGCAGATCTTCCTGGTATGCCACCGGATAGGGATATTGACTTCTGTATTGATCTTGAACCCGGTACTCACCCCATTTCTATACCCCCTTATAGAATGGCTCCCGCGGAGTTAAGAGAGTTAAAAGCACAACTTCAAGAGTTATTGAACAAAGGCTTCATTAGACCAAGTGTATCTCCTTGGGGTGCTCCGGTTTTGTTTGTAAAGAAGAAGGATGGGAGTTTTCGAATGTGTATAGACTACAGACAACTAAACAAGGTAACCATAAAGAACAAGTATCCTCTTCCCCGCATTGATGATTTGTTCGATCAGTTACAAGGTGCTTGTGTCTTCTCTAAGATTGACTTGAGATCCGGTTATCATCAATTGAAAATACGGGCAACGGATGTGCCAAAGACTGCTTTTCGAACGAGGTATGGGCATTACGAATTTGTAGTGATGTCCTTTGGTCTTACGAATGCCCCTGCTGCGTTCATGAGCTTGATGAACGATATTTTTAAGACATATTTGGACCTCTTCGTGATCGTATTTATTGATGATATATTGGTATACTCAAAGAGCAAGAATGAACATGAAGAGCATTTGAGAATGGTATTGGAAATGTTGAGGGATAAAAAGCTTTATGCCAAGTTCTCTAAGTGTGAGTTTTGGCAAGATGCGGTGTCCTTCTTGGGGCACGTGGTTTCTAAGGATGGAGTGATGGTGGATCCTTCTAAGATTGAGACAGTGAAGAATTGGGTAAGACCCACTAATGTGTCAGAAATAAGGAGCTTTGTTGGGTTAGCTAGCTACTACCGCCGATTTGTCAAGGGATTCTCTTCTATTGCTTCCCAATTGACGAACTTGACTAAGCAGAATGTCCCATTTGTATGGTCGGATGAATGTGAGGAAAGCTTTCAGAAGCTCAAGACTTTGTTGACTACCGCACCTATCCTTACCTTGCCAGTAGAGGGTAAGAACTTCATTGTTTATTGTGATGCATCCTATTCTGGTTTGGGTGCAGTACTAATGCAAGAGAAGAGTGTGATTGTTTATGCTTCAAGACAATTAAAAGTGCATGAACGTAACTATCCCACTCATGATTTGGAATTGGCCGCGGTAGTGTTTGCATTAAAACAATGGAGACACTATTTATATGGGGTTAAGTGTGAGATCTATACGGATCATCGTAGCCTTCAGTATGTCTTTACTCAGAAAGATTTGAACTTAAGACAGAAAAGATGGATAGAGTTACTAAAGGACTACGATATCACTATCTTGTATCATCCGGGGAAGGCGAATGTTGTAGCGGATGCTTTAAGTAGGAAGGCGGGAAGCGTGGGAAGTCTAGCTCACTTGCAAGCTTCTAGACGCCCATTGGCTAGAGAGGTTTAGACTCTAGCTTATGAGTTGATGAGATTAGAAGTAAATGAGAGGGGAGGATTGTTGGCTTCTGTGGAGGCAAGATCTTCCTTTCTTGACAAGATTAAGGGAAGACAGTCTGATGATGAGAAACTGCGCAGAATTCAAGATAAAGTATTGCGAGGAGAGGCTAAGGAAGCACAAATTGATGAGGAAGGTGCTTTGAGAATCAAGGGAAGGGTATGTGTACCCCGCGTCGATGATTTGATCAATACTATTCTGACAGAGGCTCATATTTCAAGGTATTCTATACATCCGGGCGCAACCAAGATGTATCGTGACCTAAAGCAACACTTTTGGTGGAGTAGAATGAAGCGTGACATTGTGGATTTTATTGCCAAATGTCCAAACTGTCAACAAGTAAAGTATGAACACCAAAGGCCCGGAGGAACACTTCAGAGAATGCCCATTCCGGAATGGAAGTGGGAAAAAATTGCAATGGATTTTGTGGTTGGTCTTCCGAAGACAATGGGTAAGTATGACTCCATTTGGTTGATTGTTGATAGGTTAACTAAATCTGCTCATTTCATTCCGGTCAAGGTGACTTACAATGCAGAAAAGTTAGCCAAACTTTACATCTCAGAAGTGGTGCGATTTCATGGGGTTCCACTATCCATCATATCAGATAGAGGTACGCAGTTTACTTCTATGTTTTGGAAAACATTGCATGCAGAATTGGGTACTAGGTTGGACCTTAGTACTGCGTTCCATCCCCAGACCGATGGTCAGTCTGAGCGAACGATTCAAGTGTTGGAGGATATGCTTCGTGCGTGTGTGATAGAGTTTGGTGGTCATTGGGATAGCTTCTTACCCTTAGCGGAGTTTTCATACAATAATAGCTATCACTCAAGCATTGATATGGCCCCATTTGAAGCATTGTATGGTTGGAGATGTAGGTCTCCCATTGGTTGGTTTGATGCATTCGAGGTCACACCTTGGGGTACTGATCTCTTGAGGGATTTGATGGAAAAAGTGAGGTCTATTCAAGAAAAGCTTCTAGCGGCGCAAAGTAGACAAAAAGAATATGCAGATCGAAAGGTTAGAGACTTAGAGTTCATGGAAGGTGAACAAGTCTTGTTGAAAGCTTCACCCATGAAAGGGGTGATGCGGTTTGGTAAAAGGGGTAAACTAAGTCCAAGGTACATTGGACCATTTGAAGTACTTAAGCGAGTGGGGGAGGTGGCTTATGAGTTAGCCTTGTCTCCAGGGCTGTCCGGAGTACATCCAGTATTCCATGTGTCGATGTTGAAAAGATACCATGGAGATGGAAACTACATTATCCGTTGGGATTCAGTTTTGCTTGATGAGAACTTGTCTTATGAGGAGGAGCCTGTTGTTATTTTAGATAGAGAAGTTCGCAAGTTGAGGTCAAGAGAGATTGCATCCATCAAGGTGCAATGGAAGAATCGACCGGTTGAAGAAGCCACTTGGGAGAAGGAGGCGGATATGCGAGAAAGATACCCACATCTGTTTAAAGATTCAGGTACTCCTTTTCACCCTTGTTTTCCTTCTATTGATCGTTCGGGGACGAACGATGGGTAAATTGGTATCTAATGTAACGACCCGTTTAGTCGTTTTGAGCAGCAGACTTTATTTCTGGAAAAACTGGCAGAACCGACGAACCCCACGCCGGACTGTCATGGGCACGACGGACCATCGCAGGGTCTCGTTTCAAAACACTTAGAAAATCTGAAATTGGGTACTAAAAATCAACTCTCTGAACTTTGTGATGGAATGGCAGGACGGACCGTCACAGGTGTGACGGACCGTCACAGGTGTGACGGACCGTCACAGACCCTTGGTGGAAATTTGGGTCTCTGAACTCTGCGACGACCTGCAGGACGGACCGTCGCAGGCACGACGGCCCGTCACAGGTTGCACAAATCCCAGGCAGAATCGGATTTCCTTACACGTTTTAAGGGACGTTTGGACTATTCTTTCCTTAATTATAGATTTCGTGGGTTTATATTAATAACTCAAATTCTTGGGGGTTAAAAGAGGTAACCCTAAGTTAATTAGTGGGGTATTATTGCCATCTTTTATTCTTAATTATATGTTAATTTGGGGTAAAAGAAAGAGGGTTTTGAATAAGAAAAGAGAAAAGAAAAGCGAGAGATAGATTGATCGATTGAGAGAGAAAGAGTCGAACGAGGAAGAAGAATATCAAAGCTTGGGAGATTGCTTGTTGATTCCAATTCTTCGGTGGAGGTAGGTTATGGTTTTCATGCTTTCATAGTAAACTCTTAATAGAGAATGATATGTATTGGTAGTATTGTAAACCCTACTATATGCTTAATTGTATGTTTGCGTGAATATGATTATGTGATTGTGATAAGATAAGCATGATGAAAATATTGAATCCCAAATCTTGAAAGGAAACTTTAATATACATTATTAATGATGATGCCTTGGTATAGAAGAAGACTTGATGAATTAAAGTAATGGGATTGATGATGCCTTGGTATAGAGAAGGCCTGATGATTTACAGAATGATGTAGGGGATCCGGTGTCACGAACCGACATGTAGAATTAGGGGATCGGGTGTCACGAACCGACACGTAGAATTAGGGGATCGGGTGTCACGAACCGACACATAGAATTAGGGGATCAGGTGTCACGAACCGACACATAGAATTAGGGGATCGGGTGTCACGAACCGACACGTAGATATAGGGGATCGGAGTGTCACGTACCGACACAAGAGGAATAATGAATATGAGGGATCAGAGTGTCACGTACCGACACAAGAGAATTAAAGATAATGAATCTTGAAAGATGTTAATATACTCAATCTAACGAACATAATTCCCAAATGAGTATGGTGTTGAGGCTTGAGCCCTCATGGATGAACTTGATGGTACTTATTGCTGATTATAATACTTGTTGTGGCTACATGTTGAGTTTTATAGTTGATTTACGATAATATTGATATATACTGTTCCCTATTTTGAGTTGGCCGATGATATCTACTCAGTACCCGTGTTTTGTACTGACCCCTACTTTTATGTTTTCTTCTTGTTTATTTGTGGAGTACAGCAAACGTGCCATCGTCTTCAACTCAACAGTAATCCAAGCCAGTCTTACTACATCGGAAATTCAGGGTGAGCTAATGCTTCTAGCTTGGACTTGATCTTCTTCTTTAAGTCTTGATGCCTTGAACTTCCGGCATGGACTAGCTTCTTATGTATTTTTAGCTTTTAGAATACTCTTAGTTTAGTCATTTGATTGTAGATGTTCTTGTGATGATGACTTCCAGATTTTGGGGATGATAATAATAGTTTTGAATTGTTTTTATTAATGAGTTTAAGTCTTCCGCATTACTTTCTATTGATATACGTTGAAATGTTAAGGGTTAGATTGGTTGGTTCGCTCACATAGGAGGGTAAGTGTGGGTGCCAGTCGCGGCTCGGATTCGAGTCGTGACAAACTTGGTATCAGAGCATTAGGTTCGTTGGTCTCATCACACAAGAACAGGTCTAGTAGAGTCTTAAGGAACGGTAGGGGGACGCCTTTACTTTTCCTTGAGAGGCTATAAGACTTTAGGAATAATTTCACTCTTTCATTCTTTCTTTCGTGCTACTACTTGAGTCCAATTGGTATCTAGGCGATACGAATTGGTATCTGACCATCTTCACTCCCTTTCGCAGATGGTTAGAACTAGAGCAACGACTACGCCAACACCAACACCAGCACCGGCGGGACAGGGTGCGTCTGAGCCAGCCACTGGGGTTGTAGCTCGAGGAAGAGCAGCGGCAAGAGGCCGTGGTAGAGGTCGTGGGAGGACGTCCTCTAGGGGAAGAGGACGAGCACCTATCCCATCTGATACTAGGGCGGTGACTCCTCCACCGACTGAGGAAGTGATAAGAGAGGGGGAGGATGGGGTGAATGAACAAGTGCAAAATGAGGAAATGCCACCCCAACCTACCCCAGAGATGATCAATCAGGTTCTGGCTTATCTTAGCGGGTTATCTGATCAAGGTCAGGCACCTCCAGTGTTTTCTGCGCCAACACCTTCGGTTTCAGAAGTACAACATGCGGCTACTATGGCTCCCCGCATGGATGTTCCATTGGAAATAGGTACGTTTCCACGTCTGACTACTAGGCCTATAATGACAAATGATCAGCATGAACTTTTCAGTAAGTTCTTGAAATTGAAACCTCCAGTCTTCAAGGGTGCGGAATCTGAGGATGCTTATGATTTTCTGGTTGACTGTCACGAACTACTGCACAAGATGGGTATAGTAGAACGGTTTGGTGTGGAGTTTATGACTTATCAGTTTCAAGGGAACGCCAAAATGTGGTGGCGGTCACATATCGAGTGTCAACCAATAGAGGCACCACCTATGACTTGGGCCTCATTCTCTAGTTTGTTTATGGAGAAGTATATCCCCCGAACTTTGAGGGATATGAAAAGGGATGAGTTCTTGAGCCTAGAGCAAGGTAGGATGTCGGTTAATGCTTATGAGGCTAAGTTTCGTGCACTATCCAGATATGCCACTCAACTCTATTTCAGTCCTCAAGAGCGGATTCGCCGGTTTGTGAAGGGGTTGAGGTCAGAATTGCGGATCTCGGCCTTACAGATAGCGGCAACGACAAAATCCTTCCAAGAGGTGGTAGACTTTGTGATAGAAGTGGAAGGAGTGAAGCCAGACGACTTCACCACAACATCGACATCAAAAAGGCTTCGAAAGGGAGGTGAGTTTAATGGTTCTTACACTAGAGGACAGGGTTCGGGAAGTTACTCAGTCCGACCAATTCAGTCTTCACTACAGACTGTAGTTGGGGGACCACCTCAGACCGGTCAACACTTCTCCGAGGGGCATATGATCGACTCCAAAGAATGTTATGGATATGGGGAGATTAGACATATTAGGAGAAATTGTCCCAGACCAAGTTACAGACCCCCAATAGCTAGAGGTAGAGGTGGTCATGGTAGAGGCCGTTTTTCTGGAGGGCATGGTGGTCGAGGTAATAGTGGTCATCAAAACGGCAGAGGTAATGGGCAAACTGGGGCCACTACATCACAACATGGTAGGGGCAACGGACAGACGAACGATAGGGCCCATTGTTACACTTTCCCTGGGCGGTCTGAAGCGGAGGCATCTGATGCTGTCATCACAGGTAATCTTCTGGTTTGTAATTGCATGGCTTCTTTATTGTTTGATCCTGGATCCACGTTTTCTTATGTATCTTCCTCATTTGCTAATGGTCTAAATTTACATTGTGAATTACTTGATATGCCTATTCGTGTCTCTACTCCGGTGGGTGAGTCTGTGGTAGTTGAAAAGGTATATAGGTCTTGTTTGGTAAACTTTGTGGGGAGCAACACTTATGTAGATTTGGTTATCTTAGAAATGGATGATTTTGACGTGATTCTGGGTATGACTTGGATTTCTCTGCAATTTGCAATCTTGGATTGTAATGCTAAAACGGTGACGTTAGCCAAGCCTGGGACAGACCCGTTAGTGTGGGAGGGTGACTACACTTCCAATCCGGTCCGCATCGTCTCCTTTCTTCGTGCTAAGAAAATGATTAGTAAAGGGTGTTTAGCTTTCTTGGCACATCTCAAGGATGACACTACCCAAGTACCTTCGATTGAGTCAGTTTTAGTAGTTCGTGAGTTTCTGGATGTGTTCTCTGCAGATCTTCCTGGTATGCCACCGGATAGGGATATTGACTTCTGTATTGATCTTGAACCCGGTACTCGCCCCATTTCTCTACCCCCTTATAGAATGGCTCCCGCAGAGTTAAGAGAGTTAAAAGCACAACTTCAAGAGTTATTGAACAAAGGCTTCATTAGACCAAGTGCATCTCCTTGGGGTGCTCCGGTTTTGTTTGTAAAGAAGAAGGATGGGAGTTTTCGAATGTGTATAGACTACAGACAACTAAACAAGGTAACCATAAAGAACAAGTATCCTCTTCCCCGCATTGATGATTTGCTCGATCAGTTACAAGGTGCTTGTGTCTTCTCTAAGATTGACTTGAGATCCGGTTATCATCAATTGAAAATACGGGAAACGGATTTGCCAAAGACTGCTTTGCGAACGAGGTATGGGCATTACAAATTTGTAGTGATGTCCTTTGGTCTTACGAATGCCCCTGCTGCGTTCATGAGCTTGATGAATGATATTTTTAAGACATATTTGGACCTCTTCGTGATCGTATTTATTGATGATATATTGGTATACTCAAAGAGCAAGAAGGAACATGAAGAGCATTTGAGAATGGTATTGGAAATGTTGAGGGAGAAAAAGCTTTATGCCAAGTTCTCTAAGTGTGAGTTTTGGCTAGATGCGGTGTCCTTCTTGGGGCACGTGGTTTCTAAGGATGGAGTGATGGTGGATCCTTCTAAGATTGAGACAGTGAAGAATTGGGTAAGATCCACTAATGTGTCAGAAATAAGGAGCTTTGTTGGGTTAGCTAGCTACTACCGCCGATTTGTCAAGGGATTCTCTTCTATTGCTTCCCAATTGACGAACTTGACTAAGCAGAATGTCCCATTTATATGGTCGGATGAATGTGAGGAAAGTTTTCAGAAGCTCAAGACTTTGTTGACTACCGCACCTATCTTTACCTTGCCAGTAGAGGGTAAGAACTTCATTGTTTATTGTGATGCATCCTATTCTGGTTTGGGTGCAGTACTAATGCAAGAGAAGAGTGTGATTGCTTATGCTTCAAGACAATTAAAAGTGCATGAACGTAACTATCCCACTCATGATTTGGAATTGGCCGCAGTAGTGTTTGCATTAAAACAATGGAGACACTATTTATATGGGGTTAAGTGTGAGATCTATACGGATCATCGTAGCCTTCAGTATGTCTTTACTCAGAAAGATTTGAACTTAAGACAGAGGAGATGGATGGAGTTACTAAAGGACTACGATATCACTATCTTGTATCATCCGGGGAAGGCGAATGTTGTAGCGGATGCTTTAAGTAGGAAGGAGGGAAGCATGGGAAGTCTAGCTCACTTGAAAGCTTCTAGACGCCCATTGGCTAGAGAGGTTCAGACTCTAGCTAATGAGTTGATGAGATTAGAAGTAAATGAGAGGGGAGGATTGTTGGCTTCTGTGGAGGCAAGATCTTCCTTTCTTGACAAGATTAAGGGAAGACAGTCTGATGATGAGAAACTGCGCAGAATTCAAGATAAAGTATTGCGAGGAGAGGCTAAGGAAGCACAAATCGATGAGGAAGGTGTTTTGAGAATCAAGGGAAGGGTATGTGTACCCCGCGTCGATGATTTGATCAATACTATTCTGACAGAGGCTCATAGTACAAGGTATTCTATACATCCGGGCGCAACCAAGATGTATCGTGACCTAAAGCAACACTTTTGGTGGAGTAGAATGAAGCGTGACATTATGGATTTTATTGCCAAATGTCCAAACTGTCAACAAGTAAAGTATGAACACCAAAGGCCCGGAGGAACACTTCAGAGAATGCCCATTCCGGAATGGAAGTGGGAAAGAATTGCAATGGATTTTGTGGTTGGTCTTCCGAAGACAATGGGTAAGTATGACTCCATTTGGGTGATTGTTGATAGGTTAACTAAATCTGCTCATTTCATTCCGGTCAAGGTGACTTACAATGCAGAAAAGTCAGCCAAACTTTACATCTCAGAAGTGGTGCGATTGCATGGGGTTCCACTATCCATCATATCAGATAGAGGTACGCAGTTTACTTCTAAGTTTTGTAAAACATTGCATGCAGAATTGGGTACTAGGTTGGACCTTAGTACTGTGTTCCATCCCCAGACCGATGGTCAGTCTGAGCGAACGATTCAAGTGTTGGAGGATATGCTTCGTGCGTGTGTGATAGAGTTTGGTGGTCATTGGGATAGCTTCTTACCCTTAGCGGAGTTTTCATACAATAACAGCTATCACTCAAGCATTGATATGGCCCCATTTGAAGCATTGTATGGTAGGAGATGTAGGTCTCCCATTGGTTGGTTTGATGCGTTCGAGGTCAGACCTTGGGGTACTGATCTCTTGAGGGATTCGATGGAAAAAGTGAGGTCTATTCAAGAAAAGCTTCTAGCGGCGCAAAGTAGACAAAAAGAATATGCAGATCAAAAGGTTAGAGACTTAGAGTTCATGGAAGGTGAACAAGTCTTGTTGAAAGTTTCACCCATGAAAGGGGTGATGCGGTTTGGTAAAAGGGGTAAACTAAGTCCAAGGTACATTGGACCATTTGAAGTACTTAAGCGAGTGGGGGAGGTGGCTTATGAGTTAGCCTTGCCTCCAGGGCTGTCCGGAGTACATCCGGTATTCCATGTGTCGATGTTGAAAAGATACCATGGGGATGGAAACTACATTATCCGTTGGGATTCAGTTTTGCTTGATGTGAACTTGTCTTATGAGGAGGAGCCTGTTGCTATTTTAGATAGAGAAGTTCGCAAGTTGAGGTCAAGAGAGATTGCATCCATCAAGGTGCAATGGAAGAATCGACCGGTTGAAGAAGCCACTTGGGAGAAGGAGGTGGATATGCGAGAAAGATACCCACATCTGTTTAAAGATTCAGGTACTCCTTTTCGCCCTTGTTTTCCTTCTTTTGATCGTTCGGGGACGAACGATGGGTAAATTGGTATCTAATGTAACGACCCGTTTAGTCGTTTTGAGCAACAGACTTTATTTCTGGAAAAACTGGCAGAAGCGATGGACCCCACGATGGGTACTAAAAATCGACTCTCTGAACTTTGTGACGGAATGGCAGGACGGACCGTCACAGACCCTTGGTGGAAATTTGGGTCTCTGAACTCTGCGACGACCTGCAGGACGGACCGTCGCAGGCACGACGGCCCGTCACAGGTTGCGCAAATCCCAGGCAGAATCGGATTTCCTTACACGTTTTAAGGGACATTTGGGACTATTCTTTCCTTAATTATAGATTTCGTGGGTTTATATTAATAACTCAAATTCTTGGGGGTTAAAAGAGGTAACCCTAAGTTAATTAGTGGGGTATTATTGCCATCTTTTATTCTTAATTATATGTTAATTTGGGGTAAAAGAAAGAGGGCTTTGAATAAGAAAAGAGAAAAGAAAAGCGAGAGATAGATTGATCGATTAAGAGAGAAAGAGTCGAACGAGGAAGAAGAATATCAAAGCTTGGGAGATTGCTTGTTGATTCCAATTCTTCGGTGGAGGTAGGTTATGGTTTTCATGCTTTCATAGTAAACTCTTAATAGAGAATGATATGTATTGGTAGTATTGTAAACCCTACTATATGCTTAATTGTATGTTTGCGTGAATATGATTATGTGATTGTGATAAGATAAGCATGATGAAAATATTGAATCCCAAATCTTGAAAGGAAACTTTAATATACATTATTAATGATGATGCCTTGGTATAGAAGAAGGCTTGATGAATTAAAGTAATGGGATTGATGATGCCTTGGTATAGAGAAGGCCTGATGATTTACAGAATGATGTAGGGGATCGGGTGTCACGAACCGGCACGTAGAATTAGGGGATCGGGTGTCACGAACCGACACGTAGAATTAGGGGATCGGATGTCACGAACCGACACGTAGAATTAGGGGATCGGGTGTCACGAACCGACACGTATATATAGGGGATCGGAGTGTCACGTACCGACACAAAAGGAATAATGAATATGAGGGATCGGAGTGTCACATACCGACACAAGAGAATTAAAGATAATGAATCTTGAAAGATGTTAATATACTCAATCTAACGAACATAATTCCCAAATGAGTATGGTGTTGAGGCTTGAGCCCTCATGGATGAACTTGATGGTACTTATTGCTTATTATAATACTTGTTGTGGCTACATGTTGAGTTTTATAGTTGATTTACGATAATATTGATATATACTGTTCCGTATTTTGAGTTGGCCGATGATATCTACTCAGTACCTGTGTTTTGTACTGACCCCTACTTTTATGTTTTCTTCTTGTTTATTTGTGGAGTACAGCAAACGTGCCATCGTCTTCAACTCAACAGTAATTCAAGCCAGTCTTACTACATCGGAAATTCAGGGTGAGCTAATGCTTCTAGCTTGGACTGGATCTTCTTCTTCAAGTCTTGATGCCTTGAACTTCCGGCATGGACTAGCTTCTTATGTATTTTTAGCTTTTAGAATACTCTTAGTTTAGTCATTTGATTGTAGATGTTCTTGTGATGATGACTTCCAGATTTTGGGGATGATAATAATAGTTTTGAATTGTTTTTATTAATGAGTTTAAGTCTTCCGCATTACTTTCTGTTGATATACGTTGAAATGTTAAGGGTTAGATTGGTTGGTTCGCTCACATAGGAGGGTAAGTGTGGGTGCCAGTCGCGGCTCGGATTCGGGTCGTGACAAGATCATGCCTAACGTATCAACCAACTTCCTAACTAGAATCATTCTCAACACTTACCTAGATAAGACATGAAGAGATCATCCCTTATGCCCCCTTCACTCTTAAACTAATGAATACATAAGTCACTCTATATTAGGTACTCATTCATTTACATGCTTTCTAACATAAGTCATTATTTCATTAGTTAATTTAGACACATTCATCACATAGAGGACATTCAAGTATTGGTCTTGGAGAATACCTAGAGACTCTCACTAACATCTTCAACGCCTAAAACTGCAATGCCTAGGTAGTGTCCCATATCACCACCTAAACATCATAGACTTCTCAAATACTAGTAGGTAACCCATATGATGAGAATAGGCAATAACCAATATAGTTTATGGTATCAAAGCATGTAATCCGGAGTTGTAATGTACTCCAATGAAGGGTGTCCTACTTGCCAATGGCTGAATTCGGACACATCCCATGTTGGCACATGGTTAAAGAATATGAAGGGTGTGCTTGTTACTTTAGTATCATTCTTATTTATAGATACTTCCCTTACCATACTCACTCGGTGCTTGCCTTTTTTCTCATAGAGTAATTTACATTAAAGGATCATACGAAGGGGTTCCATATATAGTTCATAATACGATCATATTCACCCATCCAAAGAGGTCCCCTAGGGCTACCTTACAATGGCGACGAAGATATCTTAATGACTTTCCTAAGGATGATATGATGTCGTTCGAGCCAACCAACCTTAAGTCCACCATTCATTACAACATGGATACAATTAGGACTTTTGACTTCAAGGTTCATAACCTTACCACTAGGTTCAAGGTTTCACATAAATGACCCTCTTAGAACATACAAGGTCTCATACCATTCATACATACAAGACCAGAAGGCTTTAGCATCCTAAGTCAAGACATCCCATATTGGCATTCATACATGCATCAAGTAAGGGACACAAGTCTACCAAATAAGACACACTAAGACTTCACTTTATCACATATAACATATCATACTAGAAGCACATAGTAACAACCATTATCATATGTAAGTCATCCTCTATATTACTATAACATTTTCAATATAACCAACATAGATTCATATAGTCAAGCAAGAATAATAATGCATGAACTCTGAGACTACATATACAAGACATAGTCGTATTATAACATTATCACCTAATATCAATAGAAGAACACATACTATCACATTACTTAATTTGTAGTAGATATGATCAAAATTCCAATAATCAACTACACAAATCATCATAATACTTCAAGTAGTTCTGATAAGTTCATGATCATCATAATACATAAAGTACTGTTGAAAAGGCCACAACATTCACATAACACCGCCACCATAAGTGGACAATACAAATCACAACATAATTAAAGATATATATCACATAAAAATAAGTATAATTAGGGCAGCGTACCACCAATCCATTCTCTCCACTTTAATCCTTAGCTAAATCATCCAATTCAATTCCAATAAACCCTTACCCATGGCCATAAACATCAATTCAATAATAAAATCATAAACTCAATGATATTAGGTCAATTAAATATAGATTTATCAATATAATACACATTACACAAATTGAATACATTTATTAAATCATTCAATAGCCCATATAAAATTTACTAGAATAAGCATTAAGACAATATCAAGTAACCCATAAAGTAGTCAAAAACTAGGGTTCATCAATTACAAGGGTTCATAGGTTAATTATGTTAAAATCATCTAATTAACATCAATTTAATCAATACATAATGATTCAAAACCTTTAATGCAAGAACCCATGAATAGATCATAAAATTGGACAAGTTCATCTATGAAATTTTTTTAGAATTTGAATTTTGGTCTCCTTGATGTGTAGATCTTCATGAATAAAAAACCATACCTCAGTGGTTTTATTCCAAAATATGATGAAGAATCACCACTCGAACCTCCTATACAAGCTCTTTCTTATGTTTTGGATCCAATGGAGTTCTAGATAATTTCTAAGATATTTTAGGTTTTAAATTTGAAGAATGAATTCTCCTAAGTGTTTAAGGCTTATAAACATGTTTAAAATACCGAAATTACCCTTAAGTAACTGCTCTTTCTCTTATTTGCACATGCGGTGAATTTAAAACTTCACTTTTGCAACTTACAGTAAGCGACACAGTTGACACACCAAACCACACGTGGCCATCGACAACCAGTTTCCCAACAAACAGACTATCCTATTGGTCCGTGGTTTGGGACTGAGGCTGGTCCATGACATAGAATTCTTCCATGCCTAAGTCCTGACCCATGTCACCCATCAACGGGGCATCGACTGGCCAACGATCCGTGTACTGCTTCTGACGTTTGGGTCTGTCTTGGGCAGTCATGACTCAAGGGGGAGATGGGGTATTTTGTATCAAAGTACGTTGAGCATTCCACATGTGGATTACTTAAGAAGACAATTTTTTGAAGAACCCCATGGTTTGCGATATTCCATTCATCAGGGAGTCACCAAGATGTACCACGACTTGCGGGAGATGTATTTGTGGAATTGTTTGAAGAAGGATATAGAGGTGTTTCTGGCCAAATGTACAAACTGTCAACATGTAAAGACCGAACATCAAATACCGGGAGGTTTGTCTCAAGATATAGCAATACCCACTTGGAAGTGCGAAGATGTCAATATGGATTTTGTTGTGGTTTTTTCTCGTAAATGTAAGCAACCTAATTTGATTTGGATTATTATTGATAGGATGACTAAATAAGTCTATCTTATTCCGACTAAGGATAAATATATGGCGGAAGCTTATGCTAAATTGTATCTTAAGGAGATGGTGAGAATACACGAAGTTCCCTTTTCTATCATATTACATAGGGGTAATCAATTTACTTCTCATTTTTGAAAGGTATTCCAAAGTGGACTTTGGACCAAGGTGAAACTTAGTACCATATTCTATCCTCAAACGGATGGTTTGGCGAACAAATAATCGAAACCCTAGAATATGTGTTGATGGCATGTGTTACTGACTTCAAGGCTAATTGGATGACCATTTACCATTGACTGAGTTTGACTACAATAATAACTATCACTCAAGTATTTCCATGTCTACATTTGAGGCTCTTTATGGAAGAATATGTAGATCTCCAATTGGGTTTTTTGAGGTATGTGAGTTTGCACTTGTAGGCCCCGAAGTGGTTTATGAGGCAGTGGAAAAAGTTTGACTTATAAGAGAAAGGTTGAAGATGGACCAAAGTCGACAAAAATATTATCCTAACAATATAAAAGGGGACCTTGAATTTATGGTAGGTGATTTTCTCTATTTGAAGATATCACCCATGAAAGAGGTGATGAGATTTGGTATAAAAGGAAAACTTAGTCCGCAGTGTGTGGGGCCCTATGATATTCTGAAAAGCGTGGGTAGTGTTTCCTATGAGTTGAAATTACCTATGGAGTTGGCTCCGGTCATTATGTTTTTCATGTGTTAGCGATGAAAAAGTGCATAGGCGATCTGGTCCTCTAGAAGGATTAGGAATTTATGCTAACCTTTCCTACAAAGAGGTCCCGATTTAGATTGTATACCGACAAATGAAGAAGTTTAGGAATAATGAATTAGCTTCCGTAAAGGTTCTTTAGAAGAAACACCTAGATGAAAGTGTTACTCGGAAGGCCGAGGCCAATATGATGTCCCGATATCCTCACCTTTTCCTTCCTCTTCTAGTCAAAGTTGAGTTCAGTTATCCCTTATAGATTTGGTTTATGAAGGGTCAAAAGTGTTTTTGAACATTCATGATTATTCTTATTTATGCATGTTCTTGTGAGAATTCATGTTTCACATGTGTCTTGAATTTTCATGGATTATATGTGCTTCATTCTCGATGGAAGTAATATGTTGATTGATATATTTGACTTCTTTTGATATTTTAATGAACATTCTCAAGTATGATTTGAATGCATAGACTCTTCATTGAATATGTTGAGCAACATGAGAATGAAAAAGGAAATTTCTCCGTGTACGATTATATGATCTCCAACGAATTAAAAAGGTTCTAAATGATGTTTCAATACCCAGTCTATTATAACTAACTTAGTTTGGAAGTGTTAGGGCATAAGCGTCAAGAAATGACCCTTACGTCTGGAAACTAGTAAAAGTGATCTTGTGTGTTCTTAGGTCTTGTATGTGGTTTTAAGAGTCGATGAAGAATAAATCTTGTAAAAATGGTTTAAATTTTTTAAGTAATATGCTTAGGGTCCACACATATGGGTACGACTTCCTAAGGATCACCCTAAGGGTCCTTGAAGAGGACCCAACCCTTTGTTCTAAAAGCTGTAAAAAACAGATAATCCATGAGACTCAAACCATGAGTTGTATATTGAATCACTCCATGTCAACGGGAGTCGTAATTTAGTACATAGCCTCACCCTACAAGTCCCCAAAAATGCACCCTCAATCAGTAACCACGATTATGTAGTATAGTATGTGGACCGAGTAACGCCGATTAAAGGGTGTCGTAAGTTTGACTTAGTCTCCTCATGAAGGTCCTTGGCTGCACCGCTCAGTCCCAATCAACGAGTTACCAGCGCGGTCCGTGGATTAATAAACACCCCATGGACGAGGACATGTGGATGTCACACGAGTGCCCTGCCCTACACAACTTAAGTGAGATTAGTTGGGTAATTAGCTAATAAATTGTTTAACACTTAAAAATTGTTATAGTGAGTAAGCTTAGCTTTATTAGAGCACTTTAAGTAAGAAAACAAGTCTTCCACCTTATAACTCTAAAACCCAAAAGCTCCCACTTCTCTCTAGATTCTCTCACTACCAATAGACTCCATTGAAGAAGAAGGTAAAAGCTTCAAGTAGGTCTCAAGAATAATACTTTACTCCTTTAATACTTAAGGATCAACAAGGTCCGGAATACTTCAATCTTAGGATTCTTTTCCCCAAAAGGCTCTTTCAAAATTCATTTCAATGTTATTCCAAATCTCAGGTTCTACTCAATGTCGTGGGTCTCTTTCAAACTTGATTTATTTGGTCTAGAATTAATTAATTTGATTGAATATGAATGTTTGTGAATTAATTTTAGTATTGATTAGGTTTTTTGACCTAATTCTCTAAAGACCCACGTATATTCCTCTTCTGTCAACCCTAACTCTTAAATTGTGTTGAATAATGATTAGAGGTTTTGTAATTGAGTATGTTCTTTTATAGTTAACTATTTTAATGTGATGTTAACCAATATGATGGATGAATATAATGAATTTGGGATAAAATCTTGAATGAGTATCTTGAAGGCCATTGTAAGACCTTCAAGGTTGTGAACAAGCTATTGTGGTATTGTTGGTTTATCTTTGGTAAGGTTGATTACTAGAAGTATGTATGATAGATTGATTAATGTATTAACATGATATGTATTTGATGTGATATAATGGTGTGTGTGTTGCTATGTGTAATTGAAGGTAACTTTTATGCACCTTCTATGACTATGCTATGAAATAGTGTTCTCACATGATGTTGAGCTTGTGATGAATGGGGATCTTATTCCTAAAACATATGAGATATGTAAATATATTATGAGGTGTTACACTTAAAAAAGGGAATTAAGTTTAGCACTGAGTGAACTTGAGAATGAGATGTGTTCCTTCACAATGGAAGGAAAGTTCACACTTTATGATTTCATGAGGTAGAAATTAAATTGATACTTAGAATAAAGAGGGTTTCAACAACTAACTACATTCTTAACTATGTTCTCCCTATGAATCGTAGCTAGTGGATCCAACAATATGCTATCATGAATGTTATGCCCTACCATGGGAAGTAGGACACATTCTTTTGGTGTGAGGTATAAACACCGGATTCCATATAGCTCATATAGTCTATGTCGGTTATGGCAAAGTTATTATGAATACATAAACAATTAATGAATGAAAGTAAGTAGGTAAGAGTGTGGGACTTACATATACATTACACAAGTGGGACTTAAGAGGGGTTCTAGGGTGGGTTCTTTATGCATAAATGTTATGAATGATGTTATGTTGGTTTTATTTGTTATGAATGATATTGGTTTCATTTGATAAGAGGATGTACAAGTAAGTGACCATTTTTGTGATCTTCTTGATGGTTTGCTTTGTTGTGGTGGGGTTATGGGGCTTCAAATATACATTTCACAAGTAGACATGAATGCGGCTATGGGCAAAGTCTCATGAGGTATTTGACTAAATGGACTCAACATGAAAGGTTGAATTATGGATTCATTGTGTTGTTACTCATGATTATGGATAAGTCTTTTTTATGGTATGAACTTGATTATCCCTCATTGAAATGTGCATAAATGCTTTTAAAGTGAATATAGCATCTTTTTAACCAAATGTCCTTTTGTGGATGTTTCAAATGTTTTACTAATATTGTTTCCACAGTTAGTACATGTAGTTTGTACTAAACCAAATTTCTTCAATTTTTCAACACAAATGTAGGTTCAAACCATTGAGGTGATTCTAGTCCATTCATCAAGAAACTTGGATTGCAATTCCTAACTTGGCAAGTCCTCAAGTCCGAGGATGGAATGCTTTGATTCTCAATCTAGTTCACTTTTTCTTCTTGAAAAACTATGTTGTATTTAGTATTATAAGACTTGTTATTGATGTAAGGTCTAAGTCCCAATTCTCATTCTTTTATGTCTAGATGGTAATGTGAGACAAGTTAGTTTCTATTTTGATATATGAAGTGAAGTTGAACTTCAATTGAAAAGTTTTCAATTTTTCTGCTCTAATTCTATCTTATATTCAATGATGAATGTTAAGGTCTTCTTTAAGACCTCTTCAACGTCGAAGTCGCCGATTACGACCACGGGATGTTCCTGAGTCGTAATAATTAAGTGGTTAACATATTATGACTGAGTTTCTGTAATACAAGATAAGTCAAAATTGAACATGCAAACAAAGACTACAGTAATTAATTTATTAATGATGCATTAACGACTGCGGCATGTAAAAACAGAATAACTAATTTATCTGAATGAGCATATGTAATTTAAGAACTAAGGAAATACAAAGCTAGGGTTCTGAAATTTATCCAATAAATTGAGTAATAATATAGTAATCTTATTTGGAACATATGACTAACTTATTCATGATAATCTACTGAAGTTCTAGAAATCCTAGGTCTAATCATGATAGTGAAATAAAGAATCTATTTGACATCTAGGGACCTAATGGGCGAAAGGAACCCACTACTAAAATTCCACATACGTAGTGAAGAATTTTATGGAGGTATCCTTAGATTTTGTGGCTGGAACTGATGGAGCCTTGTTGCGTTCTAGAACTAGGGTTCTTGACCTTTTTCTCCTATCTTGCTTAGGTAACTTCTACTTATGTTTATTGTCTTAAACTGACTAAAACTCATGATTTAGTGTCTAAACGACGTAGCTTAGGGACCAAATGTACAAGGAAAAGACCAAAAGACCCTTGACTTAAAAGATTTTAGAATCACTAACGAAGTTGACTGACGGGACGTAAGTCGACTAATGGTCCGTACTGGTCGAATGTCATTCATGATAGAGGACTAAAATTTTTTTAGACTATCAAGAGAGTTGACTGATTGACTGTAAGTCAACTGACAATTGTTAACGGTCAACCATCTTTCACGATTGTGGACTGAAAGTTGCCTAGCCCATCGACAGAGGTAACTGATGAACCGTAAGTTTATTGATGGTATGTACTAGTTCACCATCATTCATGACTAAGGACTATAAGTTGTTTTGCCCATCGATAGAGGTGACTGACGGGCAGTGACAGTCCTTAGTTGGCTCCATCTGTGGCACATGCAACTTCTAAAAATCATCATTTTTGGTCTATTTTTGTACAAAGTGTTACACTTTGATCATAGGAATCTTGTGCTTCTTAATTTCTCTGATGCGACTTGTTCTTCCTTCTCAAGTGTCTTGAATACATCTTTGTAGGGTCTCCTTGAACAATGGCTGCATTCACCATAGAAGGATTGCAAATGTTTTTTAGTGGTCCTTGTTGCACTGAAATTTTTCCATTTTCAATCATATCCGGGATCTTATTTCTCGATACTTGACATTATTTGGTTTAATGACCTTGAATATTTGAATGATATGTAAAATACATGGATAGATCAAAATTTGAAGAAGAGTTTTTAAGAATCCATCCTTCAAAAGTTGAAGAAGAGTTTTTAAGTATCCATCCTTCTACTGGCTTCAAAAGTCTTTTAGCACATAATCTTTGAAAAATTCTAGTCAATATTACTATTATAGGGGTAAAAGTATGAGGTTTCCTTACTTTATGTTGAGATACTTGTGAATCGAAAGCCTTGCAGCGCATACCACCAGAATAAAAAAATAGCATGAACTTGCTCAGTATTATGATTTATTTGTCTCAAAGGTATAGAGGTTGAGACATCATTGTTCCTTTCATCCAATGAATTTTCCAGGACTTGAAGAGGAGTTTGTGCATCAACAATACTTCGAGACTAATGCCATATTCTAACTCTTTTCCAATTTGAATTAGACTATCGAATCTCTGAATACCTATGAAGAACACAGTTTTGTAGCATGTAACATGAAGTGACCCAGTGAGAGTTTGGACCAACTCCTCTTCATGCGGTGAATGATGTATTATGGAATCTTCTATTCTCCACCACATGACATTTTTTATCTAGAAATACAAATAGAAAGTGTAGAATATAAACTTCAATACAATTTATAAATGAATAAGGAAGAATACGCAATAGATTAAAAAACATATGGAAACTATGATGGATTAAAAATAAAAATAATATTTTCTAATAAGGGAAGAAGATATAAGAAAATAGGTGACAATCTAAATTTAATGTTACAAAAAGAAATGGTAAACCTAGAAGTTAGTTTAACTTCTATGATAAGAATAACAAAAAAATTAAGAAATATATAGGAAAATAGAAATCAAAAAAATAAAACAACAAGCAAAAAAAGAAGTACAAAAACTACTAGCAGAAAGTTGAGAAAAAACTATATATATAATTAATTAATTATTTAATAAGATGGAGGGGAAATTTGGGGAGACAAAGAGCCGAAATTGAGCTCTTGAAGTGAAGTCTTACTCCACACGGTTTTGAACCTAGGTGGAAGCAATGATTTAAATTGTTTTTATTCAAATTGATAAATTAATTTAATTAATTAATATTTAATAGCTGATTTATGAAAAAGGAAAATTAGATTTTTATTATTAATTATGCAAGTATTAAGGAGAGTCCTAAATTGACTAAGTCATTATCTAAGCCTAAAAAACTTCACACGTTTCACTCTCTCACAATCTCTGTCTCACGTTTCACCATATCTTTCATGTTGCTCTCTGCCTAAACAACTACAAGAACAGAAATTATATTAAGAGTTCTTCACACTTGAAGAACTCACATGAAATTTTAAGAAGAACAAAGTAACCAAAAACGTTAAGGGAAAGAGAAGCTGTCCGTTGAGTGGTGTGGACATTGAGGAAGCTTGGACTGATTTTTTAGACGGTTTTGGGCAGAAATTTCAACGTTTGAACATCAAAATTAAGGTATGGTTTCTTATCTCTTGGTACCTTTCCCAAAAGACGCCTTGAGATTCAAGATATTTATTCCGAAAACTAGGCCTTTCTTGTCACTAGCTTCCTTTGAATCATAGGTTGGGTATGTTTGCTGGAACAAATTAGGGATGAAATGTGTTATCGTGATGTTTATGTTAAAGTATGCATGTTCAAAATTTTGTGAGTAGTGATTATGTTGTTCGAAATCATGTGAAAAAGTTATTTGTGTGTGCAATGTGTGGCAGTAAAGTTAGTTACTGTTGGAGATGTGTAATGGCATGTTAATCCTTGTATTTTATGTGCTAAAGTTGTATACAACATGGTTTACATATGGGGTGTGAGTTATTGATTTTGAGTAAACACGCTTGACTAATGTAACTACTAAACTACACCTAACAATAGAATAAATGTTTTGTGAAATGCCCCAAGGAAAATAACATGAAAAGGTTAATGAAAGGAAGATAAAGTTGGGATTAAATTTCAAGCTTGGTGTACACTAGTTTCGGTCAAAAATAAGGCTAAGAATCTTGGTCTTTAAAATGAAAATAAAATAGGTGAGGTCACTAGGGATTGAACCCGAGACCTCACATGTGAAGGATGCTAAAAACGTAAAGGGGGAAAATGGGGTTAAGGGCAATCGAACCAGCGTGGCTACTGTGATTCGCGAAAAAAGAAATTAAAATGGGGGTAGGGGGGATCGAAGTCAGCTACTGGTTGGGTAAGGAGAGAACAAATAATTTAAGTAAATAACTGACAGGCGTGGGAATAGAACGCACGACCTCCAGGCAGCGACCGAAAGAAGAGAAAATAAAGAAAGGAAAATGTGAGGCATGTGAATTGAACCCATGACCTCAAGGCTGGAAAGGAGAAGGCGAATTAAATAATAAAAATGAGGTGAGGTTTTGGGAGCTCAATCCAACAACCTCACTGCCAAACGCCTATCCTAGGGAGTTTTAATTAAAACTTTTAATATGGAGGTTGTGGGGGTTCGAACCCACAACCTCACAATGCCCACAGCGATAAAAAAGATAAAGAATAAAATGAAAGAGGTTGTGGGGGTTTGATCCCACAATATCTTGGTTTGGGCGAAAAGAGGCAATGAGATGTTAATGAAAAAATAAAAAGGGGCTGTGGGGGTTTGAACCCACAACCCTTCAGCCAAATTAAAAGGAAAACCAAGTAGAAAATTAAAGTTACAATGTTAATGTTGGGGTTCAATATAGAGTCCCAATGTCTTAGAGATTAAAAATAAAATCAATGAAAAATGTAAATGTATCCAAGTGCGAACTTGGGTTTCCTTGCCCAAATTTCCGTATTGATATATAAGTCATACGTGAACGAAATGTACAAAAATAATGCCACCTACTTAGATCAAAATCAAGATCTTGGCATATATACGAGATACATAAGTCTTGTACTACATAATCTTAGGAATATATGAATCACTTAACGAACTATGAATGAAGCCTCATGGCTTGTGTCTATAGACTCATAAGTCTAGCATACGTTTAAAAGAAGTGAACCTAAGATGTATGTAATGAAATGATGTAACCCTAGAAGGGTTAAGTACGAGTGTAAAACACACTTAATGTCCAAGTGCATTGACATATGATGAATTTATTATTATGTAATGAAATGATGAAACCCTAACAGGGTCAAGTAAGAGTGTGAAAAACACAAATAGCCAAGTGCATTGGCATGTGATGAAATGAACATTTATGTAAAAAGGGGTGTGTATTTATGAAGAGAAAATGTGCTAATGTTAATGAATGTGGTGACAAAATGATATGACGCTAATGTAAAAGATGAGAACAATCTCAAATGAGCCTAAGTAAATATTACAAAAACGTACTCACCTATGAGAGTGTAAGTTAATGAATAGACCAGCTTCTATGAACACTCTAATGAAGGTATTGAGATGAACACACTTAATACAAATAATGAGATGAGAAATCATCTAATGAGATAGGATGTCCTCATACTAGAAGCCATCTTCTGTGACGTATGGGATGAATTAAATGGAACTTTATACTGAGCACCGATAGACTAGCTATGAGCGGTGATGTCTTCTTTGGGGAAGGGCGGAGGTTCATGTAACTCTCATGAGATAAGACTGTCCGCCATGCTGGGAATGGGTTTCCTTATATGTCCTAGTCTTTGAACCTATACTACCAATATAGGGATCTAGTAGGATTCGATTCCGATGTATGCTAGCATGTTATTGGTTAATTTTGGCCCGTGATTCCACCTCTTTTCAGTGTGGGGTAGACTCTAGATTTCATGATGCTCACATTATCTATGTCGGTTAAAGTTAAAGTTCCCAATGAATGAATGAGGCCAAGCCTCAAATGATGCACATAATGAAATAAATGATACCAAAGGTGTTAGGATACGATAATCAAAAGGTGAGTTAGATTCAAGTAATGATATTAGGTCATTCTTGGTCATTGCACAACGAACCTAATGAAAGTCTTAAACTACATCCTAGGTATACCTGGTGTTTACACTGGCCTATAACTGAAATGAAATGGAGTACGTAGGAACGAACGAAGTAGACTTTGTATATGCTAATGAAGACTCCCTAGTTGAGGTCCCATCTGTTGAGCCCTTATTTTTGGGATGTCTTTGTGTGAAGTCCATGATTCCAAGGTCTCATGGAATATGAATGAATGACATTAAAGAAGTTATGTGCTACATGCAAAATGTGATGCACTATGATATCTGCTATGTGTAAATGTTATGTGCTGTGTGGAAATGTGAAACGTATGATGATGTATCTTATTCTCATGGAATAACTTGCCTATTCCAAATCTTGAAAGTTCACCGACTTTCCTAATCCAAATTTGGAAAGCTCATTGATTGTCCTAATTCAAATTTTGGAAACTTTCATAATTTCAATTTTGCAAGTCCCCGACTTGACTTTCAAAAATCATGTTGTTAGAAAAGAGCTATTCTTTCTCATGCATGTCCTTGATTTTTGTTGCATATACCCATACTTAGTACAAGTGTGTACTTAACCCATACAAACTCTACTATTTTAGTTACAGGCACAGGTGGACGATAGACCTACGGGATCATCGCTGCATTCATCCGGACGTCGAGCATTCATCCGGAGTTGGTAGGTCCTCATGCTTTCAAGGATGCTGTTGTTTTAAATGCTTGCTTAGTTTTAGAGTTAAGCTAGTGGAGCATGTTTCACTAGCGTTTCTTTCGTATTTTTATTCAGACTATGTATTTGTGTCATTTTGGCAATTTTACACTTAATAAGAATTTAACTATTTCTTTCAGTTGCTTATCTCTTAATGTTAGATGGTTGATGGTGAACAATTACGTATTAAAGAAAAAGTTTTTATAAGTATGTTAAGAAACAAAAAGTTTCAAATTTTCCGCTAAATTTAACCTATGTAAAATAAGAATGATGTAAGTAGGCTTGTCTGCGACCTCTGAGAGGTCAATGACACCTGTCTCGTCTTGGGTTTAGATTCCAGTTGTGACAATAGATCTAGAAAAAGAGTCACCAATATTAAAAGAAATGTATGAAATTAAACAAAGAGAAAAAGAACAAAAAATAAAATTAGCAGATGAGATAATTAAATTCAAAGAAAAATTGCAATTCGAAGACGAATTAGAAGAAAAAGAAGAAAATAGCCATGGTAATCTACCCGAAATAGGAATGGATGAAATAAACAACGATGATCTATTAAAATATTTAGAAACAAGCGAAACATATACGAAAATTTTTAAAAATATAGATAATGCAAGTAATTTAGAAATAAATTCAGGAGGTGTAGACATGGAAGAAAAACCTAGCATATCAGGAGTAAAAAACCCCAAAAATTAAAATCCAAAATATTATAATGAATACTATGGACACTATGATAGAGAAAAAACTATATGGGATAAAAGATGGAATAAAAAATGGACACCTAAACCAAAAACATAACAATTGAATTTTCTAGATTTAACCTGTGTACATAAATATAACAATCCAATTAAGGATAGGATATAAATCAAAATAATTAATAGATAACAAAATATTAATGACAGGGACACCAGGATATTTATACGAACAGTAAATTATGGTTACAATATTTATCAGATGAAAGTTTAAAAACTTTAAAAAGTAATAAAAAATCTAGCGGCGAATTAGCTACTACAACTATGGAAATATTATATAAATTTGAAATAGTTATAAGAAATAAATTTAGCAGTATGACAACAGAGGTAGAAGAATAAAATAAAAAAAAATCATAAATCGGAATGTAATGATAATATTATTAATAATATGTAATTTTTTTTGTTACGTAGAGGAATATACATGTGCATTTAGGGAATATTATTATAAAGGAACATATAGCACAGAAGAACGTAAAGAAATAAGAACATTATATTTTACAAAATTAACAGAACCTTTTAATTCAAAAGTTATAAAAAGTTGGAACGAATCAGAATTAACAGATACCTTAGGGGCTAGAATAAAATTCTTGCAACAATGGTTTATGAAACTATGTGAAAAACATAAAGACGAATCAAAAATGGAAAAAATATTAGTAAAACATTTTGCATGTTGCAAAAATAAAACAGCACCTCAATTTGGTTGTACGGATAGGTATTCTAAAAAAATAAATAATAAAAAATACAGATCAAAATACAAATATAAATAACCAAGAAGAAGATACTATGTAAAAAACTACAAAACCAAAAGACCATATAGAACAAAAAGAAAACTAACAAAATGTACTTGTTATATTGTGGAAAATTAGGACCAATAGCAAGAGACTGTAAATTACCTAAAAATCCAAAGAAAAAATAAGTATCTGAAATGATAATAAATGATGAAAAATATACGCAGATAGAGTACATAGATTATGAATTAGAAAGTGAAGATAGCATACATGAAATATCAAAAAATGAAATGGACAGTCATATAGAGATGGAATCAGATAATAAATTCTATAATACAACAAATGACTGAAAAAATATTCAAATAATAAATAAAGAAGAACATCAAGACGAAGAATCTTTAAAAAAAAAATTTATTACTAATATATTTGAACAAATAAAAGAAAAAAATTAGATCTAAACATTGCACAAATATTCGAAATACCATCAATAAGAAATTGGTTTAAACGATGAAATGAAGAATATTATGTAGTAACTCAAAGAGAACATATCATCGATTGCAAATACACTACAGAAAAGGCCAAAATACCAATAATAAACAAGCAAATAATAAATAAAGAAATACAAGACATTAAGGCTAAAAATTCAATTAAATATGTACATTTAGGAGGAACAAAAATACTAATAAAAGCATGTTCTAGAGAAGGAATAGATACATCCAGAAATATACTTAGCGAATGATAGAATCATACAACTCATAGAAAAAAGCATAATAAGTGCAGTAAAAGGTAAGTTCATATACCAAAAATTTAAATTCATAATAAGTGCTAACTACTCAGTAGCAATAAATGCTAGAACATAGCTAAATCACTAGTATTATATTTGAAAATATCGGGAATAAGACTAGCCCCGAACTACCAAAATCATAAAGTATACAGAAGAAACTACAGAAAAGAACATAATCATTGGAGGAGTACCAATAGAAATAAGATTTAAACTATATCAAGGAGATGAAATTAATACTTTAGAAATTAAATGATTAGAACAAGTAAAATCATATTATCAAGAAGACAAACAATAGATAATAGTTATAAAATAAAAGAGTAATAATAAAAAGAACTTTAGTAGGATAAAAATATGAAAATACATATACTTGCAAAGATAATAATGGAGGGATATTACAACAGATATAATACAACGATGATAGATACGGGAGCAGAAGCTAATATATGTAAATACAATTGTTTATCGCCAGATAAATGGGAAAAATTAAAAACACAGATAGTAGTAACATGATTTGATAATGAAGGAAGCATGATCACATATAATGCAAAAAATATAAAAATACAAATATGGAATAAGATATTAAGTACAGAAGAAATATATAATTTTTAATTGACTATAAAAGATATGCTATTAGGAATGCTTGTTTTAGAAAAGTTATACCCCCATAGAATAACAAAAACATATTGGTGGTTCACAACACCATGTAAACAAAAAATAGGAGCAAAAAGAGTAAATAACAAAAAAAGGAAAACAACAGAATAGATAAAATAAAGTGAGAAAATTATGAAAAAGTTAGAAAATAAAAAAGAAGAAGACCCTAAGATAGAATTAATTATATTCTCTATAAATAAAGTAAAAATAATCCATGATAAGTTAGAATTATTATATAGTGAAGATCCTTTACAAGGATGGAAATTTTAATGATTTAACCGAAGTTATGATACATATAAATGAATTATTAGAAAAAGAATATATACAAGAAAGCAATCGTAAGCACACAAGCCCAAAATTTATAGTAAATAAACATAGTTAACAAAAAAGAGGAAAAAGCAGAATGGTTATTGATTATAGAAATTTAAATGAAAAAACAAAAACATATAATATCCGATACCAAATAAATATTAAAGATAAGACAAATAAAAAGATATAATTATTTTAGCAAATTTGATTGTAAATAAGGATTTTATCACTTAAAACTAGACGAAGAGTCTAAAAAACTAACAGCATTCACTGTACCACAATGATTTTATAAATGAAATGTATTACCATTTGGATATAAAAACGCACCAGGTAGATATCAACACTTTATGGACAATTACTTTAATCAAATAGAAAATTGTATAGTATACATTGATGATATACTATAATATTCCAAAACACAAGATGAACATGTAAGATTATTAGAAAAATTTAAACATATAATAGAATATTCAGGTATAAGTCTAAGTAAAAAGAAAGCAGATATAATGAAAAATCAAATAAAATTCTTAGGAATACAAATAGATTAAAACGAAATACAAATGCAAACACGTATAGAACGAAAAATAAGTAACTCAAATGAACAACTAGACACAAAAAGAAAATTTCAATCATTCATAGGCCTAGTAAATCAAGTAAGAGAATACATACAAAAATTAGCAGAAAATATATAAACCATTATAACAAAAATTAAAGAAAGATATGGAATATCAGTTTGATAAAAAAGACCAAATACGGATACAAAAGGTAAAATTATTACGTAAAAACTTACCTAAACTATGCTTTCGAGATGAAAACAAAATATTTACTTATCTAATAGAATCAGATGCTAGTGAAAAAAGTTATGGAGGCATATTAAAATACAAGTATGATGCCAATAAAATAGAATATCATTTCATGTATTATTCTGGAACATTTCATATTACAGAATTAAAATGGGGAACAAATAGAAAAGTTATATATTCAGTATAAAGTGTTTATTATCATTTGAACCATATATTGCATATAACAAATCTATTATAAAAACATATAATACACAAGTAAAATGGTGGCTAACAAGAAAAATACAAGATTTGATAACAACAAAAAAAATAAGGAGATTGGTATTAAATATATTAAATTTCACATTTACAATTGAAGTAATAAAAAATGTTAAGAATGTTAATGCAGAATACTTATCACGACAAAGCTACTCAAACTGAGACGAAGGGAGAAGATACAATTGAAAAGATACTCAAAGCTATTACTATACTTTGTACAAAGTAGATAGTATGGACAACAAGATACAAAAGCTAAAGACTAATGAAGATAATCTGAAGTCTAAAGCTAGCATAAGTCAGCAACATGACTATAAAAATGCGAAAGTATGTCAATCGAAAGACAGAAGAATCCAGACCTAAACGATGATGTTGGAAAACACCTAAAAATCCATAAAAATTGTTAAAATACAGCTGCAGGTACAAGACAACGAGCTAGTGAAAATCATAAGAATTCAAACATAAACCAATTATTCAAAAAGCATTTACCCCGAGCCTAACACCAAAAATCATAATAACCACAGAACCACAAACTTCTACATACGAAGATAGCCTACACCATGAAAAAAGAACATACAACCATATTACACGAATCTATATAGAAAATATATACAAAATCCAAACATTTTTAAACCTTACACCCACATCTAGTACAACCCAAAAACCCATCAAGGATTATTTAACCCAAAAATTACAAGCTTATAATAAATTGATTGCACAATCAAAAACTAACACCAACTTAGTTAGAACATATTACAACTATGGATTACTAAATACTTTATATACATATGATGGAGAGGAACTAAGTGGAATGCCAGAGATACATAAAAAAGTTATTACTTAAACGAGACTTACTAAGGGAAATTGATTTTATGTAAAATTTTATATTGCAACAGCAAAGATAGTATACAAGGAGATATAGCCTGCGATACAAGTAGTAAAGATAGATTTATAACAGGTATGATAATACCGGAAGATATTGAACCGCAACCTGAGGTACAAAAGAGTGAGGTACCAAGCTTTCATGCCAATAAAAGAATAATTGGTATATCAACCATTATACAAGAACTAGCGAAAAATTATTTAAACGGAAACACTATATGAAGCTACTATGCAAGAGATAAGTTCATGATTTATTCCAATTCAAGGAAGCTAGGAAAAACAGATATGGATGAAGTCCAGAGATTGATTTTATCATTACATAAGCTAGAAGAATGACCTACAACACCAGTACTTAAAATTGGATTCACTTCAAGAAAATTATTAACAAGGTATTGCAAGCTAATTGGTCACAAATACCCTGATCACATATGCTCAAAATGCAATGCAGAAGATAATATAATGAGGACGTCCAGCTGGAATAAGAGATAAAGACGGAAGATTACAAGAAGATAAAGATGGTGTAACGACCTGTTTAGTCGTTTTGAGCAGCATACTTTGATTCTGGAAAAACTGGCAGAGACAACGGACCCCACGACGGACCGTCATGGGCACGACGGACCGTCGAGGGGGTCTCATTTCAAAACACTTAGAAATTCTGAAAAACAGATACTGAAATCGACTCTCTGAACTTCGTAACGGAATGGTAAGACGGACCATTACAGGCGTGACGGACCGTCACAGACTCTTCAGAGAATTGAGTCTCTGAACTCTGTGACGGAGTAGTAGGACGGACCGTCGTAGGCGCAACAGGCCGTCACAGGCTACATAATCCCAGGCCGGGTTGAATTCTGTAATTATTTTAAGGGGAGTTTTGGACTAGTCCGGCTTATAATTATAAAGTTAGTGGTTTAATATTAATAACTCAATTACTTGGGGGTTAAAAGAGGTAACCTTGAGTTAATTAGTGGGTTAAGTCCTCATCTTTTATACTTAATTATATGCTAATTAGGGTAAAATAAAAAGGGTTGAATAAGAAAAACAGAAAGAACAGAGAGAGGAGAAACGTACGATCAAGAGAAAGAAGAAAGCAAATACTTTGAGGAATAGCTTGCTTGATCACGAATCTTCGGTGGAGGTAGGTTATGGTTTTTATACTATTCGTAGTAAACTCTTAATAGCAAATGATATGTATGAGTAGTATTGTAAACCCTTCTATATGCTTAATTGTATGCTTGCATGAATGTGATTATGTAATTGTGATAAAATAAGCATGATGAAGCTATTGAATCCTAAATCTTGAGAAACCCTAATCTACTTTGTTAATGATGATGCCTTAGTGTAAAAGAAGGCTTGATGAACGAAAGTAGTGAGATTAGGGGATCGGGTGCCACGTTCCGGTACCAGGATAGTATATGAGGATCGGAGTGTCACGTTCCGACACCAGAATAGTATATGGATCGGGTGCCACGTTCCGGTACTAGGATAATATATGAGGATCGGAGTGTCACGTTCCGACACCAGGATAGTATATGGATCAGGTGCCACGTTCCGGTACCAGGATAGAATATGGATCGGGTGTCACGTTCCGACACCAGGATAGAATGAGGATCGGAGTGTCACGTTCCTACACCAGGATAGTATATGAGGAGCGGAGTGTCACGTACCGACATGAGAGGAATAAAGATAATGAATCTTGAAAGATGTTAATATACTCAATCTAAGGAACCTAATTCCCAAATGAGTATGATGAGGAGGCGTGAGTCCTTATTGATGTGCTTGGTGTTGCAACCAAGGGTTATGGTAATTGTAAATGCTGCATTCTAAGGATATTAGTTGATTTTATGATGTTATCTGATATATATTATTTTCTATTTTGAGTTGGCCGATGATACCTACTCAGTACTTGTGTTTGTACTGACCCCTACTTGTATTTGTTTTCTTTGTTAATTGTGGAGTGCAACAAATGTACCGTCATCTTCAACTCAACCGCAACTCTAGCCAGTCTTCATTACTCCGGATATCAGGGTGAGCTAATGCTTCTAGCTTGGACTGGATCCTCCTCTTCATGTCTTGATGCCTTGAAGTTCCGGCATGGACTAGCTGTTTATGTATTTTAGCTTCTTAGATACTCTTAGATTGAGTAATTTGAAGTAGATGTTCTTGTGATGATGACTTCCAGATTTTGGGGATAATAATAGTTGTTGAGTTTTTAGAAGTTATTGAATTGGTTTTTATTAATGAGTTTAAGTCTTCCGCATTACTTTCTGTTGATATTATATTGAAATGTTAAGGTTTAGATTGGTTGGTTCGCTCACATAGGAGGGTAAGTGTGGGTGCCAGTCGCGGCCCGATTTGGGTCGTGACAAACTTGGTATCAGAGCATTAGGTTCGTTGGTCTCATCACACAAGAATGAGTCAAGTAGAGTCTTAAGGAACGGTAGGGGGACGCCTTTACTTTTCTTTGAGAGGCTATAAGACTTTAGGAAAATTCCATTCTTTCATTCTTTCTTTCGTGCTATTACTTGGGTCCAATTGGTATCTAGGTGATAAAAATTGGTATCTGACCATCTTCACTCTATTTCGCAGATGGTTAGAACAAGAGCAACAACCGCGCCAACATCAACATCAGCAAGACAAGAAGCGTTTGAGCCAGCCACTGGGGTTGTAGCTCGAAGAGGAGTAGTGGCAAGAGGCCGTGGAAGAGGTCGTGGGAGGACGTCCTCTAGAGGAAAAGGACGAGCACCTAGCCCATCTGGTACTAGGGAGGTGACTCCCCCACCGACTGAGGAAGTAGTATGAGAGGGGGAGGATGGGGAAAATGAGCAAGTACAGAATGAGGAATTACCACCCCAACCTACCCCAGAGATGATCAATCAGGTTCTTGCTTATCTTAGCGGGTTATCTGATCAAGGCCAGACACCTCCAGTGTTTTCTGCACCAGCACCTCAGGTTCCGGAGGTACAACATGCGGCTACTGTGGCTCCCTGCATGGATGCTTCATTGAAAATAGGCACATTTCCTCGTCTGACTACAGGGCCTATAATGACAAATGATCAGCATGAACTTTTCAGTAAGTTCTTGAAATTGAAATCTCCAGTCTTCAAAGGTGCTGAATCTGAGGATGCATACGATTTTCTGGTTGACTGTCATGAGCTACTACTCAAGATGAGTATAGTAGAACGGTTTGGTGTTGATTTTGTTACTTATCAGTTTCAAGGGAACACCAAAATGTGGTGGCGGTCGCATGTTGAGTGTCAACCAACAGAGGCCCCACCTATGACTTGGGCATCATTCTCTAGCTTGTTTATGGAGAAGTATATCCCCCGGACTTTGAGGGATAGGAAAAGAGATGAATTCTTGAGCCTAGAGCAAGGTAGGATGTCGGTTACTGCATATGAGGCTAAGTTTCGTGCACTTTCCAAATATGCCACTCAGCTTTGTTCAGTCCACAAGAGCGGATTCGCTGTTTTGTGAAGGGGTTGAGATCAGAGTTGCAAATTTCAGCCTTACAGATAGCAGCTACAGCGAAATCCTTTCAAGAAGTGGTAGACTTCGTGATAGAGGTGGAGGGAGTGAAGCCATATGACTTCACCATGGCATCGACATCAAAAAGGTTTCGAAAGGGAGGTGAGTTTAATGGTTCTTACTCCAGAGGATAGGGTTCAGGAGGTTACTCAGTCCGACCAATTCAGTCTTCACTACAGACTGTAGTTGGAGGTCCACCCCAGACCGGTCAACACTTCTCTGAGAGACCTATGCTTGAATCCAGAGAGTGTTATGGATGAGGGGAGACTGGACACATTAAGAGGTATTGTCCAAAATAGAGTTACAAACCTCCAACAGTTAGAGGTAGAGGTGGTCATGGTAGAGGCCGTTATTCTGGAAAACGCGGTGTCCGAGGTAATGGTGGTCACCAAAACGGCCGGGGTAACGGGAAAACTGGAGCCACTACAGCACAACATGGTAGGGGCAACGGGCAGACAAACGATAGGGCCCATTGTTACGCTTTCCCTGGGCGGTCTGAAGCGGAGACATCAGATGCTGTTATCACAGGTAATCTTTTGATTTTGATTGCATGGCTTCTGTATTATTTGATCCTGGCTCCACATTTTCATATATATCTTCCTCATTTGCTAATGGTCTTTATTTACATTGTGAATTGCTTGACACTATTCGTGTTTCTACTCCGGTGGGTGAGTCTGTGATAGTTGAAAAGGTGTATAGGTCTTGTCTTGTGACTTTTGTGGGGAGCAATACTCATGTAGACTTGGTTATCTTAGAAATGGTTGATTTTGATGTAATTTTGGGTATGACTTGGCTTTCTCCGAATTTTGCGATCTTGGATTGTAATGCTAAAACAGTGACGTTAGCCAAGCCTGGGACAGATCCGTTAGTGTGGGAGGGCGACTACACTTCCAATCCGGTTCGTATCGTATCCTTTCTTTATGCTAAGACAATGGTTAGTAAGGGTTGTCTAGCTTTCTTAGCACACCTCAGGGATGATACTACCCAAGTACCTTCAATTGAGTTGGTTTCGATAGTCCGCGAATTTTTAGATGTGTTTCCTGCAGATCTTCCTGGTATGCCACCGGATAGAGATATTGACTTCTGCATCGATCTTGAACCGGGTACTCGCCCCATTTCTATACCCCCTTATAGAATGGCTCCCACGGAGTTAAGAGAGTTAAAGGCCCAACTTCAAGAGTTGTTGAGCAAAGGCTTCATTAGACCAAGTGCATCTCCTTGGGGTGCTCCGGTGTTATTTGTGAAGAAGAAGGATGGGAGTTTTCGGATGTGCATAGACTACAGACAGTTGAACAAAGTAACTATTAAGAACAAATATCCCATTCCTCGCATTGATGACTTGTTCGATCAGTTACAAGGTGCTTGTGTCTTCTCTAAGATTGACTTGAGATCCGGTTATCATCAATTGAAAATATGGGCAACGGATGTGCCAAAGACTACTTTTCGGACCAGGTATGGGCATTACGAATTTGTAGTGATGTCTTTTGGTCTTACGAATGCCCTTGCTGCTTTCATGAGCTTGATGAACGGGATTTTTAAGCCATATCTGGATCTCTTTGTGATTGTATTTATTGATGACATACTGATATACTCAAAGAGCAAGAACGAACATGAGTAGCATTTGAGAATGGTATTGGAAATGTTGAGGGAGAAAAAGCTTTATGCCAAATTCTCCAAGTGTGAGTTTTGGCTAGATTCAGTGTCCTTCTTGGGGCACGTGGTGTCAAGGGATGGAGTGATGGTGGATCCTTCTAAAGATTGAGATAGTGAAGAATTGGGTAAGACCTACTAATGTTTTAGAAATAAGGAGCTTTGTTGGTTTAGCTAGCTATTATCGTCGATTTGTCAAGGGATTCTCTTCCATTGCTTCCCAATTGACGAACTTGACTAAGTAGAATGTTCCATTTGTATGGTCGGACCAATGTGAGGAAAGCTTTCAGAAGCTCAAGACTTTGTTAACTACTGCACCGATTCTCACCTTGCCCGTGGAAGGTAAGAATTTCATTATCTATTGTGATGTATCCTATTCTGGTTTGGGTGCAGTGTTAATGCAAGAGAAGAATGTAATTTCTTATGCTTCAAGGCAATTAAAGGTGCATGAACGCAATTACCCGACCCATGATTTGGAACTGGCTGCGGTAGTGTTTGCATTAAAGCAATGGAGACATTATTTATATGGGGTTAAGTGTGAAGTCTACACGGATCATCGTAGCCTACAGTACATCTTTACTCAGAAAGATTTGAACTTGAGACAGAGGAGATGGATGGAACTACTGAAGGACTACGACATCACTATCTTGTATCATCCGGGAAAGGCTAATGATGTGGCAGACGCCTTAAGTAGAAAGGCAGGGAGCATGGGAAGTCTAGCTCACTTGCAAGTTTCTAGACGTCCATTGGCTAGAGAGGTTCAGACTCTGGCTAACGACTTTATGAGGTTAGAAGTAAATGAGAAGGGAGGATTATTGGCTTATGTGGAGGCAAGATCTTCTTTCCTTGACAAGATTAAGGGAAAACAGTTTGATGATGAGAAACTAAGCAGAATCCAAGATAAAGTATTGCGAGGAGAGGCTAAGGAAGCAAAAATCGATGAGGAAGGTGTTTTGAGAATCAAGGGAAGGGTATGTGTACCCCGCGTTGATGATTTGATCAACACTATTCTGACAGAGGCTCATAGTTCAAGGTATTCTATACATCCTGGTGCAAACAAGATGTATCGTGACCTAAAGCAACACTTTTGGTGGAGTAGAATGAAGCATGATATTGTTGATTTTATTGCTAAATGTCCAAACTGTCAATAAGTAAAGTATGAACACCAGAGGCCCGGAGGAACACTTCAGAGAATGCCCATTGCTGAATGGAAGTGGGAAATGATCGCAATGGACTTCGTGGTTGGTCTTCCCAAGACAATGGGTAAGTATGACTCCATTTGGGTAATTGTTGATAGATTAATTAAGTCTGCTCATTTCATTCCGGTCAAGGTAACTTACAATGCAGAGAAGTTAGCCAAACTTTACATCTCGGAGGTGGTGTGATTGCATGGGGTTCCACTCTCCATTATATCAGATAGAGGTACGCAGTTTACTTCTAAGTTTTGGAAAACATTGCATGCGGAATTGGGTACTAGGCTGGACCTTAGTATTGCGTTCCATCCTCAGACCGATGGTCAGTCTGAGCGAACGATTCAAGTGTTGGAGGATATGCTTCGTGCATGTGTGATAGAATTTAGTGGCCATTGGGATAGCTTCTTACCCTTAGTGGAGTTTTCATACAATAATAGCTATCACTCAAGCATTGATATGGCCCCATTTGAGGCATTGTATGGGAGAAGATGTAGGTCTCCCATTGGGTGGTTTGATGCATTTGAGGTTAGACCTTGGGGTACTGACCTTCTGAGAGAATCGTTAGATAAAGTGAAATCTATTCAAGAAAATCTTTTAGAGGCGCAAAGTAGGCAAAAGGAATATGCAGATTGAAAAGTTAGAGACTTGGAGTTCATGGAGGGTGAACAAGTCTTGCTAAAGGTTTCACCCATGAAAGGGGTGATGCATTTCGGTAAAAGGGGTAAATTAAGCCCAAGGTATATTGGTCCCTTTGAAGTACATAAGCGAGTAGGGGAGGGGGCTTATGAGTTAGCCTTGCCTCCAGGGCTGTCCGGAGTGCATCCGGTATTTCATGTGTCTATGTTGAAAAGATACCATGGGGATGGAAACTGCATTATCCGTTGGGATTCAGTTTTGCTTAATGAGAATTTGTCTTATGAGGAGGAACCTGTTGCTATTCTAGATAGAAAAGTCCACAGGTTGAGGTCAAGAGAGATTGCATTCATCAAAGTTCAATGGAAGAATCGACCAGTCGAAGAAGCCACTTGGGAGAAAGAGGCTGATATGCAAGAAAGATATCCACACCTGTTTACAGATTCTGGTACTTTTTTTCGCCCTTGTTTTTCTTCTTATGATTGTTCGAGGACGAACGATGGGTTAATTGGTATCTATTGTAACGACCTGTTTAGTCATTTTGAGCAGCAGACTTTGATTCTGGAAAAACTGGCAGAGACAACGGACCCCACGACGGACCGTCATGGGAACGACGGACTGTCGAGGGGGTCTCGTTTCAAAACACTTAGAAATTCTGAAAAACGGGTACTGAAATTGACTCTCTGAACTTCGTAACGGAATGGCAGGACGGACCGTCACAGGCGTGACGGACCGTCACAGACTCTTCAGAGAATTGAGTCTCTGAACTCTGTGACGGAGCAGTAGGACGGACCGTCGCAGGCGCAACGGGCCGTCACAGGCTGCGTAATCCTAGTCCAGGTCAGATTTCTGTAATTATTTTAAGGGGCATTTTGGACTAGTACGGCTTATAATTATAAAGTTAGTGGTTTAATATTAATAACTCAATTATTTGGGGGTTAAAAGAGGTAACCTTGAGTTAATTAGTGGGTTAAGTCCTCATCTTTTATACTTAATTATATGCTAATTAGGGTAAAAGAAAAAGGGTTGAATAAGAAAAACAGAAAGAACAGAGAAAGGAGAAACGTACGATCAAGAGAAAGAAGAAAGCAAAGACTTTGAGGAATAGCTTGCTTGATCACGAATCTTCGGTGGAGGTAGGTTATGGTTTTTATACTATTCGTAGTAAACTCTTAATAGCGAATGATATGTATGGGTAGTATTGTAAACATTTCTATATGCTTAATTGTATGCTTGCATGAATGTGATTATGTAATTGTGATAAAATAAGCATGATGAATCTATTGAATCTTAAATCTTGAGAAACCCTAATCTACTTTGTTAATGATGATGCCTTAGTGTAAAATAAGGCTTGATGAACGAAAGTAGTGAGATTAGGGGATCGGGTGCCACGTTCCGATACCAGGATAGTATATGAGGATCGGAGTGTCACGTTCCGACACCAGGATAGTATATGGATTGGGTGCCACGTTCCGGTACCAGGATAGTATATGAGGATTAGAGTGTCACGTTCCGACACCAAGATAGTATATGGATCGGGTGCCACGTTCCGGTACCAGGATAGAATATGGATCGGGTGTCACGTTCTGACTCCAGGATAGAATGAGGATCGGAGTGTCACATTCCGACACCAGGATAGTATATGAGAAGCGGAGTGTCACGTACCGACACGAGAGGAATAAGGATAATGAATCTTGAAAGATTTTAATATACTCAATCTAATGAACCTAATTCCCAAATGAGTATGATGAGGAGGCGTGAGTCCTCATTGATGTGCTTGGTGTTGCAACCAAGGGTTATGGTAATTGTAAATGCTGCATGCTAAGGATATTAGTTGATTTTATGATGTTATCTGATATATACTGTTTTCTATTTTGAGTTGGCCGATGATACCTACTCAGTACTTGTGTTTGTACTGACCCCTACTTGTATTTGTTTTCTTTGTTAATTGTGGAGTGCAGCAAACGTACCGTCGTATTCAACTCAACCGCAACTCTAGCCTGTCTTCATTACTCCGGATATCAGGGTGAGCTAATGCTTCTAGCTTGGACTGGATCCTCCTCATCATGTCTTGATGCCTTGAAGTTCCGGCATGGACTAGCTGTTTATGTATTTTAGCTTCTTAGATACTCCTAGATTTAGTAATTTGAAGTAGATGTTCTTGTGATGATGACTTCCAGATTTTGGGGATAACAATAGTTATTGAATTTTTAGAAGTTATTGGATTGGTTTTTATTAATGAGTTTAAGTCTTCCGCATTACTTTCTGTTGATATTATATTGAAATGTTAAGGTTTAGATTTGTTGGTTCGCTCATATTGGAGGGTAAGTGTGGGTGCCAGTCGCGGCCCGATTTGGGTCGTGACAGATGGAAATAAAAGATAAAGATGGAAGATGACAAGAAGATAAAAATGGAGATAAAAGGAGACACAAAGACGTTCTTAGCCACATAGAGCAAAAAGTAGTTGTGTAAAAGTCTTGAAATAAATAGTAGTAGTCACATAAATAAGTCAACATATGCATGTGCATTATTAAAGATATGTTGACAAGTGTAAAATATGATAGGTAGGGTGTATTATGAAAAAGACAAGTGTGAAAGTAGTACGGTAGGAATAGTGGTAAAGTAAGTGCACTAAAATGCACTAATTCCTTTTTATATAAAGGAAGGAATATGTAACATAAACCATAGACAATGCCTCAAGTATAAAGCTTTCTTTTTAAAAACACTCTCATAATTTAAAAAAATTAATATTTAGATAAATGAAGCAACAATCTAAAATCCAATAAGATATTTCAGATAGCATTAATACGCAAGAAACAAAGGTATATTTTTCAAAAAAAATGTGGAACTAATTTCATATATTCCCGAATATTATATATATGATTGAATAATTTGTGTTAGTCATTATGTATTAAAATTAGTTGAATCATGATTTCTAGTTTATTAGCACACTGGAAATAGGGAGAACATTTAAATACTATGCCATCCTAATGTTGAAATCGGTAGGCGTGGAAAGCCGTTTTGGGGAGTAAACAAAGTTGAGGCGCTGATAAGAAAGAAGTATCCACTAAAGTACGATGCTAGTAGTGAAAGAAAAACATGAAAAACATATAATCTAGTTCATAATAATCTAATATAAATTTAATCGATTATGATATGATAGGACGGAATAATTGAAAAATCCTGCATAACAATAAACATGATCATATACATATATGACGAAATGATATAAAACTATGAAACTTTAATCTTAAATATACTTAAAGGTATAGAAATAATTGAATTAAGAAGATTAATATGGGAAAATATTTAACGATAACGAATCAGAAGATATATTAAATCAACAATGGTATGAAATAGACCTACGAGATTTAGACTATGAAAAAATAGAATGGTATGATTTATAAACAAATTCAAATTAAAATGAACTATGAGTGTTCACAATATTAGATGGAATATATGGAAAATATAAAATTATTAGAAAGATTGATGGAGAAAAATTTACATATGTCCCAAAGAACCTAAGATATGTTATATATAGAATATATCATAAATAATATTAAAGAAATAGTTAGATTAGAACAACGAATGAATTTCTTAACTACCAATTCTGCCACGACAATACTAAAATGGTATTGCTTTACTAAATCTTTAGCCAGATCTTCGCATGTGAGCCATTTGTCAAAGTCTTACTTGACGTTCCAAGTGAATGTTAATCCTGATAAGCTTTGAAAAAATAACCGTATTAAGAGAGACTCATTATTTTCCAAAATAATTAATGTGATGCAGAAATTCTTAGGATGTGTCATTGGGTCCACATATCTGTCGAACATGTTGGATTTTTAGAATTTTAAATCGCAGTAGAAATTCAACTCCTTGGTGTAGACATGATTTTTTCTGCCTCAGATCATGATCAATTTTTTAGTTTGGTCCTCCATACACCTTCTTCTCTAAGTCATGCATTTTTTGTTATATTGCATCTACCTTAGACTTCTCCATTTTTCATGTATTCTCTCGTCCAATTCACTTTAGAAAACTTTGAAAAACATCTTGAGAGTTGGGCTTCTTGATGAGACAAGTTTCAAGGATAAAAATCCATACCTCAAGGATGAATGTCCACTCAAAACCTCCACACTAAGCTGCTTCTACAATTTGGACTTCAATGGAGTCTTTGGAATTTCTTAAGGGATTTGGGGTTTTCAATTTGGAAGAATGAAGTCTTTAAGATGTTTACCCTTTATATAATTAATTAAAATACCCAAAAGACCCTTAATAAACATCCAATGACTTAATTTATAAGAGGGGTAAATTTACCAATTCACCCCTAAGTGGACAGCATCACGCGCAGGAACACAAGTGCGAGCGACGTCTGGCCTTGACGGGGTGTCACAGCCAGGACGCGGCGTCACAACCCTCCGTTGGTGGCTACAGTGGCTGGCCAAAGTTCCAAACTTCACCCTTGGTTAAGTCCCCCACGACGGTACCCTCGACGGGGCGTCATCAAGCCAATGGGCCGTTGACTGCTCCGTTGCCAAGGTCTGCCTGGGACTGTTTTGGCAACAGGTTTGGGTCCTTCCTCAAGGACCCTTTGATGGTCCTTGGGAATAATTTCCCAGATGTTTCCAACCCAAATATTATAGAATATAAGTTTAACACCTATCACATTAATTTCATATAAAACAAACACATAAAACTCAACGAAACTCGCCTAGAAGTACAAGGTCGACTCGATGCATATCTTTCGAACGCCTTGGACGTTCTTGGTCATTTGACCTCCAAATTTCACGAAACATTAAACAATGCCTACACATTCTATATTAACTCAATTAAGAACCTTAAAACATCATGAAACACACATAAGAACATAGAAACATATAAGAGACATTTAGGTGACTTAGTCGTTGAACGTCTTAGTCATCCCTTGACGTTTGACTTCCAACACACCTAATACTTTAGCTAATTCCTCTATACCAATTAGACACATTTAGGACTTTAGAACATTAATATGAACATGTTATTCTCTAGTTAACCTAAGTCATTTTCGAGGTCTTACAAGAAGGGAGCACCCTTAGGTCGGAAAAATTGCGTACTTGACCTTTCGGAGGTCTTGTACAAGCCTTAGCTATCATTCATTACATAAGATATGAAAAATAGTGCAGAATTAAAACTTTTCACGAATAAAATAATAAATCAAACATATTTCATAAAGTTAAGGATTGATCTTGTCTTCACAAGACAATTTAAAGACACAACATAAATATCTTAGGAACACGACCCTTTACATTAAATGAAAATACGCAATAAGTCTTAATGATAGAAACTAAGAAATAGAACTATGCCCTCGGATATATGAGGACATACTTAGTCTTGAGAGAGTAGATTCTCAAGCTTTGCCTTATAGATTTTTTCTTGCCTCCAATCTAATACTTATAGAGTATAGAAAAGTATGGAATTAGTACAAAACAATGTACTGAGTATGACATATGCAAAAACATGCAAAATGGGACATTTTAGTAAAATAAGCATTTATGCCAAATTAGTAAAACCTTCATGATTATAGAGTTAAAATAGTATAAGAATCATCATTTATCAGATAAAATAGAACTCTCATAATTTTTGAACCAAAATATAACTTTACTGTAAACCAAGCAAACTTTACAGTGAACAATTTATCCCAAGCATAGTGAATTCATTTCCTTTGAGGTTTCTCTAACCAAGTTATATTAAGACTCCCAATGGTAAGACAAGAAGAGACCACCCATACACCTCCTTCAAGACACACCAAAGTTATCCTTAAGAATACTAACCATAGGCTTACCTTGCACGGGAAACAAGTCCACACTCTTGGCTAGACATTTGAAGGACATTCATATATTAAGGACTTCATGTAAGTTACAATAAGTGCATGTGAGAGTAGCATCCCATACTACTAATCCCACTTAGTGCTCCTTGAGGATTCCCTTGGATTAAGCACAATACATTAGTCATGTATAACTTCATTACACCAAGACTCCCCTTTCGGAATGTCTACTTACAATGGATAAATAACATCTCATACCACCACCTAACCTAAGTAGTACACTCTTTTAGGAGACTTTGTTCGTACACTTCATATAAAAACACACCAAGACTCCCCTTTCAGAAGGTCTACTTAGTGCAGTGGATAGATAGTGTCTCATACCACCACCTACCCTAAGTAGTATATTCTTTTAAGATACTTAGTTCATTCATTCTTTTGTGGGGGTTAGCTTAACCAACATAGACCATGAGATCAAGACATGAAATCACGATACTAACCCTATCGGATAAGGGATCCCCACTTTCCTAGGGTAGGGTCATCTTAGCTTTTACATGGGTTTTCCAATAGCTACACCTATGTGGGCGCATAGTTAAGGTATAAGGAGATTGCTACTAAGTAACTCATTCTCTACTAATGAGGAGTACTCATCTCAAGAGGTACATTGGAATACAACATTTCAACTCACGAAATGCAACCACCCTTTCTTCCTATTCTCTCGGTGCTAAGCATAACTTGTCCACGGAGTCTCAACATTATATACTATAGGTTAAGGATAACTAGTGGACACCACATCTCCACTCACGAAGGGCATCCATCCTCCGACCTATCTTAGAAAGTTCTTGGGAGATAGTGAGATTGTTACTAAATACTTCATCTCAACTCACGAAGAGTGTTCACCCCAAAACTTTCCTTAATCACAGTTACTAACTTCATCCATTCATTCAAAAGTGAGTGTGTGAGTGTACATGTGAGCACACCTTTCACCTAATCACCATTTCATCAGCATTCAATTTTAAACATGCTTAAACCTTCATTCATCTATCTCACACTTAAACATGATTCACATAATCATATAGTTTCTTTAGACATTATCTCTAGCATACTTCACATAACAAGCTTCATAAAGCATATCACAAGAACAACATCGTTATCATCATACTTTACGTAATATGCCTTCATGGCATTATTCACAATACAAAAGAAGATTCACATTCATATATTCAAGTAAACACTGCCACCAAAGGTGGACCATATCACTGAAGAGCATTTCATAATAAGAGTTAACAATGATACCAACTTACCATTCTTCCAATGCTTTCAACACCTATTTACAATTTATTCAATGATTCTTCATAAATTAGCCTTTAGGGCAGTAGTTAAACCATAATATCAACATGAAGAAACCAAAGTTCAAAAACTACACAATCATATTCACTTAACCCATTTCTCAAACTAGAAGTTGGAAATATGCATAAGCATGACTTCATTAGAATTTTGACATGAAAATCATCAATTAATACTATAAACAACATATTTTAATAATTAAAACACTTTTACATGAAGACTCATGCTTAGAACTAAAGATAGGAGAAGATAGAGTTTGATAACCCTTTTTGAAATCTTTTAGAAATGACTCCTTGAATGGAAGAGAGTTAAAGGATGACTACCATACCTCAATGAGAAGAAAACCCTCCAAATTTTGATGAAGAAACGTTTCCAATCATCCCTCCTAGCTCTTCCTTAAGTCTTAGCTCCAATGGTGACTTGAGAGAGTTTTTCTTTAGAGGTGTTTGAATATTTGAATTGAGGGGTCTTGTCTAGGTCTAGGACTTAAAAATAATTTAATATAACTTACAAACCCTAAAAATATCATCCTATGTTCATAAAATACTTGGGGTGAATTTACAAAACACCCCAAGTCAAGGCAATGAAAATGTAACAGCTTTTGCATGGACCCATCGACGGACCCAAGCAACGAGGCGTCGACTGAATGACGGCCCGTGTTGCATGGGTGGCGTTTGGGTCTGCAGCTGGCAAGTGGAGGGTTGATCTCCTAAGTGATGTCTTGATCTACGCCCCTAGGCGACGGGGCGTCGTCTTGACTATGGCCAGTAGGCTGTTAGGGCGTTAATTACCTAGTTTTGGCAGCTTGGTTGCCAAGTCTTGGGTCCTCTTATAGGACCCCTTGTGGGTTCTAGGTGGATTTGTATCCGGAAGTTTAACCCCTATACTAAGTCATATAGGTCTTAGAAACATTCCACATCAATTTTGATTAAAACGAACACGTAAAACTCATTAAAACTCATGAAGTCACACAAGCACTTTCTAAGGCACACCTTTCGAACGTTCTGGACGTTCTTGGATGTTTGGCCTCCAAACGTCACCAAGCTTCACACACTGCCTAAGAACATCATTTTTAATCATTTTAACACAAAATTAGCTCATGAAACATTTACGAAGCTCTGGTTTACCTTATTTCATTTTAGGGTATTACAACTATGTTTAAGAAATCAAAGTTATCACCATTTAAAAAATGGTATAGTATTTGGTGTTCAGAATTGTGTAGAATATGATACATTACTCATTTTTTAACTGTTCCTGTAAATTATTATGTATTCTGCTATATCACCAATCTAGTTTACTGTACAATGATGAATAAAATGAAATAACATGATGTATTGATTCATACAATGATGTATGCATGGTAAATATAGTATTGGTATATTCACTGAATCAACTAGGTGTCCTTTTATGTTAAGTGTATACAATTGTTTTTATATTTAAAATGATGTAGTTGTAATTTGTGTGTATAGCGGCTTATATGTGTATTATGGTGTAATTCTGATACATTATCTGTAATTTAATAAAATTTTGAGAATGTTAAGGTTGTATTTGAAGTCAACACAAGAGAAAATAATGATATTCAAATTCACAACGTGAATGATGTACCAATCAATGAACCTATTATTGATTCTCTTCATGATGATACTATTTATTAGAATGTGATGGTAGATACAAGTACGCATATTTGTTCTATGCTCATTAACCACCTTTTATTATGTATATTTAAACAATGTATAGTACATTACTTTATACATTTTAAATAGGTCTTGAATCTGGAAAGTTGAAAACATATTCACATGAGACACCAACATTTGTTGTCTTTGATGATCCACCTCTTAGGGAGTCACAACTTGTTGCTCTGGAGGCTGAAGCGATACACATGACATCAATTGAACTAGTGCGTAAAAAGGCTCCTGAAATTATGCTTAGGCACCGTACACTGATTTGATTGACTCTGGTGGTAAATCTAAAAATAGAACAATCTATTTCTCAATTAAACAACCTTTTTTTAATTGCATTAATTTTGATGTCAATATGAACCTGATAAAGAGAGTGGTACAATGACAAATTATCTAACAAACGCGGCCAGTGAGTACAATATTATAAATTTATAATTTTAATATTACTTTGTTATTCAAATGAGTAAATATTTCTTAGGAAAGCCAGTGGCTTTTACCATAGCAAAGAATGTCATCAAATCTCCTCTTGAGTTTGGAATTGAGAGAGTTGACTTGATGGATTGGTTTCACACCATAGTAGCTACAGGGCGAGCTTGTTCAAACTTGGTAATTCATTTATACACTCAACTTACACTATTTATTGAATTTATTAATCATTTTTGAGTTTTCATTGAAAACGTTAATGTTACGCATTAATACTATATTATTTACAACAAATAAATATTATAATGTATTACTTGAGAGAAAAATGCAAGTTGAATCTGAAAGTCAAAAAAGAGTTACCACAATTGACTCTTATTTAATTCAGTAGGTTGATCAAATACACAATGTCTGGGAGAAGAACAAGAAAAATAACAGTTTTATACACAGAACCATTAGAAGATACAAGATACTTTGTAATACCCCATGCAATAAAGTTGATTTTGTTTGCATTCCTTTCAATGTTTCGAGAAATTTCATTGGATTATGGTTGTCTTCTTCATGCACAGTAGGTGTCTTTGTGATTTTGATTCCTTTAGAAAAATTAGGATTTGCTCACAAAAAAATTGTTGAGAAAGTGGTGAAAAAGTTTCACACATTGTTTTCTTGCTCTTAATGAATACCGAATTTTATGAAGAAAGAAATGACATTGATGGAAGGAATTCAGAAGAATATACAGACTATGTTTTTACTGATCTTTTGGTATACATTATTCGTGATGACATTCCACAATAGTTGGAAGGCACAAAGTAAGTAATTTTTGCTTAAGTTAATATTTAGATTTTGGTTAATTCTTATAAAATTATTTCTATATATTTTTGAATTTTTTCGTAATGATTGAGGATTATTACTGAGTGCGGAGTTAAAAGGGTTAAAAAATGTCAAAAATTCCAAAAAGTCATATCAATTTTTAAAAAAAACCAAAACGATAAAATCGCTCACTATGTAGCGACTTTGGCCGTTTGAAAAAGAAAAATCGCTGCAATAGCAGCGATTTCTTAAATTCGCTTTTTCAAAATAAAAAAAAATTAAACAAATCGCTCCAAATGGAGAAATTTTCAAAATTAAAAAAAATTTATAAGTCGCGACTTCCATTAAATTTTTTTCTTTATTTTTTCTAAAAAAAATCAATTTTTTTAATTTTATTTTTTAAAATCATTGGCAGCGATTTTTAATTATTTTTTTTAAAAAATCAAATCGCTGTAAAGGCAGCGATTTACACTTAATTTTTATATTTTTTTTGAAAATTTAAATAAATCACTGCAAAAAAATTAGCCGATTAAAATAAGTTTCAAAAAAAAATTAAGTGTAAATCGCTGCAATTTTTTTTAAAAAAATATTTAACTAAAAATGGCTGCCTTAGCGATTTTGCCAAGATTTGATTTTAATTTTTTTAAAAGTAAAGAGAGAAAAAAGAAGTTTAATGTAAGTCGCTGCAAAAGCAGCGACTTATTAAAAAAATTATATTTTTTTTATTTTTTGAAAATCACTCCACTTGGAGCGACTTGTTTAAATTATTTTTTTAAAAAAAAGGAAATTTAAGAAATCGCTGCTACAGCAGCGATTTTACCGTTTTGGTTAAAAAAATTGGTATGCCCTTTTGAAATTTTTAACATTTTTTTTTACCCTTTTAACTCCGGACTCAATTATTACTTGTCTATATGCTAGGAGTTTTTGCCAAGACAGTAATGGCATCAAACTAGGATATTTTGAATCAACATTATTTCGTACGAGATATGCTTCCTTACTTTGAAAATATGCCATGAATAAGTTAGATGATAATGCAATTAGTGAAAGTGAAATTAATGAACAGGTGACAAGCAAGAATCGAGTACTACGAAAGGTTTAGAAAAAAGTTGTCAAATGTTCTAATAACATATAGTATTAAATAATATTAGTATTACTGTGTACTAATCTAGTCCTATTAGGATTAGTACTCCTTCCTATATCTCCTATATATATCTCCCATGTATTCCCTTATTAGGTTAACACTTCAATACAATCAATATTCCTTCATGGTATCAAGAGCCAGAAAACCTAGATCTTCTTTTCTCTAGGTTTTTTTTCTCTCTTTAGGGCACCGATCGTTCCCTCTCTTTTCTTGGGCGGCGGCAGCCATGACAATCGAGGTGGATCCTCTCAATTCACTTCCTTCTGGCGTTAAACTCCTTCACAGGCATCTTCATGCCCTGATTCCCAAAAAATTATCAGACATAAATTACCCTACATGGAAAATCACCGTTCTTACAGCCCTTGAGGCCAATTACCTTCTCAAATACGTCGATGGAAGCACAGAACTACCGCCGACAGTCATCACCGCCACGGACAAATCAGAAAAAATCAATCCAGCCCATGCCGCCTGGAAAGCCGTGGATGGCCAGACTCGATCATGTTTGATTGCGGTCATCTCTCCCACAGTTCAGAAACACGTCCGATCCTACACAACAACTTCAGCCCTGTGGACGGCCCTCGCAACACGCTATGCATCAATTTCCCACTCTCATATTTTTCAATTACGTGATCGTCTCCACACAATTACCGAAGGCACGAAAACTATGGCGGAGTATTTAGACGAGGTCCACCATCATCACAGCCCTCGACACCGTGAACGAAATCATTCCCGAAAAAGATCTCATCATGTGCGTCGTTCGGGGGATCCCATCAGCTTACTCCTCCATTAAACAGGCGGTTCGCATCAGTCCAACGCCCCTTGACCTGGCTACTCTCTCCTCGTGGCTAAAAAGTGAAGAAATCAATGTGAATCTGGAGAGCAAACTTCTTCTCCGAGAAGCCGCTGTTATGGAGCCAGCCACCGCCCTCACCGCAAGCAAAAACTATCGCGGGGGGCGTGGTGGCAGCCGGCAGGGGAGCCGTGGCGGCTACGGCAGAAACAGCGGAGGCCGTGGGAGCGGCGGTTGGCAGGGCAGTCGTCTGTCGTACGACGGTCAGCACCACGGCAACAACAACAGCCTGCACTCCTTCGGCAGCGGCGGGCAGTCATCTTCCAGCGGCGGGCAGGGCACTTACGAGCGGGATCGTCCAACTTGTCAAATCTGTCAGAAAACAGGACACACCGCTATTCGTTGTTGGTTTCGGTATGAGGAGAGCCAAAATAGTGATAACCGTGCCAATTATGCATCTCAAGCCGGCCTTTCTGTAAATGGCTGTTGGATACTGGAGCCAACATGCACGTTACTTCTGATCTATCCAAGCTTAACGATCCAAATTCATATCATGGCTCCAATGGTATTACTGTTGGCAACGGTGAGTCCCTTAATATTTCTCACACTGGCACAGGTACCATTAAAACTCCCACCGCTATCTTTCACCTAGGTAACCTTACCCACGTCCTTTCTATTAAAACCAATCTCCTTTCAGTTCACCAATTCACAAAAGACAATAATTGCTCACTCTTGTTCACCTCTAATGATTTTCAGATACTAGACGATACTACCATGAGGGTGATTTTTCAAGGTCCCTGTGAGCATGGTCTATACATTCTTCTTGGCACAAGTTCGTCTGCCCACCCAGTTTCAGAAAGCGTTCTTGTGGCTCCGGTGGCTCTTTCGGCTGATGGCCACAGTTTGTTGTGGCACAGTCGTCTAGGTCACCCGTCTACTCAAATAATAAATTCTTTAATGTCTCAATTAGGCTTTTCTTCTATTCATGTAAACAATTGTGACTCCTGTTCAATTGCTAAATCTCATAAATTACCTTTTACTTTATCTAAGAAGCGTACAACTGCACCTTTTCAACTTATTCATTCTGACCTATGGGGTCCTACTGTTGTTCCTTGATTTGCTGGTTTACCCAACCACCCCTCATCACACCTTCGACCGTCACCCACAATACACCTGCAACCACCACCCACACTCACAACCAACCCAAACCACCCCATACCCACAACATCTCCAGCCCGATCCGTTTTGGGTCCTTCCCGGCCACCCCCGAATCACCACCGCCTGTACCCCCCCCCCCCCCCTCCAATACTCATCCCATATTAACCTGTGGCGAAGCCGGTATCTTTAAACCCAAAACCTTTTAGGCTACCATACTACCAAATACACCCCTTCAAGATAGTGAACCAACAACCTACTCTGTTGCCTCAAAAAATGCTTATTGGCGTCATGCTATGGATGACGAGTTTAAGGCTTTAACTGATCAGAAAACTTGGGTTCTTGTACCTAAGCCCCATGGGCGGCACCCAGTGGGCTGTAAATGGGTGTACAAAATTAAACACAATGCAGATGGCAGTATTTCCAGGTACAAGGCTCGTTTGGTTGCTAAAGGCTACAATCAGGAGTATGGGCTTGATTACTCCGAGACATTCGGTCCTGTTATTCGGCAGGAAACCATTCGCCTGGTACTGTCACTCGCCGTGTGCAACAATTGGCTCATCAATCAGTTGGATGTTTTCAATGCTTTTCTTCATGGCATGCTTGATGAAACTATCTACATGACGCAACCACCGGGCTATGTTGATACCTGCTTCCCTCAACATGTTTGCAAACTCCAGAAGTCTTTGTATGGGCTCAAGCAAGACCCCCGTGCTTGGTACACACGTCTGAAAACGTTCCTCCAGGGACTCGGCTTCACGTGTTGCGTACACGACACGAGTTTGTTTACTCGACATTCAGCACACGGTACAGTCATTCTTCTTGTCTATGTAGATGATATCATTATTACAGGCTCTACTGCAGCTCTCATTCAGGATGTCACTCGAGCTATCCATACTACCTTCAAAATGAAGGACCTTGTCCCGTTACATTATTTTCTTGGAATGGAGGTTTATCGGACAAGCAGCGGCTTGTTTCTTCATCAATCAAAATATACTCGAGATCTGTTGCAGAAAGTTGTACTGGAAAAATGCACCAGTCAACCAACACCAATGACAGTCTCTTCGTCTACGAATGGAGCTGACACCCCCTTTGGCGATATCACCCACTTCCGCAGCCTCATTGGGGCTCTACAGTATCTGGACATTACCCATCCTGACATCCAGTTTGCTGTCAACCGAGTTGCTCAGCACATGCATCAACCAAGTGAACATGATTACCATTGTCTAAAACGCATTCTCAGGTACATTTTTGGCACTGTTGGTCGTGGTTTACTCATTCGACCCGGGGAATTGGAGCTTCAGGGTTTCTCAGATTCAGATTGGGCGAATGATAAAAATGATAAAAAATCTACATCGGGGTTTCTCATTTTTTTGGGGCCGAACCTGATCTCTTGGTGTACAAAAAAACAACCCAAGGTCTCTCGGTCCTCGACTGAAGCTAAATATCGCGCCCTTGCTCTTCTTGCTGCTGAGACCATGTGGGTCACATATATTCTTCGCGAACTCTGCGCCACTCACACTGCTCCTGCTCTCTATTGTGACAACAAATCAACCTTTTGTGTGTCCGAGAATTCCGTCCTACACACCAGAATGAAGCATGTTGATACCGATTGTCTCTTTGTTCGCGATGAAGTTCAGGCCCGCACCATGACTGTGCAGTATGTACCCACTGAAGAACAACCGGCTGATATTCTCACCAAGCCTCTCCCGAGCCGACAACACGATTACCTCAGTTCCATGCTTCCGTTCGCTTCCGCTCAGCTCAGCTTGAGGGGGAATAATAACATATAGTATTAAATAAATAGTATTAAATAATATTAGTATTTACTGTGTACTAATCCTAGTCCTATTAGGATTAGTACTCCTTAATCCTAGTCCTATTAGGATTAGTACTCCTTCCTATATCTCCTATATATATCTTCCATGTATTCCCTTATTAGGTTAACACTTCAATACAATCAATATTCCTTCATGTTCAATCAAATGTTCAAAAGGAAATTAGTCAGAAGATTGTATTTGAATATTAAATTTAACTTTATGTTTTTATCATGCCGTTTGGTTAAATATTTATGTTACATTTTTATTGGTTAAACAATTGGTTAACAAAATATTTTTGTTTCAAGAGTAACTATTTTATTGGTATTACTTATTTTATTCGGTTGGTTAATTATTTTTATGTAATTCGATATCAAAAGAAATATTGGGTATACATACTTTCATCATTGTACAAGTTAAAATTTAGGTACATAATTTTTGTTAATTGTTATACGTTTATACTTCACAGAAAACATCGTAGTAAGGGGCTAAATATTGTTCTACCATATATTAACCTTACTAAAAACTCCACATATATATCATATAATATACAAACTAAGACATCATATAATATACCTATACCAACATAAAGATATTGAAATCATCTCATATTTTGCTTCAATATTGGTGTCATTTACAATATATTAACCTTACTAAAAACTCAACATATACCATATAATACAAAATGAAGACACCATATAATATATCAATACTGAAACAAAAATACTGACATCATATTATATTTTGCTTCAATATTGTGCCATTTTGATATGCAAATTATATTTATGAGATATAGAACCACATAAAGTACACCATATAAAGCATAACAAACAACACTATCATTAAATATATCAACTGGGAACATAATATTTGATAAAGCGAATACAATCAATGAGCTACCAGAACATTCACATAACACATCAATATATATGAACCACAAAATTCACTATCTATTATATCATATCTAGTTAATAATAAAAATTTAGACTAATTCGACAATGGTAAAAAGGAACATCATTCTATAAGCAAATATAATATTCTGGAAAAAAAGTAACTAATAAAACATATACAAATACCAAACCATTACATAACAAACTGTAACGATCCGAAAGTACCATTTAGCCGTTACCGGCGTATTCGACCTCTCGGAGGTCTCGTACAAGTCATATGAATATTTCATTGCATACGACACTTAAAACTAAGCAAGATTTTAAAACTTTCTTTAGACTGGAAGAATGCTTTCATTAATAAACAAGTGGAAGACTTTAAAAACATTTAACTCTACAACATGTGTCTCATAAACCATCTAACACTTTTGATTACAACATTGGGACTAAGCCCATACAAAACTTAAGAAAGACTAGAAGACATAAAAAAACATGTGGGTCTTTTCCTCAAACCTATGAGGACTCACCGAAACTTCATCTTCAATACTTAGAAACCTTTCCATCATCCATGACATATCAAGACTGCGAATCCCTTCACTTTAGTCAAAAAGGGAAAAGAAGGGGTTACCAAAATTAATGCACTAAGTATGAAAGTCATACAAAAACCATGAAAAAGGTACATTCAGTATAGAAACTGCTTTCATAACATTTTGATAAAAACCTTCCTCATAAAAGTCTAAGAGATCATACAAGTCAACAATCGCAATAATACATAATCAATGTTCAAAAAGATATAACCATAATCACATACAATTCATTTAAGCATTTAGACCCTATACCAAAGGTTATTGGAAGACTCACTTAAGTAAGACAAGAAGAGACCGCTCATACACCTCTTCAAGCACACCTAAGAAATCCTTAAGACTACCTAAAGTAAAGATATTCTTCTTCATCACATAGCACTTAGTTCCATATTCATCAAATAAGCATTTACATCATTTAGACTATTTATCTAAGGTTACTCTAAGACTCACTTGAGTAAAGCATGAAGAGACCGCCCATACACTCTCTCCAAGCCTACCTTAGCAATTCTCAAAGCTACCCTAGAAAAGACACTTTCTAGTGAACATACTTCATTAAGAGAACAATATTCATTTAAAACCATATTGAGAGAAAATCATACATTTATAGGACTTTACATAATGGTCTTGCAAAGACCTAGGGAGCTCACCTAGAATCTTCAAAGTCTACTCGTGCAATGTATAGATAGCCTCCCATTCCAGTACCCACATGTTGTAGAACTTATCCAATAACTAGAGTGTACATCCCATATGATGAGAATAGGCATTAAACGACATAGACTATATAAGCTAGGTATGGAATTCGGTGTCAGAAGGACCCTACACCGTGGAACGTGTTCTACTGGCCAAAGGTAGAACTAGGACTAATCTTATATTGGCACATGGTTCTGGGATATTAAGGGACTATTTGTACTCTAGTCTCATACTCAAGTAGAGCTACTACCACAAGCATATCCACTCGATGCTTGAGTAAGTTCATTCACATGAATGTATTTGAGAAGGTATCATTCTTATTTCTACCAACTCACAATACTACTACCAAGAATGGCTCCACTAGGGCTGCCACTCAAGGTCTATTAAGATAGCTCTTATGACTTTCTTAGAGATGGTTTCATGTCGTTCCAGTCAACCTATTTGTAAGTTCATTGTTCCGCTCAAGAAGGAACCATTACGGTCTTTGCACTTCAGGGCTTCAATGTTAACCTTCTTTTCATATTCAAGGTTACACATATTTGACCTTCTTTTCATATTCAAGGTCCCTATTATTCATCCTTAGAAGGGCACCATCTTAGATTTATTGATCCGAGACTTTCATTCATCATTTATTTATACACGTACATGACAAGGGTGCCTAATCCTACCAAGTCAAGAGATTACATATTCACATAACTTTCATGTATCAAGAAGGACTTAGGTCTACCAAATCAAGACACAAACACTCATCATATCACATATTCCATATCATTCAAGTACCAAGTAGGGACATTAAGTCTACTACACAAGATACAACATTATCATATAAGACTTTTTCTTAGTCCTCCATGATCATATATCATCAATTAGAGAAGAACCATAACATTAACGCTTATACAAGATCATATAGACATCACATGAGAACTTTACTATATTCCTTTCACATTATAAAAGATCACACATATATCACATCATCCTTCACTTTACATATTCATATAAGCCATAACATCCTCTTCATGATCACATTACTTCACATAAATATCTTTACATGAACCCTAACATGATAGTACTATGATTCACATAATAATGCCTACAAGGACATGATCATCATTATATTAAACACATAAGCACCGCCACCATAAGTGCACCATACCAATCAATAGCAATTCTATATCAGTTAAAATTAACTAAGAGAATTAGGTCAACTTACCTTTTTCCAATAGCCAAGATCACCATTTCTTAACATCTCCAACAATTCACAATATAATAGAACAATTCATCATAGAAATCAACATTACAACATAATCTAAACTCAATTCTGTCGTTGTTAGGTCATAAGCAATAGACCCACTTTAGAGACAAATTTAGAGATTTGAGAAGATCAAGGGTTCATGAAGATTTTCATTGAAAAACATAAATTATACATCAATGACATCATATCTAAATATTTGAAATTGTTCCATGCAAGAACCCTTGAGTTAGAGTAAAAATTGAACTTTTTCATAAACTTTGAAATCTTTAAAAAAAAAAATTAAAGTTGGATCTAAGGTGATAGCTAACCTTAGATAAATAAATATTTTACCTTGTTAGATGAAAACTCAAGAGAATTGGAGAAGAAATTCATTGGAATCCATAGCCTAAGCTCCATCTTGACCTCAAACTTCCATGGAGTTCGAGAGAACTTTTGGGAGAGAAGAACTTTAAGGGTATATGTTGAGTGGAACGACATGAAACCATTTCCGGAATACCCTAAGCACCCTTACATTAATTGTACCCTTTTAAACGAGTCAAACTTAACTTTCATTTTTGGAATTATCGTCGGGAAATAAGTCCACATGGTAGAGTTGTTCCTTGATGATTTTTTAAAATAAATTTTGGGACAGTAGAGTCCGCTACATGGACCAAATATTTCGGCCCTTGATGAACCAAGTCCGCGATGCGGATTGGTTTCTTCCATGAACAAAACTTACTGCCTTGGGCAACTTATTTGGCTAATGTTTGGGTCCTCCTCAAGGACCCTTAGGTTGGTCCTTGGGGAGTCGTGCTCGAACGCTTTGAACCTAAACATGTCCCTCTAGGTGTTAGGGTAATCCCTGCTGATTTTATTCTCCAAACAACACATAAAAATATGCACAACAATACTAGGGCACACCAACACATAAAAGATTAGTTTTTGAACGTCATGATCGCCCCTTGACGTTTGACTTCAAAAATCTTTAAAACTAGCTTCAAAAGTTATTCTTAATTATTTTAACAAGTTATTAACTCATAAAAACACAAGTGAAGCTCTAGTCCATCCTAGTTCATTTTTAGGGTCGTTATACAAACTTAGTTCTCTTGAGGATATTTGTGACAAGTCTTCTTGACCCTCTGTACCACATCTATTACAAGTCACTTTAGATCTCCTGAATTTAACTTTGTTGAATCCTTTTTTACGAATGTAGCTTGGTGATCTCCTGATAGCTTCCTTATATCCGGTGGTAAAACTATATCTTCCAACATATGCGATGAAATTTTCCAGTTGCTTTTGCAAGGCAAAGGCTCAATCGATATTGCATAAGCTTCTTAAAATTTTATTGTTGTAATATGACGAGCAGGAGTCGTGAGCATGCTTATTTATATATCTTATAACAACAATATCATGACTACATGAAATTTTTTCGTGTTGAAATCTGCCACAACTACACGTTTAGTATGTAGACAAACACTAATCTTTTAGCACCATGGGTAACTGTAAGAAAAATTATGTTGACGCACGTACCTTTATTAAAATATATGGTTAGTGTATATACTAAAACATCACCAATTACATAAACAGAGTAATGCATACTAACTGTCATATGCTTTGACAAAGTTTTATCCTTCAATAATGTGTTGTATTTTGTGGTTATAGTTGTTTTAGTCCCCTCTTCATTGTGTTTCTCGTTCGAAGTTTGAATTGTTTTACGCATATATTCCAACAATGACATCACTGGCAGTTTTCTTGCGGCTCTAATCACTTTGTTTATGGACTCTGCGATGTTACTAGTTAGTATCCATGTCCTCTTTATTGTTGCATGACATTTCGATCATTTCTTGAAATCACCCTTGATCAAGTATGCACACTGATTTGGACTTATTTCGTTCAGTCATCCCATACATTCTTCGAACTCTTGTACAGTGTATGCTTTTGCCATACTGAAAAATAATTTTCTCACCTCTTCGATATCCTTCTGTGTTTTTTTCAGTGTATTGAATTCACAGATGATAAATACATGCATAATGTGTAGATTCTGGCAACTGCTTTTCATATACTTTATTTCAGTCCGAAACAAAGCACATATTTTCTCTATCATTAAATACATTCTTAAAACACTCAAAGGATCAGGACTATGATTTACCATTTTCTCAATCAACAATACTGCAGGCAAGTGGTAAAATACTACCTACAAATATAATTAATAATTACCACAAGACATAACACACTATAGATTAAATAATAGTTAGTACATACCTTCCGAATTCAATCTATTAGCTAGCTGGCTGTCAATATGGTACCTTCATAAGATGATTTCAAATGTGTGCTATCAATTATCACTATCGTCCGACAATACTCCCTTCCTCTGATGTTGGCATCTAGTGCAGTAAAAAATGATTTTCTTCGTCTATTTAAGTTAACAATTATGCCTGGATATGTTGTTACAAAGATATACAAATATATCAAAAAAAAAAATTCATATGATTCTGCAGGGTCACCTCTCAGAAGCTTGAAAGCTCTCTGCTTACCTCTCCAAACTTGTATGTATGTCAATGAAATTTCATGTGCCTTTTTCATGTTTGTTTGTATGTCTTTTGGTGTGTAATACTTTTTCACTAACATTGTACCAAAAACACATGTAGTAGACTGTCTCTTTGAACAAAGCCTATCCTCCTCTGGACACGTACATGTAGCAGAATTTTTTAAATTTGTATAATTTAGATTTATTTAAAAATGACGATTTAAGAATTCATAAACAACCATCTGTAGGAAATTTAGATAATAATTGTCTATGAAGGTTATTGTCAATAATACAAAATTTTTATATAAAATCAAATGAATAAATTTAACTATTGTTAATAAATCTTACTTGGTAGTACTTGATCTAACAACAGTGAAACAAAATTCCCTCAAAAGTGCGTACCACTGCATCATAGCAGATTGTACATGCTTATCAGCGTAAATTTGACAATCCACCATAAAATAATTCCGAGGGTCATTGATTATTTCAGTTGCTTCGATTTCTACATTATAACCATCTACAATGTGATTCATACCTCAAACATATTGCATTTGACATTACAAATGTTTGCCTTGAATTTGTTTGCATATGCGTCTGGTAATTGTTTTTGGTATCAATTTGGTATTCAATGGTTTTCATAGTTCTATTTTCAGATGTTACACAAAATTGATATTTTGAAAAGAAATTTAAATTTATTTTTCTGATCTAAATAGACTTGTACCCCCATATCATTATGAATGTTCAGCGAGGGGCATCGATCACTCACTAAATATTTGATCACCAACTCAAATATTATTGTGTTGACTTCTAATTTGAGGGCAATAGTCTTAATTAAGCCATCATACTTTGTGGTTGCATCATATATAACTCCTTCAATCTTGAAATACACTTAGCGTCAGATATTCACAAATAGTTACAAATAAATACCACGATAGATAATATTACAGGTTTGCAATCCAAATTTATATGTGTATATTATAGTGGTATATTTTATGATATACAATGCTAAAATTAATTTACCTATGTAAATGATATGCAAAAGTGATTTGATATTTGGTATAAGTTACATATTCTGTTGTGTGAAATGGTCAAAAAATTGTGTACATCCTAATTAAGTATTATGGTATATGTTATGATTTAATATTTGATATAATTTATAAATATCTGGTACAATTTATAAATTATAACTATTATGATGTGTGTTATGATTTAATATTTGGTACAATTTTATATTTGTGTATACTATATACATCATAATTTGCACCACAAACTAATCATACAATACCAGTAAACAAACTAACCACTATTCTATAACAAAACTTTATACACCATAATAATTTTTAATTATATCAATTCAACGAAAAATCGACTACATCATTACATAAGCCACTAATTAACCAATATTATAATTATAGGCGAGTATTTATGTATGGTGCAAAACATTTGAGAACAATATAGATTATATTTTACAGATCCTATATAAAGAATATCAAATCACTAAAACTGTAACAATATATATGTATACTTTTTAGAAATTTAAATCAATAAAATCAATGAGTACACATTAAAAAAATTCAAACTTATATTTGTGTATTATAACTACTATGGTGTATGTTATTATGCTACGGTTTAATATTTGTTATAAATTGATATTTGTGTACGTTGATATTCATCATAATTTGCACCACAAACAAACCAAACAATGCTAGAATAAATTTATTGGTTTAGATGCTATGAAAAATTGGTATAGATTTTGGTATAGTTTATGGTTATTATTGTGTAGTTTGGATTGTTTACACCAAATCATTAAAAATTGTGTACACTTCTTACATATATACATCATAATTTGCACCATAAACTAACCAAACAATGCTAAAATTAATTTTTTAATTTAAATGCTATGCAGAGTTGGTATAAATTCTGGCATACTTTATGGTTATTATGGTGTATTTTGAACTGTACACCAATTCGGTAAAAAAATATGTACACTTCATAATGATATGCATCATCATTTGCAGCACAAACTAACCAAATTAATACCAATTAACAAACTAATCACTGTCATATAACAAAATTTATAAAATCTTATTTTATATTTGTTAGTAGTTTTCTTTTTCGTAGACACAAAAAAAATAACTGCTTAGTAGAATAAGCACCATAAATAACACCAACCAATAAGCTAAAGCACTATAAGCTTATAAAAAGAACAATCAATAAAATCAGTAAATATATTTAGAACAATCATAAACGCAACAATTATTATGGTGAATACATGTTTCATTCGATCTCCCGTTGTATTGAATTAAATTTGAAAAAATGTTCATAATTTTTATTGAACGCACTTTCAGAATAGTGGAGGTATAGAATTTAATTTTGATTAGATTTATGAGAGAGAAGAGTTAGATTTTGATTAGAATTATAATAGAGAAGTAGTAACTACATTAAAGATATTTATGGTTTGTAAATAAGAGAGAGATAAAACAAATTAAGGAATTATAAAAAATAAATCGTGGGCTGTAATGCTCTATTCATTTTTGCTTTTTTTAATTATTTATTTTATTGTTCAGATTTTTTTTTTAAATGTTTTCATTGTTTTTTTAAAAAGCTATTGTTATGTTGGTGAAACATTTTTTACTGTTACATAGCTGTTATTTAGATGCTTATTTGTAGTTAAATTTGTTTCATTTAAATAAATAAATGTTAGTAAAATGAATGTTTATCGTTTTATAAAAGAACGTATATTAGAATCACTAATTAAAACTAATTTTCAAAAGATTAAAAAAAATCTAATTAAAACATTAAAGGCATTTTAGCAAGATTTTAAAGGCACTTAAAACATCTGCCAAGTCACAGTTATCTGATAATTAAAATATTTGACTAATTATTTTATTTTAAAAAAATAAGCATACTAATTAATTTGAAGAAATAAACAATTTAAGACTAAAATATATTTTTAGGGGGAAAATATATTAAAAGGCTAGTAATTAAGTAAAAATTTCAAAGAACTTTCAGTAAGAAAATAATCACTTATTCAATTTTTTAGAAAAATATAGTAAATGATTCAAGAAATTGTTGTGAATATCTTTACAGATATATTTTTCAATTTCTAAAAAAAAATTGAAAAGAATAAAAGAGAGAAAGATAAAGAAGAATTAAAGAGGGAAATCAGTGAAAGAGAAAATAATTTCTTTTTTTGAAAATATATGAGAGATAATGAGTTGGATAAATATATTAAGGTGACGTGAAATAAGAAGTAAATTATTATACACAATATTTTTTAAAATATTGATAATTTTATATTTTACTAATATTTTAAATTATAGATGGCTTTAATTATTACGATAGAATTTTTACTAGTTTACTGATTTTCCCTTTTAATTATTACGGAAAATGGCCTAAAATACTTTTGAAGTATTGAAAATAGTACAAAATTACTGTTCATCCACCTATTGGCTCCAAAATGCCCTTTTCATCCACCTATTGACTTCAAAATACCCTTGTCATCCACTTTTGGATTCAAAATTGGCCACTTTTTAAATTGTTTTAAAATTAAACTCTTTAAATATTTTTTAAAAATACTTCATGTTCAACGTTATAATTTAATTTATTAATATAATTTATAAACCAACCCACTACCCACTAACTACTAACTAAACCTCACCCAATTAATAATCCAATTATAATATCAAAATCATCATAAACACTACTAAAACACGATCAAATTATAGATTCCTGAAAATAACATTCAAAATTATTCGAGTCAATTCGAAGCCCCAATTACAAATAGTTGAGCGCCACGTATTTAAAAAAATATTTAAATAGTTTAATTATAAAATCGTTAAATAAGTGGTCAATTTTGAACCAAAAGGTGGATGACAAGGGTATTTTGGACCCAATAGATGGGTGAAAAAGATATTTTGGAGCCAATAGGAGGATGGAAGATAATTTTATACCATTTTTAATACTTTAAAAATATTTTAGGCCTTTTTCCGTAATTATTATTGTGTTAGTCAGTTTATGACAGGTAGAAGATGGACCCAAATCCCAAAGAAATTCATCTTAAAACATTACAAGAATTATACCCTTTTAAGACCTTAATTGACAATATATGTACATACTCCTTTTTATTTACAGAACAGTTTTTAATTACAAACATGATAGAATATTTAAATTTTTATTATAAAAAATATATATTTTAATATTCAATTTATTTTCTTTTTTGGGGGTTATGTGCTAAATTTATGGGATTGATAATTATTGTTTACCTTTTGATTTTTCAACCATAATTTTACTGTTTTTTAAAATATATTTTACGAATATCTTGAATTTTTTTAATTTTTCTTGTATATTTTAGTATACGATTTATTTCCTATTTTGGGGGATTATGTGCGAGATTTATGCTAAGTGATAATTGTTGTTTACTTTTTGGATTTTCAATCATGATTATACACTTTTATATTGTTTTTTGGCCCATATGTTGAATTTTTTATTTATTTATTTTTTGTATATTTTTGCATCAATTATTTTCTATTTATGTGGGGTTATTTGCTAAATTTATGAAATTGATAATTGTTATTTACTTTTTGACTTTCCATCCATAATTATACTATTTATTAGTCTTCTCTCACCTCTTTAAAACTATTTTCATATATTTACTCCTATATTAGAAAAAGTATAATCAATATGCTTGCTTCAAGGGCTATTTTGGTCTTTACAATGCTTGCTTCAAGGGTTATTTTGGTCTTTACAAGTATATGGTCAGCTGTCTTTTCTTTGTTAATCTATTTTGCTTTTTCATTTTCTCAGCTAACGTGTCTTCTTCTTACCTTTTCATTTTCTCAGCTAACGTGTCTTCTTCATATAAAATGAAAATACATGTCTTCCTCCTCCTATGTCTTCCTCCTAATGCTTCAATTCACTATTTACACATGGAAGTTCACTCTCTTCAGCCTTCTCAAGCCTTCTCTAGGTAATGTTTTACATGTCTCAATTAAGCTTTCTTTTTCCTTCATCTTCCTTTCAATCAATGTTCAACTTATAAATTTGATCTGGGTGTTTAAAATTTTCACTTATTTTTTCATTTGGAATTGTTATTGATGTTGGATTATCCTTTTGGTTGGCTCATTCAGATTGATTTAGGTGGGTGAATATACCTAAATTTGATTTCGGTATGTGATACCCAAATTTGATTTGGGTATGTGATTCTTGTTCCATGTTACAAAATCCCAATAATGTTAATTAATTTGGGTGTTTTTGAATTCCTCTTTCAAATTTTTGGTTGTCTTCTTTTCTTTATGTATGAAAAACCTATGTATTTTCACATGCAGTAACTTTTGGTTTTCTTTTGTCAGATGTAGTGTTAGTTTGGTCTTCCACTCTGTTCATGTATGAAAAACCCATATCTTTTCACATGCAGTAAATTTTGGTTGTATTTTAATCAGGATGTGTTTGAGCTACAAAACAAGAACATCTGGATTGAAATTTATATCCTCAACAGCAGCTTCCGCAGCAACTTTAGTAACTTTCCCAACAAGTGTATTGAAAGACATCATACACCCAATGTTCACAACTTTAGGCCTTGCAGAAAGAGTTGAATTAACCCCCTCTGAAGAACACCCATTGTAGAGAACTACTAAAATTAGTGTCCAAAATAGTCTCATAGTGAACTTGGGTACAAAAATGTGCAATCTTGACACTGCTAGGCAGAGATAGGAAAAATTTAGTAAACAGAAATTAAGTATACATAGTAAGCAGTAACATCAAGAATTCAAAACACATAATTGTTCAATCAAAGCATATTAAAAAGGGGGAAAAGGGAAGAAGGGGGTAGCCTTAATTTCACACTAGAAAGACATGATCAGTAATTTTCCCACCTAGAGTGTGAAATGAGCCATATTTCATAACGAGATAATGGAGCAGACAAAAAGAATATTGAAACTCTGAAAAGAGCAGAACAAAATCTTGAGAAAATATGGATTGAGTATTGGATAGGGACAAGAAATTTACTTACAGAACATTTTTTTACTTTTAATTTACCACAAATCTGCACTGTGTAAAACGTGTTCTTGTTCTTGAATTCATTATTGCAGAGACCCTTTTAATCCCAAAGGCCTTTCCTGATTTTTCGATAAAGGTATGAGCTCTTTCTTATTATGGTTTGAGTTCTTCATTTGACTTGATGTGGGGTTTAATTTCATACTGTTTTGTTCTGTGTAGTTGGTGAGTTGGTAATTTGTTTTGTTGGTTTAATAGTGGGGTTACTTTGTTGATTCTGAGTTTAAAGGTTCAAACTTCGTGCTTTTTTGTTCTATTTTAGTCTATTTTCGTGTATTGTTTCTGCTTAGTTGAGCTGCTGTATGAATTTTTTTCCAATCAATATTTTGCATCAATAGTAATTAAAAAATTATACACGCATACAACCAAAATAATTGAACTGTTGAATCCAAAACAAACAATAATTGAGAAGTCACGCAGCAGAAGAGCTAGCTCAAAGAAAATAATTCAGCACCATAAACTAACAAAAGATGATAAAAGCAGAACTATATTGACAGATTATGCTATGCAGGAGTCCTTTGTGAGGTAGTTTAGACGATCTATTACATTCGAGTATTTTTCTGTTAATAGGAAGCGATTTGGAAGAGTTTGTACAGTGTGGTTGATAAACTTAGAAGTTCCTGACAAGTAATTATTATGATCTAGTTTGTTTCCAAATTCCTTTGACCCCCACTGTCTACTGTCTAATGATGTGGACCATAGTTAAACATTCATACACTAATGTGGATGTTGGAAACATATGAATCTTTAGTAGACATATCTGGTTGGTTGCAGTTAGACTGACCATATCTATTATATTGTGATTTTTGTCTAAAGTATTAATGCATCAAATTTCATTGGTTTACATAAATGAGTTAGTTGAACCCCTCTGTGCCAAGAACCAAAAGACAAAAAGTCATCATTTTTTTAAAAAATTATTATGTTACACTGCTTTGACAATACGATTGAATCAACTAAAAGACAATACATTGTTTAGCAAAGGCAAGAAAATTATTATGTTGAATAATCTCACAGTTTCAACATCCCCAGTTATTCTTCAGGCTTGCTCTTTGATCTTTACTTGTAAGTCCTACAGGAGTAAACCCAGAAGTTATGCACATTATCTTTTCCGAACCTCACCAGGTGGGATTACACGAGGTATGTTGTCGTTGTTGTCCTTATGGCGTTGGCACTGAGACCTTGGAGTTTCATTTCCAAATTTTCATAACCCCTATCTACATGGGAGGTTGCACTAATTTCAGTAATTCCTTCAGCAGACAGACTAACCAAAACTAATGATATTCCCCCATGCAAATCATTTGCATTGACCTGAGAACTGCGGAATGGACTAGCAGAAAATTCATAACAACATCAATACGCGATATAGTTTGTATAGAACATTAGGAAATCAAGCAAGAACTATAAACTTACCTTGTCTTACCCTTCCCATAAACAGTTGCTTTGCTTCCTAAGACCTGAATATTAGCTTCATATTTATGCAGCTCAGTTACTGCACAAAAGAAGATGATGAAACCTTTGAAAGAAACATCGAATACAATTATCTGTCGAAAAAATAGCAAACAGTTCTGTAGGCATTCTGACCTGATATTCTTTAGCAATAATGTGAGACTTAGGATCCCTTAGTTTTGTTTGGGTGGTCCAAATTCTTCTGAAAGAATTACCAATTTTTTGATTCTTTAGTGTGTAAAAATCTACTCTTTCAGTATGCTTTAGTCTTTTTTGGTTTTTGAAGAATATGGTGCGGGGGTGACTATAATTGTAGATAGTATTCAATTTTGTTGCATGTTGCTAATATTTTTCAATAGTTATGTCAATAACACTAAAGGACTTGTCCACTTCAATATAAATAATCCGCTTCCACAAATTATATATGATATTTACTCTGTAATTTGTACGTAAGGATAGAGGATAAGAAAAAAATTGTTTGAGTTTAATTTGTCAAAGTTGTCTGTTCATAACCATAAATCTAATTTTAGCTCTTCTCTTATTTTCTACCTATATTTCATAATCCATCGGATACCCTACAAATACAAATTCCAGCAATCATTCTGTGACAGAGCCACAAATGTCTTCGTCAAAAATGACTGAGTGTATGATAGGAAAAAAACACTATCTGCAGTTCATGTATCAATAAACTTCGAAGTTTTCATTTGAATATTAATTTCTATCACCAAAATTGCATTGTTATATACATACAATCCGTTCTCATTTAGTGTAATTACATGGTTTGAGACCGGATTTCTAACTAAAACTATTGAGTTCTGTCAAATCCGTACCTATCACTGTGACTCCGCCTGCGCCAGCAGAGTACATGTGCATATACCATAATTGCAAAGGCTAATCATCCTTGTAAGTTAGAACACTTGTTAAAAAACCAAATTTTTTGTGTCTCTGACCAGAAAATCGCAAATAGAAACAAAAAAGGGGGAACTGAACTTGAATTTGCATGTCCTAGAGAGAAATTGGAGAAAATAGTTGAAAGATGGAGCCATCTGTTCAGTCAAACTCTTATATAGTCATGATGTACCAACAAGAAAATATTACTGTATATGTTTGCATGGCAATAAGAAAATGAAAATCATAACTACTATTAAGGGTAGAGCAAAAATGTTGGCATCTTAGCTGATAGGTGATATATCATAATATATATCGAGGCCTTGAGATAAGTAGATTAAGTATGTCTGACACAGGTTTCGACCTTAGTTAAATTTGTCGGCACCATAGCGTTATATGTGCTCCCTTTCAAAGGCATATGGATTCGAACCATATTTGCTTTATTCCTTTTCCCTTCCTCCCTCCCTCCGCTTCCTTTGTCTTCAGTGTTTTGTTGTTGTGTTTGGTTTGTTCTTTCTCGTTTGCTGTGGACCTGCCTTTAACACTTGTTTATATAAGGCAGGTCCAAATCATCTGCTTTTGCGGTTAATTTTTTTTCATTGTACCAGATACCCTTTTACGCCCAAAGGCCTTTCCTGATTTTTCGATAAAGGTATGAGCTCTTTCTTATTATGGTTTGAGTTCTTCATTTGACTTGATGTGAGGTTTAATTTCATACTGTTTTGTTCCGTGTAGTTGGTGAGTTGGTAATTTGTTTTGTTGGTTTAATATTGGGGTTACTTTGTTGATTCTGAGTTTAAAGATTCAAACTATGTGCTTTTTTGTTCTGTTTTAGGCTATTTTCGTGTATTGTTTCCGCTTAGTTGAGCTGCTGTATGAATTTTTTTCTGACCAATATTTTGCATCAATAGTAATTTAAAAATTATACACTCGTACTACCAAAACAATTGAACTGTTGAATCCAAAACAAACAATAATTGAGAAGTCAATACAAGAACAAAATACGTAGCAGAAGAGCTAGCTGAAAGAAAATAATTCAGCACCATAAACTAACAAAAGATGATAAAAGCAGAAGTATATTGACAGATCATGCTATGCACGAGTCCTTCATGAGGTAGTTTAGACGGTCTACTACATTCGAGTATATTTCTGTTTATAGTGAAAGAGTTTGTACAGAGTGGTTGATAAACTTAGAAGTTTCTGACATATGTCAATTACAGAAATCGACAAATGAGCCTTGTCTAAAGTTGCAACATTTGGCTATTGCGAAATGCAATGAATAATCTCACAGTTTCAACATCCCCAGTTATTCTTCAGGCTTGCTCTTTGATCTTTATAGATTGTTACTTATGTATATTACTATTTCTCAATTTACATACATCCAAAACTTGACAGTGTCAAACATTCAGTTTGTGTCAAAATGAGTCAGCTGTTCAGGTGGAAAATAAAATACATACGTAACTGTAATAGTAGGTGAACTTCTCCAAGCTAGCACAACGAGAATTCGGAGAACGAAAGAAGAACAAAAAGAATGATACCACATACAACGTGCTTGTGCTTATCCATGACCCTATATTATTCATTACATTAATTATTATTATTTCTTTCTTTCCCTCTCAACACCTGTCACATGTTCTTGTTGCTAATTCAGTACTATTTAAAAAGCTAATCAATAATCATATTGAAATGATACTTAATTAGCAGTAGTACTGGTGCGTAAGTGTTACCTCCAGAAGTTATACACATTATCCTTTCCGAACTTCACCTGGTGGGATTACACGTGGTATGTTGTCGTTGTTGTCCTCATGACGTTGGCACCGAGACCTTGGAGTTTCATTTCAAAATTTTCATAACCCCTATCAGAATGGGAGGTTCCACTGATTTCAGTAATTCCTTCAGCAGACAGACTAGCCAAAACTAATGATATTCCCCCACGCAAATCAGTTGCATTGACCTGAGAACTGCGGAATGGACTAGCAGAAAATCCATAACAAAATCAATACGCGATATAGTTTGTATAGAACATTAGGAAATCAAGCAAGAACTATAAACTTACCTTGCCTTTCCCTTCCCATAAACAGTTGCTCTGCTTCCAGAGACCTGAATATTAGCTTCAAATTTAGGCAGCCCAGTTACTGCACAAAAGAAGATAATGAAACCTTTAAAAGAAATATCGAATACAATTATCTGTCGAAAAAATAGCAAACTGTTCTGTAGGCATTCTGACCTGATATTCTTTAGCAATTATGTGAGACTTAGGATCCCTTAGTTTTCTTTGGGTGGTCCAAATTCTTCTGAAAGAATTACCAATTTTTTGATTCTTTAATGTGTAAAAAACCTACTGTTTCAGTATGCTTAAGTCTTTTTTGGTTTTTGAAGAATATGGTACATGAGTGACTATAATTGTAGATAGTATTCAATTTTGTTGTATGTTCCTAATATTTTTCTATAGTTATGTCAATAAGACTAAAGGACTTGTCCACTTCAATATAAATAATCCGCTTCCACAAATTATGTATGATAGTTACTCTGTAATTTGTACATAAGGATAAAGGATAAGAAAAAAATTCTTTGAGTTTAATTTGTTAAATTAGTTAGTTCATAACCATAAATCTAATTTTAGCTCTTCTCTTGTCAGCATAGTAGACCTGCATGATTGAGGATTAGTGAACTATAGTCTTGCAGAAACTTCACATTGCAAGCACGAAATAGATTTTGAACTAGCAACAAGATGATAGTTGAACACCAAATAAAGTATAACCACATTAAAGTCCCTGAAAACCAGAAATGACATCTCTAAAATGTAACACTATTCTGATGTCCATAAGAGACAAAAGGTCAGTTGTATCCACCTAGGGGGGAAATGGGGAAGTGAAGGAAACCCCACTCCTGTTTACAAGGTTCTTAGGTAAAAAGCTGAATAGTTCAAACACCACACATTGCTAACTTCAACTTTAACTACTTCAACAGATTGTAATCTAGATGGGTTTAAGAAAGTGAAGGAATTATTTCGCATTTTGTTGTAGGATATAGGTATAGCTATAGATTATGGATCATAGTATAGTAAATAGTATGTAATATTGGAGATAGAATTGCATTAGATAATATTTCTGGAGAAGTATCATCAGTGCAAATAAATGGAATGACTGACAGTAACATGATGGATTTTAGCAGCAGAAAAAAGTCTTTTGAGGAACTCTGCATGTTAGCAGTACTTTCATATCAGATAAAACTTACTCAACAGTTACCCACCAAAAGAGAGACAATAAGTAGGAATTTCCCATGGCCATAGCTACAACCCACTCTTCCAGCCTTGATTGGGGTTAATTAGTGTGTACACACACACACATCAGCCACCACACCTGTTCCTACTTTTCATTTCGTTTATAAAAAAGTTGTCATTTGTCGATTAGCTTTACACGTATTTCAATTATTTTAGATTATTATATACAATTTGAATTTTATTGATTATTTAAGAGCAATGCAAATACACAAAAAATTTAGGTATTAATATTATAGGCAGTATGGCCATTGTGTTTAGGACTTAAAATTTTGCCAATGTTTTTTTGCTAGAAAACATGAATACATTTTCTAAATGGAGTTAGTTTACCTTTTATAACTGCTCGTAATAGATGTCATAATTGAATTCGGTTTACCTTTTCTAAGTGTAACAACAGCTAAACCATCATATGAAAGTTTTCTTATCAGTTTTCAGTTTCTCTCTACTTTTAAAAGAGCTTTAGCATCCTCATCAGAGAAATTCTACCAACTCTACCAAAAGCAATTATACTGATTATGAGCTCATACAAACTACAATATGCTAACAATGCCATTATGACTTACCAATTGATACTAATATTTTCATTCGAGTATTTAAGTTTACTAAGTTTGTTGTTTTGTTTGTCTAACCTTTTATATATTCATATGGCTACACTAATATCATACGTTTGAGACGAAATATTAGAGATGATATTTGATAGATACAACTTGTTGAAAATATTAAATTCCTTTTACAATTAGTTTTTGCGTGCAGTGTGAAGATAGGAATTTGTAATTACTACTACTCAGCGCTACAGGTATGTTCTTTTCCACCCGTTGTTACAGTTTTTATTTTGCTTTCTGTATTAATTTTTTTGCATTTTTACTAAATTCTGTAAAGAATAATTTGGTTTGTTATAATTATTTAGAATTGTTTTATGCATGTAATTTGATTTGTTATAATCATTTTGAACTGTTTTGTGCATGAGTAAGAAAACGAAAGTAAACATATAATTTATATCTCATATTCAGGATAGATAACAGTTCTACAAATGTCAGACAAAAGTAATAGAAATCATTTGAATTCTGAAAAAGCTCATGCTGATATAAAAGCTAGACGGCGTGAATTATATAAACTGGCACAATCCAATAAGAAAGATGCCTATCTAGCTGGCAGGCGGGCAAACTCATCCATCGACAATAATGCCTCCATCGGTGCTAGCTTCAGCACCACCACATTGTTTACACATGAGCAAACTCTTAATAGAGGTAAAATAGCTGGATAGGCTATAATCTAAATAATCTTTATCTACTAAAATTAGTTTTAAGAATTAACTACATTATGCAGGATGTAGTTCGACAGAAGTTAATTACATGGAAATCATCCACCCGATAACAAATTATGCTACCCTAAAAGATGTTCCCCGGTGTAAATTCTGCACTGCAAAAAGAGTTGAGTATGAGCCGCCCGCATTTTGTTGTGGCAATGGTGTTGTGTGGCTTATTTCGCATCAAATACCGACAACTTTAAGAAATCTATATTTAGGAAACATGAATGAATCTGAACAATTTCAAACTTATATAAAAACTTACAATAACATTTTTGCATTCACATCTCTAGGAGTTAATTATGACAAAGAACTAGCAAAAAAATATAAAGGTATATCCACATTTCGAGTTCAAGGAAAAATGTATCACTTCATAGGGAACTTAGTACCAGCTACTGAGAAAGGAAGAAATTTACAATTATATTTCTTTGATAGTGAAAATGAATTGAGGAATCGATTAGAATGTTCAAGCAAACTGAATGAAGGTACTGTACAAAAACTGATGGAAATATTAGATGCTAATCCATACTCCATATTCTTAAAGTCACTAATAAATATTCCATAATTATCTAACTTCTTCATTGCTCTAAAATCCGATGCTGGTTTAGATCAAAGAGTGTACAACTTACTAACTGCATCAGAAGTTGCTGGAATATGGGTAGAGCAAGATACTCAAAACTATACACTCACCCCTCATATTCGTGTATATACAAATAGCAATAGGAGTCAATTGGTAAATTATTATTACGGTTGTTATGATCCATTGCAATATCCACTGTTATTTCCATATGGTCAAAATGGATGGCATTGTGGTATTCAGAAAGTTGAACCTTTAGGTGCTTTTTCTTCTAGACAAAATATTGTGAAAATGAACAATTACCAAGCATAACAAATATGACTACAATTGATGGATTTCTTGATATAGAAGTTGAAGTTATGCAAAAAGGAAAGCTTAAAAGAAATAGTGTCTCCGGTCGTGAATATTATTGCTATCAACTTCAAATGCGAGATGATGAAAATATAATTCTACATTTAGGAAGACTATTTCAACAATACACTGTTGACCAATGGATAAAAATTGAAACTCAACGATTAGATTTTGCTTCTTTCAATCCGGATTTATATAGAACAGATGTATTAGGAGGATTGCTAGATGTTCTACGACGAGGTGAAAGAGATGCTTCACAAGTAGGTAAACACAAATTTCTCCCACTTAGCTTTACAGGAGGGCCAAGAGATATGCGTAGACGATACATGGATGCAATTGCATTGGTTCAGCGTTTTGGAAGACTTGATATATTTTTAACCATTACATGTAACTCCTTTTGGCCAGAGATCAAAGAAAATCTACTAGCAAGTGATGAAGCACAAAATAGACCCGATTTAATTTGTCGAGTATTTCATGCAAAATTAGAGGAACTAAAAAAGGATTTGTTAAAGAAACACATATTCGGTAAAGTCTAGGCATATATGTACACACTAGAATTTCAGAAACGAGGACTTCCTCATGCTCATTTTCTAATTATACTTTATGAAAGATTCAAAATACTTACACCTGAAGCCTATGATCGATTTGTTTCTGCAGAACTACCAAATCCTACTGTAAATCCTCACCTATATTCACTCTTTACACAACACATGATTCATGGACCTTGCGGTGAACTAAATCCAACAAGTCCTTGTATTAAAAAAGGATATTGTAAGTTTAAGTATCCAAAAGAGCTTGCTCATGAAACGACAAAAGGAAAAAGTTCATACCCTATTTATAGAAGACGCAATACAGAAAACTATGTGGAGATTAGAAAACATCTTCTTAATAATTCATGGGTTTTCCCTTATAATTCCTTTTTATTATCCAAATATAATTGTCATATAAACGTTGAGATTTGTTCAGATATCAAAGTAGTTAAATACATTTATAAGTACATATGGAAAGGATATGATAAAATCGCATTCCAGATTCATACTAATGATATAAATATAAAAATTGATGAGATAAAAGAATATCAATCAGCTACATGGGTTTTCGCGCCTGAAGCAGCGTGGCGTATATTTGCCTTTAATATCAATGAAATGTCTCCTAATGTATACCATCTTCAACTACATCTTGATGGACAACAACTTGTTTCGTTCAAAAGTATTGATAATATTAGTAAAATTATTAATAATCCAATGATTCAAAATACAATGTTAACTGAATTTTTTGTAATGAACATAGTGAATGATACAGCTAAAAATTTAAACTTATTATATCGCGAATTTCCTGAATATTTTGTCTGGTAAAAAACAGATAAAATGTGGACAATTCGTAAGCGTGGAAATGCTATTGGACGTGTTGTCCTTGTCATCCTACTGAAGGAGAAAGATACTACCTTAGATTACTTTTAATGAACATAAGAGGACCAAAATCATATCAAGACTTTCTAATGGTTAATGGAAACTTATGTACAACATTTAGAGAAGCAGCTGAAAAAAGAGGATTATTGCTTTCAGATAATAATTTAATAAAATGTATGTCTGAGGCTGTAGATTATCAAATGCCAGCAAGTCTTAGACATTTGTTTGCTATGTTACTGATATATTGTAGCCCAAGTAATCCAAAAGAATTATGGGAAAAATTTGAAATATCCTTATCAGAGGATTTTATGAGAATTCCAAACATTAATACAACGAAAATTCGTTATAGGGTGTTAATGCATATTAATGATATTCTTCATTCAGTTGGTCGTGATATTAATGAATTTAAATTAATTCCTGAATTAATTAAAACATCTGCACTATCAAAAGAAGCTACAGATGTTTACTATGAAAGAAATCTTACTGTAAGTGAAGATGATCTGCTTCTACAAAATTAATTGAACACTGCACAAAAAAAAAGCTTACAATATAATCTTAGAAAGAATATTTTCAAATAAATCAGGTGCATTCTTTATAGATGGCCCTGGAGGAACTGGTAAAAGCTTTTTATATCGTGCTTTATTAGGAACGGTTAGATATAGAGGATTTATAGCTTTGACAACTGCAAGTTCAGGTGTTGCAGCTTCGCTGCTTCAAGGTGGTCGCACTGCTCATTCCCGTTTTAAAATTCTAATAAATATCGAAGGAAAGTTCAGTTGTAACATCAGTAAGCAAAGTTCTCTGGCATCTTTAATTCGTGATGCAACACTTATAGTATGTGATGAGATTTCAATGGCAAAAAAAGAAGTAGTTGAAGCTCTTGACTTACTTTTGAAATATTTAATGGAAACAAGAATATTATTTGGCGGAAAAGTTATTGTTTTTAGTGGGGATTTCAAAAAAACTCTTCCTGTTGTTCGTAGTGGAAAAAGAGAAGACTTCACTAATCAAAGCTGTTATGCTCTCAAATTTGGAATCAACTTGAAAAATTATAATTGCTAGAAAACATGCGTGCAAAAAAAGATCCAGCCTTTTGTGAATACTTAATGAGAATTGGTAATGGAATCGAAAAAAAAATTGATAAAGGCAAAATTCAAATTCCTCATTCTTTAATCGTACCATTCGAGAATGAAAAAGATCCATTGAATCTTTTATTTAAAGTTACTTATCCGAATTTGCACACCTCTTACTCAAATCTTTCTTTCATCACTTCTCGTGCTATTCTAACAACAAAAAATGATTTTGTTGACGCAATAAATGATATGTTAATCACTCAATTCCCAACTACTGAAAAAACATATCTAGCTACAGATGAGACCATAGATCCAAAGGATCAAAGTGAATACAAAGACTTATTACATACTTTGAATCCTGTTGGTTTACCTCCTTACAAATTAACGTTAAAAAAAATTGTCCAATTATGTTACTAAGAAATCTAAATCCCTGTGAAGGTTTATGCAATGGTACACGCTTAATATGTATTGATTTCAGATCACACGTTATCCGCGCCACAATATCTAATGGTGATTTTAAAAATACACATGTATTCATTCCTAGAATACCACTACTAACATCAGAAGATGAAAAGTTACCTCTACCATTTAAAAGGATACAATTTCCAATACGACTGTGTTTTGCTATGACAATTAATAAAGCAAAAGGCCAAACTTTAGATTTTGTTGGCATTTATTTACGTGAATCTGTCTTTTCTCATGGTCAATTGTATGTTGCTTTATCAAGAGCCAAGAGTTCTAATTGTGTTAAGATATTCATAAGACCACCAATAGCTGATAACAACGATGACACATCTACATATAACATTGTCTATGACGAAATTATAGAAAAGGCTTTTTCGTCAAACTATCTTACACTTTTGATGATATACAACCTATTGTATTCTATTAATAGATCTCATATATTTTTGTATTTCATACTATTATTCTTCTATTAATGATATGTTGTCTTGCATATTTAATCCCAATTACCAGCCATGACAGAAAGATTGAATATCAACGAAATCGAGGAGAACACAGAAGAATGGATTTGTAAAGTTCAAGTGGTAGATAAAGGTCATCTCCGAACCACCAGGGAGGGAAACAAGAAATATTAACTGATGATAATACAGGATGAAAAGGTATTTGTCACTAAACTAATAAATACTCATCTACTTTCATAAACTAGTTTGTAGCAAAATAAATATACTGCATACCATTTTTACTTTGCTTTTTAATGGTTGTAATCTGTCTTCACTCATTAATCTCCAATTCAATGCTCTTCTACTTAGTTGAAATATTGTTCCTTGTGAGTTTTGCTGTCAAGCACTTGTTGTCACTGTAAATCTACATTTTACGTTTCTTTTGTTGTAAAAAAGTTACAGATTCGGTTAAATATAATTGGTTTTGTTTGTAGAACTTAGGTAAACTTGAATTCTGAAGTTCCTTTTTAAATAAATTTGGCTATTGATTGATTTGATTTTACATTGAAGTTCTGTTCTACTGCTTGTCAGTTTTCATATGAAGCACTTCTTATCACTCTAAACCCACATTTTAATTCTCTTTTTTTTGTAGACATAATTTGTGTTATAGAGAAGTTCGTTATTGTTTAGGTTCGATGCTATTGATTTTCTTTGGAAAATATAGAAAAAAATTGAATTGAAACCTGAGCGGATATCACTGCATTTAACATATCGAATTATTTTTTAAACGAAATCACATACAAATTTTTAGGAACGACAGTGTGAAGATTATGGAATAAATGAAATATTATTATACAGATAATGAAGAAGGATAAATAATGTCTTCCTCAACTTCTTTAGGAGACTTTGATAAAGAATGTCTTCCTCAACTGATTTTGTAAACGCACAGAAAAACCTGATAAAAGTGTTGCTTAATGTTGTTGCTGTCATGTTCCTTAAATAATTATCTACAAAATCAGTACTTACATATTTTACTGTAGCCTTCATTCTGTTGATTAAACCATCATGTCCATGGCAAAAACTCCCCTCATACTCATATCTTTTAAATTTTATATTCCCCATAAAAAGTAACTTTTCCCAACAATTCAAACCACTTTTCAATTTTTATACCAACTATATGTTATTTCACTTACCTAATATTATTCTAATTTCATTAAATTTCTCATAGGAAACTCAAATACAAGTTATCATGCACGGTACAGATGTCGCACATTATGCAAATGAGTTTGTTCCTTTCCAAACATATTTGCTATTGGGGGCATTTGTCTCCGAGTCGATCAAGGAGTATGGAATTCCTCTTCATCAATTCAGCTGGACAATTGATAAGGGCACAATTGTTGAACCAATAGATAAAGTCATACCCCCTGAACCACCATTGCTGCCACCAACGCTGCTAAAAACTACATCGTTTGACAGTTTCGATTATCAAACTATAGGCTTTGAAGTCGGTACTTCTCAAAATATATTTACAGTATACTTACCAGACATATAACTCATTTTTTATAACTATTACCACTTACTAATAACACTTTAATTCTTGCAAGACATTCTTGCCCTCGTGATAAATGGTAGTCCTCCATCATATGCCTCAAACGGGAACAGAATTCAAGAATTTATCATCATCGACTATGAGTAAGTACAATGTTACTTTTCATCTTATATCGTTTTGTTTTCTATATGCTTGTGTCAAATAACTGGATTTATTAATAAATAGTGATGTCATCTTCGTTTTCGTCAAAGTTGAAGGTCCAAATTTGATCTAGGTGTCTGATTGACCCTCTTTCTTGGAAAGTAATTTTTTTAAAAAAAAAATTCCCTTCTCTGTGATTGCAAGCATCTCATATTTGAATGTTACCTTACCCTGGTATATAGCTTGATCTAAGGATCTAAAATTTCACTGAATTTCGCAAAGTTTTCTGCTGCAACTACTTCTTCATTCGTAATGTTGCCCAAAAGCGAAAAGAAAAAAATAAATAAGGAGAAAAAGATAAGTTGGTTACCACACATTGATAAAAAGTTTCCAATTATCGCATAAATTGTTCTAATTTCCTTTGCAAATCACTAACTGGATACTATGAAATTGGGAGTGGAGGATGTGGTTGATCATCTGATTTTGATTTTATTGTATATCTTGAATATCAGATTTATCTTATTGTGGTGTACTTAAGCTTGTAGCACATCTATTGTTATTAGTGTTTGATTATCCTTTTCATGGACTGATTAAACTTGATCAAGAGTGACAAATATAATATGTCAAGACCCATAGACAACACTAACCAACCACTTTAATGGAAGAATTAGTCAATTCTATTTGAATGTAACCTTACCATGGTATATAGCTTGACCTAAGGATCTAAAATTTCACTCAATTTCACAAAGTTTTCTGCTCCATCTACTTCTTCTTTCGTAATGTTGCCCAAAAGCGAAAAGAAAAAAATAAATAGGAAAAAAAGATAAGTTGGTTACCACATTTTGATAAAAAGATTCCAATTATCGCATGGATTGTACTAATTTCCTTTGCAAATCAGTAACTGGATGCTATGGAATTGGGAGTGGAGGATGGGGTTGATCTTCTGATTTTGATTTTATTGAATAGTTTGAAATATCAGATTTATCTAATTGTGGTGTACTTAAACTTGCAGCACATCTATTGTTATTAATGTTTGCTTATCCTTTTGATTAACTGATTAAACTTGATCTAGGTTTGTCAATATTATCAAATTTGATTATAGCGACATAGTAATGGTTAACTTGTAAGCTCATTCTTATAAGGAATGTCATGCACATTGTTGGTATTCAAGAGTGACAAATATAATATGCTAAGACCCATAGACAACACTAACTAGCCACTTTAATGGAAGAATTAGCCAATTCTACAGGTTGCTCTCTAAAAAAAAAGGAAACACCTAGCTATTTGAACAATCTAAGTATGCTTACTCCATCTTTGTTTAGCCAGAATTCCTCTTCTTCTTATGACTAAACGGAATACCCTTCGATAAGAGAAGGGATCATCAACTTCAGGTAAAAAAAATTGTTGCTAATATGTGCCAATATCTAGCAGTTTCTGTATGTAAATATCACTTGAGATGAACGAATTACTTAAAAACATTTTTATCTAATATGAATTCAATATACTAGCTATTTGTCTCCCCTCCATTTTCACCTTTCGCAAGCACCACAAGTTCCACCACCCACCCCGCTTACCATCTCCTTTACATATACGGTATTTTAGATGTTACTTGATTACCACTATTAATACTATACCATTTGTAAGCCTAGCTTTTATGCAATGTTTATCAGAAAGATGTTGCTTTTGAGCCATGATAATTGCGGACCAGAATAAAAAAGAATATAAATAATTATTAAAGCTGTTGAGTAATTCCAATTGCGGGCAAAAATTCATCCTCTAATGTTATGTTGCATCCTACTTTGATGATATTCATTCTATTTGTGTATGTACAACAATTGTAACACATTTTTCTTTACTTTCTTTCGTGAACTTTTTCCCAAATTTGCTTGTATCTGTGTAAGTTATGATCTATTATAACACTGTTTATCTTCTTCTTTTTATAATGAAAATAGGAGGAAACCAACATAACTCACTCTCTTGGAAGAATTCATCGACCTATATGGAAATAAACTTCTCAAACACCTGAAACAACTTCAAGAATTTCCAGTAATCATTGCCAAAATAGTGGCCAAATCAAAATCATCTTCAGGTAAAATCAAACATATTAACAATATCTCTTATAACACATATTAATTGAATTGACACCAACTATTAAACAATATGCAAGCCTTTCAAATATATTTGGTACAACAATCCAGATTGATCCTCCATACCTACAAGCTATCGCATTAAAGACATGGTATTCAAAATACACCTCTCCATAAATAAATAAATGTTTTCTCATCTTTAACATTTTTTACATACAGGTCTGATGAAATAAAATCGGTTCTCAACACATACACAACAAAAAGCACCACAGCTATAGGCTCTCTTTTGTTTGTGCCATTTGAAGAACACATAGTGCCTATTGTCAACATCCAGCAACAATCTTTGGTATATGCATCATCTACATCTTAAATCTCTTTATGAAATGAAATGTTAATCTAATTTACCATTTCATCTGTATGCACAGGAGCAAGTATTCCACGTGCAAGCTCAATTGTTAATATCCAATGAAACTCAAAAATTCTGTGTCTTAGTCTTCTCTGACTACAAGAAAGTATTTCCAAGGATTTGGACACAGAGAACATTCTATTGTACAACTTGCCGTCGACCAACACAACTCACACCAAGGTATGAAAATCATATCAGTAGGATCAATAACTGCATAACCATAACGTCCTTGAATTAAATTTGGTACGTTAAATTTTTAAAACTTTTAGCACTGATTTAGCTATATTTTGAAAGTCATGAATTCAAAATTTATATTCCTAATATCAATTGCTAAACTTTCATAGTTTTCACATATGTAAATATCTAAAGATGAGTTTATCCCGTGTGAGACTTTGATTAATTTTAGGATGAGTTTATCTCGTGTTTGGTTGCAGATCATAGAATAACAAGATAGCTTTTCCACAAATAAAGTGTTTTTACTACTACTTATATGATTTTGATAAGTAAAATGCATGAATTAATTAGTCTGTTCAAACTTATATGGATTGGATAAGTGAGCGTTTTTTTACTCTTGGATGCTTTCCTTTGGTGTACAATTGTCTTAGTAACAGAAGACGAAAAATATATATAAAACAAGTTCAAGCCATGCACAATAAATAACAAATAGAGAAAATATCAAATAACATCAAGAAAGTTCGACAACCCTTTTTACCTTTGGTTGGAAGATGGATGAAAAGTTGTTTTCATTTTCTCAAAACAGTACATCTACTCAATAAATACAACTCATCATTAGATTAATAAGAACCCATCTTTACTCTTATGTTTTGAAGCCAAATAATAAGATAACATGTCTTTGGTTCGGTATAAGTGAAATTAGGATCTTATACTCTTTTGTAAATATACCTCTCATAGTTATATCTGAAGATAAATGAATTGAAATTTGTGACCAGGAGTATGTTCCTGTCTACATGAGAAGTTCAATATATTTTTTCAATAAATTGCTTACTTTTGCAATGTGGATTAGACATTTCTTGATTTTTTGATTGGCAGGAATTCCGCAAATTAAGTAATGATAGTATTATCACAATCTAATACATACTTTTAGCAAGTGTCTCATTCTGTTTTAGTCTCTCACTTCAATCACTACACACACCTAAACTGATGCCGAAGTTTTCTTTTTCCATTTTTTGAATAACCAATATGATAAAATATTCAGGTGCTGCAACCTTACGTATCATAGTTTAATTTTCTTAAGGCTTGAGCTACTTCATTTGTTTTGCAACTGCTAACATGTTATTTATGTAAAATATTATTACAGGTTATAGATTATTTATATCTTATTTAATTATGGTTTGATAGGCCAAAAGAATTGGCTTTGATAAATTGTGATGTAGTGGAAAAATACTTTGGATACCTGTTGAGTTGGTTGCTTTTACATTTTATTTTAATTCTGATGTTCATCCAAGTAGTCAAAGAGCATACTACCAAGAATAAGACATCTCCTAGCCGGCTAACATCCTTGCTTTCTTGTAAAGTTATATAAATACCACCTTTGTTTGGTAGAATTATTTTATTGCATAACATATGAGCATATGAACGATTAGTAAACTAAATAACAATTTTCAATTTAAAAAATTATTATTGAACATAAACGTATTGACTTTTGCTTAGATGCCAGTTTGAAGTAACCATCAAGGATGATACTGGTTCAACAACAACCATGATTTCAGATAAAATTGGAGAAGAACTATTGTCTCTAACTGTAGCAGAAATTCAAGACATACGTTGCATCAAGGTAAAACACTCTACAACCTCTTGTTTATTCCTTAAAAATCTAATCTAACATGAGTTCTTCCATCTTTCAGAAACAACTGTTGTTTGCCAAAAACAAGGATGCATCTTCAGCAAAACTGTTTATCATGTCAATCACCGAGAAAGATATAGCTAGCAATCTGCCACTGCCCATCAACGCACCAAGAACTCCAGAAAGCAGTAAACGCAAGCTGAAGCAAATCATGATAAAAGAAGACTAAAATATATTCTCTCTACACGACTCTCAATTGCTATGCAGCAATAAATGTTGTTTGTCCTATTAATTTTAAAACTAATGCTTGCATTTGTTTTTGGATATGTTTATGATGTTATATGTAAATTCTGGGTTAAATCTATATAGGAAAATATGTTTTTGATAATATGCTATGATTAAATTTTGTTCTTCTGGAAATATAACAAATGTGGTTACAACTTGTATCCCTATTTATTTCTGAAGGGAATCTATCAAATCTGTTACATTTGATAGATTATTTGTAGAAAGAGGATGTGTGTTGCATTAGGAAATGTGTTTCAGTTTGATTGCTGATTGCTGATAGTTTGGTAGATTAGAACATGGAGTCAAATTTTAAACGTTAAGTTAGAGGTAGAAATGCGAATCGATGGGGAGTTTTGAAATATTTTGAAATTGGGTTCTAATATCAAGGTGTTTGATTCTGATTTTCTGGATAAGATTTGACACTCTCCTTTTGTTATAGTGTAATACTTTTTTGCAATATGGTTGGCAACACCTGTCTTGATGACGTACACTTTTGGTGCTGATAGCATGGACTTTGCTGCATAGTTATAAGAAATTGACAGGTACTTAAATCTTGCAATCAATGATAAATTCTTAAACAAACCATTACTATACTCAACATTAACTCCTCTCCATAACTATATACTAAATTTATTTTCCATCTTATTTCACAGGTGCTTTCTGAATGACGCTGACTAATAGTCAAAATACAGCATTATGTAAATATTGTAGATATCCAACCTAAATAACACAGCCATGACAACGAGCAAAACAACTGCCAACCATATTTCATATATATATATATATATATATATATATATAACTAACAAAAATCTTTCAATATTGGGCCCATGCAAGCACGAGCCACCTCTACCTAGTATATATATATATAGTCCAAAATTTATTTACGTTATTTTTTAACAAATTGTTAAGGTATGACTTAAAAACCATTTAAATTTAGAAAGTTTAACAAAATAATTGAATACTTTCATATTGCATAGATATTCGTACAACTTTAATATCACGTCTTAAATAAAATGTTAATATTATAATATACCTCAGTATATACAATAAAACACCAATCATAAAAAATATCAAAATTATATCAACATTGTATCAACTAAACTATCAAAATTATATTCTAAGTATATGGTGAATATTTGTTTTATCTACTGAATTAAAATTGAAAAAAATATATTCATATTTTTCATTGAACAAACTTTCAAAATGGTAGAGGTATAGAATTTAATTGTGATTAGATTTATGAAAGAGAAGAGTTTGATTTTAATTAGAACTACGAGAGAGAAGCAATAACTGATTTGTAAGGAATTATTAAAAATCTTGGGCTGTAATGCTCCATTTATTTTCTCATTTTCTTAATTATTTGTTTAGATTTTTTACAAAAATAATCTCATTGTTTTGAAAAAAAAACTATTGTTATGTTGGTGAAACAAAAATTACTGTTTTATAGCTGTCATTTAGATGCTTATTTTGTATTGTTAAATTTTTTTCCTTTAAATAAATAAATGTTAGTAAAATGAAATGTTTATTGTTTTATATTTACAAAAATTGTATTTTAGAATCACAAATTCTTTTTTAAGAAAAAATTAACAAAAAAATTAATTTTCAAAAGATTAAAACTGAAAAACTCATAAAAACATTAAAGGTTCCGGAGTTCACATTAATATTTTAGAAGGTTTGAAAGGTACTTAAAACATTCGTCAACTCACAGTTATCTGGTAATTAAAGTATTTTGCTAATTATTTTAAGAAAATAAGCACACTAATTAATTTGAGGAAATAAACAACTTAAGACTTAAAGATATTTTCGGGGGCGAAAATATTATAAGCCTAATAATTAAGTAAAAATATTTCAAAGGTCTTTCAGTAAGAAAATGAATAATTATTCATTTTTTTAGGAAAATATAAGAAAATAATTTAAGGGATTATTGTGAATATTTTTAGAAATATACTTTTCAATTTTTAAAAAAGAACGAAAAAAACGAAAGAGAGAAAAACGAAAGTAAAAAGACAAAGAAGAATTGAAAAAACGAAAGAGAGAAAAATGAAAGTAGAAAGATAAAGAAGAATTGAAAGAGAAAAATCAACGAGAGAGAATACTTTATTTTTGAAAACATGAGAGAGAATCAGTTGGAAAAATATAATTAATGTGAGGTAAAGTAGAAGATACACAATATTTTTTAAAATATTGATATTTTAATTATTATTTTTTAATTATAGATATTTTTAATAATTATGTTAGAGTCTTTTATTAGTTTATTAATTTTCACTTTTAGTTATTATTGGATTGTTTACTTAGAACAAGTGGAAGATGGACCCAACGACCAAAGAAAGTTATCTTGTGGTTTTTATGGAAAAAGTTAGAAGAATTATACCCTTTAAGACCTTAATTAACAATATATGTATATATTCCTTTTTATTTACAAAACTAAGTTTTTTTAATCACAAACATGACAACGTATATAATTTTTTTATTTTAAAAGTATATATATATTTTAATATTCGATTTATTTCCTTTTTTGGATGGTTATGTGCTAAATTTATGGGATTGATAATTATTGTTTACCTTTTGGTTTTTCAATCATAATTTTATCGTTTTGTATTGTTTTTTACCAATATCAATTTTCATTTTTTTTATTTTTTGTATATTTAGTATACGATTTAGTTCCTACTTTGGGCGATTATGTGCTAAATTTATGGTATTAATAATTGTTGTTTACTTTTTGACTTTTTAAACACTAATTTATACAGTTTTATTTTATTTTTTGGCTCATATATTGAATTTTTGATTTTTTTTTATATTTTAGTATCAATTATTTCCTATTTTTGGGGTTTATGTGTTAAATTTAAGAAATTGATAATTATTATTTACTTTTGACTTTCCATCCATAATTATACTATTTATTAATTGTAGTCTTCTCTCACCTCTTTGAAATTTTTTCGTACAAATATATAGATTTATTTTAATGTCTAAAATTTATTTACATTATTTTTTGACAATTTTTATGGCATGACTTAGAAAACCATTTGAGCTTAGAAAGTTTAATAAGGTAATTAAAAACGTACATATTATATAGATTTTCGTACAATTTTGGTGTCTTTTTTCTTTTTATAAAAGAACTTTGGTGTCAAAAGTCTTAAATAAAATTTAATATTATGTTATACCTCAATATGTATCATATAATATATTAAATTGTGTAAACTAAATATATGTACCGTATAATATATCCATATTGTATCATCTAAAACACCAAGTCATACCACTATTTAATCATCTAAAATATCAAAATTATACCAATTGTATCATCTAGAATATTAAAAAATTATATCAATACAAATATTATAGCAACATTTGCACCATTTAATAAATTGAACTTGTTGATATTTTCTATCATTATTTTCAGTTTATAACAATAACAAAATTATTATTTTGATAATATTATCTTTTAAAATTAATATTGGTACAAACTTGAGAGCTTGAAATTACCCTTAAAACTATATGACACTATTTATGAATATCATTAAAAATTTTGTCACGACCCAAAACCGAGCCGCGACTGGCACCCACACTTACCCTCCTATGTGAGCGAACCAACCAATCTAAACCTTAACATTTCAATGTAATATCATCATAAAATAATGCGGAAGACTTAAACTCATTAATAAAAACCAATTCAATAACTATTATTTCTCAAAATCTGGAAGTCATCATCACAAGAAAATCTATGATCAAATTACTAAATCTAAGAGTTTCTAAGAAGCTAAAAATACATAATACATAAAAGCTAGTCCATGCCGGAACTTCAAGGCATCAAGACATGAAGAGGAAGATCCAGTCCAAGCTAGAAGCATTAGCTCACCCTGATATCCGGAGTACTGAAGACTGGCTAGAGTTACTGTTGAGTCGAAGATGACGGCACGGTTGCTGCACTCCACAAATAAACAAGAAGAAAACATAAAAGTAGGGGTCAGTACAAAACACGGGTACTGAGTAGATATCATCGGCCAACTCAAAATAGAAATCAATATATACCAAGTAATATCATAAAATCAACTATGATACTCAACATGTACCAACAGCAAGTACTATATCATTAACAATTACCGTCAAGTTCACACATGAGGACTCAAGCCTCAATACCATACTCATTTGGGAATTATGTTCATTAGATTGAGTATATTACCATCTTTCAAGATTCATTGTCTTTATTTCTCTTATGTCGGTACGTGACAGTCCGCTCCCTCATATTCATTAATCCTCTTGTGTCGGTACGTGACACTCCGATCCCCTAAATCTACGTGTCGGTTCGTGACATCCGATCCCCTAAATCTGCGTGTCGGTTCATGACACCCGATCCCCTAAGTCTACGTGTCGGTTCGTGACACCCGATCTCCTAAATCTACGTGTCAGTTCGTGACACCCGATCCCCTAAATCTACGTGTCGGTTCGTGACACCGGATCCCCTAAATCTATGTGTCGGTTCGTGACACCCGATCCCCTAATCTCCTTCTATCAATTCATCAAGCCTTCTTTCTTGCCAAGGCATAATCAATCTCATTATTTTAGTTCATCACACTTTCTTTTATATCAATGCCTCATCATTAACAGAGAGATTAGGGTTTTGTAAGATTTGGGATTCAATAACTTCATCATGCTTATATAATCACAATTACATAATTACATTCATGCCAGCATACAATTAAGCACATAACAGGGTTTACAATATTATCAATACATATCATTCACTATTAAGAGTGTACTACGAATATCATAAGAGAAACCATAACCTACCTCCACCGAAGACTAGTGATCAAGCAAGCAAATTCCCAAAGCTTTGTTCTTCTTCTCTCCTTGTTCGTTCGTTTTCTCCCTCTCTTGTGCTTTCAAATTTTCTTATTCCAACCCTCTTTCTTTTACCCTAATTAGTATATAATTAAGAATAAAAGATGGCAATAGTAACCCCCTAATTAACTTAAGGTTACCTCTTTTAATCCCCAAGTAATTGGACTTATTAACCTTAACCCTCTAACTTTATAATTAAAGTAGGAATAGTCCAAAACGTCCCTTAAAATGTGTAAAGAAATCCGACCCAGACTGGGATTATGCAACCTGTGACGGCCCGTCGTGCCTGCGACGGTCCGTCCTGCAGGTCGTCGCAAGGTTCAGAGACTGGATTTCCACTGAAGACTCTGTGACGGTCCGTCACACATGTGACGGTCCGTCCTGCCATTTCATTACGAAGTTCAGAGAGTCGATTTTCAGTACCCAATTTTAGATTTTCTAAGTGTTTTGAAATGAGACCCTGCGACGGTCCGTCGTGCCCATGACGGTCCATCGTGGGGTCCGTCGCCTCAGCCTGTTTTTCCAGAAATAAAATCTGCCGTTCAAAACAACTAAATAGGTCGTTACAATAGATACCAATTTACCCATCGTTCGTCCCCGAACGATCACAAGAAGGAAAACAAGGGCGAAAAGGAGTACCTGAATCTGTAAACAGATGTGGGTATCTTTCTCGCATATCTGCCTCCTTCTCCCAAGTGGCTTCTTCAATGGGTCGATTCTTCCATTGAACTTTGATGGATGCAATCTCCCTTGATCTCAACTTGCGAATTTCTCTATCTAGAATGACAACATGTTCCTCCTCATAAGACAAGTTCTCATCAAGCAAAACTGAATCCCAACGGATAATGTAGTTTCCATCCCCATGGTATCTTTTCAACATCGACACATGGAATATCGGATGCACTCCGGACAGCCCTGGAGGCAAGGCTAACTCATAAGCCACCACCCCTACTCGCTTAAGTACTTCAAATGGACCAATATATCTTGGGCTAAGTTTACCTCGCTTACCAAACCGCATCACCCCTTTCATTGGCAAAACCTTCAACAAGACTTGTTCACCCTCCATAAACTCCAAGTCTCTAACCTTCCGATCTGCATACTCCTTTTGTCTACTTTGCGCCGCTAGAAGCTTTTCTTAAATAGATTTCACTTTATCTAACGATTCCCTCAGAAGGTCAGTACCCGAAGGTCTAACTTCAAATGCATCAAACCACCCAATGGGAGACCTACATTTTCTCCCATATAGTGCCTCAAATGGGGCCATATCAATGCTTGAGTGATAGCTGTTTTTGTAGGAGAACTCTGCTAAGGGTAAGAAGCTATCCTACTGACCACCAAATTCTATCACACATGCACGAAGCATATCCTCCAACACTTGAATCGTTCTCTCAGACTGACCATCGGTCTGAGGATGGAACGTAGTACTAAGGTCCAACCTAGTACCCAATTCCGCATGCAATGTTTTCCAAAACTTAGAAGTAAACTGCGTACCTCTATCTGATATAATGGAGAGTGGAACCCCATGCAATCGCACCACTTCCGAGATGTAAAGTTTGGCTAACTTCTCTGCATTGTAAGTCACCTTGACCGGAATGAAGTGAGCAGACTTAGTTAACCTATCAACAATTACCCAAATAGAATCAAACTTTCCCAATGTCTTTGGAAGACCAACCACGAAATCCATTGCAATCCTTTCCCAGTTCCATTCAGGAATGGGCATTCTCTGAAGTGTTCCTCCGGGCCTTTGGTGTTCATACTTTACCTATTGACAGTTTGGGCATTTGGCAATAAAATCCACAATATCACGCTTCATTCTACTCCACCAAAAGTGTTGCTTTAGGTCACGGTACATCTTGGTTGCACCCGGATGTATCGAATACCTTGAACTATGAGCCTCTGTCAGAATAGTGTTGGTTAAATCATCGACGCGGGGTACAACATACCCTTCCCTTAATCCTCAAAACACCTTCCTCATCGATTGTCGCTTCTTTAGCCTCTCCTTGCAACACTTTATCTCGGATACTGATCAATTTTTCAACATTAAACTGCTTTCCCTTAATCTTGTCAAGGAAGGAAGATCTTGCCTCCACACAAGATAAAAATCCTCCCTTCTCATTTACTTCTAACCTCATAAGGTCGTTAGCCAGAATCTGAACTTCTCTAGCCAATGGGCGCCTAGAAGCTTGCAAGTGAGCTAGACTTCCCATGCTTCCCGCCTTTCTACTTAAAGCATCCGCTACAACATTCGCCTTCCCCGGATGATACAAAATAGTGATGTCGTAGTCCTTCAGTAGTTCCATCCATCTCCTCTGTCTCAAGTTCAAATCTTTCTGAGTAAAGACATACTGTAGGCTACGATGATCCGTATAGACCTCACACTTAACCCCATATAAATAGTGTCTCCATTGCTTTAATGCAAACACTACCGCGGCCAATTCCAAATCATGAGTTGGATAGTTACGTTCATGCACTTTTAATTGTCTTGAAGCATAAGCAATCACATTCTTCTCTTGCATTAGTACTGCACCCAAACCCGAATAGGATGCATCACAATAGACAATGAAATTCTTACCTTACACTGGCAAGGTGAGAATTGGTGCAGTAGTCAACAGAGTCTTGAGCTTTTGAAAGCTTTCCTCACACTCATCCGACCATACAAATTAAAAATTTTGCTTAGTCAAGTTCGTCAATTAGGAGGCAATAGAAGAGAATCCCTTGACAAATCGGCGGTAGTAGCTAGCTAACCCAACAAAGCTCCTTATTTCTGACACATTAGTAGGTCTTACCCAATTCTTCACTGTCTCAATCTTAGAAGGATCCACCATCACTCCATCCTTAGAAACCACGTGCCCCAAGAAGGACACTGCATCTAGCCAAAACTCACACTTAGAGAACTTGGCATAAAGCTTTTTCTCCCTCAACATTTCCAATACCATTCTCAAATGCTCCTCATGTTCCTCCTTACTTTTAGAGTATATCAGTATGTCATCAATAAATACGATCACAAAGAGATCCAAATATGGCTTAAAAATCCCGTTCATCAAGCTCATGAATGCAGCAGGGGCATTCGTAAGACCAAAAGACATTACTAAGAACTCATAATGCCCATACCTGGTCCGAAAAGCAGTCTTGGGCACATCTGTTGCCCGTATTTTCAATTGATGATAACAAGATCTTAAGTCGATTTTTGAGAAGGTACAAGCGCCTTGTAACTGATCGAACAAATCATCAATGCGAGGAAGAGGATAATTGTTCTTAACCGTTACCTTATTCAGTTGTCTATAGTCTTTGCACATCGGAAAGCTTCCAACCTTCTTCTTCACAAACAAAACAGTAGCACCCCAAGGGGATGCACTTGGTCTAATGAAGCCTTTGCTCAACAACTCTTGAAGTTGGGCCTTTAACTCCCTTAACTCAGCGGGAGCCATTCTATAAGGGGGTATAGAAATGGGGCGAGTACCCGGTTCAAGATCGATGCAGAAGTCAATATCTCTATCTGGTGGCATACCAGGAAGGTCTGCAGGACACACATCTAAAAACTCGCGGACTATCAAAACCGACTCAATTGAAGGTACTTGGGTAGTATCATCCCTGAGGTGTGCCAAGAAAGCTAAACAACCCTTACTAACCATTCTCTTAGCACGAAGAAAGGAGACGATACAAACCGGATTGGAAGTGTAGTCACCCTCCCGCACTAACGGATCTGTCCCAGGCTTGGCTAACGTCACAGTTTTAGCATTACAATCCAAGATTGCAAAATTTGGAGAAAGCCAAGTAATACCCATAATTACATCGAAGTCAACCATTTCTAAGATAACCAAGTCTACAAGAGTATTGCTCCCCACAAAAGTCACAAGACAAGACCTATACACCTTTTCAACTATCACAGACTCACCCACCGGAGTAGAAACACGAAAAGGCATGTCAAGCAATTCACAATGTAAATTAAGACCATTAGCAAATGAGGAAGATACAAAAGAAAATGTGGATCTAGGATCAAACAATACAGAAGCCATGCAATCACAAACCAAAAGATTACCTGTGATGACAGCATCAGATGTCTCCGCTTCGGATCTCCCAGGGAAAGCATAACAATGGGCTCTATCACCTGTCTGCCCGTTGTCCCTACCATGTTGCACTGTAGTAGTTCCAGTTTGCCCGTTACCTCGGCCGTTTTGGTGACCACCATCACCTCGGCCACCACGTCCTCCCGAATAACGGCCTCTTCCATGACCACCTCTACCTCTGATTATTGGGGGTCTGTAACTCGGTTTTGGACAATTCCTCCTAATATGTACAGTCTCTTCCCTGTGAGAATGACGAAGTCTGGGGACAATTACAAAACTCAGAGAAATGTTGGCCGGTCTGCGGTGGATCCCCAACTACAGTCTGTAGTGAAGATTGGATAGGTCGTGCTGGGTAACTTCCTGAACCCTGCCCTCTGGAGTAAGAACCATTAAACTCACCTCCATTATGAAACCTTTTAGATGTCGATGCCAAGGTGAAGTCATCTGGCTTAACTCCCTCCACCTCTATCACGAAGTCTACCACTTCTTGAAAGGATTTCACTGTAGCCGCTACCTATAAGGCTGAAATCCGCAAATCTGACCTCAACCCCTTCACAAAATGGCGAATCCGCTCTTGTGGACTGAAACATAGCTGGGTGGCATACCTGGATAATGCGCGAAACTTAGCCTCATACGCAGTAACCGATATCCTACCTTGCTCTAGGCTCAAGAACTCATCCCTCCTCCTATCCCTCAAAGTACGGGGTATATACTTCTCCATAAATAAGCTAGAGAATGATGCCCAAGTCATAGGTGGTGCCTCTGTTGGTTGACACTTAACATGTGACCGCCACCACATTTTGGCGTTCCCTTGAAACTGATAAGTCACAAACTCAATGCCAAATCGTTCTACTATACCCATCTTATGTAGTAGCTCATGACAATCAACCAGAAAATCATAGGCATCCTCAGATTCAGCACCCTTGAAGACTGGGGGTTTCAATTTCAAGAACTTACTGAAAAGTTCATGCTGATCACTTGTCATTATAGACCCTGTAGTCAACCGAGGAAACGTGCCTATTTCCAATGAGGCATCCATGCGAGGAGCCACAGTAGCTGCATGTTGTACCTCCGGAACTTGAGGTGCTGGTGCAGAAAACACCGGAAGCGTCTGACCTTGATTAGATAACCCGCTAAGATAAGCAAGAACCTGATTGATCATCTCTGGGGTAGGTTGGGGTGGTAATTTTCTCATTCTGCACTTGTTCATTCTCCCCTTCCTCACCCTCTATTACTACTTCCTCTGTCGGTGGAGGAGTCACCACCCTAGTACCAGATGGGCTAGATGCTTGTCCACTTCCTCTAGAGGACGTCCTCCCACGACCTCTACCACGACCCCTTGTCACTGCTCCTCTTCGAGCTACAACCCTTGTGGCTGGCTCAGACGCACCCTGTCCTGCCGGTGCTGGTGTTGGCGTAGTTGTTGCTCTAGTTGTAACCATCTGCAAAATAGAGTGAAGATGGTCAGATACCAATTTGTATCACCTAGATACCAATTGGATCCAAGTAATAGCACGAAAGAAAGAAAGAATGGAATTTTTCTAAAGTCTTATAGCCTCTCAAAGAAAAGTAAAGGCGTCCCCCTACCGTTCCTTAAGACTCTACTAGACTCGTTCTTGTATGATGAGACCAATGAACCTAATGCTCTGATACCAAGTTTGTCACGACCCAAATCAAGCCGTGAGTGGCACCCACATTTATCCTCCTATGGGAGCGAACCAACCAATCTAAACCCCAACATTTAACCATAATAAATAGAATACAATGCGGAAGACTTAAAACTTATTAACGAAATCAATAATCAACTTCTAAAACTCAAAACTTATCATTATCCCCAAAATCTAGAAGTCATCATCACAAGAACATCTATCCTCAAATTACTAAAGCTAAGAGTATCTAAGAAACTAAACATAAATAATAGCTAGTCTATGCAAGACCTTCAAGGCATCAAAACGTGAAGAAGAAGATCCAGTCCAAGCTAGAAGCTTTAGCTCACCCTGAAATCTGGTGTGATGAAGACTGGCTAAAGTTGCGGTTGGGTTGAAGATGGTACGTTTGCTGCACTCCACAATGAACAAAAGGAAAACATACAAGTAGGGGTCAGTACAAAACACGAGTACTGAGTAGATATCATCGGCCAACTCAAAATAGGAACAGTATATATCAGATAATATCATAAAATAAACTACAATACTCAACATGCGGCATTTACAATTACCATAACCCTTGGTCACAACACCAAGCACATCAATGAGGACTTATGCCTCTTCATCATACTCATTTGGGAATTAGGTTCATTAAATTGAGTATATTAACATCTTTCAAGATTCATTCTCTTTATTCCTCTTGTGTCAGAACGTGACACTCCGATCCCTAATACTACGTGTCAGTTTGTGATACCCGATCTCCCTAATTCTACGTGTCGGTTCGTGACACCTGATCCCCCTAATACTACGTGTCGGTTCGTGACACCCGATCCCCCTAATATTACGTGTCGGTTCGTGACACCCAATCCCCTAAACTCATTCTTTTAGTTCATCAAGCCTTCTTTTACACCAAGGCATCATCATTAACAAGAGGTTTTCAAGATTTAGGATTCATTAGCTTCATCATACTTATTTCATCACCATTATATCATCACATCATGCAAACACACTATTAAGCATAAGAAGGGTTTACAATACTACCCAATACATATCATTCGCTATTAAGAGTTTACTATGAAATAGCATAAAAACCATAACCTACCTCCACCAAAGAATTGAAGTCAAGCAATCTACTTTCCCAAAGCTGCGTTCTTCCTCTCTCTCAATCGATCGTTTCTCCCTCTCTCTCTGTTCTTTTTCTTTTTCTTATTCAAACCCTCTTTCTTTTACCCTAATTAGCATATAATTAAGTATAAAAGATGACAAAAGTAACCCACTAATTAATTTAAGGTTATCTCCTTTAACCCTCAAGAAATTGGATTATTGATATTCAACCACTAACATTATAATTATAAGCAGGAATAGTCCAAAATGCCCCTTAAAATATTAAATAGAAATCTGACCCAGTCAGGGTTACGCCAGACTGTGACGACCCATCGTGCCTGCGACGGTCCGTCCTGCTGCTTCCATCACAAGGTTCAGAGACTCGATTTATTAAAGAGGCTGCGACGGCCCGTCATACCTGTGACGGTCCATCCAGCCACTTCATCACCAAGTTCAGAGAGTCGATTTCAGTACCAAAATTTCAGAATTCTAAGTGTTTTGGAATGAGACCCCCCGACGGTCCATCGTGCCCATGACGGTCCGTCGTAGGTTCCGTCGATTAAGACAGTTTTTCCAGAAATAAAATCTGTTGCTCAAAACGACTAAACAGGTCGTTACAATAGATACCAATTTACCCATCGTTCGTCCTCGAATGATCACAAGAAGAAAAACAAGGGCAAAAAGGAGTACCTGAATTTGTAAACAGGTGTGAGTATCTGTCTCGCATATCAGCCTCCTTCTCCCAAGTGGCTTCTTCAACTGGTCGATTCTTTCATTGAACTTTGATGGATGCAATCTCCCTTGACCTCAGCTTGCGGAATTCTCTATATAAAATAGCAACAGGCTCCTCCTCATAAGACAAATTCTCATCAAGCAGAACTGAATCCCAACGAATGATGTAGTTTCCATCCCCATGATATCTTTTCAACATAGACACATGTAATACCGGGTGCACTCCTGAGAGTGCTGGGGGCAAGGCTAATTCATAAGCCACCTCCCCTACTCGCTTAAGTACTTCAAATGGTCCAATATACCTCGGGCTTAGCTTACCTCTTTTTCCAAACCTCATCACCCCTTTCATGGGCGAAACCTTCAGCAAGACTTGCTCACCCTCCATGAACTCCAAGTCTCTAACCTTTCGATCTGCATATTCCTTTTGCCTGCTTTGAGCTGCTAAAAGATTTTCTTGAATAGATTTCACCTTCTCTAATGAATCCCTCAAAATATCAGTACCCCAAGGTCTAACCTCAAATGCATCAAACCAACCAATGGGAGACCTACATCTCCTCCCATACAATGCTTCGAAAGGATCCATATCAATACTTGAGTGATAGCTATTATTGTATGAAAACTCCGCTAAGGGTAAGAAGTTATCCCAATGACCCCCAAATTCTATTACACATGCACGAAGCATATCTTCCAACACCTGAATTGTTTGCTCAGACTGACCATCGGTCTGAGGGTGAAAGGCAGTACTAAGGTCCAAGCTAGTACCTAATTCAGCATGCAATGTTCTCCAAAACATAGAAGTAAACTGCGTACCTCTATCTGATATGATGGAAAGTGGAACTCCATGCAATCGAACAATTTCTGAGATGTAGAGTCTGGCTAACTTCTCTGCATTGTAGGTCACCTTGACCGGGATGAAGTGAGCAGACTTAGTTAATCTGTCTACAATTACCCAAATAGAGTCAAACTTCCCCAATGTCTTTGGAAGACCAACCACGAAGTCCATTGCAATTCTCTCCCACTTCCATTCAGGAATGGGCATTCTCTGAAGTGTTCCTCTGGGCCTCTGGTGTTCATACTTTACTTGCTTACAATTTGGACATTTGGCAAAAAAATCAACAATGTCGCGCTTCATTCTACTCCACCAAAAGTGTTGCTTTAGGTCACGGTACATCTTGGTTGCACCAGGATGTATAGAATATCCGGAACTATGAGCCTCTATAAGAATAGTGTGGATCAAATCATCATCACGGGGCACACATACCCTTCCCTTAATTCTCAAAACACCTTTCTCATCCATTATTGTTTCTTTAGCCTCTCCTCGCAATACCATATCCCGAATTCGGCTTAGTTTCTCATCATCAAACTGTTTTCCCTTGATCTTGTCAAGAAAAGAAGATCTCGCCTCCACACTGGCCAAAAATCCTCCCTTCTCATTTATTTCTAGCCTCATTAAGTCATTAGCCAGAATCTGTACTTCTATAGCCAATGGGCGTCTTGAAACTTGCAAGTAGCCTAGACTTCCCATGCTCCCTGCCTTTCTACTTAAAGCATCTACCACAACATTAGCTTTTCCCGGATGATACACGATAGTGATATCGTAGTCCTTCAGTAATTCCATCCATCTCCTCTGTCTCAAGTTCAAATCTTTCTGAGTAAAAACATACTGTAGGCTACGATGATCCGTATAAACTTCACACTTAACCCCATATAGATAGTGCCTCCATTGCTTTAATGCAAATACTACCGCGGCCAACTCCAAATCATGGGTCGGGTAATTGCGTTCGTGCATCTTTAATTGCCTTGAAGCATAAGAAATTACGTTCTTCTCTTGCATTAGCACTGCACCCAAACCCGAATAAGATGCATCACAATAAACTATGAAGTTCTTACCTTCCACTGGCAAGGTGAGAATGGGTGCAGTAGTCAACAAAGTCTTGAGTTTCTGAAAGCTTTCTTCGCACTCGTCCGACCATACAAATGGAACATTCTGCTTAGTCAAGCTTGTCAATTGGGAAGCAATAGAAGAGAACCCCTTGACAAATCGACGGTAGTAGCTAGCTAAACCAGCAAAGCTCCTTACTTCTGACACATTAGTAGGTCTTACCCAATTCCTCACTGTTTCAATCTTAGATGGATCCACCATCACTCCATCCTTAGAAACTACGTGCCCTAAGAAGGACACTGAATCTAGCCAAAACTCACACTTAGAGAATTTGGCATAAAGCTTTCTCTCCCTCAACATTTCCATCACAATTCTCAAGTGCTCCTCATGTTCTTCCTTGCTCTTTGAGTATACCAGTATATCATCAATGAATACAATGACAAAGAGATCCAGATATTGCTTAAAAATCCCATTCATCAAGCTCATGAAAGCAGCAGGGGTATTCGTAAGCCCAAAAGACATTACTAAGAACTTATAATGCCCATACCTGGTCCGAAAAACAGTCTTGGGCACATCTGTTGCCCGTATTTTCAATTGATGATAACCAGATCTTAAGTCGATTTTTGAGAAGGTACAAGCGCCTTGTAACTGATCAAACAAATCATCAATGCGAAGAAGAGGATACTTGTTCTTAACCGTTACCTTATTCAGTTGTCTATAGTCTATGCACATCGGAAAGCTTCCATCCTTCTTCTTCACAAACAAAACAGGAGCACCCCAAGGGGATGCACTTGGTCTAATGAAGCCTTTTGCTCAACAACTCTTGAAGTTGGCCCTTTAACTCCCTTAACTCAGCGAGAGCCATTCTATAAGGGGGTATAGAAATGGGGCGAGTATCAGGTTCAAGATCGATGCAGAAGTCAATATCTCTATCCGGTGGCATACCAGGAAGGTCAGCAGGAAACACATCTAAAAACTCGCGAACTATCGAAACCGACTCAATTGAAGGTACTTGGGTAGTATCATCCCTGAGGTGTTCCAAGAAAGCTAAACAACCCTTACTAACCATTCTCTTAGCACGAAGAAAGGAGACGATACGAACCGGATTGGAAGTGTAGTCACCCTCCCACACTAACGGATCTGTCCCAGGCTTGGCTAACGTCACAGTTTTAGCATTACAATCCAAGATTGCAAAATTTGGAGAAAGCCAAGTCATACCCAGAATTACATCGAAGTCAACCATTTCTAAGATAACCAAGCCTACATGAGTATTGCTCCCCTCAAAAGTCACAAGACAAGACCTATACACCTTTTCAACTATCACAGACTCACCCATCGGAGTAGAAACACGAATAGGCATGTCAAGCAATTCACAATGTAAATTAAGACCATTAGCAAATGAGGAAGATACATAAGAAAATGTGGATCTAGGATCAAACAATACAGAAGCCATGCAATCACAAACCAAAAGATTACCTGTGATGACAGCATCAGATGTCTCCGCTTCGGATCTCCCAGGGAAAGCATAACAATGGGCTCTATCACCTGTATGCCCGTTGCCCCTACCATGATGCGCTGCAGTAGTTCCAGTTTGCCCGTTACCTCGGCCGTTTTGGTGACCACCATCACCTCGGCTACCACGTCCTCATGAATAACGCCCTCTTCCATGACCACCTCTACCTCTGATTATTGGAGGTCTGTAACTCGGTTTTGGACAATTCCTCCTAATATGTCCAGTCTCTCCATATTTATAACATTCTCTGGATTCAAGCATAGGTCCCTGTGAGAATGACGAAGTCTGGGAATAACCACCAAACTCAGAGAAATGTTGGTCGGTCTGCAGTGGACCCCCAACTATAGTCTGTAGTGAAGATTGGATAGGTCGGGCTGGGTAACCTCCTGAACCCTGCCCTCTGGAGTAAGAAACATTAAACTCACCTCCCTTATGAAACCTTTTAGATGTCGATGCCAAGGTGAAGTCATCTGGCTTCACTCCCTCCACCTCTATCACGAAGTCTACCACTTCCTGAAAGGATTTCACTGTAGCCGCTACTTGTAAGGCTGAAATTCGCAAATCTGACCTCAACCCCTTCACAAAACGGCAAATCCGCTCTTGTGGACTGAAACAAATCTGGGTGGCATACCTGGATAATGCGCGAAACTTAGCCTCATACGCAGTAACCGACATCCTACCTTGCTCTAGGCTCAAGAACTCATCTCTCCTCCTATCCCTCAAAGTACGGGGTATATACTTCTCCATAAATAAGCTAGAGAATGATTCCCAAGTCATAGGTGGTGCCTCTGTTGGTTGACACTCAACATGTGACAACCACCACATTTTGGCGTTCCCTTGAAACTGATAAGTCACAAACTCAACGCCAAATCGTTCTACTATACCCATCGTGTGTAGTAGCTCATGACAATCAACTAGAAAATCATAGGCATTCTCAGATTCAGCACCCTTGAAGACTGGGGGTTTCAATTTCAAGAACTTACTGAAAAGTTCATGCTGATCACTTGTAATATTGACCCTGTAGTCAACCGAGGAAACGTGCCTATTTCCAATGAGGCATCCATGCGGGGAGCCACAGTAGCTGCATGTTGTACCTCCGGAACCTGAGGTGCTGGTGCAGAAAACACTGGAGGCGTCTGACCTTGATCAGATAACCCGCTAAGATAAGCAAGAACCTGATTGATCATCTATGGGGTAGGTTGGGGTGGTAATTCCTCATTCTGCACTTGTTCATTCTCCCCTTTCTCACCCTCTATTACTACTTCCTCAGTCGGTGGAGGAGTCACCGCCCTAGTACAAGATGGGCTAGATGCTTGTCCTCTTCCTCTAGAGGACGTCCTCCCACAACCCCTTGTCACTGCTCCTCTTCGAGCTACAGCCCCACTGGCTGGCTCAGACGCACCCTGTCCTGCCGGTGCTGGTGTTGGCGTAGTTGTTGCTCTAGTTCTAACCATCTGCGAAATAGAGTGAAGATGGTCAGATACCAATTTGTATCAACTAGATACCAATTGGATCCAAGTAATAGCACGAAAGAAAGAAAGAATGGAATTTTTCTAAAGTTTTATAGCCTCTCAAAGAAAAGTAAAGGCGTCCCCCTACTGTTCCTTAAGACTCTACTAGACTCGTTCTTGTGTGATGAGATCAACGAACCTAATGTTCTGATACCAAGTTTGTCACGACCCAAATCGAGGCGTGAGTGGCACCACATTTATCCTCCTATGTGAGCAAACCCACCAATCTAAACCCCAACCTTTAACCATAATAAACAGAATACAATGCGGAAGACTTAAAACTCATTAACAAAATCAATAAACAACTTCTAAAACTCAAAACTTATCATTATCCCCAAAATCTGGAAGTCATCATCACAAGAACATCTATCCTCAAATTACTAAAGCTAAGAGTATCTAAGAAACTAAACATAAATAATAGCTAGTCTATGCCAGAACTTCAAGGCATCAAGACATGAAGAAGAAGATCCAGTCCAACCTAGAGGCTTTAGCTCACCCTGAAATCTGGTGTGATGAAGACTGGCTAGAGCTGCAGTTGGGTTGAAGACGACGGTACGTTTGTTGCACTCCACAATGAACAAAAGGAAAACATACAAGTAGGGGTCAGTACAAAACACGAGTACTAAGTAGATATCATCGGCCAACTCAAAATAGAAAACAGTATATATCAGATAATATCATAAAATCAACTACAATACTCAACATGCGGCATTTACAATTACAATAACCCTTGGTCACAACACCAAGCACATCAATGAGGACTCACACCTCCTCATCATACTCATTTGGGAATTAGGTTCATTAAATTGAGTATATTAACATCTTTCAAGATTCATTCTCTTTATTCCTCTTGTGTCGGAACGTGACACTCTCCCCTAATACTACGTGTCGGTTCGTGACACCCGATCCCCCTAATTCTACGTGTCGGTTCGTGACACCCGATCCCCCTAATACTACGTGTCGGTTCGTGACACCCGATCCCCTAACCTCATTCTTTTAGTTCATCAAGCCTTCTTTTATACCAAGGCATCATCATTAACAAGAGGTTTTCAAGATCTAGGATTCAATAGCTTCATCATACTTATTTCATCACCCTTATATCATCACATCATACAAACACACAATTCAGCATATAGAAGGGTTTACAATACAACCCAATACATATCATTCTCTATTAAGAGTTTACTATGAAATAACATAAAAATCATAACCTACCTCCACCGAAGAATTGAAGTCAAGCAATCTACTTTCCCAAAGCTGCGTTCTTTCTCTCTCTCAATCGATCGTTTCTCCCTCTCTCTCTGTTCTTTTTCTTTTTCTTATTCAAACCCTCTTTCTTTTACCCTAATTAGCATATAATTAAGTATAAAAGATGACAAAAGTAACCCACTAATTAATTTAAGGTTATCTCCTTTAACCCTCAAGAAATTGGATTATTGATATTCAACCACTAACATTATAATTATAAGTAGGAATAGTCCAAAATGCCCCTTAAAATATTAAATAGAAATCCGACCCAGTCAGGGTTACGCAGACTGTGACGGCCCGTCGTGCCTGCGACGGTCCGTCCTGCTGCTTCCATCACAAGGTTCAGAGACTCGATTTATTAAAGAGGCTGTGACGGCCCGTCATGCCTGTGACGGTCCGTCCTGCCACTTCGTCACCAAGTTCAGAGAGTCGATTTCAGTACCCAAATTTCAGAATTCTAAGTGTTTTGGAACAAGACCCCCTCGACGGTCCGTCATGCCCATGACGGTCCGTCGTGGGTTCCGTCGATCAAGACAGTTTTTCCAGAAATAAAATCTGCTGCTCAAAACGACTAAACAGGTCGTTACAGGACTAATCTCAAAGGAGTAATAATAAATGAATTATTTAATCAATTAAATAAATAATTTCAATAATTCCGGAAGGTGAAAGAAAAACAAATAGTTTTGAAACAAAATAAGAAATTAATACTCAAAACGTTTTAAACCAAAATAATTTGTTTCAAAGATAAATTTTCGTGATAATTACCTATTGGATTTCATCCTCTGCCATACGAAATCAAAAATTGAAACGTTTTAATTTTCGGCCATTGAAAGAACTATTAGAGAAGATAGAGAGTTTGATTGTGGTTAGTATACTGGTATTGTGTTTACTGTGATTATGAAATGTTGGAAAACATATATGCACAACAAAAGCATATCAAGATCTATAGTGCTTACATGAATAATACATAACTAATATCCTTTATGCTAGAATACATATAATATGCTAGAACAATTAAATGTACTGAAATTTAATTTAAGAATTATCTATTGAAGCATGGGATAATACCTTCAAACGAATCTCCAAGATATAAAAATCTTCATGCGAATCTACAAGGTAGCTATGCTTTTATACAGTGATACCAAATCACATTCGAACTCTCTTAATACTTGGATGGACATGTATCCAATAGAAAACTAATCATCTTTTTCTAAGTTAGGAGAATCCCTACTTATAGAGATTTCTTCCTAATCCAAAAAGGACTAGAAAAAACTATATTATTCTTCATTTTCCATAGAAATAGAATTTTGAGTTATAGTTAAATAACGACACTATAGGGACAACAAAATTAATTAGCGAGGCTTCCTATCATGGAAATAATTCCAATTGATTAATTCGAATTATTCTTACCATAATAAATTACAAATCTTTCCACTAGAAATTAATAATTTCAATCATCTATTTCGTAATTCCCCACTAAACACTTATGTAATTCCCCATGTTAAGATTTCAAATACTAATCAATAAATTAAATTACTGACAGATTTAACTTAATGATTAATTTTCTTTATAGCACTACTTAACTTATTGCATGTGTCGGATTTCATAAATCCACTTTCAAGATTTGACACGATGAAAACATATAAGTTTCTCAAAAAGGCATACCAATCAATCTCTATAACGAGACATGAATTCTATCCACTAACTTATTATTTTACCAATATATATTATTATCATCCAACATTCCAGACATATTGACCCATCTCAGAATCTCACTTTTTAATATATCAAAATAATAATTAATATATACAAATAATAATAGTTATATCAGGATTAGGAATATAAGTACATTTGATAGTTTAGAGAATATGTTCTTATCAGTCAGTCTAAAAGAACCATATCTACTCGGTCCTGTTCAATACATACAAAATGTACTAGCACAAGAAGTTGAAAATGTACCATTCCCATAATCAGGATAAATTATATATAATCTTGTGCTACAATCACACCCGATGACATGTCCAACTTCCATCCTAGATTGTGAACCAAAAACTTATACTTATAAGAATCAATGATTTAGTCATCTGCGTTTAAACTAAAACTCTACACACTAAATCATCTATTATATAAGTAAATAGACAACATAAATATAATATATGATCCATTGGAATTGAGCATATGTTTTTTCTCTAATAAATATTATTTCTTAACATATGGTTAATAGTATACATCTCAACAATCTCCCACTTAGACTTTTAACCATCACGATTGTTATAATGTACTTTATCTAAATGCATGGTTAATTGTATATACCCTAACAATCTCCCACTTAGATATTTAATCTTGAAAATTGTTAGAATAATATGTCTAAACACATGATTAATAGTATATACCCTAACATCTTGCACTTAGACTCTTAACTATGCATTTACAACTTTCACAGATATTCCTTTACTTCTTATCGAAAAAATTTACCAAGCTATTTTCTCATGCAATTTTGTCTAGTAGTGCTTCGTCATAACAAATTAGTTTTGTGCTATATCTTGAGAGACCTTATCATAAAACCCTCCAAGAGTGCACTTCTTTTCAGGAGCTCTATCATAGAAGTACTCTCAAGCATACAAAACAAATCAATCTTCGTTATGATTCTCCCACTACAACTAAGTACTACTATTATAATCACACTTTCATGTTCTTCAAATTTTAATTTTTCTTCAAAATCTTTTGATATTGAAATATTAACAACTTTCATAAAGTGTTCTTTTTAATTTGCTCAACATCACTCCCACTACTTGAGATAGTAATTTTCTTATGTCTAGTAACATTTCTCTCAATACTTAAATGCAATAGAATGTCAATTCTTACATAACCATTAGATGCTCTTGAGCGTATGAATTTACAATTGACGTATTTGTTATTTCTTTGTTCAATTTCCGTAAAATTAATTTACTTCTACGAACATAATTTACTAAACTTAACCTTTTCTAGAAATTAGAAAATTATGTTAACAAGTGACTTATTTTCTCTAGGACACTATAATAAACCTTCTTTCATTCTTTAGTATATCCAATTAACACACATATTCCGTTCTTAATTCCAATTTCCTATAATAGACCTTCTTACATTCCTCAGGATATTCAATTAGCACGCACATTTCATTCTTAATTTCAATTTCTAATTCTCTCACTCAACACATTTGCTGGACAATTCAATATCTGAACATGTCACATATTAGACTTACGTCAAATCGAACTAGTCTATAATTTTTCAATGTACTTATTTGAAAGAAATTATATTCAGAAATGTGATATGTATTTATTAGAACCTATTCCAAAAGAATCAAAATAATTGCAAATAAGTCAATAATTAATCTTTTCATCTTCTTAAGTGTCTACTTTTCTCTTCTACACCAATCTATTATAGAGTGTCTAGTGTAGACAATTGAAAAATAACTATTCTATAAGATAAGTGACTTATGAGCTCCGCAGAGAGGTTTACGTTATTAAATCAGATTTTAGTGACTTAATATATTTTTCATGATGATACTTTAATGTGTCTTAAATATTTTGATCAGTTTATCATGATATTGAAACTACCAAAACATCAATATATATATATATATATATATATATATATATATATATATATATATATATATCATGAGCAACCATTTGTTAAAATCTTAGAATACTCAAAGTCGCCTCTTGCCCAAATGTCCATTTACCTCACAAATCAAGATAGAATAATTCTAACTTATGACTACCACTTTTTCCTTTTTAAGAGGAAAAGTCTCTTAGTTATTTTTTCTTCTAAACAGAACTCACATGTTGGTAGTGATTTCACTTTCAATGAACTGTTATGTCCATTCCTCTCGAAGTTCTATTCAAAATAAATAACATAGACGCTAGTGTACAATAAGTTTCATTTGATTTATGTGATACTTTCTCTTATGAGACAAAATAATATAATTCACTTCATGAGAGATAGTACTAATAAAAGAATCATGCATCAATATATCACAACAAATAAAATTTTATTAAACACAATGATAGAAGAGTTACAAATAAATATATTAAATACTCATCTCTTATCTAGTTAGAAACTGAAAATATTTTATTTTAAAGGGAGAAGGGTCAAATATGCCCCTAAACTATTTGAAAAGGTTTAGATATACCCTCCATTTAAAGATTGGTTCATTTATACCCTCGCCATCCAACTTTTGGTCTACATATGCCCTTTTGAGCGTTAGTTGGCCAACTCGGAATATCCAACTCATTTTATTTTTATTCAAAAATGCCAAATGGATTTTCCACGTCATTTTTATTATTATCACTTGACATTTATATTCAAGGGAAAAGGGTCAAATATGCCCCTAAACTATTCAAAAGGTCTAGATATACCGCCGTTTAAAGTTTGGTTAATTTATACCCTCGCGTCCAAACTTTTGGTCTACATATGCCCTTATGGATGTTAGTTGGTCAATTCGAGATATCCAACTCATTTTACTTTTCTTTAAATGTCAAATGGATTTTCCACATCATTTTTATATATTATTACTTGACATTTATATTAAAAGAGAAAGGGGCCTTTTATGCCCCTAACTATCCGACCTAATTTTAAAACACATATATGACCCGTAACAATAACAATCTAACAAGTAACAATAAACTTCATGAGCTCATAATAAACAACAAATGAGAAACAAACAATGTATTTTAAACTTCTTGTCTTCTTCCATGAGATTACTTTCAATTCAAATGTCAACAATAACAAACAACAATAATGAGTTTCTTGACTTTCTTCCATGAGACCACTTTCAACTTTCAAGTGTCACGTGCCAACAAAATTATTTCTTCATTTCTTGACTCTTAGACCTTTTAAAGTTTTAAGATAAAATCAAATGTTAGAACACTACTTGTAAGATTAAAACATAATATGATTAAATAAATGATGTATTAAACTCACCGCTTGCAAGTCAATCATAGATCAACAATGGAAAAGTTTCTTCCACTATTTGCCATCTCTATAAATAAGAAAAAGAAACATGTCATACAAGATACAACACAATAATTTTTTTATTTTTTCCAAAAATAAATGAAAAATAAAAAGTCTTACCAAGTTCAATTTTTTCAAGAAACTCCAAACTTTCTTCAACACAAATAGGCTTGGTTTCTTGTCTAAGCCAATCTTGGACACAAATAAGACATTGCACACATTTGGGAGTCAATGAACTTATAAAGGGATCTAGAATACAACCACCGGTGGTAAATGCAAATTCCGATGCCACACTCGACATAGGAATAATCAATACATCTCGAGCCAACTGTGGAAGTATAGGAAATCTAGGAGAATTAAATTTCCACCAACTCAAAATATCAAAATCTCCAGATTCAGGCTCTTGGTTTTCAAGAAGATATTTATCCAACTCAGATTTAACATCTAAACTTCCAGAATCTTGCTTTTGTTTCTTCATGTGCAACTTAGTTCTCAAAGAATTTTTGGACACATTTTGAGAAGTACCACAAGCAGAAGAATCAGATGAGTCAGATGAAGATGGTTGACTTTTTGAACCTTTTCCATACTTACATATATCGCAAACAAATCCCTCAAGTAAGCCTCTACTTTCATATTCACTACATTTTCCGTTTGTTCCCCAGGTAATTCTGCAAGAGCAAAACTAACATACACAAATTTATTGCGAGGATCCAAAACAGAAGCAATAAAAATCATTTTGTTCATTTTTTCAGGAGTACCCCAATATTTTTTGAATTTTTCTTTCATTCCTAAAGCCATTTTACTCAAATCAAAGTCATGAATTGCCATACATAATTTCAAATAAGCATCAAGTTCACATATATCTTCAAAATGAACATTACAAGTAACATACCGTGAACCTGAAACTTTCAAAATGAGCTCATAAAATTTTTCAAGAAACTTTGTGACATTCCTCACATTAGCCCAATCTTCATACTATATTGAACCTGTGATATTTCCATATTCACAAACATAAGTAGCAAGAAAAGAATTTAAATTACCATCACAAAAATCAAACCTGTCAAAAGCCTTCTCTAACTTTTCTGTTGTGTCTAACATCAAATAGGTGAAATTCCACCTAGTAGGCACATCTAAAGACAACATCTTATCACATTCAATCTTTTGCATTTCAACACATTTCGAGAAGTTTCTTGTCCTAATGAAGATCATCTAACATATTTCACCATTTGTCTCACCCTTTTGATAGATCAATTTCTTTCAAACCATCTTGCACAATTAGATTAAGTATATGAGCCATACATCTCACATGGAGATTCTTACCTTTCATCATATTAGTTCCTTACATATATACTTTTTTGGACAACTCTAAAACTGCCATATCATTTGAAGAGGCATTATCAACCGTAACAGTCCGTAGGTGGGAGCGTAGTGCAGCTGTTGAAGGAAGATGGGGAAGTCTGACCAAGTGTGGGGTTATGAAAAGCGTGACGCACCGTCGTGTCCATGACGGTACGTCCTGCAGTTTCGTCATAAGTTCAGAGAAGTAGTCCAGTACCCATATTCCAAGAGTTCAAGTGTTTTGGAACGGAGACCCTCGACGAACCGTTGAGATTGTGATGATCCGTCATACCTGCCGTCGAGGGTAATGAAGAGAGAAGTAGAAGAAATTTCATCAAGTATGGGACGACGGAGTCCATGACGGTCCTTCGTGACCACCACGATCCGTCGCGATGTCCATCGGTCCAACCGCGTTTTGACAGATTTCTGGCAAATAGAGTCCTTGTTTAATTAGGTTTTTATTTTCTATAAATAGTTCGAAAAATCTCATTTTTGAGGTTAGACTCTGGATTATTTGGTTAGCCCCTTGATTATTGTTAGATTCTTGATTATTTTGAGATTCTTTGAATTGATTGTTGGTGATTTTTGCAGATTAATCAAGTGAACTTTCAGATTTTACTCTTTCTCATCGAAGTAAGTGCATGAATTCTTATATCACATATTTGAATATTGTAATTATGACTATGGGTAACTAAACTCCATAACTAGGGTTGTGGGAACCATAGGCTAATAATAAGGTAAAAGCTAACTAAAATAACAATTCTAGAATAGTGTCTTGCATGTATTGATAATTCTATCGTTTAGAAGTCTTTTTAACGGATGGACAACGTTAGAACTTGCCTTAATGCTACTTGCCGGACCAAGGAGGTAGATAATAGGAAAAGAATTATCAACATAGATTTAGCGTATACTATCTAATAGGCTAGTATTGATTGATACGAGGTAATAACTTAGTCAAATATCGAATATGATGCTTAATATGAGGTAAAGATAAGGGTTAGTATAGCAATACACTAGCCGGACCAAGGTGCGGAGTGAAATTTTCTAGATGCCAGACCAAGTATTTAGAAATAAATAACTTATCACTTTGCATGCAAGATAGTAGGAAAGAATTGTTATAGTTAGACTTATCAAGCTATGAACCTGTGGGGAACACGTAAACCCTAGTTACTTTGATTAATTGATTAAATTCTAACATTCAAAGCTGTTAGTTGTCTCCTTTTATTTCGCTAGTTATTTTCATTTGTTTAGGAATAGAAACCGCCATTTTTATCATTTATGCTTTCCAAGGAAGTAATTGACTGAACAATAGTAATAATAGATTGAAGTTAAGTCAAAACTATTTTCCTCGTGGGAACGATCCCAACCTCACTAGTTGGGTTAATTACTTAGACACGACCGCTTTACTTCTTATTTGAGAAGTAAGTTTGAGCGTATCAAATTTTGGCGCCGCTGCCGCGGAAAGTAGCTTTTAGATTAACTTAAACTTATTACTATAGTTTAATTGATATTTTGTTGATTTTACTTTGTTTTATTGTTTTTGATTCGTGCAGAACCACCCTCCTTGTATGCCAAATACACGGAGAGGAAGAGAACCCCTGTTTCCCTACGATCATGAATTAGAGCGTACACTACGCAACATGAATAGAAACTTGGGAATTAATGATGATGATCCAAACCAGAACATCCCAGCTACGGTTGATGTTCATGGTCAGTTGTTACCCGATGCTCCGGGTGAACACCAATAAAGGGGACAAAATTCCGTTCCACGGCCCCAAGCATACTACAGAGTCTATGATAACATAGCAGACTTCGATGGGCCACTTGTCTTGCCCCCTCTACCACTAGGACACACCTTTATGGTAACTAGTATCTTGATGCAAATGCTCACTGCTAGAGGTTTGTTTTCAGGGCTACCTTCTGAGGATCCACATGCCCATATAGCTAAGGTAAGGCAGTGTGTAAAAGCTGTGTAGGGAGGCCTGACTTAGAATTGGATGTAATAGGGCTTAGAGTGTTTCCTCTCTCACTGACGGGAGAGGCTGCTATATGGTTCACTAAGCTCCCGTACAACTCAATTTTCACTTGGAACCAACTAAGGGATGTTTCCTTAGCACGCTACTATCCGGTCTCCAAGAAACTAAACCACAAAGACAGAGTGAACAACTTTGTGGCAATACCAGGAGAGTCAATTAGTAGTTCTTGGGATAAATTCACTTCGTTCTTGAGAAGTGTCCCAAATCACCGTATAGATAATGAGTCACTGAAGGAATACTTCTATCAAGGACAGGATGATAATAATAAAGCAGTGTTGGACACTATAGCAGGTGGATCTTATGGGGAGTGTCCTTATGCTGAGATTGCTGAAAAATTAGAGAAAATATCCCGGAATAATAAAGCTTGGAGTACTAGGAAGTCAGATACCGAAAGAAATACCTTCGCAGTGCAGTCCACTCACAACCCAGCTACAGATGAGATTCATGAAGAAATGGATCAGATGGGAACTGAGCTTGGGTTGGTACTAAAACATATCACTGGGGTGCATAAAAGATAAATGCAGTTAACTACTTGCCTAAAGCACCACCTCCTAATGATGAATGCTATTATTCAGAGGACTCCTATGCAGTAAATAAGCAGACAGGGGGTTTCCAACCGAGCGCCCAAGGCTCAAATAAGGATAATTTGCGCCAAGGTCAAGGGAACCAAGGTCGGATCTATGGTAACTATAACCGTGAGGGTCATTATGTCCGAGATGGAAATTACAACCGCGATAACAACTTCCACAGGGGTAACTACGGTAACAGAAATGATAGGAATGGGCCCTATGTCCCTCCTCAAAATTGTGAAGTTACTCCTAGGGATGGGGAGATAGTATGACGTGAGTTGAGGATATGTTGCACAAAATGATGAGGAGGTTCGATGGTAGTGATGAGCACATTAAAGAGTTAAGGTGTGATTTAGCAGGTATTGGGCAAAAATTCGATACACATGTAATATCGATTAAGCAGATCGAGTTGCAAATGGCCCAATTATCTACGACAGTGAACACACGGCAACCGGGCACTCTTCCTAGCAACACTGTCCAAAATAAAAAAAATGATGCGCACTGTATGGCAATCACTACTCGAGGTGGTAAGCAAACCATTGACCCACCTATGCCGTCTAATGAGAAAAAGGTGAGAAAGGATGATGATAAGGTGGTAAAGGGTAGTGGTGAAGCAGAAGAGAGCACTGGAAAAGATGCAGACGTCCCTATGAAGGTAATTCCCATGCCTAGACCACGATCACCTTCCCTCAGAGATTTGTGAAAAAGACCAAGGATGGTAAATATCGGCGTTTTATAACAATGCTGAAGCAGCTTTCTATCAATGTCCCTTTGGTAGAAGCTCTAGAACAAATGCCCGGTTATGCCAAGTTTATGAAAGATCTGGTTACAAAGAAAAGATCGGTCACTTTCGAGGATGATGATAGACTGCAGCATTGTAGTGTTATTGCTACAAGATCTCTCGTACAAAAGAAAGAAGATCTGGGTGCGTTCACTATTCCTTGTACACTCGGGTCATTACATTTTGAGAAACCATTATGTGATCTGGGGGAAAGCATAAATCTCAAGCCCCTCTTGATTTACGAGAAGTTAGGTTTGGGTGACCCAAAACCCACTGCGATGCGGCTACTGATGGCTGATCAAACAGTGAAAAGGCCTATAGGGATACTCCATGATGTACTAGTAAAAGTGGAGTCATTCATATTTCCGGCAGATTTTGTTATTCTTGATTGTGAAGTCGATTTTGAAGTGCCTATTATTCTTGGGAGGCCATTCCTTGCTACATGTAGAGCCTTAGTTGATATGGAAAAGGGGCAGATGAAATTTCAGTTGAACAATGAAGAAGCTACCTTCAACATTTTTAGGACCATGAGGCAGAGTGGTGAGCTCCAATCGGTATCAGCCATATCCTATAAACAAAAGATGAAGAAGGAGAATGAAAAAAAAGTGCACAACAAGAGTTTATGGTTGGGGATTTGGTGCTTTTAGACAGTTCTGGGTTGCCTTGTCTTCCGGGAAAGCTCAAGTCCAAATGGACTGGCCCTTACTTGATTACCCAAGTATTCCCTCATGGAGCAGTTGAGTTAAAAACCAAGGAGGGAGTGCGGTTTAAGGTGATTTGAGAACAAATAAAACTCTATTTTGGGCATACTGCATCGGTGAATGAAGTGATAGAGGCATACCATCTTGATGAAGGCTGAGTAATCAAGTGTCCTCAATCGTGCTGTGACGTTAAATCAAGCGCTTGTTGGGAGGCAACCCAATACTTATAGTTTTTATTTCAAGTAATGGTAGCATTTTCTACTAATGGGTTTTAAATTTGCAGGCACATCACCAGGAAATTCTGCAGAAAATTACTCTGCAGCAATCACTGACGTATACAGCGATAGACCGTTTCAACTGTCACGGACCGTCGCATGAATCCTTCGTACGAGGTACGTCTTTCTGTTATTTTCAAACTAGGGCACACGTGATGGAACCAACGACAGATCGTCACATATGAGACGGACCGTCGTCGTGGAATCGTCGCGTCATTAATGAGGCATACTCGACCCCACTCGGCTGGGGTTTTTTAAAAAACTCAACATTTAAAACCCCCAACCCTTCATTTCACCTCCTTCACTCGTCCTCCTATTTCCTTCCCTTTTCAACTTCCAAAATCATCTCCCTCTTCAACCGATCATTTTCCCCAAATTCTCCAAAATCCTAAAAGTCCTCATCTACTAGTCGGAGCTGCTGCTGTGGGTGTCTTCTTGATCACCTCTTGTTCTTCTCAAATTCTCAGGTATGTGTCTCTAATTTCAACTCATTTATATTGCATTTTTGTTTATCAATTAGTATTAGCTGATTTCTTCTTGATATGTTCATTTTTTAAAATAAAATTCTATCTGACCTACGTTAAAAAAATCCTCGAAATTGCCGTGTTAAAACCCTAGAAATAGGTTCTTTAGCATTGCTAGTTTTTAGGTATTTGGGTTAGACCAATGTAGGTCAAAACACTACCAATTCGATTTGGGTCATAGGGGATGAATGGGGCATCTCCAGTTCTGTCAGTGAGTTACAGAACGAGACTCCGATGACGGACCGTCGTATCCACGACGGACCGTCACTGTGTCCGTTCCAACCGCCCTAACACCCCACTGTCCAATTTTTGTCCAAGTGTCCACCAACGGCCCATGTGACGGACCGTCGCGGGCACAACTGTTCTGGTTGTCAGAGACCCTATTCCTAAGGGTCTCTCACTTTTTCTGAGTGTCCTCCAACGGACACATGCGACAGACCATCATCCCTATGACGGTCCATCCTGTACAATCGTTCTTGTTGTCAGAGACCCTTTTCTTAAGGGTCTCTCTCTCTTTTTCTAAGTGTCCTCAAACGGACACATGCTATAGACCGCCATCCCTACGACGGTCTGTTCTGCACAACCGTTCTGTTTGTCAGAGACCCTTTTCCTAAGGGTCTCTCTCTATTTTTCTAAGTGTCATCAAACGGACAACTACGACGGATCATCGTACTCTCGACTGTTCGTCCTGCATGACCGTCATGACAGTCAGAAACCCCTCTCCTAGGGGTCTCCATATTTATTTTAAGTTTCCTCTAACGGACACTTACGACGGACCGTCGTACCAGTGACGGTCCATCCTGCATATACCGTCATACTTGTCAGAGACTAACCTTCAAGGTTCTCCATATAAACATAGTCTAAGTAATACACGACGGACCCCATGACGGTCCGTCGTACTCACGACGAGTCGTCACCTGGTCCGTTGTGTTTCATTGTTACTATAGCAATTTTATTTTGTTTTAATATTTTTTGTGGTTTTGCTTGTCTTGTTTGCTCCTTCTAGTACTAATATTGTTCCTTTACAGGTACTATCTATTATGGAACCAAAACAAGATCGAGTCTACCCACGCGGGCGATCGAAGTCTGTCGCCTTGTCTGCCCGCCTGGTCATTGGCTTTAATGATGAGCGTGACCCCGAGTACGTTCCCCCATGCTCTTGCACCCCATCTCTTGCTGCACGTGCTGCCAGAGCCACACCCAAAAAGGTGGCATCCGGTGTAGTCACTGCCTCCCAGTCTGATGAGGAGCGCACACTGATCGGCACACCTTCTGGGTCAGCCACTAATGAAGAAGGAGCGTCTTGCTCCTTAGGAGTTTCGTGGTCGGAGTAAGCCTACGGATCTGCTGAGGTTCCCGCACCCACCACCGTTGCAGCGTCAGCCTCGTCTGATGAGGCTGAAAGTTCGGAATCCACACCCGGTTCACCAGCTCGTGCTCTCACCCCGGTTACTGACCACCCCAACCTGTGGTGTGTCGACGGGCAGTTTCAAGTATATTCCGATGCAAAGTTCCGGAATGACAAAAAAATTATGACTCGGGCACTTACATTGGAGTGGCGAGTCCTTACGGGAAGTCTCCCGACGATGCCTGAGATCCACAATCTCTTCACCAAACATCGACTGGAGTGGACAGCACGTCCGTTGGGACGTTATAGTGAAGAGCTGGTCCGAGAGTTCTATGCATCCTATGTAGCGACGCTCCGATCGCATATTGATAGGCGAGTTACCCCCGCCAAACAAGCCCCACTGGAGTAGGTCCGAGTACGTGGAGTTCCGATTGATATCTCCCTGCCTGCTATCCGCCGGTTTCTATACGGCGAGAATGTTGATGCTAATCGGACCCCTCTCACTGCCGAGTTTGACTACCGATGGAAGATTGTGAAAGATGGCCAATTTCTTCGTGAGCCATCTCTGGGAGAGACCACCAAGAGGTGGATGGCCCTGCACTTGTCCGTTTATGGAGGGGGTGCCGACTGGTGACTGAGCTGAAGGGGGCCATCAAGAAGGACAACCTTACGTTCACGGTGAAGTTTTTGTGGTTGATTGTCCGCCATTGCCTTTCCCCCACAACCGCTGGTAATATCGTCACATGGGATCGAGCAGTACTGATGGCGGCGATGATAGCCGGGTTCGAGGTGGATTTTGCATTTCTTCTACAGGCAGTCATGCACGAGAGGGCTTTTAAGGTCACAACTACTTACCCTTTCCCATGCATGATATTTTCTCTATGCAGATCCGCACGTGTGCCTATATGGCACGTTGATCAACTAAAGACCCCTTTAGGCACTGTTGGTATCGGCCTCATTAGAGATGAGGCCAATGAGTTGGATCCACGCAGAGTGCCCCGTCCAGAGCTGCCTCCACTTGGTGACAATCTAGCTGATACGGTAGCACAGGCCCGCACAGCTACGCATGCGGCTTCCACTGACACTACCCCAGTCGAGTCTATCCCGGGTAGTAGCACCGCCCCGAGCTCCTCTCGCCTAGCCCCTTTACCAGCTCTGGTCCCGCTTGGTAGGGTTCATAAATTAGAGGCACAAATGGCTACACTTCTGCATCAAATCTAGCCTTGGATGCAGAGGTCTATTACCGAGGCAGAAGAGTGCTTGGAACGGAGAATGGTCCAGCACACAGAGCGGAAGATCGCTGAGATTCATCAGCGCCTTGGACACCTTTGAGTTGCGATTGTTAGCCCGTCCAGCCCCTCTGGTGGATGTGTTGACCCTTCAGGCTACGATCGACCGTCTTCATGCAGATATTGATATGATCTTAGAGGCTAGGGTGCCTGAGTCTGAGGCCCCTTCTGTAGATCCTGCTGAAGACACAGTGATGGCGGCCCTATTCACCACTTCAGAGATTCCACCACCTCCCCCTCGAGAGAATGTCAAGAGGCGTAGGGGTCGAGAGGAGGATGAGGCGCGAGCAAGTAATAAGGAGCGCCGAGAGATAGAGGCTGCGAGGATAGCCTCGCTTGCTGAGGAGGAGGCGCGTCAGATGAGAGCAGAAGAGTTAGCTGCTAGGGCGTCTAGCCCCAAAACTATGGAGATAGAGGGAGGCACTGCTGATAGTGTTGTTGATGTCGAGGACACCACTGAGAGTGTCTAGATTACAGAGGTAGTGGATTCCGGGGAACCGGACCCACCAGCTTGCTGATCGTCGGTGCCTTGCGCCCCAGGTTTGCTTCACCTACCACTCTAGTATTTAAATTTTTTTTATGCATTGGGGACAATTGCATGTATTTTTGTTGGGGGTGGGGTAAATGGAAAGTGAGTGCTAGGGTGAAGTCTGAGTAGCACAATTCACTATCCTCTTTTGGGGTTTTCTTGCCTGTGTTCTTTTTCCCAGAAAGACTGATTACTTTTTCCGTTGAACCGACATGTCTATATCTTGTGTACATAGTTTAAATCTGGAGCATGATGGCTAAAATGATATCATGATAAAATGGAAAATGATACATGACTAGGCATAATAATTGATAAATGTGTGGCTCTAAGCATGACATAGAGGTACACCACTGCATGACTTTAAGTCTAAAATTCGAACTAGGTGTCTGATAATCTGGTAGAGTGATGAGATGTCAAGTGAGTGTGAGGAATATTTGAATATTCCACTATTTGTACTGATATAGAACTTGCCTGGTTAGTCATGCTAAAAGTAAGCTGTAATAGACAATTAGGAAATGATCATAGGCCCTTATTAAATATATACCCATTTTAGCCTAAATAAAAGAAAACCAAATGAAATTTATCCTTCTTTGATCCAAATGATTTGAGCATAAATTAGACCTTTCTTTTTCACCCCAACTGATCTTTTCTGGGACTAATCTGTTGGCCCTGGTCCCTCCTTGGACATGTGCACCTCAGCTTATGCCAAAAGCATAAGTTGAGGGTGGATAATGCAGTAAATAACCTTTTTATGGCCCTGACCCAACTTTGGGTATTGTGTACTTTGACTCATGGCAAAGCCATGAGTTGAGGGTGGCTATTATGAGGAATGCTCTGGAAAGTGGGTTGAAAGAATAAAGAGAGAGAAAGAACAAAAGTAAAGTGACTCAAGAATTAGTTGAAAGAAAAGTAAATAAATAAATAAATAAATAAATAATTACAAGAAATACAAGCAAGAAAAGAAGAGAGCCACTTACACAAACAAAGAAAAAAAGGAAAATAGCAAGGTGAAAGAATGTGGGAAACTGCGCAAAATAAAATGATAGAAAATGGTATGTTTAGCCGATATGTCAAGGAGGGCAAAAAGTCACTAAAGTATACCTAAATATACCCTACCTGACCCTGAGCCTATGTTACAAGCTAAGAAAGTTCGATCGTGATCCTAAAGGTTGTATAACAAACTTAAAGAAGTGAAAATAAGGGCAAGATTATGGCAATAGGTATGAATGAGTGTGAATTTGTTTTGAGAGTGAGTGTTAAAAAGTAATCCTTATACTCAAACTAAAATCATTGTGTGAAAAATGAGGATTTTGTTTTGAAGTGAGGACACTAGTTGCATTACTGGAAATATTAGCACCTCGGTGATAGATCGAAGAGGATAGGTGTTAGTGCATGGTGAGTCTGTGTCATGGTCTGATTCCACATAATTCAAACCTAATAGTGATGTCATGCATAAATATGATGAGATTAATCGGGATTGATAGCCAAATGATTGCAAAGGATAAAACATGGATACTATTGTACAAAGATTGTGTATTGAGTCATAGTGCGTCGCTTGAGGACAAACAACGAATTTAAGTTGAGGGTGTCGATATACCGTGGTTTCACGGTATTATTAATACTTTTTCCTTAAGTTTAGTGTGTCCAAAAGCCTTTTTGTACTAATTTTTATATAAGTTTCTCCTTATTTGCAGGAAATCTGTCTAAAGATGAATGCGGAGGTTTTTGAGCGAAGAAATGCAGAAGAGACCACCTACGGAGCTTGTGACGGTCCATAGGTGGCAGCGTAGTGCAGCTGCTAAAGGAAGATGGGGAAGTCTGACCAAGTGTGGGCTTACGAAAAGCGTGACGGACCGTTGTGTCCATGACGGTCCGTCCTGCAGGTTCATCATGAAGTTCAGAGAAGTAGTCCCAATACCCATATTCAAGGAGTTCAAGTGTTTTGGAACGGAGACCCTCGACGGACCGTTGAGCTTGTGACGATCCTCATACCCGCCGTCGAGGGTAATGAAGAGAGCAGTAGAAGAAATTTCATCAAGTATGGTACGACGGAGTCCATGACGGTCCGTCGTGACCACGACGATCCGTCGCGATGTCCGTCAATCCAGCCGCGTTTTGACAGATTTCCAGCAAATAGAGTCCTTGTTTAATTAGGTTTTTATTTTCTATAAATAGTTCGAAAAACCTCATTTTGAGGTTAGACTGTGGATTATTTGGCTAGGCCCTTGATTATTGTTAGATTCTTGATTATTTTGAGATTCTTTGAATTGATTGTTGGTGATTTTTGCAGATTAACTTTCACTTTTTGTCATCGAAGTAAGTGCATGAATTCTTATATCACATATTTGAATATTGTAATTATTACTATGAGTAACTAAACTCTATAACTAGGCTGTGAGAACCATAGGCTAATAATGAGGTAAAACCTAACTAAAATAACAATTCTAGAATAGTGTCTTGCATGTATTGATAATTCTTTCATTCAGAAGTCTTTTTAACGGATGACAAACATTAGAACTTGCCTTAATGCTACTTGCTGGACCAAGGAGGTAGATAATAGGAAAAGAATTATCAACATAGATTTAGCGTATACTATCTAATAGGCTAGTATTGATTGGTACGAGGTAATAACTGAGTCAAATATCGAATACGATGCTTAATATGAGGTACAGATAAGGGTTAGTATAGCAACATACGTAGTCGGACCAAGGTGCGGAGTGAAATTTTCTAGATGCCGGACCAAGGATTTAGAAATAAATAATTATCACTTTGCATGCAAGATACTAGGAAAGAATTGTTATAGTTAGACTTATCAAGTTATGAACCTGTGGGGAACACGTAAACCCTAGTTACTTTGATTAATTGATTAAACTCCAACATTCGAAGCTGTTAGTTGTCCCCTTTTATTTCGCTAGTTGTTTTCATTTGTTTAGGAATAGAAACCCCCCTTTTTTTTTATCATTTATGCTTTCCAAGGAAGTAATTGACTGAACAATAGTAATAATAGATTGAAGTTAAGTCTAAACTAGTTTCCTCGTGGGAACGATCCCTAACTCACTAGTTGGGTTATTTACTTGACACGACCGCTTTACTTCTTATTTGAGAAGTAAGTTTGAGTGTATCACAGTCAAACTCATATAATTGAATCTTTGCACCGAAGTCCATGTGTCTGTTGTGAGACAAATTCTTGATTGTATTTCTCTTAAAGATTGTTTCAAATTTATTCTAAATTCAGCATAAAGTTCATAGCAATCCCTTGTTATGGTTCTAGGAGAAGGAATATGAAACAAAGGTTGGACTTTACTCATAAACTTCTTAAAGCCTTCTTTTTTAACAAAACTAAAAGGTAGTTCATCCAAAATTATCATCTCAACTAAAGCTCTCTTACATACCTCTTGCTCAAATTTCCAAGTCTATAAATTGTTACTTTGAATATTTAATAATTTTTGAATACCAGGTGCAACAATCGGAGGTTTATACACTTTACACCGATAAGTCAAATGTTGTTTTGATCCACTTGTTCCATTTCTTGTTGTATTTACAGCATAGTATTATTTACAATGTAAGCACTTTGCTATAACTAATAAACCATTTTCAAAAACCTTTTCAAAGTGTTGTCAAACAGGAGATCTAGGATCCATTTTTTTTTGTTATTTCTATGCCAATTGACGGATCATTGTTATTACTCGGTGTATTATCCGTAGAACCAGCCATACTTATTTGACTTTGATCATCTACACCCATATTTAATTGATTTTGTTCATCCACCTATATAAAAAAATCACAATAAATTCACACTAACTAGTAACAAAAATAAAAATTAGAAAGAAAAAAATGAAAGAAGTAAGAAGTCAAAAACAAACCTCACGGCTGCGGGCGGCTGCTACTGCGGGTGGCGGTTGCTGCTGCTTAAAAGGAATAGGAAGAGATGCAAGAGGAAGAGGAAGATCCGCAAGAGGAGAAGAGGAAGAGCTGCAATAGGAAATATGAATATTGAATTAGGAATAGTGACATTACAAAGGGTTTCAGATTCTTTTTTCTTTTTTTAAAAGATTATTTAACATTAATAATTATTAGTTAATATAATATAAATTTAATATAAGTTTTTGGTTTAAACCAAAATATCGAAAACTACAATAATACTTATCGAAAACCAAATTAAAATACAAAAAAATATAAAAAAATAAATTGAATACCTAACCAAAAACCGTAATATTGAAATCTAAATATAAAAAAATTTGGTTCGGTTTGGTATTTCGATTTTTCGGTGTTTATGCCCACCCTTAACTCATGCAACATAAATATATGGTGTGAGATATTCACTTCAACAAATTTAGAACAAGCCAACTCAGATGGAGAGTATACGCTAATTTAAGTCAAGTAAATATCATTATCCCTCAATCCATTAATCTAATTAAATATTACTCAGTTTAGTAGAATCAATACAGATAATCAAAACTAGAGATTAAACTTTAATGACTTGTATTAATTTCATCAGTTATGGAGGAAGGTCTAAGCCAACACATTAACTTAATACTTCATTAAAATTTAGTCATCAAGACCATAAAGAACAAACTCTATCACCACTATATCATAGTCGAGTAATTTTTCGATAAAATTAATTTTTTAAGATACAAAAATTATGTAATAACATTAGCTGGAGGATCTCAAATTTACCAAATCACTGCATAACAATGAGTATCTTAAATTTGATCGTTTTCGATGAACTTATCGAATTCCTGATCAATCGGAGTTCAAAAATAATATCTATCTCCAAAATTATGAGCAATTTCAGATTTCAAACAATTTGATAAAAAATGAAAAAATCTACATCCTTATTATATATCAATTTAGGTTAACTCATCACGTGTAATCATGTACCAAATAAAACAAAATAAAATCGATATAAAGGATGTGTTCATACGAAATAACTTTTTAATTCCAAATAAGAACTTTTAAATCATTGTAACGACCTCAAAAAAATTATAACCACATGGCAACGACTGTTTCTTGCTAGGACCTTATCATTAAACTTACCAACTTTCAGGTTTATTTCCAAATCTATGACCAAATTCAAATTCAAGTGATTTAAACATCTTTATGAATTAAAATAATATGACCTACATTCTTATCACATATACCTTCATGTCAAATAACCATGTGCAGTCATGTTCCAAATTTAACATAAACATAACTAACATAAAGAATGATTTCATCATATTCAAATCAAATTTTAATTTGAAAAACAATATGAAACCCATCTAAACAATTTTCAATGAAACTATCAAATTTCAAGTCAATGAGAGATCTTAAAAAAAATTATCTCCTAAACTATATGACCTAATTTGAAAAATAATTTTTTTTAGGTATAGTTAAAGATTAAAATAACTAAATTCAATTTTCATTAACTTTTAATAATTATCTCATGAGCACGAGACATATTATGTGTCCTTTTTTTTTTAAAGACACAATACCTCCTTGTGTCAAAATTGTCCTTTTACTACATATGAGAATTCAGGATATCAATTTTTTTTTCAAACAGAGAAGAACTTTAATGTCTATTCTCATGAATTAATTAAGTGTTACCTGTATCTAAAAGTAAATTTATTTTTGGGTAAAAACATCTTTTCTAGTATACATTTACACATGACATTTTACACATGATACGTAGAGGATATTCAAACGATTTAAATAAATAGGCAAATTTCATAAATCTTATTTATTAATCATAATTCTCAATTCATATACTGACATAAGTTCATTTATATAATACTTTAAGACTTTTAATGATTCCAAATAAATAATCCACTTTAAAATTTAATATTTACTCATCATAATTTAGTAATTATACAATTTTATATATAGTGAGTAACGAAATAATGATGCTCATATAATTAAACCATAAACAAACAATTATTTCATTAGATTTGTTGTTCTTAAAACAAATGATAATAAAGTCAATTTTGTAGCCTAAGAGAATAAATCAGTGGACTAATCGGTCCATAATAACTAGGCAACAAAATTCCCATTCAATTGTCACAAATCATAGCCAATCACCAACCCACTTGAAAACAATTGCATGTTTGATAATTAATCTCCTTTTCTTTATGCAAGTAAGACAAGTGACCTACTAAACTTCCTCTTGAAATTAAATCAAATAGATCAAGCAATTAGCGATTTTGCAGAACCTTACGGTTCGATCGATTTTTCAAATAAAAGAAAAATTCAAAAGGGGCACCTTTTTAATTAATTCAATTAAGATCAAAACCATTCAATTGACCAAAACAAAAAAAATGACCTTAAATTAATTCACACAAGTTTAATAATAAACTATTCAAGGTCATTGTGTTTAAATGCCCAATTCAAACGAATTGAAGTTATCAAAACACAAATCTAAGACCCTTCGGTGGCAAATAGAATTACCACCCCAATAGAGGACATGAATCTCTTGATACTTTATAAACGAACAAAATATGAAGTCATATCCATAATCGACCATATGTATAACTAAATTAGATTATCTATTTAGATGAAACCGTGGCTCTTGATGTTAGTTGTTGGAAACTATATATGCATAGCGGAAGCATATCAAGATCTATACTGCTTATATGAATAATAGATAATCAATTTTCTTTATGCTAAAAAACATATAATATGTTAGAACACATAACATAATGAAATTTAATTTAAAAATTACCTCTTGAAGCGTGACCGATACCTTCAAGCAAATCTCCAAGATAGAGAAACCTTCAAGCGAATCTACAAGGTAGCTATGATCTTCTACAGTGATCCCAAATCACATCCGAACCCTCTCAAAGCTTGGGTAGGCAAGTATTGGATAGAAAACTAATCATCTTTTTTCTAGGTTTGCAGAATCCCTATTTATAGAGAATTTTTCATTTTCCAAAAAGGACTAGAAAACCTTGTTTTTCTAGAAGACTAGAAAAAACTATATTATTCTTTCTTTTCCTATAGAAATAGGACTCTAAGTTGTAGTTAAATATGGACATTATAGGGACCACATAATTATTACCGAGACTTTCGGTCATGGAAATAACTCAAATTAATTAATTTGAATTATCTAACCACAGTAAATTACAAATCATTCCACTAGAAATTCGTAATTGCACTCCTCTATTTCGTAATTCCTCATTAAACACTTATGTAATTCCCCATGTTAAGATTTCAAATACTAATCAATAATTTAAATTAATGATGAATTTAGGTTAATAATTAATTTTCATTAGAGCACTACTAACTTATTTCATGTGTTGTATTTCATATATTCACTTTCAAGATTTGACACGATGAAAACTTATAAGTTTCTCAAAAAGGCATATCAATCAATCTCTATAACGAGACATGGATTCCATCAACTAACTTAATATTTCACCAATATATTATCTAACTTACCAGACATATTAATAAATCAAAACGATAATTAATATATACAGATCATAATAGTTATATCAGGATCAAGAATATAAGTACATTTAATAGTTTAGATAATATATTTTTATCAGTCAGTCTAAAACAATTATTTTTACTCAGTCCCGTTCAATACATACAAAATGTACTAGCACAAGAAGTTGGAACTATACCATTCCCATAATCAGGATAAATTAGAAATAATCTTGTGCTACAATCGTACCTGATGTCATGTTCAATTTTCATCCTAGATTGTGAACCAAAACTTTATACTTATAAGAACTGATGATATAATCCTCTGTGTATAAGCTAAAACTCAACACACTAAAGCATCTACTATTTAAGTCAATAGACACCATAAACGAATATATGATCTATTAAAATTGAGAAAAATATTTATTTTCTAGTAAATATTATTTCTTAACATATGGTTAATAGTATACATCGCAACAATCTCCCACTTAGACTTTTAACCATCACAATTGTTATAATGTACCATATGTAAACGCATAGTTAATTGTATATACCCTAACAATCTCCCACTTTGATATTTAATCTTAAGAATTATTATAATAATATGTCTAAACACATGATTAATAGTATATACCCTAACAATCTCGCATTTAGACTCTTAACTATGCATTTATAACTTTCACGTGCATTCCTTTATTTCTTATCGATAGAAAATTTACCAATCTATATTCTCTTGAAATTTTGTCTAGTACTGCTTCATCATAACAACTCAATTTTGTGCTAGATCTTGAGAGACTTTATGATCAAGCCCTCCAAGATTGTACTTCTTTTCAGGAGCTTTATCATAAAACTTCTCTCAAGCATACAAAACAAATCAATCTTCGTTATGATTCTCCCACTACGACTAAGTACTACTATTATTATAATTAGACTTTCATGTTCTTGTGTTTTAATATTTTCTTCAACATCTTTCGATATTGAAATATTAAAAACTTTCATGAAGTGTTCTTTTGATTTGCTTAACATCACTTCCACTACTTGAGATAGTAGTTTTCTTATGTCCAGTAACCTTTCTCCCACTACATAAGTGCAATGGAACGCTAATTTTAACATACGCATTAGATGTTCTTGAGTGTATGAATTTACAATTAACTTATTTGTTATTTCTTTGTTAACAAATTTACTTCTAGGAACATCGGTTACTAAAATTATCCTTTTCTATAAATCAAAAAATTATGTTAACAAGTGCCTTATTTTCTTTAAGACACTATACTAAACCATCTTTCATTCCTTAGTATATCCAATTAACACACATATTCTGTTCTTAATTCCTATTTTCTTATTCTCCCACTCAACACATTTGCTGGACAATTCTATATCTGAACATGTCACAGATTAGACTTACTGCAAATTCAACTAGTTCTATAGTTGTTCAACGTACTTATTTGAAAGAAATTGAATTCAGAATATTTTATGCATTTATTAGAATCTATCCAAAAGAAGCAAAATAACTGATAATAAGTTAATAATTAATCTTATCATCTTCATAAGTATCTACTTATTTTCTCTTCTACACCAATCTAATATAGAGTGTCTAGTGTAGACAATAGAAACACAACTGTTGTATAAGATAAGTGACTTATGAGCTCTGCAGGGAGGTTTATGTCACTACAATCAGATTGTGGTGAGTTTATATATTTTTCATGATGATACTTTCATATGTCTTAATTATTTTGATCAGTTTATTGAGATATTCAAACTACCAAAACATCAAAAAGAAATATATATATTCATATCATGAGCAACCATTTGTTAAAATCTTAGAAAACTAGAAGTCACATCTTGCTCGAATGTCTATTTACCTAACAAATCAAGATAGAATAATTTTAACTTATCACTACCACCTTTTCCTTTTTAAGAGGAAAAATCTCTTAGTTAATTTTTTTTCTAAACAGAATTCACATGTTGGTAGTGAATTCACTTTCAATGAAATGTTATTTCCATTCATTAACCAGCCTCGAAGTTCTATTCAAAATAAATAACTTAGACGCTAGTGTATAATAAGTTTCATTTAATTTGTAAGATACTTTTTCTTATGAGACAAATTAATATAATTCACTTCATGAGAAATAATACTAATAAAAGAACCATGTATCAATATTTCAAAAGAAATAAAATATTTATCAGACACAATGATAGGAGAGTTACAAATAAATATATTAAATACTCATCTCTTATCTAGTTAGAAACTGAAAATAAATTCTTTTAAATAAGGTACATGTACAATACATTCTTTGAATTAATATCTTATCTCGTCCAAAAGAAAGTCTTAAGTGGTACTACATGGGTGCATAAATTCTATTGAAAATATGAGAGATAATATATTAAATAGATAATAATATTTTGAATAATCTCGAATAATGAAATTCACGCCTCATTTATACATACGTATTCATGCATATCGAATAGCCAATCGTTGGGATTGGAGAACTACTCATGCAATACACATGTACAATGACCGAATATTCACTCCATAAACTTGTACAACCCTAACTTAGTTGGAGAATCTACGGTTAGTTTTAAGTCAAGTGAAAATCCTTTAGCTACGTTGATCCAATCTTATGTTACTCTATTTAGGAGAGTTAATATAGATTATCAAAACTAGAAGATTAAATACATAGTGACTTGTATCAATTTCATCTGTTAGTGAGAAAGGTCTAAGATGGAACATAAAACTAATTCTTCACTACAATTTAGTCAATTACGGCCAAAAAATCATTTAACGATCAAAAAATAATAATAATTTCTTACTAGGTCATTCTTATGAATCTAAAAAATTTCATATCACTCAGAGTTTTTTTTTTCAAATTTCAAAACTATGATCAATTCGGTTGAAAAAGTTGGTTGGCTAAAATAGAATTTAAAGTTTACCCGCTCAGTAAATCTTGTCATATATCATCATTTTGTGAAAACGATACACGAATCAAGAATAAAGAATAAAATTTTAAAGTTCAAAACGAAAATCGTATTTTTGTATACATTGAATATGAAAATTCAAATCACGCCTTATAGATATTAATGCATCTTGAACAACAAATTTTGATGAAAAAATGATTACTCATGCAACGTATATATATTGTGTAAGATATTCACTTCAACAAATTTAGAACAAAAGTCAACCCAGATGGCAAATATATGTTAATTTAAGTCAAGTGAATATCATTATCCCAAACCCATTGATCCAATTAAATATTACTCAATTTAGTAGAGTCAATATAGATAATCAAAACTATAGAGTAAACTTTAAAAACATGTATTAATTTCATCAGTTATGGAGGAAGGTCTAAGCCAACAAATAAATTTAATAGTCAATAAAATTTAGTCATCAAGACCATAAAGAAAAAACTCTATCACCACTATATCATAGTCGAGTAATTTTTTGATAAAATTAATTTTTCAGATACAATGAGTATCTTAACCACTTGGCAACAACTGTTTCTTACTAGGCCCTTATCAATAAACATACCAAATTTCAGGTTCATTGGAGTCTATAAAAATATTTATTTTCAAATCTATGAACAAATTTAAATTCAAGTGATTTAAACATCTTCAGGAATTAAAATAATATGATGTACATTCTTATCACATATCAATTCATGTCAAATAACCATGTGCAGTCATGTTACAAATTTAACATAAACATAACTAACATAAAGAATGATCTCATCATATTCAAATCAAAGTTAAATCCGAAAAACAATTTAAATCCAACCTAACATTTTTCAATGAAACCATCAAAAAAGTCAATGAGAGATCATAATAAAAACATATGACCTCCTAAACTATAACCTAATTTGAAAAGTAACTTTTTAGGTATAGTAAAGATTAAAATAACTAGATTCAATTTTCATTAACTTTTAATAATTATCTTATGAGCACGAGACATATTACATGTCCTTTCTTTTACTAAGACACACCTCCTTGTTTCAAAAATGTCCTTTCAATTAATACATATGATAATTCAAGATATTAAATTTTCTTTTTCAGACGGAGAAGACCTTTGATATCTATTCTCATGAATTAATTAAGTGTTACTAGTATTTAAAATTAAATTTATTTTCAGGTAAACACATCTTTTATAGTATTCTTTTATGCATGACAATTTACACATGATACATAGAGGATATTCTCATTCGAATAAATAGACCACTTTCATAAATCCTATTTATTAATCATAATTCTCAATTTATATACTGACATAATTTTATTTATATAATACTTTAAGACTTTTAATATTTTCGAATAAATAATCCACTTTAACAGTTAATATTTACTAATCATAAGTTCTTAATTATACAATATTATATAGCGTGAGAAACGAAATAATGATGCTCATATAATCAAACCATAAAGAAACAATTATTGCTATAGATTAGTTTATACACCTGTTGGGGATTCTATTATAGCGGAAAGAGTCTATCATGATTGTCTAGTTTCCATTAATCACAAGAACACCATGGATAATCTAGTGGAGTTAGACATAGTAGATTTTTATGTTATTCTAGGTATGGACTGGCTTGATGCCTGTTATGTGCTAATAGATTGTCGAACTCGAGTTATTAAGTTTGACATTCCTAACGAGCCAGTCATAGAGTGGACTAGTAGCTCAGCAATGCCTAAGGGTCATTTCATTTCATATCTAATGGAGAGAAAGTTAGTCTCAAAGGCGTGTATCTATCACTTAGTCTGAGTTAATGAATCAAGTGCCGATGTACCTTCCCTTCATCCAGTTCCAATAGTAAAAGAGTTTCCTGAATTTTCTCCTAATTATCTATCCGGAGTCCCTCCTTAAAGAGAGACAGACTTCGACATATATATCATCCCAGATACTCATTCTATATCTATTCCACCATACGGAATGACATCAGAAGAGTTGAAAGAGTTAAAAGAATAATTGAAAGATTTGTTGGATAAGGTCTTTATTCGACCAAGTGTCTTACCTTGAGGCGCTTTGTTCTTATTTGTGAGAAATAAAGATGGTTCCCTTAGAATGTGTATAGATTACCGCCAACTGAATAAGCTGACCCTCAAGAATAAGCATCCTCTTACGAGAATAGATGATATTTTCAACCATCTTCAGGGTGCTTCTTGCTTCTCAATAATCGACTCAGATCAGGATACCATCAGTTGAAAGTTTGGGAATATGATATTCCATATATAGCTTTTAAAACTAGATTTGGACATTATGAGTTTTTGTTATGTCCTTTGGTTTGACAAATGCACCTGCATCATTCATGGATCTTAAGAACAGAGTCTTCAAACCTTATTTATATCTGTTTGTCATTGTCTTTATTCAAAGAGTGAAGAAGATCATGCTAGTCACCTCAGGATAGTCCCTTAGACTTCGAGAAATTAATAGCTATGTGCCAAGTTCTCAAAGTGTGAGTATTGACTTAAGTCTATAACATTCTTGGGCCACATATTTTTCGGTGATGGGATTAGAGTTGACACTCAGAAGATACACGCAGTTCAGAGTTGGCCTAGACCTACATCTCTAACAGATATAAGGATTTTCTTGGGTTTGGGTGGCTATTATAGGATATTTGTAGAAGGATTTTTATGTATCTCATCTCCTTTGACCAAGTTAACTCAGAAGACAATCATGTTTCAAGGGTCGGAAGCTGTGATAAAAGCTTTTAGGAGTGTAAAAGATATTGACTGCCGCTCATGTGTTGACCTTACCCGAAGGTACTCAAGGTTTTCTGGTGTACAATGATGCATTGTGATTTGTTTGGGCTGCGTGTTGGTGCAGTATGGAAAAGGTTATAACTTATGCCTCTAGACAGTTGAAGATTCATGAGAAGAATTATCCAACTCATGACTTAGAATTGGCTGTTGTAGTGTTTGCTTTGTAGATATGGCACCGCTACTTGTATGGTGTTCATGTTGGCATATTCACTAACAACAATAGCCTCCAATGTGTGATCACTAAGAAAGAACTCAGTCTCATACAAAGAAGGTGGTCGGAATTACTCAAGGATTACGACATAAATATTCTTGACCACCCAGGTAATGCTAATGTAGTTGTTGATGCTTTAATCAGGTTATCCATGGTTCCTATGTTGAAGAAGAAAAGAGGGAGTTAGCTAAAGATGTGCACAGACTTGCACGTTTGGGAGTCAAACTTATGGATTCCACAGAAGGAGGTATAGTGGTTACCAATGGGGTTGAGTCATCATAGTGTCAGAGGTGAAGGAAAAGCAAGACCAAGATCCCATTTTGGTTGACTTGAAGGTAAGTAAAAAGTATTAACGTTTGAACAAGGGGGAGATGATGTGCTAAAATATCAAGGTAGGTTATGTGTACCTAGGGTGGATGAACTCTAATATAGGATCATGGAGGAAGCTCATACCTCCAAAAATTTCATTCATCCGGGTTCCACAAATATGTAACGCAATTTGAGAGAGGTGTATTGGTGGGAAGGTATGAAGAAGGGCATTGCTGAGTTTGTTGCCAAATGCCCAAATTTCCAACAAGTGAAAGTAGAGCACCAAAGACCGAGAGGTTTGGCTCAGAATATAGAAATTACGAAATGGACATGGTAGATTATTAATATGGACTTTATCACAGGCTTGCCAAGATTTCGCAGGCAACATGATTCTATTTGGGTGATTGTCGACAGAATGACAATGTCATCCCGTTTCTTGTCGGTAAAGACTACCTATTCGACCGAGGATTACACTAATTTGTACCATCAAGAAGTGGTAAGACTTCATGGAGTTCCGGTCTCCATTATTTTTGACAAAGGTGCACAATTTATGAAATCTTTCCAGAAAGGTTTGAGTTCAAAGATTAACATAAGCACTACTTTTTATCCTCAGTTAGATGGACAAACAGAGCGTACTATCCATACTTTGGAAGATATGTTGATAGCTTATGTGATCGACTTTAAAGGGGGCTAAGACGATCACATACCTCTCATTGAGTTCGCTTACAACTATAATTACCAGTCAAGCATCCAAATGACTCCATATGAAGTTCTATACGGGAGAAGATGCAAATCTCTTATTGGGTAGTTTGGGGTTGGTGAATCAGGGTTGAAAGGGCCAGATATAGTTTACCAAGCCATTGATAAGGTGAAAGTGATTCAACAGAGATTGAAAACGACACATTGTTTCCAAAAGTTCTACACAGGAGAAGGCCAATAGAGTTTGAGATGGATGATTAAGTATATTTGAAAGTTTCACCCATGAAGGGTGTTATGAGGTTTAGTAAAAAGGGAAAACTTAGTCCCCGGTATATTGGACCTTATAGAATTTCCAATAGAGTGGACAATGTGGCTTATGAGTTGGATCTACCCCACGAATTAGTGGCAGTTCATCCACTATTCCATAGTTCTATGTTGAAGAAGTGCTTGGGTGATCCTTCATTGACTGTACCAACTAAGAATGTTGAAATTCAGGATAGGTATCCTATGAAGAGATTCCAGTTTAGATTTTGGATCGTCAAATTTGCAAGATAAGGACAAAGGAAGTTGCATCATTAAGGTCCTTTGGAGGAACCAATTCGTCGAAGAAGCGACTTAAGAAGTTGAGGAGGATATGAAGAAGATATATCCGCATCTCTTTGAAACTGAAGAGAATGCAGATCAATGTATTAAATTCTCTTCTTAGTGCTTTATAACACTATGTGTAAGCATATTGTTACTTGCTTTTGTTGTTGAGTGCTAAAATGATATTACTACCCTTAGCTTAGTGTAATAGTTCTCATTCAAGGACAAATGTTTTCAAGGGGGAGATATTGTAACATCTCATCACTTGAAATAACTAAGAACAAGCTAAGAAACTAAGAATAATTATTTTTGGAAATTAATAAAGAAAATTTGGAAAATTTCCTAATTTTAAAAAATGAATTTTTTTCATTTCAAACGGCCTTAACTCAGAGTTCAGGAGTCTTTAGGATGAGTTCTTTATATTGTTGGAAAACCATTAGGAAGATCTTTCCAACGGCTCTGATTTTGTGCATTTTTATGTCGAATGAGAGAGATATGCTTTTTGGAAGTTGGCATGTTGGACTGAGGAAAGTCCACCGGATTTTAGTAGGGGTAAAATAGTCGTTTCACCCTACTGTTTTCTAATTCGTTTTAAGAGTTTATTAGGGGTAAAACCAAGTCAAAGTTCAGTTTTGGAAAAGTTGAGAACGCTTAGGGCTTAAGGAGAATAAAGAAGAGAAGAGGAAGATCATGAATTCTTCAAGAATGCTATGGTTTCGCTTGTGGAATTGGTCGGGGGTGGTCCCAATCGAGGTATGTGAGATCTTTCTGTGTTGGGTTCGTTCAGCCACACACCAACATGTTTAATTCATCAAGTTTTGTATTGATTGAATGATGAATCTTAAAGTTCTTGATGACCGATTGTTGAATCCTTGTTCATAGAGTTGTATTGTACCTTTAGGGGTCGTTTGGTAGGGAGTATTAGGAGAAATAATCCAAGTATTATGTGTGGTATTATTTAATGATATGTTTGGTAGGAATTTTTGGTAAATCCATGAATTAGTTATATACCCTACATGGTATTAAAGGGTGTACAACTAATATCTTCCATTTGGTGGTATTAACTCTAATACCATGGGACTAATCTAGGTAAATACAAAAATACCCCCTCAAATCCTCTTAATCATTTTGTTATTTTTTTGATTTTATATTTTATATTTATACTAATAACTTTATTTAACAAAATTAGCTTACAAATTTTATTATTTATATATAATTTGTTGATTCTAAAATATGAGTTATTTATTCTATTAATTATTAATATAAAATATTATAATCCGACTAATATGCTAATGTTGATATATGAATTTAAGAACAATTTATAAATAAAATATTGTCTCTTAATAAGTCCATTAAAATTACACAGGTAGTCTAAAACAAGTGTGTGTGTGTGTGTGTGTACACACACACACACACACACACATCTCGTCTCGAGTATAAAAATAGTTTAAATTTTTTTACTATGTTTATTTTTTATGTTTATGAGTCTTTTAAAATTTATTTATACAAAACAAAGTTCTATAAAATTTCTCTATAAATCATTATAGTTGTGTGACCTTTTGAGATATTAACTACAATTTATTAAGATGAGAATTATTTATTCTCAAATAATTTAAGTGAAAAAATAGTGAACATGACAATAAAATTTCTATTCTCCTAGCAAGTTAAAAATGTAATAAAAATAATATTCTTCGTTAATTATCTACCTTGACTCAATTACATTAAAATAGAAAATCTCATAATAACTCTAGGGTATAGTTGGAACGAATTTTTTTTGTAAACTTTTAAACCACACACAAAATTAGGTAAGAAACAATGAACCAAACACTTGATAAAAATAGTTCCTGCATTACTAATCCCTGCATTACCAATCCCTGCATTACTAATCCATTCATTACTAATCCCTGCATTATTGATCTTTGTACCAAATGATCCCTTAGTGGTTGTGATTCATGTTTCTGGATGTTTTACGAGTCTAAACTATTGGGTATTAAGGATATTAGTGATCCTAAGTGTTTGGAGAAAGATCCATGGATGTTTGGGAGGTTTAGAGTTGAAAATTGGAGAAGAAAAGTCGGAGATCCCGTTTGACAAACCCTGGGCGCCGCACCAGCCAGAGTGCCTGAGGAGAGTGTCTGTCCATCAGGATCTTGCGCCCCGCGCCTCTGAGAGCGTCATGGTCACAAGGAGTTTCCATTTCTCCCCCATCTTTTTCGTACTAGTTCTTAAGTGATGTTCCTATTATTTCCAGTTGATTCCAACACTCTAAAGTTCATCTAAAAACCATGAAATCATCCACAAATATAAGATCATGATCCTTGAATTCATAATCTAATTCAAGGGAAGTTAAGATCAAAGTCAAAGAAGTTGAGATTCAAGTCTAAAAGTTAAGATGCAAGTCAAAGTTAGTTCCTAAAGCATTCAAGAGTCTTAGAGAGCATTTTAACTTTGTTTAAAGGTTCAAAGCAATGAGTTGATCAAAGATTAAGGAGTTCAGTTAAATTCTCAAAATCTATAAGGGAACTAAGTATCCCTAAGAGTTAAGTTTAAAATTAAGCAAAGAGTAACCAGTTGAATTCACTTCCAAAGAGTTATAAGGGAAATAAGTGTTGAATCCATCCTATTTTTTTTGTCAACTTTAGCTATTCAATTGCTACAAGCAATTGTTAAAAAGGAATAGTAATTGGAGTTAAAAATAAAAGATTTGGTGGTTGACAAATTGATAAGATTTGCAACCATTTTTGACTTTGCTATATTTACCTATGTAATTAGTGACATAAACATGGTTTTATCCTTCCATATATAGAGCATTCTTGCTCATTTGTAGAACACACCAAAGCTAGAAGAAAAACCACTTTGAGAGCAAACTGAGGTATTTCATAGACTATACAAGAAAAATAGTTTGTGAAGATAAATAGAGTGTGAGCGATACTTCAGTAAGGTGAAAAGCAAAAGAGTGTTGTTCCTTTTGAGTATGTTAGTATGTTTGAGTATTGTATTCGTGACTACACTGTGTAGAATTCTTTACTATAGTGATATTAGTGGCTCCTCTTGGCCCGTGATTTTTTCTCTTATTGAGAAGGGTTTCTACGTAAATTTCTTGGTGTTGTTATTTTCCCAATTTATTTCCATTACTTTAATGATATATATTGTTGTGTTTATCTGCATTTTTCCCAACAAACTGTTATCAGAGCCAAGGTTTTATCAAAGTATGCTCTGTGGTTGCAGCACAGTCTGAACTTCCACATAAGAAAAAAATTATTTCGATTTGCGATAGCAATTTTTTTAGGGAAAAACAATGGAAGCAAACAAAAGTAGAATGATTACTTTGAATGGTGTTAATTATTCTATTTGGAAGGGGAAAATGGAAGATCTACTTTATGTTAAGAATTTTTACAAACCAGTATTTACCACTATAAAGGCTGATAATAAAACAGATGAAGAGTGAAATCTGTTGCACAGATAGGTTTGTGGATTCATTAGGCAATGGGTTAACGATAATATGTTGAACCATATTTCTAGGGAGACACATGCTCGAACCCTATGGGAGCATCTTGAAAGTTTATATGCTCGAAAGAATGACAACAACAAAATGTTCTTAATAAAGCAGATGTTGAGTTTAAAGTATCATGATGATTCTCCGATGACAGACCATCTGAATAATTTTCAGGGAATCATGAATGAGTTATCTGCTATGGGCATCAAATTTGATGAAGAAATGCAAGGCTTGCTTCTACTTGGTTCACTACCATAATTTTGGGAAACAGTTAGAACTTCATTGTCAAATTCTTCTTTGAATGGTATGATCTCTATGAATTACGCCAAGAGTAGTGTCTTGAACGAAGAGATGAGAAAAATAACTCAAGGTTCTTCTTCGTCGGATGTCATGATAAATTGCTCCAAGGGGAGAAACAAAAGTCATGGTTCTCCGTATAGAAAACAAAATAGGAGCAAATCCAGAGTCAGACTTAAAGATATTGAGTGCTATAATTATAGCATGAAAGGGAACACAAAGAAACTCTGTATAAAGTTGAAGAGGGAAAATAAAAACAAAGAGGAACCTAAAGAAGATGACAATGAAAATTTCCTAGCCACCGTTACCACCGAAGATCTTGTTATTGTCCTTGATGCGGATATGATAAATATTGCTTGTGACGAGTCAAGATGGGTTGTGGACAGTAGTGCCGCATCTCATGGAAACTAGTGTTAGAAATAAATTAGTTTTGAACAATGTGAAACATGCTCTTGATGTTCGTCTGCACCTAATTTTTGTTGCTGTTTTAGATGACGAAGGATATGTTAGTACTAACGGTGATGGAAAATGGAAGCTCATTAAGGGTTCCTTAGTTGTGGCTCGTGGTAACAAATGTCTTAATCTATACTGGACTACGATATCTGCTTGTGTTGATATGGTGAATGCGGTTGAGAGCGATAACTCCTCAACGTTATGGCACAAGAGACTTAGCCACATCAGCGAGAAATGACTTAATGTTCTAGCCAAGAAGAAATTTTTGTCAAATTTCAAAAGTGCTAAATTAGAAAAGTGTGAGTACTGCTTGGCTGGTAAAAAAATAGAGTTTCCTTTAAGTCCTATCCTCCTTTGAGAAAGACAGAGTTGCTTAAGTTGGTGAACTTTGATTTATGTGGTACAATGAAGACAAATACATTGGGTGGTGCACTCTACTTTGTCACTTTGATTGATGATTGCTCGAGAAAACTGTCGGTCAATGTCTTGAAGACTAAAGACCAAGTTTTAGGTGTCTTCAAGCAGTTTCAGGCTTCAGTTGAAAAAGAAACTGCAAAAAAATTGAAATGTATTCATATTGATAATGGTGGTGAATATTGTGGATAATTTGAAGAATATTGCAAACATCAAGGTATTAGACACCAAAATACTCCTCCCAAGACTCCTCAGCTTAATGGTTTGGCTGAGAGGATGAATAGGATCTTGATGGAAAGGGATTGATGTTTGCTTTGTGAAGCAAAGTTGCCGAATTTATTTTGGGGTGAGGCTTTATTGACTGTTGCACATGTTGTTAATCTATATCATGTTGTTGCTTTGCAAAGTGATGTATCAAATAGTGTTTGGTACGAAAATGATGTTTTCTATGACCATTTGAGAGTATTTGATTGCAAAGCTTTTGTACATGTGCAAAAAGATGAGAGGTCAAAGTTAGATGCCAAGACAAGGCAGTGCATCTTCATTGGATATGACCTTGATGAATTTTGTTACAAGTTATATGATCCAATTGAAAAGAAACTTGTGAGAAGCCGTGATATTATTTTTATGGAGAAATAAACTATTGAAGATATTGACAAAGCGGACAAGCTTGAATCTTTAAGTTTTGATGGTATAGTTCCTCATGATGAAAATTTCCCACACAAGTTTGCATGATGTTGTTGGTCTTGATAATCATGTATCGAGTCAGCATATTGATGTTGATAATAAAAATGATATTGTTATTGATAATCATGTTGCTTATGAAGTTGTGGATGAATTAAATATTCCACCTCGGAGGTCCACAAGACAGCGATTTCTATTCACCCAATGAGTATGTTTTGCTCACTGATGGGGGAGAACCTAAATGTTATGAGGAGGCAATGGAAGATGAACACAAGGATAAATGGATTGAAGTCATGCAAGATGAGATGAAGTCTCTGCATGAGTGCCACACTTATGAGTTGGTAAAATTGCCTAAGGGCATGAAAGATTTGAAGAACAAGTTGGTGTTCAAAGTTAAAGTTGAAGAACACAACTTGAAGCCTAGATACAAAGCTAGATTGGTTGTTAAGGGATTTGGTAAAAAAAAGGGTATTGACTTTGACAAAATATTTTCTCCTATTGTAAAAATGTCCTCGATTCGCACAGTTTTAGATTTGGCTACTAGTCTTAATTTAGAGATTGAGCAGATGGATGCGAAGACGACTTTCCTTTACGGTGACCTAGATGAAGAGATTTACATGGAACAACCTGAGGGCTTCAAAATAGAAGTTAAAGAAAATTTTGTGTGCAAACTCAAAAAGAGTCTTTATGCCTAAAACAAGCTCACAGACAGTGGTACAAGAAGTTTGAATCTGTTATGTAGGATCAAGGCTATAAGAAGACTTCTTCAGATCATTGCGTATTTGTACAAAAATTTTCGGACAATGATTTTATCACCCAATTGTTGTATGTGGATGATATGTTGATTGTGGGTACGAATACTTCTAAGATTGACGAGCTGGAGAAAGAGTTGTGTAAGTCTTTTTCTATGAAAGACTTGGATCATGTCAAGCAAATTTTGGGCATGAGAATTACTCGTCTTAGAGATAAAAGGAAGATTTATTTGTCCCAGAAGAAGTACATTGAACGCATACTGGAGTGCTTCAATATGAAGAATGCTAAGCCTATTAGTATACCTCTTGCTGGTCATATGAAGTGGAGCAAGAAGATGTGTCCTACAGCTAGGGAGGAAAAAAGAGAACATGGCTATAGTTTCATATTCCTCCGTCGTTGAAAGTCTTATGCATGCAATGATGTGCACTAGACCTGATATTGCTCACGCAGTTGGTGTTTTCAACATATTTCTTGAAAATTTGGAAAAAGAGCATTGGGAAGCTGTGAAGTGAATACTCAAGTATCTTAGAGGAAGCTTAGATGAATGTTTGTTTTTTGGAGCATAAAATCTAATCTTGAAAGACTATACAGATTCTAATATGGCAGGTGACCTTGATAAGAGAAAATCCACTACTGGATATTTGTTTATTTTTTTAAGGGGAGCTATATCATGGCAGTCAAAGTTGCAGAAGTGTGTTGCACTATCTACAACTGAAGCTGAGTATATTGCAGCTACTGAAGCCGGCAAGGAGATGATATGGCTAAAGCGATTTCTTCAAGAGCTTGGTATGAATCGGATGGAGTATATTGTCTATTGTGACAATTAGAGTACAATAGACTTAAGCAAGAACTCCATGAAGATACCTTCTTCCAGTAAATGGGACTTGAGGGGGAGATTTGTTGAATCCATCCTATTTTTTGGTCAACTTTAGTTATTTAGTTGCTACAAGCAATTGTTAAAAAGGAATAGTAATTGGAGTTGAACATAAAAGATTTGGTGGTTAGCAAATTGGTAAAATTTGCAACCATTTTTGACTTTCCTATATATACCCATGTCATTAGTAACATAAGTATGATTTTATAAAAAAAACATTCTTGCTCATTTGTAGAACACACCAACGCTAGAAGAAAAACTACTTTGAGAGCAAAGTGAGGTATTCCATAGACTATACAAGAAAAATAGTCTGTGAAGAGAAATAGAGTGTGAGCGATATTTTTGTAAGGTGGAAACCAAAAGAGTGTTGTTCCTTTTGAGTGTGTAGTAGTCACTTTGAGTATTGTATTCGTGACTACACTGTGTAGAATTCCTTACTATAGTGATATCTGTTGCTCCTGTTGGCCCGTGATTTTTTCCCTTATTGAGAAGGGTTTCCAAATAAATTTCTTGGTGTCGTTATTTTATCATTTTATTTCCATTACTTTTACGATATATATTGTTGTGTTTATCCCCATTTTCCCCAACACTAAGTAGTCCCTAAGAGTTTAAACAAAATGTTTTCTAACTTTTGAGAAAGAAAAGGAAATATATTAATCTTCGATTGGCCTCCAAACTAAAGATATAAGCATACTTATTCCAAGGGTGAAAATCATGGCATAGTAACAACCCACATACAAGAGACATATAGAAATAGACATCGACACTCACTGCCTAACATACCCAAATGAACCCAACCAATATCACTTGGATATTAACACTATAATGGGTTTTAAGAAAAACAATAGCTAACCAATTTTGGAAGGAAAAAACGAAAGAGAAAATGAGTTTCAAGCTTAGAATCCAAGAAAACAATGATGTTGTGAATGAGCATGAACTAGACATGAAAATATAACAAATTTATTTAAAATTACTGCTTATTAGAATCTGCTGGGTGCAAGATGTATTTGAACAACACATAATGAGAAACACGTAAAAGGAATTTTCTCCTAACCTGGGTGTGAATGAATTTTTAAACATGCTTTAATTTAAAGAATACAAGTCCAAAAATTCAACTTATATCCATACGAAGTTAAACATATACGCTAGTTCACAATTCCTTAGGCATCTTAGATTATAAAACATCACACTTACTCAAATGTCAAGACTAGCAAAACACAACTTATGCTATTTAAGGTATGAAGTATGACAACCACAAGTAATAACAATATAAAAGGATGTCAAGATACAAATTTCAACTTATGTAAAAATCAATTTTCAACAAATATCTATTGGATCAGTTATATGACAATGGAGAAGAAAATAAAATAAAAAAATGGATCAGTAGCTATATATCCAAATGATAGAGGGATCCTATTCAATGTAATAGTTTGGGGAGGCAGTGAATCCATTTTTAAGATACTGAACATGCTATTTAAAAATTTTCTTAACGAATTCAGCGACCAACTAAGGTGAGAAACAAATACCACCCTAATATTCGTATACGAACTCACTTCGTTAACAAATCCAAACATAAAAAGAGGCTAAGAGCAGTGTGTGCCGATCCGCATGATGTCTGTAATAATCCGTTAGGCCATTTTGAAAACTATTCCTCATTATTTTTTGGGAACATGTCATTTGCATTGTTCCGAGACATGGTTGTCACAAGTGTTATGTGAATTGAGAAGAAAAAGAAATTAAAGAGGATGTTCTATTTTGAGGGACGTATTGCGTACCACAATAAATGCTATATTTCGAGCGACGTGTCGTGCGCGGTGACATATACTATATATCAGGGGTAGTGTCTCATGCTGTGATGGATGCATGAACATATATGTTTCTCATGGATCCCGGACTGAGGAACGGGTGTGTATCACTATACTTGAAATTGCATTTTATTGCATTGCACATCTTTATCACTGGTGAACTTTGTCTTGTGTGTTGCTGATCTTGTGAGTACCTTTATGTAAAACTTATTTTTGATGAATATTCAGTCTATTATTGAGAACATGAAATCGTTAGATTATCGTTATTGAGCTCCGTGCTTCGTAAACTGCAAACTGTTACGTTGGGCTATTTTTATGCAAGGTGTAGCTGTGGAGGTCATCTGCAAACTGTTACGTTGGGCTATTTTTATGCAAGGTGTAGCTGTGAAGGTCATGTGTGGGGTGTAAGGATTACTCGTACTCTATTCCCTTAACCTTTGTTTGGAAGTTTACTGGCTGAGCACCGTGTGATTTGGTACTCACCCCTTGCTTCTAAAATTTTATAGGTTATGAGCCTTGATCTTCATGATATTTTATGTTCTTTTATTTTTGGATACTTCATGTGAAGACTTGTGAGGTAATTGTTTGTCATCTTTATGGGTTTTCTTACTCCTATTTATGATCTTGTTCTATTCTAGAGAAAACATTATTTGACACTTATGTTATCTTTCAATTCTTGTGTAATTCATTGGAGGCTTGTACAAGTGATAACAAAATTTTGGGGTATTTTTAAGTTGGTGGAACACTCCGTGACTCCACGCGATTGAAGTGTGTGAGAGATACTTAGATGTCACGTAAGCCAAAAAGGTGCACAAAATTACAAAAAAAATAGTTCGGAGAGATGGGATAATAGTATCTTAGTTTAGTTAAGGTTTGTCTCTTTGGTCATAGTCTAGAGGAATATTTGTTCATTTCCCCCCTATTTTTTGAAAAAGAAAAACACCACTAATACCAGCCAAACGAGTGAGACCTAAATGCTGAAGAAAACGGAAACAAAGAGTACTAGTTCGACCACATACTGTCAAGCTTCGAGAGGAAAGATTAACACACACAAAAAAAGAACAAACTCAACCAAAGGAATCAAAGAAACAACATCCCTACGTACACAACGACTAAAACTTAAGTCAACATTAAGACTGGATTATGGAAAACGATTAAGGACAAACATATATCATATTAAACAAATCAACTATCCAATGACATCTAACAACAAAAAACCACAAAACAAGAATTATACGACATCTATAAACATCACATCAAAATAGAAGAACAGATGAGGAGAATATTATGAATGAGGAAGAATTACCTTCTTGGGGATAGCAACTGGAACAACAACGAGCGAGAAACTGTCTTTCACCACTGACAATAAACCTCATTGAACTTTGTAGAGCAATGAAGGGAGTAAGGGAGTGAAACTGAATCCAAAATAGATCCTACTCGCTATTCTCGAGTGCAATTCTTTCCAATTTTTGTATCTATTTCTCGCTTCTTTTCTTTCATAAGATAAATTTTTAGTAGAAATTTAATACTAAAAAATGTCAACCCCTACAATGAAAAAAGAAGAAGAGGGGTATTTAACGTGGAAACCGTTCTAAATAAGAGAAAAATAACGGGCTAAGAGAAGCAACTGATATCACTATAGTAAAGAATTTTACACTGTGTACACACGAATACAATACTCGAAGTGAATACTACACACTATAAAGGAACAACACTCTTTTGGTTTCCATCTTACTAAATATCACTCACGCTCTATTTTTCTTCGTAGACTATTTTTTCTTATATAATCTATGGAATATCTCACTTTGTTCTCAAAATATTTTTTCTCTCTAACTTGGTGTGTTCTACAAATGAGCAAGAATTCTCTATTTATAGGAGTAAATCATGGCTATCTCACTAATGAAATAGGTAAATATAGCAAAGTAAAAAATGGTTGCAAATCTTACCAATTTTGCCAACCACCAAATCTTTTATTTTCAACTCCAATTAATATTCCTTATTAACAATTTCTTCTAGCAATTGAATAGCAAAAGTTGACCAAAAAATGAGATGGATTCAACAAATCTCTCCCTCCAGTCCTATTTATTGGAAGAAGGTCATCTTCTTTAGAGAGAGCTCATACCCACAAGTTCTTTGCATAACTCGAACTTGTCTGTCGGTATCGTCTTGGTCAGCATATCTGCAGGATTTTCATTTGTGTGGATCTTTTTGACATGAAATGAATCACTCTCAACTTAATAATGAATCCAATGATATCTGACGTCGATGTGTTTTGTTCTTGCATGGTACATGGAGTTCTTGCTCAAGTCTATTGCACTCTAGCTGTTACAATAGACAATATACTCCGTCTGATTCAAACCAAGTTCTTGAAGAAATTCTTTTAGCCATATCATCTCCTTGCCGGCTTCAGTAGCCGCAATATACTCAGCTTAAGTTGTAGATAGTGCAACACACTTCTGCAACTTCAACTACTATGATATAGCCCCCCATCCCCCGAAAAACAAAACATATATCCAGTAGTGGATTTTCTGTTATCAAGGTCACCTGCCATAATCAGAATCTATATAGCCTTTCAAGATTGGATTTGATGCTCCAAAATACAAGCATTCATATGAGCTTCCTCTAAGATACCTGAGTATCAACTTCATAGATTCCTAATGCTCTTTTCTCGGATTGTCGAGATATCTGCGGACAACACCAACCGTGTGAGCAATATTAGGTCTAGTGCACACCATTGCATACATTAGACTTACAACAACGGAAGAATATGAAACTTTGGCCATGTTCTCTTTTTCCTTCCTAGATGTAGGACACATCTTCTTGCTTAAATTCATATGACCAGCAAGAGGTGTACTCATAGGCTTGACATTCTTCATATTGAAGCGCTCCACTACATGTTTAGTGTACTTCTTTTGGGACAAATAAATCTTCCTTTCATCTCTGAGACGAGTGATTCTCATACCTAAAATTTTCTTGGTATGACCCAAGTCTTTCATAGAAAAAGACTTACACAAATCTTCTTCAACTCATCAATCTTAAAAGTATTCTTGTCCACAATCAATATATCGTCCACATATAACAAGAGGATGATAAAATCACTGTCAATTTTTTTTTGTACAAATACACAATGATCTGAAGAAGTCTTCTTATATCCTTGCTCCCCATAACAGATTCAAACTTTTTGTACCACTGTCTGGGAGCTTATTTTAGGCCATAAAGACTCTTTTTTGGTTTGCACACAAAATTTTCTTTACCTTCTACTTTGAAGCCTTCAGATTGTTTCACATAAATCTCTTCTTCGTAGTCACCGTGAAGGAAAGCCGTCTTCACATCCATCTGCTCAATCTCTAAATTAAGACTAAAAGCCAAACCTAGAACTATGCGAATTGAGGACATTTTCACAACAGGAGAACATATTTCGTCAAAGTCAATACCCTTCCTTTGACCGAATCCCTTAACAAGCAATCTAGCTTTGTACCTTGTCTTCAAGTTGTCTTTCAACTTTAACTCTGAACACCCATTTGTTCTTCAAAGCTCTCATGCCTTTAGGCAATTTTACCAACTCATAAGTCTGGTTCTCATGCAGAGACTTCATCTCATCTTGCACGGCTTCAATCCATTGATCCTTTTGCTTATCTTCCATTGACTCCTCATAACATTCAGGTTCTCCCCCTTCACTCAGTAACACATACTCATTGGGTGAATAACGGGACGAAGGAAACCACTGTCTTGTGGACCTCCAAAGAAGAATATTTGATTCTTCCACAACTTCATGAGTAATAGGATCATCAATAACAATATCATTGTTATAATCAACATCAAAATATTTATTCGATACATGATACTGGGCGTCACGATGATGATCAAGCCCAACAACATCATGCATTCTTGTGTGAGGAGGTTCATCATTATGAACTATACCATCAAAACTTGAAGATTCTAGCTTCTCTGCTTTATCAATATATTCAATTGTTTAATTCTCCATGAAAATAATATCACGGATTCTAACAAGTTTCTTCTCAATTGGATCATATAGCCTGTAACCGAATTCATCAAGGACATATCCAATGAAGATGCACTGCCTTGTCTTGGCATCTAACTTTGACCTCTCATGTTTTGGCACATGTACAAAGCTTTGCAACCAAATACTCTCAAATAGTCATAGGAAACATCCTTTCCATACCAAAAACTATTTGGTACATCACTTTGCAAAGAAACAACATGAGATAGATTAATAACATGTGCAACAGTCAATAAAGCCTCACCCCAAAATGAATTCGGCAACTTTGCTTCACAAAGCAAACATCAATCCCTTTCCATCAAGGTCCTATTCATCCTCTCAGCCAAACTATTAAGATGAGGAGTCTTGGGAGGAGTCTTTTGGTGTCTATACCTTGATGCTTGCAGTATTCGTCAAATGATCCACAATATTCACCACCATTATCAGTACTAATACATTTCAGTTTCTTTCTAGTTTCTCTTTCAACTGAAGCTTGAAACTGCTTGAAGAAACCTAACACTTGGTCTTTAGTCTTTAAGATATAGACCTAAAATTTTCTCGAGTAATCGTCAATGAAAGTGAAAAAGTAGAGTGCACCACCGAATGTCTTTGTCTTAATTGGACCACATAAATCAGAGTGCACCAACTCAAGCAATTCTGTCTTTCTCGAAGGAGGGTAGGACTTAAAGGAAACTCTATTTTGTTTACCTGCCAAGCAGTGCTCACACTTTTCTAATTTAACACTTTTGAAATTTGTCAAAAATTTCTTCTTGGCTAGAACATAAAGTCCTTTCTCACTGATGTGGCTATATCTCTTGTGCCATAACGTTCAAGAGCTATCAGTCTCAACTGCATTCACCATATCAACACAAGCAGAGGCTGTAGTCCAGTATAGACCACATCGTTTGTTACCACGAGCCACAACCAAGGAACCCTTAATGAGCTTCCATTTTCCATCACTTGTAGTACTAATATCTTCTTCATCATCTAAAACACCAACATAAATCAGGTGCAGACAAACATTAGGAGAATATTTCACATTGTTCAAAACTATTTTAGTTCCAACACTAGTTTCCAAACTAATTGTACCAATACCAATCAGCCTAGAAACAATCTCATTACCTATACTCAAGGTTCCAAAATCACCAGGAGTATAGGAATAGAAAAATCCTTCCTTCATGTCACATGAGATGCGACACCAGTGTTCACAACCCAACTTGACTCATCACAAGAAATATATATCACATCCGCATCAAGGACAATAACAAGTTCTTCGGCGATTATGGTGGCTAGGCAATTTGCATTGTCATCTCTTTTAGTTTCCTCTTTATTTTTGTTTTCCCTCTTCAACTACTTGCAGTACTTCTTTGTGTGCCCTTTCATGCCACAATGATAACACTCAATATCCTTAATTATGCTTCTGAATTTTCTCCTATTTTATTCCCTATACTTAAAACCACGAGTTTTGTTTCTTTCCCTTACAGCCAGTTATCAGGACATCCGACGAAGAAGAACCTTGAGATTTCCTTCTCATCTCTTCGTTCAATACACTACTCTTGGCGGAATCCATAGACATCACACCATCCAAAGTAAAATTTAACAGTGAAGTTCTAAATGTTTCCCAAGAGTCTGGTAGGGAACCAAGTAGAAGCAAACCTTGAATTTCTCCATCAAATTTGATACCCACAGCAGATAACTGATTCATGATCTCCTGAAAATTATTCAGATGGCCTGTTATCGGATAACCATCATGAGACTTTAAACTCAACATTTGCTTTATTAAGAACATTTTGTTGTTGTCATTCTTCCGAGCATACAAGCTTTCAAGATGCACCCATATGTTCGAGCATGTGTCTCTCCAGAAATATGGTTCAACACATTATCATCAACCCATTGCCTAATGAATCGACAAACCTGTCTGTGCAACAGATTCCACTCTTCATCGGTTTTATTATCAAGCTTTACAGTACTAAATACTGGTTTGTAAAAGTTCTTCACATAAAGCAGATCTTCCATTTTCCCCTTCCAAATGGAATCATTAACACCATTCAAAGTAATCATTCTTCTCGTGTTAGCTTCCATTATTTTTTCAAAAATATAGTTATTGCAAATCAAAGTAAATATTTTTTGATGTGGAAGTTTAGACTGTGCTGCAACCACAGATCATACTCAGTTAAAACCATGACTCTGATACCAGTTTGTTGGGAAAACGCGGATAATCAAAAAAATATATATGGTAAAAGTATTAGAAATAAAATGGGAAAATAATGACACCAAGAATTTAACGTGGAAACCTTTCTAAATAAGGAAAAAATCACAGGCCAAGGGGAGCAATTTATGTCACTATAGTAAGGAATTTTACACTGTGTAGTCACGAATACAGTACTCGAAGTGAATACTACGCAGTAAAAAAGAACAACACTCTTTTGATTTTCACCTTACTAGAATATCCTTCATACTCTTCTTCATAGACTATTTTTCTTATATAGTCTATGTAATATCTCACTTTGCTCTCATAGTGGTTTTCCTCTCTAACTTGATGTGTTCTAAAAATGAGCAAGATTGCACTATTTATAGAAGGAGATAATAATGTCTATTTCACTAATGACATAGGTAAATATAGCAAAGTCAAAAATGGTTGCAAATCTTATCAATTTGCCAACCACGAAATCTTTTATTTTCAACTCCAATTACTATTCCTTTTTTAACAATTACTTGTAGCAATTGAATAGTAAAAGTTGACCAAAAAATGTGATGGGCTCAACAATTTGATGCCCAATATTGACTGATTCAAACAATAGGAGGGAGAGGTGGATGCCTAGGATTCATCCAATGTCCCTGCACATTGAGATGCTTCAATCCTGTGCGGCGACGATGAAAACGCGGCTGACAGGATTGTATGAGTGTGCTATTTGTCTAGACAAAGAGAAGAAACGAAATCAACTTTCCGCTTATCTCCGTCAGGCTCGTTGTGTCCTTTTTGTGAACGTTAGAGGACAAGACTTTGACGCCGCTTCATTTGTGTGTGTAGTTGTCATTTTTCTGTTAGAAGGCATGTTAGAATTGGACGTTGTTTCTACAAGTTGTGATTGACGCACACATATTGCTGTTGTTAATGTTGGAGAATTTTTTTAAGTTTTTTTTTGTTGATAAAAGAAATGGGACGAGTATACTGATAATGTTGGGATGGAGGGGTTAGCTGGGTTGGGTGAAAAGGTGAATGGGAATTGTTGAATGTGTTGGTAGCAATGAGTCAGTATTGAGTTAATTGGTGAAGAGGAATGGGCTGGGTATGCTGGAAATTTATCAAAAGGACCCAAGTTCTTTTGAAAGACTGATCAAGACATGGTGCAAGAGAAGACCATACTTGAATTAGGAAAAGGGAAATTTTTTTAAAATGTCATTATTTTAGTATTTAATAGGGTATAGTGTCAACAATTTCAATATTTAGTGATAATGTCAAAATGTTACATTATTATGTATTTTATTTGTATTTTGATTATTTTGTTTAATTATAAAGAATACCTTAATTATATAATAAACTAGAGCTATTTAAGGGAGAGAATAATTATAAAAAGTAACAGATGCTTAAAACTCTCTACATCAGTTACAATTTTTTCAAATCTTGAGGATATATGTAGCCATTGTTCACGATGTTCATCCGGGGAAAAAAATTCGATTTTATTGTTTTGTCATATAAATTGGGTAAACGATTTTTTGAAAACAAACAAAAACGAAAATTCGAAATTCAGGTATGTTTTATTTATTTACTCGTTAAAAGTTTTGTATTTGATTGTGATTTGTTGCATATTTTTTATATAATAGAATTCTGATTTGATGTGTTTTTTTCAAATTTAGTATACAAAACAGTATATCAAACAAAATACTTATATGATGCTTCAATTTTTTAGACAAATAATAATGTTCAAATCTTTTATTTGAATTACGATTGTAACTTTGTTGTTTTGTATTCTGTATACAATATAATAATTATGTCATTATTTGAGTATTTAGTATTGACATTTTTTTTCCTATTCAGCATATATGGGAAGCATTGCTTTTATAATAAAGCATTCTGGACATTGGACCGAAGATAATTGCTATGTTGATTACACAACTGAGGCAATTATGATTAAACAGTATGCATCGTATAAAGATTTAATTGTTGAAGTTGCTAATCAGATTGGCGTAGATTTGAGGTATAACAGATTGACACTTAAGTATAAAATAGAAGGTAGCGTTGCACCTTTGGAGATACACAACGATATGGGAATGCGGGTATATGTCTCATTGAAGAAAGAAGTTCGAGAATTCGCAAAGTATCCCATTTGTGTAACTGTATTTGTGAATGATCGTGACATACATTGTAGATCTCATCATGACGAAGATATTGGCTTGTGTATGATAAACGGAAGATGTACAACTGATAACCAAGAAATAGTTATTAGTGCACCACTAATCAGTGATGAGTTATGTAATTCTATTATCTGCAATATGAATCATAAAGAAGCCATTGAGGATCAAGTTTATAAGAATAAACGTACATTAAAAGTTGTGATGATGAAATATGCCATTGATAATAGATTTCAGTGGAAGACAAAAATATCAAGTTTTGTAAGGTATTTTGTATTTAAATATATTTTAGCTTTTGTTGTTATATTAATTATTTTATATATTTTGTTTATTTTCTTTTGTAATTCGAGTAGTTATACACTTGTTTGTGTATCAGAAAATTGTGGATGGATAACGAAGGCTTCCAACATCAATAAATCGGGAATGTTTAGAATTAGAAAGTTTGTAGATGAACATACATGTTCATTAAAAGATAAGGTGTACAGTCAGAGACAAGCAACAAGCAGTCTTGTTGGAGGGATAATAACGCCCAAGCTAGTTGATCATAAAAGAAAGTTGACACCGAAAGACATACAAGTTGATGTTAGACTCGAACTTGGTGTAAACGTATCTTACTCTGTGGCATGGAATGCTAGGGAAAAGGCAATAAATACTTTAAGGGGGAAACCATCAGATTCATATAGTAAATTACCCAGTTATTTATACATATTGGACACCACTTATCCTGGATCGCATATAAGATTGAAGAAGACGGAAGAAAATGAATTTCTATATGTCTTTATAGCTTTGCTTCCTTTCATAAAAGGTTTTGAAAGTTGTAGGCCAATAGTTGTAGTAGATGGCAGCCATCTCAGAGGGACTTATAATGGCACATTTGTGTCTGCAAGCACATTGGATGGAGCAGGTAACTATTATATATTTATATTTTTTTAAAGAAGTATGCACAATATTATATTCTTTAAACATGTATTTGTCGTATTAGACGATATGTATACTAATGTTTGCACTTTATATGTTCAGGAAATATATTGCCCCTAGCATACGGTCTTATTGATTAGGAAAATGATGCATCTTGGACTTGGTTTTTTGAACAGTTTAGAGAAGCTCATGGTTTAAAGGATAAAATGTGTGTTGTATCCGACAGAAACGAGAGTATTATAAAAGCAGTTTCGAGGATATACAATATACCACATTATGCGTGCACGTTTCATCTTTGGAAGAATGTGAAGACACTTTACAAAAAGTCACATGACAGTCTTTCAGAAGCGTTTTATGCAATGGCAAAGGCATACAAACTCTCTGAATTTAATGAACTTATGAAAAAAGTAGAACATGTTGATATTAGGGTGAAGAATTATTTGGAATTGGCTGATTATGACAAATGGGCAAGAGTATATGCATCAGTTGATCGAGGCACTGTGATGACATCAAACATAGCTGAATGCATAAATGCATGCCTTGTGGAAGCAAGAGAATTACCTATATATGATTTTCTTGAGGAAATTAGACAAATGTTTGGTCGATGGAATTTCAAAAACCATACATCTGCTTCTAATACATTCACAACACTTTGTGGTAAAGCACAAGAAATGCTCGCTGAAAATGAAGAACTTTCACTGCGTATGACGGTATGTTGTATTTTGTATTTTGTATTTCAAGCCAATAAATTGTTGTATTTTGTATTTAATTCAATAAAAATTAAAGATTATATAACTGGTATGATTTAACTTCCTTTTAACTTTGTGTAATAGGTAGTTGCGACAAGTAATTATGTGCACAGTGTTCGTCATGAGGGGAAAACATTTATTGTTTGTCTTGAAAAGAAAACTTGCACATGTAGGAGATTTCAAGTGGATGAAATACCATGTTCGCACGCCTGGGCTGTTTTGAAGAAGAAATTTCTTGATCCTGAACCGTATTGTTCAGACCTTTACAAGCCAAATACATTACTTGTTACATATGCTAATTCAATAAATCCATTACCTGATCGAAAAGATTGGAATGTGCCTACATGTGTAGAGCATGAAATAGTTAAGCCTCCAAAGTTCAAAAAATTACCTGGTAGGCCTCCAAAAAAGCTTCGTGATAAAACATACAGTGAGCTATATAGAAAGAAGAACAAGAATTCTTGTAGTACTTGTGGTCAAAAGGGACATAATAGGCGATCATGCAGGAATGGACCACGAACTGAATAGTTAGATATGTTTGAATTTGTTTTGAAAAATAAATGTACATGTGTTCGTATTTATCGTTTATTATTGTAAGAAATGTTTTTATGATTTTCAATGAATAATATTTTATCAGAATATGTTCGTTTGCGCGTATTTACTTGTATACAAACAAAAGTCGTTTGTAAGCTCACTCCATATAAGTGCCTATCACACTCTATATCAACAAACTGAGTTATTCAATATGTATATGTATATGCAATAAGACTAAAAAATATGACTTGAGAAACTGTGTTTTAATGTTCATAAACAAATATATTTGACACTATATAATACAACTAATGTGACCACATTTTAAAAAAATTATATTTTAATACAAAACATACAACTACAAGTAATACAACAATTTTACAATTATGAATACAACATACAAAATATAGTAACCAGTTCTTCAATATGTATATGTATATGCAATAAGACTGAAAAAAATGACTTGAGAAACTGTTATTTAATGTTCATAAATAAATATATTTGACACTATATAATACAACTAATGTGAGCACATTTAAAAATAAATTATATTTTAATATAAACAATACAACTGCAGGTAAGTGACTTAATTAATGATGTAATAGAAAAACGATGAATACAACATAAAAAATTGCAACACATGGAATCAACTAACATAATATATATATATATATACTAAATTCAAAATCAAAAGTATGCAGAATAAACTGCTAAACATAAGATAATCAAAATGATAAGTATGCAGAATTATCTGCTACATAAAAGTTAATCAAAATGATAAGTATGCAAATTATAAAGCAACATAAAAGTTTAATAAACATAAATTCACTAGTTTTAAAACACAAAGAAGTATCTTCAACAAACGCACAACTACTGTATTTCAATTGGATCAGACACAACACGAACAGATTGAGGCATTGCATGCCTAGGGGGTGCCTCAGAATCACTAATGGCTCCGTTGTCTTGCTTTTGCTTAGCATAATTCCAAAGAAGTGTTGCATATCTTGCCCTTAAAAACATTACGTCAAATGCACCACTTGGATTTCCTTGACCATAAGACATCCACTCGGCAAAGGCAAGCATATAAATACCACAATCCCTGAATAACACATGAGAATATAAAATTAAAATTTAAATACGAAATAAATTAAAACTGACCAACAGAATTATTAAAACTTACAAGCTGCCACCGGTCTGTTGAGGTATGTTGTCTATGAAAACAATCTCAAATAACTCATTCTCCTCTTGACTAACAGATCTATCTAAGCCTCTTTTCTTGTAATAATCATACATAGTCAACCTTAGCGGAATGAGTTGAGCCAACTTGGTAACCTCGTTCCTGATTGCTGCATCATGACCTGCCGCTCTGTAAGAATCATAAACGTATACACGTCTATCATTAAGAGAGAGTACGGCCAAGACCCAATGAAATTTTTCCTTTACATTTACAGGGATAAGAACATGATCCACCAAATGCCATGGAATGCCGGCATGAACTTTGTACCATCTAATGTAATCCCCTATAAAATGCTCTTCAGCAGCGCAATAGACATCACTATCTAAATCTTCATACTTCTTCCAAATTGATGAAATTTTGGACGTAAACACACAATCCACAATTGTGTATTTATACCTGCTGTCCACATCATACTTTGCTTTCTTTCTCAAATAATAAAATATAACATTGATATGCTGAACAATAAAAAAAATATTAGATAACAATAAAACAAAGAATAATAACTAAATAACTACAGTGATTACTTACCGAATCATTCAACAATTGTCCTTTTGAGTACAAATTGTAGAACCAATTTTTATTGTCTACAATATCAACACCAAAGTCAAAAGGGACAGGAATGCGTGCTTTACCCTTCTTGTATCGATCCTGATCATGACGTCTAAAGAAATACACAAAAATAAAAGGTATACAATATGTCCACAGTAGTTATACGACGTCTAAAGAAAATACACAAAAAATAAAAAGGTACACAAATAATAAAAGGTATACATGAAAACATATAAATTATATCTTTATCTAATGAATTGTTGAAAATATGCATCAGAATTTAGATTACCAGTATAACAACAAATAAAGATTTATATTGTTATTAAAACACATAATTTTAAAAGGATTAACGAAAAATATATGAGTTGTATCAAAACAATTTATATAACAACATACATTAGAATTCAATAATTTGATTGATTCAAAATACACTAACATGTTTAATATACATTAGAAAAAACGAAACAGAATAAAACAGATTATGCAAAACAGCTTCAAAAAATAATAATCATGAATACAAAAAAAATCATATACTAAAAAAATTTAGAATACATGAAACAACATACCATTTTTTTATATTATTATTCGTATTACATACTTACTTGTTCTCATGTTTTGCAAAAAGGCCTTCGCGAATCCATGATCGGTGTGCATCCCACATAACGATATCACGATGGCCAGAAATTAGATCAAAGATGAAAGGGTGTTTCAGTTCAAAAATAACTGGTTGCACCGATGAAGTACCTGATGTACATGTTAAATTAAAAAATAAAATACCATATACAAAAATTAGAATAAAACATATATAAATCAGATTTTCAATACATTATAATTTGTTATGTCTTTATACCTGCAGATGAGCTGAACGATAATATATGGGGATGTATTGAAAGGTCCTGGACGTCTAATCCTATGCGCATGTAATGGTGTGTGAACAGGACTTTTTTGATTCTGACTATCCTTGCTAGCCTTTTTTTGAATATTTGAGCTTTCATTGCTTGTGTTTTGATTGTGCATGATAATGCTCCGTTCTGAATTAATGGTATAGTCAGTAGCACGATTACTTTTTATGTCACTGAGACTTGGCATTAGAGAATCATCCAACTCAAACTGTGATTGTGGTGACCCTTCCAAGGGAACAATAGATTGAATAGGGGTAGGAAATATGAACTGATCCTCTTCATCATTGTCATGTTGATGTGTAAAGTCATGTTGACTTTCAAAAACAAGTGGTCTTACAAATGATGGCTGAGGTATAAAAAAAAAATTATTCAAAAGCAAATTATACTAATAAGAACAAAAGTAATTAGTTTAGATAAGTAGAACAACATACACTTGGGATTATTGATTTAGACGAACTAAAACCAGCATCTACATTGATCAGATTACGCACAGGTGAATTCTCACAATCAACCTTTAAAAAAATTAAAATGTTAATTCTCAACAATATTCCCCAATGCACTATATAAATATCTAGACTTAAAAAACATACTTGATTATCAGCAATATCGGATATGTCTCCCTGATTTGAATTTTCAAAAATTGAATGATCCTTTAAAAATAGGAGAATGGATAAAATATCGTTAAACCATGTGAAAATACAAAATTTATAATGAACATACTTGAAAAACTTCCTCGCTGCCATTATTTGAGCTTTCATCGCCCTCCGACTTCTCATCATCAAAACAGACCATTCATTCCATGTAGATACAAAAGAAGTCAACATATATACAAAAAAAATTATATTGAAATACAATATTAATGACATGTAAAAATACAAATGTATCTTAAACAAAAATGTAGTAAGAAAAATAGAATACTAAAATAGTAATCTTTATTTTAAAAATAAGATTCAGAATACCTGATTTTGATTTTCTGAATCAACTGATTTTGTAAAATGTTGTCGTCCTTGAGCAGCATTGTGATTGTTTGTGTTGTCCTGAAAATATATTTGATATAAAAACAATCAACATACATTTAAAAATTATGGATAGAGAAATAAAGTACTTACAAATATAGGAAAAAATTAATAGTAGACATATATATTATAGTATATAGAATACTGAATACAGAATACAAACAAAATAAACAATTATTTTCAAAATGAGTTGTGTGTACCTGGTTTTGATTTTCAGATAAAATTGGACTTGTAAAAGGTTGTGATCCTTGACCAGCATTGTCATTGTTTTTTTGGTCCTGTAAATATTGAATTACAACATAGAATTCAAAAAAACAAAAAGAATAAAAAAAAATTAAACATACAAATTTAGCATATTGTATAACCTTCAAAATAGACATAATGATATTAAAATTATCATTTATCAACTTCCGTATGTCTTTAAACTCCTCTCTAACCTGAAACATTTACAATATGATTAAATTTTACGGATTGCAATTATTTGAATAAATATATTGAAATAACATATGTATAAACAGTATATACCTCCTTTCGTAATTCAGATAGTTCGTTCCTCATTAATTGTTCATGAGACACACTTATAGATGGTATTTGGGAATCCTTTGTTGGCACACAAGTGGGAGTGGTTTTCTTCTTAAAACACATTTTTTTTCTTCCGCACAACTTTTCTAATTCCAACTTTCTCCACATTCTGGTTCGCTACTGGATCGATCTTTTCAGTCTGTTCCATTTGATCTGTCATATTTGAATCATTTTTCCGTACCCTTTTAGCAGGTGATACTGATTGCCCCTTTTTTCGTTTACCTGTAACCTTCATTGAAGGTGGAGGTGGGTTGACAAAATCATCATCTGAATTCTGTCCAGAAAGTACTTGTTCATCAATACCACGATGTGGCTCTGTTTGAACACCTTCAGTTGGTTTGTGAAGACCTTCAGGAGGCAATTGTAGAACAGTGATTTCCATCAGAGAAGGGACAACATTCTTCCATTTAATCTGAAACCGATAGTAAACATAATAATTAACATAATAAAATATATACATCGAATTAATACAATAACAAAGATACAAATTCAATAATTACATACAATACCTCTCTATTACCATCATTGAATGTGTTTTTCATCAAGGTTTTGAATCGGGGTTGTGCTCCTACTGTTTGCCAGTTTAGAATACGGAGGATATGATCACTGATTTTCCGTGCAAATTTGGTCTGACGCTTACCCATGCACTCGTATATCCATATTTGAAGGACAACAGGCATACCACATATTCTATAATATTGACCATCAGTAGTCAAAACCTTGTTGATACTCTGTAGCAACCACTCAAATGCTTTTATGCCCCAAGGATAATGCATATACCGACCACTTTCAACCAAATCAAAATGAATTCTAGGAATTCGCAATGATCTCTTCTCGCCAGAATACACAAACATATGAATGAAATATAATATTGCAAACTTAATGGCATCATCATCATTGTCAACCCAAACTTTATCATTGAACCTATCGAACAAATCAGATCTACGTATGGTCTCATCACCACCAAAGTACTGAACAATAAGTCGGTTAGGTTCTTCTGTGTTAAACTTGAAATCCTCTACAACACCAACACAGTTTAATCCAGTAATAAGAGCAAACGTCCTAATTGTGAACTTTAAAATAACTCCATTTACTTTGATTAAAAGAGCCTGCTTACTACTAGCTTCCACTTCTCGTGACATACAACACCTGTGAATTTGACCTTGCCCAACACATTTTCTAATTTTCATATACTGACCAAAACACGTACTCTCACAAAATAAATTATACTGCTCCGGTGTAAGCTTGTCAGTCAACTTGGATTTAATGTCATGACTTACTATACAGTGAATGTGGGGTGCTTTTTTTGGTAGCTTTTTGCAAGCATAAGAAGTCCACTGGCATATTGAATTCCAAAAAATGAAATAATACTAAAATAACAGAACAAAAAAACATGATAATAAATAAAAAATCAACACATTTAGCACAACATACAAAAAAAAAATAGATATGGTAACAAATATGTGGTACATTAACCTAACACAAAAAAAAAGAATGCAAAACGAATTTTTTTGTATATATACAGTGGAATACAGAATACAATATACAACTCCCATTACATATATACAAAAAATACAATAAATTTATGAACTACAAACTTATAAAATATGTTACTTTGACAAAAAAAAACAATAAACATACTAAATACAGAAATACGTGCCAACTATAATAGTGAATACAAAAAACATTACAACTATGGAAAAAAGTAACTATAACAAGATGAAAATTCAGAACACACTTACAAATGTATACGATATTACATTGATAACTAAGACAAAAAAGATGAACAGAATACAAAATATAATACATAAATAGTCAAAAAAAATCATTTATTGCATTGACAACTAATACAAAAAATATGAATAGAATGCAAAATACAATACATAAATAGTCAAAAAAACTTTTCAATACAAAAATACATAGAGACTATAACAGACTAAACAATTCAAATACACTTTCAAATTCATTGTAAAATGTATTTTTTTCAATCTTAAAAATTACTAAACAAAATAAACTAAACATCCAATAAACAACACATGCAAAAAAAAAAAATTACCTGTTCTCCAAAAAAATTGTTCTAATTCGACTTCATGAACTGTGGGATGTTGCACCTCTTCAGCCATTTTTGCACACTCCTTAGACTTAGATGATGAACCTACATTGTTGTTTATTTATTGAGTGAAAAAAAAACTATGAAACTCGAAATAACTGTGTATTTTTTTTTACAATACCTCTAGTCACTCTTTTGAATGCATCCATTGAAGATTGAATTTGGTATTACGAAACCTTAAAAAATAATTTAAGAACAACAACAAAAGATCGAAAATTAAAAAAAAATAAGTAAGTAATCAAAAAGTAATATGAAGAACATAAAATAACCAACACAATGTGAATCTCCAAACAAACTTTCAAACGGAATTACTTGAGAATGAAGTAGAAAATTCGGGTTTGAAAAAATTGAAGCGCGAATCTGGGGATTTGATGATATATGAATATGTTGTGTCCGTAGAATAATTTTAGTTAGATAACCTGCAATTCAAACAAAAATCGTGGAAGATTAAGAGTTGAAAATTAAAAAAAGATATTCTGAAAAATTAATTTTGGAAAAGTTGTTTTAGAGAGAGAAAACTATTATTAATGCATTGGAAGTTGTTTCGGTTCAAATCTTTTATTTGAATTAGAGAGAGAGAAAAATTATTATTAATGCATTGGAAGTTGTTGAATATCTATTAAATATGGTTTTGATATATATGACATAACAAATATAGAAAATCTGGATATATATGACAATCCCAACTAAAAAGATATTCTTAATAATTAGAATAGTTTTTATAGGGAGAGAAAATATTTTATTATTAAAATAAATTTAATATATGGCATTGGAAGTTGTTGTCTATTAAAGGGGGCTGGGAAAACGTGACAACACAAATACAATCCCACCTAAAAAGTTGTTCCGAATAATTAGAAGAGTTTTTATATGTAGATAAAACATTTATTATTAAAAAATGAAAAACGTGTAAAACATAATCCCATTAAAACTCGGAAAATACATTTTTAAGGATATAACGTTAAAGTTGTATATTGAAGTGGGTTGGGAAAACGTGACAACATAAATACACGTTAAAGTTGTCAGTTAAAGTGGGTTGGGAAAACGTGACAACATAAATACAATCCCACCTAAAAAGTTGTTCTAAATAATTAGAAGAGTTTTTATATGGAGATAAAATATTTTATTATTAAAAACTGAAAAACGTGTAAAACACAATCCCATTAAAAATTTGAAAATGCATTTTAAGATATATAACATTAAAATAACAACTAAAATCTGGGAATGTGATAAATTTAATATTAATAAATATAATCAGTAAGAGAGAGAAAATTCCTTAAATATATGAATATATATAATTCATGAGAGAGAAAAAAAATTGTTTAAATACAGAGAGAAAAAATATTGATAATATAAATAATAATTATATATTTTTTAAAATAATGACATTTTTGACACTTTTAATAATATTATTAAAGTATGTACATTATCACTAAATAACTTGTTTTTTTTTACTAGTTAACTAATTATTCCTTAGGAAAATGATCGAAATAAATTGCAAACTTAGCCCACTTAATTTTACCAAATAGAGTCAATTAGTAAATTCGACTAAATATTTAAACAAGAGGAATTAATATTAATTGATAGAAAAGCTTCTTCATCTTAACGAAATTGTAAACTAATTAACTCAAAAATATAAACTATAGATTAGCTAAGTTAACCCAATATTCCAGTAAAATTAAAATCTTTCAAATATTAATAAAGTATAATAAGCATATATAAAATTATATAGAATATATCAATTAGTTTAAAAAATTATGAAGATGACAAAATTATTTAAAATGACTTGCAATTTTTTTAAATTTTATAAAGTCAATTATTTCAAATCGTTTAAAATTAAGAAGCTTAACAATTAATTACTATCGGAAATGATCAAAATTGGATGTCACATTCATATACATATGTTTTGTGGTAACATATATGTACACATAATACATTGTATGTAAGATGGATATACACATAATATATTTTGTGTTGTAACTTATCATCTATATAATATATTTGGTGGTATTTACATGACAAATAGATATACATATATTATACTACTAGCTAGTCATCTACTAGTACTATTACTACCACCACTTTGTCTCTCTCTCTTTTATCTCACTTTCTTCTTGTCAATTTATTTTACGATTTAATAACTTTGATGGTATTTAACTATCAAATATTTTCATAGAAAGTCACTCAATTTCTATTTTCAACTCAAAAATCACTCAGTTATAATTTTTTTGCACATAAATTCACTCAACTTTCATTTTCAACTCAAAAGTCATTCAACTATGACTTCTTTACACATAAAGTCACTCAACTTATTTAATTGTTATTTTCATTAAAATTTAGTGAAATAGAATTTTAATAATTAACCAAAATTTTAGTAATTGAATATATACTCATTTAATGACACGCTCCATTTAATCCCACCCGTTAAAAATATAATATTGAATATTTTATTTTACTATTAATTCCCTAAATTATTCTCCCTTGTCTCCCACATTCTTTTAGTGAATTATTGGTAAAATAAAATGTTCAATCTTCAATGGAGAATGATTTAGAGAGTTAATGGTAAAATAAAATGTTTAATATTATATTTTTAGCGGGTTGAATTAAATAGATGAATCATTAGATGGTTTAAAAGGATATATATTTGATTCTTAAAATTAATGTTAATAACTAAAATTTCACGTCACTAAATTTTAATTAAAAAACGATTAAATAAGTTGAGTGACTTTCTGTGCAAAAAAATCATTGTTGAGTGACTTTTGAGTTGAAATGAAAGTTGAGTGACTTTCTGTGCAAAAAATCATAGTTGAGTGACTTTTGAGTTGAAAATGAAAGTTGAGTAGTTGAGTGACCATCAAAGTTATTAACTCTTTGTTTTACGACACATGATTCATTTTGTAACACATTATCAGCAGAAGTTGTAGTCACATTCATCATCTTTGATTTGTATCTACTCTCTTCGTTGGAAGAAGGTAAGGTACGTTTCTTTTAAGAGTTAAACTTGACATTAATATATATATATATATATATTCAAACACTTTATTAAATCCTTGTGGCTATGCTCACTACTATAAGCGGAAAATTGGATGATTTCAACCACAAGAAACAAAAGATTTCGACTAACTGAATTTATCAAATTTAATTCTTTGTTGTATTCTCTTGTTGTTTATTCCTTTAGTGGATATTGATTTATTATAATCATTAGCTGAATAATCAATATATAATAATTATATAAAAATTTTCAAGTTGCACGATTTTTGTTCGTTAATGATCAGATATTAGATTGAAATATATAGTCAAGATTAGAGAAAAAGAAATCATTGCTACTTTTGTTTTACTCTATTGTTGATGTTTTCAAAGTTGAACTTCACTTCTTATGGATTATTTAAATATCATAATTCTAAAAAGGTTTACAAATTTAGCACAATATTAAGAATGAATAATGAGACAATGACCAGTAATTTAAGTGGAAAATTAGCAAGTTCATCAATGGTAAGCTAACAATATATTTTTGCTTTATGGTAAGCTTTCTTTCATAATAATTATTTCATTAATTCTGATTAGTATGTATCTGCAAAAATAGTATGCTAATTTTAGGGGTCCATAGATATAGATTGCCATCATATAATTACATACATGTTGTTGAAAATATTTAACCTGCAAACTTTAGGAGGCCCACTTATTAAGTGTTTATTTGATTTTTGGATCTTCAGGAATCATTTCAATTATTGTGATGATTACTGTTTACCTTAGTTTCTTTATCTTCAAGTTGCAATCTAAGATATGAATTCTCATACATAACAACAAGTGAAGTTAATATTGAGAGTTAATTTATTAGCTTTGAATAAGTGAATTATTCATAAAACCTTTAAGTTGAAAAATGATATTCAGAGCACCTATATATGAGGACCAACATTATTGCACTTTGCAAAGGTAATAATTTATATAGGGAAAATACCCAAGTACCCCCTCAACCTATGCCCTAAATCCTAGAGACACACTTATACTATACTAAGGTCCTATTACCCCCCTGAACTTATTTTATATGTAATTTTCTACCCCTTTTTAGCCTACGTGGCCCTAGTTCGAAAAAAAAAGTCAACCATCATTGGGCCCACAAGATAGTGTCTCGTAAGCTAAAAAGGGGTAAAAAATTATTAATAAAATAAGTTAAGGGGGGTAATAGGACCTTAGTATAGTATAAGTGTGTCTCTGAGATTTCGGGCATAGATTGAGGGGGTACTTGGGCATTATCCCATTTATATATGATATTTTCAAGTCTTATTATAACTAAATTTATTTGTACTATTATTAATAAAATGATAATATATGGGTGATTTTATTTTATTTTGGATTATATGTAATGTCATTGATTGAGCTTAAGAGGACGGATTAAAGTTTCATCGCATAAAAAGGATAAGACATCGATTAAAGTCTTAATGATAAGATTTTGAGTTCAAATTACATCATATTTTGACCTAACACACCTTTATATAGATAATACAATGGATTAAGATCCAAATACAGTACATTTATGATATAATGATGACTAAGCAAATTGATATGCTCTTGACCAAAAACGTGAAGTCCGTTCAATTGAATATGCTTCACCCATGGAAGTGAATGTGACAAAAATTCAACAAAATTATCAAAGATGACAAGATTATTTTATGATTGGACATATGAATATGAACATGAATGGACAAAATAATAATAGTCATCACTGTAAAGGTGCACTTGACATTTCAAAAGTGATGTCGAGGTGTGTCATATAAATATGATAAATTTCAAAGCATTACTTCTAATTAAAAATAATGGGATTAGGAACAAGTACCCCCTAGACTATCACCGAAATTTCAGAGATACACATTAACTATTCTAAGGTCTTATTACCCCCCTAAATTCATTTTTTGTGTAATATTATACACTTTATGGCTTACATGGAACACTCCGTGACTCCACTTAAGTGAGGTGCGTGAGAGATGTTTGGAGGCCACATAGGCCAAAAAGGTGTACAAAATTACAAAAAAAAAAACGTTCATGAGGGTAATATGACTTTAGTTTAGTTAAGATGTGTCTTTGAGATTTCTTTCATAGTCTAAGAGGGTACTAGTGTCTTATCTCAAAAATAATTATGAAATATACATATATGATTATAATCAATTCCTTTAAGTGAACGTGACTTGAGATAAGTGTCTGGAAAAGTCTATCATTCTTGAAAGTGAATATGTCAACAAATGATGAAAATTAAGAATAAGGACATACTAATGTATGATTTAATATATACCACAATTCACCCGTATAGAAGGTAGAGAAAAATAACTAATTTTTTTTTAGTATAAATGCTCATTGGTCAAGTACTTTTAGTACATTACAAGTATTACGATATATTTTGTTATGAACTACCAAAAGAACAAAAGAAAGAAATAATGCATGACATCACAAATTTATCATTAGTTATGCACTTCTATTTGTCAAAAATATTTTGTCATATATTCAATAAAAAAAAGGAGGAAGAAGAGATACTGATGGAAAAAGTAAATAAAAAATAAGTTTTGCTCATAATAATTTGACCATAACAATGATAATGTAGACATCTCCCTAAAAGAGTCTTTCACCACACAAACAATGTCATAGAATATGTTGTAGTATTCAATGTTAATTGTGAATTATGGTGAGCTAATGTGCTACTATCAAAAGAAATAAAATTGCTCATGTTATTGATATTGTAGAAAGTCTTGAGAGAAACTTTTTAAGTTTGAAAGAAATAGTCAAATAAAAAAAATTATATTGAGACTATAAATTATGGAAAGATTTAAGATTTTCATATTACTATAATTAAAGTGGGTTACAAATATTACATGAAAGATTACTCAAATTTTTATGTTATTAGTGGAACGGAATATTAGCATGATAATGAAATCACGTGAACATTAGAGTACAAGCTTATTGAAATAAGAGAACATACATAAATTTACCACTGAAGTTGTCCCGAATTTTCAAAAATACACCTTAACTTTGCAGCCGTTCTATTACCCCACTAAACAATTTTGAATAAATATTATTACATCATTCTTCGTCCATTTGACATAGAGAATGGTGTGCACTCTTTTAAAGAGAGTGAACAACAAAAAATAACTATTATAATTTTATTTTTTACAAGTGTTTTATTATAAAATATATTTTCTTATTCTTCTTATTATTATAAATTTTTTTCCTTTTAGTTTTCTCTTTGTAACTTATTTCTTTTCAAAAATTCATTGTGATCTACATTCATTGAAGCTTCTTACTTTCAATGTCACCATTTTTATCACAATTTCACCTTCCTTTTTTTTTTACAAAAATTTTACCAAAATATTTTTTTTCCATTTCGAACAATTTGATAAAACTAATCTGATTTCAAGATGATCAGGAAGTATCATATAGTTTTTTATTCGAGTTTAATTAAGTTCTTTCAATTTTCGAGAAATTTATTGATTCTTTTCAAATTATCATTTTTAATTTTGAATTTATATGAAAATGAGTGGTTGATGAACCTTCAAAATTTTAAATTTTCTTACAAAAATAATTTATTTTGTTATTAATAATTCAATAAAGTCTAATAATAGTATGAATTTATAAAAATTTGACCGGAGAAGAAGAAAAAAAAAGTGGGAGTTGGTTTCCATTTGACATGGGGGGTGGGAAGGGGAATGGAGGGATGAATCACTTGAAAGTGGGAGGTGAAAGATGAAATGAAATTTAAGATATATCAAAATTAAAATTCAAAAAGTAAGAGAGAGAGAGAGTGAAATAAATAAAGAATAAGATAAAGGAAAAATTTAAAATGAAAAAAATTATATTTTTAATTAAATTAACACGTGTTATGTAATGATTGGTGTGTGATTTCACTTGCTTCTTGAAATTTGGGTCTGATAGAAAATGGTATAATAATATATGTTCAAATTTTTTAGTGGGATTATAGGACAGTCTCAGCATTAAGGTGTCTTTATAAAAATCCGAGACAACTTCAATGGTGACTTTATATTTTTTCTGTTGAAATAAATATTAGTTGACATGACCGGTTGACTATCATCATAGCACACTTAATTAGTCGGGTTGCAAGTGTCGTCCTTCCTGAACCTCTAGAGTAGGAACCCTGAAAGTTACATATGCTCTTAGCTTTAATAGCCCATGTCTTAGCTTGACCATCTTGCCTCATCCCTTTAACATTCTTCACAAAATCTATTACTTCATTAAAAATCTTCCATGTAAATGTCATGTGTACATAAAATATCTGTAACTCAGAATTTTTTCCCTTAACAATTAGAAAAAAACTCTCTTCCTCAGTAGTCACCAATGGCGTAGAATATCTAGAAAAAGCATGGAACTAGCCTCATCTGCATGCAAAGACATACCATCTTGCTCCAATGTCATGAACTTATCCTTCTTTCAGTCTCTCGAAGTCTGACTCACATACTTTTTCAAGAACATAGCATGAAACTGTGTCCAAGTAAGTGGGGGTAAAGCTGAAGATCTGATTCCACATAATCTCTCCACCACTACTTTGCCTCGCCCTAAAGTTGAAAAGTCAGAAACTCTACTCCATGCTGATGGACAATTCCCAACTTATGAAGCATCTCATAACAATCTAGGATAGAATCATAGGCGTCCTAACTCTCAGAACCACGGAACATAGGTGGTTTCAATTTCAATAACTTAGTTAACATTTCATGCTCATTACCAGTCATTATGGGACCCAACAATGGACGAAGGGAGGCATCGATACCTACAATTCTACCCATATTTTGGATGGTAATAGTAATAGGAGGTTGGTGGGAGTTTGAGTTGCTTGCACTGCGGAATGAAATCCAGGACCAACCAATCCTTTCAGGAAAGACATGATTTGCTGAGCTAACACTGGGTCTAAGAGAGGAATACTTATAGTCTCAGCAGGCACCTCTTCCTCTTGTCCAACATCTTCATCATCCTCAACCTCTACATTCTTCTCTATCTTTTTAAGATATACATGAGGATTCTCATTTCTTGGAGCATTTTCAATTCGATCTCTACCCATAGCGAGTTCTACCCTTCTTCGGCCTCTACACCTAGTTCTTTCTCTACCCCTACCTCGATCGCGACCTTTTGTTGCAGGATCCTTAGTTGGTGCATTTACGGGAGCTACAAGCGTGACACCGTTGAAGTGAATGTAAACAATTTGCAGACAAAAGAGTGAAGGAAATTAGATACCAATTTGGATCACCAGATACACAGTGGAACAAAGTTATAGCATGAAAGGAGATAAAAGAATCAAAGAGATTTCCTAAAGTCCTATACCGTCTTGAAGAAAAGTACAAACATCTTTGTACCGTTCCACAACTCGCTTTGGTACATCGTGATTAATGAACCTAGTACTCTGTAACTAACTTTGTCATGACCCTCACCATCGTATTTGGCACCAACACTAACCCTCTGGTGGGAAAACCATAACTACAACCAAACTAACCATGAAACTATGCATTTAAAGATACGAAAGCATGTTGATATGAAAAATAAAGTAGAGTTTCCTTAGATTAAAAAAGTCTAAAAACGACTACTAAACATTGATGAATTACTCCCTATAAATTGAAAGTCAATGTACCAAAACTTTAACAAGAACCATATGTCTAAATAAAAAGGTTAAATCCTGAAATCTAAAACATTGGATCATCTAGAGTATTAATCTAAGTCCGAATAAGATGGACTGAGCAAAAAGAGAAGTCATGGCAGCCTGGAAGAACTGGTCCACCTTGAATTCGATTGTTTACTAATCTCTTAGATGAGGTCTGTTGATAGCCGCGTGAATATGCCATGTACTTAACAAAGAAAGAACAAGTGCAGTATCAGTACACAACCACAGTGTACTAGCAGGATCTAGAGGCTATTCCAATAAGTGATATATATGCAACTCATCACGACTTAATAGCATAGGCATATATCGAACATATACAATATCAATCATCATTTCAGGATCAATATACAATTCCATAATCTAAACAAGACACATATATCACAAGTCAATAGTCCTCTCATGGAACTCATACCCAAAATGTTAGTGTGCTGGATCGTGACACCCGGTTCAAGTAACTGTGTCAGATCATGACACCCGTTTCAATATGTATATCGGTACATGACATCTGATCCCCCTTAATGTGTTGGAACGTGACACTCATTTCATTCAACATGCCACAATCACAGTCACAAGGTACATACTTGTCATATTCCGAGAGCATACCCTAGAAGATATGGCTCTCGAAGTGCAACAGGCGTACTTGACCTCTCGGAGGTCCCATACAAGCCCCTTCGCATCATTCATCCCATATACATACATGAAAACTAATGCAGGATTAAAATTTTTCACAAGCATTCTAATAGTCTTTCAAAATATCTTTCATATAAAATCAAAGGAACTAAGTCTCATATCATCAAATCTTAGACTCACGATTATACTTGGTACACAACCCATACAATCGAAATATAATACTATATGTCTATTACAATACATCAATATAAAGAAACTCAAAATACATCTATGCCCTCCAGTCAAGTGAGGACATACTTCAACTTGCTTGAACGATCCTATAATCCAAATCTTCGCCTTCAATGGCATCTTCGCCTATGAATCACTTTAGAGATAGATAAAATATGGAATTAGTACAAACACATGCACTAAGTATGACATAATGCATAAAAATCATGAAAACAGATATTTATTGGAAATATGTTCTTTTTGTTTAAAACATCATAGTATAAGCATAAGAGCAAAATTTAACACCTTAGAAACATATAAAAAGTCACTTAAGTAATTTATCATATTTTAAGAAAAGCTACAGTGAACCTATGTCACTTACAGTGAATCAATTCACTGTTACAGTGAAGTTTCTCAACTTCACAAAGACCCCTTTCTAGCATGAAATTTTCTTACTAAAAGCAATCCTAAGACTTACTTAAGTAAGACAAAGAGAGACAAACCATACACCCTCTCTAGAAACACCTATATGATCCTTAATACCACCTATAACGAGATGCACACCCTTAGAATACACCCAACACAACGTAATATATATGATATGAAATTCACCTCATTAAGGTTATTAAAAGACTTACTGAAGTACTTCTAGGAGAGAACTCCCATACACCCTCTTCAAGATAACCTAAATAATCCTTAAGAGTTCATAAGATTAGATCATGTCCACTTTATCAACCGAACTTCCAAACTAGAGATATTCTCAAGATTTCCCTAGGTAAGAGATGAAGAGATCATCCTTTATGCCCCCTTCACACTTGAACTAGGAAATCCTTAGACTTACTCTAGATTACATGATTCCTATCATAATTCATTACTTCATTAGTTCATTAAGGGGCATTCATCACATCGAGGATATTCAAGTAATGGTCTTGGAGAAGACCTAGGGACTCTACTAATATCTTCAAAGCCTATTGTGCAATGTCTAGATAGCGTCCCATACCACCACCTAAACTTCATAAAACTTCTCACCCTAAGGTTTCCAACCCGAATATGATTGTATAATAGTTTAGTACCTCCCATATCAATTTAATCCAAAACGAACACGTAAAACTGAACGAAACATGCTAAGACACACAAGGTCGTTACAAGGCAAACCACCTTCTTGGACGTTTGACCTCCAAACTCCACGAAACTTAAAACAGTGCATGTATACAATATTTTAACTCATATAAGGACCTCATAAGCTCATGAAACACACATATAGACACATAACTACACATGCAGCACATAGGTGACTAGTCGGCAAATGTCTGAGTCGTCCCTTGACGTTTGACTTCCAATGCACCTAATAATTTAGACACCGCCTCATTGCCAAATTATAGACCATTTTAGGAACTCATAATCCCATGAAAAACATTTTAAGATCTAGATCCAACTAATTTATTTTTGAGTTATTACAATCTCCCCCACTTGGACAACATTTGTCCTCGAATGACACTTGTCACTCTCTTAACACTTTCAAGAATAGAGATTCAACCAGAAATCAAAATCATATCACTTAACACATTATCCAATACTAACATCTAGAATAAACATCAATTTCACATAATCAAGAGATTCACAAAACAACAAAAAACTAGAATAAATTCTATAACTCATCATGCTATAAAACTGACATCCTTCATTTCAAATAGAAAAAAACTCATTTTATATTCATTATCATGATCATATACATCATTTATAACTACATTGCAACAATTTCAACCAAAGAATGAATTAGTCAATTTTGCCAAAAAATCTTATAGTGAACAGACAACCTTACAGTGAATTATGCAACATTTTTATAAAATGCAACTTTTAAGCAATTGATGATGGAAACATGATAATATGCAATACACAACCATGTAAAATCATTTTACAACATAATAATAACTTCATAAATACACAATGCAAAGATTCAATGAAATTTAATCTCAACAGAATCCTAGACATAATGTAACATGCAATAATATCACAATGCAATAATGATCATATAGATCTTCTACTCACCATACTCCCTCACTTAGAAGGAAATCATATTACTAAAGATATCAATACAAGAACTTACCATCATCATCATCACCCTCATTCGGCTTTGCTCCTCTAGTCCGGAGTGCATAGAAACGCCTCTTCTTTGGAGCATCATCTTTCGGATCGTTAGGAGCAACTTGCTTACCATCAATAGTAGGACAATCATTCACTTTGTGTCCATATTTACCACATCCAAAACAACTCCCATTACCCTATTGGCATTCCCTATAGTGCCTCTTTCCACAAGTAGTACATGTAGGCTTACCATTTTGAGAACCACCTCCTTTCTCAAATTTCACCTTAGCACCTCTAGATTCTTCTTATGTTGAAACCTTCCTCTTGAACCTAGGTTGACTTTGATCACTTGTACCACTTCTCTTTAAGTTTCTAGCAATCCTACCATGTTTATACTTCTCAATTGATGGATCATACACGATGAGTCCAGAGAGGGTCATATCATCATGTAGCATGGCGGTATGAAAATCTTCTCTCACTAAGTTGGCGACCCTGGTCACAAACCTACTCATCTCATCCCTAGGATTAGACACTACGGACGGGGTATATCTAGACAATATAGAGAATTCAAAGAGTACTCCTCAACACTCATATTGACTTGCTTAAGATTGATAAACTCCTCTACCTTTACCTCCCTTCTCTTATAGGGAAAATACTTTCCTAGAGAAGCTTCTTTAAATTCTTCCCACTTAATGGGACCCGACTTAACAAGCCTATTATCCTTCCATTGAGTATACCACACTTGAGAACCCTCCCTTAATTAGTACACAGATAAATCCACCATCTCCCTAGAAGTCACCCCTATTGACACTCAACACCTTATACCCTCCATCTAAGAACTCTTGGGGATCTTCTCCCACCTTAGAACCAAGAAAGATAGGAAGATTCATCCTCATAGAATCTCTCAATATAGATGTCATAGTGCTCTTGACAATATTCACTCTAGGTGCAATACACATATTCAGGCTAATGTAAATAAAGCCTCTCTAATCTCCCCATTAGTCATTTCAGGGGAAACACCGGAACATCATTACCTCCTTTCACAACAGGGACTTGATCATCTCTAGCACCTTGATCCCTTGAGCACCTTCAAGAACTTTATCAACTTGAGGAAGAATCTCCTCATTCACATCATTCTCCTCAACTCTCCTAGCCGGTGTCCTCCTCGTATTCATCTTCCTAGAAACAAAAGGAAAACCATAAGAAAAGATCTCATAACTTCTAAATCTACGAATCAACAAAGGAGTAGAAAATAAAAGAAACTCTATCGTCCTATAGTCTCTTGCCAATAGATGTGTTGTGACTCACATCGATGGTCGAGAGTCTACTAGACGTGACTTCATGAGACCGTTTGATTCCTAAGACTACTTTCATAACCTATGCTCTGATACAAAGCTTGTCACATCCCGAGAGCATACCCTAGAAGATATGGTACTCTCGGAGTGCAATCTGCATACTTGACCTCTGGGAGGTCTCATACAAGCCCTTTCGCATCATTCATCACATATGCATATATGAAAAGTAGTGGCAGAATTAAAACTTTTTTTCAAACATTCTAACAGTCTTTTAAAATATCTTTCATATAAAATTAAAGGAATTAAGACTCACTTTAGAGATAGATAAAATATGGAATTAGTACAAACACATGTACTAAGTATGACATAATGCATAAAAATCATGAAAGCAGAAATTTATTGGAAATATGCTCTTTTGGTTCAAAACATCATAGTATAAGCATAAGAACAAAATTTAACACCTTAGAAACACATAACTAAGAAATTGATCACATTTTTAGAAAAGTTACAGTGAATCTATGTCAGTTTACAGTGAATCAATTCACTGTTACAGTGAAGTTTCTCAAGTTCTTAAAGACCCTTTTTAGCATGAAATATTCTCACAAAAAGTTGTTCTAAGACTCACTTATGTAAGATAAAGAGATACCACCCATACACCCTCTCTAGGCACACCTAAATGATCCTTAAGACCACTTACGAGAAGATGCACACCCTTACAATACACCCAACACAATGTAACATATATGATTTGACGTTCACCTCACTAAGGTTATCACAAAACTTACTTAAGTACTTCTGGGAGAAAACACCCATACACCCTCTTCAAGATAACCTAAATAAACCTAAAGTCTTCATAAGATTAGATCATGTCCACTTTATTAGCCAACGTTCCTAACTAGACACATTCTCAAGATTTCCCTAGGTAAGGAGATCATCCTTTATGCCCCCTTCACACTTTAACTAGAAAGTCCTTAGACGTACTCTAGATTAGGTATTCATTCATTTACATGCTTCCTATAATAAGTCATTACGTCATTAGTTCACTAAGAGACATTCATCACATAGAGGACATTCAAGTATTGGTTTTGGAGAAGACCTAGGGACTCACACTAACATTTTTAAAGCCTACTGTGCAATGTCTAGATAGCATCCCATACTACCACCTAAACTTCATAGAACTTCTCAAATACTAGTATGTATCCCATATGATGAGAATAGTCAATATGGACATAGAACATGGTATCAAAGAATGGAATCCGAAGTTGTAACCTAATCCAATGGAGGGTGTTCTATTTGGCAATGGTAGAACTTGGACACGTTCCATGTAGGCACATGGTTAAGGAATATTAAGGGCTTACTTTACACTCTAGCCTCATCATTTAACTAGAGATACTTCCCTTACCATACTCATTTGGTGCTAGCCTTCGTTCTCATAGAGTAATTTACACTAAGGATCACATGAAGAGGTTCCATAGCTAGTTTACAACCCAATCACATTCACCCTACCAAAAAGGTCTCCTAGGGATGACTTACAATGGCGACGAAGATAGCTTAATTACTTTCCTAAGGATGACATGATGCCGTTCTAGCCAACCAACTTTGAGTCCATCATTCATTAAAATAAGGATACCATTACGACTTTCGACTTCAAGGTTCATAACCTTACCACTAGGTTCAATGTTTCACATAAAGGACCTTCTTAGCATTATTCAAGGTGTCATGTCATTCATACATACTAGACTAAGAGACTTTATCATCCTAAGTCAAGACATCTGATATTCACATTCATACCTGCATCAAGTAAGGGACACAAGTCTACCACACAAGAAACACCAAGACTTCACTTTATCACATATAGCATATCATACTAGAAGCACATAGGAATAACCATTACCATCTTTAAGTCATACTATACACTACCATGATATCATCAATGTAACCATTATAGACTCATATAGACAAGTAGGAATAATCATACATCAACTCTAAAACTACACACATAAGGATATAGTAATAGTCTAACATGATCACCTAATATCATTAGAAGAACACATACTTTCACATTGATCACATGTAGATATATATGATCATACTTCACATAATCAACTACATAAATCATCATAATACTTCAAGTAGTTGACGACAAGACCATGATCATCATAATACATAAAGTAACGCCGATAGGGCCACATCATTCACAAAGCACCGCCACCATTAGTGGACCATACCAACCACAAACTAATTAAAGAGCTACATTTCATAAAATAAAGAGAATTAGGGCAGATTAACACCAATACATTTTCTCCACTTCAATCCTTAGCGAGATTATCCAATTCAATACCAATAGGCCCTTACCTATGACCATGATCATCAATTCAATACAAGAACAATAATACTTAATGAATCTAGGTTGATCCAATATAGATTTATGAATATAATACATCATACACATCAATTGAATACAGTTATTACATCATTCAATAGCCTATAGAAAACTACACCAGAATTCATAAGCATTAAGACAATATCAAGTCAACCACAAAGTAGTCAAAATCTAGGGTTCATGAATTACATGAGTTAATAGGTCAAATATGTTAAAATAATATAATTAAAATCAATATAATCAATATATAATGATTCAAAACCTTTTATGCAAGAACCCATGGATAGATCATAAAATTGGACAAGTTCATCTTTAGAAAACTTTGGGAATCTTTTTGAATTTTGGGCTCCTTGATGAATAGAGTTTCAAGGATCAAAAAATATACCTCAATGATGTTAATCTAATAAATTGACGAAGAATCACCACTCAAATCTCCAATCGAAGATCTTCCTTGAGTTTTGGCTTCAATGGAGTTCTAGAGAATTTCTAAGAGAATTTGGGTTTTGATTTTTTGAAGAATGAATTCATCTAGGTATTTAGGACTTATATAGATACTTAAAGTACTAAAAATACCCTTAATTAACCACCCAATCTCTTATTTGTACGTGGGGTGAATTTACCCATTCACCCCTTGACTTAACAATAAACTGGCAGGAACAAACCTCACAAACCACTGCCCATCGACGGGCCGTTGGTCCACAAACGGACCATCCTAGATGTCCATCGATGGGTTCAGAGACTAATAATTGGTCTTGAGATCCCTAGGTTATGTCTTGACCAACGTCCACCAACAACGGGGCGTTGACTGGCCGACGAGCCGTTGATTGCATCTGTCGTTTGGGGATGGTCCAAGACAGCCTTAGCTCAAGGAATGGGTCCTTCCTCGAGGACCCTTGGTTGGTCCTTGGGGACTTTCACCCAAACGTTTCCAACCCGAATATGACCGTAAACAGTTTTAGTACCTCCCATGTCAATTTCATCCAAAACAAACACGTAAAATGCAATGAAACATGCTAAGACACACAAGGTCGTTTCAAGGCAAACCTTTTGAACGTCATGGACGTTCTTGAACGTTTGACCTCCAAACTTAAAAAAACATGACACACTTCCTATATACACTATTTTAAATCATATAAGGACCTCATAATCTCATGAAACACACATATAAATACATAACATCACATGAGGCACATAGGTGACTAGTCGTCGAACGTCTTACTCGTCTCTTGACATTTGACTTCCAATGCACCTAATACTTTATACACTGCCTCATCACCACATTATAGACCTTTTTAGGACCTCAGACCCTCATGACAAATATGTTAGGCTCTATATCAACCTGAGCTATTTTTGAGGTATTACAATACTCATAATTATACAATCAAGTATTGATTCACGACATATAATTATTAATTCATACTCATTTATAATCAGTGTGATCAATAGTGTGAGAGTAATGTACATAAATTAATTATAATGAATTAATTACTAACATACATCACACACAAGAAATCACAACCATCATTACCTCGAACAAAGCTTGAACCCTCTTAAGAAACTTGATTCTTCCCTTTATGAATTATTTTCACTTGTTCTTGGTATACAAACAATTAATTAAATGCGAGAATAAACAAACGAGGAATAATTACCCAGATTACAATCAAAATTATCAACCCTAGGACAAACCCATGATCCCAATACCCCAAATTAGGGCTTTTCCCACTATAATTCCAAGATCAAAACCTTCTCCAAACAATAAATACCCAAGAAACTAGGTTATACGGATCGAAAAATGGATTAGGGCATAAAATCCTTAACTTTAGTTATAGAAGAAGTGGAAAACTGCCAATAACTTTCACTAGTTCGTCCTATAGGTATCAATAACAAACATTGCAAAATAATGATGTTTTTGGGGTTTAATTCAATCTTAAGTCGTGATTGGCCCGCTACAGTGGACCTTGTCCCACCACAACGACCCCGCCCTGGAGAAATTAATCCCTCCATAGCGGCTTACACAAAGACAATACCTCGGAATTGGAGTTCTAAACTCCCACTCACAACACACCTTCAACCGATGACACTCAGAAACTACCCGACCGCGTTAAGATCAGTTTCATGAGTTCCACTCGGTCGAATTCAATTTCATTAAGTCATCCAGTTTCTTTAACGTTAAAGTAATCTACTCATGTGATGAACTTCATAATTATATATACCATTTGTTATCAGATTTCCTAGACCTCATTGACTCCAATTTCATCCAAATCTAGACTAGGTTGAGAAATTTCATGTTACTACCAAAACATTTTCTGGACCAATATATTTCTGTCACACCTGAAGATCATACCTTAGAGGAGACCAGTGTCATCGTCCTCTCAGAGGACTCATACAAGCCCTTAGCATTCGTCATAACATGTGATCAGTAAATATTGTCGGAAAATTTAAAACATTTACATTCTATTTGAAGTATACTTAGACTTCATACTTAACATTCATAATGACATACGATATTCTAAATACTTGTCTCACATATATAAAACCATCTAAAGTGTACAAATCTAAACTTGGTAAATACATAATAAATATGCAATATAGTCCTTAGTACAAAAGAATCCAACAAACCTAATGGAAATAGAATATTCTTAAAAACTACTAAAGTCTTCATAAGCTAGAATACAATCGGTAGCACCCCCAAAAATGAGTACCTACCATGACTTGGAGAAAGAGTTCCAAGCTTCTTCAATCAACCTTATTAATATTCAATGGCCAGACTCTACATTTGTAGTAATGTAAAGTAATGAGGTTAGTACGCCACACGTACCAAGTATGGGTATATGCACATAACATATAAGGACATGCATGAAAAATGATCATTTATCATCTCTTTAAAAAAAATGCTAAGTCATATGAAAGTATTTAATTCACATACCATATAACATATACAAGTTAAGGATTCGATCAACTTAAAGCATGGTCATAATCAAAGACATATTACCATAGAGTCATGTTAACATTTCATATTCGAAATATCATATAAACATAACATATAAACACTTATCAATGATCTCATCCCCAACCTACAAGTGCAATGGTCATGTGAATACCCATAACTTCACACAACCAAGTAGATAAAATAGGAGACCATGAGTAAAACTTTGCTTCATATAACTTGTAACAGAAGTAGTCATCACTTTATATAGCAATATAACCCAAGAACATATTCATCATAATGACCAACATCATATAAGAGTAACATCATGAATCATAAGCATATACCTTTCATGTTATCATATTACATAAGAACAATCTCCTAAGACTTCCCTTAGAGTCAACTAGTGCAATATCTAGGTAGAGTCCCATAACACTATCTATACTAAGTAGACGCCTCAAGTCACCCTAGTCAACATTCATTTACTTCTATTTCATTTTATATGAGGGAAAATTCTCCTTAACCGACATAGACAATGTGATCTAAACATGAAATCAGTGTCATAAAACCCCTCACCGAAAGAAGGTGGTGTACCAACCAAAGTAGAATCAAACATGACATAGCTTTCTAGGTGGATCCGCTAGCTAGTATCTTATGGTGGAAACATAGTTCAAGAACATGGAGATGTATTAGAGACCCATTGTTCCACATTACATGGAATCCTCAATCTCATGCGAGTCATTATGACCTATCTTCCAACAAGGGAATGGACACCTCTCATATCTAGTTCATGGGTGCTTAGCTTAAGTCCCTTTCTTGAATAACCTTTAAGTTGTCTTTAATTATAACTTTTTCATAGGTCATATGAGATTAAATCCTTATGTAAACATGATCATGACCTCTTTAGGACTATATGAGAATTTTCTTGTATCATAACCCTTCGTATGTGAGATTAACATAACATAGCCATCTTGTGTAAAGCCTACAAGAGATTATCGTAACTTGCATTTTTCGTGTTCTTATAATGATCTAACAAGTAACATGTTCATAGACAAACATATACACAAAGCAACATCATACATACTTCCATAACATAGCATCATGATTTATAGTCTAACATAAACATTGTAGAGTAATCACAACTTTAGAAGACGTACATCGTGCTTCCAAGAACCTTATTCAATAACTTATGTTCAACTTACAACATTCATAGCCATAATATACTAAAATACTCAATAGCATAATCTAGAACAACTCTTCAAATCATATACAAGATCAATGAATAATGTAGGATAAGGGAAAGGGTCATTTAAGAGTCCATTCTAGTCTTAGTTCCCATCCCTACGTTTACATGCCATCAAGTAGTAGCGACAACCATTCGTAGCGATCATATAAATAAGAACTTGCATCACACAAGATTCAAACATTACTAACCCGATACTCAACAATTAGTGTGAAATCAACCATATAAAACAATTACTTTTCATCGAAAAAAATGAATCTAGAGTTAGAAAGCAAATCCATTTTGTAGAGTAAAAACCCTAGAATTGAATGTCTTGAAAACTTATCTTTGAAAGGACCTCTTAGAGAATGGAATCCCAAGAGTTAATACCCCATACCTCATAGATGAAGAATCCACAAAAATTTGGATTAAAACCTTGCAGTCTTCGTCTTCTTCCTTAAGATCTTCTTGTTCATCAATGGGGTTTGGAAAAAAGAGTGTTTCTTGAAAGAGTGAGAGAAAACTTGTTTGATCTAATTTGTAACGTGTAGAAGTGGTATACAACTAACCTAATATTCATATATTTTCGTTATATGAATTACCCAAAAGACCCTCCACTTAATTGAGTTTTTTAAAAAGTTAAATTACCAAAAATACGATTTTAACGATTCAGGGAAGTGGCTGCACATCGGGGAGACAATTCCTGTCATTTTTCGGAAATTATGGGTTGAGGAAGTGAGGTGTGTATCAACCTCGTGTGTCAAGGATGCCTCTTAATTCTTGAGGCACTAGCCTGCGTGCTGCTTGTGCGTCGCGCGCCTTGCCTCCAATTCTGCCTGTTCGTAGGCTGCCAGGCAGCCTGCCCAGCCGTGTTTGGGTCCTCCCCAAGGATCTTTCAGGTGGTCCTTGGAGTGTCGTTATTGGACCTTTAGACCCTTTGTACTACATACTACCTATCCAAGGTCTGATTACAAATTTTGGACTTCATTTGACACTTCAAAATCTTCACCAAGCATAGGATCGTCAACTAATTAAAGTTAGCTAGTTTTTGAACGTCAAGGTCTTTCTTTGTCGTTTTGGCTCTAACCTTTTCTAAATGAAAATATTACATTAATATAGGTCTGGAAACATCATTTTGAACATTTTTTTAATGGATTAAGCTCCTGAAGTCATGCCATTTCCGGAGTGTTACAATTTTTCCGCTGGTTTTTCTATAAAGATTGGAACAAGTCGTTACAGCAAAACCCAAATTGCATAACATAAAAATCAAATAGAAAAATTAAAAGCACACCCCTATCACAAAGCATGGATAAATTTACTAATAGAATATAATTAACCCTTTCAAAAAAATATTTTCATATTCTTTTAAATATATTTGATTGTTACAATATTATTATTATTATTATTATTATTATTATTATTTTTATTATTGTTATTGTTATTATTATTTTCATTATTATTATTATTATTATAATTATTATTAATATTAATATTATTATTATTATTATTATTATTATTATATGTAATTTAACGCACAATATCAACTATTTCATTTGATTCTTTCTATCAATACAAGCTTCGAACTATCACAATACTAAAAACATATGGTATTTTATATATATATATATATATATATATATATATATATTCTCACATAAAATATCTTATCCAGACCAATGATCATGTTTCACTACATCACTTAATTATTCCTATCTATACAAGAGCTTTAAGGACCCGTATAACATATCTTTTGATTCATTCTATCAATACAATCTTTGAACAATATGAACATTAAAAATATAAGTATGATATATATTTAGTTTCATACACTATTAATATCATATCAAGGATCCTGTCTCGCCAAATCACTTAATTCTTACATAAAAATATTCTAATCCAAATGATATCACATAAATTTAAATTAGATATAATAATTTTATTTCTATTAGAACAATAAAAAAAATTCAAATCAAAATAGTAAAAATACATGTACACAAGACAACACCTCTCTTGAAAAAAAGAAAGCTCAAAAAGTCTTTAAGTATCGTTAGAAAGATGACATCACACCAGCCATCGAATAGTCAAACAACATTTTCTTTCTCACCTACTTTTTCTGTCTTACTATATATATATATATATATTCATTCATTCTCACATACAACATCATATCCAGACCAAGGATCATGTCTCACTAGATAACTTAATTCTTCTTATCTATACAAGAGCTTTAAGGACCTGTCTAACATATATTTTGATTCATTCTATCAATACAATCTTTGAACAATCAGAATATTAGAAATATAAGTATGATATATATTTAGTTTCACACAAAATATCATATCAACGATCATGTCTCGCCAGATCAATTAATTCTTATATAAAAATATTCTAATCCAAATGATATCACATAAATTTAATTAGATAAAATAATTTATTTCTATTAGAACAATAAAAAGAAATTCAAATGAAAATAGTAAAAATCCATGTACACAAGACAACACCTCTCTTGAAAAAAAAGAAAGCTCAAAAAATCTTTAAGTATAGTTAAAAAGATGACATCACATCAACCATCGGATAGTCCAAAAGCATTTTCTTTCTCACCTACTTTTTCCTACTAAAATAAAAAATACCAAGGTTTCTTTGTTTTTCCGTTCAAGTTCACTATAAGCTAAAACTTTTTCCATCTTTCTTTGTTTAACAAGATTGTATCAAGTAGTCAATAAGGAAAATAATTTATGAAACCTACAAAAAGTGTAGGTGTAGATTTTGATGATAAAACTCTATGAAATCAAGTGAAATTTATTTTTATTGCTCCAAATGGTGGTGGAAATAGAACATAGTCTTGTAACTATTGCAATAAAATAGTTGGCGGGGTCATTAATAGAGTTAAAGCACACCTTCTAAGATAATCGGTTCATGGAGTTCAAATATTAAAAGAAAGTAATATTGATATATTTGAGACTTTGAAGATGAGCATGAACAAGTCGAAAGAACAAGAACAATTGTTCAAGTTGATGAACGAAAAAAAAACTGATTATACATCATTTTGGGAGAGGATTGATTTACTCCAACAAAAAAGGAGTTTAAGTAGTGGAACTATAAGGAAATCATTCAAAATCTATGATAGAAATATGACTGACAAATTAGCTATTAAATGTTCTGCACATTTGGTTTATCGTTCAACTTTGCAAGTTCACCTTATTTTAAAAAATATTTTAAGTTTCTAGCCTAAAATTAAATTTCTAGTTATATTCCCCCATAATATAATAGATTGACGACAACTCATTTAGCTCAAGAAAAGACACACATTGATAGAAAGTTGAAACCAATTAAAGTTACATGGAAAAACAAAGGTTTCTCGATTTGTTTGAATGAATGGCCCGATACTAAAAAATGACCTTTGATCACTATAATGGCATCATAGGGTGGAGGTTCAATTTTTTTAAATTATATCAATTATAGTGGAATCGTAAGATATGGTGAATATATTGCTAACTTTTTTATTCAAGGAATAGAAAATGTAGGTTCAAACAATATTGTTCATGTTATTACAAGTAATGCAAGTAGTTTGAAACTTGCCGGTACTATTGTTGTGTAAAAATATCCTCATATAGTTTGTACTCCTTATGTTGTTCATTTCTTGAATCAAGCTTTGAAAAGTATGTACCAACCTTCGGAAAGATCACTTCACTTTCCTAATTGTAAATGAATTTTAGAGTTACTTGGTGAAATGAGTAATTTAAAGAATTTTGTTGTGAACCATGACTTGGCACATTGATGCTTCAATAATGTGTATATTATATTTCATGATCAACGACACTAACATACAATTTGAATGTCTAAGGACCCAAGCTAGTAAAATAACCCAACCAAGGGACGGTGTCATTGCCCAAGGGAGTGGCATGAAAGTTATAGCTACATAGAACTTCATTCTAAATAGTGGTAGTTTAAGATATTTTAGAGTTAAACAAAATTAAATTCAATTTGTAACACAAAAGTGTCAAGTATCATGAAGGAGGATTTTGTCACAGAGTAGTAAAATTATGAAAAACAAAGAAGAAAACAAGTAATGGAGAGAGTTCTTGGGGGTGTGACTGCAATATATGTTGACACAAACTAATGGGTACACGCTTTTGATAGGAAAATTTGAAAGATTATGGTGAATAGGCTAAGCTTTAGGTGAATGTAAATTCCCTCTCAGGCAACTCCTATATCAAATGGGTTGTACTCGGACACCCACTCGTCTAAACTAACCAGCCTATGCCTTACACACACCCTTACCATTCGATAAAGGACGCTTGGATTTGGGACTAGGGCTTACACTCTCGAGCTGAACCTCATTTCAACACACTCCTTAGGTCATCTATCTAGTCGTCTTAATTTCGCGACCCCCCTCTCGGGCAAGACAAAAACACATGTGTGATGTTGTATTTGAAACTACAAATCCATTATATTTAACCACAATCACTAGGTTAAGTCACCATTAAAATGCATTTAATCTTATCAACAAGCAAGACCCAACAATAATATGAACACATATTTGCTAAATTACACCCTGGACACACATCAAGTAATAATCAAATATACTCAAAATGATAAAGGAATCAAGTGTGTATAAGAGATTATACCTTAAAAGTACCAAAGGAAGGTAAATGGAGAAGACCCACTTCCAAGATTGAAAGAAAAACTTCTTTCATCAAGTTTCCACAAAAACCCTCTCCAAACTTGAGAGAAAAATGCTAAAAACATAAGTTCTAAAACTTGAAAAATATATTAATGTTCGCTCTCTAAATTCCTATTCTAGTACTAGTATTTATAGCTTTCAAATTTAGTGCAGGTGGATCTATTCAGGGTCTTTGGCATGAATCACCGAGTGATTCATCAATACACCTTTCTTCTGGTCCATCGTTGTTTGTGCTTTGACTTTATAATCCATGCATGCTGTAACATTGGGAAAAAAACTCTGCTTCACGAAACTATTTGGCGAAGCACCGACTGCTCCTTTTCACCCCCTTTTGATCCACTTCCTTCAAGGATCACTTGCTGTAACAAAATGCGGAACTTCACAATACAATGTATCTCCAAGTGTGCTTGGCAATGCACAATCTGCATCTTTAACTATTTTCTTCCGTTTTGCTTTCTTTTTGCGCCATAATGTCCATGCTCCTACCAAATTCTCAAATTCCTAAAACTTAGAAGTTTTTATCAAATATTGAGATAAAATACACAATCGAGGAAACTATTTGCATAAACAAGGCCCCAAAAGAATCAAATTTGAGGACTCATCAACACCTTAACTTACACTTTTATTTAATTTCAAGTAAAACTTAAATTCAGCAGTTCAAACAGGATGTGTCAAATAGTGCTACATATGATTCCATAATGATTGTAAACAACAAGACTCAACTTTCTCATCATAGCTCCATTAGATACTCAAAGATTCAAGTTGTGACACGCCATTATCAAAGATTCTAGAGCTCGCAATACTTGCTATTAATACAAGTTCAAGTTCAATAAAAGTATTTACATGCCCTAACACAAAGAATGGTTCCATTTTCACATACGTAGATTAATAACCTTAGGATCAAGAGTCTAATGCAATGCTCACGCTCACAATGAGGAACACAATGCATGTTTTTACCTATAGGTTTGCCTTTATTTTCTATTTGACCTTCGATTCGGTTCACTCAAGATCTAAAAGATCTTCTAAGGCTTGTAAAGAAGTTACATCCCTACTCTTTTTAAATAGGGTGAAAGTCGTGGTGACTCAAAAATTATATCAATTAGTTCAATTTTAAAAGAGTTCTAAAAATGAACGAATTTTAAAGGAGTCGCCACTTTATTTTTGGAAAAGCTAGGAAATCATTCAAGTGATCTACGAAACCATAAGATTATAAGTAAGGGGTTCAAGTGATTTCAAAGGGAAGGTTTTAGGCACCCTTCGAAATCCACAATTGTGGGTCCCTACTGAATTTTTTTTTCAAAATTGAGGAAGAAATAAAAATAATATATACAAATATAATAATACATGCAATATATACAGATAATATGATAATATAATAATGTAAGAATCGGCCTAAGATTTTCCTAACATGAACAATATACACAATAATAAATAAAAAGTATAATTTGAATTCTATTGGAATAGCTTTAACTTGAAGTGGTACAGGAGTTCTGTAAACACACTTAGTAAAAGTGTTAGTGATAAATTAATGTGAATAAATATAAATGAATAAAATAATAACTTAAAAATAAAATCTTATCTTATTAACATAGGAAACCTTAGAAATCGACGGTAATTTCTTCATCGGCCATTATAACAAGTAAATAAAATAAACTTAACTAAATTTTCGTCTTTTACAATGTAGAGGCCTCCAAAATCGATTGAAATTTTTTTTTCATTGGCCAATTTTTTCATTTTATATATGTAAATCTCTTAAAAAATACAAACTTTCAATTAAAATAATAAAACATAAATAGACTAAATATCAAAATAATAAAACAACTATCAACCTATCATACGAACTTTCAATTAAAAGCTAAAATTGAACAAAATAATGAACAATCAATAAAACCAAAATAATATATAACTAGTTCTAAGAGAAAACAATAATATGGAATTATAGCAATAAGGATAATAAAAATAAATTTTAAAAAGATAAACAAAAGAAAACAATATTACAGTAGCTTATTAAAACCAATCAAAACATTTACTAAAAATGGTAATAAAAATAACATTTAGAACAATGAAAAAGAACAAGAACAAGAACAAACAGTTCACAATAATAATAATAATAACATGTATAAAACAAAATATTAAATACAAGGCCCGATTGGTCAAATCAAACAACATCATCGAGAATATTCATCAACAATAATATCAAAGAACTAAAAGTACATGACAAAATACCACAGGAAAAGAAATTACCAAGGGAAGCTTTTTCTTGCTAGATATACATATTTCGGTGCAACAGTAGTGTCTGCTCATTGAACTCATCAGCTACTAGTTGTGAGAGTTGTAGCATGGTTCACCGAAGTTACACATTTTTCGACTAGATAGGAGGTAGAGAAGAGTAGATCGACAATGATTTAGAGTTTCTAGTCCATTAGTATTCTGGAAGCTATGGTTTGGATATTTGAGGACACTAGGAGTTCGGTTCATTTGGGATTGTTTGGGGGTCGCCAAAAATGGCTGCTTGGTTGTTGTTGGAGAAAAGAGAAGGAAAATTAGTTGCTGGTCTTTTTGGTCGTCTTCCAATGAATTTTTTGTGGTAGCGGAACGCTATCTGGCGGTGTTTAGGTCAAAATATGGGTGAGGTAAAGAAATTGTTAATGTTGAATTTTTGGTGGTGTGGTGACTATTTTGATGGTTGTCCCAGGAGAAGTTATTACCGGAGGAGATGGGGTGGTGAGGAAGTGGTGTTTGGTGGGTTGGAAAGTGGTTTTGTGAGAGGTGGTTGCTCGAACTTCTAGATGCGAGCTCCACCGAATTTGCTGCTCGTCCAGAAGAGAAAAAGGGGGTTTTGGAATGGATGATGTTGAATGTTAGAAATAATGAGGGTTCAGATTACTTGTCGGAGAACGAGGGGGTTTTGAGTTATGGCTTTCGCCAAAAAATATAAACAGTCAAAGAAGTTTTTCTAATCCTTAAAAATCTGAAAAATTCCCCCTAAAATCTTATTCATCCTCCTATTTTTTGACCTAATAAAATCCTAAATAGAAAGTTGTTATACAATGGTCATAGGTCATGGACTCAAGATTGAGACCCAAAAATTGTTCATAGATAAAATATTTGTTTATAAAATCTTATGCATTTGAATAAACTTCTGTACTATAAAAAATATCAAAATAAACATTATCAAATATAACAAATAAAATAAATATATAAAATAATGTATTAAACATAATTAATGACATGTAGAAATTTAATTTTAAAATTAACTAATAAAAAATCCTAAATTTTGATAAACAAATATAGTTATCGATAAACTTATTTAAAATTATATAAAAAAAATCCATTTTGAACTATTAATTTAATAAAGCTTAAAAGTTACAAATTTTGAAAATGTTAGGCCAAAATTGGGTGTCAACAACTGGGACTACGTGCAAAGGTATGGTAATTTGGGCTCAGTGACTTTTTCTACAATGAATTGCTTAAGCTATCCCCTATCTCCCCTTCTTGATACTTAGTCAAGTACTTCTAAGTCATCTTTTATTTCCTTTAACGACCCTCATAATGAACTAGGTTGAACTAGAGATTCATTAGTTCTCTAAGGGATGATAATTAGTTAATTTAATTTGTAAATTAGTTATGAGTCAGTCCCATTGAGTTTGAAGTCGAACATCAATGAACGACCAAGACGTTTGACGACTAGTCCCTTATGTTCTTGCATGTTTTCTAGTGTGCCTTGTATGTTGTTGATGTTTTAAGGTATTGTTTGGAGTCTAAAATAAGTGGGGATGCCCTAGAACCTAGAGGGACATATGTAGGGTCAAAATGTCCAAGAATGACGCCCCAAGGACCAACTAAAAGGGTCCTTGAGGAGGACCCAAACATGGGCCAAGAAAGCTGCCGAGGTAGCCAAGATTTGGCACTGTTTGCGCGTCACGCCTGCAGCACTCAAAGGGAAATTTTTTCTCGGTGATAGGGTCAATGCAAACCATTGTGTCCCAAATAAAATTCCAGAACCAAGAATCTGAGGTGACCCTGCGACGCGCAGTGACTTCCCTGATTTGATCACGTTGTTTTCAAGTCAAATTTGAATTGGTTAAAAGGTACATTAAGTGTAGGGATATTTTGGGGATCAAAATTTGACCGTTATTGAGTCTTTTTAGACCTCAAAAGTCACCAATTAAGCAAAACCCTCAATTTAAAAGAAAACATTTCCATTCCTTTTCTCTGAAACCTCCATTTATGAAGCTTTGAAACTCCAAGGAAGAGGACAAATTTTCCAAGTTTTTCTCCACCAAGTTCATGGGCTTTTCTACTAATAAGGTATGAGAATTCTTTATCTAAGGCTTTCTATTATTTTAGGTCCAATTTGAAAGTGATTCCAAAGTTTATAAAAAAAAAGTCAAATTTCGATCTAAGTCATGGGTTCTTTCATGAATCATTTTCAAACAATGAGATATGATGTTATTGATGTATAATTGATGTTATTAAATGAAAATGTCCATGAACTCTTGACCTTCTCAAATCTCTAAATTTGGCCCTAATGTGGGTAAATTGATCATGACTTGATTTTAGTGAATTCATGTGTAGATTGTATTGGGCCATTGAAGTATGTATTGATCATTATAGAATTGTATATAGGTTGCCTTAATTTGATGATATTCATATTGTATATTGTTGAATCATTGGTATGGTTTGATTGTCGCTTAGAACTGTGTATATGGCTATTGATAAGATATTTTATGAAGTGAATTGATTGAAAAGGATAAGGAATGGTGATCTTGGTGATGGAAAGGTACCTGAACTTATTATTTTATATGGTGTAGAATTGATATAGAATCACTATTGATTGGTATGGTGCACTTATGATGGCGGTGCTTATATGTTTATTATGTGATGATCATGACCTTGTAAGTATTATTATGTAAATTGTAGTAGTATCATGTGACGGCTTACATGAAGGTATGTGTAATCTTGTATACTATGAAGATATGAAGTGAAGTACTCTTGTAATGCTTTTGTGATCTTATATGAGTGATTGTATTATTATTCTTCTTAAAGTGATGGTATATGATGATTTTGTACATGGAGGTGTGAGGTCAAAATATGTTGTCCTCTAAATGATTATATGTGACAATGATAGACTATGATCAATTTCTATATGTGTAGTAGGGTATCTTGTGTGGTAGACTTAATGTCCCTACTTGGTACTTGAATGATAATGAACATGTGATATGAGGAATGTCGTGTCTTGATTATGTACACCTAAGTCCCTCTTCTTGATGCATGAAAGATATGTGAATATGAGATCTCCTGACTTCGTAGGCTTAATCACCCTTGTTATGGATGTGTATGAATGATAAATATAAGACCATGAACAAGTAAAGAAGGTCAATGACTTGGAACCTTCAATATAGAAAGAAAGTTATGATATCCTTTGAGTTGATATCTGTAATTGTATCCTTCTTATGTGAATGATTGATATACCATGATTTCACGATACTTTCAATGCCTTTCCCTTAATATTGGTGTGTGTTTAGAGCCTTTTTGTAGTAGTTTTAACATAATTTATCTTTGTTTTGTTGGAAAGTTGTCCGAAACCAAAACGCAAAAGAAAGTTGAGATTTAGTGCAGAGGTGGCCCATGAAAGCCATAGACGACTGTAGATGGTTATTGTGGATTGAAAGTTCAGGAATCTAACAAAATTCAATGACCAAGTGTGGATTGAACAAGTGTGGGGCTACGAAAGCATCGAGGGACCATCCTTTTAGATCGTTGATCTGATCAAAAAAAGTTCCAGTACTTGAAGTTGAAGAAAAGCTAAGTATGGAACGACCGAAGGAATCGCGGACCGTGTTGTTGGTCCGTCGATTGGATCAGAGAAGATCCTAGTTGAAGGCTAAAAAAAATCTAGGCTAAAAAAATGCTAAGTCTTGCCTTACAGAGGCAGTCAACGATTCGTCATTTCATTGACGGACCATATATGGGGGTCAACGATTGAAGCCGCATTTTTGGACAACTTTCTTTATTTGAACTCATTTTATTTTTAGACAATGTTTTTTATAAATAGGGTGTAAAATCTCGTTTTTAGGGTTAGAGTCTATTACTAGTTTTCTTAGTTTGTTCTTGGAGATTTGTTTTTACAACTTTGGCATTAATTAAAATTTTTGGATTTGGTTTTCAAGCGATATTCATGGTTTCAAGTTGAATTTATGGATTTTCTTCAAATTTGTCAAAATAAGTTCATGATTTATTTTTTATCAACTATGAATTGTGTTCTTCTATTCATGGTTAAGTAAATCCACAACTAGGGTTGTGGGAACCATAACTAATTAACAAATTAAATCCAGCTTAATAACAATTCTCAAATAGGTTATTGCATGCATTAATAATTCTTTCGCTTAGAAGTCTTTTTAACGAGTGTACGCGTAAGAACTCGCATTATTGCTACTTGCCAGATCAAGGAGGTAGATAATAGTAAAAGAATTATCAACATAGATTTAGTGGGATATATCTACTCGGCTAGTCTCGATTGGTGCGAAGTAATAACTAAGCCTTACATTGAATACAATGTTTAATATAATGTTACGGTAAGGGTTAGTAACTTAAACACACGTAGCCGAACCAAGGTATGGAATGAAATTCTATAAATGCCGGACCAAGGATTTAGATATACCTAACTTATCACTTTGCATGCAAAACAGTAGGGAAGAATTGTTATAGCTAGGGATACTACGTTATGAACCTATGTGGAACAGTTACACCCTAGTTTCTCTCACAACTTGATAAACACAAAAGATTTACTCATGTTACTTGTTTTACTTGGAAATATTACAAGGCTTTTGTTTCACAACCCCCCCCCTTCATTGCTAGTTTTCGGAAAGGACTTGTCTAAATAGAAGTAACTGTACATTGAAGTTAAGTCTGAACCATTTTCCTCGTGTGATCAAACCCAACCTAATTATTGGTTTCTTTACTTAATACGACCGCTTATACTTCTCTAGGGAAGTGTAATTTGAGCATATCAAATTTTGACGCCGCTACCGGGGAAAGTGGATTTTATATTTACTTTAATAATATTACTGAATTTTAGTCAACAATTATCCTAATTTTACTTTTTTCTTTTGTTTTTGTTTCTCTCAAGTCTAGCTCTAGTGTATGCCAAGAACACGGAGCCAAGGAGAACCAACACTTCCATTTGATCATGAACATAACAGGACACTCTGAAGAATAGATATTCAACAAAACCCAGCTAATCTTGGTGATGGCTTTAATCGTCAGCCTCCATCACTGGTTGATGATCACAATCAAGGGGTTGTGGAAAATTCAGCTGATGATGCTTTAAGGATGCGATCTGCTATACCACGCCCTCAAGAGTTCTATAGGCGCAACATCAATATCACTAATTCTGATTGGCCTCTTGTCCTATATCCTCCATCGCAAGGTCACACATTCATTTTAACTAATAGTTTGATGCGGATGCTCACCACAAGAGATTTGTTTTTAGGGCTGCCATATGACGATTCATATGCTCACATAGACAAACTAAGGTCAGGGTGCAAAAATTGTTTAGGGAGGACAGATTTGGACATGAGCGTCATCGGGTTAAGAGTGTTCCCTCTATCACAGACAGAATAGTCCGCGATATGGTTCACTGAGTCGCCCTATAATTCTATCTATACTTGGGATCAGTTGAGGGATGTGTTCTTAGAACAATACTACCCGGTGTCCAAAAAGCTCAACCACAAAGATTGAGTGAACAACTCTGTGGCACTACCTGGGGAGTCAATGAGTAGCTCTTGGGATAGATTTACTGCGTTCGTGAGAGGTGTCCCAAACCATTGCACTGATGATGAGTCATTGAAAGAGTACTTCTATCGGGGACAAGATGATAATAATAAGGCAGTGCTTGATACTATCGCGGGTGACTCTTTTGGGGAGTGCACATACACAGAGATCACAGAGAAGTTGGCTCACATGAGAACTGAGCAGTTGAAAGTCAGAATCTGGGAGAAACACCTTTCCGTGCAAGCTACACACTATCGACACATATGAGATTCGTGAAGAGGTGGCTCACATGAGAACTGAGCTTGGGTTGATATTGAAACATGTCACTGGAGGTATAAAGAAGGTAAATGTAGTGAATTACTGTACTAAACCACCACTGCCAGCGGATGATTACTATCATGAAGAGGATATTTATGCAGTGAATAATCCGACCCCGAGGTTTACAACCAAACGCCCAACGATCTAATAAGGAGAATTGACGTCAAGGTCAAGGAAATAAAGGTCGGAACTATGGAATCACAACAGAGTGGGCCAATATGTGCGTGATGGAAAGTACAACCGCGACAACAACTTCAACCGGGGTAACTATGGTAACAGAAATGATCGAAGTAGGGCCTATGTTCCTCCTCAAAATTGGGAAGTTGTTCCTAGGGATGGTGGAGGTAGTATTTCATGAGTTGAAAATATGTTGTAGAAGATGATAAGGAGGTTTGATGCTAGTGATGAGCATGCCAAAGAATTGAGAGGTAATTTGGCTAATATCAAGCAAAAGGTGGATGAACATGCGGTATCGATAAAGCATCTTGAGTTACAAATAGCCCAATTGTCAACGACTGTGAACTCACGACAACACGACATTCTTCCTAGAAATACCATTCAAAATCTAAGAAAGATGAACATTTCATGACAGTCATTACTCGAGTAGGTAAGCAAACCATTGATCCACCTATGCGTCTGCTGTAGAGGATCAGATGAGAAAAGAGGAAGAGGTAGTGGAAACTAGTTGTAAATTGGAGGAAGAAGCGGTGAAAAAAATAGAGGTACCCAAAAAGTGATCCCCATTCCTAGACCACCCCCATCATTCCCTCAGAGATTGGTGAAGAAGACTGAGGATGGTAAATACCGGTGTTTAATCTTTATGTTGAAAAAACTTTCCATCAATGTCCCTTTCATAGAAGCTTTAGAGTAAATTACCGGTTATGCCAAGTTTATGAAGGATATGATTACAAAAAAGAGATCGGTAAGTTTAGAGGATGATAAACGAATGTATCATTGTAGTATTATTGCTACAAGGTCTCTTATGTAGAATAAAGAAGATTCAGGCGCTTTCACTATTCCATGTACCATCGGCTTATTACACTTTGCTAAAGCACTGTGTGATCTCGGTGCAATCATAAATCTTATGCCTCTCTCCTTTTATAAGAAGTTGGGTTTAGGTGACCCAAAGCCCATTGCAATGAGGTTATTGATGGCCGATCAAAAAGTGAAGAGGCCCGTTGGGGTACACCATGATGTGCTCATGAAGGTAGAGTCCTTTATATTTCCGTCCGATTTTGTGAATCTTGACTGTGAGGTGGATTTTGAGGTGACTATTATTCTTGGGAGGCCGTTTCTTGAAACTTGTCATGCCTTGGTTTATATGGAAAAAAGGAAAATGAAGTTTAGGTTGAACAATGAAGATGCAACTTTCAACATTTGTACGTCCATGAAGCGGAGTGGTGAACTCCAAACGGCGTTGAGGCACTAGCGGCAGTGATCATGAATATTGAGAGTGATGGTATTGAAGAGTATGAGTCTTTGGTTGAGGACCTTGAACAAGGTGAATATCGGTCAAAACCAAAGAAAAAGGATTTAGATATGAAGTATCGCGAGTATCCACCCACGATACCATCTATTGAGGAGGCTCCAAAACTACAGCTTAAGGCTGTACCACCTCACGTGAGGTATTTATTCTTGGGAAGAGATAATACTTTGCCGGTAATCATTGCATCAGATTTTAATGTGCAACAAGTAGACTATTGGTAGAAATGTTGAAGAGGTTCAAACGAGCCATTGGTTGGACTATTGTGGACATTATTGGGATCCCTCCCGTTATTTGTTCACACAACATCCAACTCATGCCCGATCACAAGCTAACTATTGAGAACCAAACACGGTTGAATCCACCTATGCAAGAGGATGTAAAGAAGGAGATGATTAAGTAATTGAATGTCGGAGTCATATACCCTATTCCAGATAGTAGTTATGTATGCCCTGTTTAGTGTGTGTCCAAAAAGGGGGAAATGAAAGTAGTTCCCAATAAGAGGAACAAACTTGTTCCAATGAGGTCAGTGACTGGATGGATAGTCTGTATAGATGACTGGAAACTGAATGCATGGACTGAGAAGAACCATTTCCTGATGCCCTTCATGGACAAGATGTTAGATAGACTCGCAGGAAAAGGATGGTAATTTTTTCTTGATGACTATTCGGGTTACAATAAAATCTCTATTGCCCAGAGGATCAAGAGAAACCAATCTTCACTTGCCCTTATAGGACATTCACATTCAAGAGGATGTCATTTGGGTTGTGTAATGCAATGACCACTTTTTAGAGATGTATGATGTCGATATTCTCAGATATGGTGGAAACTATTAAGGTGTTTATGGATGACTTTTCAGTTGTTGGTGACTCCTTTGATCGGTGTTTGAGTCACTTGGAAGAGGTTCTTAAAAGATGTGAAGATTTCAATCTTGTGATAAATTGAAAAAACTGTCATTTATGGTGAAAGAAGGTATAGTATTAGGCCATTACATCTCAGATAAGGGGATAGAGGTTGATCGAGCAAAAGTTGAGGTCATAGGGAGACTTCCTCCACCCATCTCTATAAAAGGTATGAGAAGTTTTCAGGGACATGCAACTTTCTACGATAGGTTTATTAAAGATTTCTATAAAATTACACTTCGTATGTGCAAATTACTTGAGAAGGAATGTAAATTCTATTTTGATGAATCTTGTATGAAGGAATTTGGAGAGTTGAAGGAGAAGTTGGTGTCTGCGTTTGTAATTATTTCCCAGATTGTAGTAAGCCATTTGAGGTGATGTATGATGCTAATGGGGTTGATCTTTGTGTGGTATTGGAACAAAGAAGGGATAAAATACTTCACCCCATCTATTATGCAAGCAAGGCCCTAAATGAAGCACAAAAGTATTACACCGTGATTGAACAAGAGCTCCTTGTGGTGGTATTTTCTTTCGAAAAACTTTGCTCCTTTTTGCTTCGCACAAGAGTCATAGCGCATACTGACCACTCCGCTTTGAGGCATTTGATGGCAAAGAAATATGCGAAACCATGTTTGATTATATGGGTGCTACTATTGCAAGAGTTTGATTTTGAGGTGAAAGATAGAAATGAGACTGAAAATCAAGTTGCCGATCACTTGTACAGATTGGAGGATGAAGCTATGCGAGAGTTGGATGAAAAGGCTGAAATTGATGATACCTTCCTTGATGATCATGTATTGGCTTCTTTTCATGACTTGATTCTATGGTTCGCCAATTTTGATAATTATCTCGCTAGTGATATAGTCCCATTGGACTTACCCTTTAATCAGAGGAAGAAGTTCATGCATGATGTGAAAAAGTTTTTTTCGGATGAGCCTTAATTATACTGGAGTTCTGCTGATGGACTTATTCGCCGATATGTTCTGAAAGTTGAGACGCTAAAGGTATTGGAGGCATGCCACTCCTTGCTTGTGGGTGGGCATAACAGTGGTATCTAGACTGCCCACAAGATTTTGCAGAGCTGGTACTATTGTCTAACCATTCACCAAGATGCTCATGAGTTTGCCAAGTCATGTGATAGGGGTCAAAGAGATGGAGGAATCTCAAAGAGGCAAGAGCTCCCTTTAAATCCCATTCTAGTGATTGAGTTGTTTAATATAAGGGGCATTGATTTTATGGGCCAGTTTGTGAGTTCTCATGGGATGAAATATATACTTGTGGCGGTGAACTACGTGTTAAAATGGGTGGAATCCATAACTCTTTCTAACAATGAAGGGAAGAGTGTCACCGCATTCTTGAAAAAGAATATCTTCTCCTGATTTGGCATACCTAGGGCCATTATTAGTGATGGGGGATCTCACTTTTGCAATAAGTTGTTCAAAGGGTTATTTGGGAAATATGAGGTTCGCCACAATGTGGCCACTCCATACAATACCCAGACTAGTGGGTAAGTTGAGGTTTCCAATAGAGAGATCAAGCAAATTCTGTCGAAGATTGTAAATACTAACGTATTGGTCAAGGAGGATTGATGATGTTCTTTTGGCCTACCAGACTGGATACAAGACCCCCATAGGTATATCTTCATACCAACTAGTATATTGGAAGGCTTTTCACCTGCCAGTTGAGTTAGAGCATAAAGGCGTGTGGGAAATGAAGAAACTTAAGATGGATTGGAAAGAAGGAGCGGAACAGACTTAATAGGTTGAACGAGCTTGACGAGTATCGCCTAAAAGCTTATGAAAGTTCAGCCATCCACAAAGAGAAGATGAAGAAGTACCACGACCAAAAGATTGATAATCGAGAATTTATGGTTGGAGATTTGGTGCTTCTATTCAACTCTAGGGTACTCTTGTTTTTGGGAAAACTTAAGTCCAAGTGAATGGGACCATTCCTTGTTACCTAAGTGTTTCCCGATGGAGCGGTTGAGATGGAGAATAAGGAGGGTTCAAAGTTCACTGTCAACGGGCAAAGGATCAATATTTACCTAGGGCATGCAGAGAGTGTCCATGAAGTTGTTGAGGCATATAACCTAGATGAAGTCTGACTAACCAAGGATCATGCATCGTGCCGCACCGTTAAATCAAGTGTTTCTTGGAAGGAAACCCCAGGTGTATACTCTAGCCAACAATATGTTTTTCTTTTCTTTGTAGGAATAATTGCATTCTCTTGTTTCTTTTTTGTTTTACTCATCTTCATGAATTATTTTTTTAGTTTGTTGGCTAAATATTAGTTTAGGGTCTATGTGTCAAATGTGTCCAGAAAAACACAAAAAAAGTAACTTAATGGGTGTTCAATGTGCAGGGACCAAAACCAAGAATTTTACAGAAAATGGTTTGGTGCACAGATCTACGGACCCCATCAATGGGCCGTAGTTCCATCGACTAACCGTTGATTGTGTCCGTCTATGTGCAATTGACGGTCCAATTGATAATCCGTCGACTAACTTACAGAACGTCGATGGGTTGTCGTCAGTCCAAAGAACCAGTGTCCTGATCCAACTCGACCGACTATATTTAAAGAAAACTATTTATTAACCTCCAATTTTTTTTTTTCAAATTCTTTCCCAACTATTTCCCTCCCCTTATTTCCTTTTTTTCCCTTTAATTTACAATATCCTTCCCTTCCATTTTCATCTGAATCCCAAAACTTCAAAATTTTCCTAAGCTCCCAAAACCTTCTCCTCCCCAAATTCTACTTTGTCTATACTGTTTTCTCCGGCCGGTGTTCGAAGGCAGGCACGTAGGTTGTTTGGATGATCACCCAATCATTCACTCCATTACTATTTTCAGGTATTTCGATTCCCACTACTCAATGAATTCTTGTTCATTTACTTTTGGAAATGAAAAATTAGTATTTGGGTCTTTACGTAGGGACAAAATTGAATATTAATGATTGTTAAATTATGGGAACTATGTCCCTTAGAATGTTAGAGAGTGAATGGGGTGGTGTGTAATTTGTTTAAAATATGATTGTTGAATTTTCGACTTAGGGTTTGATAGCATAGTAGATCTGAGATTGAAACTTGCGAAATCAAAACCCTAAGGATGAAGAATTAGTCTTGTACTTGTTGTTATGTGTTGGGTGAACTAATGAAGGTCTAAAAGTTGTCAACATGTTCCATTAAAAACAATGTCTGAAATCTGTCTTTGATTAACAACATTAGACCACTTCTACAGACCATCGGTTTAACCATAGGCCATCGGTTGATGACGAGCCATCGATGGGTTTCATCGATTGATAAAGTGTAAAATTGCTTAACTCTGAGATAGTGAAAGTGGACTACAGTCCGTTGATTGATCAACTGGTCTTTCTGCACATTTGTCATTTCTAATTTAAACACTAATTTGTGAAGAGCTTAAAAATTATTCAAGTGTCATACGACGGAAGTGGATTATGTTCGTTGATTGATCGACAGGCCGTTCTGCACTTCTGTCGTTTCCAACTGAGAGGTTTGTAAAATTAAGAATGAAAATTTTCCTTAGTGTCCAATGACGGACACTGAATTCATCGACGCACCGTTAATTCATCGACGGGCCATCAATAGTGCCCGTCAACCAATATTGCAGTTCTACACAGGATTGTGATTTGTTTGTTAATTTGTTTTTTTTGTATGCATAGTTAGATTGCTATGATACTAACAACCTATTTTCCAGGTACAAATGGCTCCTAAACAAGACATCTTCTACTCCAGGGGAAGGTCACAGTCTGCGGCACCATCCTGTCGGCTGCTTAGCACGTCTGATGACGAACGAGATCCTAAGTACGTGTCCCCATGCACCAGGACACCCACACCAGCTGCAAGATCAAATGGGGGCACTTCCAAGAAGTTGTCTTCCAGCATAGTCACTGCCTCCCAGTCTGATGAGGAGCGCACACTGACCGACACATCGTGTGGGTCTACCTTGGCTTATGAAAGAGCGTCTGGCTCTAAAGTGGCATTAGGTTCAGAGTCATCCCACTCTACGGGGTCGAATAAGGCCACTGCCTCCGGTTCTAGATCACTTGGAGCCACTCACTCACAGGTGCCTGCCCACCATGCCACGTCTGATGAGGCCCATTGTTTGGAGTCTGCTCGTGCACCCTAGGATGATATCCCTAAACAAGTTCCTGATGATCCTAACCCGTGGTACGTCGATGGTCAGTATCGGATATATAGGGACGTAAAGATGGTGAATGAAAAGATAGTGATAACTCAATTGGTGACAATCTAGCGGAGAGTTATTACAGCGAGTCTTCACACAGTACCTGATGTGCATAGCTTGTTTACCCGCCACGGGCTTGAGTGGATGTCTAGGAGCCTTGGGTCATGTAGAGAGGAGGTTGTTAGAGAGTTCTATGCCTCATATGTGGCGACTCTTAGAGGTTCTTTGGACAGGCCAGTGAAACCTGCCAAACAGGGCCCACTCATAGAGTTTTCAGTTCGATGCTGCTAGCTGGACATTTATCCTACTTCCATCTGCCTCTTTCTGTACGGTGTGCCCACTAGTGTGTTGGGAGGGATCCCATTACTCCGGAGTTTGAATATAAGTGGAACTTTTTCAAGAGTGGCCGGTTTTAGAGGAGTAGAGATCAGAGAGAGTCCACCAAGAGGTGGATTGCACAACAACTGTCCATTGACGGTGAGGGAGTATACTGGGTGTTGAACCCCAGAGGCCTTATCAAAAGAGCCAACCTCACTTTCACATCCAAGTTGTTCTGGCTATTTTTCTGTCACCACCTATCTCCCACGGTAGCAGATCACATTCTTACATGGGATAGAGCGGTACGGTCGCAACATTAGTGTCCAAGTTGGAGTCAAATTCGTGAAGTTATTGATCTCGATGATACATGAGAGGGATTTTAAGACCTGTACTACTTACCCATTCACCTGTTTGATCATCCAATTATGCAGGGATGCTCGAGTGCCCATTTTTCACTGTGATGCCCTCCGTACTCTGACCGAGACTGTGGATATAGGTCTCATAAGGGATATGGCCAGTGTGATGGCACCACGGAGAGGGCCTAGATTCGATTTGCAGCCAAGTGAGAATTTAGCGGATACGGTATTGTTAGACCAAGGGGCTGATCCTACCACTTTAGAGCCTACAAAGACAACCCCAACCGAGTTCGCCCATTGCACTAGTAGAGCACCTAGTTCCTCCCAGTCTACTCCACCGTCTGCAGCACTTGTCTCAATAGCTAGGATCCAGAAGGTAGAGGCTTAGATGGCCGTCGGACTGAGAAGAGTGTGGCCTTGCAGATGGAGCAGAAGATTTAGCCGGTTCACTAGTGCCTTTATGCATTTGAGCTGCTGGTTCTTGCACGCCAAGTCTCCACCATTGACTTCACTACTCCTCAGGATGATATGGCGAGTTTTCGGGCGGATGTTTGTAGTATCTTGGAGATGAGAGGACCTGAGCTCGAGACTGCACTCGTTGAGCTAGTAGAGGACACAATGCTTGTTTCACTATTCACTACCCCCCATTACACCGCCTGAGCCACGTGAGCATTCTAAGAGGTACAGTTCCAGCCGCACCACTTATGGAAAGTATGCTCGTGCGAGAAAGAAGGAGCGGACAGACCTTGAGGATGCGAGGAGAGCCTCGTTAATTAATAAGGAGACCCATCAAATGAGGTCTTGAGAGTTCGCAGCTGAGGCCTCTAGTTCCAGACAGAGGCTGTCGAGAGGAGCACCACTGAGGGTGCACTAATTTGTGTGGGCACCACTGAGGGTGTACCTGTCACAGAGGTTGTGGGTTCTGGGAAACTGGATACGCTTACTTGTTGATCATTGACATTATGCGCCTCAAGTTTGTTTCACCTACCACCATGTCTTTATACTGTTTATGCATTGGGGACAATTGCATGTTTTTTTTGGGGTGGGGTAAATGGAAAGTGAGTGTTAGGGTGATGTCTGAGTATCCCAACTCTCGATACTCTCTTAGGGGTTTTCTTGCATGTGTTCTTTTTCCCTAAGAGACTGATTATTTTACCGTTGAATTGGCATATGCCGTAACTTGTACAAAGTATGAAACTGAAATATGAAGCATGATGTCTAAACATGAACAATATCCGGTCCTAAGAAAATGCTTGCATAAGTAGGTATAAAGAAGATGAATGTGTTTGCTCTAATCATGGCATAGAGATGCACCCACTGCATGACCCGCAATCTAACACTCGATCTAGGTGTCCAATAGGGTAACAAGGTGTCAAGAGAGTGTAAGGAAGTTTGATTGTTCAACTATTGGTACCTATCTATAACTTGCCCGGTTAGTCGTGCAAAAGGAATCTGTGTAGACAACTAGGAAAGGATCATAGGCCCTTGTTCAAAATTAGAACACATCTAGCCTAAATTAAAGTGAACCAAATGAAATTGTTATCCATTTCTCATCCAAATATGTTGAGCGTATAATAAACCTTTGTTTTCTTCACCAACTCACCTTCGAGTATAATGTGTTGAACCTGGTCCCTCCTTAGATATGTGCACCTCAACTTAGGCCACAAGCATAAGGTGAGGGTGGATAATGAAGAAACTGACCTTGTCTTGTCCCTGCTCAACCTTGGGTAATGTGTACCTCAACTCATGGCAAATCCATAAGTTGAGGGTGGCTATTATGAGTTATGACCTGAAAAATAAGTATGAAAACAGTAATGTGGAAAAGGAAAAAAAATGATCAAGAGAAGTGACTCAGTCAACATTTTCAATTGAATGAAAGAAAAAAAATGATAATAAAAAGAAAAAAAAGTGAAAGAAAAAGAGTTGATCAAAAAGAAGTAAGAGTCACTTCCACAAAGACAAAGGAGAATGCAATGACAAGGAAAGAAAAAAGTAGGGCATAATAGGTAGTGAAAGAGGTAGGAAGCTTAGCCATAATGTCAGGGAGGGGAAAAAGTATCTAAAATGTACCCATATGTACCATACATGACCCTAAGCCTACCTAACAAGCCAAAAAGTACCATCTTTATCCTAGGAGTCTAATGTGGTGAACTTAATTAGTGAAAATAAGGGCAAGCCTATGGCGACAAGTACTAACTAGGTGTGAATTTGTTTTGAGCGTGACTGTTGAATAATGATCCTTATACTCAAAGTTAAAAGCACTGTGTGAAAAAGGAGGATATCTTTTGAAGTGTGGGCACTAGTTGCAATATTGGGAAGTTGGTACCATGGCGAGAGGCAAAAAGTAGAGGTGTCGGTGCCTTGTGATTTATGTCATGATCTGATCCGCATTAGTGAGCTTATCAAGCCTAAGATTAAAAGCATGCACTAATGTAATGAACAAGTTGGGATTGATATCCATGTGATTGCGAAAGCTTTTAAGAGGATACTTTTGTACAAATTGTTGTGTTGAGTAATAGTGCGTCAGTTGAGGACATAGAACGAATATAAGTTGAGGGTGTTGATGTACCGTGGTTTCACGGTACTTTTAATGCTTTTTCCTTAAGATTGGTTTGTGACTAGAGCCTTTTTAGTAGCTTTAACATATTTTTATCTTTGTTTTGCAGGAAAGGTATCAAAAACCAATATGTAGAAGGCAGCTGCGATTTAGTGCAAAGGTGACCCACGAAGGCCATCGATGGACCGTCCTCCCATCGATGGACCATAGATTGTGACTATCAATTGGATGTTTAGGCATCTAGAGAAACTCGGGGAAATCTAACAAAGTGTTGGGCTACGAAAGGATTGCTCGACGAACTGTCTTGTTAGATCGTCGATCTGATCAGAGAATGTCCAATACCTAAAGTTAAAAAAAGCTATGTATAGATCTATGGAAGGCATCTACATACCGTAGGTGCATCGATGGACCATGTTGTTGGTCCTTCAATAGGATCAGAGAAGATCCTAGTTGAAGGCTAAAAAAAGATGCTAAGTCTTGACTTACGGATGTAATCGACGTTCCATTGTTTTATTGATGGACCGTCTGTGAGGGTCGTCGATTGAAGTCTCATTTTTGGACAGCTATCCTTGTTTGAATTCCTTTTATTTTACGAAAATCTTTTTTATAATTAGGGTGTAAAACCTCGTTTTTGGGGTTGCATTCTATTACTACTATTCTTAATTTGTTCTTGGAAATTTGTTTTTGTAACTTTGTAATTTATTCAACTTTTCGGATTTGGTTTTCAACTGATTTTCATGGTAGTTTCTAGATTTTTTTTGAATTTGTCAAAGTAAGTTCATGATTTATTGTTTATCAACTATGAATTGTGTTCTTCTATGCATTGGTAACTAAATTCATAACTAGGGTTGTGGGAATTATGGGTGACTAAGAAAGTAAACCTAGATTAATAACAATTCTCAAATAGGTTGTTGCATGCATTAGTAATTCATTCGCTTAGAAGTCTTTTTAATGAGCGCACGCATTAGAACTCACCTTATTGCTATTTGTCGGACCAAGGAGGTAGTTAATAGGAAAATAATTATCAACATATATTTAGTGGGATACTATCTAATAGGATAGTCTCAATTAATGCTAAGTAATAACTAAGTCATACATCAAATACGATATTTAATATGAAGGTACGGTAAAGGTTAGTAACTTGGACACACGTAGCTGGACCAGGATACATGGTGAAATTCTCTGAATGCTGGACCAAGGATTTAGAGATACCTAACTTATCACTTTGAATGCAAAACACTAGGGAAGAATTGTTATAGCTAGGGAACGATGTTATGAACCTTTGAGGAACACTTACACCCTAATTTTTCTAAAAATTTGATAAACACCAAAGATTTACTCCTCTTACTTGTTTTACTTGGAAATGTTCCAAGAATTTTATTTCACAAATCCCCCCCCTCCTTTAATTACTAGTTTTTTGAAGGGACTTGACTAACTAGAAGTAACTGTACATTGAAGTTAAGTTTAAACCATTTTCCTCGTGGGATAAACCCCAACGTAATAGTTGGGTTCTTTACTTGATACGACCGCTTATACTTCTTTAGGGAAGTGTAATTTGAGCGTATCAGTGATGGACTTCGGGATAGGTTGGCTGGAACAATAGGAATCGATCTATAACAAAGTAATAAGAATGAGCTATCATAATAGACCTTAAAAGACAGCCCTAGTGCACCCCTTCTTGAGGGGGGGGGGAGAGGATATTATGAGTTGGTAAGAATAATCAAAGGTAGCTTCTCTTATACCTCTGCGTGAATGAACTTAATCTTTGAGAACCAAGGCAAAGCACCGAATGGATATGCTTTTTGTAGTAGTTCTACTTGAGTATGAAACTAGAGTACGAAAAATCCCTTTGATATTTTTGAACCATGTGCCAATATCAAATTAGTCTTAGTTCTACCTTTGGCAATTAGAACACCTTCCATGGTGTGGGATCTTAGGACACCGGATTCCATACCAAGCTAGTATTGGCTATGTCAATTAATACCTTTTCTCGTCATGTGGCATGTATTCTAATATTGGAGAAGTTCTACAAGGTTTAGGTAGTTGAATGAGACTCTATGTAGACATGGAACAATATTCTTTGAAGATGTTAGGATGTGGTTTCCTTAGGTCATTTCCAATACCATTTTATGAATTCCTCTAAATGCATGATTGTCTCTCAAAATGAATATGGTTCTCTTAATGAAATATGTTGAATAGAATGGTTTTTAGATAGGGTAGCTTTGAGGATTGGTTAGGTAGGCTTGGAAAGGGTGTATAGGCGGTCCCTTCAGGTCTTACTTAGGTGAGTCTTAGAGTAACCTTAGGTATAGAGTCTAAATTATGTAAAGGAGGATTATGTGATCTGTGATGAAATGGAATAACTTTACTTTAGGTAGTCTTAAGGATTATTTAGGTGTGCTTGAAGAGGGTGTATGGTTTGTATCTTCTTGTCTTACCTAAGTGAGTAATTTGCATAACCTTGGTTAGGGGGTCTATGTGAATATGGTCATGTGATTGATGTTATATGTACTATACTCTATATGTGATTATTGAAATGTACTATGTCTTTTAAACTCTTGTTATGAAATATCAAAATGTCATGAAAGCATGTTCAATACGAAATGTCCCTTTTTCATGGTTTCTATATGACTTCTATACTTAGTGCATTCAATGTGCTAAAACCTTCTTTTCCCTTTTTGACTGAAATGTAGGAATTGGAAGTCTTGATATGCATGGATTTTGGATAGGTTTCTAAGTGTTGAAGATGAAGTTTTAGTAAGTCCTCATAGATTTGAGGTCAAAACCCACATTTTCCTTTATGTATTTAGTCTTTGTAAGTCTGGTATGGCTTAGTCCCAATATTGTACATTAAAATTCTTCCGCTTTCATATTAATGAAAGTCTTCTCCGTGTGTGAAGAATATTCTAAATTCTCACCTATTTTAGAGTATATTGTGCAATGAATGATACGAGAGGCATCTGTGAGATTTCTCAGGGTGTCATATGCCATGTGGTGACTTAAGGATGCCATTTCTTCTAGGTTATACCCTCGGGTCATTACAAACTTTGTATCAGAGCATAAGATTTGGGAGTGCCTTAGTTTGGCTCAAAAACCACACCACATATAGTAGAGTCTTGTTCATAATGTGAAGCACAACACATTATGAAAGGAGACTATTGGGTGCTAATAAAGTTTCACTTCTTCATTCTTCTAATCGTGCCTAAGATTTTTTTATATAGTGTCTTTCCCATGTTCCTTCTATGATGGTCCTTTAGAGCGGTGCCTTTTGAAGAGTTTAGGTTGAGGGAGAGAACAAAATGATGTGTGACTTGTTAGATGGGATATGAAAGGTTGTGTTGATGACCTTAGGTAGGTAGAGTTATCTTGTTAAGGTGAGTATTGCTGATAGAAACCAGCTTGAATAGGTGGACTTTGGGATGGATTGAAAGGAAAAATGAAGAATGATGTTAGAGATGTGAAGGAGTGTTATTTGAGATGGTTTAAAGTTGTTTAGATCCAAACTTAGAAAGGAAGGAGGTGATGTTTGAAAGAGTAAGCTGGAGTTTTTCGTAATAAGGGGATGCTGTGGCTAGATGGTGAGACTTTTTAAGAGTCTTGGGAGATTGGTTCTTCAAGAAGTCTAGTGAGTTGAAGATATGGTGAGAATGGTGTTGGTAAGGTCGAAGGTTTCTCGAGGGAGATCTTTATAGTGAGTTTATGTTGACCTTAGATGAGTTTCTCCTAAGTTGGGGAGTATGGTAAATAGTTAAGGTTGTTGGGAGTGAGATGTACCTATCTTTTCCTTATGTTGTTATTCAAGACTAAAAATAAGGGTTCCTAGTATCTTGGTTAATGTTGTATTCTTTTGTGAAAAAAAGAGTTTCCAAATGTCCACCTTATGAAATGCATATTTTTGATGAATTCTTGTTACATGAGAAAATGAGTTTTCATGCATTGTATCCCCTCATGCTCATGTTCATTTAGGGTTGATTGTCTATTTTCTTCATGAGGTAAGATAGTGAGCATGCCTAAATTGTTGAATGAATTTGACTTATTGAGCATGCTAAAGGTGTTATTGAGAAGTTGTATGTTGAGTCTCTTTGAGAAAATTGCTTATATGTGCTTTACTGAAAATGTTGCATGATTATGCTTTCATGAGGACTTGCATGATGTGCTATATGATGTTTATATGAACATGATGTAACTTGGAGAAGGCAGTTCCTCCAATATTATGAGATTAAGTAAAGAATAATTCACAAGGAGTAGGTAGATGTTGGTTTACTTTCTTGAGTTGCATGAAGTTGTGATATGCCTTTTTATTTGGAGTGATGTTCCTCCTAGCTATGTGTATTGGTTTATAATATTGTATGCTTGAAGGAGGGTGGTTTTGTAAGACTTGAAAATGACTTAGGTTAACTAGAGCCTAACATATTGATCTTGGTGTTATAAGGTCCTAAATAGGTCTATTATATGGTATTGATGCAGTGTCTAACAGTTAGGTGCATTAAAATTCAAACGTCAAGGGACGACCAAGACGTTCGATGACTAAGTCACGTACGTGCCTCATATGTGGCTCTATGTGTTTATGTGTTATTCATGAGGTTTTAAGGTCTTTAAATGAGTTATTATATCATATATAGGCAGTGTGTCGAGTTTCGTGAAGTTTGGAGGTTAAACGTCCAAGAACGTCCATGACGTTTGAAAGATGTGCCTTGAAACAACCTTGTGTCTCTAAGCATGTTACGTCAAGTAATATGTGTTCGTTTTGTATGAAATTCATGTTAGAGGTGCTAATATCATATACGATCATGTTTGGGTTAGAAATGTCCGAGCAAACATTCCCAAGGACCAACCAAGGGTCTTTGAGGAAGGACCCAAAATGGGTTCCAAGAAAGCCCAAGACATCCCAAACCACGAAGGTAGTCGACGCCCAGGGGGTCAATCGACGCCCCATTGGTAGTGTTTCATCGATTGGGAAATTGTATTTGGTGAGAGGATACCCTATCTAAGTCTCTGATCCAACAAACGGAAGGATAGAATGGTCTATTTGTGGACAAATGGTCCGTCGACTTCCCAACCGTCGATGGGTCTGTCTTGCACGCAACTTCACTGTAAGTGGAGGGGTGAAGTCGTAATTTCACCGCACATCCAAATGAGAGTGTTTGAGGTGAAATAGAGGCCTTTTGGGTAGTTTAAATGTGCATAAAAGTCTTAAATACATTGAAGACTTCATTCTTCTAAATCAAAACCCCGAAATCCCTTAGAAATTTCTTATGACAACATTGAAGTCCAAAGTCAAAGAAGAGCCTGGTATGACAAATTGAGTGGATATTTTTCATCAGAGTGAAGGATTAGTGGCGTTACTTTATGAAATATGATGATTATGTCCTTGCGTCTACTACATGAAGTAATGTGGCTATTTATGTAGTTGATTATGTGATTCATGACATTATCTGTCTACATGTGAAGTCATATGTGTCTTCATCCATTCATGCTATTTAGGTGATTATGTTAGACTATGACTTTGACCTTATGTGTATAGTCTTAGGGTTGAGTCTTGGCTATTCTTACTGGACTGTATAAGTCTATATTGGTCACATTGATGATGTTATGATAGTATATTGGATGACTTAAGATATTAGGGTTGTTTCTATGTTCTTCTAAAATGACATGTATTATGAGTTAAAGTGAAGTATGTGGTGTTTTGTCTTGGTTGACTTGTGTCCCTTGCTTGATGTATATATGAACATGAATATGTGAGGTTTTGACCTAGGATGTTAAAGTCTCTTAGTCATGTATGTATGAATGACATGAGACCTCAAATGATGTTATGGAGTCTTTTGTGTGAAAACCTTGACTTAGTGGTTAAGTTAAGACTGTTGAAGTAGTAAGTTGTAATGGTATCATTCAAAGTAAAGGAATGATGGACTTAAGGTTTATTGGATGGAAATGCATCATATTAATCCTTAGGAAAGTTATCATGAAATTTTTGTCGCCATTGTGAGGTTGCCCTAGTGGATCTTTCTTTTGTAGGGTAAATGTGATTGAGTTATGAACTTGTTATGGAACCCTTTTATGTGAACATTATTTGTAAATTACTCTATGAGAAAGAAGGCTAGCACCGAGTGAGCCTGGTAAGAGAAGTAGTTCTAGTTAAAGAGTGAGACTAGACTGCAAAGCATGTCCTTCATATTCCTTAATCATGTGCCTACATGGGATGTGTCTAAGTTCTACCATTGGCAAGTAGAACACCCTCATCGGAGTAGGTTAAAACTTTGGATTCCATGTCTTTCTATCATGGTCTATGTCGGTTATTGCCTATATTCATCATATGGAATACCTAGTAGCATTAGAGAGGTTCTATAAAGTTTATGTGGTTGTATGGGACACTATCTAGACATTGCACAATACGCTTTGAAGGTGTTAATTAGAGTTCCTAGGTCTTTTCCAAGAACATTTCTTGAATGTCCTTTATGTGATGTATGAGTCTCTGAATGAACTAATGACCTACATTATGAAGTATGTAAATGAAGGAGTACCTAATCCAAAGTGACTTATGGATTCCTTAGCTTAAGTGTGAAGAGGGCATAAAGGATGATATCTTCATGTCTTATCTTTGGAAGTCTTGAGAAGTACTCAAGTTAGAGAAGTTGGTTGATCTAAGCCGTACGTAGTCTTAAGGATTACTTAGGTAATCTTCAAGAGGTCAATCATGGATGTTATCTTCTTGATTTACTTATGTAGGTCTTTTGATAGCCTTTGCAATGAGAATGTCATATTATCTATATGGTGATACACTTAGTGAGAATGATTCTATCCTAGGTAGTCTATAGGATCTCTTGAGTGTGTGTGTAAGGGATTGTATGGGCGGTCGCTTCACAACTCACTCAAGTGAGACTTAGAGTCACCTTTGGTAGAAGAATCTTACATTGATGCTTTGATGTCATGTAAATGCGTATTTCCTCATTTGACTCGAGGGCAGATATGTCTTTTATGTTTTTGCATTTGAAGTATTGTAATAGACTAAGTATTTCTATATTTTGAAGTATGAGCCGCATCCCAAGTATTCTTGTGTATTAAGATGATGGGATTGAGACTTAGTATTTCCTATGACTTTATATGAAAGAGATGTTCAAAGAATATGTTATGTTTTGTGAAAAGTTTTAAATCCGCACTAGTTTTCACTATGCTTATGCGATGAATAATATGTAAGGGCTTGTACAAGACCTCCTAGAGGTCAAGTATGACGGTTTCAATCTGAGATTGACCCTAACTTCTAGGGTGTAGTTTTGGGATGTGACCTTTTTGGTTAATTGGTCAAGATCCCTTTGAGTGTGAAGTGTTATTTGAGAACGAATGTTCTTATGTGGGGGAGAATGTAATGACCTCAAGATGAACTAGGTTGAACTAGAGTTTCATTAGTTCTTTAAGGGCTTCTAATTACATACATTAATGAGTAAATGAGTTTTGAAGTCAGTCCGGTTGAGTTAGAATTCAAACGTCACGAAACGACCAAGACTTTCGACGACTAGTCCCTTTTGTGCTTGCATGTGTTCTAGTGTGTCTTTGTATGTTGTGCATGTTTCAAAGTATTGTTTGGGAGTCTAAAATACGTGGGGATGACCCTAATACCTATAGGTATATATTTAGGGTCAAAACATCCAAGAATGACGCCTCAATGGCAAGCTAAGGGTATTTGAGGAAGACCCAAACCTGGGCAAAGTAAGCTGCCGAGGCAACCAAGATTTGGCACTGGCTGCGCGTCGGGCACTGACTTTCTGGATTTGCTTTCGTACTTTTTGAGTCAAGTTTTAATTGGTTACAAGGTATATTAAGTTCATGTGTCTTTTGGGTATTTTGTGGATCAATTGTTGATGGTTATAGAGTCATTTTAAACCCCAAAATGTCATCAATTAAGAAAAACCCTCAATTAAAAAGAAAACCTCTTCATTCCTTTTCTCTAAAACCTCTATTGATGAAACTTTGAAGCTCCAAGGAAGAGGATATATTTTCCAAGTTTTTCTCCAATAATTTCATGGGAATTTCATCTAATAATTTATGTAATTTCCTTATCTAAGGCTTTCTATTACCATAGAGCAAATATAAAAGTGATTTCAAAGTTTATAAAAAAAGTCCACTTTCTACTCTGAGTCATAGGTTCTTGCATGAAACATTTTCAAACGATGACATATTATGTTATTGATGTTTTTAAATGAAATCTCCATGAACCCTTGACCTTAACAAATCTCTAAATTTGGCTCTAATGTGGGTGAATTGATCATGACATGGTTTAAGTGAATTTATGTGTAGATTGCATTCGGCTATTGAACAATGTAATAATCATGATAGAATTATATAGGCTGCCTTAATTTGATGATGTTCATATTATATATTGTTTGATCAATTATATGGTTCGATTGATGTCTTAGAATTTTGTATATGGCTATTGGTAAGAGCCTTTTTAAACTGAATTGATTGAAAAGGCTAAGAAATGGTGATTTTGATGATTGAAAGTGGTAACTTGATCTAATTCTTCTATATTGCGTAGCGTTGATAAAGAATTTCTATTTATGGGTATGGTCCACTTATGGTTGTGGTGCTTATGTGTTTATTATGTTTTGGTCATGGCCTTTCCGGCATTATGATGTAAATTGTAGTAGTATCATGTTAGGGCTTACATGAAGGTATATGTGTAATCTTGTATAATGTGAATATATGAAGTGAAGTACTCTTATAATTATAATGTGATCTTGGATGAGTGATTGTGTTATGATTCTTCTTAAAGTTATGGTATATCATGATGTTGTACATGTAGGTGTGATTTCATTGTCCTCTAAATGATTATATGTGACTGGTAGAATATGAGGAGTTTCTATATGTGTAGTAGGGTATCTTGTTGTAACACCTCAAAACGAACTAAGGTGAACTAGAGCCTCGTGAGCATATATTGAGTTATGTTTGTTTTGAAATGAGTTACTTTAGTGTTCTTAGGCACTGTGTGAAGTTTGGTTAAGTTTGGAGGTCAAGCGTCCAAGAATGTCCCTGATGTTTGGAAGATATGCCTTAAAAAGTACTTGTGTGTCTTGATATGTTTGAGTGAGATTTACGTCTTCGTTTTAATAAAAAATGATGTGGGATGTTCCTAAGACCTAGATGACTTAGTTTAGGGGCTTAACATACGGCAAAAACTCCATCTAGGACCACGAACGGTCCTAGAAGAGGACCCAATACTTAACACCAAGCTGCCAAACCACTGCTCCATCAACGGAGGGCAGTCTACTGCCAGTAGACTCAACGAATACTCATAATATAGGGGTATTTGTCCCATAATTAGTGGGAAATACCCCTATGAATCGGCCTATGAATCCATCGATGCCCCAACAGAACAGGTCGTCGATCAAACGATGCCCAGTAGCTTGGGGTCGTCAATTCGAACCTGCAAAAGCTCCTGAAGTTTGCTGCCAGCTTGAGGTGCTTTGTGTAAATTCACCCCAAGTCTTTTAATACCATAGGATGATACTTTTAGGGTTTTAAAATTATATTAGATTAGTTTTAAGTCCTATACCTAGACAAGACCCCTCACTTCAAATATTCAAACTCCCTCTCTAAAGAAAACTTTCTGAAAGTCACCATTGGAGCAAAGACTCAAGGAGTGAAAGAAGGGATGGTTTGTACGTGTTCTTAATAAAACATTAGTGGGTTACCTTATCATTTAGGTATGGTATCCATCCTTGAACCCTCTTCCATTCAAGGTGTCATTTCTAAAAGATTTCAAAAAGGGTTTCAAACTTTATTTCCTTCTATCTTTGATTTTTAGCATGGGTCCTCTTATAAAAATGTTCTAATAATTGTAATGTGTTTATTCTAGTATGAATTGATTATTTTAATGTCAAAACCCTAATGAATTGATGTTTATGCATATTTCAAACTTTTAGCTTAAGAAATGGGTTAAATGAACGTGCTTATGTAGGGTATGAACTTTGGTTTTCTAATGTTGTTATTATGATTTATCTACTTCCCTAAGGGACTTATTATGATTAAATATTGAATAAAATGATTATAGGTGGTGATGGCTTGGTTAAATGGTGATTTTCTTATATTGTGTATGTCTTATGATAAATTGCTCTTGAGTGGTATGGTCCACCTTCTTGGTGGCGGTGTTTATTTAATGAACTTTATATTAATTAGTATGTATTGTGAGTGTGGCTTTTGAAGGCCTAATATGTGAAATGAAGTAATATTAAACTTAAGTCTTGTCTTGTGTTTTGTGAAGTTTAATTGCATGTTTTGCTTATATTATGTCTAAATGAAGAATATGATTATGTGAAGCATAAGAAGTATGTGATTTGTTGAATATAGGTCTAAAGAATGAATAGAAGTTAATATAAATGAAATGGTGCTTATGTTCAAGGTGTGCTCACATGTATACACACTCTCACACTTGAATAAATGTATTTATCTAAGTTGAGTAAATAGAGGAGATTTGGGGTGAACACTCTTCATGAGTTCAGATGAAGTGCTTAGAAGCAACCTCACTACATCCTAAGAGATTTCTATGATAGGTCGGACGATGAATACCCTTTATGAGTTGAGATATGGTGTTCACTAGTTATCCTTAACCTATAGTTTATAATTTTTAAAATCCGTAGGGGTCATGTCTAGAACCGAGTGGATATGAAGAAAAGTTGGTTACACTTCATGAGTTGAGATGTTGTATTCCAATGTACCTCTTGAGATAAGTACTCTTAGTTAGTATGGAATGAGTTAATTAGTAGCAATCTCATTATCCCATAACTATGTGCCCATATAGGTGTAGCTATTGGCAAAATTATGTAACAACTAAAAAGAATGACCTTACTCTAGGTAAGTGAGGATCCCTCATCCGATAAGGGTTAATGTCGGGATTCCATGTCTAGATCTCATGGTTTATGTCAGTTAAGCTAACCTCCCACATAAGTAATTAATGTGCTAAGTCTTCTAAGGGAGTGTTCTACTTAGGGCTAGTAGTGGAATATAACGCTAATTATCCATTGCACTAGGTAGGAATTCCGAAAGGGGAGTCTTGGTGAGTCTTATTTGAAATGAATGAACTAAGTCTCCTAAAAGAGCACACTACTTAGGGTAGGTGGTGGTATGGGACTCTATCTATCCATTGCACTAGGTAAGAACTTCCGAAAGGGGAGTCTTAGTGCCAAGTCTTCTAGAAGAGTGTACTACTTAGGGTAGGTGGTGGTATAAGATGCCATCTACTCATTGCACTATATAGGCATTCCGAAAGGTAATTCTTGGTGTGTTGTTTGGTGTTCTTCTATTGTATTGCTGTTGACTGGGTGCTTGTTCTCCCGAGGTGCGTATGCCAAAAGGGAGTGGTCTTGAGGGTTGCTTTGGTGTGTATTGAAGGAGGCATATGCGTATTTCCTTCATGTCCTAACTTAGTGAGTCTAAGGATGACTTTAGATAGGAAAACTCCGACAGAAATGATGCTTATTTCCTCATTGGCAATGCTTTGAAAGTTCACCATTTTGGAGTCTTTTAGTTTACTGTAACGTTTTAATAATTCACTGTATACATGGAAGGTTATTGTAAGAATGCTTTCTATTGCAAACATTATGTAAATTTTTTCTCTAAGAGTTAAATGATGTTTCTCATATTGTTTTACTTCTATATTCATGAACGCTTACTTATTTTGGCATGAAAACTTATTTTAGTAAAATGTCCCTTTTTGCATGTTGTTGCATATGCCATACTTAGTACATTAGTTGTACTAACCCCATAATTTTCTATACTCTATAAATATAGGTTGGAAGCAAGGTTAAAGGATTGAAGCAATAGCTCGGGAATGTTTCTCTCAAGGCAAAGTATGTCCTCATATATTCGAGGGCATAGTCCTTTTCTTAGTTTCTTAATTAAAGACTTATTGTGTATCTTATTTAATGTAATGGGCTGTGACCCTAAGATATTATGTCGTGTCTTTTGATTTGCTTGACGATGATATTCTCTAAATATTTATGAAAGACTAGTTTCTATTAATGTCGTGAAATTTTTTTATCACGCACTACTTTTCATGTGTTATGTAATGAACGATAGTTTAAAGGGCTTGTACAAGACCCCAAAGGGTCAAGTACGCCCGGTCATGATCCGAGGGTTCCCCCTAACTTCTAATGGGTACGTTCAGGTCATGATACTTGTGTTGTACACTTAATGTTACTATGTGGTACTTGAATGATAATGAATATGTGATCTGAAGAATGTTGTGTCTTGATTTGGTATACCTAAGTCCCTGCTCTAGTTTAAAGGGCTTGTACAAGAACCCAAAGGGTCAAGTACGCCCGGTCATGATCCGAGGGTTCCCCCTAACTTCTAGTGGGTACTTTCAGGTCATGACACTTGTGTTGTACACTTAATGTTACTATGTGGTACTTGAATGATAATGAATATGTGATCTGAAGAACGTTATGTCTTGATTTGGTATACCTAAGTCCCTTTTCTTTATGTATGAAAGATACGCGAACATATAATCTCTTGACTTGGTAGTCTTAAACACCCTTGACATGCATGTGTATGAATGGTTGAAATATAAACTTTAACAAGTAAAAAATGTCAATGAGCTGGAACCTTCAATATAGAAAGAAGGTTATGATATCCTTGAAGTTGAAAGCCTAATGGTATCCTTCTTATGTAAATGGTGGATAGGTTGACTGAATAAGCGTTAAAGCATCTCTAAGGAGGTCACAAGAATGATCTATCCTCACAGACAATGATTGGAAGCTCTAGTGGACCCATTCTTGGTAGGGGTATTATGAGTTGCTAGCACTAAGCAAAGGTACCTCCTAATATACCTCGATGTGAATGAACTTACTCTTTGAGAACTAAGGAAAAGCACCTATTTTACATGCTTGGGGTAGTAGCTCTATTTGAGTATGAGACTAGAGTACAGAGCAGCTCTTCATTTCCTTGAACCATGTGGTAACATGAGATGAGTCTTAGTTCTACCTTTCGTAACTAGAAAAACATCCACGGTGTGGGGTCTTATGACACCAAATTCCATACCAAGCTAGTATGGTATATGTCGGTTAATGCCTATTCTCATAATGTGGGATGCATTCTAGTATTGTAGAAGTTCTACAACGTTTAGATAGTAGAATGGGACACTATCTAGATATGGAACGAGTAGGCTTTGAAGAAGCTAGGATGTGGATTCCCTAGGTCTTTTCTAAGAACATTTTATAAAGTCTTCCAAATATATGATTTTCTCTCAAAACAGTTTTCAAAGTGAATATGGTTTTCTTAATGAATTATGTTGAATAGAAAGGTCCTTATCTAAGGTAACTTTGAGGATTGCTTAGGTAGTCTTATAGATGGTGTATGGGTTGTCTCTTTATGTCTTACTTATGTGAGTCTTAGAGTAACCTTAGCTAGTGTATCTAAATGATGTAAAGACTTATCTTATTGAATATAGATTATGTAATAGCTGATGACATGGAATAACTTTACTTTAGGTAGTCATAAAGATTACTTAGGTGTGCATGAAGAGGGTGTACGGTCAATCTCTTCTTGTCTTACCTAAGTGAGTCTTAGTATAACCTTTGGTAGGGGATCTATGTTAATATGGACATGTGAATGATGTTATATGGATTATGCTCTATATGTTATTATTGAATTGTACTATGTCTCTTAAACTCTTATTTTGAAGTTTTAACCAAAATGCCATGAAGCATGTTTTAACACCTCTAAAACAGCTAAGGTGAAACTAGAGCCTAACACGTGTGTCATGATGTTCTAAAGTCCTAAAAAGTCTATAACGACGTTAAGAGTTTGATGATATTTTATGATCAAATGTCCAAGAACATCCATGACGTTCAAAAGGTTTGCTTTGAAATGTCCTTGTGTTCCTTAGTGTGCTTCGTCAACTTTTACGTGTTCGTTTTGAGTGAAATTAATGTGAGGAGTACTTAACATATGTACGAGTATATTTGAATTCGAAAATTCCGGTAAAAACTCCCCAAGGACCAACCAAAAGGTCCATGAAAAGGACCCAACTCAAGAGCAAAAATCTTTTAAAACCTGCTCCAAACGACGGCGACTAACGATGCCCAGTAGGCTTGTCAACACTCCGTTGATAGTGGTGTAGATGGAAACTAAGGAGTGGGAGATTGTGATCCGATTTGGCAAGCCTCTGACCCAAACCATGGACCAACAGGACATTCAATTGGTTGGGCTACGGGGCATCGGTTGGTGGCCGTTGATGAGGTCTGCAATTTCCTGAAGCATCTTGGTTAACCCAAGCTAATTTGGGTATTTCACCTAGCTTTCCTAGCATTAGTTTGTCGGTATTTTAAGATTTTTAGGCATTTTAAATAGCTTTATAAGTATAAAACCCCTATTCAAGTGTTTATTCAAAAATCAAAACCCAAAGCTCTAAAGAACTCTTTATAACTCCATTGAAGCATGAAGGTAGATTGGAGCTTGAAGCTTCATTTCTCCCTCAATTGTTCTCAATTTTCATAAATTAGCATCAATTAAGGTACGAACTTCATCTTTGAATCTGTTTTCTTCATGTAGACAACCCTCAAAGTGCTTTTCTAAAGCTTTCTCAAAAGATGAACTGTTAACTTGCAATCTAGCAATGGTTCTTGCATAAAACGTTTTGAATCATTGTATTTTAACCTAAAAATGTATTAAACCATGCAAATAATAAAATACTACTTTTGAGTATATTATGGGTGATTTGATCATGTCTCAATACTATTGAATTCATGTGTAGTTTCTTTTGGGTTATTGAATTATGAAAGAATTATGTTAGAATTGACTGTAGGATTTACTAAATTGATGAAATCATATTACATAACTTTGTATTCATTGTATATTGAGATTATTGTATTAAATTGATGATCATGGCTATTGGTAAGAGCTTATGAGTATTGAGTTGGTTGAAGTGGCTGCTCATGGAAGTGGTGAGAGTGGATTAGTGGTATGCTACCCTAACTCTCTATGTTATGTGGTAAAGCTATTGAATTATAATGATGATTGGTATGGTCCACTTATGGTGAAGGTGCTTATGTGCTATAGTTGTGAAGGCATCATGGGCATTACTTTATGTATTATGTTGTTATCATGTTGTGACTTGGTTAAATGATCATTGTGAAGAATTATATGAGTTTTTTGTATCTATGAAGTGAATTATGGATTCTCTTAGTTTAATATGGATGATAATAATAGGCTATTGGGATGCCATACGTGTTAATGCTTTCTATTAAAGGGTAAACATTCTTAATTGGCTATATGAGTATTGAGATGGGTTATTTGACGTCCTATAATATTTTTTAGGGTAACTTGTGAGTATGCCTCGTTGACCCTATATGATACGATACATAAATGATTTTGTACATATATTAACATGATAATCAAGTGTTTCTTGTTTTGGTAGACTCGTGTCCCTTACTTCATACATGAAGAATGTGAATATGAAACCATGACTTAGTAGGGTAAATAACCTTTGTCATGAAAGTATATGTATGAATGAAATATGATCTTAAAGATATAAAAGAAGGTCATTATGTGAAACCTTGTAACAAGGAAGGTTAAGATATCCTTGAAGTAGAAAGTTGTAATGGTATCCTTCTGAGTGATGAACTTAGGGTTGATTGGCTGGAACAACATGAAATCATTCTTAGGAAAGTCAATGAGCTATCCTCTTCGCCATTATAGGCATCCCTATAGGGAGCCTCTTTCATAGGGTATGTTATGATTCAGTTATGAACAAGATATGAGACCTCTTCATACATTCCTTTATTGAATTACTCTATGAGAACAAAGGCTACCACCGAAGGAGTATGCATGGGTAGTAGCTCTAGCTAAGAAGGAGGCTAGAGTACAAAAAAGTCCTTGATATTCCTTAACCATGTGCCTATATGGGATGTATCCAGGTTCTACCATTGGAAAGTAGAACACCCTCCATCGGATTAGGTTCATGAATCCAAATTCCATGCCTAGATAGTATGGTCTATGTCGGTTATTGCCTATTCTCATCATATGGGACACCTATTAGTGTTGGAGAAGTTCTATGAAGTTTAGGTAGTTCATGGAACCTATCTAGACATTGCACGATTAAGCTTTGATGATGTTAATGTGTGAGTTCCCTAAGTCTTTTACAAGACCATTATATGAAGTCCCCTAAATGCCTAAATTAACTCTAATTAACTTAATGATGTTTATGGATTAAGTTAATAAAGGTTGAATGAATGTATAGTTATATAGGGAATCTTTGAGGGTTGCTAAGGTAGACTTAAAGAGGGTGTATGGGCTATCTCTTCTTGCCTACTTCACAAAGTCTTAGGATAACATTGGATGGTAGGCTTGTAAGTCATTTAGTTTGATGTGAAGTTACTATGAGGTCACTATATATTTACCATTATTTCATATAAATTGGATATAACTTGGAATGTGTTCTAAATGTGATATTTGGTGTTTAAATGTAATCATTATGCATATACTATGAAGTTATAATAAAACAGACCATGTTTCTCATGATTTTATTCATAATATCATACTTAGTACATGCATTGTACTAATTCCATACTTTTTTTTTATATCTGATGTACCGTGATTTCATGGTACTTTCTATGCTTTTTCCTTATGTTTAGTGTGTGTCAAGGACTTTTTGTATTGGTTTTAATGTAGTTTTCTCTTTGTTTGCGGGAAATATGTACAAAAGGAGACCATGGGAGAATTGTGATGAAAATGACAGAAGTGACGACCTACGTATCCATCGACGGTCCATAGGTGGCTACCGTCATACAAAGAAGAAGGTTACTAAAGGAAGTTGGAGAATTCTAAAAAAGTTTGGGGCTACGGAGGCTCTCCACGGACTGTCATAGCCACAATGGACCATCCTGTACATCCGTCAATGTTAATAGAAAGTAGCCCCAGTATCCATCTCCAAAAGATTCTAAGTATGGAAGAATGGAAGACATTGATGGACTGTCGTGCATGCAATGGATCGTCATTCATGTCTGTCGATGGTAACAACAAGTTGGTTATGAAAACAACAGAAAAAGGACTCATGTATGGAATGACGGAAGGCCTCGATGGTCCATCGTGACCTCGACAGTCCGTCGCTCCAGTCGTCGACACAGACGCATTTTTGGGCAGATTTTCATTAAATAGATTTTCCTCTTTTGTAAGGATTCTATTATTATAAATACTTGTAAAAACCTCATTTTAAGGGATAGAATCTTGAATATTTTCTTGTTTTATTTTTCTAAGTGTTAAATTTTGGGATTTTGTGAAAATTACTTTATTTTCCGGAATCATTTGTTGCAAGTTTTTGATTAATTGAACTAGTATTCTGGATTTTCTTCAATCTCATCAAAGTAAGTGCATGAATTCTTATCTAATTAATATGAATTGTGTGATTATTAACAAGGGTAACTAAACTCCATAACTAGGGTTGTGGGAACCATGGGTAAATAACAAGGTAAAACCTAGCTAGTGTAACAATTCTCTAATAGTGTCTTGCATGTATTGATTATTTTTCGTGTAGAAGTCTTTTTAGCAAGTGCATGCATTAGAACTTGCCTTGTTTCTACTTAACGAACCAAGGAGGTAGATCATAAGAAAGTATTATCAACATAGATTTAGTATACATTATCTAATAGGCTAGTGTCGGTTGGTGCGAAGTAACTACTAAGCCAAACATCGATTATGGTTCTTAATATGAGGTAAAGGTAAGGTTTAGTAAAGCAAACACACGTAATCAGACCAAGGTGCGGAGTAAAAATATTCTAGTTGCCGGACCAAGGAATTAGGGATACATAACTTACCACTTTGCATGCAAGATACTAGGAAAGGATTGTTATAGATAGAATTACCGCGTTATGAACCTGTGGGGAACACTTAAGCACTAGTTACTCTCATTATTTGATAAAAATCAAATCTCTGAACCTGTTACATACTTACATAGAAATAGCTAATTACGGTTATTCCTACCCCCCCCCCTTTTGTTACTTGTTTCTTTGGAAGGACTTGACTAAATAGAAGTAATAGGAGGTTAAAGTTAAGTCTAAATCATTTTCCTCGTGGGATTAACCCCAACCTCATAGTTGGGTTCTTTACATGATACGACCGCTTATACTTTTTTTGAGAAGTAAATTTGACCGTATCAATATCTAATGGTGTGGATAGAAAGTGAGATGTGTCTTGACAAAATCTTGGAATCTATTACTCGTTCAAGAAATGTTGGGATATGTACTTACTCTATTCGAGGACATTATTGTCTTTAGACTTCTCTTATTTAAACTATTGTAATAGACATTGTTTTCTATTTTCCATTACATGGGCCGCGTCCCAAGTATTCTTAAGTCTATGGTTGACATTTGATGAGACATAGTCTTTTCTATCATTTAACATGAAAGGCGCTTTGAACTATTATTCATGTGAAAAGTTTTAATTCCGTCTTATTTTTCATACATGTATTTAGTAAATGATGTATAAGGGCTTGTACAAGAACTTTGACAGCTCAAGTACGCCGTTCGACAATTTGAGAATGCCCTATCTTCTAGGGTGTCCACTCAGGTCGTGACAAACTTGGTATTAGAGCATAAGGTTATGAAGTAGTTTTAGGAATTGAAAAGTCTCAAAAAGCCTTGTCTAGTAGAGTCTTGTTAATTGATGTGAGTCACGACACATCCAAGAGCGGGAGACTATAGAATGATGGAGTTCCCTTCTTTTATAATTTTGTGACGTGTTGTAAGTGTAAAACGTTATTAGTGTCCTTTCTTATGGTTTTTCCTTGTGTTTATAGAAGATGACTACTAGAAGGATGGACGCTAGAAGAATTGAATAGGAGAGCGTGATTGAGGGAGTTCCTCCCTAAGTTGACCAAGTGGAGCAAGTCCTACAAGATGGAAAAGTTTCGCAAGGTGGTCCACTTCCTAATGGGGGTCAAGGAGATGAGGTACCCATGATTCCTCCGGAGATGAATAATGGGGAGATTATGGATGCTTTACTTTGCCTAGCCAAAGCTATGAATACTCATGTGACTAGATATGTTGGGACTAGGATGAATGTTTGGAGAGTACTATGACCTCTAGATTGAGGTACTTTGTTAGGATGAATCCTCCTACCTTTGTTGGCTCTAAGGTGGGAGAGGATCTCCAAGAATTTATTGATGGTGTGTATTAGGTGTTGAGTTCCATGGGAGTGACTTTTAGGGAGATATAGGAGTTAGCCTCGTACCAATAGAGGGATGTTTCTCAAGTATGGTACACTCAATGGAAATATAATAGGCCTCTTGAGTGGGTCTCAAGAGTAGGAAGATCTTGAAGAGGCTTTCTTAGAAAAGTAGTTTACTCGTGAGAGGAGGGAGGTGAAGGTTGAAGAGTTCATTAACCTCAAGCAAGGTAATATGAGTGTTGAGGAGTATTTTTTGAAGTTTAATATTTTGTGTAGGTATTCTCCATTCTTGATGTATTACCCAACGAATGAGATGAATAGGTTTGTGACCGGTGTTGCCGACCTTGTGGAAGAACAGTGTCGTACGACCATGCTCCATAGTGACATGAATATTTCTAGGCTTATGGTGTATGCTAAATCCAATGAGGAATCCAAACTTAGTAGGATCTCAATGAATTTAAAGAGGGGTGGATCCAATGATAAATTCCAACCTAGGTTTAAGAAGAGGGATCACAACCAAGATGGACCTAGTGCTCCTAAGGTCAAATTTGAGAGAGGTAGTGGTTCTCAATGTGATAAACCTACTTGTATCACTTGTGGGAAGAAATACCTCGGGAAGTTTTTAGCCGGTAACAATGGTTGCTTTAGTTGTTGTGAGGATGGACATAAGGTGAAGGATTTTCCTTCTATTGTGGTTAGAGGAAAGGATACAAAGAAAGATCCTCCAAGTGTTCAGGATGATGATGCTCCAAGAAAGAATCGATTCTATGCACTCCGGGCTAAAGGAACAAGTCCGGATGATGATGATGATGTTGGTACGTTATACTTCTCTCGTAAGTTGTTATGATTTCCTTCTAAGTGAGGAAAGTATGGTGAGTAGTAGAGTTGTGATTTTTTGTCTCTTCTATTCTATTCTAATCAATCTTGAGAGACAGAATGTCATAGTAGCATCTTGCTTGTTGCATTGTGTTTAGGAGGTCTTGTTGAAATTGAATTTCATTGTTTCCTTGCATTATGAACTACATGAAGTTATGATTATGTTTTAAATTAAGTTTATATAGTTTTATCTCTCATATTGTCATATTTTCATTATAAATTGCTTAACAATGCATTTTTGAAAAATTGGAGCATAGTTCACTTTCATGTTGGCAGCTCATTATAAATTTTTTTGGAATTTTGACTAAATTGTGTTTTTGTATAAAAGCGTTATAATGTGTATATAACTGATGTATACGAGCAAGGTAATATGCAGAGAAGGTATTCCTCTTATATGAAGTGAAGAATGCGATTTTTATTGCCTGATGAGTAATAGATTAGTTCTATTTTCTTGTTGTGTTTTGAGTCTCTTGATTATGTGAGATTGGTGTTCCTCCTAAATATTTTATTGTCTATTTTATGGTATGGTTATGTGCTTCATGATTGAATTTATCATCTATTGAAAGTTCCTAAAATGAAACAAGTGTCATTCGAGGACGAATGTTGTCCAAGTGGGGGAGAATGTAACACCTCTAAAACGACTTAGGTGAAGCTAGAGACTAACACGTGTTTCATGAGTTTCTAAAGTCCTAAAATGTTATATAATGATGGTAAAAGGTAGTTCCTAAAGTTTGGTGAAGTTTGGAGGTCAAATGTCCAAGATCGTCCATGACGTTCGAATGGTTTGCCTTGAAATGTCATACTGTGCCTTAGTGTGCTTCATCAAGTTTTACCTGTTGTGTTTGGATGACATTGATGTGAGGGGTTCTTCACATGTGCATGAGTATATTTGATTTGGAAACATCGGGGAAAAACACCCTAAGGACCATCCCAAAGGGTCCTTGAGGAGTACCCAACACAAGATACAAAAGTTGTCAAAAGCAGCCCCAAATGACGGAGGCAATCAATGCAAAGTAGGCTGGTTGACGACCCGTCGATAGTGGCGTAGATAAAAACATAGGCTTTGGAATATTCTTATCCCATTTGGACATCCTCTGACCTAACCCACAAAACAACAGGACGGTCCGTTGGTTGGGCTACGAGGCGTCAATGGGTGGCCTTTGATGATGTCTGCAATTTCCTGTAATATCTCGGCCAGCCCAAGGCTAGTTTGGGTATTTCACCTAGATTTCCTAAAATTATTTGGATGATTTCTTAGGTGTATTTCAAGTATTTTAAATATATATATAAGTCTAGAAACCCTATTCAAGTCTTAATTCAAAAATGTAAACCCAAAACACCTAAAGAACTCTCTAGAACTCCACTGAAGATTGAAGGGATATTGGAGATTGAAGATTTATTCTCCATCAATTCTTCTCAATTTTCATAGATTAGCATCAATTAAGGTATGTACTTCATCCTTGAATCGATTTTCTTCAAGGAGACAAACTTCAAAGTGATTTTCTAAAGCTTTCTCTAAACATGAACTTCTAAATTGTAATCTAGCCATAAATTATTGCATAAAACATTTTTGAATCATTGTATTATGATTGTATTGATGTTAATTTTATAGGTTTAACCTAAAAAAGCTATTAACCCAAGCAAATCATGCAATCCTATATCTATTATGAGTGATTTGATTATGTCTCTATACTAGTGAATTCATGTGTAGTTTACTTTGGGTTATTGAATTATGAAAGAATTATCTTATAATTGTATGTAGGCTTTCCTAAATTGATGAAATCATATTGTATTACTTTGTATTTATTTTATATTGAGATGATTGTATTGAATTGATGATCATGGCTATTGGTAAGAGCCTTTGAGTATTGAGTTGGTGAATTTACTATGGATTGAAGAAGTGAGACTGGATTGGTGGTATGCTGCCCTAACTCTCTCTATATTATGTAGTAAAGGTCTTGAATCACGATGACAATTATTATGGTCACCTTATGGTGGCGGTGCTTATTTGGTATACATGTTATTGATATGGTCTCATCGGTATTACTTTATATATTATGTTGTTATCATGTTCTGGCTTGTTTATGTGATCATTGTGAAGGCTTATGTGAGTTTTTGTGTATGTATGAAGTGAAGTATGGATTCCCTTAGTTGAACATAGATGATAATAATAAGCTATAGGGATGCCATTTGTGTGAATGCTTTCTATTGAAGGGTGAACCTTCTTAATTGGCATGAGTGTTGAGATGGGCTACATTGATGTCTTATAGTATTGTTTAGGGTGACTTGTGAGTGCCTAGTTGACCCTATATGTTACTTGAATGATATTGTACATTTGTTAAGATGATAATGAAGTGTATGTTGTTTTGGTAGACTCTTATCCCTCACTTGATACATGAAGAATGTGAATATGAGACCTTGACTTAGTAGGGTAAAACACCTTTGTCAATAAAGTATATGAATGAATTAAATATGATATTAAAGATAGAAAACAAGGTCATTATGTGAAACCTTGTTAGAAGTAAGGTCAAGATATCCTTGAAGTAGAAAGCCGTAATGGTATCCTTCTTGGGTAAGTGATGGACTTAGCGTTGATTGGCTGGAACGACATGAAATCATCCTTACGAAAGTCAATGAACTATCCTCTTTGCCATTGTAGGCTTCCATATGGGGACCCTATTAGGTAGGGTATGTTATGATTTTGTTATGAATAAGATGTTCGACCTCTTCATACATTCCTTTTATGGAATTACTCTATGAGCACAAAGGCTAGCACCAAGAGAGTATGCTTGGGTAGTAGCTCTAGCTATGAAGGAGATTAGAGTACGAAGAAGATGCTGATATTCCTTAACCATGGGCCTACATGGGATGTGTCCTAGTTCTACCGTTGGCAACTAGAACACCCTCCATTGGAGTAGGTTCATGAATCTTGATTCCATGACTAGCTAGTATGATCTATCTCAGTTATTGTCTATTCTCATCATATGGTACACCTACCATTGTTGGTGAGTTCTATGAAGTTTAGGTAGTGGAATGGGACATTATCTTGACATTGCACAATTAGGCTTTAAAGATGTTATTATATGGGTTCCCTTCGTATTTTCAAAGACCATTATATGAAGTCCCTAAATTCTTAAATGAACTCTAATTGTCTTAATAATGATTATGGCTTAAGTTATGAAGGTTTAATGAATGTATACTTTTATAGGGAAGCTTTGAGGGTTGTAAGGTAGACTTGAAGAGGGTGTATGGGCGGTCTCTTCTGTCCTACTTAAGTGAGTGTTAGGATAACCTTGGAAGGGAGGCTTGGAAGTCATTAAATTTGTTGTAAAGTTATTGTGAGATCACTTTATGTTTACTGTAGTTTCATATAAATGGGATATAACTTGGAATATGTTCTATATGTGATGATTGGTGATTAAATGTTATTATTATTCTTATACTACTAAATTTAATTTAAAAAAGCATGTTTCTCATAAATGTATGTTTCTCATGATTTTATGCATTATGCCATACTTAGGGCATGCTTTGTACTAATTCCATACTTTTTTTTATATTTAAAGGTGTCGCTAGCAAGTAAGAGGTGTCTTGAACCAAGCTTGGAATCTAGTTCTCGTTCAAGCAAAGTTGGGGTATGTCCTCACTCTATTCGAGGACACTATTGTCTTCTTTTATTGAAAGCATTGTAATAGACATTAGCTTTCTATCGTCGATTGTATGGACCGTGTCCTAAGTATTCTTGGTTCTAAGATTGGCATATGATGAGACTTAGTGTTATCTATCATTTTACATGAAATATGTTTTGAACAATTATTGGTGTGAACAATTTTAATTCTGCAGTACTTTTCATATATGTATGCAATGAATGATGTCTAAGGGCTTGTACAAGACCTCCGAGAGGTCAATTACGCCATTGTACAATTCGAGAATTCCTTATCTTCTTGTGTGCTCTCGGGTCATGACACATGTTCAATACTATATTTCCCTTTTCATGGTTTTTGCATCGCTTCCATACTTATTGCCGTCAATGTGCTAACCCATCATTTTCCCTTTTAAACTAAAGTGTAGGGAATTGGAAATTGTAGTATGCCATGAATGATGGATAGTCTTCTAAGGGTTGCATATGAAATATTGGTGAGTACTCATAGATTCAAGGTTAAGACACACATGTTCCTTTATGTCTTTATTTTAAGTCCTGTATGGGCTTAGTCCCAATGTTGTACATTCAAAGTATTAGATGGTTTAATGAGACATTGTAAAGGTTGGATGTTATTTTTAAAAAAGTCTTCCGCTTGCATATTAATGAAAGTTTTCTTTGTGTGTGAACAAACTTTTAAATTTTACTTATTTCAGAGTATTTTGTGCAGTGAATGATACGAGAGTCTTGTGTCAATACTTCTCGGGGTATCACACTCCATGTGACAACTTGCGCGCTCGTGTCGGTACATTTCCCTTCATGGATTGCTTTGAAACCCAATTTTTTTCATTTTGTGCCATTATTTCACGATATTTCATTTCTTTTCTTCTGTATTTCTTTTTCTTCCATTTTCTTTTATATGGAGTGTTTACATTTTCTACAATACCATGGTTTCACGAGACTTTTGTTGAACTGGTTGACTTCTTCTTTTCCTTTTTACCACACCCTAACTTAGGCATTTGACCTATGTAGGCTATTCAATTATATAACATCCCAAAAGTGTTATAGGTGATAACGTAAGGTCTAGCTTTCATCATGTTTTTTCGAGGAAGAGGTAAGACTCAAAGAGTGTTCAAAAGATTTTCACTCATTCAGGGGTAGGCCACATAAGAGGTATATGTCAAAGTTGTCTCACTTTCTTAAAAATTGCCTATGATTGTGTCAATACGATACCTTTCTATATCAATTAGACTAATCGAAAAAATTAAAAGTTTATTCATTCAAGGTTTAAGGTAAGATCATCACACAAGTCAGTGACACTTAAGTCAAACAAGACGACACACATTCTCTAATGTGCAAAGGTCATTGCAAAAGAATCTATTCGATTATTGGATAATTATAACGAGATGCAAAGTTTCACATATTTACTATGTAACTTAAGTCATTGTCCTTGTAGATTCACATTTTTGTTTGTTCGATTAAGAGAATTGTTCCAATCATCTGCATTGATCAAAACCGATACTTAAATTTCTACAAGAACAACAACTTTCAAAATAAGAGGTGGCAAAAATTTAAAGTTAATTTTTTTGAATAGTTAAAATTATTAATAAATTAGGACCCAGAAGTGAGACATAAGCTCAAAAATTTGCGAAATAAATTTAAAAAGACAACCCAAACATATATCAAAACACAAAATTATTCAGCACACAAAACCAAATGAGCCTCACCCCACCACAAATAAAAACATTTGTCCTCAAGTGCAGTTCATATAATATGAGGAAGTTAATGCAAAGTGATATGTAGAAGAGATTAATTAAAGAAATCATGTTTAAGTTTCTTTTATGTGTGTTGGTGCATTTCTCCTATTGGAGAAAATCGGGGTTTACTAGTAATAGAAACTAGTATTGCTACCACCATCAAGATTTGTTCTATCTCCGTTGGTTCCTCTTCAGCAATATCGGGTGTGTCCTCATGGATGTCCCTTTTTGTCAGAGCTTCTGGTTCAAGCTTAGTCAGTTGTCCAGACATATAGATGGACTTCACCTGTTTTACCTTACTTTTCATTACCATGATCGCATCCTTGAATGTTGTCATCTTATTGGTGGTTCCTTGGTTACACTCGAACATCACCATTCTAGCAAAAAATTCATCACCTGTGGTTTTAGCTGTGTAACAACATTAATGAGAGCAGTCTGGATCATTCCTGTAATAGAGGTTTCTAGGGAAGATATCCGACGGTCTGCAAAAAGAGCAAGTTGTTCTTTTTGTAAATAATAGCTTGTGTGATCTAAATTTGAGGTTCCACGGTAACGGTAGGTTTATTTATGATTGTAGTGGAAACATACAAGGTTGTATCAGTTGGATAGGCTTTTGATACCGTTCCCTTTACTCTGTTATCCTCCGGAACCTTAAGGTATTATTCATAGATTATTTTGATATTGGTGGATTATGTCGAAGTGATTTCCATATCATTCTGAGCTTCCCGAGGTACTTGAGCTTGTTTTCATAAATAAGTGATCAAGACAGGGAAATGAATTGAAGTTTTAAGTTGTTTTGAGTGCATGAGGTTATCAGAAGCTACAATCTCCCTCAAATTGAGTTGAATTCTTTTAATAATGAAGCCTAGGCATGCGACCTTTGATGGTCGTGCAATAGATTCATTTTGTGAATGCATGATTATGCTACTCATAAAACCAAACCAATATTGAGCTGCCACATTTAGGGATTTTATTTCAATTGTTGTTCCAACTCTTAACCAAATCGGGGTATCATTAAAATTAGGTGAGTTAACCAATCTCTTATGTTATCCAGTGTTCGCGTTATGGTTAGGTGTTTTCATGCATCCCCCATGTTGTTAGGACGACCTAAATAACATTAATATCGTCGGGATTGCATCGGATCGCCTGCCCCCATACTATCATGAAGTCAACTGGGTAGAATGTTTTTGTGTGTTTTCTTCCCATTGGTATCAATGATTTATAAGACGCGTAAAATTCTTAAACCAAATCATGGAATATATGAGCATGAGGCTTAGTGAAAAGCTGGAAGTGATGATACCTTAGTATGCTCATAATATCTAGATATATATCAATCACCTTATATATTGATAAATGTTTCTCTTCAAGAATAGTTCTTAACCCATCAACTTTTTCCATGTTTGATGATCTTGGTAGAGAACTTTACATCTCTTTTCCATTATTTCTTGCAGCACATTTCTTCATTTTTTACTTTTTTTGAACGCATGTGTTTACTTTGTCTACCACCATTTGCTTTCCCTTGAGGGGGCATTAATTCTTCTGAAACTTTGGGTCTGGTCATACATGCAATCACAATTATATACATCAAGTTTTATTAAAGTTCAACTGCGTTATGATTGATATTGTAGCTTACTCAATTCGGGGAACGCATATATCATTAGTTGAACAAAATTTTGGATGCCAAATTTTGCAATATAACACGAATGAATGAGTTATCGGCTGATCGCTCAATAACTGGTATGGCCACTGATTGTCCCATCCGTCAAGATCTGGTCCACCAGATGACTTGCTGCTTTGTTTGTTATTCTACTTTCTCAAGATCTACACCGCGACCCATTGAACTGAAGAGTTTATGGAATTGTCTATTGTAATGACTGGAGAGTGCCCCCTAGATGTTATCAGTGTACACAACCTCAATGTGATATTATACAAGTCCTTAGCATAATCATCACTTCATATTGAACTCGAAATAATATATAATTTAAAAACTTTTTACACTAGAAGTTCAAACTTCACTTTCATAAACCAAAATAATAGGAATCTAATAACATTGTTACAGATACAACATCTACTAATACGAGTACAACACAAAGTCTTCAAATAGGGTCCTTAGACTTTTGACACAATATTTTTATAGAACAAAAGTACATAGGAAATACTACTATGACTATTACATCAATAGGGAAATCATAAAGTGGCATCACATGCATTAGTCCTCAGATCTTTGAGGACCTACCACAAATCTTGGAGATAAGAAGTCCAAGATTTCTTCAAGGATGTAGAAGCAAACCACTTAGTCGGAACCTATACTCATAATAGAAAAGTAGAAAGGGGTTAGTACAATTAATGCACTAAGTATGAAGATATGAGTAAAAAACTTTTAAATATGAGAAAGGACATTTATATGAAAAATATGAATTTATGAGGTTTTTGAAAGACATTTACATCACCAACACAATACATAAGGCAATACCCCAACAATGTCCAACTACAATGAAGTCATAACCTTGACACTTCCTAAGGTCAACTTGTGCAATGTAAAGTAAACATCCAATAATACCAATTATACCAAGTACCCGTTATAACCCACCTTGGCCACACACATTACCTTTACAGAATCATAAATGAAACACATGCATCATGAACCATATTTGAATATAGAGATATCTTAAAAACAACCCTTATCCATACAACATACATAATTTCATATCACTTCATAACTACAAAGAACCATCCACAATACCGTTCTAAGAATGCTAGTGCAATGTACAAGTGAAGTCCTATACCCCCACTTCTACTTCGTAAACCTATTAGGATATGATATACTAGTTTGTAGTTCATTCATTACTTTTTTATGTAGGTAATATAAACGCTAACCGACATATATCATGAGAATTTACATGGAATCCGGTCCAATGAAGCCCCATACCGAAAAGAGTTGTTCTACATGCCAAGGTAAAATCTACATACTAGCTACTATGTGGATCCACTACCTAAGTCCTAGGGGGCACATATTTTAGGGATAGGGATAATGATACTAGAGACTACCTATTGCATTAACAGAGGAGTTCCCATCACATGAGTATGTCTAGGATGACCCAACCTTTTCATTAATATAAGGGTTTTTTCCTCATTGGACATATCCTCTCGGTTTCAGTATACTTTATAAATTTACTACCATTAGTATTTTTAATTGTATATACATTTGTGAAGAAATATTCCCTCTTAAGCTCTTAGATTCATTGGGTGAGAATACAATTTCATCCTAGAATCAACATACATATGTGAGTAGTACTTTCACAATATCAATCATCGTTTTTTCGTGAGAACTATACTTTCTAACAAAACAAGAGATTATCCTCATTCCACATAATTCATGCAACAAAATATATATGCATCAATATAATTGAAATCGCCAAACAATACCTTTCTTACATCCTTTAATAAGCCATGTATCTTGCAAGCAAATTTAATGTTCGTATACTACATTCTCCAACATATATAAAAACCCTAGGATTTACCCCCTTTTAAAGGTTAAGAATAAAGTATCACAATTACACCCATAGTAATCAAAATAGACATGAAAACAAGATTCTATAACTAGATAATCATCCATCACAATTCACAATATTTATATATACTCAATTTATTTAATAATATTCATGAAATTTGGTCATAGGATGCACATGGGTTCTTGGAACGTTTTCAAAATAGAAATCATCAGTTAATCCCAATATCATCATAATATAAGTCCCATAACATAAAGAAAATGATTTTTGAGTGAACCCATGGGTAGATCACAAACCCTAGTTTTTTGTCAGAATAACAATCGTGAAAGTAGATTTTTCGAAGGGCTTCATAGAGAGACTAATCCAATAACTAACATCACTATACCTTGTTTGATGTTATTTAACGAGTTTAAAGTAAAGGATAGTGAATCTTGAGTGCCCTAGCGTGAGTTCTTTCTTGTTCTTATATGATAGGTTTGAGAGAGAAGTTGTGCGAGAGAGAAAGTTGATTTTTATTTTTGATTGTCAGTTATAAGGTGGAATACTTATTTTATTGTTTTAATATTTTTTAATATACCTAAATAAAATAATTAAGGGTTAAATAAAAGATTAACTAATTACCTAACTAACCCTCACTTGGCCATGTGAAGGAAGTGAATGCAGTACCCGTCAATGAGTCCCCCCTGACGGGGGCATCGATGCATTGATGAACCATTATAGTCACTTGTCATTTGGGAGTGGGACTTGATTTTTAGTCAAGTTGGTGGAGACTGAGTATTGACTGACGACTCCCATTGCCTTTTCTTAACATTTTAGTACTAGTTCAAGGTTAGGAATATTAGTTTAGGACCTTAACCTCACATTTAGAGCTCTTTAGCACATTAGGCTACAACTTATGCTATAGTATTGGTATGTAGACATACTAGGTGTTACATTATCCCCCTTTACGCTATAGTATTGGTCAGTAGACATACTAGGTGTTACATTTTCCCCCTTTGGGAACATTCATCCGCGAATGTTGACCAAGTCACCAACTAAGTTTAATGTTCAACACCAACAACCCAGACAACTCATAACATCAAAACTGTGCACAACTAAAATTTGCAGCTTTCACCACTTAACGTCACTGTTATGACATAAAATTCCCATCAAATCACAACATGGCCATAGAACCCGAGTACGTACGAAATACTTCTACCAACTAAATATACAAAAATTATTAACTCGCATAAGTATGGGAGGAAGAAACTTCTCCAACATCGTTTATGCTTAACACAAAAAATTAGAGAAAGTGTGATATTTTCATACTTGTGTACCATGGTTTGACGATATTTTCAATGCATTTTACTTAAGAGTTTTGTGTGTCTAAAGACTTTTTGTAGTAGTTTGAACAAGTTTTGTCTTTTGTTTTAAATGTAAGAGTTATAGGTTGAAAGCATATAAAGCAGCTAAAAATTGCAGAAGATAACCTACGAAGGCCATCGACGATCCGTTGTCTGATCGACAGATTGTAATTGGTGACTGTTGATGTGCAGTTTAGGTTTTGGGTGAAGATCAGGGAAATTTTACCAAGTGTGGAACAAAAAGATCAAACGATGGTCCATCAATTGATCGATGGACCGTACTGGTGAAACGTCGATTGGTCAGAGAAGGTTCCAACACTTTATTTTTCATGATTCTATGTAAGGAGCTATATTGGAGCATCGACGAGCCGTACTGTCGGCCCATAATTTGTTTCAAACAAGCCTCTATATGGTGGACCAAAATATTTCTAAGACCTGACTGACGGAGGTAGTCGACTAACCGTCGATTGATTGAAGGTCCATTAATGGAGTCGTCGATTAAAGCCGCGTACCTAGACAAAACTTTCCTTATTTCAATTCCTTTTATTTAGGATTATGTTTCTATATATATATATATATATATATATATATATATATATATATATTTATATATATATATATTTATATATATTTATATATATATATATATGGTATTAAAACCTCATTTTTGAGGTTATCTACTATTACTGTTGTTTTATTTTGTGAGTTAGAGATTGGGTTTTTGTAAACTTGAGCAATTAATCAATTTTCGGATTTGTTTTGAACGATTTTTCTTGCAATTTCAAGTGAAGAGTTATGGGTTTATTCTTCTTGTTAAAGTAAGTTCTTGATTTCTTCCTCTACAAATATATATTGTGATTTTTGTAGCATGGGTAAATGAAACAAGATTTAGGGTTTTGGAAACCATTGTTAATTAAAAAAGTAGGACTAGCAACGAAACAATTTTTGAATAGTATTTTGCATGAATTGATAATTCTTTCCTTTAATAGATGTAACATTCTAAAGTCCAAAACCTAATATAGAGCCTCATATTATTGTCTAAGGTCTATAACTCTGTTTTAAGGTCAATAATAATGTATTAAAGTCATTTAGGAAGTTTTAAAGTCAAAACGTTAAGGAACGTCCACGTCGTTCGGAGACGAGTGCAAAAGGTGCTAGTGTGCCTTATCCTATTTGACATTGTTATAAGAGTTGTAAATCGATGAAATTTTATGATAAGGTGTCTAACACATATTAGAGTAGGTTTAGGGTCGAGACGTATAGGTACGACTCTCCAATAGCCACCCAAAGGGTCATTGAGAAGGACCCCTCCATTTTAAACAAAAAGCCATCATCGACATTGTCTACTAACGAAGGGAGACGACGGAGCGTTGATTGACTCCGTCGATGGTTAGTTAACCATTTTTTCAAAAATTCCATTTTGGAAAATCCTTGACCAAAATGACGGTTGCACAGGAGGGGGGGGGTCTTGGCCATCGACTAACCTAGGACACGTTGGTCATGCCTGCGTTTACTATCTAGTTTTTAGTTGGTTCATTTAATAAAGTTAGTTAGTTAGGGTTTAATTAGTAATAAGGGGTTGGTTAATTAGGTTATTTAATTAACTATATAACCTACCCTAAGTCCAAAACCTCACTTTATACCTCTCAATTCTCAAACCCAAATTGCTCTTACTTCTCTCTTCTTTCTCTCTCCCAAAGAAAAACAACATTGAAGGGCTAGGTAAAGGTCATTAAGGAATCAAGGAGGGTAATCTTATTAATCAATATTAAAAAATTAATAAGGTATGGGATCCTTTCACCTTTGTGATTCCATTCCCCAAAGGGTTTTTTCAAAAATTGGTTTTCAAGAAGATGATTTCATATGGGTTTTTTTCTAATACGAATTTGATCTTCTAAATTGTGATATCTATGGTTTATTTATATTTTGATTTTTAAATTGTGATGTATTATGATGTAATTATGATATTTCTTGATGAATTAACCTAGCTTGAGGAAGAGATCATGAAATTTACCCAAGTCCCTTACCCTAGGTTATGAACTACCGATGAATTAATGTGTAGTGATTCAATTGACTTTATCATTGTGTTAATTACTATTGTGTGATGATATTATTCTCATTGTTGGATTGTATTATATGGTTGATGGTAAAACCATAAATTATGGCCTGTGAAGGAAATTAGGGTAATTCTTTTGATCTCAGACCTTTACTTCAGTTAAGGTTACTTGTGTTTAGTGATGAAGTTCTATTGAAGTACAACCTATGATAAGATTGATTAGGGTTGGTTTGATTTTGAATTTAAATTTATTGATTTATGGCTTGTGAGTTTTTGCATAGGATATAATGATATAAGGTTGGCGATGAATTACCTATGTGCCTTGCTATGGTATGGTGATCATAATGTGCTAACCTCACATGTGTAATTGTATTGAAAGTATGTTCTCACATATTTCCTAATGACATAAAGAATATGACTATATAGGGAGTAGTATCCTATGGCCTAAACTAAGTTATTATAATTAATTAAAGACATTTCAAAAGGGACGCTAGCTTAGTACCGAGTGAAAAATAGTGAGGAGTGTCCTTCCTATATAGGAAAGGTAGGATGACTATTGTACTCATGAGATTGGAGACTATAATTAATGTAGCATAAAGAGGGTGTCAAACCACATCTCCTAGTTCTAAAACTATGTTGCCCCCAAAGGTATACTAGCTAGTGGATCCACATAGATGCTATGTTCAAGTTTTAGTAGTACCTTGGCAAGTAGTCCACCTTCTTCGGTGTAGGGTTCCATGAAACAGGATTCCACATTAGGTCATGTGGTCTATATCAGTTAAGACAAGATGTTCCCAAACGTAAAATAAAGTAATAAAGTAAACTCTAACTAGGATGACCTAAAGGGTTTGAGTTAGTCTAGGTAGGCTTATGGGACTCTACCTATATATTGCACTAGTTAGCCTTGAGGGAAGTCTTAGACGGATATTTTTATATGTTATAATTTTGTTGATTCTTTATGTGAATGGTCTATATTATTAAATGTTAGGATTAATACTTATGATGATATGTTATGTTGAGTTAGACATTATTTATGATCGTTTGGCTAGTTCACTAGGCTGAGTAAGGTTACAGGGCTTCACTTGACCATTGCACCAGTATACTTGGTGAAGGGTTATGGATAAGGGCTTTAATTTATGCCTTATTTTTATCTACTCATGAATATACTTTATGTTTATGCTTTGATGGTAGATCTGTATTGCCTATAAGTTTTATTATGCTATATACATGTTAACTTGGCTTTACTTAAGTAGGTATGCCTTGTGTTGAATATGCTTGTATCATTAAAAAATATATGATTCTTGCCTTATTTGTTCTTTTGTTGTGCATAACACGTGTCAAAGTAACTTAGAATGCCTTTATAAAATGTTCCTTTTTAGCATGATTTTTATGTTGTATGTGCATATTATTCCATACTTAGTTCAAGAAATGTGCTAACACCATTTCTCCCTTTCCCCCCAACATTTTAGGTTCTGGTCGTTGAGGAGATTGATGCCATTTTGAAGGAGGGCTTGAAATAACTCTCCAAGTGGGTATGTCCTCAAGTCCCAGGATGATGCCTTCTTCTTACTCTAGCTATGTTTCTTTGTTATGGTCTAAATATGATCATTTCATTCTGCTTGTTTCAAGAAGTTGTTGTAAGCCCTAAGTGACATTTATACATTGTGTAAGGTCATATGACCATATGGTTCGGTTCCGTTTAGATGGTTTAATATGAGACATTTCTTTAAGAATATATTGTATATCTTATTTTCATATGTGCCATAAGTAGAAGACTGTTTAATCTTCTTATATGAGGACTCTAAGTAAACTGGCTATGAATATATTATTTGTAAGCGAGATGTCTAAGTAAACCTCATAAAGTAGACGTAGATGAAAATTTATAATTTTCTGCACTTTTTAACCTATGAATATAATGATAAATGCTAAGAGGCTAATCTTAGTACTCTACGAGGACGATGACGGCCATTACCTCAAGGGGGTATTACGCGGATGTGACAGAAGTCTTTTTAACAGTGGCTAACATTAGAACTATCCATATTTCTACTTGTAAGACAAAGGAGGTAGTTAATAGGAAAATAATTATCAACATAGATTTAGTGTGATACTAGTTAATAGCTAGATTCGATTTGTGTGAAGTAATAATTAAGCTATACATTGATTATGATGTCTAATCTGAGGTTATGGTAAGGGTTAGTAAACTATACAATCGTAGAAGGACCAAGGTGTGGGGTGAAATTATCTTTATGCCAGACCAAGAATTTAGATATACCTAACTTATCGCTTACACTAGGAAAGCATTTCTATTGCTAGGAATACTGTGTTATGTATCAGTGGGGAACACAAATAACCTAGTTTCTCTCTCATTTTGATAAAAACAAAACTTTATTTTTGTGTAACTTGATAACTATATTGTTTAAAAAATTTGTTTCAAAGAACTCCGTCCATTACTTGCTTCAGAAAGATATTGGCAAAGAAGATATAATTATGAATTATAGTTAAGTCTAAACAATTTATTCATGGGATAGACCCCAACCTCTTAGTCGTATGCTTTACTTGATAACAATCGCTAATACTTCTTTAGGAAGGTGTAATTTCAGTGTATCAAATTTTGGCGCCGCTGTCGGGGATTTTGACATTTAGATTAACTTTAGGTACATTATTAAAATTTGGTCAACTATTTCCTTATTTTACTTTTTTTTTGGTTTTTTATTCTCTTAGGTCTATCTCTAGTGTATGTAAACTACACGGAGCCTTGGAAAACCACTCATTTCATACGATCCAAAACTAAATCGCACCTTGAGAAAAATGGAAAACCCAGAGGGGGCAGTTAACCGATAACACCTTGAAAATCCAAGTCTCATTGTAAATCCTAAAATATGTGTCATAAAGTCTAAACACTGTTACAAAGTCTATTTTAATAGATATAGTTCATTTTGAAATTTAAGAGCCAAAACATCTAGGAAGGTGGTTCAAAGGGATGATAGTGTGCCTTAGCCGACTTGACTAAGTTTTTGGAGTTGAAATTGTGTGAACGTTGGTAGAAAGGTAACTAATGGGTGTTTGAGTTGTTCCATGGTTAAAACGTCAGAGTACAACTTCCCAAAGACCAACTAAGGGTCCTTGAGGAGGACTCCTGCAGTTTGATGCATCAGTGCCTGGCAGTGTGCATCGACGGGATAGATGACAGACTGTGTGTGGATCATCGGGGCGTTGATGGCACTATCTCCTGATATACTGTGGTTTCACGGTAATTTTAATACTTTTTCCTTAAGTTTAGTGTGTGTACAAAAGAATTTTTTATTAATTTTCATGTATGTTTTTCTTTATTTGCAGGAAATCTGTCTGAATATGAATGCGAATGTTTTTGAGCAAGAAATGCAGAAAAGTTACCACCTACGGGGCCTATAAAGGTCCGTCGTGCCTATGACGGTTCGTAGGTGGCATTGTAGTGAAGCTGCTGAAGCAAGATAGGGAAGTCTGACCAAGTGTGAGATTACAAAGTTCATGACGGACCTCGTAGACATGACGGTCCGTCCTGGTGGTTCATCGTTTAAGTGTTATGGAACGGAGACCCTTGACGGACTGTCGTGCTTGAAACATTCTGTCATACCTGTTCGTCGAGGGTAATGAAGAAAGCAGATGAAGGATTTGTAAATTATAGGATGACAGAGTCCATGACGGCCCGTTAGGACCACGATGGCCCATCACGAGGTCCGTCGACCCAGCCAAGTTTTGATATATTTTCAGCAATTAGAGTCCTTCTTTAATTAGGTATTTGTTTTTTAATAAATAGTTCAAAAAACCTCGTTTTTGCGGTTAGACACTTTTATAGTTAGATTCTATTATGTTAGACTTTTGGTGGTTAAACACATTTATGTTAGATTCTTTGCAAGTAGATTATTTTGGATATTAGACTTTGGATTGTTACACTTTTCTCTAGAGTTGATTGTTGGTGATTTGTTGATTAATCAAGTAAATTTCTGGATTTTATTCTTTCTCATTGAAGTAAACACATGAATTCTTATATTATATATATATATATATATATATATATATATGAATATTGTGATTATGACTATGGGTAAATAAACTCCATAACTAGAGTTGTGGGAACCATGGGTGAATAACGAGGTCAAATCTAACTAAAATAACAATTCTAGAATAATGTCTTGCATGTATTGATAATTATTTCCTTTTGAAGTCTTTTTAACGGATGGCCAACGTTAGAACTCACCTTAATGCTACTTGCCGGACCAAGGAGGTTGATAATATGAAAAGAATTATCAACGTAGATTTAGTGTATACTATCTAATAGGATAGTATTGATTGGTACGACATAATAATTTAGTCAAGTATTGAATACAATGCTTAATATTAGGTAAAGGTAAAGGTTAGTATAGCAATACACGTAGCCGGACCAAGGTGCGGAGTGAAATTTTCTAGATGCCGGACCAAGGCTTTAGAAATACATAACTTATCACTTTTCATGCAAGATACTAGGAAAGAATTGTTATAGTTAGAATTATCAAGTTAGGAATCTGTGGGGAACACTTTAACCCTAGTTACTTTTATTAATTGATTAAACTCCAACATTTGAATCTGTTAGTTGTTTACTTTAATCTAGTTAGTTATTTTTACTCATTTAGAAATAACCCCCCTTTTAATGTTTTTGTTTTCTACGGAAATAATTGACTAAATAATAGTAATAATAGATTAAAGTTAAGTCTGAACTATTTTCCTCGAGGGAACAATCCCAACCTTATTAGTTGGGTTCTTTACTTGATACGACTGCTTTACTTCTTATTTGAGAAGTATGTTTGAGCGTTATCAAATATTTACGCCACTGCCGGGGAAAGAAGCTTTTCGATTAAATTAAACTTATTACTATAGTTTAGTCGATATTTTCTTAATTTTACTTTGTTTATTGTTTTTTGATTCTTGCAGAACTATCTTCCTTGAATGCCAAATACACAGAGAGGAAGAGAACCCTTGTTTCTCTACAATCACGAATTAGAGAGTACATTACATAACATGAATCAAAACTTGGGTATTAATGATTGTTATCCAAACTAGATCATCCCATCTCCGATTGATGTTCATGGTCAGTTATTACCCGATGCTCCAGGTGAAAATAAATAGAGAGTACAAAATCACGCTCCATGTCCTCAAAAATACTACAGTGGCTATGACAATAAGTAGAGTCCGATGGGGCACTTGTCTTGCCCACCTCTACCACCAGGCCACACCTTTGTGGTAACTAGTAGCCTGATGCAAATGCTCACTGCCAGTGGTTTGTTTTCAGCGCTACCTTCTGAGGATCCACATGCCCATATAGCTAAGGTAAGGGGCAGTGTGTAAAAGTTGTGAAGCGAGGCCTGATTTGGATTTGGATGTAATAGGTCTACGAGTATTTTCTCTCTAACTGACGTGAGAGGCTGCTATTTGGTTCACTGAGCTCCCTTATAACTAAATTTTCACTTGGAACCAACTAAGGGACGTTTTCTTGGTACGTTACTACCCAATTTCAAAGAAACTAAACCACAAAGATAGAGTGAACAACTTTCTGGCACTATGAAGAGAGTATGTTACTAGTTTTTGGGATAGATTCACCTCATTTTTGAGAAGCATCCCCAATCACCGTACGATGATGAGTCACTATAGGAATATTTCTATCGGGGACACAATGATAATAATAAAGCGGTGTTGGATACTATAGCGGGTGGTTCGTAAGTGGAGTGTCCTTATGCTGAGATTGCCAAAAAATTAGAGAAAATCTCCCGTAAAAATAAGGCTTGGAGTACTAGGAAGTCAGATACAGGGAAAATACCTTCGCAGTGCAATCCACTCACAATCCAATCACAGATGAGATTCGTGAAGAGATGGCTCGGATGAAAACTGAGCTTGGGTTAGTATTAAAATATATCACTGGCGGTGCAGAAAAGATAAATGTAGTTAACTACTTGTCTAAACCACCACCTCCAAATGACGAATGTTATTATGAGGAGAATTCCTATGTGGTAAATGAACAGATAGGGGGTTTTCGATCGAGTGCCCAAGGCTCAAATCAGGAGAATTGGCGCCAAGGTCAAGGAAACAAATGTTGGATCTATGGTAACCATAACTGTGAGGGCATTTTGTTCGAGATGGAAACTACAACCGTGAAAACAGCTTCAACAGGAGTAACTATGATAACATAAATGATAAGAATAGGCCCTATGTCCCTCCTCAAAATCGTGAAGTTACTTCTAGGGATGGTGGAGATAGTATGGCGTGAGTTGAGGATATGTTGCACAGTATGATGAGGAGGTTCGATGCTAGTGATGAGCACATTAATGAGTTAAGGAGTGATTTAGCGGGTATTGGGCAGAAAGTCAATACAGATGAAATATCAATTAAGCAGATTGAGTTGCAAATGGCCCAATTATATGTGACTGTAAACACACGGCAATCGGGCACTCTTCCTAGCAACATTGTCTGAAATCCAAAAAATGATGGACATTGTATGGTAATCACTACTCGCGCTGGTAAGCAAACCATTGACCCACCTATGCCGTCTAATGAGAAAAAGGTGACAAAAGATAATGATAAAGTGGTAGAGGTTAATGGTGAAGTAGAAAATAACACTGGAAAAGGTGATGTAGTGCCTACAAAGGTAATTCCCATGCCTAGAACCCCCCTTTCCTTAGAGATTAGTGAAAAAGACTGAGGATGGTAAATATCGGCATTTTATAACAATGTTGAAGCAGCTTTCTATCAATGTCCCTTTGGTAGAAGCTCTAGAAAAAAATGCCCGGTTATGACAAGTTTATGAAAGATCTGGTTACAAAGAAAAGATCGGTCACTTTTGAGGATGATGATAGAATGCAGCGTTGTAGTGCAATTGCTACAAGATTGTACAAAAGAAAGAAGATCCAGGTTCGTTCACTATTCCTTGTACAGTCGGTTCATTACATTTTGCAAAAGCATTATGTGATCTGGGGGAAAGCATAAATCTCATTCCCCTCTCGATTTAGAAGAAGTTGGGTTTGGGTGACCCAAAACCCAGTGCGATGTGGTAAATGATGGCCGATCCAACAGTGAAAAGTCCTATAGGGATACTCCACGATGTACTACTAAAAGTGGAGTCGTTCATATTTCTGAAGAAGGAACAAGATCTAAAAAGTAAAAAATGAGAGTTGATAGTTGGGGATTTGGTGCTTTTAGACAATTCTAGGTTGCGTTGGTTTCTGGGCAAGCTCAAGTCCAAATGGACTGGCCCTTACTTGATTACCCAAATGTTCCCTCGTGGAGCAGTTGAGTTAGAAACCAAGGAGGGTGTACATTTTAAGGTAAATGGACAAAGAATAAAAATCTATTATGGGCATGCTCAATTGGTGAATGAAGTGATTGAGGCATACCATTTTGATGAAGGCTGAGCAATCAAGTGTCCTCAGTGGTGCCGCGACATTAAATCAGGCGGTTGTCGGGAGGCAACCCAATAATTGTAGTTTTTCTCTTTAGTAATGGTAGCATTTTCTACTAATGGATTTTAAATTTGCAAGCACATCACCAGGAAATTCTACAAAAAATTACTCTGCAACAGTCACTGACAGACACATGATGGAAAGTCACGCACGCAACGGACCGTCGTCGTGCCAGGTACGTCTTTCTTTTACTTTCAAAACTAGGGCTCATGTGACGGAACCAATGACGGACCATCGCATCTGCGATGGACAATCATCGGTGAATCATTGCGTCATTAATGAGTGTACCCAACCCGAACCGATTGGGGTAATATAAAAAATTGGCAACCTTTAAAAATCCCACCCCTTCATTTCACCCATTTCTCTCCCTCTTTCTCCCATTTCCCTCCCTTTTCTACTTCCAACTTTCTACCTCTCTTCTCTATCAACTGATCACTTCCCCAATTTCCCAAATTCCTAAAATCTACCCTCTACAAGTAAGAGCTTGTTGTTGTGGTCCTTTTCTTACTAATCAAGTGCCTCACTTGCTTTTCTTTCTCCTGTTCTCAAGTATGTGTCTCTGATTTCTACCCATTTACATTGCATTTTTGTTTATCAATTAGTATTAATCGAAATCTTATTGATGGGTCTTCATTCTTTGATCCAATTTTGTCTTACCTAGGTTGAGAATCCTCAAATTGCCTTGTTAAAATTCTAGAAATAGGTGCTTTATCATTGCTAGTTTAATAGGTATTTGGGTTAGAAACATATAGGTTATCACTAAGTCTTCCATGTGAGTCACAAAGGATGAATGTGGCATTCTCAGTTCTATCACTGACTGATACAATGAGACCCCAATGACGGACCTTCACACTGACGATGGACCGTCATAGGGTCCGTTCCAACACCCTTAACACCTTGTTGTCCAATTTTAACCAAGTGTCCACCAACAGACACATGCGACGGACCGTCGTTCCCACAATGGTCCGTCCTGCACAGCTGTTCTGGTTGTCAGAGACCTTATAACTAAGGGTCTCCCACCTTTTTCTATGTTTACTCTTACGGACATCTACAATGGACTGTCATACCCGTGACGGTTTGTACTGCACAACCGTTCTTGTTGTTAGAGACCATAATACTAAGGGTATCCAAATTTTTCTAAGTGTCCTTTACGGACATCAACGACAGACCATCATACCCTTGACGTTCTGTCATACACAACCGTCATGACTGTCAAATACCCATCTCCTAAGGCTCTCCATACTTATTCTAAGCGTCCTCTAATGGACATCTACGATGGACCTTCATAACTTTGACAGTCCGTCCTTCACAACCGTCGTAACGGTCAGAGACCCCTCCCCTAAGGGTCTCTATAATTTTTTATAAGTACCCCATGACAGACCATCATTGTCACGATGGTCCTTCCTGCTAAGCCGTCATACTTGTTAGATACTTTCCTTCAGGGGTATCCACATCAATATAGTTGAAGTATGACATGACGGACCCCATGACGGTCCGTCGTACTCACGACGACCATCACCTGGTCCGTCGTGTTTCAGTGTTACTGAAGAAAAGTCATTACAACTTACCTCTTATATTTATTTTGTTTTGTTTTTGCTCGTGTTGTTTGCTCCTTCTCGTACTAATATTGATTCTTTAAAGGTACTATCTCTAATTGTACTAAATTATGATCGAGTTTACGCATGTGGGCATTAAAAGTTTGTCGCCCCGTCAGCCTACCTAGTCATAGGCTCTGATGATGATCATGATCCTGAGTACGTGCCTCCAACCACTGCCACTCCATCATGAGCTGCATGGGCTACCAGAGCTACGCCCAAAAATCTGGCGTCCGGCACAGTCACTGCCTCCCAGTCTAATGAGGAGCGCACACTGACTGGCACAACTTCTGGCTCAGCTACACATAAAGAAAAAGCGTCTATCTCCTTAGGTGTTTTGTGGTTGGAGAAAGCTGCGGGTCTGCCGAAGTCCCTGCCCCCTCCTCATCTGCACAGTCTGCCTCGTTTGATGAAGTTGACATTTTTGATTCCGCTCCCGGCTCAGCGACTGGTGGTCTTACCCCAGTTGCCCACCAGCCCAATCGATTGTGGGTCGACGGACAATATCAAGTGTATTTCGACGCCAAGTTTTTAAATGATAAAGGCGTCATTACACGGGTCCTTACAGGTAGTCTGCCCACAATGCCAGAGTTCCACAGTATCTTCACCAGATACCGGCTGTAGTGGACAACGCATTCTTTGGGCCGTTATAGTGAGGAGTTGGTCAAAGAGTTCTGCACCTCTTACATTGCTACTCTCAGATCACATATAGATAGGAGGGATGTTGCTGCCAAATAGGCCCCACTTGAGCATATTCGAGTACGTAGCATTCAGGTCAATATCTCCCTTCCCACCATCCGCTGGTATCTATACGGCAAGGATATTGATGCCAACAGGATTCTTCTCACTGCCGAGTTTGACTATCGATGGAAAATTTTATAAGATGGCCAATTCTTGCGTGAGCCATCGCTAAGAGAGACAACCTAGATGTGGATGGCCCTGCACTTGTCTGTTGATAGAGAGTGTGTCGACTAGGTAACGGAGCCGAAAGGAGTCATCAAGAAGGCTAACTTGACCTTCACAACTAAGTTGTTATGGTTGATTTTCCGCCACTGCCTTTCCCCCATGGACACTGATAATATAGTCACATGCGATCGTACTTCGCTTGGCTTCTACAGGCGGTCATGCACGAGAGGGATTTAAATGTCACAACTACTTACCCTTTTAAGTGCATGATATTTTCCTTATGGAGGTCCGCAGGTGTTCCCAGCTGGTACATTGATCATTTCAAGACTCTACTGGGCACTGTTTATATCAGCCTCATCATGGATGAGGCCAATGAGTTGGGTCCACACAGAGGGCGCCATAAAGAGTTGCCTCTACTTTGTGAAAATCGTGGTGATACGGTAGCAAATGCTCGCACAGCTGCGCAGGTTGATTCTTAAACCACTGACACTACCCCAGTTGTGTCTATCTTGGGTATTAGCACTGCCTCGAGCTCCTCTAACTCAGCCCCTTTCCCCGCTCTGGTCCAGATTGCTAGGGTCCAGAAACTACAGGCACAAATGGCTACACTTTAGCATCACATCAAGTCTTGGATGCAGAGGTCGATTATTGAGGCAGAAGAGCGCTTGGAGTGTAAAATGGTCCAACACAATGAGAGGAAGATCACTAAGGTTCATCAGAGATTGGACGCTTTGAGTTGTGGGTGTTAGCCCGGCCAGCCCCTCAGGTGTACATGTTGACCCTTCAGGCTGCGGACGAGAGTCTACGAGTGGAAATTGATATGATCCTAGAGGCTAGGCTGCTTGAGTGTGAGGCCCCTTCTGCATGGCATTCTGAGGACACAGTGATGGCGGCCTTATTCTCCACTTCTGAGATTCCATCACCTCTCCCTCGAGAGCGTGACAAGAGGCGCAAGGGTCGAGATAAGGACGAGGTTAGAGCACATAAAAAGGAGCGCCATGAGATGGAGGTTGCGAGGAGAGCCTCACTTGCTAATGAGGAGGCGCGTCATATAAAGGCTTTACAGTCAGCTGCTGGGGCATCTAGCTCCAGACATGTGGCGATAGCGGGAGGCACTGTTGATAGTGCTGTTAATGATGAGGACACTACTGAGTGTGTCCACACTACGGAGGTAGTGACTTTTGGGGAACCAGATCCACCAGCTTGCTGATCGTCGGCGCTTTGTGCCCGAGGTTTGCTTCACCTACAACTCTCTTAGTTATATTTTTTTATACATTGGGGAAAATTATATGTCTTTTTTGTTGGGGGTGGGGTAAATGGAAAGTGAATACTCGGGTAAAGTCTGAGTAGCCCAATTCACTATCCTCTTTTGGGGTTTTCTTGCGTATGTTCTTTTTCCCCAAGAGATTGATTATTTTTATTGTTGAACCAGCATGTCTATATCTTATGTACATAGTTTAACTCTGAAGCATGATGGCTAAAATTATATCCTGATGAAATAAAAATGATGCATGACTAGGCATAATAATTGATAAATGTGTGGCTCAAATCATGACATAGAGATACACCACTGTATGATCATAAGTCTAAAATTCAAACTAGGTGTCTGATAATCTGGTAAAGTAATTATATGTCAAGTGAGTGTGATGAAGATGTGAATAGTCCACTATTTCTACTGAGCTAGAACTTGCCTGGTTAGTCCTGCTAAAATAAGCAGTAATAGACAATTAGAAAAGGATCATAGGCCCTTGTTCAATATAGACCTTTTTTTAGCCTAAATTAAAACCCAAATGAAATTAATTCTTCTTTGATCCAAATGATTTGAGCTTAAACTAGACTTTTCTAATTCACCCCAACTGATCTTTTCTGGGAATAATGTGTTGGCCCTGATTTCTTCCTGGACGTGTACAGCTCAGCTTATGCTAAAATTATAAGTTGAGGGTGGCTAATGCAGTAAAAACCCTTTTCATGGCCTTGACCCAACTTTTGGTATTTTGTACTTTGACTCATGCCAAATCCATGAGTTGAGGGTGGATATTATGAGGAATGCTCTGGAAAGTGGGGTTGAAAGAAAAAACAGAGAAAAGAACAAAAGAAAAGTGACTCAAGAACCAGTTGAAAGAAAAGTGAATTAAAAAATTACAATAAATACAACAAAGAAAAGAAGAGGGTCACTTACAAAAATGAAGAAAGAACGGAAAATAGCAAGGTGAAAGAATATGAGAAAATGGGCAAAATAAAATGATAAGAAGTGGTATGTTTAGCCGATATGTCAAGGATGCCAAAAAGCTACTAAAGTATACCTTACCTTACACTATGTATTAAGAAGTTGTGAATTTGTTATAAGAGTGAGTGTTGAAAAGTGATCCTTATACTCAAACTTAAATCATTGTGTGAAAAATGAGGACGTTGTTTTGAAGTGATTACGCTAGTTGCAATTGCGGAAATAATAGCACCTCGGTGAGGAATTGAAGAGGATAGGTGTCAGTGCGTAGTGAGTCTATGTCATGGTCAGATTCCACATAATTCAAGCCTAATAGTTATAACATTCATAATATGAGGAGACTGATCGGGATTCACAGCTAAATGATTGCGAAAGCTAAAACATGGATACATTGTACAAAGATTTTGTAGTGAGTTATAATGCGTCGCTTGAGGACAATCAACGAATTTAAGTTGAGGATGTTGATATATCATGGTTTCACGGTATTTTTAATGCTTTTTCCTTATGTTTAGTGTGTGTCCAAAAGCCTTTTTGTATTGACTTTTATTTATGTTTCTCTTTATTTGAAGTAAATCTGTCTAAAGATGAACGCGGATGTTTTTGAGCAAGATATGCAGAAAAGTTACCACCTGCAGGGCCTGTGATGGTCCATCGTGCCTGTGACGGTCCGTAGGTGGCATCGTAGTGAAGCTGTTGAAGGAAGATTGGGAAGTCTTACCAAGTGTGGGAGTACGAAGTTCATGACGGACCGTCGTAGCCATGTAGGTCTGTCCTGCTATTTTGTCGTGATGATCAGAGAAGTAGTCCCAGTACCCAAATTCCAAGAATTTTATGTTTTATGGAATGGAGACCCTCGATGGACCTTCGTGCTTGAAATGGTCCGTCATACCTTTTCGTCGAGGGTAATGAAGAAATCATATGAAGGATTTGTAAAGTATAGGATGACGGAGGCCATGACGGCCCATCGTGACCATGACGGCCCATCGTGACCACGACGGCCCATCACGAGGTCCGTCGATCCAGCCGTGTTTTGATAGTTTTTCAGCAATTAAGGTCCTACTTTTATTAGCTTTTTGTTTTTTTTATAAATAATTTGAAAAACCTCATTTTTGGGGTTAGACACTATTATAGTTAGATTCTCTTATGTTAGACTTTTGGTGGTCATACACTTTTATGTTAGATTCTTTGTTAGTAGATTATTTTGGATATTAGACTTTGGATTGTTACACTTTTCTCTGGAGTTGATTTTTGGTGATTTTGTCGATTAATAAAGTAAATTTCTTGATTTTATTCTTTCTCATTGAAGTAAGTGCATGAATTCTTATATTAGATATATGAATATTGTGATTATGACTATGGGTAACTATAATCCTTAACCAGGGTTGTGGGAACCATGGGTGAATAATGAGGTAAAATCTAACTAAAATAACAATTCTAGAATAGTAACTTGCATGGACTGATAATTCTTTCGCTAAGAAGTCTTTTTAACGTATGGCTAACGCTAGAAGTCGCCTTAATGCTACTTGCCAGATCAAGGAGGTACATAATAGGAAAAGAATTATCAACATAGATTTACTGGATACAATCTAATATGATAGTATTAATTAGTACGAGGTAATAACTCAGTCAAATATCGAATACAATGCTTAATATGAGGTAATGGCAAGGGTTAGTGTAGCAACACACGTAGCCGGACCAAGGTGCGTAGTGAAATTCTTTAGATGCCGGACTAAGGATTTAGAAATACATAACTTATCACTTTGCATGCAAGATACTAGGAAAAAATTGTTATAGTTAGAATTATCAAGTTAGGAACCTGTGGGGAATAATTAAACCCTATTACTTTTACTAATTGATTAAACTCCAACATTTGAATCTGTTAGTTGTTTACTTTAATCTAGTTAGTTATTTTTACTCATTTAGAAATAAAATCCTCCTTTTATTGTTTTTGTTTTCTAAGAAAATAATTGACTAAATTATAGTAATAATAGGTTAAAGTTAACTCTGAACTATTTTCCTCGTGGGAACAATCCTAACTCATTTGTTGGGTCTTTACTTGATGCGACCGCTTTACTTTTTATTTGAGAAGTGAGTTTGAGTGTATCATCGTCCCACACTTAGGCTGGTAGGGAATGTCCCTTCACCTGCACAATTTTTGGAATCATCGACGGAGTGCGGAGGTGCAGGCTATGGTCCGTGTGTGGATCGACGAGGCGTTGATGTCACCGTCGTTCCATGCTTAGAAAATTGGAGAAAATCCTTACCTGCACTAGTCTCTAAATGAACTTACGGAAGTGCAGCACGGACTGTCAATGGACCAACGGTCCATCGATTGAGGTCGCGTAGATGGGGTCTCCAAATTCCTGCACATTTTGAATTAAGATCATTTAATTAATCAAGTGGTTTAGGGGTTAGTTGGGGATTAAATAGATACTAATTAAGTTGATTAAGTCCTACTATAAATACCCTTAACCCTTATTAATCAAAACCTAACTCTCAAATGAACCCTCTTCCTTATGTCTTCTTTCTCTCTCTTATTGGAAGACTCCATAGAAGCTTAGATTAAATTAAAAGAATTATAGGCCTATCATTCTAGTTCGTGAGATGTGATTTAGGGTTGTGAATTATAATGTGAAGTTAGTCCATGAACCTTGTTTCAAGTTGTGATCTAAAGATGAATTGTGTTATAGAGATGCAATTGACCTTGTTATCTTATTGGTAATCATTGTGTGATAATGTTACTCCCCAAGTTGTGTTGAGTTATGGCTTAATGGTAAGACCTTGATGATAGACAATAAGGAAGACTTGGTAAGTATTAGAATCTCTATCTTTACTTCCAATTGTGATTAATTGTTAATAAGCTATGATATCGTATTGGAGTATGCCATATACTAGGATTAAAGGGTGAGATGATGTTGAATTGAGATGTCTTGACTATGTTGTCAGGTTGATTAAGGTGTATGTGCTATAAATATGGTTAAAACTATCAATGAGCCTTAATATATTATGAAATGTTAAAGTGTTAACCTCACTTATATGAATTGTGATGAAAGGACTTATACTCATACGATTCTTATTGAGCTATTGATGATGATTATAATACAAAGGGTAGACCCTATTCCCTAAATTAAGTTATGATTGATAATTAAAGGCTTAAAGACATTTCAAAAAATGACTCTAGGTTAGCATCGAGTTAACTACATAGAGAGGTGTGAGGTGTCCCTTCCCACATAGCGAAGGTAGGAGAACTAAATTACTCTTGAGATTGGAGGCTACAATGCATGGCACATAAAAAGGGTCCGAACTAAATCCCCTAGATCTTGAACTATCTTGCCCCTATACGAATACTAGCTAGTGGATCTATGTAGTTGCTTTGTTTCATGTTTTGGTACTACTTTGGCAAGTAGTTCTCCTTCTTTTGGTGTAGGGTTTTATGATACCGGATTCCACAATATCTCATGTGGTCTATGTCGGTTAGGGAAAGATGTTCCAAAAAGGTAAGATGAATTAAAGGATTTGAACCCTAACTTGGATAACCTAACGGGTCTAATTTAGTCTAGGTAGTGATATGGGACTCTGCCTAGACAATGAGCTAGTTAGACTTGAGGGGAGTCTTAGGAGGAGGTTCTTATACATTATGATATGATAATATATGATGTATATATGATGACCATGGCACATTGTTGATACTATATATTGATTAGTTCATTTATAAATATGCCTTGGATTATAATGATATTATGCGATGAAATGAAAGCCTAAATGCCATGATATGTAGAGTTGGACATTGGTCATGTTTTCTTGTGGAGGATACTAGATGAGTGAAGTTATGGGGCTTTGCTTGGTCATTGCAGTTGTTGACTTGATAAGGACTTGTGGATAGTTGTCTTGCTTACTATGATATGTTTCACTCGTATTCATTCTTGTGATATTATTTCTTGATGTTAGGGTTGTAGTAAATCATGATTTTAAGTATGTTCGGATAAGTATTAGTTATTGATATAATAAGCATGTTTGGTTGGTTGATATGACTCACTTTACTTTGCATTAGGTTCCTAAAAGGATAATTGGGCATGTTTTTATAAAAAGTCCGTTTTACCATGTTTTGCTTGTGTATGTGCAAAAGATCTCATATTTAGTACATATGGAGGACTAACCCCATTTTCTTTCCTTTTTACCAAACATTTTAAGTTTTGGTCGTTAAGGAGTTTTTGGGAGGCGACATCATTGAAGGCTTGGATTCTTCCCTTCATCCATGTGGGGTAGGTCCTCAACTTTCGACGTCAATGTCGTTTTGTAGCTTTGGATTTTGTTATGAGCTTATTGAATCTATCATTTCTTTCCTTGTTATTTGAATATTTTACTTTCGTATGACTTATACTTGGTCTTGTTGAATTAATGTAAGGACTATGCCCATATTGTTATATCCGTTCAGATAGTATGAGATGAGACACTCATTGAGACTATTTCTATATTCTTATATATGTATGTGCAATAAAAGTAGAAGGCTATGTAACCTTTCTGTATGAAGGGTCTATGTATACTCGATATGAATATATATTATGTGTATGTAGAGGTCTATGTAAACCTCAAAGCAAGGATACTGAAAGATTTAAAATTTTCAGCACTTTTCAACATATGAATGTAATGACATAAAACTAAGAGGCTAGTCTTAGACATTAAAAAGAACGACGATGCTAGTTACGTTTGGGGGCTAAGCCCGAAAGTGACATAACCCCAATAGAGGAAATCTAGGTTATGGGTCAGCCATCATCCTCAAATACTAGTTGAGGCACACAGCCAAGTTTGTGTTGATAATGAATTAGGAGATTCTTTGAGGATGCGGCCTCCAGCCCCACAACTTCAGGAAAACTATAGCGGCAACGTGAACATCATAGATTCTAATGGACCTTTGTCCTACCTCCTCTACCCCATGGGTACACATTCGTGGTGATGAGTAGCTTCACGCAGATGCTCACCGCGAGGGGCTTGTTTGCAGGATTTCCATCAGAGGACCAACTTGCTTATATAGGTGTGCTAATGTTGTGTGGGTAAACCGTACTTGTATATCAATGTCATAGGGATGCGAGTGTTTCCTGTATTACTGAGAGGAGATGACACTATGTGGTTTACTGTGCTATTAAGAGATATGTTCTTAATGAGGTACTATCCAATGTAAAAGAAACTCAACCACAAGGATAAGGTGAACAAATTTGTGGCATTACCAAGAGAGTCGGTTAGTGGATCTTGGGACTTATTTAATGCGTTCATGAGAGGCGTCCCAAACCATCGCATTTATGATGAGACACTAAAAGAGTACATCTACAGGGGTCAAGATAATAACAACAAAGTATTGATTGATACTATTGCTAGTGGATCCTATGAAAAATGCACATATGATGATATTGCAGATCAGTTGGAGAAGATATATCACAACAACAAGGCTTGGATCACTAGAAAGTCGAACACTAGGAGAAACATCTTTGCGGTACAAGCTACAAACAACCCTGTGTAACACCTGTAAAATGACTTAGGTGAATCTAGAGACTCAAATTGTTGTAATGAGGGTTTATGTTCATAAAATGGCTTATATTGTGGTACTGAGGAAGATTCTAAGAATTGAGGTGAGTTGCAGTCAAACGTCAAAGGACGACTAATACGTTCGACGACTAGTCACCTATGTGCCTCATACGTGTTTATGTGCTTATATGTGTGTGTTATGAGCTTATGGGGTCCTTATATTAGTTATTATAGTGTATATAGGTAGTGTTGCAAGTCTCATGAAGTTTGGAGGTCAAATGTCCAAGAATATCCATGACATTCGAAAGGTTTGGCTTGAAACGACCTATGTGTCTTAGCTTGTTTCATCGAGATTTATGTTTTTTTTTATGAAATTGTTATGGGAGGTTCTAAAATAGTATAAAATCATATTCGTATTTCAAACTTCTGGGTGAAAGTTCCCAAGGACCAACCAAGGGTCCTTGAGTAAGGACCCTTCATGTGAGCCAAAGGCTGTCTAGGCTATCCCCTATCGACTTAGGCAATCAACGGCCAGTAGGCGTGTCGACTCCCCGTCAGTGTGGGCGTTGATCAATACATAGCCTAGGGATAATAAGATTCCATACTTAAGCCGCTGAACCAAACGAAAACCAGCCAAAATGGTCAATTTGTGGATAAATGGACCGTCGATGGCCAGTCGTCTATGGTGCCTGCAACATGCCTGCTTTACTGTAAAGGGAAGAGGTGTATTGGTAAATTTAACCCACATACAAAAATAGTTTGGGAGGTTACTTATTTATATTTTGGGTATTTTAAATAAATATATAAGTCTTGAATACCTTGATGAATTCATTCATCCAAATAAAAACCCCAAAATCTCTAAGAAATTCTCTAGAACTCCATTAAAGACAAAACTCAAGGAAGAACTTGGTTGCATATTTGATTAGTGATTGTACATCAAATTGGTGGATTACATAAGTGAGGTATGACTTCTTCATACTTGAAACTCTATTCATCAAGGAGTCAATTTCAAAGTGATTTTCTGAAGTCTTCTAAAGATGAACTTGTCCAATTTCATGACCTAGCCATGGTTTATTTCATAAAACTTTTTATGTAATTGATTTATGATTGAATCGATGTTAATTAGGTTATTCTAACCTAAAATATTCATGAATCCATGCAAAACATAATCTCTTATAATTGGCTATATTTTGGATATGATGATCTCGTCTTAATGCTTATGAATTCTAGTGTAGTTTTCTATGGTATTTTGAATGATGTAACAATTATATTGAATTAATAAATATGATGTACTATATTTATAAATTTATATTTTGTTGATCTTGATTTATAGAGTATTGTGATTTTTGTATTGAATTGATGATCATGGCCATGGGTAAGGGCCTAATGGCATTGTATTGGGTAATTTAGCTATGGTTCGAAATGGAGAGAATGGATTGGTGATACTCTGACCTAACTATATTTATTTTATATAAAGTAGATCTTGAATAATGTTGTGATTTGTATGTGGTGATAATATGTTTTATAATTGTGAATTATGTCACCTCTTCCACATTACTTTATGTATAATGATGATCATAACCTTATCGACACTACTTGAAGTATTGTAATGATTTTTGTAGTTGATTATGTAAAGAATGATCATAGCTACCGACATGTTTAGTAATGTGAAAGTATCTGTTCTTGGATTGATGTTATTAGGTGATCATTTTAGAATGACTATATCTTTATCTGTGTAGTCTTAGAGTTGATGTATGATTCTTCCTATTTTGTTATTGAGTCTTTTGATGACTATATTGATGACTCCATAGTAGTGTATAGGGTGACCTTAAGAAAATTGGTTCTCCTAATGTGCTACTTGGAAGATGTGATATATGTGATAAGGTAAGGTGAACTGTATCTTGTTTAGGTAGACCTAAGTCTCTCTTATTGATGCATATATGATATGTGAATATGAGATTTCTTGAATTAGGATGCTAAATCCTCTTAGTCTTGTATTTATGAATGATATGTGGCCTTGAACATGGTGATAAGGTCAGCTTATGTGGAACCTTTAAGATTGAAGGTTATGATCAGCTTGAAGTCGAAAGCCGTAATGCTATCCTTGTTGTGTGAGTGATGTAATTAGGAATGGTTGGCTGAAGCGGCATAAAATCATTAGGCAGCCTAGGGGACCTCTTTGGTAGGGTGAATGTTTTTGGGATATGAACTAGATATGGAACCGCTTCGTATAATCCTTTATGTGAATTAATCTATTAGAACATTGTCTAAGGAAATTAATTCCGGTTAAGAATGAGACTAGAGTGCAAAGAAACCCTTCATATTCCTTAACCATGTGCCTAGATGGGTTGTATCCAAGTTCTACCATTGTCAAATAGAACACACTCTATCCGAGTAGGTTATAACTCCGGATTCCATGTTTAGCTATCACGGTCTATGTGTTGCTTATTCTCATCGTATGAGATACGTATTAGTATTTGAGAAGTTTGGGAAGTTTAGGTGATGATATGGGACGCTACCTAGATATTGCACCGTTAGGCTCTGAAGATGTTAGTTAGTGAGTCACTTGGTCTTTTTTAATACCATTACTTGAATTTCCTTTATGTGAGGAATGCCTTTTAATCAACTAATGAAGTACTGAATTATGTTAGGAAGCATGTGAATGAAGGAGTACCTAATCTTGGTAACTCTAAGGATTTCCTAGTTAAAGTGTCAAAGGGGCATAAAGGATGATCTCTTCATGCCTCTCCTATAGATATCTTGAGACTGATTATAGTTAAGGAAGTTTATTGATAAAGTAGACATGATATAATCTTATAAATTCTTAAGGATTATTTAGGTAATCTAGAAAAGGGTGTATGGTCGTTCTCTTCTAAAAGTACTTAAGTAAGTGTTTTGATAACCTTAGTGAGGTGAATGTCTTATAATATATGTTATGTGTTTTGGTGTGTTGTAAGTGTATATATCTTATTGTAGGTAGTCCCAACAATCATTTAGGTGTGCTTAGAGAGGGTGTATGGGTGGTCTCTCTTTGTCTTACTTAAGTGATCTTATGATAGCCTTCGTGAGAATGTTGCATGCAAACTGAGTTCACTGTAAGATTTATGGTAATGTGACTCTAATTAATTGTAGCAGTGTTATAGCTCACTATAATGCCTTTAAAATGTGAATAAATGTTTATATGTTATCTTATGTGTTTCTATTGTGGTAAATGTTTCAATCAAAAAGAACATATTTCAATTAAATGTCCGTTATCATGTTTTTTATGCATTAAGCCATACATAGTACATGTTTTTGTACTTATTACATATGTTTATCGATCTCTAAAGTGATTCGTAGGTGAAGATGCTCTTAGAAACGAAGCTTTGATTATAGGATCGTTTGAGCATATGAAGTATGTCCACATTTTACTCGAGGGCATAAATGTCTTTGATGTTTCTTTTATTAAAGCATTGTAATAGAAATGTAGTACTATGTTTCAATTATATGGGTCATGTCCCAAGTATTATTGTGTGTAAGATTTGATGATATGAGACTTCGTATTTACTTTTGTCTTATGAAAGAAATTTTGAAAGACTATTCGAATGTTTTGTGAAAAGTTTTAATTCATCACTTCTTTTCATATATGTATATGAGATGAGTGATGTGAAAGGGATTGTACTAGACCTCCGAGAGGTCAAGTACGCCGTGCCATGACCTAACTTCTAGGGTATAGGTGTGGGTCATGATAATCTTGGTATCAGAGCATAGGTTATGAAAGTGGTCCTAGGAATAAAAAAGCTTGATATCAGAGTATATTTTATGAAAGTGGTATTAGGAATCAAAAAGTCTCATCAAGTCACGTCTAGTAGAGTCTCGACTGTCGGTGTAAGTCGCGACACATCTATGGGCGATAGGCTATAGGACGAAAGAGTTTCCCTTCTTTTCAACTCCTATGTCGTGTTTTAGAGTAAAATGTTATGAGTGTTATTGTTTATGGTTTTCCTTGTGTTTCTAGGATGATGAATATGAGGAGGACACCAACAAGGAGAGTTTAGGAGAAAAATGTGAATGAGGAGATTCCTCCTCAAGTTGAACAAGTTGAGCAAGTTCTTAAAGGTTCTCAAGAGTCTCAAGGGACTAGAGATGATCAAATACTTATTGTGGAAGGAGGTAATGATATTCCAGTGACTCCGCCAGGATTTACTGATGGGGATATTAAGGAGGCTTTACTTCTTTTAGCTCGTGATTTGACTACCCATGTTAATAGGGTATTGAGCCTAGAGTGAATGTTGCGGAGAGCATTATGACATCTAGATTGAGTGATTTTGTGAGGATGAATCGTCCTATATTTCTTAGCTCTACGGTAGGAGAAGATCTCCAAGAGATCCTAGATGGTGTGTATAAGGTGTTGAGTGTCATGGGGGTGACGTCTAGGTAGAAGATGGATTTAGCTTTGTATAAATGAGGGAGGTTGCTCAAGTGTGGTATACTCAATGGAAAGATAATAGGTCGGTGGATTCGGGTCCTAATTAGTGGGAATAATTTATGAAGGCTTTTCTAAGAAAGTACTTTCCCCGTGGGATGACGGAGATGAAGGTTGAAGATTTTATCATTCTCAAGAAAAAGGTAATATGAGCGGTAAGGAATACTCTTTGAAGTTCTCTATGTTGTATAGATATGCACCATCCTTAGTGTCTAACCCTAGAAATATGATGAGTAGGTTTGTGACCAGGGTTTCCAACATAGTAAAAGAAGAATATCGTACATCCATGCTCCATGATGATATGACTTTGTCTAGATTAAGGTGTATGCGTAATCCATTGAGGAGTCTAAACTTTGTAGGATCGCTAGAAACTTGAAGATGAGTGGATCTAGTGATCAAAGCCTACATTGATCTAAGGAGAAGTTTCAAGTCAAGATTAACCTAGGAGTGCTAAGGTGAAACTTGAGAAAGGTAGTGGTTCTTAAGAGCGCAAGCCAACATGTGCAACTTCTGAAAAAATAACTATGGGGAATCCCTATTGGGTACTGGGAGTTGTTTTTGTTGTGGTAAACATAGACGCGAAGTGAGAGATTGTCCTTCTATTACTTCTAGAGGAAGACACGGTAAGCAAGTTCCTCTTAATGCTTCGGAAGGTGATGCTCCAAAGAAGAAGAATTTTTATGCACTCCAAATTTAAGGAGCAAAGCCAGATGATGATAAGGATAATGTTAAGTTCTGCTATTCTCTATTGTATATGATTTCCTTCTAAGTGGGGGAGTATGGTGAGCAGAACAACCAGATGATCGTTGTTGCATTGTTACATTGTGTTTAGGAGTCTTGTTGGAATTGAGTTTCATTGATTCCTTGCATTGTGCATTTTATGAAGTTATGATTATGTTGTAAGATTTATTTATATGGTTTTTTCTTTCATATTATCATGTTTATATCATCAATTTCCTAAATGATGCATTTTTGAAAATCTGAAGTATGTTCACTGCCACGGATAAATCTGCTCACTATTAGATTTTTGAAAAAGTGACTAATTCATTCTTTGATTGAAAATTGTTCTAATATGTATATAACTTATTTATAAGAGTATAAAATGATTGTAACAAGATTCCATGCTATTTGAAATGAAGAATGTGAGTTTTATGGCATGATGAGTTGTAGAATGAGTTTCTATCTTCTTGTTGTGTTGTGAGTCTCTTAATTATGTTAAATTGATGTTTATCCTAGATTGTGCATTGTGTGATGTTTTTATGTGGTATGGTTGAGAGCTTCTAACTGACTCTCTATTTTTGGAAATGTCAAAAGAGTGACAAGTGTCATTAGGGGACGAATATTGTCCAAGTAGGGGAAAATGTAACACCTATAACACGACTTAGGTGAATCTAGAGCCTAACATGGTTCTTAAGAGGGTATAAGGTCCTAAAATAGTTTATAATGTGGTATTGAGGGAGTGTTTAAGAATTTAGGTGAATTGACAGTCAAACATCAAAGGGACAACTACGATGTTCGACGACTAGTCACCAATGTGCCTCATATGTGTTTATGTGATTATATGTGTTTGTTATGATCTTATCAGGTCCCTATATGAAGTAAAATAGTGTATATTGGCCGTGTGTCATGTTTCATGAAGTTTGGATGTCAAACTTCCAAGAACGACCTTGACGTTCGAAAGGTTTACCTTGAAACGACCTTGTAGACTTTAGCATGTTTCATCGAGTTTTATGCGTTCGTTTTGGATGAAATTTATTTGGGGGTCATAAAATACTATATGATCATATTCGGGTAGGAGACGTCCGGGTGAAAGTCCCCAAGGACCAAGCAAGGGTCTTTGAGGAAGGACATTTCATGTGAGCAAAAGGCTTTCTAGGACAGCCCTAATGAACTGAGACAATCGACGGCCACTAGGCTGGTTGACGCCCCGTCATTGGTGGACGTTTGTCAAGACTTATCCTAGTGAGAGAAAGCTCCCACAGGAATGTCATTGAAACAAGTGACGACCAGCCAGGATTGTCCGTTTGTGGACAAACGGTCCGTCGATGGTGCCTGCAACTCACCTGATTTACTGTAAAGTGAAGAGGTAAATTGGTAAATTCACCCTAAGTCCAAAAAACCTAGATGAATTCATTCTTCCAAATTAAAACCCTAAAATCTCTAAGAAATTCTCTAGAACTCTATTGAAGCCAATAACCAACGAAGAGCTTGGATTGGAGATTTGATTGGCGATACTTCATCAAATTGGTGATTAACATCAGTGAGGTATGGATTATTCATCCTTGAAACTCTATTCATCAAGGAGTAAACTTAAAAAATATTTTCTGAAGTATTTTAAACATCAACTTGACATATTTTATGATCTAGACATGGGTTATTTCATAAAACATTTTAAATCATTATGACAGAATTGATACTAATTAGGTGTTTCTAACCTAAAATCTTCATGAACCCATACAAAACTTTGGTTATGATGATCTTGCTTTAATGCTTATGAATTCTAGTAGAGTTTTCTATGGGCTTTTGAATGATGTAAGAATTATATTAAATTGATATATAGGTTGTCTTAGATTTTTAAATCTATATTTAATTGGCCTAGATTCATTGAGTATTGTGATTTTTGTATTGAATTGATTATTATGGCCATGGGTAAGGGCCTATTTGGTTATGTATTGGGTGATCTAGCTATGGATCGAAGTGGAGAGAATGGGTTGGTGGTACGCTGCCCTTATTCTCTTTATTTTATATAATTAGGTCTTGAATTCTGTAGTGATTGGTATTGTCCACTTATGGTGGCGATGCTATGTGTTATAATTATGAATTATGTGGCTTCACTAGTGTTACCTTATGTATTATGATGATCATCGTCTTGTCAGCACAACTTGAAGTTTTACGATTATTTGTGTAGAGTATTATGTGAATTATTATCATATCTACCTGCATGTTAAGTAATGTGAAAGTATGTGTTTTTCTATTGATGTTATTAGGTGATCATGTTAGACTATGACTATGTCATTATGTGTGTAGTTTTAGAGTTGATGTACGATTCTTCCTTTTTGGTTATTGAGTCTTATAATTAGTATCTTGATGATTATATAGTAGTGTATAGGGTGACCTAAAGTAAATTGGTTGTTCTTATGTGCTACTTGGAAGATGTGTTATATGTGATAAGGTAAAGTAAAGTGTGTCTTGTTTAGGTAGACTTAGTCTCTCTTCTTGATGCATGAATGATATATGAATATGAGATTTCTTGAATTAAGATGCTAAATCCTCTTAGTCTTGTATGTATGAATGATACGTGGCCTTGAACATGGTGAGAATGTCAACTTATGTTGAACCTTTTAGAATGAAGATTATGATAAGCCTGAAGTCGTAAGTAGTAATGGTATCCTTGTTATGTGAACGATGGAATTAGGAATGTTTGGCTGAAACAGTATGAAATCATTCTTAGGAAAATCATTGAGCTATCCTCTTCCACATTGTATGGCAGCCCTAGGGGACTTCTTTGGTAATGTGAATGTGATTGGGTTATGAACTAGATATGGATCCCCTTTTGTATGATCCTTTATGTTATTTAATCAATGAAAACAAAGTATAGCACCGAGTGAGTATGGTAAGGGAAGTAGCTCTAGTTGAGAATTAGACTACAGTGCAATGAAACCCTTCATATTCCTTAACCATGTGCCTACATAGGATGTGTCCAAGTTCTACCATTGTAAAGTAGAACAACCCCATCGTAGTATGATACAAATCTAGATTCAATGTCTTGCTACCATGGTCTATGTCGGTTATTGTCTATTATCATAATGTAGAATACATATTAGCATTGGATAAGTTATATGAAGTTGAGGTTGTGATATGGGACGCTATCAAGACATAGCACAATACGCATTGAAGGTGTTAGTGAGAGTCTCTAGGTATTCTCTAAGACCTTTACTTCAATATCCTTTTTCCGATGAATGTATCTTAATGAATAAATAAACTAATGACTTATGTTATGAAGCATGTATATGAATGAGTACCTAATCTAATGTGACATAAGGATTCCTTAGGTAAAGTGTGAAGAGGGCATATGGGATAATCTCTTCATGTCTTAGCTATTGAAGTCTTGAGAATGACTCTAGCTAGGGAAGTTGGTTGATTCCTTAGGCATGATGTAAACTTAGGTAGTCTTAAGGATTACTTAGATAATCTGGAAGAGGTCAATCATGGAAGTTATCTTCTTCATTTACATAAGTAGGTCTTTTTACAGACATTGGAAAGAAAATGTCATGTTGTGTATTTGTTAATGTGTTAAGTGAGTATGATTTTGTCCTAGGTAGCCAATAAGATCTCTTAAGTGTGTATGTAAGGGATTGTATGGACGATCACATTAACTCACTCAAGTGAGACTTAGAATCACCTTTGGTACAGGAATCTCATATTCATATGTTTGATGTCTTGTAAGTGTGTATATGTCTTACTATAAGTAGTCTTAAGGATCATCTAGGCAGGCTTAAGGAGATTGTATAGGCGGTCTCTCTTTGTGATTCTTAGGTATTCTTAGGATAGCTTTTAGTGAGAAAAATGCATACTATAAAGTGTTAAAAATGAAGAAAAAACACTTTATTGTTAAAGTGAAGCAATTCATTGTATAGTGAATATGGCTTTACTGTAAAGTGGCCTAAAAATATGAATAATTGGCTAAATGTTTTCCTTAGTGTTTCAAAGTGGAGAATTTTTGTTCGTGTGATTATATTATGATATATAAAATGAAATGTTCCATTAAAATAAATGTTTGTTTTCATCATTTTATGCATTACTCCATACTTAGTACATGTGGTTGTTCTTATTCCATTATTTTATCTATCTCTATAGTTGTTGGTAGGTGAGGAGCATTTGGGAAGCAAGACTTGGATCCTAGCACCGTTCAAGTGAAACTTAAGTTTCTCCTTATTTTACTCGAGGGCATAGATGTCATTTATGTTTCTTATTGAAGTATTCTAATAGACTAAGTATTTTTATATTCGTACTTTGTATGGGCCGTGTCCCAAGTATTCTCGTGTCTTTAGTTTTATGAGATTTAGACTTGGTATTTCATATGATTTTATATGAATGAGTTTTTAAAGACTATGAAGTGTTTTATGAAAAGTTTCAATTCCGCACTAGTTTTCACTATGTTTATATGATGAACGATATGTAAAGGCTTGCACCAGACCTCCGAGAGGTCAATTATGCCGATGGCAATCCAAGATTAACCCTAAATTCAGAGGCGTGATTTTGGGAGCATAGATTGTGAATATAGTATTAGGAATCAAAAAATCTCATCAAGCCAAGTATTATAGAGTCTTGACCTTCGGTGTGAGTCGTGACACATCTATGGACGAGGGGCTATAGGACTATAATGTTTCTTTTCTATTCTACTCCTATGTAGTGACGCATAGTAAAAGTTATATGTACTTTTTTCTTGTGGTTATGTTTGTTTTTTTTCAGGAAGATGAATACGAGGACGACACCGGCTATTAGAGTGTGCATGAGGAGAATCTCCTCAAGTTGAGAAAGTTCCACAAGATGAGCAAGGGGTCAAAGGTGCTCATCTTCATCCCCAAGTTTATCAATTCACTATTGTGGAAGGAGGTAATGAGGATCCCTTGGAATGAGAAATAGATATATTAGAGAGGTGTTGCTTGCGTTAGCCCGAGCCGTGACTACTCAAGTGAATTGAGCATGGTGCCTAGGGTGAATGTGTTGGAGAGCACTATGAAATCAAGCTTGAGAGATTTTTTAAGGATGAATCCTTCTATATTTATTGGCTCTAAGGTAGGAGAGGATCCCCAAGAATTACTTAATAGTGTGTATAAGGTGTTTAGTGCCATGTGAACTACATCTTAGTAAAAGGCGGAGTTCGATTCGAATCAATTGAGGGATTTTTCTCAAATATGTACACTCTATGGAAGGATAATAGGACGGAGGAGTCGGTCCTATTGAATTGAAAAAATTTAAGGAAGCTTTTCTAGGTAAGTACTTTCCCTGTGAGAGGAGGGAAGTTAAGGTGAAGGATTTTATCAATCTCAATCAAGGAAATATGAGTGTTGAGGAAAACTCTTTGAAATTGTCAATTTTTCTTGATATTCCCCATCCCTTGTGTCAAATTCGAGGAACTAAATAAGTCACTTTGTGAATGGGGCAACTTAGTAAGGGAGGAATGTCGTACGGTGATGCTACATGATGATATGACGCTAGCTAGAATCATGGTGTATGCAAAATCAATTAAAGAGTCTAAACATAAGAAGATTTCTAGAAACATTAAAAGGGGTGGTTCTAATGATCAAGGTCAACCTAAGTTCAAAAATATGGCACAAACTCAAGAAGAACCTAGGAGTGCTAAGGTAAATATTGACAAAGGAGGTGAGGTGATTCTTAAAATGTCAAGCCTACATGTGTCACTTATGGAAAAGGACATTATGGTGATTCTGTCTGGGTGTACCGGTTGTTGCTATGGTTGTTATAAGGAAGGAAACAAGGTAAGATATTATCCTAACATTGCTTCGAGAGGAAGAGAGGGTAAGAAAGTTGCTCAAAATGTTCCAAAGGACGGTGTTCAAGCAAGAAGGCGTTTCTATGCACTCTGGTCAAGAGGATAAAAGTCGGATGAGGATGATAATGATGAGGGTAAGTCCTTGACTTTCTTTTAAGTGATATGATTTCATTTTTAGTGGGGGAGTATGGTTGTTAGTTAGGATATAAAGTCGTAGAATGAATGCTGCATTGTGCATAATGTTTAGAAGTTTTGTTGAAATTGGATTTTGTTAACATTTTGCATTGTGTATTTTATGAAGCCATGATTATGTTGTAAGATGTGTTGATGTGATGTTACCTTGCATATTATCGTGTTTCTACATGAATTTCCTAAAAGTTGCATTTTTGAATAATTTGCTCAAGTCACTGTAAAGCACTAACAGTTCACTGTTACAATTTTAAAAATTTTACTAATTGATTCTTTGGTATAAAATTTTTGAAATGTGGTTATAACTTATTTACATGAATATGAAATTGAATATAAGATAAGTTTTTGTAATTTGGAACGAAGCATGTGAGTTTTATATCATAATGAGTTATAAAATATCTTCTACTTTTTTGTTAAGTTGTGAATATCTTTTTTAGGTAAAATTAATGTTTTCTTATTTATTATGTGTTGTATGGTATGGTTATGATCTTCTAGTTGAATCTCTATTCTTGGAACTGTACGGAGAGTTGCAAGTGTCAGTTGAGGACAAATGTTTTCCAAGTGGGGGAGAATTTAAGTACCCAAAAATGACTTAGGTGAAATAGATCTTAACAAGATGATCATGATTGTATAAGGTCCTAAATAATTCTATTATATAGTTTTGAGGCAGTTTCTAAGAGTTTAGGTGCATTGGAAGTCAAACGTCAAGGGACGACCAAGACGTTCGATGATTGAGTCACCTATGTGTCTCATAAGTTGTTTAGTGTGTTTATGTGTTATTAATGAGAAAATTAGGTCCTTAAATGAGTTAATATAGTTTATATAGGCAGTGTGCCAAGTTTCTAGAAGGTTGGAGGTCAAACGTCCAAGAATGTCCATGACGTTTGAAAGGTTTGCAATGAGATGACCTTGTGTGTCTAGGCATATTTTGTTGAGTTTTACGTGTTCTTTTTGGATGAAATTCAAGTGTAATGTGATAAACTCATATAATATCATATTTGGATTGGAAACGTCTGGGAAAATATCCCCAAGGACCATCCAAAGGTCCTCGAGGAAGGACCCAAAGTATGTGCCAAGACTGCCCAGGACGCCCTGCGGGTCAGTCGACGCCCCGTTGGTAGGGCTTCATCAGTTGGTACATAGGCGTGTGGGAGAAGAATCCTAAGACAGGACTCAGTACCATACCACGGACCAAAAGTATGGTCTGTTGGTAAAGGGATGGACCGTCGATGGGTCTGTCTCCTGAGTGCAGTTCACTGCCAAGTGAGGGGTGAACTTTTAAATTCACCCCACTTCCAAATAAGAGTATTGGCGGTTCCTAAGTGGTATTTTTGGTTTTGTAAACATGTCTATGAATATTAAACACATAGAAGAATTCACTCTTAAAAATCAAAACCCCAAAATCCCTTCGAGATTTCTTCGGACTCTAAAGAAATGAAAATTAAAGGAAAGAGCTTGGATTGAAGAATTGAGTGGGTATTCTTCATACAATTTAAAAATTAGCATCGTCAAGGTATGGTTATTTATCCTTAAACTTTCTTCTTCATGGAGCCCAACTTTCAAAGATGTTCTCTAATGTTTTCAAAGATGAACTTTACCAATTTCTTGATCTATCATGGGTTCTATCATTAATTGTTTTTAAGCATTAAATATTGATTGAATTGTTATTATATTGATGATTTGAAGTCAATTAAACCAATGAACCCATGTAATTGATGAACCCTAATTTTTGACTACTTTATGGGTCATTTAATATTTGTTTAATGTTTATGAATTATGGTGTAGTTTTCCATGGGCTATCTAATTATGTGATAATTATATTTAATTGATATCTAGGTTGTATTAGATTGATGAATTAACACTTAATTGACCTAGTTTTATTGAGTATTATGATTTATTCATTGAATTGTTGTTCATGGTCATTGGTAAGGTCATTATGGTATTGAATTGGGTGATTTAGCATTGGATTGAGGTGTAGAGGATGAAGTGGTGTTATTCTACCCTAAATTAATTATTTCTATGTTAATTTGACTTCAACTTATATTGTGATTGGTATGGTCCACTTATAGTTGCAGTGTTATGTGCTTAACTTGAAATTGATTTGGCCTTGTCGCTGTTAGTTTATGTATTATGATTATCATGGCCTTGTCGGTAACTACTTAAAGTTATGTTGCTATTTTTGTAGTTGATTATGTGAAGTATGATAATATCTATCTACATGTGAAGTAATGTGAGAGTATATGTGTTCTCCTATTGATGTTATGTAGGTAATCATGTTAGACTATGACTATGGCTTTGTGTGTATAGTCTTAGGGTTGATGCTTTGTTATTCCTACTTGACTATATGAGTAAATGTTGGTTATATTGATAGTGATATGATAAGGTATAGTTTTACTTAAAGAGAATATGGTATGTCTATGTGTTTATAGAATGACTTGTAATATGTGTTAAGGTGAAGTATGTGGTGTCTTGTCTATGTTGACTTGTGTCCCTTACTTGAAGTATGTATGAATGTGAATATGAGATGTCTTGATTTAAAATGCTAAAGCCTCTTAGTCTTGTATGTATGAATGACATGAGACCTTAAATTATGTTAAGGGAGTCTTTTATATGAAACCTGGAACCTAGAGGTAAGGTCATGAATGTTAAAGTCGAATTCCGTAATGGTATTCTTCAAGGTAATGGAATGATAGACTAAAGTTGATTGACTGGAACAACAACATATCAAACCTTAGGAAATTCATCATGACCTTCTTTTCGCCATTGTAAGGTAACCCTAGAGGACCTCTTTGTTAGGGTAAATGTAATTGGGTTATGAAGTAGATATCAAACCCCTTTATATGAACCTTAATGTGAATTACACTATGAGAATGAAGGTTAGCACTGAGTGAGTAAAGTAAGGGAAGTAGTTTTACTCAAAGGATAAGACTAGAATACAAAGTTTGTCTTTCATATTCCTTAACCATGTGCCTACATGGGATGCGTCAAAGTTCTAGCATTTGAAAGTGGAACAAACTAATCAGAGTTGGATAGAAATCCAGATTCCGTGTCTTGCTACCATGGTCTATGTCAGTTATTTTCTAGTCTTATCACGTGGGATGCATATTAGCATTGAAGAAGTTTTATGAAGTTTAGGCGTTGGTATGAGATGTTATCGAATTAAAGGTGTTAGTGATAGTCTCTAGGTCTTGTTTAAGACCATTACTTGACTGTACCTTATGTGATGAATCTCTCTTAAAGAATTAATGAACTAATGACTTATGTAATGAAGAATGTAAACTAATGAGTACCTAATCTAAAGTGACTTAAAGATTCCTTAGTTTAATGTTTTAAGAGGGCACACGGGATGATCTCTTCATGTCTTATCTATTGAAGTCTTGAGAATGACTCTAGTTAGGGAAGTTGGTTGATTCCTTAGGAATGATCTAAAGTTTGTAGTCTTAAGGATTACTTAGGTAATCTTGAATAGGTCAATCATGGATGTTATGTTCTTTATTTACTTAAGTAGGTCTTTTTATAGCCTATGGAAAGAGAATGTCATTTTATGTATATGTTAATGTATTAAGTGAGAATGATTATATCCTAGGTAGTCTATAGGATCTCTTAAGTGTGTGTGTAAGGGATTGTATGGGCGTCCACTTCACAACTCACTCAAGTGAGACTTAGAATCACATCCATGTCCATATGCTTGATGTTTTCTAAGTGTGTATATGTATTATTAGAAGTAGTATTAAGGATTATTTAGGCAAGCTTAGGGAGGTTGTATGGGTGTATCTCTTTGTGTTACTTAGGTGAGTCTTAGGATAGCTTTTAGTGAGAAGAATACATGATATAAAGTGTTAAAATGGAAGATAAAAAACTTCACTTTACAATGAATATGGCTTACTGTAAAGTGGCCTTAAAAATATGAATAATTGGCTAAATGATTTCTTATGTGTTTCTAAGTAGAGAATTTTTGTTCTTCTGAATATATTATGATATATGAAATCAAAAGTTGCATATTTCTAATAAATGTCCGTTTTTATCATTTTATGCATTATGCCATACTTAGTACATGTGGTTGTACTAACTCCATTCTTTTATCTATCTCTATAGTTGGTTGTAGGTGAGGAGCATTTAGGAATCAAGACTTGGATCATAGTACCGTTCAAGTGAAGTTAAAGTGTGTCCTCACTTGAATTGAGGGTACATATGTCTTTTATGTTTCTTATTAAAGTATTGAAATAGACTAATTATTTCAATATTCTTATTTTGTATGGGCCATGTCCCAAGTATTCTCGTGTCTTAATTTAATGAGTTTGAGACTTAATATTTCCTATGATTTTTTATGAAAGAGTTTTTAGACACTATGAAATTTTTTGTGAAAAGTATTAATTTCACACTACTTTTCACTATGTTTATGTGTTGAACAATATGTAAGGGCTTCTACAAGACCTCTGAGACGTCAAGTACACCAGTTGCAATCCGAGATTGAACCTAACTTCTAGGGTTTGGTTTCAGGATGTGACATGCTTGGTATCAAAGTATAGGTTGTGAATGTAGTATTGGGAATCGAAAAGTCTCATCAAGTCACGTATTGTATAGTCTTGACAATCGGTGTGACTCGGGACACATATATGGGCAAGAGGCTATAAGATGATTGAGTTTCTTTAATTTTCTACTCCGATGTCGTGCCATAGAGTAAAATTTATAAGTACTTTTTTCTTATTGTTTTCCTTGTGTTTCTAGGTATATGAATATGAGGAGGACACATGCTAGGACAATTGAGATTAATGATGTGCATGAGGATATTCCTCCTCAAGTTGATCAAGTTCCTCAAGATGGGAAAGAAGTCTAAGGTTCTAAAGTTCTTCCCCAACGTGATCATGTAACTATTGTGGAAGCAGGTAATGAGGATCCCCTGGAGTTGAGCAATAGATATATTAGAGAGGCTTTGCTTGCTTAATCCTGAGCCATGACTACTCATGTGAATTTGAGCATGGTGACTAGGGTGAATGTGGTGGAGAGCACTATGACTTATTTATTGAGAGATTTTCAAAGGATGAATCCTCCTATCATTCATGGCTCAAAGGTGGGAGAATATCCCCAAGAGTTCTTTGATGGTATGTATACGGTGTTGAGTGACATGGGGGATACATCTAGAGAGAAGGTGGAGTTGGATTCGTATCAAGTGAGGGTTGTTTCTCAAATATGTACACTCAATGGAAGGATAATAGGCCGGAGTAGTCGGGACCTATTGATTGGGAAAAATTTAAGGAAGCTTTTCTAGGTAAGTACTTTTCCCGTGAGAGGATGGAAGTTAAGGTTGAGGAGTTTATCAATATCAAGCAAGGCAATATGAGTGTTAAGGAATACTCTTGGAAGTTCTCAATGTTTTCTAGATATTCCCCATCCCTTGTGTCAAATTCGTGGAATGAAATGAGTCACTTTTTGAATTGGGTCGCCGACTTAGTAAGGGAGGAATGTTATACGGCGATGCTGCATGATGATATGACCCTTGCTAGAATCATGGTGTATGCACAATCAATTGAAGAGTCTAGAAATAAGAGGATTAATAGAAACTTGAAGAGGTATGGTTCTAATGATCAAGGGCAACCTAGGTTCAAAAAGAAGGCTCAAACTCAAGAAGAACCTAGAAGTGCTAATATGAAATTAGAAAAATGAGGTGAGGTGATTCATAAAATGTCAAGCCTATATGTGTCACTTGTGAAAAGAGACATTATGGTGATTGTCTAAGGGGTACCGGTAGTTGCTATGGTTGTGATAAGGAAGGACAAAAGCTGAGAGATTATCCTAAGCCGACATTACAAGCCAAGAAAGTCCTAATCGTTATCCTATAGTCTAATGTGGTGAAGTTAAGCAATGAAAATAAGGGCAATCCTATGACAACGAGTACTAACTAGGTGTGAATTTGTTTAGAGCGTTGAATAATAAACTTTGTACCCAAAGTTAAAATCGCTGTGGGAAAAAGGAAGATTTATTTGGAAATGAGGGCACTAGTTGCAACATAGGGAACTTGGTGCCTTGGTGAGAGGCATAAGAGTAGAGGTGATTGTGCACGATAATTTTGTGTCATGGTCTGATCAACATGAATTATCTTGTCGAACCTAAGAGAGTAAGCATGCACGAAAGCAAAGAAAAAAATTTGGGATTGATAGCTATGTGATTGCGGAAGTATAAAAGAGTGTACTTTTGTACAAAGTGGTGTGTTGAGTAATAGTGCGTCGCTTGAGTACAAGGAAAGAATTTATGTTGAGGGTGTTGATGTACCGTGGTTTCGCGGTACTTTCAATTTTTTTCCTTAAGATTAGTGTGTCTAAAGCCTTTTTGTAGTAATTTTAACATGTTTTTATCTTTGTTTTGCAGGAAAGAGGTCCAAAACCAAAATGCAGAAGGCAGATGATAAATAGTGTAGAGGCAACCCACGAAGGCCATTGACGGTCCGTAGATGGTGACCTTCGAATAATGTTTAGGCAAACGGAAGGTCAACAAACCGTAGATGCATCTATGGACCGTGTTTTTAGCCATCGATTTATTCAGAGATGATTCCATCTAAAGGACGAAAAAGATTCCAAGTACGGACTGAAGGAGATAGTCGACGGTCCATCGTTTTATCAACGGGCCGTCTAGGGGGGTCTTTGATTATAGCTGCCTTTTCTTGACAAACTTTCCTAATTTTAATTTAAGACAATGTTTCCTATAAATATGGTGTTAAACCTCGTTTCTGGTGCTGGATTTTATTACTATTGTTATAAGTTTGTGTTTGGAGATTGAGTTTTGCAACTTTGGCATTAATTTAATTTTGGGATTTGGTTTTCAAGTGATTTCTTGTTATTTCAAGTTGATTTTTTGGATTTTCTTCGAATTTTCAATGTAAGTTCATGTTTAATTTTTTAACGATTACAAATTGTGTTCTTTATATGCATGGGTAACTAAATCCACAACTAGGATTGTGGGAACCATGGACGATTAACAAGGTAAACCTAGCCTAATAATAATTGACAAATCAGTTATTGTATGTATTGATAATTCTTTCATTTTGAAGTCTTTTTAAAGAGCGCACGCGTTAGAACTAGCATTGCTGCTACTCCATACCAAGGAGGTAGTAATAACAAAAGAATTATCAACATAGATTTAGTGAGATACTATCTAATAGGCTAGTCTCAATAAGTGCGAAGTATAACTAACTCACACATCGAATACGATGCTTAATATGAATTAAAGGTAAGGGCTAGTAGATTATACATACGTAGTCGTACATAGGTATGGGTTGAAATTCTCTAAATGTGGACAAAAAATTTAGAGATACCTAACTTATAACTTTGCATACAAAACACTAGGGAAGAATTGTTATAGTTAGGAATGCGGTGTTAAAAACCTATGGGGAACACTTATGACCTAGTTTCTCTCACAACTTGATAAAAATTAAATATTTACTCCTATTACTTGTTTTACTTAAGAGATAGAAAAGAATTTTGTTTCACAAACCCTACTTTTAATTACCTTCTTTTGGAAAGAACATGACTAAATAGAAGTAATTCTATATTGAAGTTAAGTTTTAACCATTTTCCTCCTGGGATCTACCTCAACCTAATAGTTGGGTTCTTTATTTTATACGACCTCTTATAATTCTTTAGGGAGGTGTAATTTGAGCGTATCACTATTCTTATAATGAGGGATACATTTTAGTATTTAATAAGTTCTTCAATGTTTAGGTAGTAGAATGATACGCTATCTAGACATGGCACAAGCGTGCTTTGATGGTGCTAGAGTGTAGTTTCCTTAGATCTTTCCACGACCATTGGGTGAAGTGTTTAGTGAATAAAAGGTCTTCTAATTGACATAATGAATGATTATGAATTTAGGGAAATGTAAGTTGAATAGAATGTCCTCTATCTTGGGTAGCTTTGAAGGTTGTTTCGGTAAGCTTGAAACAGGTGTATGGGCGATCTCTTCTTGTCCTACATAGGTGAATCTTTGAGTAACTTTAGGTGCTGAGTAAATGAATGTAAATGGAAACAATCTTATCTTAGGTAAGCTTAAAGATGCTTTAGGTAGGTTTTAACTGGGTGTATGGGCAGTCTCTTCTTTTCTTACTTAAGTAAGTCTTAGGATAACCTTTGGTGGGAGGTACAGGTTGAACTGATGTTAATGCTATATTGTGGAATGTGACTTATATGCATATACGTTAACTTGTAAGTGACTATTACTTTTCTAAAAAGGTTTTTCTCACAAAGAGCATGTCTCATACAAAAGTCTATTGATCATGATTTAAAACATTATGCACTACTTAGTACATGTATAGTAATAAGTCCATACTTTTTGTCTATATAAAGGTGTAGGTGGCATTTGAGAGGAGTGTAAATGTTGATGTTTGGATTAGTTTTCATTGAACCAAGAGTTTGCATGTCCTACCTAGATTTGATGACATCAAAATGTTTAGATATCTATATTGACAGTATTTGAATATACTTAGCTATTTGACTATATGTTGAAGTATGGGTCATATCCCAATGTATTCGTATGTATAAGATGGTGACTTTGAGACTTAGCCTTTCATTATGTTTTTCTATAAAAGTTAATTTTTTAAAGTTTTACAATTTCATGTGAAAATTTTTAGTTTCACACTAATTTTGATATATGTATGCTAGGAATTATCTAAGAGATTGTCCAAGACCTTCGAGAGGTCAAGTACTTCATGTACCGATCGCACAATGTCATACCTTATACGGTGTACTCTAGGGTTATTACAAACATGGTATTAGAGCAACAGGTTATGGGGTATTATTTAGGAATCGAAAAGTCTAGAAAAGCCACGTCTAGTAGAGTCTTGTTCTTCGATGTGAGTCGCGACACATCCATGAGAAAGAGGCTATAGGACAATAGAGTTTCCCTTCTTTTCTACTCTTATGTCGTGCCATAGAAATTTAAGAGTTATACATGTCCTTTATAAATGTTTTCTCTAAGGTTTATTGGATATGAATACGCGGAGGACACCACTAGGAGAGTTGATGAAGAGGTGGTGACTGTTGGAGTTCCTCCCCAAGATAAAAAGTGCTCCAAGGGGTACAAGTACCACAAGGTATGCAAGTTCCTTAAGATGAGTAAGTTCCTAATGGGATTCAAGGGGATGAGGTTCTGGTGATTCCCCCGGTTATGGCTAATAAGGAGATTAGAGAGGCTCTCCTTACCCTAACCCGAGCCATGAAAACTCAAGTGAATAGAGATATTGGGATTAGGATGAATGTTATGGAGATTACTATCACCTCTAGATTGATGGACTTTGTGAGGATGAATCCTCGTCTCTTCTTTTGGTTCTAAGGTTGGAGAAGATCCCCAAGCTTTCTTAGATAAGCTATATAAGATTGTGCATGCTATGGGAGTTATTCTAATGAGAAAATGAGTTAGATTCATATCAATTGAAAGATGTTGCTAAAGCATGGTTTACTCAATGAAAGGATAATAACTCGATTGAATCGGGTCCCCTAGAGTAGGAAGAATTTAAGGAACCATTCTTAGAGAGGTACTTTTCCCTTGAGAAGAGGGAATTTATGATTGAGGAGTTTAGAAACCTTAGGCAAGGTAACATTAGTGTTGAGGATCATTCCTTAAAGTTTATCCGATTGTCTAAGCATGCTCCATACTTGGTGTCTAACCTACGGATGATATGAGTATGTTTTTTACCGGTGTTTTGGATATTGTGAAGGAAGAATGTCATACAACCATGCTCCATGGTGACATGACTATCTAGTCTTATGGTGTATGATCAATCCATTGATGAGTCTAAACTTGGGAGAACTACAGTTTCTAATAGAGGAAGAACCGATGAGCAATTTTAACCTATGTTTATGAAGAGGGCTCCAAATCAAGATGTTTCTAGTCCTACTAAGGCTAACTATGAGAGAGGGTGGTGGTTCCCAAGTGGTTAAGCTTGCTTGTGCTACTATTGGAATGATGCATTTGGGAAGCGTCTAGCCGGTACTTGTGGGTGCTTTTGCTGTGGGAAGGATGATCACAAGGTAAGAGATTGTCCTACTATTGCGTCTAGAAGAAGAGAGGCGAAGAAGTTCCTTCTATTGCTCCAGATGGTGGTTCTCCAAAGAAGAATCACTTCTATGATCTCCTAGACAATGGAAAAAAATTAGATGATGATGATGATGATGCCGGTATGTTATTGTTTTCTTTCTTTAGTTGTTATGGTTACCTTCTAAGTGGGTGAGTATGGTGAGCTATAGATTATCATAGTAGCATGCGACATTGTATTTAGGGGTCTTGTTGAAATTGAATTTCATTAATCTCCTTACATTGTGCATTTTAGAAAGATTATCTTTAAGTGGTAAAATGAGTTCATATGGTTTTATCTCTATATTGTCATGCTTTTATTATTAATTGCTTAAGAGTTACATTTTTGAAAAGTTGAGTATGTTTCACTGTAAAGAATTTGGTGTTCATCGTAAATATTTTAAAAATTAGACAAAATTGTTCTTTCATGATGAATGGTTATAATGTGTATAGGACTGATGTATATGAGCATGATAATATGTAGATAAAGAAGTTCCTTCTATATGAAATGAAAAACATGAGTCTTATGGCATGATAAGTAGCAGATGTAGTTCATAGCTTCATGTTGTGTTTTGAGTCTCTTTGTTATGGGAGTTGATGTTCGTCCTACCTATGAGTATTGTGTTTTGTGTGATATCGTTGTGCGTTGATAGTCTTAGAGTCTAAACTTTTAAAAGTGTTCAAAGTGTGACAATTGTCATTCGATGACGAATGCTATCCAAGTGGGGGATATTATAACGTCCCTAAAATGAGCTAAGTTGAACTAGCGACTAATACTTCTGTTATGATGTTTTAAAGTCCTGAAATTGTCAATAATTGTGTTCATAGGCAGTATATAAATTTTTGAAGTGGTTGGAGGTCAAACATCCAAGAACGTCGAGAAACTAGTAGAAGTTGAACTAGTATGTCGTAGTCTTTTGTAGTGATGTTTTGGGGACAGTTTGAGGGTGAAATTTATTATTAATGGTTCCTTAAAATATACTTTCATGTAAAGGTTCGAAATTTCTGAGAACGACACCCTGTAAACCATCCTAAGGGTACCCAAGGACGACCCAAACATGACCAATGGAAGCTGCCGCGCCAGCAAAGATGTGGAAGTGGCTGCCCGTCGCGCAGTTGACACGGAATGGGCAAGAATATTTCCTTGCAAAATGGGACTATCACGAACAATTCTGTCTTGAAATTCTCCTTAACCAAGATTGGAAAATGCCTCCGTGACGCACAACTTACTCCATGTTTTCGTCTCATAGTTTTTAAGTCAAATTTGAATAGGTTAAAATGTCCAATAAGTGCAGGGGTCTTTTGGTTAATTTGGTGATTAATTATTGACAATTATTGAATCTTGTTAAAACCCTAAATTCAATAACCAAAGCTAAACCCTCAACTTAAAAAAACCTATCCATTCTTTTTTCCAAAACCTCTATTTTTTATGCTTGGGAGCTCCAAGAAAGAAGACTGTTCTTCTCATGTTTTTCTCCATCAATGTTGTGGGATTTTCATCACGATTAAGGTATGGTTATTCATCCTTCAAATATCTTTATTCAAGAAGTCAATTCCAATGATTTATAAAAGATCATCAAAACATGGTTCCTTCTATTTCAATTTCTGGCCATGAGTCCTTGCATAAAATAATTTTAAACAATGTTTTTGAACCCATGCAAATCAGGAAATCCTTACTTTTACTATAGTATGGGTGATTTGATGAAGTCTCTATACAAGTGAATTCATGTTACTTATGGCTATTGAATTATGGAAGAACTATGTTAGAAGTATATACAACCTTCCTTAATTTAAGTAATTCATATTGTATTACTTTGGATTATAGTATATTGTAATGATTATATTGAATCGGTTATCAAGGCCATTGGTAAGGTCCTTTGAGTTTTGAGTCATATTAAATTGGCTATGGATAAAAGTTGAGAAATCTATTTAGTGGTACGCTTCCCTAACTCTCTTCATATTATGTAATATAGGTCTTAAATTGTGATTATGATTGGAATTGTCCACTTATGGTGGCGGTGCTTATGTTCAATACTAACGAAAAATGTGGCCTTGTCGGCATTACTTTATAAGTAGTGATATTTTCATGTTAAGACTTCATTATGATAAATGTGAAGGACTATGTGCTATATGTGTATGTGTGAGATTGAACTCTCTTAATTGACTATATGTGATCTGGATAGACTAGGGTGATGTGTCTAGTTGTGTTACTAGTGTGTCTTGATAGGTTAAATTGGTTATTCTTACATGACACTTGAACCTATTGTACATGTGATATCGAGATAATATTCCTGTCTTGAAAGGTAGACTTTGTCCCTTTTCTTCATACATGAAAGACATGGGAATATGAACATCTTGACTCAATAGGCTTATGTACCTTTGTGTTGTATGTGTATTAATAAATGTTTAATGAAAGTCTAGGATCAAAACAAAGAAATGGTACCTTTCTAAGTATGACTAATATGTGGAACCTTCTATATAGAAAGAAGGTTAAGAATGAGTAATCCTTATGGACCATTAAGTGGCAGCCCTAGGGGACCCATATTTGGTTGGTTCATTATGATTAGGTAATGACTAAGAGATGGTACTTTTTTGTATGCCATTGTTTGAATGAACATTACTCTATGATAAAAAGTCTAGCACCGAGTTAATATGTTATGGTTTGTAGCTCGACTTGAGAAGGAGACTAGAGTGCAATGTATCATTACTTGAGGATGATACTAGAGTACATAAAAGACCATGATATTCCTTAACCATATGCCTACATGGGATGTGTCCTAGTTCTACCCTTAGCAAGTACAACACCCTCCACCGAAGTTGGTTCATGACTACAGATTCCATAACTAGATTGTATGGTTTATGTGGGTTATTTTCTATTGTCATGAACATAAAGTACCCCCTAGAAGTTAGGGAGAACCCTCGGTTCGTGGCAAGGCGTACTTGACCATTTGGGGTCTTGTACAAGCACTTTGACTATTGTTCATTACATAAAACATGAAAAGTACTGCAGCATTAAAATTTTTCAAGAACATTTAATAAAAACTAGTCTTTCATAAATATTTAGAGAATCTCATCGGCAAAAGCCAACTTAAAGACAAAACTTAACATCTTAGGCACACGGCCCTTTACAATGAAATAAAATACATATTTAGTCTTTAAATAAGAAACTAAAAAAAGGATTGTTCCCTCGAATATATGAGGACATACTTTTTCTTGAAAGGAACTTTCCCAAGCTTCGCCTTCAAACCTTGAAAAGCTTCCAACCTATACTTATAGTATAGAGAAGTATGGGGTTAGTACAAATAATGTACTAAGTATGACATATGCAATAACATTCAAAAAGGGATGTTTTAGTAAAATAACATTTCATGCCAAATAAGTAAAACATTCAAGAACATAAAATCAAAACACCATAAGAATCATCATTTAATACTTAGAGAAGAATTTCGATAATTTTAAACCCAAAAGAACACTTTATAGTAAAATTCCTAAGCTTTACAATAAACTCAAATTGAACATTACAGTGAATTACAAGACTCCAATGTAGTGAACTTCCAAAGTATTGGCAATGAGGAATAAGCATCATTTCTGTTAGAGTTTCACTTCAAAGGTCATCCTAAGACTCACTAAGGTAAGACATGAAGATAGTAACATATACCTCCTTTAATACACACAAAAGCGACCATCAAAACTTCCTCCCTTTCGGCAAACTCACCTCGCGATAACAAGCACTCACTCAATGGCAATACATTAGAAGAACACACCAATAAAACACCAAGAACTCCCTTTCGGAATGACATCTTAGTGAAATGAGTAGATGGCGTCCCATACCACCATCTACCCTAAGTAGTACACTGTTTTAGAAGACTTGTCACGAAGACTCCCCTTTCAGAAGGTCCTACCTAGTGCAATCGATAGATAGCGTCCCATACCACAACCTACCCTAAGTAGTACATTCTTTTAGGAGTCTTAGTTCATTCAATTCAAATTAGACTCACCAAGACTACATTTTTGGATTGCCTACCCAGTGCAATGGATTGATAGCATCGATTTCACTACCTACCCTTAGTAGAACATTCCTTTAGAATACTTAGCAGATTTTTTTCTTTTGTGGGAGTTAGCTTAAAGGACATAGAACATGAGAGCTAGACATGGACTCCCGACATTAACTCATATTGGATGAGGGATCCTCACTTGCCTAGAGTAAGTTCATTCCATTTTATCTTTTACATTGCTTTCCCAATAGCTACACCTATGCAGGCGCATAGTTAAGGGATTATTAGATGGATACTAAGTAACTCATTCTCTACTAACGAGGAGTACTCATCTCAAGAGGTACATTCGAATAAAACATTTCAACTCACAAACTGTAACCACCTCTTCTTCATATCCTCTCGGTGCTAAACATAACCCTCGCAGATTCTAAACATTTTAGACTAAAGGTTAAGGATAACTAGTGAACACCACATCTAAACTCACGAAGGCATTCATCCTCCGACCAATCTTAGAAATCTCTTAGGATGTAGTAGGGTTGCTACTAAATAGTTTATCTCCTCTAACGAAGAGTGTTCACCTCAAAACTCTTCTACTTACTCAACTTAGCTTCATATATTCATTTGTGTGTGCGTGTGTTCTTGTGAGCACATTTTTCATATAAGCATCATTTCATTAACATTAGTTCCTATACATGCTATACATCTACATTCATCAATTCACACAATTGACATGCTTCACAAAGTCATATACTTTACATAGGCTTAATATAAGCCAAACATGCAATTCAACTTCACAAAATTACAAGACAAGACATATCTTCAATATCACATAATTTCATATACTAGGCCTTCAAATCCAAACACACAAAAATATATCAAGTAATATCAAGTTCATCATATAAACACCGCCACCAAGAAGGTGGACCATTCCACTCAAGAGCAATTTATCATAAGAATTACACAATACAAGTAACTTACCCTATAACCAAACTATAATAACCTATAACCAATCTCTCAATATTTCATTATACTAAGGCCCATAGGGCAGTAGCTACACCAATATAACAACATAAGAAAACCAAAGTTCATATCTTACCCAATCATGCTCATTTAACTCATTTCTTACCAAATATTTCAAATATTCATATACATTAGTTTATTAGGTTCTTAACATTTAATAAACACATCTAAACCATTAGAACACTTTTACAACAAGACCTGCTTAAAATCAACGATAGAAGGAATTTGAGTTAGAAAAACTTTTTTGAAATCTTTTGGAAATGACTCCTTGAATGGAAGTGGATTCAAGGATGGATACCAAACCTCAAATTCAATACAAACCACTGATTTTTGTTGAAGAAACCTTCCCAACCAGCTCTCCAAGTTTTTCTTGACTTCTATCCTCCAAAGAGACTTGAGAGAGAATTCTAAGGGAGAGGGGTTTTTGGGTTTTAGGAAATGAAGTCTAAAATTAGGTCTTAGGGTTTGAAATACATTAATATATCTAAATAAACCTGAAATAAATTTCCAATTTCCTTAAAAGACTTGGGGTGAATTTACCAAACACCCTAACCCAAGGCAGCCACTTAACAGCTTTTGCAGTCAGCCTTCACGACCCACAAACGAAGTGCCGTTTGTCAACCGGCACCCCGTTAATGGGGTGTAGTTGGTTGGAACTGCAACTCCAGAACTTGTAAGCTTTCAGAAAAAAACTACGGACCGTGTCGGCGAGCCTTCGCCTGGTCGACTTGCCGTCGATTGGCTCGTCGATGGGCACTTTTTTGGGCAGTTTTGTCTATGTGTTGGGGTCCTCTTCTAAGGCCACTCGTGGGTCCTAGATGGAGTTGTATCCTGTAGCTAAAGCCCTAAACTAATTGTGTAGGTGTTAGGAACATCCCACATCAATTTCTATTAAAATGAACACGTAAACTCACTCAAACACATCAATATGCAAGAACACTTTCTAAGGCATATCTTCCGAACGTCATGGACGTTCTCGGACGTTTGACCTCCAAACTTAGACAAACTTCACACACTGAATAACAACATTAAATAAACTCATTTAAAAAAATTATCTGAAGAAACACTCACGAGTCTCTAGTTCACCTTGGTTCGCTTTTAGGCGTTACATTCTCCCTCACTTAGAATAACATTCGACATTGAATGACACTAAAACTTGAAGTACAACAAGGAATCACCTAAACAATTAAAATCAAGTCTAAAACCCTCAAAATCAAAACATCAACTATAAAGGAGCATCATTTCACATTATCAAACACTTAGCAACACAAACACTTTTAGCAAAACATCACAAAGTTCAAAACTCACCCTTAACCTTCGTTTATGGAGAAACTACGTTCTCCAACATTAAACATGAAAATATAAAATAATTATTGGCATATTGAAACTTCAATTATAGACAAAACAATTTCCTTCAAAAATGAGAAATTTTACAGGGAGCATTCATTGTGTCATTGCTAAGCATGTCAAATATTTCAAAAATTCATTCTTTGAGGAATTATTCAAGATAACAATAACATATGAAATATAAAACCATATAAAATTATTTAATATCAAAAAAACAACAATCATAAGGGGTTAAGAGTTACCAGAACTATCAACTCCAGATTAGTTATCATTCCTAGCTCCTATCTGATAGGAAGGGTTCTTCTTTGGAGCATTTGGATTTAGGGAATCTTGATTGACCTATTTCCATCTTGCTTTGATGTTAGGGAAGTCCCTCATCTATTGGACATTATTACCACATGCAAAAAAACAATCCGTTCTGGCAAGAAACCTACCCAAATGTTGCTTCCCACAAGTAGGGCACCTAGTCCTCTCAAAAGAATGGCAACCACCTTGGTAATTTTTGTTTGGAGCCTTATCCTCGTTTTCAATAAAATAATATTGGTGATAGAACCTCATCTTAGGATTTTGTGACTAGAACTATCCGACCTAGGCCTCTTACCATCTTGCCTTATCTCCCTAATTTTGTACTCCTCAATTTGTTGTGCATAGACCATGAGCCTAGAGATATCCATGTCATTAACAAGCATTTTCGTACGACACTCTTTATCCACAAAGATAGACACTACTGTTAAAAATTTGTTCATCCTAGCCCTAGGGTCGGCCACCATGGTTGAGGCATACTTATACAGTTGGGTGCATTTGAGAGACTAATCTTGCACACTCATTCCCACTTGACGAAGCTTCATGAATTCAACCATCTTATTCTCCCTCCTCTCTAGGGGAAGAACCTATGTAGGAAAGCCTCGTTCAATTCCTCCCAATCAACAGAACCTTTCTCTAAGGGTCTCTCAACCCTCAATTTCTCAAACCACACTTGAGACACATCTTTGAGTTGGTAAGCGGCTAACTCCGCTTTCTTCCTTGGGGTCACACCTATAACATCTGCCACTTTGAAAACCTCATTTTGAAACCTTGTGGATCTTCATATACCTTAGCGCCATTAAAATGGGAGGGTTCATCCTCGTGAAATCCAAAATTCTAAAAGCGGGAGTACAAGCGTTAGGTTGGGTCCTATCTCATTGGTTAGCTTTGACAACAAAGTGATTGTTGATGACATGATCTTGAGCCGTCATGAGTTGGGTCTAGTTCATTAAGGCATCCCTCAACTCAGCACTAGTCATATCCCCCTAAACAAAAGGAGCGTGAGGCATAGGAGGCACTTGGGGTAGTTGAGCCTCTTGAAGGAGAACCTCCTCATTCTCTTCCTCTAGACCAACAATTGGAACTTGCTCAACACGAGGAGGAATCCTCTCATTAGCTTCACCTCCCTCCTCCCTTCTAGCGGTTAATCTCCTCATATTCATGCCTTATAAAAAAAGAGAAAAGGTTAAGAAACGACACCTTATATGACTCAACTAAAAGGCACGACATTAGAATATAGAAGAAAGTGCAACTTCTATCATCCTATAGCCTCTTGTCCATGGATGTGTTGCAACTCACACCAATGACTAAGATACTACTAGACGTGGCTTGTGAAACTTTAAGAACCTAAAATATTTTCCATAACCTTATGCTCTTATACCATGTTTGTCACAACCCGAAATTACACCCTAGAAGTTAGTGAGAATCCTCGGTTTGTGGCAAGGCGTACTTGACCCTTTGGGGTCTTGTATAAGCCCTTTAACTATCATTCATTACAAAAGACATGAAAATTTGTGTGGAATTAAAATTTTTTGAAGAACATTTAATAAAAACTAGTTTATCATGAATATTTAGAGAATTTCATCATCACAAACAAACTGAAAGACACAACATAATATCTTAGGGACACGACCCTTTTACATTAAAATAAAATACATAATAAGTATTTAAATTAAAAAAAAACTAAGAAAAGGACTATGCCCTCGAATATTTGAGGACATACTTTGTCTTGAGAAGAACTTTCCCAAGTTTCGCCTTCAAACCTTGAAAAGATTCCAACCTATACTCTTAGTATGGAAAAGTATGGGGTTAGTACGAATAAGGTACTAAGCATGGCATCTGCAAAAACATGCAGAAAAGGGACGTTTTAGTGATATAACATTTCATGGAAATTAAGAAACATTCAAGAACATATTAGCAAATCACCATAAGAATCATCATTTAAAACATAGAGAAGAATTTCCATAATTTTAAACCCAAAAGAACACTTAACAGTAAACTTCCAAAGCTTTACAGTAAACTCAAATTGAAAATTACAGTGAATTACAAGACTTCAATGTAATGAACTTCAAGAGTATTTCCAATGAGAAATAAGCATCATTTCCGTCGGAGTTTCCATTATAAGGTCATCTTAAGATTTACTAAGGTAAGACATGAAGAAAGTTCACATATACCTTTTTGAATACACACTAAAGTGACCCTCAAGACTTCCTCACTTTCGGCATACTCACCTCTGGATAACAAGCACTCACTAAATGGAAATACAGTAGAAGAACACCCAACAACACACCAAGAATTCCCTTTCGGAATGCCTACTTAGTGTAATGAGTAGTTGGAGTCCCATACCACCTCCTACCCTAAGTAGTACACTTTTTTAGAAGACTTGGCACAACTACTCCCCTTTCAAAAGGACCTACCTAGTGCAATGGATAGATAGCGTCCCATACCACCATCTACTGTAAGTAGTACGTTCTTTTAGTAGTCTTAGTTTATTCAATTCAAATAAGACTCACCAAGACTCCATTTTCGGATTGCCTATCTAGTGGAATGGATAGAGAACGTATCATTCGACTACCTACCCTAAGTAGAACACTCCTTTAGAAGACTTAGCACATTTTTTTTTGTGGGAGTGAGGTTAACCATCATAGGACATGAGAGCTAGACATCGGATCTCGACATTTACTACTAGCGATGAGGGAAACTCACTTGCCTAGAGTAAGGTCATTCTTTTTAGCTTTTACAAGGCTTTCCCAATAGTTACACCTACGCAGGCGTATAGTTAAGGGATAAGGATATTGATACTAAGTAACGCATTCTCTACTAACGAGGAGTACTCATCTCAAGAGGTACATTGTAATACAATATCTCAACTCACAAAGTGTAACCACCTCATTTTCATATCCTCTCGGTGCTAAACATGAACCCCATGATTTCTAATCATTTTAGACTATAGTTTATGGATAACTAGTGAACACTACATCTCAAATCATGAAGGGCATTCATCCTCCGACCTTTGTTATAAATTTCTTAGGGTTTAGTGGGGTTGCTGCTAAACATTTCAGCTAAACACACGAAAAGTGTTCACCCCAAAACTCCTCTACTTACTCAACTTAGCTTCATATCTTCATTTAAGTGTGTGTGTGTACCTTCGAGCACATTTCGCATATAAGTATCATTTCATTAAGTTTCCATACATTTTTAGACCAACATTCATCAATTCACATAGTTGACATGCTTCACATAGTCATATACTTTAATTAGGCATAATCTAAGCCAAACATGCAATTAAACTTCATAAAACACAAGGCAAGGCTTATCCTCAATATCACTTCATTTCATATACTATGACTTGAAATCCACCCTCACAAAACATACTAAGTAATATCAAGTTCATCAAAATAAAAACCGCCACCAAGAAGGTGGACCATACCATTCAAGAGCAATTTATAATAACAATTACACAATATAAGCAACTCACCCTATAACCAAAGCATCATAACCTATACCCAATTGAATTATCTAAACCAAAATAACAAAATAAGAAAACCAAAATTCACACCTTACTCAAACATGCTCATTTAACCCATTTCTTACCAAAAGTTTCAAATATGCATATACATGAGTTCATTAGGTTATTAACATTAAAATAATTAACTAATACTATAATAATCATATTTAAACCATTATAACACTTTTACAAGAGGAACCATGCTTAAAATCAAAGATACAAGGAATTTGAGTTTGAAAACCCTTTTTGAAATCTTTTGGCAATAACTCCTTGAATAAATGAGGGTTCAAGGATGGATACCATACCTCAAATTCAAGAAAAACCAGTGATTTTTTATGAAGAACACGTCCAAACCATCCCTCCAAGGTCTTCTTGACTTCTATCTTCAAAAGGGACTTGAGAGAGAATTCAAAGGGAGAGGGGTTATTGGGTTTTAGGAAATGAAGTCTAAAATTAGGTCTTAGGGTTTGAAATACTTTAATATATCTAAATGACCCTGAAATAAATGTCCAAGGTCCTTAAAAGACTTGGGGTGAATTTACCAAACACTCCAAGCCGAGGCAGCCAATTAACAGCTTCTGCAGGCAGCCTCCACGACCCACAAACGACGAGCCGTTTGTCAACAAACACCCCATCGATGGGGTGTAGTTGGTTGGGAATGAAACTCCCAAATTTGCAGGCTTTAATTCCCCAAAAGACGGACCAGTTAGACGAGACATCTCCTGGTCAACTGGCCGTCGATTGGCTCGTCGATGGGTACTGTTTTGGGCAGTTTTTTCTAAGTGTTGGGGTCCTCTTCTAGGGCCCCTCGTGGGTTCTAGATGTAGTCGTACCCAGACGTTAAAACCCCAAAATAAGTCTTCTAGGTCATAGTAACATCCCAAATCTATTTCGATAAAAACAATCACGTAAAACTCGCTCAAACACATCAAGAGACAAGAACACTTTCTAATGCATATCTTCTAAACGTCATGGACGTTCTTGGGAATTTGACTACCACACATCACACACTTCCTAAGAACAGTAAATTTTAAAACAAAAAATTGCTAAAGAAACACTCACAAGGCTCTAGTTCACGTTGGTTTGTTTTGGGGTGTTACACTTATTCTCATCATGTGGGATACATTCTAGTATTTGATAAGTTCTACAACGTTTAGGTAGTGAAATGGGACTCTATCTATAAATGGAACGAGTAGGATTTGATGATGCTAGAGTGTAGTTTCCCTAGGTTTTTTTATGAACATTGTGTGAAGTCCATTAATGAATGAAATGTCTTCTAGTTAACTTAATGAATGATTATGACTTTAGCTAAATGTATGTTGAGTAGTATGTCCTCTATCTAGGGTAGATTTGAGGGTTTCTTAAGTAAACTTGAAGAGGGTTTATTGGCGGTCTCTTCTTTTCCTACTTAGGTGAATCTTGGAGTAACTTTAGGTTGTCAGTAAATGAAAGGAAAATGAAACAATATTATCTTAGGTAGTCTTAAGGATTGTTTAGGCAGGCTTGAAGAGGTTGTATGGGCTATCTTTTCTTGTCTTACTTAAGTATGTTTTAGGATAACCTTTTGTGGGAGGTGTATATAGGTTGAAGTGATGTTCATTATACATTGTGGAATCTTACTTATATGCATATATGATGACTTGTAAGTGACTATTATACTTGTCTAAAGAGTTTTTTCTGAAAAAGAGCATGTTTCATACAAAAGTTTGTTTATCATGATTAAATGCATTGTGCCATAATTAGTACATGCACTGTACTAATTCCATACTTTTTGTCTATCGCTAAAGGTTGTGGTGACATTTGAGAGGAGTGTTGAAGTGGAATGTTGGATTAGTGTTCATTGAAGCAAGAGTTGGTATGTCCTCACTAGATTCGAGGATAACTTAATGTTTAGATTTACTTTTTGAATGTATTGTAATATACTTAGATCTTTCCCTATATGTTGAAGTGTGGGTCGTCTCCCAATATATTTGTATGTTTAAGATGGCAACTTTGAGACTTTTCCTTTCCTTATTTTTTCTATAAATTTTTAAAATGTTACTATTTCGTGTGAAAAGTTTTTATTCCGCATTACTTTTCATGCATGTATGCAATAAATGATGTCTAAGGGATTGAACAAGACCTCCGAAAGGTCAAGTAGGCCGTTATCGATATGAGAATTCTATAACTTCTAGGGTGTATGCTCTGGTCATTACAACTTCAAGAGTAATGAAGAAAGTAAACTTCATCGTCCTATAGCCTCTCACTCATAGATGTGTCGCCACTCACAACAATGAATAAGATTCAACTTGACGTGGTATCATAAGACATTTGAATCCGAAGAATCTGTACATAAACTTATGCTCTGATACCGAGTTTGTGATGATGCAAGAACCCCCCCCCCCTCCGCCCCCACCTTAACTCGCGATAAGGCATATTCGACCTGTTGGAGGTCTTATAGAAGCCCTTAGCATTCATTCATTCCATAGTCAGAAATTAGTGTTGAATTCAAACTTTTTAATAAAAATGATAAGTCTTAGGAGGCAACACATTTAATAAGATGTCTTAATAAAAAATGAAATACTAGTCTCATAGTGGACAACTTAGACCCAAACATTAAGAATATCTAGCTAAGGACACGACCCTTACATTGAAACAAAAGTACAATATCTTATAATATTTTCCAAAAAAGAAATGTAACTAAAAAAAGAAGTATTGTCCTCGGAATATGAGGAGATACCCAAATCATGAGAGAAATACTAAATTCTAATCTTCAAATCAAGGGATAGCCTCACTTGCCAATACCTACGCACTGTAGGAATAGAGGAAAACATGGAACTAGTTAAATTAAGAAGTAATTATGATTACCATGCAAAAAATAATTTATAAAGGGACACTTAAGTTGAAATATGCTTTTGATGGTATTTTTGTAAAGCTTCATAAATCAAGTGTAAAAGGCATCATACAAGTCAAACATTATCATTGAACATAACACTCTATAATTCACAACATATGGCTACATTTATTAATCCACTCATTTAATCATTTTGACCCTTTATATAAGGTTATCCTAAGACCTACCGTGGTTAGAAATGACGATACTGCCCATAAAACTCTTCAATACACACCTAAGTGTTCCGTAAGACATTACCGATAAGGATATTTCCAATCCAATATAATCCAACAAGTCAACATTGAACACTAGAGATACTAAAGAATACATTCAATCATTCAAGAGAAATCACATAATGGCCTTGGAAAACCTAGGGAACCCACTCTAGTGCCTTCAAAACCTACTATTGTCATGTATAGATAACATCCCATACTACTACCTACACGTTCTAAAACCTATCAAATAGCTAAAGTTTATATCACACATGATGAGAATAGGCATTAACAAACATAGACCATATGACCAAGGTATGGATACCGGTGTTATATGACCCCACACTATGGAAGGTGTTCTACTTTCCAAAGGTAGAAGGACATATCCCATGTAGGCACATGGTTTAGGGGATATCGAAAAGTCCTATTTGTTCTCTAGACTAATACTCAAGTAGAGCTACTACATTAAGCATATCCACTTTGTTCTTTGTCTTGGTTTTCATACAGTAAGTTCATTCAGATAAGGTACCATCACTAATACTACCAACTAAAAATACATTTTCCAAAAAGGGATCCGCAAGATCCTAACCATCAAGAGTTATTAGGATAGCTCATTCATAAAATGGTTACCATGCTAGTCTATCTGATTCATTTCGTCATAATTTTTTTCATATTCAAGGTTTTAACCTTCACTTAGGGTTATAGAATCATGAACTAGGGACACCACTCTTAATTATACCGGTTCAATACATACTCTACGATACCTCATTTATCATGCATGCAATAAAGTACGGATAACTAGGTATACCTAAACAAGAAACAATATCAACACTAAAAGAATCTTAATAGTCTACTATAATCACATACTAACATTTAGAGGAACATGCTTTCATTCACAACATCACACTGCTACATACAAGTTAACCTTACAATTATATAACAACTTCACATTATGCCTATCTTCCACACAAAAACATAACTAACCTTGAATTCACCTCATAGTGCCATCAAGATCACAATCATAATAAGGACAATAATTAAGCACCTCCACTAGAAGTGGATCAAACCATATAGAAGAAATCCTACTATACTAAGCAATTGAATCAACCCACTATTCTCCAATATCACAATTCACCATTAATCAACTTCCAATATTTCCAAGATAACAAGAGAACTTACCCATCATTATGCCCATAAGGCCAAGATCACAAACGCATCTTACATTCACAATTCATCATATGTAAAGATGGATAACAATAAGAAACAATACTATAAAGCAATATAAATACAATTCCATCCATAAACAAAAGAAATTATCAAACCCACCTTACAACCCAAAATTGAGGGATTAGAGGGATCATGGGTTCATGGAGTTCTTCACTTGAAATAGTAAATTAAAACATAATATAATTATAACTATTATTTTTAAACAATTTAATGAAAGAACTTATGAGTTTGAAGAAGAATTGGGGTTTTGATAATCTTTTGGAAACTTGAAAACGATTTGAGAATTGGCTCTAGAGTGAAATCTAACTCTCGATAAAGAGTCACCATACCTTAATATTAAGCACCCGACAATATCGTAGAAGAATGAAATGGAAATCTTCAATCGAAGCTCCAACTTTACCCTAAGAATTAATGGAGATTCGATAGAACTTTTGGGAGGGAAGGGTTTTGAGTTTTGGAGAATGAAGTCTAATACTAGGTTTTAGTATTTAAACAAACATAAAATACCTTAAATAACATAAAATAACCGTCTTGGATGTTCGTGGTTAGGTTCCAAGAGTTATTAATTGGGCAAAGTCTCCATCATATTAAATGTTATCCTACAGAGACCATTGACTCCCCGTCAATCTATTGATGGTTTGTAATTGTGCTCGTTCGTTGCTACTATATTCTGACAGGTTTTGGGTGAATTAAGAGTGGTCCTTGTGGAGTCATACCTGGATATTTTTACCATAAACATGGCCATCTAGATAATAAGAACACGCCCAATTATTTTATACTCCAAATGACACACCAAAAAGCACAACACAGTACAACACACTAGCACTCAAAAGACTTTGAACATCTTTGTAATCCCTTGATTTTTTACTTTAAAACCACTCAGACAAAACCATAAAAGTCATTTCTTAATATTTTAAAAAGATGTTAAATCATAAAACTCACTAATTTTAATCTGTAAAAGAGTTTATTTTAATTATGTTGTGAACATTTTTAATTCCTCACTAATTTTCATACCTATGTAAAGAATTATATCTAAGAGGCTTGTACAAGACAAACGTGAGGTCAAGTACACCATGTAACTTCTATGGTGTACCCTTGGGGCGTTAACAACATTGTTAAGAGCATTAGGTTTTGAGAAATATTTTAGGGTCAAAAGACTCACAAGCCACGTCAAGTATAGTCTTGTTCATCAGTATGAGTCTTGACACATCTATGAGGGAGAGGCTATAGGACGATGAAGTTTAACTTTTTCATTACTTTTGTATCGTGACATAGAGCTTAACTCAATAAGATCTCTTTCTTGTATTCCTTTATCCGGTGGTCTTCCAGGTGTGATTGCTTTGAAGGGGTGATATCTCAAGGTTTCAGGGAGAGGAAGTGTGTTTTGATTCTTATTATTGTTTTGTGAATAGATGATTATTGTGAAGGTGGATTTGGATGATTTTGATGTGATTCCATTTATGGTTACGTGTAATCTATCAGATTGGAGGTATTATGATGGGAAGTTGTATTGTGAAGTAGTTCAAGCATGATAAGAGTTATATTGGTTGAATGAAGTCCTGTTTGGGGATAGTGAATTAATTGTTAGCTATGTGCAATGATACTAGATAGTTATGATATTGAGTTATAATTCCTTATCGTTGTTATGATTTTCTTTAGATGGGTTTATCCTAAGTTAGTAGAAAGATTTGAGTATTAAAGTAGTTGATATGCTTATCATTTCTTCTATTCTTACTGAAGCTTGAGACCAAAATTCTCAGTAGATTGGTTATGTTATCGAGTCTTGCATATTAGAATGAAATGCAAGTCTATTTATGTTATGAGTACCTTGTTGTGGTAATATGTTTTGCATTCTCTTGATGATATCATTGTTACATTGGAAGGTTTGTAGTTAATGTATATTTCTCAAGACAGTGTATATCTAATGATATTTGCTTAATTACTTCAATGTTTGTTATGTTATGTGACAATGTGTGATTTGAAAGTTTTACATGTTTAGCTTTATGATGATATGATGAGAATCTCTAAAGTTTGAGAAGGTAGTTCCTCCATTAATGCAATGAAAATGACAAAGTTTGTGTGCACTCTGAATTGTGGAAATAGTTCCTAATTTTCTGTGTTGCTTAAAGCGCATAATGATGTAAATTTGTTGTTCTTTGTAAGTTTTGTCAATTGGCTATGAATATTGTGTCCACGATGATGTGTTTTATGAGATTGTAGTTGAGTCTTTTAGTCATTGAAGGTTTTTAGTGTCATGCGAGGATGCATGTTTTTCTAAATGGGGGAGATTGTAATGACCCTAAAAATGAAATAGGAAAAGTAGGAGACTATTTATTAGTTTTAATAGTTAATAAGGTGTTAAAAACGTTAATAATAGCCTTGGAAGTCAGTTTGAAGAGTTTGAAAGTGAAACGTCAAAGGGCGACCAAGACGTTCAAAAACTAGCCTTCTATATTACCTAGTGTGTGCTTGTTTGTTGTGCATGTTATTAGGTGGGTTTTAGAGTCTAAAATTAGTGGGGATGACCATAGAACATATAAGGACACACCTTGCGTCTAAACCTCCGGGAAGGACTCCCCAAGGATCAACCAAAGGGTCCTTGAAGAGGACCCAATGTGTGGCATGAACATTGCCGAAACCACCTTTTATGGAAGTGCCTGCCGCACAACTAGAACTTAAAGGAAAAAAATTTCCTTGCAATTTGGGCTTGTCACCAACCATTCTGTATCGAAAATAATTCCAGAAAAAAGATGTGAAGGTGTCCTTGCGATGAGCATCCATTTCTCAGATATGGTCGTGTCATTTTAAGTCAAACAAGATTTTGTTGTCCAATAAGTGTAGGGGTTTTTTGGGTTCTTTACGGATTATTTGTGGACAGTTATTGAGTAACTTTAAACCCCAATTCAAGAATCAAAACAAATGTTCTGAAAAAAACCGTTTTTACAAAAAATAAATCTTTGAAGCTCCAAGGAAAAAAATCAAAATTCTTCAAGTTTCTAACCAAATTTTTTGAGCTATCTATAAATTAGGTATGGTAGTTCATCCTTGATTCTTCTCTCATTAAAGGATCCAATCCAAAGGCTTTTCAAAAGGGTTTCAAAATCCTAGATTCTTCCATTTTGAATTATAAGTATGGGTTTTTCCATGAAAATGTTTTATTGGATAAAATATGATATCATCAATATTATTTGATGGTTTTAAATTCAAAAAATCAATGAACCTATGACTATGCAAATTCTCAAATTTTGACTTATGAATTAGGTTTGATGAATACGATTAGACAATGCTAGAATTGTATTTCTCTTATGTTATATTGTGATTATGTAATGTCATTGATTCCTAATTATGATTATTATTAGGGAATTGAAAAAAGGTGGTAAAGTCTTGTACTAAGGGTAAGTTGATATGTATTGCCGAATTCTTATAGAATTGATCTTGAGTGGTATGGTCCACATATGGTGGCGGTGCTTACTTGATTTATATGAGAAATGTGAATTATGTTTAAAGACTTGAAGGGCATAAAATTTATAGTAAAGCGATGATATGTTGAATATGCATGTAATGTCTTATGAAGTTGATAATGTGAGTCTTGAAGATACTATGTCTATATGAAATATATGTATATGTGAAGCATGATAGTGTGTAAATTATGATCAATGTAGCATGATCATGTCTAGTATGTTTATGTTATGAATGATAGGAGTTATGTGACAGGTGTTCTCATATGTACTCACACACACACCTATAAAGAATGAGGTTAATGACTATGTATTAAAGAAGAGTCTTTCGAAAGGTTATCTCAATAGAAATCCAATGAACGAATGTGCGATTTTGGGGTGTGCACTATTCGTGAGCAGAGATATAGCGTCTTGTATCATACCTAATATTCCTAAAAACTTTAGAGAATGAAAAGGTGGATTTTGTGGTTGACATTATACGTGAGTTGAGATGAAGTGTCTAGTAACAACCACACTAATCACAAGAGCTTTCAATAGATAGTTTGGAGGTTTGATATTCTTTGTGAGTTGAGATGTGGTATTCCAAGGTTACCTTTAGGGATAAGTACTCTTCGTTAGTTGACATGTAGGGGAGTTATGCATAGCACCGAGAGGATTCTAACAAGGGGTGGACACTATTCGTGAGTAAAGATGTTGTATCCAATGTACCTCTTGAGATGACAGATCTTCGTTAGTTGAGATGTGTTACGTAGAAGCAATCTTTTGATCCCTTAACTATGCGCCCACATGGGTGTAGCTATTGGAGATATATGTAAAGGCTAAAAGTATGACACTACCTTAGGCAAGTGATTATCCCTCATCCGCTAAGGTTTTAATACCGGGATTCCATGTCAAGCTCTCATGGTCTATGTCGGTTAAAGCTAGCCCCCACAAATGATTGTACTCACCTAGGTCATAAGGGTGTACTACTTAGGGTAGGTAGTGGAATGGGATGTCATCTATTCATTGCAAAATAGATATTTTGAGGAAGACTTGGTGTGTCCTTGTATGAAAATGAATGAATGTGTAACTATATGATGTTAATGAAGTGACTTTAAGTCTAATATTTATGAAGCATATTGGTCATTTGTCGAATGTTAAATAATTATGTTGATTTTATGCTTAGGATTCATGAATCTTGATTACGTTATGTCAAGTTTATGAATGCTATAGGAATGATGAATGTGGCGTGCCCAGTATAGGGTTATTCCAAAGAATTACTAGGTGGAAGTAGTAGTATGGGATGCTACTTTCACATTGCACTAGTGTAACGTGGGGGTTGTCTTAGAGGTTGGTCTTTATGTGATGTTCTTAAATGCATATATGGTTCCTCTAGTGTCTCTAGTAATGAATGTTGACTTTTTGAGTTGAAGTGAAGTATTTTTATCCCTTGTTGTCTTAAGGATCACTTAGGTGTGTATTGAAGAGGCCGTATGGGTGGTCTCTTCATGTTTTACCGAGTTGAGTCTTAGGATAACTTTTGATAGGAAAGTCTAAATTATTAAGGGGTTACTTGAATAATGTTACTATATGTTGGGAGTTATGGAGGTTTTACCATGTATGTAAACTGATAACTTATATGATGACTTATACATTTTATTTATGAAGGTTTCATCAAAACAACAAAAAAAGTATCTTTCAATTAAAATCTCCTAATTAAGCATGTTTTTTCCATAATGCCATACTTAGTACAATGTTTTACTAACTGCATAAAATTATATACATACGTGGAAAGCAAGTAAAGTTTTTAGAAGGCAAAGCTTGATGAGTTGTGTTCTATCAATATTGGTATCTCCTTATATGTTTGAGGACTTAGAGTATGTTTCTTTTAGTTTCTTTATTTAGAGAATTGTATAAGACAGTATGTTTTATTTCAATGTAAAAGGTTGTGATCCGATGATTTTAATACGTGTCAAAGTTAGTTTGTGATGATGAGACTTGTTCCTTTCCTTTTATGAAAGAGTTTCTTTATTTACTTTGTGAAAAGTTTTAATTTTGCATTACTTTTCATATCAATGTAATAAATTATAGCTAAAATTCTTTTATAGAACCACTATGATGCCATGTACATCGTCTAACTTCTAGGGTGTACCGGAGGGGCATTACAGAATGCTTTTTTTAGTTCTTCCAACTCTATAGGACCTAATTCAACCGGCCTATTTTCCTTCCATTGTCTGTACCACACTTGAGCAACCTCTTTCAATTGGTATGAATTGAACTCCACATTTTTCCTTGAAGAGACACCCATATCATATACTATCCTATAAACCTCATCCTATAATTCTTGGGGATCCTCAACCACCTTAGAGCTAAGAAAGGTAACAGGATTCATCCTCATAAAGTCTCTTAACCTAAAGGCCATAGTAATCTCAATAGCATTCACATAGGCCCCACATCTCTATTTTCTTGATTCGTCATGGCTAGGTCTTGGCCGCTAGTGTATAAAGATCCCCTCTAACCTCCTCATTAGTTATATTCGATGGAACCACGAGAACTTCATTTTCTTTGTTAACTATAGGAACTTTTTCACTATAAGGTACTTGATTACATCGGGGAGGAACTCCCACATCCACTACTTCGTCGTCCACTCTTCTTTCGAGAGTCCTTCTCGTATTCATATCCTGTAAAAGCAAGAGGAGGGATTAGGGAAAGACACTTATAGAGCTCAACTCTATGGCATGACTTCAATAGTAATGAAGAAAGTAAAACTTCTATCGTCCTATAGCCTCTCGCTCATAGACTTGGCGCGAATCACACTGATGAACAAGACTCTACTAAAAAAGGCCTTAAGAAACTTTTGTATTTTATGGAACATTTAATAACCTTATGCTCTCATAAAGAGTTTTTCACAACCCGAGAGCACACCCAAGTTGCACCATGGCATATTCGACTTCTTAGAGGTCTTATGCAAGACCTTAGCATTTATTCATCGCATTGTCATAAATTAGTGCAGAATTTAAAACCGTTTTAATAAAAAATAATATAGTGTAGGAGCCAACACATTTCGAAAGATGTACTTAAAAGCTATGGAATACCAGTCTTATAGTGGCAAACTCAGAACCAAACTTTACGAATATCAAACAATGGATACGACCCTTACATTGAAAGAAATGTTCAATGTCCTATAAATTTTTAGAAAAATAAAGGAAACTAATATCAAACAATGGATACGACCCTTACATTGAAAGAAATGTTCAATGTCCTATAAATTTTTAGAAAAATAAAGGAAACTAAAATAGAAGTCATGTCCTCAGAATATGACGAGATACCGAAATCTTAAGAGCATAGCTAAATCCCAAACATCAACAATAAGGATCACCTCACTTGACAATACCTACACTTTGTAGAAATAGAGGAAACTATGGAATTAGTACAATTAAGCGCTAAGTATGATGACTATGCAATAAATCATGTAAAAAGGGACACTTTAGTTGAAATATCCTTTTCATGGTATTTTTGTAAAGCTTCACAATTCAAGTATAAAATACAACATACAAGTCAATCATCAACATACAAGATAACACTTCCATAATCGACAAGATATGGCTATATTTATTAAGCAACTCATTTATCCATTTGGACCCTCTATCTAAGGTTATCCTAAGACCCACGTAAGTAAGAGGTGAAGAGACCTCCCATAAAACTTCTTAAATACATACGTAAATGTTCCATAAGAATACCAAAGATAAGGATATTTCCTTTCCAACACAACCCAACAAGTCAACATTCATTACTACAGATACTTAAGGGGACATTCATGCATTAAAGAGAATTCACATAATGGTCTTGGAAGACATAGGGAGACTACTCTAGTACCTTCAAAGACTACTCGTTCCATATGTAGATAAAATTCCATACTATTAATTGCACGTTGTAGAACCTCTGCAATAGCATAAGTGTATCCAACATGATGAGAATAGTCATAAACTGACAAAGACAATATGAGATAGGTATAGAATCTTGTGTCATAAGACCCCACCTCGTGGAAGGTGTTTTACTTGACAAAGATAGAAATAGGACACATCCAATGCAGGCAGATGGTTTAGGTGATATTGAAAGTCTTATTTGTACTTTAGCATCATACACAAGTAGAGTTTCTAACGTTACCATATCCACTCAATTCTTTGCCTTGGTTCTCATAGAGTAAGTTCATTCACATAAGTGTATTATAGAATCTAACATCACTAATCGTGCCAACTCATAATACCTTTTCCAAGAAGGGCTCCAAAGAGGTATACCAATCTAGGTGCATTAGGAGAGCTCATTCATAAAACGGGTACCATACTAGGTCTATCCGATTCACTTCATGATAAACCTTCTTTTCATATGCAAGGTTTTCACCATAACTTAGGGTTCTATACACTTAATGAAGTGTAACATTTCTTAGGTCTATCGGTTCAAGACATACTCTAAAATATAATGTTTATCATGTATGTATCAAGAAGGGAAAACTAGGTCTACCTAATCAAGACACCATATGAACATGTAAAGACTCATTATCGTGTATCATCATCACATACCAACATTTGGAGAAACCTGCTTTCATTAAAAATTCAAACATATTTTGTAGAAGTTCACCTTAACATTACATATCAACTTCACATTATGCCTATCTTCCATATAACAACATAACTAATATTTAATTCACCGCATAGTGGCATAAAGATCAAAAATAATTATAAGGACAAGAAGTAAGCCTAACCACTAGAAGTTGATCTAAGCATACCAAAACAATCCTACTATACTAAGCAACTGAATCAACCCACCATTCTTGAATATCACAATTCACCCTTATTCAACTTCAAATAATTCAAATATAATTGGAGAACTTACCCATCATAATGCCCATAATTCCAAGATCACCAACTCATCCTTAAATACAAAATTCATCATATATAGAGATAGATAACAATAAGAATTAATATGATAAAGCAATCTAAATACTATCCCATCCACAGGCAAACACAATTATCGAACCTACCTTACAATCAAAAACTAAGGAATTAGAGTGATCATGGGTTCATGGTGTTTTTCACTTTAAATCATCAATTAAACCCTTTTATACCCATAAAAATTCATTCGAATTCATCTAATTCAAGAAACCATGAGTTTGCAGAAGAATAGAGGCTTTAATCATCTTTCAGAAACTCAAAAACTATTTGAGAATTGGCTCTAGGGTGAAATCTAACTCTAGATAAAGAGTCACCATATCTTATTATTTATAATCCAACAAAATTATAGAAGAAATCATTGGAAATCTTCAATCCTATCTCCATTTTTAACTTAAGCTTCCATGGAGTTTTGAGAGAACTTTTAGGAGGGAAGGGTTTTGAGTTTGTCAGAATGAGTTTAATTCTAGGCTTTACTGTTTAAACAAAGTTAACCATTAAAAAAAATGAAATAATTGTCCCTTTACATAAATGGAGGATTGAATTTACAAGACCACCCTTGTCTTGGCCGTGCCATACACCTAGTTGCAGACACCAAACCACACACACCATTGATGGTTCGTCAATGCATTAACGCACCGTCCTAGCTATAAGTGGGTTTGTTCAAGAGTTTAAAATTTGGCAAAATCTCAATAATTCTATGTTTTGTCCTATGAAGGCTACTGACGCCCCGTCAATGGTGCTCCTTGGTGGTTGTTGTCTTTTGGGTCAATTGATTTGGTCCTCCTCAAGGACCAATAAGTTGGTCCTTTCAGAGTTGTACCAGAAGTTTCGACCCTTAACACGACCATTTTATCGTAGGGTAACCTCTAATAATTTTAGACTCCAAACAACACACCTAAACATGAACAACACACTAGAACACAATAGCACACAAAAGACTAGTTTTTTGAACGTCTTGGTCGTCCCTTTAGGTTTTACCATAAAGTCACTCATACCATCCCTTAGAATTCTTTTCTCATTCTTTTAAAAGTTTATTAACTCAAAAAACTCATGTGAAGCTCCAATGCATCCTATTTAATTTTTGGGGTCTTACACTATTGTTGCATTGTTGTTGGTTGTTATTTTGGGTTTGTTGTTCAAGTTGTTACCAGCATGGACGGTGTAGTACTGATGGCTTTATTTTTTGTTTAGTGGGGTCTAGATTTTTTTTCTTGGTTGATGAGGAAGAAGATTGGCCTTGGGGTTTTGGGTTTGTTTTACTTGGTGGCTCAGTGGGTAAAGGAGAAGCATTGGGGTTGTGTGTGAGCAGTTGTGGTGTCAATTGATTTTTTCACCAGAAAAATAAAGGATGGGAAAATGTTTCAATAGTTTTCACATAACCAATATAATGATGGGGTGGTGGTGAGTGGTCAGACATTCGCCAAAAAGAGACAAATTTTGCAAATTAAAAATCTGAATATTATCCCAAAAATATTTTCAACAACCCCATAACTTAACAACTAAGAAATAGGTTAAATAAAAAATCAAAATAGCTAACTTAATGACTGAGAAATAGGTTAAATAGAAAATAAAAATTGCCTATGATACAATACTACTATTTTAAAACCATGGGCCAAAACCACTAGCTAATAAAATATATATTTACAAAATCATATTCATATTCTTATAAATTTGTAAACTATGCATAATATAGAAATGAGTATTAACAAATGTAACAAAGAAACTAATATAAAAATTGTAATAAATGTAACTAGTGACTTGTAAAGATTGCAATTTAACAAAACTAATAATTTAATCAAAATAAATAAATATTTAAACGTATTAAATTGTCTATGATAAAAAATAATGTAAAAAATTAACTGATAAAAATCCTAAATTTTGACATTTAAGGATAGTTATCGATAAACTTATTTACAAAAATATTTATATTTTATACAAGTAAATAAATAAAACTTAAAAGGTTTAGAAATTTTAAAATGTAAGCCCAAAATTGGGTATCAACAGTTGTTCCTTTGTTGGATATGATTAATGAAATAAATCATGGACAATTAACATTGACAAACTCAATTTTTTTATCACATGACCTATACATATAAAAATGTTATTGGAATGTGGTGGTAGTCGATCCAAGTCGTGTTGCGTCCTTCTTGACGTAGTCCACACCAATGACATAATTGACACTGCATCCATCCTCTTGAATGTTCTTGAAGAGATAAAGACAAAACTCATTCGTAGAGACAAAATTAAAAAGAAAAAAAATGTAGTTTCTCTTTATGACACGACGAATGAAGATGATTCATCGGTAGGATATATCTGTATGTCCATTGGTAGGATGAATGAACATGATACAACAAAAGGATTTTAATTAATGTCCATCTTCTGGAAGAATGTTAATGATTCATAGGCACAACGTGAATGTGTTACCATCGGTAGGATGAATGAAAATGATCAATTGGAAGGATTTGAATGTATGTCCAACAGAGGATATGATGATGATCCATCAATAGGATCTACGTATAGGTCTATTGATAGGAGGAATGTAAATAATCCATCGGTAGGATATAAATGTGTGTCCATCGGTATGACAAAAAAATGATCCATCGATAGGATATGAATATGTGTTCATCGGTAGGACAAATGAAAATGATTCATCCGTATGATATAAATGTATGTTCATAGGTAGGATATGAATATTTGTCCATCGGTAGGACGAATAAATATCATTCAATGCAAATCTCCTCTTACTGGAACGCAGAATAGATAGAATGCACATATTTCACCTCCAAATAGGTGCGACTTAAATGCAAAAATCATTCAACCCAAGTCTTATCTTATTTGCACGGGGAATGGATATGGTCCACATCCTTCACCTCCAAATATATGTGACTTAAATGCAAATTTCTTTCAATGCAAATTTCTTCCAACTTGAACGAATAATAGATAGGGAGCACATCTTTTGCCTCCAAATAGAAGCGACTTAAACCCAAATATTTTTAAATGCAATTTTCCTCCGACATGAATGTAGAATTGATTGGGTGCACATCCATCATATCCTAATATATGCAACTTAAATGTAAATATCTTTCAATGCAAGTTTCCTCTGACTTGAATGCAGAATATTTAGGGTTCACATCTTTCAGCTCCAAATAGATGTGACTTAAATTTAAAAATCTTTTAAGTAAAGTTTCCTCCAACTTGAACGTGGAATGGATAGGGTGCACATCCTTCACCTCCGACTAGATGCTTCTTAAATTCAAATATGTTTCGGTACAAGTTTCATTTGATGTGAACGTGGAATAGAAAGGTTGCACATCCTTTACCTCCTTATTGATACAACTTAAATGTAAAAATCTTTCAATGTAAGATTCCTCTTACTTGAACATATTATATATAAGATGCACATCCTTCACCCCCGAGTTCATATGACGTAAAATGCAATGGCCTTCTCAGCGAATGAAAATGAAATTTTCCTCTTGGAAAAATAAAAATGCAATGTACCTCTTAGGAAATAAAAATGCACTTAAGAATATAAATAATGGATGATAAAATATTTTTGGATGGATTAATGATTGTAAAAGTCTAATGAGGTGAATGATTCAATGATTTTCCACCATAGCATGGTAGATGACTGGATGATTGTCCACTGTAATGAGGTGGATAGCTTGATAATTTTCTAACTTTAAAAAGGTGGATAACCCGATGATTGTCCAACTCCAACGAGATGGATGGATCAAGGATTGTGCAATTTCAATGAGCTGGATGGACCGTTGATTTTCCACCATAAAAATGTTGGTGTTAAACAACCAATAAAATGTGTGAGTGAAGCTAGAGCCTAACGAGTTTAGTTTTGAGTTTGATTTGAGGTTTTGTCTTGTTGTTTGATGTCCCGAGCTTAGGCTGAGGGGAATAGGGGTTAGACGTCAAGGTAAGGCCCCCCAAAGACAAAAAAAGGTCTTTGAGGGGGACACTAAATCCTAACACTCAAGACCTCAAGGAATGTGAAAACATCCCAAAATGTGATGACCTACGCAACGTAGATAATTCCACACCACATGGATGGCATCCGTAGGTCAAGGAAACTTCTGCTAACCCTCATACCCACGCCATAGACCAGAAGGATGAGATGTCACACCGCATACGGTCCGTAGATAAGGGGTGACAGGTCACCCTTGTGATTTGTCAAAGTTCCTGTCTTAGTGAGGGTAAGTTGGTAAATTTCTTTTTAAGCTTGTTGAGTTAAAGGACAATTATTATTGGTTTGTTAATGTATTTTAAGGTTTCTTAAAGTATTAACACCTTTTTCAAGTCATTTATTAAAAACACAAATTACAAACCACCTCTCTTCTTCAAAAGTTCTCTCTAGAAACCTGCATTAGAGGTGAAGGAATAAAGCCTTCAAGCTGAACACCTCAGAATTTTAACTCAAGTTTTGTGGAATTATTCCCTAAAAGGTATGGTAGTTTTCATCATTTACTTAATTTATTCCAAGGATCCAATTTCAAACATGATTTCATGTTTCCAAAGTTCCCCCAAAACTCTAGTTTTCAATTTATGAATGGGTTCAATTCCAAAACTTTTTTAACGGATTTTCTATGATGAATTATGAACAGAATGTTGAATTAATAATGAATTAATATCATTTCCCCAAAGAACCTATGTTTCCCCCTTAATGTAAAAGGTGAATGAATATGATTATGTTTTGATTGATCATGAAGTATATTGAACTGCTTAAAGCTTATTTTGATATAGTTGATCGAATCATGTCACAATTAATGCCTAATTAAAGTATTCTAGGATTTGTTTATAACTGTGATCATGGCCTTGAAAGGCAAAGTATAAAAGTTTTATGTATGATAATGATGACATGTATATTTTTATGTGAGTTCAATGAAAGTATGATAACCATGCTTAGAATGTAATAGTGTTGTCATTGTAGGTTTATTCTCAATTATTACTCATGAATGATGATGATAGAATGCGAAGGGTTTTCTTCAATGTTTTATACACTTTAAATTTGTAGGCTTATAGATCCTTTTCTTGTATAAATAAAGTAATGTGACAGAATGTATCTTTGAATTGGTAATTAACCCTATTCTTGTATGAATGAAAGTAATGTTGATTATTGTACCTTGAATTCGTAGGCGTAGGCATCTATTTCTTGAATGAATAAATGTGTTTATGATTTAAATACCTTGTATTGTTAGTCTTAGGCATCCTTTTCTTGTGTTTCTAATGTATGTGAATTGATTAATATGAATCAATAGTCCTATGGAAATCCTTTCATAAATGAATTAATGCAATGATGACTCTTGAATCAATAGACTTAAGGCATTCCTTTCATAATCAGTCAATGACTAATGTACCATGAATCTATAGGATTTTGGCATTTCTTTCATGTTTATAATGATGTGAAGATGATCCATGAATTGATAGTCTTATGGTGTTCCTTTAATGAGGATTCATGACCTATCCTAAAACTGACCCATTGATTGATAGGCATATAGCATTATTTTCTTGTGTAATGGTTTACATTGAGCCGATGGGCTTATGGCATTCCTCTAAAGTACAATAATAATGTGAATGAAATACTATATGGTAATATAGGATAGCACTAAGTGGATATGGAAACATGGAAACTCTCTAAGTGTTATAAATCTACCTTCGGAAAGTAGACCACCTCTTAACGGTGTGGGGGCATCATGCCACTAGATTTTATGATTCATCTCTCATGGTCTATCTGAGTCAAACGCTTATACCCATCATATGAGGTATGCATTATGATTTCTTGAGAAGTTTTATGAAGTGTGGGAGGTAGTATAAGATGTAATCCTTGTATTGGATGAGTAGGCTTTGAGAGGTCTATAGTGAGTTCTCTAAGTCCTAATGGCCTATGAATAAAATTGCTATTCATACATTGCATGTTATATAGCGTGAGGTTACTTGAGGTTAAGGTTTAATGCAATGAAATTACTTGTATTTTGAATATGTTGTACCTTAAGCCTCTTAAACTTATGTTCATTATATTTTCTCAAGTTGGCATGTGCATGATTTTCAAGCCAAATGTTTGTTTAAGCGTGATTTTTTTATGGCTATCATACATAGTATTTTATGTGCGAAGCAATATTTCTACATTTTTCTACAAAGTGTAGGTAGGACATGTGAGTGACGTCTTCCTATTTCCAGCTTGGATAGAGATCCTTCCAACATAGTGGTATGTCCTCATGAATTCGAGTAAAAGTACTTACATGTTTCATGTGTTTTATTTTTATATGTTATTTCTAGATTGTTGTCAAAACATTGATTGTAAAGGGTCGTGACCCTATTTTCGTTTCAAAGGCTTGTATATATGGACATGTGAGATTATATACTTTTGTTGTGTTTTAATTGATCATTTTCGATTGTATGAGTTTGAATAAATGTTTTAATTCTGCACGATTCGATTATCATATGTTATGAATGTTATAAGGCTTGTATAGGGCCCTTCAGAGTCTTGTACATCGTATCACGTCCATCATGTAGGATCGAGTTATGATAGGATGGTTTGATGATTTTCTTGAAAGTGTCAATTCATCAATGCTTTCACCTGTTTCTGTACTTGAAAAGGAACAATTAGTAGACACAATGTCGAATTAATTACACACTTAGTAACAAGCCTTGAGAATAGATTCCTCAAAAGAGAATCTATACAATATGCCTGATCATTTTGACACATCTGAGCAACCAACATTTACTCTTGACCATTTTGTTTTTATTGAGACTCATTCCTAATGGGGATTTGTATAAAGTGTTGCTTGATCGCCATGGTAATACTGGTAATTTGCAAGTTGAATTTGAATTTCAAGAGATGATTGATCATTTGAAGTTGACTATCAAGCTTTAAATAGTAATTGTTTGATTTTTGAGGTCTTCCTCAAATATTTTGTCCCACTAATAACTTTTGCCAAATCTCAAAAGGATCTCCAATATTGACATGATAGATATTTCACCTGTATTATGAATTTTTAAGATATTCTCGAAAATTTAGTTCCAATTTTATTATAAAGATAAAATAACATCATATTGGGTATATGATCGAGCCTGCATGGCACCTAAAAGTCATGTTGAGTCAAGAATCAGGTAAAATATGGTTCCAATCTTAGAGATAATGAATACTGCAAAAAATTTAAGACAAGATCATCAGTAGAAAAGGTACAATATGAATAATAAATAAGAAAATGATATTCCTTGTGATATTCAAAGACTTGAGACCAAAAAAATGTGTCACATTTTTGGGACGGACAAGTAGTGAAGTAAAGCAGGCGTCTCACATTTACAAGGTTAGCCTAATGTCGCGTCTTACACTGGACAACCCAAAAACAAAAATGCAAATTTTTAATGGAAAGAATCATTATAAATTGTTTAGAAAATATTAAGGAGTGGGTGCTTGCTCACCTTTGTTTTTTCCTTTTTCAAGAATAAAGATTGTGAAGAGAGTTAGGCCTTGACTACAACTTGTACCCTGAGTAGGGAACACACGTAAATCTCTTTTTTTATTTTTCTAATTAATAATTAATTCAAGATAAATACCACAACTTCAAGTGTTACTTCAAACATACTTAAGGCTCAACGATATTTGTTCATCTTGCTTCAAACAAAGGGTTTGAATCGTATGAATCCTCATGTTTCAAGTTCCCTCACAAAAAAATTGTCAAACTTCACACGTACTTGAAGCTTTTTATTTTAGGACATTTTTAAAAATTGCACTCACACTCACAAGAATGTTCAATACATGTAACTATAATATCATATGATTGGCTCTTATGTAAATCTCTACTTATGTGAAACATTTCTAATAAGATCATGCAGGGTTTTTCAATTGCTTGTAATTTAGGTTTAAGGACAGGTACGATATATATATTTGGGATAAGAGTGACATAATTCCTTCTTGAGCATGACAGTGAATTTGCTATTTTAATAATTGATACACCTTTGGCATATTATCCTCTTCATTGTCCCCCCCCCCTCATTTTAATTCTTTTGAGTCCTTATTCCTTGAAGTTTTTTCTCCTTTTGACCCCATTCGTTTAAGGTTTCCTCCTTTGTTGGAGTATTTTCTTTCTCGTCTTTCATTGACCTTGTAGAAGTGTTTTTTTCTTTCTTTATTTCATTACACCTTTCTATTTTTTCCCTCTTTTTTAGAAGTCCTTGTGTTTTTTGCTTCCTTAACTTTGGTAGACATTGTATCTTTTGCCTTTGTCAACTTCAAACATTCTTGGTGCACTAAAGAAGGTTGGCCTACAAGAAGTTTGGACCAAGGGAGGGATAGTGCATGTAAGCACTCAAAAGGATAAATGGCTGAGATGTTGTCGTTCCAAAAAAGGTTTCAGGCTCGAAGTAGGGACAACTAGGAATTAATGTCATTTGGTAGGCTGTGAAAGGCACAATTGGGACAAAGAAGGCCTACAATCCTTTCCAAACCAAATATTTTCGCCTTGAAGAATATTCGCGCCATGCTTAAGATTAACAGTTAAAAGAAACAGAATTTTGATCTAAAATCTCACCACTCAATGAACATGAAACCATGACGTTGGTTTTATTCTTAATTTGAATGCATGCATGACAATTTTCATACAACACAAAAGTAGAAATGAGAAGTTCCAAAATAATATATGGTTTACCACAAAATCAGTTCCCTCCATAATACAAAATATGTCGCTTGCTCCTAACTACATTTGTCCTATTTGAGCGTAAGAGATGAGTCTTATAATATATATATAATTTTTTGAAAGAATGAATACCAAACCTGAGCAGGGCTTCCTACGTATCCATTCGAGATGAGAATTAGGTGTCCCTAGTTTATGAAAGATATACTTTTGAAAATTGTCAGAAACTATGTTTCTTTTGACTTTTGGAACAAATAATATCAAATCCAAAAACAGTTGCCTAGGCATGTCACCAAAATTTGAATCATGATCGCGTAGATGGTTTAGATATTTTATGAAGTATGTACAAATTATCTTAATCTTTTTTCTTTAATTAAAAAAATGAATACCAAACCCAAGAAGGGTTGTGTACGTATCTGGCTGACATAAGAATCAGGTTTGCGTAGTTCGTGTAAATATTCCATTGTAAATATGCACAATTTTTTTAACTTTAGAAAAGAAATAATATCGAACCATTGAAGAGTTTCTTACATATCGTATTGATATGAATATCAGGTATGCGTAGTTTATACATATATGATTTTTAAAATATGCGCAAAATATTATTATACTTTTCTCTTGAAAAAAATGAATACTGAACCCAAGAAGGGTTCCCTATGTATCTCGAGATGAGAATCAAGAACATGTAGTTCATACAAATATGATATAAAATATTTTTAAAATGTCCCAACAAATATGGCATAAAATATTTTTATAATTTGAACAAACTCAAAGCAATCCTAGTATCCTCTTAACTATACACCTTTGTAGTATATGTTGAATGTGGTCTCTTCATTTTTACAATTACCATTGTTGTTGTATTTTTTTTTGGATATCTCTTCAAAGTATGTATACTCCTAACTATTCCCAACTAGGTCATACTCAAAGACTCTCCTAGTGATATGGATATTAATGTCTTGTGAAAAAAAAGACTAAAATTTTGCGAGTAGCCTGTCCATTCTCGCTACGGACGAGCTATATAACCTTCAAGCTTTCAAAATATAACTCGAAAGATAAAAGTTACTTGAGAGTGAGTTAATATTTGTGCCTATGAAACTCTTGAATTTTTTTGAAAAAAGAATAGACTAGCATACAATATATTAACATGTAACAGATATATTACATAACCTAAGAACAAAGAATGCATATGTTATGCGAATAAGCATTAAGTATTGATCCATCTAAGGCAAATATGCTAAATTGAAGGTTTTGGCGTCTCTCTACACTAGTTGAGTAAGAGTGGGATTCAATAATATTGCTTAACCATGTTGGACAAACTACATAGTGAAATATAATAAACGACGTTGGATATAACCACAAGCCTATTCGTTTATCACTACAAAAGAATTCGAAAGATCTTTTCTAAAGATGTTTATGTCGTTGTTCATTTTCATGGGAGTTCCATTAAGTCTTGGCAGTTGTTGCATTGAAGTAATAATGCATAAAAGTGTATGAATTTATGTACCCATCTAGGACTAACAAAAATTGGTGCTTCAAGATTCAAAAGTTGTCAAAATGTTGCCAAAGTACCTTGAAATCAGCAGATTTTTTGAGCAAAAAAAGCGAACTAACAGGTCAGTTCTTGAATCTTACCAAGGAAAGAACAAATCTCATTCATTTGATCTCAAACAAGTTACTTGTATTTCCCATCAAACAAGCATTAGTCTGTAAGTATCACATTACTTTGTGTCTTGTGATGTAACGACCTGTTTAGTCGTTTTGAGCAGCAGATTTTCTTTCTGGAAAAACAGGCTGAGGCGACAAACCCAACGACGGACCGTCATGGGCACGACAGACCGTCGCAGGGTCTCGTTTCAAAACACTTAGAAAATCTGAAATTGGGTATTGAAAATCGACTCTCTGAACTTCGTAACAGAGTGGCAGGATGGACCGTCATAGGTGTGACGGACCATCACAGGCCATTCACCCAAAATTAAGTTTCTGAACTATGCGACGGACAGCAGGACGGACCGTCGCAGGCGCGACGGCCCGTCACAGCTTGCACAAGTGAATATTGAGGGGAGTTCCAGGGTGGGTTCTTTATGTATGTATGATGTTTGTATCATATGATATGTATGATATTGGTCTCACTTGATGTACATGACGTTTGTCTCACTTGGTATGGATTTTGTTGTCAATACTTGTTATGATGATGTATGAGGTATATGACAATGCTTGTGATGTTTTAAATGTTTTTCTTAATGTGTGTGAGGTTATGGGGCTTCACATACACATTGCACTAGTAGACTGTATTTTGGGGTTATGAGCATGTTCTTGTGATGGATTGATGAAATGAACTCCAAATATAAAATGTTTACTATGACTTTATTATGATGTTTCTTTTGAAAATGGATATGTCTTGTTGTTGTGGTATGGACTTGTATATTGTTCTTGGAATGTGCATAAAGTATTCTAAAGTGAATATAGCTTGCTTAGAACCAAATGTCCCTTTGTGCATGTTTTAAAATGTTTTACTTGCATATGTTTCCATACTTAGTACATGTGGTTTGTACCAACCCATATCTCTTCTATTATCTATACTGATTTAGGTTTGGGCCATAGAGGTCATTGAAGTCCATTTCGTCAAACAGCTTGGATTGTTTTCCCAAGTTGGTGATTCCTCATGTCGGAGGAAAAAACCGTATGAATCTAGATTTAGTTTGTTCGCTTCCATTAAAAATCATTATTCCACTTCTCCTATTTCAAGTACTATGTTGTATTTGTTTTATAAGACTTGTAACGATGTAAGGGCTAAGTACTAATTTTCATATTCTTATATTTAGATGAAAATGTGAGACAAGTTAGTTTCTATTTTTGATATATGAAGCGAAGTTGAACTTCAAATGAAAAGTTGTAAATTATCTATTTTTATTCTATCTACTATGCAATGATTAATTCTAAGGGATTTTCTATGACCTCTTCGTCCCCAAGTTCGTCATTGCATATTAGATAGAATAAAAGGATAAAACTTAAAAAAATTATTTTAAGTTCAACTTCACTTCATATATCAAAATAGAATTTATACTTGTCTCACATTGCCATCTAGACATTAGAGTATGAAAATTGGGACTTAGCTTTACATAAATAACAAGTATTATAATATAAATTACAACATAGTCTTTGAATAAGCAAAGTGAAGCTAGAATTAGAATCAAGAATCTCCATTCTTTGACTTTAGGACTCACAAACATTGGAATAGCATTCCAAGCTTCTTCAAGAAAAGTCTAGAATCATCTCAATTGTTCAAACCAATGCTTTTTGGAGAAAATAGAAGAGATATTGGTTAGGACAAACCACATGTACTATGTGTGGAAACATATGCAAGTAAAATATTTGAAAACATGAACAAAAAGTACATTTTATTTATAAGCATGCTATAATCACTTTGAGATCCTTTATGCACATTCCAAGGACAATATACAACTCCATATCACAAAGATAAGACATTCATATTTCAATAGTAACATCATAATAGAACCATACTCAACATTTAATCAATACATCACAATACCCTACTCATAAACCCAATCAATGTCTACTAGTGAAATGTATATGTGAAGCCTCATAACCCCATATAAACAAAATAAACCAACAAAGAGATCACAAGCATTCCTTTTACCTTATACATCATCATAACAAGTGTATTCAATATCAGACATACCAATGAACATAATACATATCAATCAAAAACAACATCATGAATTTCATAACATATATACATAAAGAACACACCATAGAATTCCCCTCAAGGTCCACTTGTTCAGTGTATAGGTAAAGTCTCATACCCTTACTCATAATAAGTAACACCACTTAAGTTGTGCTAGAACTTGTTCATCTTCTTACTTTTATTATATTATTTTTAACATTTGGGAAACTTTGCCATAACCGACGTAGAGCAAGTGAACTACATGGAATCCGGTTTCATCCCATCAGACCAGAAGGAAGGTGTCCTACTTGCCAATGTAAGAGATAAACATTCATAGAACATCGTTTTTGATCCACAATCCATGGTTTCGTATGGGGGCACATAATTTAGGAACTATAAGGGTTTTATTAAAAACTATTATTATGCTAATTATCATTGTATTCCACCTCATTAAAACATCGAGTGAATCTTTCCCCCTTTTGGGAAAGAACGCCTCTCATTGTGAGATTCACTCGGTGCTAAGCTAAATTTTCATTTTTGAAGTGTCTTAAGTCTTCCTTAGTGTTAATTCATAACATAGGTCATAGGAGTTTAACCCCTCATATAACATGTTCATAGCTAATAGTTTCTAAGATGGGAAAGCCCTTTCATTACACATCCAACATCACGTGAGAACAATAGTTTATAACATAGTCATTAGATGTTCATGAGTATTACCTTCAATTTCACATAGTAACACACCTATCATCATCTCACAATATTCACATTCATAGCATGTAAATACATTCATGACTTTATCATTCATACTTCAAGTAAACAACATTACCAATGATAGACCAACAATAATATAATAACATATTCATGACCTTGAAGGTCTTACCAATGGCCTCAAAATTTCCCTTTCAAGACTCATACCAAACCTATGATATTTATCCATTAAACTAATTATCATCATAATAGAATAGTCTGTTACACAGGAACAAACTTAATTATGTCACCTCTAATCATTAATCAACATAATTCAAGAGTTAGGGTTAAGAAATGAGGTATGGGTCTTAAGGAATTAGGTGAAAACCTAAACAATACATCATGTAAGGTAATTAGCGATGAAATTACACAATTACCACCAATATGGAGAATTGATATATTCATTATGTTCAACCAATTCACCACATAAAATCCAGGTTTTATGAAATTGGGGAAGAACATGGGTCCAAGGGAATTTCAAGTGAACAACAACAATTACACATGATTTTACACCTAAACAACCCTAAGTAATCATAATTGATACATAATTTTTGTTTTGGGAGATTTTGAAACATCTTTGAAAAGGCCTTTTTCGTAAAGGAATCCCAAGCATGAAAGAACCCATACCTTACTAATGACATAGCCGCAAATGAGTTCAAACCTTGAGAATCGATCCTGTTCAAAGATCTCATACGTTCTTCAATGGAGGGTTGAGGAGACAAAGAAAGTAGAGAGACGGGAGAGCTTCTATATATTTTTTTACTTTTAATTGAGTGTTTTCTATGCTTGATAGGTGAATGGATGTAAAATGGCTAAAGACTATGTATATTAATCCTCTCAAAAATATAAAAAATGACCTTACATTAGTTGGACATTGAAATAAAACTCCAACTTGACTTTTCATTAAATCCCTATTCTTCAAAATCAGTAGGTGGGTCAGCGATGCGCAGCAAATACAAATTTTATTTTCGGAAATGTTTTTTGAGGCAGAATACCCCGTGTCAACTCCGCGGCACGGAGCTATTACTTTTCAGAATTTTGCACCGGGCGCGCCACGCGCGCTACTTTCTGATTCTGCCCGTCGAAATTTCTTCTTTGCTTTTCATCTTCAATCTCTCAAAACTTTAACGACTTATTCCCCAAACACCTAAGACTATAATTACCATTTTTTGTTCATAGTTCATAAGGTTAGTATCTAGTTTTGGTCATAAAATTTTTGTGGTGTTCCATTATCCCCCCAGAAAACATTCATCCCCGAATGACACCGTAAACCTTTATAGAGAAAGAAGAAAGATACTCAAGACTAGCATCCCAACTACAAGCAATATAAAAATGATTTAGAACTCATAGGAGGAATTCTCAAATCCTTTGAACACATAATCATAGCATCAAAGCATAGGAACTTAATCCACAACTCATCGCATACAAAAGCTGATCATTTCATATCATATAAAGAGGAACTACCTTCTCCATTTAAAAATGATCTCAATGTGATAATTAAAGATTTAACATGTTCATTTATTCTCAAAACAACATCAAGCATGCTCAATACAACTCTCACAAGAGCCATATAATACAAAAAAATAAGTGCAAGTTAACCATGGGAAGCATAATTCATGAAAACTCAATTGTAGGAATGAATTTCCACAAAATTATGCGCATATAAGAAAATCATGATAAACTCAACATTATTCATAACTCTATTTAAGAGAAGCTACTAATGTAAACTTTAGCCATGAGTAAGAGGAAAAATATAAGGATAGAGGGACTTCATGCTGGCCTCGACCTCCCATGTTGCACCCTCAACTAGATGGTTTCTCCACAGGACATTTATAGAGACAACCTCTTTATTCCTCAATTTCTAAATCTTACGATCTAAGATCCCAACTGGAGCCTCTTCATAAGAAAGGTTCTCATTCACACCTACACCTTCTAAAGAGAGAATAAACACCGGGTCACCTATACATTTTAAACATGGAACACCGGTTGAACCCAGGAAAATTCATTTGGAAAATTAACTCATAAGCGAACTTTTTGACACACTTCAATATTTAATAGGTCCCACATACGGGGAACTAAGTTTCCCCTTCTTACAGAATCTCATCACCCATTTCATGGGTGAGATTTTCAAGTAGACACAATCACCTTTTCTCAATGTCCTCCTTCTATTATCTGCATATGACTTTTGCCGACTTTGATCCATTTTCAACCTATCCCTTATAATTCGATAGTTATCCATGGCCTCATAAACTATTTCGGGATTTGTTATAGAAAAGTCACCTACCTAAAACCACCCGACCGGAGATCTATACCTTTTCCCATAAAACAACTAAAATAAAGCCATTGAAATACTTGAGTTGTAGTTATTATTGTAGGGAAACTCAATTAATGGTATATGATCATGCTAGTTATCCTCATATGACCTGAACATGTCTTCTAAAGTTTGGATGGTTCATTTCGCCAAACCATCTTCTTGAGGATGAAATGTGGTACTATGTTTCACCTTGGTACCAAGCCACTTTGAAATGCTTTAGAAAGATGATAGGTGAAATGATTACCCCTACCCCAAATTATAAACAAGGAAACTCATGTATTCTCACAACCTTCTTAAGATACAATTTAGCATATTCTTCCACCATATAAGCAGCTTTGACAGGAATAAAACGGGCTAATTTTGTCATCTTATCAATAATAACCAGAACGAATCATGTTGCCTTCGCTTAAAGGAAAATACACAAAAAAAATCCATGTTGACGTCTTCCCACTTCCTCGTACGTATATATCTTAGGAAAAATTGTCCGGCCTTTGATGCTCGGGTTTGACTTATTTGAAATTTGGACACTTGGCCACAAAGTGTGCGATATCTTTCTTCATTCCATTAAACCGATAAATCTCTCATAGATCATGATATATTTTCGTGGCACATGGATTAATAGAATATCGAGATCCATGAGCCTCTTCCTAAATTTTCTTGTCAAGTCATTCAAATCCGGCACACACAACCTCCCTTGATACCTAAGTACACCATCCCCCTAAGGAGAAGGAATCATTAGATTTACTAAGAACCGACTCTTTCAACTCTATTAATAGAGGATCAAGATGTTGCTTAGAGTTCACCTCAACAACTAAAGACGACTCGAAGTTATGATGAACCATAAAACTACCCTTATGAGATTCTTCTTGTCGAACATCCAATAGGGCCAACGTATGCACTTCTTTTACTTACTCCTTCTTTTAATCATCAACGTGATTCACACGACCCATAGACATTTGACTCACACCATTTTCAACTACATTAGCTTTCCCGGGGTTGTAAACGACACTCATATCATAATCCTTTAAAAGCTCTTACCACCTTATTTGATGTAGTTTCAAGTTTTTTTGAGTGCACACATATTGGAGACTGTTGTGATTGGTTAACACATCTACATGAACTCCATTGAGGAAAGGTCTCCAAATTTTCAATGCAAACACTACGACCTCTAGTTCAACGTCATCAGTTGGGTAGTTCTTCATGAACCTTTAGCTGCCTAGAGTCATATGCTATCTCACCTTGCCATGCTTCATGAGTACACAACCCAAACTGACTCGAGAAGCATCACAATACACAACAAACCCTTCGGTACCCTCCAGTAAATTTAATACAAAAGCAAAGGTAAGCTTATCTTTTAATTCTTAAAAACCTCTTTCACAATGTTCCGACCACTCAAACATAACTTTATTTTGAGTTAGGGTTATCAAATGAGAAGCAATAGATGATGAGCCATTTGTAAACCTCCTATAATAACAAGCTAAGCCTGAAAAGCTTCAAAAGTTAGTAGGACTTTGGGGTCTAGGACAATTCTTCATTGCTTATGTCTTTTTTGGATCGACCTGTATACCCTCACTTGAATCAATGTGTCCAAGAAAAGTAACTGATCTCAACAAAAATTTATATTTACAAAACATAGCAAAGAGTTGGGTATCCTTGAGGAATTGCAAAATTATCCTCAAATGGTTAATATGATCATTCTCACTCTTATAGAATATCAATATGTAGTCCATAAACAAAATCAAAAACAAATTAAGATATATTCTAAAGTCTCAGTTCTTAATATCAATCAAAGCATCCGGGCATTTGTTGGACCAATAGTAATGGCAAAGAACTTATAGTGACCATATCTTGCTCAGGATGTCGTTTAAGGATTATCAACACCTCTCACTCTATTTTGTTATAACCCAACCTCTAATCTATCTTTGAAAAGCAACTCACCCCTTTGAGTTGGTCAAACAAATCATCAATTACAGGGAGAGGATACTTATTCATGTTAGTAACCATTTTTAGTTGTCGATAGTCAATACATATTCTAAGATACACATCTTTATTTTTCAAAAATAATACTGGAGCACCCTATGGAGATATTTTTTGTTGTATAAAACCCTTCTCAAAGAAATCCTTGAGTAGGGCTTTCAATTTCTTTAAACTCGACCGGATCCATCAGGAAAGGAGGCACTGAAATAGGTTGAGTATCTTGCAATAAATCAATGCCAAAATCTATTTCCCATTCGAGAGGAATTCCAGGAAAGTCATGGGGGAAGACATTCAGAAAATACTTCACTACGGGGACCTACTCTAAAGGACGAGACCCAGCTAATATGATAGAGATATCTTTATTAATGATCTTATATACTTTGACATAAAATATTTGACCTCTAGGGAATGAGTTTCCCCCATACCATTCTTACATAGGCTTATTAGGAAATTGGAATTTAACTACCCTTGTTCAACAATCAATTGTGGCAAAACAAGCATTTAACCAATCCATCCCCGATATGACATCAAAGTCTAACATATCAAGTATTACAAAATCAACCATTGTAACACTATTGGAGAATAATATGGGACAGCTCTCATAGACTCTTCTAGAAAAAATGGAGTCACCCACCGTGGTAGAAATTGAAAAAGGTTCAACTAAGACATCGAGGATCACATCAAACTTCATAGACACTAAAGGAGTTACAAAACATAAAGTGGCATTGGGATCTAGCAATGCATAAACGTTAATTGAAAATACTTTCAACATACCAGTAACAACATTGGGAGAATCTTCTTGATAACCCCTATATTTCAGAGAATAGAAGCGGTTCTTCTTAGGAACATCGATAATTTGACCACTTGTTTGTTCTTGGTTACACTCACTTCCTTTTGTTTTGTCCATGGGACATTTCACCATGTGTCAACTCTTTCCACAACAAAAACAATTATTCGCTCCCACTAAATATTTACCCATATGCCTCTTGAAACATTTTGAACAATTGTGTTTCTCACCTTGTGAACCACCACCTTTTACACCTTAACGCTTAGATTTAGATACCCAATCCTTGTTAGGTTTGGGAAATTATAGGGTACATGGTTGGAGAATCTCTTCTTAAACATTGGTTAGTCTTGGATTTTAAGCTTACTCTAACATGTACCTCTATCATAGGGCCTTGCACTCTAGGCATCCCTATTTTCCATCTTAAGCCTACTCTCCTCAACTTGTTGAGCATGCACTACCCATTAAACGCAAACGTTCCATGGTGTCATGAAGCATTTCCGCATGACACTCTTCCACAAGATCATCGGACACACCCGCCAAAAAATGACTCATTTCATCTCTAGGATTAGACACCAAAGACGTCACATACTAGGGCAACTTGATTAATTTCACAGAGTATTCTTGAACGCTCATACCCCCTTGACAAAGGTTGACAAAGGTTAATGAAATCTTCCATTTTTTCTCTCTTTTCTCTATTGGGAAGAACCTATTAAGAAACATATTCATCAAGACTTCCAAACTTATGGGATCCGTTCTACAAGTACTCTTATTTATCCATTGAGTGTACCAAGTTTGAGCAATATCTTTGAGTTGATATGGGGCTACCTAGGACTTATCATTTGAACCCATCCCATAGCATTTAAGATCTTATAAAATGCATCTAGAATGTCTAGAAGATATTCATTTACCTTAGACCCAAAGAACATTGGAGGGTTCATCCTAGTGAAGTCCCTCAACGTGAATCTATGGTGATAGCATTTTGATTCACATGAGGTGCATCTTTCCTATTTTCTTGTGTTGGTATAGCTTGAATTTGAGTAGTTACGACTTGAGCTTAGGTAGCCATGACCTTAGTCAAGTTTAGGAAAGTCGCCCTTGTCTCTCCGTCTGTCATGACCGGAGGATTGACCGGAGCTTTGACACCTAGAAGAACTTGCTATTTACGAGGATCTTCATTGCCTTTAAGAGTAATGACAACATTTGCAATCTCCTATTCAATCTTTCTTGTGGCTTCCCTTCTAATAGTCATAGCCTACATTAAAAAATATGGTGCGCTTTACAATTATAAACAAGACTCTACATAGACGTTGTTTTGTGAGATATCATAACCTAATATTATTCAAACTCATGCCCTCCGAGAGCACCCCCTAGTTGTAACCGGCGTCTTCATCCTCGAAGAGGTATAAGTCAAGACCTTAACATTCATCATTGCATAATATATAAAGTAAAAGTGGAAAATTTAAAACTTTTCATTTTAAGGTCAACTACATTTCATATATCAAAGAGAATGTATAGTTCTCTCAGATTTCCAACTAGACATAAGAGTATGAAAATTTGTCCTTAGCCCTTACATCAATAACAAGTACTATAATACAAATTACAACATAGTATTTGAATAAGGAAAGTGAAACTGGAATTATAATCAAGAATATCTATCCTGAGACTTGAGGTTTCACCAACTTGGGATAGCAATCCAAGTTTATTCAACAAAAAACTAGAATCATCTAAATTGCCCGAACCTACACTTTGTGTAGAAAAATATAAGAGATATGGGTTAGTACAAATCACATATACTAAGTATAGAAACCAATGCAAGTAAAATATATGAAAACATGCACAAAAAGGACAACTTGTTTATAAGCATGCTAGATTCACTTTAAAAACCTTTATGTACATTCTAAGAACAATATACAAGTCTATATCATAACAAAAAGACATATTCATATTTCAAGAGTAATATTATCATAGAACTATAGTAAACATTTAATAGATAGAGCCCACTTTATCAATACATCACAAGACCCTATTCATAACCCCAATAGAACTGTACTAGTGAAATGTATTATGTGAAGCCCCATAACCCCACATAAACCAAGTAAACCAACAAAGAGATTACAAGTATTGTATTTTACCTCATAAATCCTCATAACAAGTGTAGATAATATAATATATACCAATTTAGACCAACATCATTTATATCAATTGAAACCAACAACCAGAATATCAAGTAAAAACAACATCATGTGTTTCATAACATATATACATAAAGAACCCACCCTAGAATTCCCCTCAAGGTATACTTGTGCAATGTATATGTAAATTCCCATACCCTTTGCTTCATTAAGTAACAACTCTTAAGTAGTTATAGATAGTGTTCATCTTCTTACTTACATTTTTCATTTTTAACATTCAGGAAACTTCGCAATAGCATAAATAGACAATGTGAGTTACCTGAAGTCTGATATAATCCACTAACACCGAAAGGAGGGTTTCGTACTTGCCAAGCCAATACATAAACATTCATATAGCTTCTAGGTGGATACACTAACTAAGGTTTCCTACAGGGGCACATAGTTAAGGAACTAGGAGATTGTAACTAGAAAACCTCTTTATGATACTTAACATTGTAGTTCCCACACATGAAAACATTGGGTGCACCTTTCTCCCTTTTGGGAAAGAACACCTCGCATTGTCAAGTTCACTAGTTGCTATGATAAATCACATTTTCTAAGTGTCTTTAAGTCATCCTTATTATTATTTCATAACATCGGTCTTAGGAGTTTAAACCCTCATATAACATATTCATAGTTCATGGTTTCTAAGATGATAAAGCCCTTTCATCATAAACCCAACATCATATGAGAATAATACTTCATAAATAGTCAAAAGATGTTCACGAGAAAAATCTTCTATTCTACATAGTAACACACTTATCCTCATCTCAACATTATCAAATTCATAGCATGTTAATACACTCATAACTACATCATTCATACTTAAAGTAAACAACATTACCAAAAATAAACCAGCAATACTACAATAGCATGTTCATGACCTTTTAGGTCATACCAATGGCCTCCAAAGTACCCTTTCATGACTTCATCCAAAACCCATGATATTTATCCATAAGATAAATTATCATCAACAAATAATAGTCAATTAAACAAGAACATACTCAATTGAATCACCTCTAATCATTAGTAAACATAATTCAAGAGTTAGCATTAAGTAAAGAGGGACATTCATGGATGTTTAAGGAATTAGGTCAAAACCTAAACAATACATCATCTTATATAATTCATGAAGTAATAAAAAAATTAACAGCAATATTGATAGTTCATATATTCATCATCTCTAACCAATTCACCATGTAAAATCAAAGATTAATAAAATTGGGGAATAACATGGGTCAAAGGGAATTTGAAGTGAATAACTACAATTCAGTCATTATTATATACCTCAACGAACATCAATCATAATTGACCATAACTGATCCATAATTTTGGTTTTATAAGAAGATCCATGTGTAGAGAAAAACCCTAGATTTTGGGGGAGTTTGGAAATATCTTTGAATGGACCTCTTAAGGAAAGGAATCCCAAGAGTTGAATACATTCCTTAATGAAATACTTAGACACTAAATTGAGTTGAAACCATGAAAATTTATCCTATTCTTGCATCTCTAATATTCTTCAATGGAATTCTGAGGCGAGAGACAAACTACAGAAAAGGGAGAACTTCTTTTATTTTTTTCTGGACTTCTAATTGAGTGTTTGTGTTTTTTATTTGGGAATGGGTGTAAAATGATATATATATATATATATATATATATATTAACCCTCCCAAATGCCAAAAACTCTCCTACACTAGTCGGACCTTAAAATAAAAGTCCAACTTGAATTTTAATTAAATCTAGATTCCTTAAAAAATTAAAGGTTGGTCCGCGACGGGCATCAAGGTCCAAATTTCTGTTTCAAAAATGATTTTTGAGGCAAAAAATCCGTGTCAGATCCGCGGTGGGGATTTGAATTTTTTGGAATTTGGCACCAAGCACACAATGCGCAACCACTTCTTGATTATCCACGTCAACATTTCTTCTTCATTTTTCATTTCTATTCCCTGTAAACTTCAATGAGTCATTCCAAAAAACATAGGAGTGTAATTACCCCTTTTAAGTCATAATTCATTAGGCAAGGCTCTAACTTAGGTCATACAATTTTTAAGATGTTACATCATTATGGATGGACACATAAGGGCGGGTTTCCTAAACTTGAGTTCAGTTATGGCTACTCAAGCGTAAGCTATGACCACACACGGTTATCGCGAAGTTGCACCACGTGTGAATCAAAATGCTAGTACCATGGATTCACATTTGAGGGATTTCACTAGGATTAATCCTCCAATGTTCTTTGGGTCTAGTATAATGAAGATCCACAAGAATTTTTTTTTTGTTTAGTTTTAAGAGATAGTGTATGCTATGGGGGTGAGTTCGAATGAGAAGGCTGAGCTAGCAGCTTAACATCTCAAAGATGTGGCTCAAACTTGGTACACTAAATGGAAGGGCTATAGGGCTTTGAGAGCGGGTCCATAATTTGGGAAGTCTTTAGGAGGGTATTTCTTGATTGGTTCTTCCCAAGGGAAAAAAGAGAGGCAAAGGTGGGAAAGAGTTCATCAACCTTCGTCTAGGAGGTATGAGTGTTCAAGAATACTAATTGAAATTCATTAAGTTGTCTAAATATGCCTCCTCTTTGGTGACTAACTAGAGTGATTAAATGAGTTATTTTGTGACCGTGTGTCCAATGATCTTGAGTAAGAATGTCGTTTGGCAATACTTCACAATCACATGGACCTTTTTCATTTGAAAGTGCATGCTAAAAATGTTTAGAAGTATAGTCATAAGAAGAAAAATAGGGATTCCAAGAGGAAAGACCCTATAATGGAAGTAATGTTAAGGATAAGTTTGAAATCCAAGACACGATAAAGTTTAAGACGAGATCCTTTAACCAAATTCCTTCTAATTTCTCAAGGTCTAACAATGATAGCAAATATAATCCTAAGCCTCAAGGAGGAAAATATGGTAGTTCACAAAGTCTGAAATCTAATTGTGCCAAATGTGGCAAGAAATATGTTGGTAAATAGCTAGTGAATATGAACAATTGTTTTGTCTTCTAAAAGAGTGGTCACATGGTTAGGGATTGTCCCATCTCCAAGACTCAAAGAATGGAGATTAACCATGCACAAGCAAGTGCTCTTAATTCTGATGGTCCTAAGAAGAACTGCCTCCATGCACTTAAATTTAGGGGTGATCAAGAGGATTCTCTCGATGTTGATGCCAGTACATTGCAAGTATTTCCAATTAATGTTTAAGCATTGCTAGTGTCACGAGCGAGAGCACCCTCTAGTCGTAAGTGGCATGTTTTTCTCGAAGAGGTCTTAGACAAGCCCTTATTATTAATCATTGCATCATAGATAGTATAAAAGCAGAAAAAAATCATTTTAAGTTCAATTTCACATCATAAATAAAAAAATAGAAGCCAATTTGTCTCACATTGACATCTATACATAATTGTATGAAAATTGGGACTTAGTCCTTACATCATTATAAGTCTTATAAAATAAATATAACATAGTACTCGAAATAGGAGATGTGGAAAATTGTCTTTTAATAGAAGCAAAACAACAAAAGAGAATGATAAGGTTTTGTCCTCGGACTTAAGGACTCAACAACTTGGGAAAATAGCAAAGCTTCTTGAAAAATAGCTATGAATCACCTCAATGACCTGAACCTACATTTTTGTAGAAAATAGAAGCTATATATGATAGTACAAACCACATGCACTAAGTATGGAAACATATGAAAGTAAAACATTGGAAGACATGCATCGAGGGACATTTGGTTATAAGCATTGCTATATTTACTTTAAAAGCCTTCATGCACCTTCCAAGAACAATATACAAGTCCATACCATGACCACAAGACATATCCATATTCACAAGTAACGTCATAATAAATTGATAGTCCACCTTAATATTTAGAGTCCACTTTATCAATACATCACAAGACCTTACTCATTTCCCCCAAATCATCGAGAAAGACTTTTACAAAATCCTTTACCACGGGGAATGACTCTAAAGGAAAAGCCTCCGAACGAAGGTCCTTGAATGTAGACATATTATAGAGGCATATCTTATAAATAATCGTTCAAGATTTTAGACATGAATTAATTTGACTTGTAGGAAATAAGTCTCCTCACCTTCCATTCTTCAACTTTTTCTTTAGGAAATTGAAATGTAACACCCTTATTCTACAATCATTTGAAACAAAACAAGAAGGTAACCAATCCATCCCCTGTATCACATCAAATTCCAAAATATCACGTTCCACAAAATCAACTAATGTGACTCTAGTGGACAATAATATGGGACAACTCCTATAGACACTTTTAGCAACAATGGAGTCACCCACCGGGGTAGAAACCGAATAGGGTTCCTCTAACCCATCGGGGAGTACATTAAATTTCATAGCCAGAAAAAAGTTATGAAAGATAAAGTGGCACCGGGATCTAACAATGAATAAACATTAATTTCAAATACTTGCAACATATCGGTAATAACATTGGGAGAATCCTCTTGATAACCCCTAGATTTGAGAGCATAGAAGTGGTTCTTCTTAGGAGAATTAGAATGAGACCACTTTCTTGTGCTTGGTTACTTTTCCTTTCATGAGTATTTTCATTGATATTCTTTCACCATGTGGCTACTCTTTTTAGAACCAACACAATTACCCGAACCCATTAAACAATTATCCTAATGCCTCTTGCCACATTTAGCACAATTAGGTTTCTCACTTTATGAACCAACAACTTTTCCCCTTGAGGCTAAGGGTTAGGTACCCTTTCCTTATTATCTCTAGAAAAATTAGAGGAAACTTGGTTGAAAAATCTCTTCTTAAGCTTTGGTTTGTCTTGAAATTCAAACCTACCCTTAGAATTACCCTCACCATAGGGCGTGCTTCACAATTATAAATAAGACTCTACATAGATGTGGTTTTGTGAGACATCATTCCTAATACTATTTAACCTCATCTATGATACAATATTTTTCATGACCCGAGACCACCCCTTAATCTAACAGGCATGGTTAACCTATAAGAGGTCTTATACAAGCCTTTAACATTCATCATTGCATCATAGATAGAACAAAAATTGAAAAAGTAGTAACTTTGCCTTTTGATGTATAACTTCATTTTATATATAAAAGTTAGAAGCTTGATATTGCCATGTAGACATATGAGTATGGAAATTGGGACTTAGCCCTCACATCATTACAAGTCTTATAAAAAAATATAACATAGTACTCGAAATAGAAGAAGTTGAAAAATGTCTTTTAATAAAAGCAAAACAACTAAGAGAATCATAGGGTTTTCTCCTCAGACATGAGGACTAACCAATTTGGAAAAATAATCCAAACTTCATGAAAAATAGCTTTTAATCACCTTAATGACCCGAACCTACATTTTCCTTTGTAGAAAATAGAAGAAATATAGGATAGCACAAACCATATGTACTAGGTATGGAAACATGTGCAAGTAAAACATTTGAAGACATGCACAAATGACATTTGGTTATAAACATGCTATAGTTAATTTAAAAGCCTTCATGCACCTTCCAATAAAAATATACAAGTCCATACCATGACCACAAGACATGTCCATATTAACAAGTAAATTATAATAAAGCCATATTCAGCATTGCATATTTAGAGTCCATTTCATCAATACATCATAAGATCTTACTCATTACTCCAAAATCAAGTCTACTAGTGCAATGAGTATGTGAAGCCCCATAACCCCACACACATCAAGAAGATCACAAACATTGTAACTTTACATCATACATTATCACAACAAGCATAGACAACACATGCATACTATGTGAGACCAACATCACTTATAAAAGTTAAACCAACATCACACATATCGTAGGAAACAAACATCATGCTTCTAATTCATAACATATATACATAGATAAACCAGCCTAGAACTCCCCACAAGATCCACTTGTGAAATGTATAGGTAAATTTCCATACTCTTACTCACACTAAGTAACACTTTTTAAGTAGCCCATGTTAATTTTCGTCTTCTTACTTCCATTTGTTCATATTAACATTCAAGAAGCTTTTCCATAACCTACATATACCATGTGAGCTACATGGAATCCGATGTCAACCCTTCACACAAAAAAGAGAGTACCTACTTACCAAGGTAAGACATAAACATTCATAATAGCATCTAGGTAGATCCACTAGTTACATACTATGTGGATTCATAGTAAAGGGATATGTAGATTGATACTAGAAACCCTATTTATTCATGATTCATTGTAGTTTCCATATCATTAGAAAATCGGGGGAAGCTTCTTTGTGTCTCATGCATATCCTCTCAGTGCTAAGCTAAATTTCCTTTTTGATGTGTCTTTAAGTATTTCTTAAACATCACTTCATAGTATAGGTCTCTGGAGTTCAACCCTTCATCTAACATATACATAACTCATAGGTTTTTTAATTATAAAGACCTTTCATCCAAACCTAACAGCATGTGAGAACAATATTTCATAACATAATCATAAGATGTATATACGAATTACCTTCACCTACCCATAATAGCACACCTATCATTATCTCACAATTCATCACATTCATATCATGATAACTTATCTATAACTTCAACACATTCATAACATTATAATTTATTCATAGAAATACATAATTCATACTTCAAGTGATCAAAATTTCAAAATATAGACGATAATAGTAAAATAGCATGTCCATGGACTTGAAGGTCTTACCAATGGCCTCCAAGATACCCTTTTAAGATTGTAACATTCCAAAAATCCAAGACGTGTTCTAGAGCCTAACATAAGTTTCATAAGGTTTAGAAATTGTTATAAGGTCCATTTTTATGAATATAATTCATTTATGAAGTCTATAAACCAAAACATCCAAGAACGTCCATGACGTACGAAAACTAGTTCATTGAGTTACTGCGTGGCTTAGCCTATTTGACTAACTTTTATAAGTTGAAAAATGATAAAAATTGGTGTAAGGCTGTCTAATATGGGTTTTATTTGATTCATGATCAAAAATTATGGGTAATACTCCCCAAGGACCAACCAAGGGTCCTTGAGGAGGACCCTTGCATGTTGGAGTCAAACACAAGGCAGTGTGCACCCATGAAAGGGTATCGTTGGGTTGTAGTTTGGTAGATGGAGCATTGATGCCATCTGCCGACCAAAACATGGAAATTTTGGCTAATGGTCCATTTGTACCACTCTCTGAACTAATTAACGGATGTGCAACACGGAAGGGGGGGGTCGTCAGCTAATAGACGAACCGTTGGTTGACGTCTCGTCTGTGAGTGCTAAGTTTTCTGCACGTTTTGACTTAGTTCCAATTAATTAATTACTGGTTTATGTCATTACTTTGGGTTTAAAGGAAGACAAATTATGTTGAGTAACCCCTAATATAAAAACTCAAACCCTATTAGACTAACAATAACTCACAAAACCAAATTCTCTTCCTTCTATCTTCTTTCTCTCCCTAGTTAAGAACTCCATTAAATACCAAGATAGGGGAGGGTTTAAGGTCGGAAAAGAGACATGTTTTTAAATAAATCTTAATCAATTAGTAAGGTATAGGATATAATTCATCTTTGAGATCTGTTTCCAAAAGGGTTCCTTCAAGTAATTTCAAAACTTGAGTTTTCAAGTCGATTTTTTCCAATCTCGAAATTAATGTTATAAATTTATTTGTTTATGATTTATTTTTGATAAAATGTATATAGTAACATGTATTTGAATTTAATTATTATATATCTTGATGGTTTGGTCTAGTTTGTAGAAGATGACCTTCATCCCATAATCCTAAGTTGTGATCTTGATATGAATTGTTTAATTTTTGTTCAATTGACTTTCTTATTGACAGAACTACTAATAGATGATTCTATTGCATCAATAATGAATGGATTAGTATTATTATAGTCTTTATAAGTTGATCTAGGTTATAAAGTAGTTTCTGAATTGACCTAAGTATCTTATCTTAAGCTATGAACTAGTGATGAGTTGATTCAATTAGCCTTGTAATTATGTTGGTTATTGTTTTATGATGAAACTACACCCTAATTGGTTGAGTTAAGGGCTTATGGTAAGACCTTGAGTAAATGCATATATCTTGTTGATTAGCATGGTTTGCTTGTTTTTGCATAAGGCATTCAAATGATAAAATAACATGTTTTAATGAAATTTCCCTTTTTAGCATGGTTAGATCATACATGTGCATATGGTCCCATACTATGTACTAACCCCATTTTATCTCTTTTGCCCAACATTTTTGGTTCCGGTCATTGAAGGCTCTTTGAAATGACTTTGAAGAAGATTTAGAATTTCTTAATCATCCAAGTGGGTAGGTCCTCACTTTCTATTGGTGATTCCAATATCGAGCTTATGAATTGGTTTAGTTTAAGACTCTTATGCCATTTCTCATTCATTTTTTTACGGATTGTATAGCCTATATGTTGATCTTTTACATTGATGTATGGGCTATGCCCAAATGCTATAATCTTGTTATATGGTTATGACATTAGACACTCTGTAAAGTCTATGTTCTATCTTATATATACTTATGTGCAATAAAATTAGAAGACTATGTAGTCTTCATATAGGAAGTGTCTATGTATACTCGATATGAATATAATATGTGTAGGTATAGGTCTATGTAAACCTAAATGTAGAAGTAATGAAATGTTTTAAATTTTTTCCACATTCTTAACCTATGAATGTAATGATGTATGCTAAGAGGATAGTGTTAGTCCTCAAAGAGGATGATGACATCGGTTGCGTCTAGGTGGTGCTCCCCTTATGTGAATGTCTATGTTTCTCTCATCCATGTCTATGTATATTAATACTCATAATTGTGAAGTGTGCCACACTTATGGATAGGAATCTATGTGATGCTTAGGAAACTCTCTCTTTCTGGGAAATCCAATATCGTGCCTCTAGAGTATACTTATTATGTGCTTTCACCTAAACCTTATATTTTGGTTATAGGCAACGAATACTCGAAGTAATGAGGCATGAATACTTGATGTATAGATAGATAATACGGGAGAACCTCCATGTGGCGATCAAGTCCCTCCTCTTGAAGAAGCTGCTAATAATGACCAAGTCCGGTGAATCCTTCTCCTTTTACGGATGATAGCATAAGGTCCACTCTCTTCCAAATGGCCCAAGACATTACTACCCAATAATAATCCACCACTACTTAAGCCCAAGCCATGATGGCCCAAGGTAATCGTAAGGTTATACCCTCTGCACACCAACAAGTTACTACCATGACCTCTTGTCTAAGGGATTTCTCTAGGATGAATCGTCCTACATTTCATGGGTCCAAGGTTGAAGAAGACCCCCAAGAGTTCATTAATGAATTTTAGAAGATTTATTATTTTATGGGGTTGACTACTACTGAGAAGGTCGAGTTAGCCACTTACCAACTCAAAGATATGGCTCAAACATGGTAAGTCCAATTGAGGGACAATAGGCCCCTAAGGGGTGGACCGGTGACTTGGAAGATCTTAAAGAAGGCTTTTCTTGATCGGTTATTTTCTAGGGATATGAGGGAAGCCAAAGTGGGGGAGTTCATCAAACTTCGTCAAGGAGGTATGTGTGTTCTTGAATTCTCTTTGAAATTCACTAAATTGTCCAAGTAAGCTCCTTCTTGGGTTTCCGATAATAGGGATGAAATGAGTCGTTTTGTGACGTGGTGTTGGATGATTTTCAAAAGGAGTGTCATTCGTTTATGATTCATGATAATATGAACATTTCTCATCTCATGGTTCATGCTCGACAAGTGGAAAAGGTAAGGGTTAAGAGGAACTGTAGAGATGTCAATATGGCAAGATCTTTTGATGGTGGTTCTTCAAAGGGTAGGCTTAATATCCAAGACAAGCCTAGGTTTCAGAAGAGGTAGTCTAATCAAGTTCCATCCAATTTCCCTAAGGATCAGGATGATAAGGATCAAGACCCTAGGGCCCAAAAGGGATAGAGTGGAAGCTCACCAAATGAGAAGTGTAAATATGTTTAGTGTGGAAAGGGTCATCATGGTAAATGCTTGGTTGGAACGCGCAATTGTTTTGGTTGTGGAAATAGTGTACACAAGGTTAGGGATTTCCCTAATATGAAGGGTCAAGATAAGGGTGGTCAAGCTCAATCAAGTGGTTCTAGTAATGCTCCTAAGAAGAATCATTTCCATGCTCTACGCAATAGGGGTGAGCAAGAGACTTCTCCCAACATGGTGACTGGTATGTTGAATGTATTCTCCGTTGATGTATATGCTTTACTTGATCCCTGTGCTACCTTATCAGTTGTTACTCGTTTTGTAACTAAAAAGTTTGACATTTTACCTGATATTTTGCATGAATCTTTTATAGTGTCAACCCTAGTGGGTGAGTCAGTTGTTGCAAAAGGGTGCATAGAGATTGTTCTATAATGTTGCCCAATATATTTTCTTATGTTGAACTGGTAGAACTTTAATGTTGTATTTTTATATCATTTTGGGTATCCATTTGTTGCATTCTTGCTTTGCCGCTATTGATTGTAGAACGAGGGTGGTGAATTTTAACTTTCCAAATAAGACCATTTTAGAGGTTGTATCATCTCTTGTTTAAAAGCATGCAAAATGATCTCTAAAGGTTGTTTATATAATATAGTAAGAGTCCAAGATTCAGACTCTGCAAGTCCTCCCATTGACTCGGTCCCTGCAGTGAGGGAATTTCCGGAGATCTTTCCTAATGATCTTCTCGGTATTCCTCCTGAATGGGAAATTAATTTTTATATCAATTTTCTGCCGGATACAAATCCGATTTTAATTCCTCCTTATCGGATGGATTTGGCCGAATTAAAAGAGTTTAAAGTCTCAACTCAAAGATTTACTAGACAAAGGCTTCATAAAACCTAGTATTTCTCAATGGGGTTCTCCGGTTTTGTTTGTGAAGAAGAAAGATGGGTCCCGTAGAATGTGCATTGATTATCGCCAACTCAATAAAGTCGCAATTATAAACAAGTATCCTCTCCCTCTAATTGACAACTTGTTTGATCAACTCCAAGGGGATAGCTATTTTTCTAAGATTTACTTGAGATAGGGGTATCACCAACTTAGGGTTAAGGGTGAGTATATAGCGAAGACGACATTTCGGACTAGATATGGTAACTATGAGTTCTTAATAATGTCCTTTGGTCTCACTAATGCTCCGGCATCATTTATGGACCTTTTTAATAGGTTGTTTTAAAGTTACCTAGATTCATTTGTCATTCTCATCATTGACGACATCTTGGTATATTCCAAAAAAAGAGGGTGAACCCATAGGTCACTTGAGAGTGTTGTTGCAAGTACTTAAATAATATCAATTGTTTGCCGAATATAGCAAAAGTTATTTTTTGTTGAGTTCGGTGGCATTTTTTGGTCATATCATCTCCAGTGAGGGAGTTGAGGTTCAGCCAAGGAAAACGGAGCCGGTGAGAAATTGACTGAGGCCATTGAATCCAACCGACATTAGGAGTTTCTTGGGTCTAGCGGGTTATTATTGTAGGTTTGTGTATTATTTTGTGTCCATTGAATCTCCCTTGACTACTTTGACCCAAAAGAGCAAGTAGTTTGAACGGTCGGAGGCATGTGAGTAAAGCTTCCAAATCTTGAAATATAGGCTTTCTTCGCTCTAGTGTTGACTTTACCGGATGGTATAAAGGGATTCGTTTTGTATTGTGATGCATCCCGAGTGGGTTTCGTGTATGAGCTTATGCAACATGAGAAAGTAATGGCCTACGGTTCTAGACAACTTAAGATGCATGAGAAGAACTACCCAACACATGACTTTTAGTTCAAGGCCTTGGTGTTTTCCTTTAAAATATGGATGTATTACTTGTATGGTGTTCATGTAGATGTGTATATCGACCACAAGACTCTCCAATATGTGTTTACTAAAAAGGATTTGAATCTCCGATAAAGAAGATGGCTAGTATTGTTTAAATATTACGACATAAATGTTCTCTATCACCAAGGCAAGGCCAATGTAGTTTCCAATTTTCTAACATATATGACCATGGTTAGTTTGTCTCATGTGGAGGAAGACAAGAAAGACCTAGTGAAAGATGTTCATAGGTTGGCTAGATTTGGTTTAAGATTCGAATATTCTCCAAATGGTGGTTTTATGGTCTATCATAACTTCGAGTCATCATAAGTGGTTGAGGTGAAGTCCAACCAACATCTTGATCAACCATTGATGGAGTTGAAGTAATCGGTTCTTGGTAATCTTAATGAGTCATTCTCTTTTGCGGGATGGTGTCTTGAGATATCAAGGGAGGTTATGTCTTCCCAATGTAGATAATTTGAGGAGTCGGATTCTTCAGAAATCTCACAAGTCCTTTTACTCTATTCATCCGGGGTCAACAAAGATATATGATGACCTTAGGTAAAGTTTGGAAAAGGACATTTCGGAGTTTGTAGAAAAATTTCCGAATTGCAAAGAAAAAAAACTGAACATCAAAAGCAGGTGGTTTAATTCACAAAATCCAAACACATACTTGTATGTGGGAAGACATCTGTATGGATTTTGTGATAGGTTTGCCTAACACTCAAAAAGAATTCGACCCCATATGGGTGGTGGTGGATAAGTTGACCAACTCCTCTCATTTTATTTTCATCAAGTCTACTTATTCGCCGGAGGACCATGCAAAAATCTCTATAGATGATATTGTGTGTTGCAATAATATTCCGTTATCCATCATATTTGATAGGGGTGCACAATTTACAATTAGCTTTTGGAGGTCATTCTAAGAAGGGCTGGGTACTAAGGTGAAGTTAAGTACCACTTTTCATCCCAAACGGATGGTCAAGCGGAGTATGCTATTCAAACCCTTGAGGATATTCTTAGAGCTGGTGTCATCAACTTCAAGGGAAGTTGGCATAAGAACTTGCCTTTGGTGGAGTTTGCTGACACTCATAGTTTCCATTCATCCATATCTATGGCTCCTTATGAAGCATTGTATGGTAAAATGTGTAGATCTCCTATTGGGTGGTTTTGAAATCGGTAAGTCTTTGATTCTTGGTCTTGATTTGATTTATAAGACTATAGAAAAATTTCACATCATAAGGAACCGGTTGCAAACGGCCTATAGTTGGCAAAAGTCTTATGCCGATCATAGGAGAAAGGATTTAGAGTTTGAAGAAAGTGATTAAGTGTATTTTTAAATTTGGCCTATGAAAAAGGTGGTTAGATTTGACAATAAAGGGAAATTATATGTGGGTCCCTATGAAATCTTGCAAAGGGTTTGTTAGGTAACCTATGAATGAAAACTTCCTAGTGAATTTCCTTCTATTCATTCGGTTTTCCATGTTTCCATACTTAAGAATCGTATCGGTGATTCTGAGTCTGTTCTCCCTATTGAGGTTCTTGGTGTGAAGGATAGCATCTCTTATGAGGAAGTTCTAGTTCAAATCCTTGTTAGCAAGTGAAGAAGTTGAGGAACATAGAGGTGGCTTCCGTAAAGGTGTTATCGAACAATCACCTAGATTTTTTGGTGAAGTCCCGTTACCTTCATCATTTTTATAACTAAGGTTAGTAGTTCTTACTAATAATTATAATAATGACTAAAGCTTGAAATTCCTTGATTTTTTGGTGAAGTTTTGCAAAATGTGCATTTTTTTATGTTGCTACAGTGAAGTATGGTCATAATTAACAATTTTGCTTGTTTTGAGTCATGTTGTGCATTTTGATGTGGTGAGTCTTTTTGAAATGATATGTAACATGTTGGTAAGTTGAAGATTGCCATAATTAACTCATAAATGGGATGTTGAGATCTTGTTGTTGTGAGAAGGATAATCCTCAGGATATTATGTTGAGCCTTACGCGTATTAATCAAAATTTTGAATTGCCTTGTGTAAAGGATATGATTGATGTTGTGACTCATGTTATTAGGTATTGTTGTTGGTTGGGCTTCTCGACTTGAGTCTATTCCTTCCTTCAAATGATTTTTAGTGTCATTCGGGAATGAATGTTCCTAAGGGGGGGATAATTTAAAACTTTGAAAATCCAAGACGTGTTCTAGAACCTATCATAAGTTTCGTAAGGTTTACACATTTTTAAGGTCCATTTTTATAACTATAAGTCATTTAGGAAGTCTACCAAAACGTCAAAGAATGTCCATCATGTTCGGATACTACTTCAATGAGGTACTAGCATGCCTTAGCCTATTTGAATAACTTTTACAAGTCAAAAAATGATGAAAATAGGTGAATGGGTGTCTAACATGTGTTTAAGTTTATTCTTGGACGTAACTTCCTACTACAACCCCCCAAGAACCAACCAACGGCCCTTGAGGGGACTCTTGCCCGTTGGAGTCAAACATTGTCTGGGAAGTATGCACCCACAAATGGGAATAAACGGGGAGTAGGTTGGTAAATGGGGAGTCGATGCCATCCGCAATCAACACTTAGAAATTCTGGATAATGGTTCATTTGGACCACTCCTTGAACTCATAAACGGATGTGAAGCACGGAAGCGGGGGCTGGTCGTCGACTCACAGACGGACCGTTGGTTGAGGTCTTGTTTGGAAGGGCTGAGTTTTCTGCACGTTTTGACTTAGTTCCAATTAATTAATTAAGTGGTTAGGTTGTTATTTTGGGGTTAAAGGAATCCTAATTAAGTTAAATAACCCCATATAAAGAACCCAACCCCATTAGACTAATAATAAATCACAAAACTAAACTCTCTTCGTTCTCACTTCTTTCATTCTCTAGTGAAGAACTCCATTGAAGGCCATGCAAGGGGAGGTGTTGGCTAAGATGTAAATGTTATCAGGATAGTGAATGACTTTCCAATGTTCCTTATAATGAATTGATATGAAAATGTTCTAACGTCACTTATATTAATTTTGATTAAAGAATTATATTCATGTAGTTCCTATTGAGCAATGATTATAAATATACAATGTGTAACACTCTATAACGAACTAAGGTGAACTAGATCTTCATCATTGTTTATCGACTTAATGTTGTGTTAAATGGAGTTATTTTGGTTTGCTTAGGCAGTGTGTGGATTTTGGACACTCTAAAACGAACTAAGGTGAACTAGATCTTCATGATTGTTTATCGACTTAATGTTGTGTTAAATGGAGTTATTTTGGTTTTCTTAGGCAGTGTGTGGATTTTGGATAAGTTTGGAAGTCAAACATTCAAGAACGTCCAAGACGTTCGGAAGATATGCTTTACATAAGGCTTGTGTGTTCTCATTTGTTTGAGTGAGTTTTACTTGATCGTTCTGTTTTAAATTGATGTGGCATGTTTGTAAGAAATATACCACTACGTTAAGGGGTTTAACGTGTGGGTATGACCCCACTTAGGACCCATGGGGGCACTAGTAGAGGACCCTATCTTTTGGCGAGAAGCTGCTAAGCAGTGACCAAAAGACGGCCATAAGGGAAAGACCGTTGCTCAAATGACGGGCCATCTACCTTGTGCATCAATTGGCCATTCAAGGTTGATAAGATTTCTCAAGGAAAATTCTAAGTCCCAATCGAAGGACCCCCACAAACAGGACGTCAATAGGGAAACGGTCCGTCTATTAGGACTCGTTGGTGCTGCCTGCGAAAAGATGTCCTTCTCTATTTTTGGTTGGGGTGTTTGGTAAATTCACCCTAACTCTTTTTTGAACCCTAGATGTTTTATATGGTTTATTAAGTATATTAAAGTGTTTCAAAATCCTAAGACTGAATTATAGGACTCCATATCCTAAAACCCAAAACCCCTCTCTGTTGAAAGATGCTCTCAAGTCACCATGGAAGCTAGAACACAAGAAGGCTAGAAGGGGCTGTTGGAGGTAGACTTCTTCATAAAAATTCCTTGGGTTTTCTTCCATTTTAGGTATGGTATTCATCCTTGAACTCTCTTCCATTCAAAGAGCCTTTTCTAAGGAATTTCGAAACAAGTTTTCAAACCCTAACTTCTTTTATCTTGGACACTAAGTATGGGTCTTTCATGAAAGTGTCTAAAGGATTAAAATATGTTATTTATAATATTAGTTGTTCATTTTAATGCTAAAACTTCAATGAAACTATGTTATTGCTTTTTACCAACATTTGACATATGAAATGGGTTTAATCAGCATGATTTGACGATGTTAGAGTTAGAGTGTTTTTATGCTTATAGTGTGACTTAACTACTGTACTATGGGATAATTTATGAATTAATATTTAGGATTTGACTTTAGGTGGTGAAAGCTTGGATTAATAGAAAGTTGGTTACTTTTCTTAACCCTTATTATGAATTGCTCTGGAGTGGTATAGTCCACCTTTTGTGGCGGTGTTTACTTGAAATGTGTGAATGTGAATCTACTTATGTATTATGAATGAGACCATGAAGGTTTAATATGTGAAGTAAGATGATAATGAGGTGTTTCTCGTTGACATGTTTTATGAAGATTGTTATGTGAAGTAAAATGATACTGAGGTCGTTCTTGTTGATATATTTTATGAAGCTTGTTCTGTTAAGTATACTAGAGATAATGTCTAATTGAACTTTATGATTTTATGAAACATAATTCAAGTGTGAAATATGATGAATGAAGATGCAAGCATGATTATAAGACAATGTTATAAAAGTGATGATTTATGTGAAAGGTGTGCTCACATGTACACACATACTCACACTTTCAATTAATTAATGAATGAAGGTGAAGAATGCAAAGGAAAAGGGGAGTTTTGGGGTAAGCACTCATTTTGAGTTGAGATGATGTGTTTAGTAGCAACCTCACTACTCCCAAGAGCTTTCTAATGTATGTTGGAGGATGCATACCCATTGCGAGTTGAAATCGGATGTCCAAAAGTTATCCTTGACCTTGAGTAATGAATATTTAAGACTCCACGAGGGAGTTATGCTTAGCAACGAGAGGATTCGAAGAAGGGGTGGGTTCACATTATGAGTAGAGATGTTGTGCCCCATGTACCTCTTGAGATAAGTACTCATTGTTAGTAGAGAGCGCGTTATTTTGTAGCAATCTCAGTATCCCTTAACCTATGCCCAGCATAGGGTCATGTAAAAGCTCAGAGAAAGACCCCACCCTATGCAAGTGGGGAACCCTCACCCGATAAGGGCAGTAACAGGATTCCATGTCTACCTCTCATGGTCTATGTTGGTTAAAGTTATTCCCTCAAAAGAATGTAAGAACCAAGTCTCCTAAAAGAACATTCTACTTAGGGTAGGTAGTGATATGGGACGCTATCTATCTGTTGCACTAGGTAGACCTTCCTAAAGGGGATTATCGGTGTAGTTTATACGAAATTTATGAACTGACATTTGTATTTGAGAGAGAGAGCTATGCTTAGGTCAGTTCCTTCAGTCAACTTTTTTGGTAAGCCAAAAGTGAACAAGTCTCCTAAAAGAGCGTACTACTTAGGGTAGGTTGTGGTATGGGACGCTATCTATCTATTTCAATAAGTAGACATTCCAAAAGGGGAGTCTTGGTGTGTTCTATCATGTGTTGCAAAAAAAGTTAGATAATGTAAGTTCTAATGTTAATGAAGTATGTTAAGGCTGTGTTTTTAATGAATGAAGTTAAGAATGACTAATGTAGAGTACTCAATCAAAGGAAATCCTCAAGGAGCACTAAGTGGGAGTAGTAGTATGAGATATTACTCTCACATTGCAATTAGTTTAACTTATAAGTCCTATTGGGTAAGAGTACTTACATAAAATCCTTCTTGGATGAATGTCTTTTAAATATCTACCCAAGAGTGTGGATTTGATTTCCGGACTAGGTAACCCTATGGTTGGTAATCTTAAGGATCACTTTGGTGTGTCTTAAAGGAGGTGTATGGGAGTTCCCTTCTTGTCTTACCTTAGGGAGTCTTAGGATAACTTTGTTAGGGAAACCTCACGAGAAATGAGTTCACATTGCTTGGAATGAGTTATTCACTGTAACATGTCACTTTTCACTCTATTATAGATTGATGTTACTGTAATGTGTCCTTTGGTTCTAAAATTATGGAATTCATTTTATGTGCTAAATGATGATTCTTATACAATTTCAACTCTTAAATCATGAAGGTTTTCATCAATTTGGCATGAAATATTATTTTGCTAAAATATCCCTTTTTTATATGTTTTTGCATATGCCATACTTAAAACATTGTTTTGTACTAACCCTATACTTTTCTATACTCTATAAGTTTAGGTTTGGGAAGCAAGGTTGAAGTTTAGAAGGCAATGCTTGGGAAATATTCTCTCAAGACAAAATATGTCCTCATATATTCGAGGGCATAGTTCTTAACTCTTTGATTTTTGTATAAGTTCATATTATGTATCTCTTTGATTGTAAAGGGTTGTGTTCCTAAGATATTATGTCATGTCTTTAAGTTTGCTTTTGACGATGAGATTTTCTTAGTATTTATGAAAGAATTCCTTTTTACTTTAGATGACGTGAAAATTTGCAATTCTGCAGTTCATTTCATGTCTTATGGAATGAACGATCATTAACGGGCTTGTACAAGACCCAAAAGGGTCAATTACGCCCTGTCATGACTCAAGGGTTCTCCCTAGATTCTAGGGGGTACTTTTGGGTTGTGACACAAGGTTTATACCCTATTATCTACAATAAGCTATGATGATTAATAAATACATTAAAGACATTTCAAAAAGGGACTTAGCTTAGAACCGAGTGAACTTGACAATGGGGGGTGAAGACTTCTCATAGAGGAAGATTCACCCTATAGATCCACATGTGGTGTTGACTCCCTAATGAGGGGTACTCATCCAACAGATTCCCAGGAGAGGAGGACCCAATTTGCAAGTGTTATGTTGAGGGATTATACCTATCTCTTAGTTCTTGAACTATATTTCCCCCATAGTATAACTAGCTAGTGGATCCACCTAGAAAGATACGTTTATGTTTGGTTTACTTTGGCTAGTAGACCACCTTCCATCGGTGTAAGGTTTCACAAGATCAGATTGCACCGTTAGCTCTTGTGGTCTACGTCGGTTAAGGCAAGATTTCCCTAAACTAAAATGAAATAATATAGTGTATATTAAGTAGGGTGACTTGAGTGGTTTGACTTAGCCAAGGTAGGGGTATGAAACTCTTCCTATGCCTTTCACTAGTTTGCATTAAGGAAAGCCTTAGAGGATTGATATTATGTATGTGTATGATGGTGAATATAAAAGATGATAACATGATTATCATAGATGTAAATGACATTATATGGTGATGGTTATTGTTATGATCATGTATTTGGTCTATATTGATAAGGTATGATTTTATGCATCCTTAAAGTTATGTTATGTGAAGTTTGATATTGGTCATGGTTCTTGTTGAGTTACTTCATTGAGTAGGGTTATGGGGTTTTGCTTTTCATTGCACTTGTTGTCTGTATGAGGATCCATGAGTAGTTTTCTTACTTTATTATGATATGATGAACTCTTTATCATACTTGTGATGATATTACTTGATGATAGGGTTGTATTTAGTTTGGAAGTAAGTATGTTGATATGCATGTTACTTGTTTTGACTCAATGCATATGTCTTGTTCATTGGTATGGTTTTCATGTTTATGTATAAGACTTTCAAAGGATAAAATAGAATGTTTTAATGAAATGTCCCTGTTTAGCATGGTTTGATCGTAAATGTGAATATGCTCTCATACTTAGTACAAGTGGTTTACTAACCTCATTTCTCCCTTTTCCCCAGCATTTTAGGTTTTAGCATTGAAGGATATTTGAGGCGACATTGAAAAAGACTTGGAATTTCTCAATCATCCAAGTGGTTCGGTCCTCACTTTCCGAGGGTGATGCCAATATTGTGCTTATGAATTGTTTTAGTTTAAGACTCTTATGTCCTTTCTCTTTTTAGTACAGATTGTATAGCCTATATGTGGCTCTTTTACATTTATGTATGGGCTATTCCCAAATTTCTATAATATTGTTAGATGGTTATTAGAGGAGACACTCTTTAAAGAGTATTTTCTATCTTATATATACTTATGTGCAATAAAAGTAGAAGTATATGTAATCTTTTTATACGAAGGGTCTATGTATACTCGAAATGAATATATTATGTGTATGTAGAGGTTTATGTAAACCTCTATGTAGAAGTAATGAAAAATTTTAAATTTTTACGCATTTTTTACCTATTAATGTAATGATGTATGCTAAGAGGCTAGTCTTTGTCTTCAACGAGGACGATGACGCCTGTTACATCTAGGGGATGCTCCCCAGATTTGACAAAGATTTCATCCCAAATCCATGATATTCATCCATTAAAGAGGTTATCATCATAATCATACAATAGTCAATTATATGAGAACATACTCAATTACGTCACCTCTAATCATTAATCAACATAATTTAAGAGTTAGGGTTAAGAGAAGAGGGACATTCATGGGTCTTTAAAGAATTGGGTGAAAAAACTAAACAATACATCAGTTCACTCATAAACATTTATATTATATCATTATATCTAGATTTTAGACTAAATAAGTCAATTTTAAATGTGACCCACTAAATTGAGTGAAAAATAGAAAGTTAGAAGAAGCTTGCAGTCAATTTTGAAAAGACTATTGGGGAAAAGAGTCACAAGAGTGAAGATTTCCCATATATTATGAATTCGTAAGGATTAATGGAGAAAAGATTTAATCTTGAGATCTAATTGAAGCTTTACCTTCTTCTTCAATGGAGTCCTCGGTTAGTGAGGGAATCTAGAGAGAGATGGGAAATTATAGGGTTTTCGAGTTATAAGGTGTAAGACTTGTTTTATGACTTAAAATATTGTAATATGCCCAAACTAACTATTTATAATATTTTTCAATTTTTAGTTTATTAATTATCTAATTACTCAACTACCCTCACTTCAGCTATGTACATACAGTAAGGTTTGTGCAAACTAACGAGTCCCTGTTGACAGGGAGTCAACTTATCCTCGGACCGTATTGGTCAATCATGTATTGGGATTGAGGGTGAATCTTTTGATGAAATTTTGAAGACATCTAAGTTTGTACTCATGACCACCATTGATGGGGGCGTGATTCAATTGATGGCTCATTAATTGTCCTCGTGGTTCCTTGTCATTGTTTGACAACTTTTAGTGCCTAGGGTTGGGTCATCCTCAAGGACCCTTAGGGTGGTCCTCGGGGACTCGTACCCAGACGTTTTGACCCTAAACACCTAGAAACATATATTCAAAGTAATTTAATGTGGTTTTCCCCCAATACAACTCTTGACACCCCTTACAAGACCTAAGGACACACTACATCATTTTCACTAGTTTCCGGACGTCATCATCGTTTCTTCATGTTTATGCACTAATAGTACCAAACTAATTTATTTATGTTACTTTGGGTGTTGAAACATCATTTAACCAATTAATTCATTGGATTTCTTGGTTGTTTCAGCTAGTTCCCGGTGTCACTTTATCTTTTGTAACTCCTTTAGTGGCTATCAAGTTTGATGTGCTCCATGATGTCTTAGATGAACCTTTTTCATTTTGTTCCCTGGTAAGTGACTCCGTTGTAAATAAAAATTCTTTAGGACTTGTCCCATATTGTTTTCCAATACAGACACATTAGGTGATTTTGTAGAACTTGATATGTTGGATTTTGATGTCATATTGTGGATGGATTTGTTAATTGTTTGTTTTTCTTCAAATCATTGTGTAATAACAATAGATAAACTCCAATTTCATAATAAAACCATTTTAGAATGGTAGGTGGGAAAGTCAATCCCTAGATATGAAATTATTTCATGCCTAAAAGCTTGTAAGATGATTTCTAAAGGATTTGTCTATCATATTGTGACGGTCAAGGATCTTGGGTCCGAGATCCTCCTTTAGAGTGAGTCCCCATGGTGAAGGATTTTCTTGAAATATTCCCAAATGACTTACCAAAAATTCCTCACGAAAGGGAAATAAATTTTATCATAGATTTGTTGATAGATACTCAACCCATATCAACTTCTCGTCATCGGATGGCTTCGATCGATTGAACGAATTAAAAGTTCAACTCAAGGATTTATTAGATCAGGGTTTCATACAACAAAGCATATCTCAATGGGGCTCTCCAGTATTATTTATGAAAAATAAATATTGGCCTCTTAGGATTAGTATTGAAAATCGATAATTGAACAAAGACAATATAAAGAATAAGTATCCTCTCCATAGAACTGATGATTTGTTTGACTGATTCTAAGGGTCGAGCTACTTATCGAAAATTGATTTGAGGTCTGTGTATCAGTAACATAGAGTTAGAGGAGTTTACATTCGAAAAACACCTTACCGAACAAGGTATGATCACTACGAGTTCCTCATTATGTCCTTTGATCTTACTAATGCCCCGGTGGATTTATGGACCTTATGAATAGGATTTTTGGAATTATCTTTATTCGTTTGTAATTTTCTTTGTTGATGACATATTGATATATTCTAATGGTGAGGATGAACACATGAGTCATTTATAATAATTTTGCAAGCCCTCAAGGAAAATCAACAATTTTGTAAATATAGTAACTATGAATTTTGTCTAAGATCGATTGATTTTCTTGTTCACATTGTGTCTAGTGTTGGTATAGAGGTCAATCCGAAGAAAATAGAGACGATTGAGAATTGGCTTAGACCCCTAACCCCTATCGATCTTTGAAGCTTTTTGTGTTTAGCAAGGTATTATAGGAGATTTGTGGAAGGATTCACATGTATTGCTTCTCCATTAATGCCCCTAACCCCTAAAAAAGTTAATTTTGAGTGGTCTGAAGCTTGTGAAGGAGGATTCCAAGAGTTGAAGGACAATGCTTTTCTCTGCTCTGGTATTTGATATGCACAAATTACACCTCCCTTAGGTAGTATAAGTGGTCGTATAAAGAACCCAACTATTAGGTTGGGGTTGAACCCACGAGCAAAATGGTTTAGACTTAACTTCAATTTAAAATTACTTCTAGTTAGTCAAGTTCTTTCCGTAAAAAATTAATTTATGTGGGGGGGGGGGGGGTTGTGAAACAAACTTCTTTAATATCTCTAAGTAAATCAAGTAACAAGAGTAAAGATTTAGTTTTTATCACGTTGTGAGAGAAAGTAGGATGTGTGTGTTCCCATAGGTTCATAACTTCTTATTCCTAGATATAACCAATTCTTCCCTAGTGATTTGCATGCAAAGTGATAAGCTTGGTATCTCTAATTCCTTGGTCCAGTATTTAGAGAATTTCACCCCGTACCTTGGTCCAACTATGCCTGTATAAGCTACTAACACTTACCTTTACTTCATATTAAAGATCTTATTCGATGTATCTCTAAATCTATGTTAATAATTATTTTCTTATTACTACCTCCTTGTTCTTGTAAGTAGGAACAAGGCTAGTTCTAACGACTGCACTCATTAAAAAGACTTCTAAACAAAAGAATTGTCAAAGCATGAAATAACCTATTTCAAAATTATTGTTAAGCTAGGTTTACTTTGTTAATCACCCATGGTTCCCACAACCCTAGTTGTGGATTAGTTACCCATGCATATAAAAACACTATTCATAGTTGTTAAACAATAAAACATGAACTTACTTTGATAATTTAAAGAAAACCTAGAATTCCAACTTGAAATAACAAGATAACACTTGAAAAGCAAATCTGGAAAATTGAATTATTGCTAAAGTTGCAAAATCCAATCTCCAAAAATAAACTAAGAACAATAGTTATAATCTCCAACCCTAAAAACAAGGTTTTACGCCCTATTTATAGCAAACATTGTCCTAAATTAAAAGGATTTATAATAAGGAAAGTTTGTCTAGAAAAGCGGTTGTAATCGATAACCCCAACATACGAACTGTCGATGAAACAACGAACCGTCGACTATCTCCATCATTCATGCCTTAGAATATTGTTTGGTCCTTTAAATGGAATCATCTCTTAATCAATCGAAGGACCAACAGCACGGTCCGTCGATGCTTTCTTTGACTTGTTGATGTCTTTCGTTTCTTCATACTTAGAATTTCTCCAACATCGAGCACTAGACTATCTTTGAACTCATCGACAATTCAATAAAATGGTCCGTCAATCATTTCCATAGTCCCATACTTGGTCAGATTTAAACAGGTTTCGGCAGTTTCCTAAACTTCAATCGATGGTCAGCATCTACAGACCGTCGATGGGATGACGGACTGTCGATGGCCTTCGTGGGCCGCCTCTAAACTATTTTTTAGCTGCCTTCTCCATTTTGGTTCTGGACATCTTTCCTGCAAAACAAATAAAAAAACATCTTAAAACTACTACAAAAAGGATCTAGACACACACAACTCTTAAGGAAAAAACATTGAAAAACTATGAAACCACGGTTTATTAGTATTGACCTTGTCAGAGGGTACCCAAGTGTTACTTGTGTATTGTGATGCTTTTGGAGTAGGTTTTGGTTTTATCCTCATAAAACATGGTAAAGTTACAGCTTATGCCTCAAGACAACTCAAGGTGCATAAATAGAACTATCCGACTCATGACCTTGAATTAGCGTCTGTGGTGTTCATTTTGGAGATATGGAGACATTATCTATACCGAATTCATGTACATGTGTTCAAAGATAACAAAAGTCTCCAATATATGTTTACCCAAAAAGAGTTAAAACTCTGTTAAAAAAGGTGGCTAGAGGTTTTTAAAGACTATGATATGAGTGTCCTTTACCATACCGGTTTTGTGAGATAATGTTAGGTGTGCTATTATGAGGATGTTTAAGGAAATTCCTATGTAAATCTTATGACTATATTATGAAGTATGATTCTCACATGATGTTGCGTTTATGATGAAAGGACTTTCTAATCGTACAACCTATGATCTATATACATGTTATATGAGGCGTTAAACTAGTAAGACGTACATTATGAATTTATATTTAAGAAAGATATAAAGACACATTCAAGAAGGGAATTTAACTTAGCAATGAGTGAACATGAGATTGAGAGGTGTTTCTTTATAAATAAAGGCGATTTACACTATGTTCTCTCATAGGGTAAAAACTACAATTCTAATTGTCATAATGAGGGTTTCTAGAAACAACCTCCTAGTTCCTTAACTATGTACCCTTTTAGTAACCATAGCTAGTGCATCCACCTAGATCTTATACGAATGTTTATGTCTTACCTTGGAAAGTAGTACACCCTTATTTTGGTGTAAGGGGATGACACCGGATTCCATGTAGCTCACATGGTCTATGTCGGTTATTGTGAAGTTTCACAAATGTGAAAATGAATAAATGAAAGTAAGAATATGAACACTAACTAGGACTACTTAAGAGGTGTTACTTAGTTTAGATTAGGGTATGGGACTTTATCTATGCATTGCAAAAGTTGATCTTGAGGGATTTCTAGGGTGGATTCTTTATATATATATGTTAGAAATGAAATGTATGATGTTGCTCTTATATGACATGTATTATATTGGTTTCTATATACATGATGTTGGTCTCACTTCGTATGCATGTTGTTGGATTTTACTTGTTATGATGATGTATGAGTTAAATGACAATGTTTTGTGATCTTATTTATACTTTGCTTGGTGCGTCTCGGTTATTGGGCTTCACATACATATTGCACTTGTATGCTTGATTTGGGAGGTTATGAGTAAGGTCTTCTGATGTATTGATAAAATGGACTCTAAATATGAAATGTTCGTTATGGATTTATTATTATGTTGCTTTTGAATATTGATATGTCTTGTTGTGGTGGTATGGACTTGTATATTGTTCATGGAATGTGCATAAAGGCTTTTAAAGGTAATATAGCATGCTTAGAACCAAGTGTCCCTTTTGTGCATGTTTTCAACTATTTTACTTGCATATGTTTCCATAATTAGTACATATGGTTTGTACTAACCCATGTCTCTTCTATTTTCTACATAAATGTTAGTTTGGGCCATTGAGGTGATTCAAGGCCATTTTCTCAAGAAGCTTTGATTGTTTTTTTGATTTGGTAAGTCCTCAAGTCTGAGGAAAAACCCCTATGATTCTAGCTTTAGTTGTTTTACTTATATTGAAAGACATTGTTCCACTTCTCCTATTTCAAGTACAATCTTGTGTTTGTATTATAAGACTTGTAATGATGTAAGGGCTAAGTCCCAATTTTTATACTCTTATATCTATATGGAAATGTCAGACCAGTTAGTTTCTATGTAGTATATATATGTGTACGTGTTAAATATTTCCACTTGATTGCTAAATGTTAGTTCTTTGATAAACTATCATTCTATTCATACTTCCCCCAATTGGGACCCTCTACCTTTGAAAATAAAAATTTATCATGATCTTTTTCCATTTCACCTGACACAAATACTCCAATTCTCTTGAAATACCCATTATAGAGATTCGGTTTGTGGACATAACGAATAGTATTACTACCGAGAAACCACGAGTCTTTTCGCATCGAACCTCTCAAGTCTGTGTCAAACCAACTAGTAGAATTCTCAATTAAGAAAAACATGCTACATAAATCTTAGGTTGTTTGACCCTTGGTGTTCATTCACACAATTACTATTAATCTTATCCTTTAAAGAAATACCCTTTAGATAAATTGCATATTTTTGTGTCACTGTGATTATGATAATTAAAAAGCCAAGTTACATCAAAATGGAGTTGAGGATCAATCTTTTTTTAATCTAAACTTCAAACTGAAAAAGTATGGCTTCAATCAATTATGTGAGTTATTGTCTCTTTCAAATATTAATGTCCCCCTTTGAATGTTTTGTGCCACTCAATTATAATTTTAAATTTTTATTTGTATATGCTCCCTCGTCTTGTGTTTGATTTACTCCTTTTGCATAAAGGTTGTCTAGTATTTGGACTTTGGCTCTACAAAGAATCTATATTATGAAAAATATGTTCAACCTTTGAAAATATCACCCCTCTTCTCATCCTACAATTTGGACTATCTCTACTCATACTATTCTTACTGACGCCCTCACTCAATTAATATTTACCGACATGTCTATGCTTTGATGTTTTGCAAAATCGGGATTCTAACATGGGTTCTTGCATAAATGATTTTTAAACATTGAATTATGATCTAATTGATATTTTGTTGATGATTTTAACATAAATTACCTATGAATCCATGTAAATTGATGAACCCTAGTTTTGACTACTTATTGGGTTACTTGATACTAAGGTAATATTGTTAAATTGTTATGTAGTTTCTTATGGGCTTTCTTATGATATAAGAATTGTATTCGATTGATATATAATTGATCTTATATTGTTAAACCTAGTTTTAATTGATGTAGATTCATTGAGTTTTATGGTTATTGCTTTGAATTATTGTTCATGGACATGGGGAAGAGCCTTGTGATGTTGAATTGGTTGATTTTGGCATTGAATTGAAGTTTGGATGAGGGGATGAAGGTATGATGTCCCATTTTCTTTAATTCGATATTAATTATACTTCGAATCTATTGTGATTGGTATGTTCCACTTAGGTGGCGGTATAATGTGTTTTACTTGCATATTGACGTGGCCTTATCGGTGTTACTTTATGCAATATGATGAGCATGGCCTTATTGGCAACTACTTGAAGTTATGTGGCTATTTGTTTAATTGATTATGTGAAGCATGAAATTATCTATCTACATGTGAAGTCATATGTGTGTTCTTCTACTTATGTTGCCTTAGGTGATCATGTTAGTCTATGACTTTGACATTATGAGTATAGTGTTAGGGTTAAGTCTTGGTTATTCCTACTTGGCTTTGTGAGTTTACGTGGAGTACATTAATGATTTTATGAAGGTATATAGGATGTCTTGAAGATATTATATTGTTTCTAGGTGTTTCTAGAATGACTTGCATTATGAGTTCAAGTGAAGTATATGATGTCTTGTCTTGGTTGACTTGTATATCTTGCTAGATGTATATATGATTATGAATATGTGATGTCTTGATTTAGGGTGTTAGAACTATTAGTCTTGAATGTATGAAATAACATGTGACTTTAAATGATACTATGAGAGCCTATTATGTGAAAACCTTGACTTAAGGGTAAGGTTAAGATTATTGAAGTGTAAGCCGTAATGGTACCCTTCAAAGTAAAGGAACGATGGACTTAAGGTTAGTTGGTTGGAAGGGCATCATATTAATCCTTAGGAAAGTCATCATGAGCTTTTTGTCGCCATTGTGAGGTAACCCTAGTGGACCTTCCTTGCTAGGGTAGATGTGATTGGGTTATGAATTTGTTATGGAACCTTTTTATGTGAACCTAATATATAAATTACTCTATGAGAATGAAGGCTAGCACTGAGTAAGTATGGTAAGGGAAAGTAGTTATAGTTAAGTATGAGACTAGATTACAAAGTATGCTCTTCATATTCCTTAACCATGTGCCTACATGGAATGTGTCTAAGTTCTACCATTGGTAAGTAGAACAACCTCATCGGAGTAGGATAGAACTCCGGATTCCATGTCTTGCTATCATGGTCTATGTCGGTTATTGACTATTCTCATCATATGGAATACCTATTAGCATTAGAGGAGTTTATGGAGTTTAGGTGGTGGTATGAGACGCTATCTAAACATTGCACAATAGACTTTGAAGGTGTTATGTGGATTTCTTAGTTCTTGTCCAAGACCATTATTTGAATGTCCTTTATGTGATGTATGAATCTTAATGATCTAATGACTTATGTTAAGGATTATGTAAATAAATGAGTACCAAATCTAAAGTGACTTAAGGATTCCTTAGCTAAAGTGTGAAGAGGGGGGCATAAGGGATGATCTCTTCATGTCTTATCTTTGGAAGTCTTGAGGATGACTCTAGTTAAGAAGTTGGTGGTAAAAATGTGGACATTATCTAAGCCTTAGGTAGTCTTAAGTATTATTTAGGTAATCTTGAAGAGGTCACTATGGACTTTATCTTCTTGATTTACTTAAGTAGGTCTTTTGATAGCCTTTGTAAAGACAGTGTCATATCATCTACGTGTTGGTGATTTAGTGAAAATATTCTATCCTAGGGAGTCGATAGGATATCTTGAGTGTGTGTGTAAGGGAATATATGGGCGGTCGCTTCACAACTCACTCACGTTAAACTTAGAAGCCACCTTTGGTAGAGGAATCTTACCTTGATTTTTATGATACTTTCTAAGTAATCCTAAGGGTCGTTTAGGCACATCTAGAGAGGGTGTATGGGCGGTCTCTCTTTGTGTGACTTAATTGAATCTTAGGATAGATTTAAGTGAGAAGATTACATGCTAAAGGGTGTCTTAAGTGAAGAATAAACATTTTCACTGTACAGTGAAATAATTTACTGTAACAGTGAATGAGTTCATTGTAAAGTGATCTCTAAAATATGATTTTTGGTTTGAATGTTATCTTATGGGTTTCCAAGTTGATAAATATTGTTCTTATGATTATAATATGATTTTTAAATGAAAAGATGCATATTTTCAATAAATGTCAGTTTTTCATGATTTTTATGCATAAAGAAATACTTAGTACATATGATTGTACTAACTCCATGCTTTTATCTATCTATATAGTTCTTGGTAGGTAAGGAGATTTGAGAAGTGAATACTTGGACTTAGAAGATCGTTCAAGAGAAGTTGAAGTATGTCCTCACTTGACTCGAGGGCATATATGTCCTTTATGTTTCTTATTGAAGTATTGTAATAGACTAAGTATTTTTATATTTGTATTTTGAAGTATGAGCCGTGTCCCAAGTATTCTTGTGTCTTAAGATGGTGATATTGAGAGTTAGTATTTCCTATTACTGTTACATGAAAGAGATTTTGAAGACTATATTATGTTTTGTAAAAAGTTTTAATTCCGCACTATTTTTCACTATGTATATGCAATGAATGATATGAAAGGGCTTGTCTTAAACCTCCGAGAGGTTGACGACGCCGGTTACAATCCAAGATTGTATCCTAACTTCTAGGGTATGGTTTCGAGTTGTGACACTTCTTCTAAGGGGTACTTTCGGATCGTTACAATAGTGATACTAACCTTAGATTTTTCAACATCATAATTTTCTTTTTCCACTTTATGAAATAATCTCAATTCTTCTAAGATCCTTAAAAATGATGCATCCATGAACTACATGTCAGCAAACTGCCCATCAATTTTATCCTTAAATGCTTTCAACTCTTTTTGAATCTGTTAACAAAAAAAATAATGCACCAGATTAAAAATATGATAAAAATAATAATAAAATCAAGACATAACACATACGAGTGAAGCATTTCAAGAAACTTTTAAAAATCTTCTATTAGTGTGAAATTGCTGGCATCCTTTTCAGTGTGAAATTTTGATGGATGAGTCAATGTCTTTTCATTTGAATATGCATAACTTATATTATCTTGGTTATCAGGTAATATTGATTCATTGTTTGAATAAGATTTTCCATATCAACAATAAGTAACGCATCCGACGCCAAAACACGTTTTTATATTTATACTACAAGTCATAAATAAATGTAAATATACTGTTAGGCAAATGTATGTGTGTAAAGATGAATCATTATGTAGTTAAATTAAAAATAATAATATTTACTTTATTATTGTACTTTTTGAACATTCCTTTCTTCAGAAACATTAAAATTTTCCACTTGAAAATGTGAGTTGTAATATGACTTGTACAAATTGCAATAGACTGATCAACTTTGTTAGCGTTTTCATAAAATCAAACTTGTAATGCAAGTGAAAATTCAAAGAATTTGACATGGGGGTGGTTCAGACTCATTATTCAATTAATGATATATCGAATTTAACATATCATAACATTAAAGGACAAATTGTCACATGAGTAACTACTATATTGACCACTTTTCACCAAATAAAAATGATTTTTTGGAACATAAGAAAGGTTTGGTGGAGATGAAAGAATGAATGTACTTAGAAAAGTAAAGAATGATCATGTTGAAAATATCTTCATCCTTAATGAACACTCTTCCTTTTTAACTCTAATTAGATCAGCCTTAAGAACTTTACTAGAAGAATTAGAAAAGTACAAACTCATAAGCTTCGATGCACTGCAGGGTCAAAAATAAAATATGTGTGTTTCTTTATGCCAAAATGTAGATCTTTACCGCTCAAATTGACAACGAACATATCAACGCGATCATTTTTTGACTCAAACATATAACAAGCTTCTGATGAGTTGGGGTTGAACTTTTATCGAAGGCAAATCAAGTAGAATCCAATAGGAAATTCCTTAAACAAGTGAAGCATGTTGACTTTGGAAAGACGTTTAGTTATCTCGTAGAACACATTAACTGTGACATATGAACACCAACGTGATTGTTTCTTCTTAGGTTATAATTTTTTAAAGAAAAAAATAAATAATATATAATTCATCAATAGAACTACAACTAGAGCTATCAAAACTGTAAAATGTGAATATCACTTTGAATGCATACATAACTAAAAATCATTCTGACTCAAAATTTATATCTTTTTATATATCAACATAGTATGAAATTTCATATACAATTTGAACAAATAAAAACAAATATGTCATTCTATACTAATAAAAAATGTAATTCAGATGCAAATTTAAAATTTTTTTATATAAAATAAACATTAAGAAGTACAACAAAGAAACAACAAAAACATTATTTTATCAAACAGAAAAATAAAAGATAACATACCTTGGATAACTTTATCCTTTTCGTGTTGTCCTTTTCATGTTGCTAATATCACGTTTAGAAACTTTGTTTTCCCATGGTGCACACCACATTTCTACAAATAAATAAAATATATTATATCAATTTTTCGCTCAGAAGTGCAACTAGAAACATGCAAACACTCAACAAAAGTCCAAGGTATTACTCCATATACAAAATACTATTCAATGACAGACACGAGTATGGAACCATTCAACTACAAAAACCTTGAAACTTCGCGAAGTTTCTCCAAAAATAACCATATAATCATACCAATACTTCAGGCCATAATGCCAATAATTTAATTTTACAGATCCACTAGGTTCCTAGTATAATTAGATTCACCATCACCTACATAAAGAAAGAAATTCAGTGACACCTACAGATTAGTTGTAAGGTAAATACCTCACAATTTTAGATTAATCTTTACATCAATCTCTGAAATCTTACTAAATAGGCTCACTATTGGTTAATTAAGACTTTCATCCATCACTTCACAAGCAATAATGACAAAATGCTCTTGCGCTAAAACAGTACTTAACACCTTTCCTTATCTCCACCCGTACATTAACATTTCAAACCTTACAAATAATATCAATATCAATAGAAGATATCATTTCTGGAGTAAAATGAAACAGTAATCACATAAACTGGTGAATTTTTTAAGAGGAATAGAACGAATACATATAAGTAAAATAGGTTGTCCAACTAAATAGGTCAAATAAAACATAATTAACTGCATAGACAAAAGCAGCTCCCAAGTGCATTCCTCCACTCAGAAAGTAACATACCCTACCATGCCCTCACTCTCCGATTCCATCAAAGATAAATTTTATGACCATGGTATCCGAGCCAAATTTCTCCCTCAATGGTTAACTAACTAAACTTACTTCTAACTATAACAATTGTTGGGTTTTAGTAAGTGTGAATGGGAAAAGAAAACAGAATATCAAAAGTGAGGGAACTACTTTGGAGAGAAAATGAAAAGTCATTTGCAAAGTACAAATGAAAAGTCATTTCTTTGGATTTGGATTTGGATTTGGCAAATGATGTGATTGATTGATAAATTTTTTGGACAAAATTTATTTAATCAATTTTTGTTAAATCAAATAAATCCTGTTAATATTATCTCTTATAAATTTGCAGGTAACAGTAACATTCCGAAAAGTCGTTACTTTTCCGAAACGTCGTTACTTTCCAAAAAGTAGTTATTTTCCTAACAGACACAATTTTTCAAAAAAGTTGTTATTTTTTCCAAAAGACACAACTTTCTAGATAAAATGGGTCTGAACAGACATGTTCCTTGCTGAAAATGGCTATAAAAGGAAGTCAATTTTTTATTTTTTTATCACTGAAAATTTTTCTTTCTCTGCATTTATTTTTTCTCTCAAAATAAAATCAAAGTGTCGATCACTGAGTCTGTGTGACTTGTTGATGTTCTTCAGTTCGTTGAAGTTAAAGAAGTTTGAGGTACCACTATTTCTTTAACAGGTTTAATCCGTTTTATCTTGGGAGAAATTAATCCATAACCTTGGGTACATGGAGGGAATTAAATTTGTTAAGGACACACAGTAGTTTCTCTGGACTCGGATTAATTCTTGTATTTTAAATTTTTTTCTGCTTCATCTTGTTTCTATTTCTGTTCATTAACTTCATAAATACAAGTTATTGTAAGAATAACAATCTTAAAAAATTTAAACAGTTTCTGTATTTGAGGTTTCTGGAGATTAAAAGTTTTATGGTTTTCTACTCTACTTGAATTTTTAAAATTCATTCGATTAACAATTAAAAGAACATAAAAACTTTATCGTTAAATCAGAAACAGTTTGTGTAAAGATTTGTTCTTTACTGTTAGTATTTTAAATACTTAATTTATCTGCCATTTGTGACAGAAAAAAAATGACTAATTCAAGTCAAACAAATGCTGGAACAGTAAGTGCTGCAACAACAACGGTTGCACATAATCGTTCAAATGCTGCCTTAGCACCGGCTGAGAAACCTGCAAAGTTTTTTGTAGTCGAATTTAAGAGATGGCAGCAAAAGATGTTCTTCTATTTCACTACTTTGAGTCTGCAGAAGTTCATCAATGAGAATTTTCCTATTATGTCATATGAAACTCCGGCTGATGAACGATTCTTGGTAACAGAAGCATGGACACTCAGATTTTTCGTGTAAAAATTATATTTTGAGTGGTCTGCAAGATGATCTGTACAATGTGTACAACAATGCAAAAACCTCAAAAGAACTCTGGGTTGCTTTAGAAAAGAAGTACAAAACAGAAGATGCCGGAATGAAGAAATTCATTGTGGCAAAATTTCTGAACTTTAAGATGATAGATAGTAAGACTGTCATCACCCAAGTTCAAGAATTGCAGGTCATAATCCATGATCTCCTTGCTGAAGGATTGATTGTGAATGATGTTTTTCAAGTGGCTGCAATTATTGAAAAGTTACCTCCATTGTGGAAGGACTTTAAAAACTACTTAAAACACAAACGCAAGGAGATGACTGTTGAAGATCTCATAGTAAGGTTGAGAATCGAAGAGGATAATAAGGCTACAGAAAAGAGGTCACGTGATAAATCAGCAATATCTGGAGTAAATTTTGTTGAAGAAGATTCCACAAAATTAAAGAAAAGAAAGAAATCATCTGGTACAAAAAGCAATCCTCCTAAGAAGAAATTCAATGGAAACTGCTTTAATTGTGGTAAACATGGTCATAGGGCTAATGAATGCCAGGGTCCTAAGAAGGACAAGAAAAAGAAGGATCAAGCAAACTTGGCTGAATCCAAAGGAGAAATGGATGATCTCTGTGCAATGCTTTCAGAATGTAACTTGCTTGGAAATCCAAGAGAATGGAGATTCTGGTGCCTCATGCCATGTTTGTGCCAACAAAGAATTATTTTCATCATCTACTCCAGCACTTACAGATGAAAAATTGTTTATGGCAAACTCCGCTGTTGCAAAGGTGGAAGGAACTGGCAAAGTCCTATTAAAGATGACATCAGGCAAGGTGGTGACTTTGAATAGGGTCTCATATGTTCCAGAATTGAGAAAGAATTTAGTTTCAATTCCAGTTCTGACCAAGAATGGATTTAAATGTGTATTTGTTTCTGATAAAGTAGTAGTAAGCAAAAATGATATGTATGTAGGAAAAGGCTACCTTAGTGATGGACTTTTCAAACTCAATGTAATTACAGTTGATATGAATAAAGATTTTGGTTCTTCTTACTTGCTTGAGTCTAAATGTTTATGGCATCAATGTTTGGGACACGTTAATAACAAAACCTTGTGAAAACTGATTAACTTAAATATTTTGCCAAAATTAGAGTGCAATAAATCAAAATGTCAAATTTGTGTTGAATCTAAGTATGCTAAGCATTCTTATAAATCTGTTGAAAGGAATTCAAATTCTTTAGAATTGATTCACACTGATATTTATGACATGAAGTCAACACCATCACGTGGTGGAAAAAAGTATTTCATAACTTTTATAGACGATTGCACTAGATATTATTATGTCTATTTGCTAAATAGTAAGGATGAAGCAATAGATGCATTTAGGCAATATAAAACTGAAGTTGAAAATCAGTTAGATAAAAAGATCAAAATGATCAGAACTGATAGAGGTGGAGAATATGAATCTCCATTTGCAGAAATATTTTTAGAAAATGGAATAATCCATCAAACTACTGCTCCCTACACTCCTCGGTCTAATGGAATTGCAGAAAGAAAAAATCGAACTTTAAAGAAATGATGAATGCATTACTTATAAGTTCAGGTTAACCACAGAACTTGTGGGGGGAAGCTATCCTTACAGCAAATCAGATACTTAATAGAGTGCCTCACTCAAAGACAAATGTAATTCCATATGAAAGATGGAAAGGTAGAAAACCCAATTTGAAATATTTCAAAGTGTGGGGATGTCTAGCCAAAGTCCAAGTTCCTATACCTAAGAGGGTAAAAATAGGACCTAAGACTGTGGACTGTGTATTCATTGGATATGCCACAAACAGAAAGGCATGTCGTTTTTTGATTCATAAGTCCGAACATCCGGATATTCATGATAATACGGTAATGGAATCAGATAGTGCTGAATTTTTTGAACATATCTATCCGTATAAAACTAGACTTGAGTCATATAGTGGGGGATCTAAACAACCCAGACAAGAACCAAAAGAGAATGAACAAAATGAAGAAAGTCCAAGACGCAGTAAACGTCAAAAAACATCTACTTCATTTGTATCAGATTTTGTAACATTTCTTCTTGAAAGTGAGCCTCAAACATTCAAGGAAGCAATGTTGTCTAGTGACTCAACCTCTTGGAAGGAGGCTGTTAATAGTGAAATTGAATCAATCTTAAGCAATCATACTTGGGAGTTGGTTGATCTTCCTCCAGGGAACAAACCCTTGGGTTCAAAATGGATCTTTAAAAGGAAGATGAAAGACGATGGAACTATTGACAAATATAATGAAAGACTTGTTGTCAAAGGTTTTAGACAAAAAGAAGGTCTTGATTATTTTGACACATACTCACCAGTGACTAGGATTACATCAATTTGGATGTTAATTGCACTAGCTGCAGTATACGGTCTTGAAATTCATCAAATGGATGTAAAAACAGTCTTCTTAAATGGAGAGCTTGAAGAGGACATTTACATAGAACAGCCTGAGGGTTTTGTAGTTCCTGGTAAAGAAAAGAAAGTGTGCAAACTTATTAAGTCACTTTATGGGATAAAACAAGCACCAAAATAATGGCATGCAAAGTTTGATCAAACCATGTTGTCAAATGGATTTAAGATCAATGAATGTGATAAATGTGTTTACATTAAAGATACTCCAAATCAGGAAGTTATTTTATGCCTATATGTAGATGATATGCTTATAATGAGCAAAGACATTGCTAATATAAAAGCTACAAAGCGTATGCTTGCTAGTAAGTTTGATATGAAAGATTTAGGAGTTGCTGATGTGATATTAGGAATTAAAATTCTTAAAAATCCTACCGGTCTAGCATTGTCTCAAACTCATTATATTCAAAAGATACTTGAAAAATTCAAATTTTTGAATTTTAAAAGGGCAAAGACTCCAATTGATGTAAATCTTCATCTTGCAAAGAATAAAGGCGAAAGTCAGTCTCAATTGGACTATGCTAGCGTATTGGAAAGCTTAATGTATGTCATGAGTTGTACACGACCAAACATAGCTTGCTCTATCAGTAAACTGAGTCGATACACAAGTAATCCTAATCATAATCATTGGTTGGCAATGAAGAGAGTTTTGGGATACTTAGATGACACTCAAAACTATGCTTTACATTACAACAGATATCCAGCCGTTCTTGAAGGATATAGTGATGCAAATTGGATTACTGGGTCAACTGTAACAAAATCCACAAGTGGATACGTTTTTACTATTGGTGGAGGAACAATATCTTAGAAATCATCCAAACAAACATGTATAGCTGGCTCTACAATGGAGTCTGAATTCATTGCTTTAGACAAGGCAGGTGAAGAAGCTGAATGACTCCGGAATTTCTTAGAAGATATTCCATTTTGGCCCAAACCAATGGCCCCTATATGCATACATTGTGATAGTCAAGCTGCAATAGGAAGGGTTGGAAGCATTATGTATAACGGCAAGTCTCGTCACATAAGACGAAGACATAACTCTGTGAGACAACTACTCTCTAGTGGAATTATCACAATTGACTATGTGAAGTCAAAAGATAATGTGTCGGATCCACTTACAAAAGGCCTAAATAGAGAGGGAGTTGAGAAATCATCGACGGGAATGGGACTATGGCCGAGAACAAGTCATTGTGGCGGTAACTCTACCTAGAAGACTAGAGATCCCAAGATCTAAGTTCAAGGAGATAAAACAAAGTCATTGATGACGGTTCAACATTGTCAAAGAAAAAAAATTATTATTATTATTTTATGGTCCATTCTCATGATGAGACAATGTTTAGTAATCAGGATAAAGACATAAGGACTTTTTAATGGTTTCTAAGTTTGATACAAGGAATATCAAATGGTGTATCTATGGGATAACACATTTAGAAATCACCTATGTAAGTGTGAAGTGTAAGCCGCTTCAAGGAGAACCCGGTAAGGCCAGTTCTTTAAGCACTTACTATCTAAGATGTGTTCATGGCTGAAACGAACAAAACAATGAGAACTAAGAACAGTTCAGGGGTTGATTGTGTGACATATGTTGTCTAGGTATAAACCAAAGCTCGACGGTTCAAAGATATCAAATCTACCGATTGACCGAGTTTATCCGATATATGTTCACTATGGAAAATTTAAAGAGAAACCTACTTATCCAGATGCGATTAACCTTTACCTACAAGACACACAAGTTTTTTCATGCATATGTTTTAACAATAGTCTTACCCATTCATGTGGGGGATTGTTGGGTTTTAGCAAGTGTGAATGGGAAAAGAAAAGAGAGAATATCAAAAGTGAGGGAACTACTTTGGAGAGAAAATGAAAAGTCATTTGCAAAGTACAAATGAAAAGTCATTTCTTTGGATTTGGATTTGGATTTGGCAAATGATGTGATTGATTGATAAATTTTTTGGACAAAATTTATTTAATCAATTTTTGTTAAATCAAATAAATCCTGTTAATATTATCTCTTATAAATTTGCGGGTAACAGTAACATTCCGAAAAGTCTTTACTTTTCCGAAAAGTCGTTACTTTCCAAAAAGTAGTTATTTTCCTAACAGACACAATTTTTTAAAAAAGTTGTTATTTTTTCCAAAAGACACAACTTTCTGGATAAAATGGGTCTGAACAGATTTCACTGAACAGACATGTTCCTTGCTGAAAATGGCTATAAAAGGAAGTCAATTTTTTATTTTTTTATCACTGAAAATTTTTCTTTCTCGGCATTTATTTTTTCTCTCAAAATAAAATCAAAGTGTCGATCGACTGAGTCTGTGTGACTTGTTGCTGTTCTTCAGTTCGTTGAAGTTAAAGAAGTTTGAGGTACCGCTATTTCTTAAACAGGTTTAATCCATTTTATCTTGAGAGAAATTAATCCATAACCTTGGGTACATAGAGGGGATTAAATTTCTTAAGGACACACAGTAGTTTCTGTGGACTCGGATTAATTCGTGTATTTTAAATTTTTTTCTGCTTCATCTTGTTTCTGTTTCTATTCATTAACTTCATAAATACAAGTTATTGTAAGAATAACAACAATAACCATATAGATTAATCAATCATCAACATCATCTAACAAAAACACCCAACTCCTAAATAAACACAAACCAATACCAAAAAAAAATCAATATATCCCAAAAAAATCATTTTCCGATTTCTCAGAACCCTTTTAACACTTTCCCTCACCATATCTCCTGCCTCAAATTCAAAAAAAATGTCTACAAGAAAATAATACTATTCACTCATTTTAATAACAATAAGATCATTAGAAAGCAAATTCATACTACACAAAAAGATTCAAGTTAAGAGAGTTAAAAGCCAACACAATCAGTTCCATGTATAATCATCAACCATACACTATAAAAATGTACGTTGATAATTTTTTGCAATTTCGCCTTGATCATCTTGTTGAGACAAATTCTTTTTGCAATTGGTATATGGTCTTCAAAATCTCTATCAAAATTACTATTATGAGGAACCTCAACATTTAAAGACTTTCTCTTTACCATTTTTTCCTCCATAATTGAATTTAATGAAAGCATCTTCTTTCTCTTTACCCTTTTCATTATTTGTTTCAATCACCTCAATTACACGAACTTCACTATTTTTGGGAGAAGGGGTGGAAGCAATTAACTGGAAATTTGGTGTTAAACATAAAATTGGACTGTTGAAATTGACATTGTTCTTCATCAAGTGAGGACTCTTTAAAGGCGTAGCCATAATCTATTTTTTCAAAAAGTAAGAATCATTTTGTGTTATAACAAATAATCTTTAGAAAATAAAGAAAAGTTCGAAGAAATTTGTTACTAAAGAAATAGTTACAAACCTATTTTTAATAGATATGAAGTGAATAAGATCAGAGTACTTTCAAGTCTTCTGTAAATGTATTTGCGACAATACTTTTTTTTATGTGACTTTCAAATTGCATCAAAGATGGAGGGTTAAGAAACCTTAAGAAGGAACACTCTCTGATCTCTTCAGTAGTAGAGTGTTTAATTAAACAAAACACATATTTTGAGAAGGATGAAGAAAACAAAAATGATGAGTAGAGGAGTAATCAATGCACATTGAAAAGGATGAAAAAAAGAAAATATTAAAAAGAGGACTAATTAGTGCACATTGAAAAGGATGAAAAGAGGAGCAAACAGAAGGGGTGTGCATCAGTCACTTAGGTTCGTTTTCATGTATTATTGGTTCTATCGATATTTTTGATTTTTAAATATGCTAACTCAATAATAAATCAATAAGATATTTTTTATTGAGTTTCAATTTATCAATTTTTGATCATTATCGATTTGATTTTCGGTTAACCTAATAAGAAAATGTTCGTTAAATATTATATGTCTTCACATTTCTGTTAATGTTTTAATATAGTAAAACAAGAAAGATAATGAGAAATTGCATCAATAAGAGAAAATATAGTACAAAGGCTATAATTACATGTTAGCATCAAAACATAGTATGAAATTTTTTATGTTAATCAAATTACAGACCTTTACAAACTTGCAAATGCTACAACCTACAATTACAAACTAAAACTAAAATAAAATAGTGCAACAAGACTAAAAACTAAAACTAAAACTAAAAGCGAATAGCTACAATTGTGAACCCCTTACTTTAGTCTTTAATTTTGAGTAAACAGTCAACATTAGTAAAGCGGTCTAGTCTAAAGTTGGTAGAGTACTAATAATTTGATATAGTTATAATGTGTAATTATATATTAAATTATTAATATTTAATAATTAGGAAGGGTAAAATAATAAATTATTACCGTCTTATTGGGTTATTAATTTATACAATATCCCAATAGTAAAAACCGACACTGAATCAATAACCCAATAATTTTTTTTATAGATCCATTGAAAACCCAATAACTCAATAACAATAACCAAATAATATTTTTTTGATTTAATTTATCGTTCAGTTTGGTTTTTTCACACCCCTAGCAAACAGTGCATCAATATCCTTGAAAATATTAGTGCAATTTTTTCAGTGTGACAATGGCATTCATCCGTGTTAATATTAATAGAGACAAAGTGAGATATTTACTAAAAGACGTATCAAAATATAATTTTGATTCGGATTCTAAAAAGTAAAAAAAAAAGGAAAGGAAAATATGAATCCAAAACCAAAAAAAAAAGCAACTTTCACATATAGCAAATAAAAAATTCATATTTGTATGATATAACAAAATTTGCATAATTACGCTCCATACCAAACATAGAAATTGTATAATTCGCTATACATATACAGTTGAAGCAAATTGTATAAAACGAAGTGCACAAAAAAACCACTTGTGGCAGAGAACTGTATAAAAATGAAGTGTATAAAACGAGTTGTATTATTATAAGTGTATAGAATGATTATATACAATTTGAATTTGTATAAAATGAGAAAGATAGAAGACAAAAGAGACTTGACAAGGAATATACAATTGAATCGAATGGTATAAAACGAGAAAAAGAGAAATTAGATACAATTTGAAAATTGTATAAAACGAGAAAGAGAGAAAGACAAAAGAAACCGGGCAGAGGAGTATTTTTATTGTGTAATTATAAGTGTATAGGACGAAAATATATGTACTTGCATGTGTATATACAATTTTCTCACGCTTTATACAAACAGAAACACAATTTATACATTTCACTTCTGTTTGTATAAATGCAAAAGGCGAGGGGGCGAGCGAGATTTGGGAGAGTGGCAAGCGAGATCTGGAAGAGGGGAGAGAGAAGAACAAAAATATATGTATTTATATAATTTTCTCTGCTTTATACAATTAGAAACAATTTTAATACACTTGTGTTTATATAAAAAGTTAGGAAGCGAGCGAGAGATTGGAGGAGAGTGGCGAGCGAGATATTTGGGAGAGAGGCGTCTGACAATTTTTTGCAAACGTTTGTTATGGAACATAATTAAATCAAACCCTAGCTACTCCATGTTATTAGTTTGCTATTATATACAATTTTCCCAAAGAAAAATACTAAATAAATTGGATAGAAAAATATTTATTTTAAAAAAGTAAATTGTCATGTTTGTAATTAAAATGTTATTGTTATAAATAAAAAGTTTAAAATAATATTATGTCAATTATGATGTTAGAGGATATATTATTGTAATTTTTGCCTTTTCGTTTTATTAATTACCTGACAGAAACATAAGAGAGTGAAATTATTTTATATATTAGTGATAGAAGGAGGCAGAAAGGTTTGTTGTTTGTTATTCTAAGCAGTAAATGAATAATTTTCCTATAGTTTCTCCGCCTATTTCGTTGTAAATAATGTATGTCTCCATGAGTGTTTTTACACTTGCCATATAATAGATGCCCTTCTCCTCATCCATGCATCATTTCTTTTTTGTTAATGGATCGGACAGAAAGAAACTTTGAATTTATCGGAATTGAAATTTATCTGCTATTCAGAAAGTTGTAAAAGAGGAGGTATTTTTAATGAATTTCATCTCCGCCTATTTTATTTTTTGTTTTTGCTTCTTTCATCATATTTAATTTTTTGCTTCTTCCTCAATGTTATTTGAATACAATTAATGGCTAAAAGTTGAAACTGACAGAATATCAGAAATTAATGGGGTTTTTTTGTGTCTAGTGGAATGCTATCGTCAGTTTTGACTGCGCTAAACTTACAACTTGTCTTAATTCTGAACATCCTAATTGTGTTGGCCGGACTAGGATATGAGCGTGAATAAGTTAAAAGGATTCAACATCTACTATATACATTAAAATCCCGTTGACCCTTGCATCCTTGTATGTATCGTATCTCAATTTAGACTAAATATGGTTCAGTAGGTATAGGTGAGAAAATAATGGAGTTGTGATAAGGACACAAACTTAGATCCTTTAGTCCAAATGGAGTTTTTAGGGTAAACTGGATAGTCATATAAACTTTGTTGATAGCTTAAGTACACTATTTAATTATTGCTATGATGAAGAGGTTTTGAGAGCATATAATTTATGGCTCAAACGAATCCCTACTTTAACAAACAAACTAATTAATGCAACATATCTCAGATTAACCCAAGGTTCTACTTTATTTTTGGTGAAGAATGAGGAAAGTACTGTATGGATTACGTAACTTAGGATTATACTTGAACAGCTCGTAATTGATAGCTTGAAGAAGTTTGTGTAATGTTAGTTAGTTTTAATCGATCTGGGCAGTAGTCTTTCTTGATTATAAGGTTTTCCTTTTACCTTTTCATTCTTGGCTGTTCATCTCAATCCTCCCAAGCGATAAAATGACATTAAACATAGTTAGTGTTCATATGGGGATATATTTGCATGTCGGGCTATAGCTATATTCCATGCACACAAATTATGATGTTGTATTATATAGATCGAGGTGTAACCACATTTCACTGTAGAAATGTCAAGTCCATCAATAGGAAGGGGTTAACATGCAGAATCTTTCTGGATTATATAGAATATTTCACTTCCTGGTTACAGTATTTACTAGATTATTCGTCGTGCACATATTTTGCTATTCCATCCTCCATCTGGTTATAAACAATTTTTTGTAAAAATACTCTCTTTTCATTTGCTCATGGAAGATTGCACCCAATAAAGCTGAAAGTCAGTTATAACTGATTGCAGAATATTCATGTGAAAAAACTGCAGCATATCTGCATATGCAATAATCTAGAAACTTACTGGTTCAAATTAATTATCATCAGTTTTGCCTGTTTGCGAGAATAATTTATGTTATTTGTAAGGAAACGCTTCTTGTCTTCTTATTCTATGATCTGACCAACTCGATTGACTTCCCAATCATTTAAAATGACCAACTTGAAACTTCAAAACATGTGTGCCAATATGAAGCATGTTAATTTTATTTCAATATATTTATATTGTATCAGTTGTACAACTTCAGATTACCTCAAGCTTACAGAAATTCTTAGACTTAAGTATGTCTTGTTGGTTTTACGGAAAGATTTCTGTATAAACATGAATGTGTAGCATTATATTGCTGAGTAAAGAACAATATAAGATGAGCTAATTGACTAGGTCAATGATGCCTGTTCAGAATACTGCTGTTAACATGACAAAGTGTGGTATAACAGATGGTGGTCTTTTGAGCAGAATGAATCCTCAGGCATTCATTAGGCTCTCAATAGGGTCACTGGCGTTGAGAGTGCCTGGAATAACTTTAAATGGTGCAAAATCAGGGAGAAGTGCATTATGTTTTCCTTGTGTGTGCGAGATCCGTCTTCGAGGTTTCCCTGTGCAAACAGCAACCATTCCATTGGTATCCTCTACTACTCCAGATGCTAACAATATCACCTCCAGTTTTTATCTTCAAGAATCTGATTTGAAAGCATTACTGGCACCTGGCTGTTTATTAAAGCATCATGCATGTCTAGAGATTGTTGTTTTCACAGGACACAATGAAACTCACTGCGGTATTGGTATTAAAAGGCAGCATATTGGGACGTTTAAGCTGGAAGTAGGTCCTGAGTGGGGTAATGGGAAGCCAGTCATTCTGTTCAATGGCTGGATACACATCGGCAAGAACAAGATAGGTGGAGCAGAGCTTCATTTGAGAGTGAAGCTAGATCCAGATCCAAGATATATTTTCCAGTTTGAAGATAAGACCAAACTAAGTCCACAAATAATTCAGCTTCAAGGAACCATCAAGCAGCCAATTTTTAGTTGCAAATTTAGCCAAGACCGGTACACACTTTTTTGCTTTAATATTTATACATTGAGACGGCCATTTCTTTCATTAGTTTTTAGTTGCAGATGATTAGTTGTGGTTCTATGATCTATAATTACAGGGTATCTCCACGAGACCCATTGAGTAATTTTTGGTCTAGCTCTTTTGATGGTTCTGAACTAGACGTTGGAAAAAGAGAGAGGAAAGGATGGAATGTGAAGATACATGATCTCTCTGGCTCAGCGGTTGCAGCAGCCTTCATAACAACTCCTTTTGTGCCGTCAACAGGTTGTGATTGGGTTTCCAGATCCAACCCAGGAGCTTGGTTGATTGTTCGTTCTGATGTTTGCAGGCCTGAAAGTTGGCATCCATGGGGAAAGCTTGAAGCATGGCGTGAACGTGGGATCAGAGACTCCATTTGCTGTCGGTTTCATTTACTAACTGAAGGTCAGGAATTAGGGGATCTTCTTATGTCTGAGATCTTGATCAGCGCTGAAAAGGGTGGGGAGTTCTACATAGACACAGACAAACAGGTTAGAGCAGCATCGAGTCCAGGAGGGAGTGGAGACTTTGCAGCATTAAGTCTTGCAGCAGGGGGGTTTGTGATGAGCTGTCGGGTGCAAGGAGAAGGGAAATGCAGCAAGCCCCTTGTGCAGCTTGCGATGCGACATGTGACTTGTGTGGAGGATGTTGGGATATTCATGGCTCTTGCAGCTGCAGTTGATCTGAGCATTGAAGCATGCAGGCCCTTCCGCAGAAGGCTTAGAAGAAGTGCTAGCCATTCCTGGTGACTCAACTTGGTTTGCTCTATAGATTGATCTCTTCTGGTTCCGGAGAATGTGCTCATTTCCGTTTTAACCCACTGACTCGACTCGACTCGTTAATATAATTTACTTGTTAGTTAGTAAACGAATTAGAATAATTCATATGTATTAAAGCTCTAACATAATGTTTGATGCCTGCCTTTTTTAGTTTTGTTTTGTATAAGATTCAATAGTCATCATTATATATGATTTTATTATTTTACAATTATAGCATAAATACCTATACTGTGCATAAATCGAAACGAATGGGCTATCCCACAAAATTCTAGTGAAAAAGAATAACAATGAAGTAATTTTTCTAATCAAAGGATACATTAAAAATTATTAAGGTATGCATGAGCAGAATTAAACACAACTTTCCACCTACTTAATTACACTAAGTCAAGCAAAAAAGTAAAATAGGTAAAATATTCCCCTTCCACTCCACATCACTTTTGATGCTTGTTTAAGTTTATCTTTATTTATTTTTCAGAAAGAAAAGAAAGCAAATAAGAAAATATGAATTATGATGTTCAACAAATGAATCAATTAGTGTAATCATGAATTGTACAAATTTCCACGTTCCAAAATAGAGAGAGATTCTCTAATATGCCAAAAAAAGAAGAAAAAAAATAACAAGAATTAATCGGAATCTACAAATAAAAGAAGACATCATTAGCAATATTTAAATGATCTTCATGATTATGATCCATCCTATCATCTTCTTCTGAGATCAACGGCACAGATTCATCCTTTACATCTGACGGCGCATATTCAGCCACGCCTTCCTTAATCACATCCTCCTTACTGGGGCTGGGACTACGAGCCTCACAAAGTAGATCGCTGCCTTCCATTCCAAACACGCACCATGAATCCTTCATTGTCGCCGGCGAAGGAGACTCAACACTGGTACTAAAATTCGTAATTCTCTCATCCATTATTACGGCCAATGGAGATTGAAATCTACCCACAGAAGCATCAATTCTCTCCTCAGGATAATACATGTCCATAGAGGCCGGAACACCGCCGTTATTTATCTCATCCGGATAAACGAACCTCATTGTCTCCGGCGAAGGAGACTCAACACTGGGGTTATTTATCTCATAAGGATAATCGAACCCCATTGTCTCCGGCGAAGGAGACTCAACACTGGGGTTAGTTATCTCATCCGGATAACGAATCTCCATTGTCTCTGGAGACGGAGACTTAACACTGCCGTTAACTGTATCATCCAGAAAAAGGATATCCATTGTCGCCGGAGATGGAGAAGGCACAAAGCTGCCATAATGAAGCGAATAACCGGCGTTGTCTAACGACATTGACACAGATAACACAACAATCCACCGATTTCTATAAACTTCGGTACTGTTTGCTATGACGCCGTTAACAGTTAGAACGCCGTCAACGAAATTTACGAGCAGCGTCTTGTTCGGAGCAAGAGTCTGGATAACCATAGGGGTATTTGTAGCAAGATCCCCAAAACGGTATCGTTGGGGAAGAAGATGGTGACGGTAATCGTAATGGAATCCTCGAGGTTGTGAGAAGAAAGCGATATCAGAAGGGGCAAAAACGGTAAGGGAAGCCAAAGTTAACAGCTCCGGCCGTTTGATGGTTAACGCAGTAGCGGCAACAGTGAATCGTCTTCTCCTTAATGCTCTGATTGCGTGATCAAGAAGAGATCGACGGTGTCGTTGAGACTGAACAATAACAGATGCTTGATGTTGAACAGAGCATTTCCTTGCTGAGGTGGGGTCCAATACACCATCGATTCCATGAACGGTGAGATGATTGTCGACGTAAATGTCAGGTTGCCTGATTTTAACAAAGCCAATTGAATTCTGTGTGGAAGAAATGGATAGGTGTCCAGTAGATGTCTTGAAGAAGAAGAGACAGTTGTTGTTGTAGAGAGTCTGAACGCCCACTTGTTCATTATTGGAGAAAAGTTTGGCCCAAGTGAGAGGGGGTTTGAGAGTGTGGTATCGAAGGAGAAGAGAGGAAGGGCGTGGTCGAGATGGGCGAATGTTGGCCGAGAAACTGAAGTCCGGCGGTGCGAAAATAGTGCCTGAGAAATTATAATTGTTTGTGGAATCGATGATGGAAGCAAAGAGGGAGTAACCTCGGTTGCGGAGTGCGGCAGCAGCGGCATGGGCAGAGGAAGGTGGTGGTGGCGTTTGAGTAGAAGAAGGGCAAGAAAGTAGAAAGAAGAAGAAGAAAGTAAAAGCGATGATGGTATTGAAGAAAGCCATTGTTAGAGAGTTGAATGGTTGGAGATTAATAGAATCTCATCTTCTTCTTATTCTTCTTCGGTTGGGACCGTTATGCAGTTTCTTTTGGCGGGAGGACACTAATATTGTTTTTGTATTCTAAAATGGAATTTTCCTGTTAATACAGAAAATTTTCATTCAAATAATATAAAATTCAAATATTTTATGGAAACTAACCTAAATATATTAAATTAAGAAAATATTTATCATATATAATAATGATATATTTTAAGTTGAGCACTTTTAATACAATTTTAATACATCTATTTCTTAATACAAGTTTTATTTATGATTGATATATTTATCACAGTTTAATACAATTATGTTACAATGTATCAAATTCTTACAAGGATAATATATTTTAAAAAACAATTATAGTACATATATATTGTATACATAATTCACTTTTAATTCATATTGCAGATTTAATATAGTATTGCTATAAATGATAATAAACAAAGAGTATTGCTAAAATTAATAATTATTTATTATAAGATACTAATTCAAGTAATTTTTCTTATATAATATTACTCGCCCCGTTTTTTAGTATGTTTAAAAAAATTACCTTTTTTTAATAACATTTTAGTTTAAGCTTGCTATGTCACATGTTTAAAGCTATAAAATTGAAGTACAATTTAATACATTTAATATAACTTTAATTTAGGATCACAAAATTAAATCGAATTACTCATTTTGAAAAGGAGGGAGTATATTATATTATAAGCTACTTTGTTAGAATTTATCGCAACACTAATTACATTATGAGCTATAAGCTACTTTACGGACTTTTCGTATTATTGCAACACTAGTAATCTATTTATATTATATTTTTGTACTATAAGCTACCATTTTTCATTTTTGGAACCAAATGAACTCAATATTTGAATAAAATTTATCTAACTATTTAGTGCAAATTTTATTTTGAAAGGCTACACATATTTTTCATATTGACAAGTAAATATTGAGAGGGTAGTCATGTCAACTGGCTTGTCAATCGAGATACTATAGAAGAATGTTACTTATAGTTTAACATATAAAATTAATTGTGCATAGTGTGTAATATTCATTTACCTACATCACTGGGTAAAAAAGCAATCCGAGGCATATGACAACAATAAAAAGACTTACAAATTTTACAGCAATTTCAAAGATTTATCCTTCCCCTTAAGAAAATCTTACGTATACACATTAAAACATCAAGCAATATTAGTACTATAATTTCATAAACTTTAGTATATCTCCAATTTTCGCAATCACATAATTTGTAAAAGGAAAATAGTAATAAAACTAATTATTTATTCTATTTTATTGACTTAATAAGTTATAGTTTATAATAAAATAATTAATGACCTTTCGATACAATTCATTTAGTTAACTTAAAAATTAGCATACCAAGATCTTGAATTACTTAGTTCTTGTACAATGTATTTTCAGAAAAGAAGTACCAATTTATAAACAATATATATAAAAAAGGGCAACTTTCATATCTAGGAAATAAAAAATTTATATTTGTATGCTATAACAAAGTTTGCATAATTGCGCTCCATAGCAAACATATAGTTGTATAATTTGCTGGCCTAAATTGTATAATTCGCTGGCCTATTTCGCTACAATTGTATAATTTGCTTGCCTATTTCACTACAATTGTATAATGTGCAATTCTATAATTCGCTGGCCTATTTTCCTACAATATGTGTATAAAATTTGCTTTGCATACAATTGAATCGAAGTAAAATATTTGTATATTGTATAATTATAAGTGTATAGGAAGAAAATATATGTTTTTCTCTTGCTTTATACAATAACAGATACACAATTTATACACATCTGTGGTATAAAGCGAGAGAAATTTGTATTTTGTTACAATTGTATAATTCGCTGGACTTTTTCGCTACAATATTTGTATAAAATTTGCAACTGTATACAATTGAATCAAAGTAAAATGTTTGTAAATTGTATAATTATGTATAGAGCATGAAGATATATGTTTTTGCATGTCTATATACAATTTTCTCTTGCTTTATACAATACAGAAACACAATTTATACACTTTTGTTGTATAAAGCGATAGAGGTGAGCAGAGGGAGAGTGACAGCGAGAATATGAGAGTAGCAAGCGAGAGTTTTGGGAGAGAGACGACTGACAAACTTTGGCAAACATTTGTTATGGGGCACAATTAAATCAAACAGTAGCTACTTTTTTTATTTTAGGTTAGTAGTTTTCTATTATATACAATTAACCCTATAAAAAATAATTAGTCACATCTAAATTGACTTAGTTTTGCTCTAGTTTTAAGACTTGAAAGTTCTTGTTCATCGTTCTTCATTGCCGGCTTGCGGCTTTAAACATATGCGATCAAACAGAGGCGGATCAAGGATTTGATATTCATCCATTTAAAAAGCTGATAATGAAAATTGTTAATTATATTTGATAGGATTTTATATGTCTTTTAAATAAAGGCGGGTGCAAAATAGATACATTGATTAGATCACTAAATCGATCTAAGCAGAGGCGGATCTAGGATTACGAGGTGGTGGGTGTCACATCGTTCAATTAAGATAAAATGATCGGTTGTTTTTACTTTGCGTTACAATTCGGGTTATTAATTTTATTTTACATTACAAACAAATTGATCAAGTATGCGTGTTGGTATTAATTTCTTTTAGATATTCAGAGATTAGAGATAACTAAACAATTAAGTTTTTATATCATTTTTGGAATTAGATGTTATATTCATTTAAACTTTGAGGAAAAGAAGTTTTTTCACATTAAAATTTGAGCTTGTACAAACAATTTAATAATGACATTAACTTAATATATTCATATTCCATTGAATTTATGTGTTGTTGAAGAATATCGTACGGAAAGATTAAAATATAATCTTAGTTTAAGCCTAGTCATCTTACTTACCAAGAACGTCAGAGAAAATCGAAAGAACATTTAAATTTTTTAAGAATAATCTAATAATAATATTCAATCATTTTTAAACTTATATTTTTTAAAAACTACTATTTAAATATATTTCTAATAATATTTATTCGATGTTCATAATTCAGTACTCAATAATTAATAAAAAATAAACATATACCACTAATATCAAGAGATTAATAATTAATGAAAGAGAAAGTAAAAACAAAATTAAAAATGATTCGTGAAAATGGATCTATTTGAATCAATAAAGAATAGTAAATAAATAAGAATGAATGGAAAAAAGTTATGCCCTTTGCACATTAATGGAAAAGAGAAAAAAGAAAAGAAAAGAAAAAAAATGGAAAAAGACATAAAATAAAAATATGAGCACGAAAAAAATTAGGTGTTGACATCGTGCCTCAAACTCGCGTTGGGTGCGTGACAGACTGCTTCCACCACCAATTGAACTATTCGACATTATGATTATTGGATGACAAATTTAATATATACTTAATAATTATATATATATACATATATATCCAACTTTTTTTCCGAGAACACTGGGTGTCATGGCACCCCTAACGGCCCACGTAGATCCGCCACTGAATCTTAGGCTTTGATTCTGCGCGAAGTCCATCCAAGCATAATTTCTTAAAGAATATTATAAGTATACACTATTCATTTATAACTGTTGTTTATGAGTTTACATATAGTTTGAAAATCAGAACATCAATACTTATATTTGTAAATTCATAACACATTATATAACATACTAAATATTTGTTCAGATATTAATCAACAATCCTATTTAATACGACATTTTATATCTATTTGATGGAAGAGGATGATATTTCCACAATTATGATAGTACATGTAAAATATTAGCCTGATTAATTTAAAAACATTAAGAAGTTAAAATATTTTTTATTTTCTTTTTGAAAAAAAAAATTCCACATTATCTAAATAAAAATTAAATGTGAAGTTATTATGATATTATTTAAAAAGTACATGAAGTTATACTGTTTAAATTATAAAACGAGATTAGAAAAAATATTACTTCCGACTTTTTTTTAAGTTAAAAGAATTTTAAAAGAAAAGAAACAAGAAAGAGTTTCTTTAAAAATATTAATTTTATTTAGAAAATAAAAAGTTATTAAGTTTATTAGAAAAAAATGTGTTTTCGATAAAGTAACAATAGTCACATTTTTGAGATCAAACTATTAATAGTGGAGGTATTTATTAGACAAATAATTAATAGTAGGTATATTTTGTAACTGTTGTAATACTAAAGAACAATGACAAGATGAAGAGAAAAAGAATATAAGAGAATAGAAGAGCAATATATGTTAACTTTCTTTCTTTCAAGTGTATCAATATTATTCTCAACATCACTATTTCTAGGATTACATTGAGGAATACCAAAGGGTGTCTTAAACATTAAACCTTGAGAATTATTACCCATTATGGAGGAAATAAAGTTAGGAGTTATGCTTATCCATTCGACACATTATCAACAACATTACTACCAATAAAGGATGAAATTAATCTAGGAGTTATGGTCATCCATTTGACCACATTATCAACAACATCAATACTCATAAAGAAGGGAATTAACGAAAGAGTTATGGTCATCCATTTAACCACAAAAATGATTTACAACACTCCCCTTGGATGATCATTGATATATAATATGCCTCGTTAAAACCTTACTAAGAAAAAACCCTGTGAGACAAAATCTTAGTGAAACATAAGAGTACACATATCTTGTTATACGCTTTATTTGCTGCCTCGTTAAAAACCTTGACAGGAAACCCATTGGGATAAAACCTAGGCCAAGTGAATAGAGTGTAGCGCGTAGTTTACTCCCCCTGTTTCAAACATCATTTAATTTATTGGAGACAACACATTTCAATCGTGGATACCAACTTTTCAAATGTTGTGTTTGATAATGCTTTAGTGAACAGATCCGCAAAATTATCAACTGAGCTAATTTGTTGAACATTTATTTCACCTTTCTTCTAAAGATCATGAGTGAAAAAGAATTTTGGTGAAATCTGTCTTGTTCTATCTTCTTTAATGTATCATCCCCTCAACTGAGCTATACATGCAGCACTGTCTTTGTACAATATAGTTGGAATATCCCTTTTCAAAGGAAAACCACACATTTCTTGAATATGTTGAGTTACTTATCTCAACCAAACACACTCCCAACTTGCTTCATGAATGACTATTATTTTTGCATGATTTGAAGAAGTAGAAGCTAATGTTTTCTTCATTGAACGCCAAGATATAGCTATGCGTCCATATGTAAATAAATATCCTGTCTGAGATCGAGCTTTATGTAGATCAGACAAATACCCAACATCTACATAACCAATCATTTCTGACTTGGATTCATTAGAATAAAATAATCACATATCAATGGTTCCTTTAAGATATCTGAGTACATGTTTGACTCCATTCCAATGTCTCTTTGTAGGGGCCGAGCTGAATCTTGCCTATAAACTTACTGCAAAACAAATGTCTGGTCGAGTATTATTAGCAAGACACATTAGTGTCCCAATAGCACTAAGATATGGAGTTTCATCACCAAGAAGCTCTTCATCATTTTCTTGAGGTCAAATTGGATCTTTATGTATGTCAAGCGATCTTACAACCATCGGGGTACTCAATGGATGTGATCCATGTAAAATCTCTTTAAAACCTTTTCTGTGTATGTTGATTGATGGACAAATATTCCAATTTTTCAAATGCTCAATCTGTAGGCCAAGACAAAATTTTGTCTTACCAAGATCTTTCATTTCAAATTCTTTCATTAAACACTCAACAACTTTTGAAAGATCATTAGGAGTGTCAATGATTTTTAAATCATCAACATACACATCTATCATAACAAAATCAGATCCAGACCTTTTTATAAAAACACAAGGACAAATATGGTCATTTTGTACTTTTCATTTAGCAAAAATTGGCTAAGATGATTGTACCACATCTGTCCTGATTATTTTAATCCATATAAGGATTTTTGAAGCCTTATCGAACAACTTGCTTGCGAATTTTTATATGCTTCAGGCACATTGAATGCCTCAAGTTATTTCATAAAAATATTGTGGTCCAATGAGCTGTATAAATAGGCTTGACAACATCCACTATAGGAGTATATGTCTCCTATAGGAGTATATGTCTCCACATAAGAATACTAGGCCTTTGTGAAAAACCTTGTGCCACAAGTCGTGCTTTATATCGCATGACTTCACCTTTTTGATTTAGTTTTTGCACAAAAACCCATGTGTACCCTACTGGCTTGACACCTTCAGATTTTCGGAATATTTGTCCAAAAACTTCATGTGTTTTCAAGTGAAGTCAATTCTTCTTGAATTTCCTCTTTCTATTTTGGCCACTCATTTCTCTGTCTGCATTCATTGACAACTTTTGGTTCAAAATCCTCACCTTGTTGCATTATTTCAACGGCAACATTATAGGCAAAACTATTGTCCACCATAATATTATTTCGATTCAACCTTTTTCTCATTGAGATATAACTTATTGAGATTTCTTTGTTCTCATTATTTTCAGTTGTTTGGACCTTCTCAGTGGTCTTGTCATTTGTTATGTCCCGGAGCTCTTCTTGAGCAATTTTCTCCACAATCTTCATGAACACCTGTTCCTTTTCTTTTTTCGAGGATTTCTATCCATTGAACCGATTGGCCTACCACATTTTAAACGTGGTTTAGACTCATTTGCTTTAACAACTTGCCCTATTGGGACATCAACTCGAACTGGAGAATTTGCAGCTGGAACATAAGATTTAGTAACCCTTGGAAGGTTAGTAAATGCATCTGGCAGTTGATTTGCAACATTTTCCAAATAAATCATCTTTTTAACCTCTTTCTCACATTTGTTTGTACGCGGATCCAAATGAGATAGAGATAATGAATTTCAATCCATCTCTTTTTCCAACTGTTTATGTTCTCTACCTAAGGTTGGGTATACTGATTCATCAAAATGACAATCAGCAAACCTTGCCGTAAATATATCTCCTGTCAAAGGTTCCAAATATTTAATAATAGAAGGAGATTAATACCCAATATACGCTCCCAACCTTCTTTAGGGACTAATCTTTGTGCATAGTGGTGGGGCAATTGGAACGTATACCCCGCACTCGAAAATTCTAAGATGGGAAATATTTGTCTCATGACCAAAAACCAACTGTAATGGAGAGAGTTCATGATAACTAGTTGGCCTTATTTGCACCAATACTGCTGCATGCAAAATAGCATGCCCCCATATTGAAACACACAACTTTGTCCTCATCAATAATGGTCTAGATATCAATTGGAGATGCTTAATGAAAGATTATGCTAGACCATTTTGAGTATGAACATGAGCAACTGGATGCTCAATTGTTATGTCCCTGAACAAACAATAATCATTAAAGGCCTGCGATGTACACTCACCAGTATTATCAAGAAGAATTGTCTTTATTGCATAACCTGGAAATTGTGCTCTTAATCTTATTATTTGAGCTATCAACCTCGCAAAAGCCATATTGCGAGTTGATAATAAGCATACATGTGACCATCTTGTTGATGCATCTATCAAGACCATATAATATTTAAATGACCCACATGAAGGGTGAATTGACTCACATATATCACCCTATATACGTTCCAGAAATGCAGGGGATTCAATCCCAACCTTAGCTGCTGATGGTTTAATAACCAACTTTCCTTGAGTACAAACAATACAAGAGAATTTTTTTGATTGAAGAATTTTCTGATTCTTCAAAGCATGCCCATGTAAATTCTCAATAATTTTGCGCATCATATTATAATCGGGATGACCCAAACGGTCATACCAAATGATAAAATCATTAGGATTAGTAAACCCTTTGTTTACTATGACATGTGATTCAACCATACTAATATTTGTATGGAACAATCCCGAAGAAAATGCGGATAATTTTTCATATACATATTTTTGCCCCAATTTTATTGTAGTACTATAAAGGTATTCAACCTTTTCTTCATTGACAGTCTCAACATGATAGCCATTTTGGCGAATAACCTTAATACTTAATAAGTTTCTTTGAGAGTTACTACAATACAATGCATTTTCAATATTTAATATTGTTCCCCCAGATAGTAATAAGGCCGCTCTTCCAGTGCTCTCAATTAATTTTGCACTACCAGATATTGTATTAACATAAGCCTTTTTCATAATCAAATTAGAGAAATATATTCTATCTCTTAAAATAGTGTGAGTTGTGACACTATCAAAAAGACACATTTCTCCATTTTCCATCTTGAATCAATTGAAGAATTTTATTATCTTCATAAAATAAAAGTACATCATAAGAAATATGAAAAATTAACAACTTAACAAGAAAATAAAATTACTTATTTTTCTGAATATAAAACAACATAAGGAAAAACATAACAATTAAAAGCACATAAATAAAACAACATAATTATTTTCCCCAATCAAATGATCAAACATTAGTTTTAATCTCCAAAGAAGTCTTCAACTTCCAAATAGGTAATATCTTCAAGGTCATCAAAATCATTATCTTTTAAATCCAAATTTGCTTCAATATTATCATAATAATTTTGTGAAGGCCCTGCATAGTCATCATTTTTACAAGTCAAGTGTGACTCCACCTGAGCATTAGAAGAAGATGCACCATTTTTATTTTCTTTTTCTTTTCAAATAATCTTGATAAATCCTAACAAAATTCTCACCTACTCGACTTCATTCTTCCAATGCCCATTCATGCCACAACGATGACAATTGCCTCTTGAAGGATTGCTTTGAGAACCCATATTATTCTCCCTTTTGTGGCAACCACCACCACGATGATTATTATATCGTCCTCTGCCATTTCCACGTCCACACGCATATTATTTTGACCTTGATTTTTGTTTTGTCTTTTTTCAAACTTGTCCTGTGCTTCAACCTTATTTGCTTTCGTTAACATAGCAGTTCCCATAGGACGGGCCTCATGTTTTTTCAATAAGAGAGTATTATGTTGCTCAGCCACAAGAAGACATGAGATCAACTCAGAATACTTTTTAAATCCCCTTTCACGTTATTACTGTTGTAACACCAAATTTGAGGCATGAAAAAATGTGAGAGTTTTTTCTAACATGTCCTGATCTTTTATATCTTTTCACATAATTTCAATTGGGAAGTAATTTTGTATACAACAGAATCATAACATATAATTTTAAAATTCTGTAACCGTAAGTGAATCCATTCACAATGTACCCTTGAGGTGGTCATACATTTCCTTCAAACCAGTCCAAAATCCAAGTGGATATTTCATGGTAAGGTATTCAACCTTCAATCCTTCATCCAGATGATGACGAAGGAAAATCATTGCCTTCGCTTTGTCCTGACTCGACACTGTATTACCATTTGTAATAGTGGCACCAAGACCTTTAGTGTCAAGGTGAATTTCAACGTAGAGTACCCATGACAAGTAATTATTTCCAGAAATGTCAAGTGCCATGAACTCAAGCTTTGATAAATTCAACAAGAAAACTGTCACGCCCCGAGCTACCCCTGAGAGGCGGACACGAAACATAGGACCACAAGTGATCCCAAGTTAACCCCGCTGGCATGACCATGAGCATACTAAAGATAATAAACTGAATATGGAAGCTAAATCATAAGTTAAACTAAAAAGATAGGGAATACCCATATTCTAAAATTGAGATAAATGAAATACTGATGAGTTTAATACAAGGATATAATTAACTCAATACTAAGATGAAACTATCTATGTCTGATATAATCCTCTAACTGACTAGAAATGTTGGGACAAGCCTTAGCTAAGTCTAGCAAAAACTAAAACTAAATGACTATTAGACAAAAATGAACTCATGACTATTGTCCTCGGAGAATGAGGAATCACCACTGAATCTGCTGAATTGGAGATTTGAAATCGATTAGAACCTAAAACGACATCACAAGAAGATGTAGCACACGTATGCGTCAGTACTTGAAATGTATAGAGCATGTAGGATAGAATAAAGCTGAAATGAAACATAATTGAAAAGCACAAAAGTAAGTATAATAATCTGAAGATGATATACTACTGAATTCTGAGGTAACTGGATGAAAATGACCAAATTTAAAACATGCAGAGACTGAATAATTACTGAACTTTAAATATGGCCGATGCATTAGAGTTTGACTGATCTGTGAGAGTTACTAATAATCGATAATAAAACCACATATTATCTAAATATGGAGTCCGATGTATACGCCCCATCGAGAGAACCCAATATACCCTGCCTGAGGTATAAAGGCATGCTGACGTGGTCACTAAACTGATTGCCCAATGAAAAGACTTAAAACTTACTTGGCTAGTGGTTCTTGGATCATCTAAGTACGTTGAACCCTAGTCCAACTCAGTATTATGCTAAACCCATTGATTTATAGTTAAATGATTCTGTCTGAATTTCTGTAAATACTGGATAGCTCAAAACTGAACATGCAAACTCAGAATGCAGCATTTAATCTGATACTGATGCATTAATAACTGAGGCATGTATAACCGAATAACTAAAATATCTAACCTAGCATGTGTAATTGAAGAACTAAAGAAATACATAGCTAGGGTTATGAAATTCATGCAATAATTTTAGTAATTCATGAAGTTCTGTTGAAGTTCTATAAACCCTAGGTCTAATCATGATACGAGAATCAAGAATCTAACTGAAAACTAGGGATCTAATGGTTAAAAGGAACCCACTTGTGAAATCTCACATACCTGCTGATGAAATCCATGGAGAAATATTTAGATTTCGGGGCTGGAACTGCTGGAACCTTGCTACATTCTTGAACTAGGGTTCTTGACCTTTTTCTCCTTTTTTTCCTTCTAAATTTCTAAGTTTTGATTTAATGATTTGACTTAAGCAAGTTTTAGTTATGTTTCTAGGCTCAAACTGACTAAAATATGATGATTTAGGGTCAAAATAACGTATCTTAGGGTTTAAATGAAGTATCTTAGGGCTTAAACAAAGTTGGTAAAGACCAACAGACCCCTGAGTTAATTTCTGTTGGAACAAACAACGACCTGGACTGATTGTCCATCGTTCAATCTACGGTCCGTTGTTTGGGTCCATAGGTTGGGTCTGTTCGATAGACCTTTACTAAAATGGGCATAACCTTTTACTCGGAGGACTCATTTTAGCAAGGTCGGTGGCTATGGAAAGCTAATTCAATTATCTATATTTTGGTATGTCATGGGATAACTAATTCATTTTGTGTGAAGAGTTATGATCAGTTAAAGTTTACCCAACTACATTTCCCCTCTAATTTTCTACTAATTCCCACATACAGTCAGACCTATAGACTGTAGATGGAACAACGATCCGTGATGGTCAATCGTGGTTCATGTCATAGAGTGGGTAAATGGGGTGTTGATCGACATACATATACTAAGGACCGTAGTCTGACCTAGGGACTGTAGGTCCGTCCGTCGATCACAAGTTGGCCAAATTTTCTGAACTGAGTTTCGGGGCTTCAGACTCAAAATAACGGATGTGTAGGACGAGATGTGGGTTAGGATATGGTCCGTCTATGGTAACTGTTGATTGCACCTGCAGATTTCTAAAAAGTTGATATTTGGTCTATTTTGGATACAGGGTGTTACATTCTCTCCCTTGGGAATATTGGTCCTCGAATGAAGACTAAACTAATTGAAATAGAGGGAGAGAGATGCAATCCTTACCAGTAAACACTAAGAACTGAGTTTATGACTAAATTGTGTTTTGACAACATGAAAATATGCTGAAAATGCACGTACAAACCGAGGGAACATGATTCCAAGACTGAATTTATGCATGAATGACTGAACAACTAAAGAGGAACTATTACCTCAAGCTGGAGTGAAATCGGAAGGAAAGAGGTGGGGATACTTGGCTTTCATGGCTGCTTCTGCTTCTCAAGTAGCTTCCTCTACGGACTGAATCCTCCAAAAAACCTTGATTGAAGCAAATTCTTTGTCTCTTAACCTTGTAACCTGGCGGTCAAGAATCTCAACTGGTACATCCTCATAATAAAGACTATATTTCACCACCACACTCTCTAATGAAACTATAGAGGCTGGGTCACCTACACACTTCTTCAAGAGCAAGATGTGGAAGACCGGATGTACTGCTGCTAAGTCTGCTACTAACTCTAACTCATATTTCACCTTGCCAATCATTTTCAAGACTTTTACATGCCTAAATATCTAGGATTGAGCTTCACTTTCTTGCCATATATCATTACCCCTTTCATAGGTGACACTTTCACAAAAACCCAATCATCAACTTGGAATCTAGTTCCCTTCTCCTTACATCTGCATAAGATTTCTTACAACTTTGTTCTGTCTTAAGTCTATCTCTAATGAGTTGCACTTTATCCATAACATCTAGGTCTAAATTTGGACCTATAAAAGTTTCTTCACCTACTTCAACCCAACCAATAGGAGATCTACATCTACGTCCGTACAAAGCCTCATAAGGTTCCATGTGAATGCTGGAATGGTAGCTATTATTGTAGGTGAAATCAATCAGAGGAATGTGATCATTGCAAATTCCCTTGAAATAGATCACACAAGCTCTCTACATATCCTCTAGGGTATGAATGGTAATCTCTTCCTGTCCATCCGTCTGCGGATGAAATGTTGTGCGAAGTTTAACTTAAGTACCAAAACCCTTGTGAAATGACTTCCAGAAATGAGAGGTAAACTGACGACCTCTATCTGAGATGATAGACAAAGGAAATCCATGTAACCTCAAAATTTCATTAATGTGAATCTTGGCATAGTCCTCTGACGAATATGTAGTCTTGACCACTAAAAAGCGAGAAAACTTAGTCATCCTATCAACTATCACCCAAACGGAGGCATGCTGTCTGCGAGTACAAGGTAACCCTGTGATGGAATCCATACTGATCACATCCCACTTCTAAGTAGGAATATATCAATTTCTTGAGTCATACCTCCTGGTTTCTGATTTCTACCTTGACTTCCTGGCAATAGGGGCACTTACCCACAAAGTCTGCTATATCCCTCTTCATGCCATTCCACCAATAGACCTCCCGCAGATTGCGTACATCTTAGTGGCACCTGGATGAATAGAATATCTGGATTTATGGGCTTCTTCAAGGATTTACTTTCTCAACTCACCCACATCAGGAGCACACAATCTACCCTGTAGCGAAGTACCCCATCTCCCCCTTGGGAGAAAACCTCCACTCTCTGATTGTGGGCTGGACCCTTTAGTTCAAGCAAGATTTGATTACTAACTTGCTTTTCCCTAATCTCCACTACCAAAGAAGATTCTGCCCCATTCTAAACTGTTACACCACTTTGTGATATGCTCATAAGGCGAACTCCTATGCGAGCAAGCTCGTGAACATCCTTCACTAGCAGTTTCCTTTCTTTCTCAACATTGGATACACTACCCATATATAACCTACTAAGACCATCTTCTACTACATTTGCCTTACCAGGATGGTAATGCACACTCATATCATAATCCTGAAGGAACCTAAGCAGTCTCCTCTGGCGAAAATTCAACTCTTTCTTGGTGAACACATACTGAAGGCTCTTATGGTTAGTGAACACATCTACATGAACACCATACAAGTAGTGTCTCTAGATCTTAAGTGCAAACACCATTGCTTCAAGCTTGAGGTCATGAGTTGGTTACTTCTTCTCGTGCACCTTAAGTTGTCTAGAGGAAAAAGCTATACCCTTATCTCGCTGCATCAACACACAACCTAGGCCAACTCTGGATGCATCATAATAGATCACATAACTATATGAACCCTCTGGTAGAGTCAAGGTAGGAGCTATAGTCAATCTAGTTTCCATTCAGCAAAGCTTTTCTCACAATCATCTGACCATTCAAACTTGACCATCTTCTGAGTCAACCTAGTCAATGGTGTGGTGATGGATGAAAATCCTTCCACGAATCTTCTATAATAACCCGCTAGACCTAAGAAACTTCTGATATCTGTAGTAGAGGTAGGTCTGGGCCATTGTTTCACTGCTTCTATCTTCTGTGAATCCACTCGGATCCCTTCGCTAGATACAATGTGACCAAGGAAAGCCACGTATTGCAACAAGAACTCACATTTGCTGAACTTAGCAAATAACTGACGATCCTTGAGGGTCTGTAGAACAATTCTCAAATGACTCGCATGTTTTTATTGCCCCATCAAGAGGACCTAATATACCATGCCAGAGGTATAACATACTAACGTGATCACTAAACTTATTGCCCATAGAGGAGACTTACAACCTACTTGGCTAGTAGTTATAATACTAATTGGGTACGTTGAACCCTAGTCCAACTCAGTATTATGCTACTCTCATTGATTTATATAGTTAACTGATTATATCTAATTTTTTGTAAATACTGGATAGCTCAAAACTGAAGATGAAAACTAAGAATGAAATATTTATTCTGATAATGATGCATTGACAACTGAGGCATGTATAGCTGAATAACTGAAATATCTGACCTAGCATATGTAATTCAAAAACTAAAGAAATACTTACCAGGGTTTTGAAATTCATGAAATAATTTGAGTAATAACATGATAATCTGATTTAGAACATGTAACTAATAAATTCTTGAAGTTCTTCAAACCCAAGTCTAATCATAATATGTGAATCAAGAATTGGACTGAAAACTAGGGATCTAATTATTGAAAGGAACCCACTAGTGAAATCCCACATTCCTGGTGATGAAATCCACATAAAAATATTTAGATTTTGGGGTTAGAACTGCTGGAACCTGGATTCATTCTTGAACTAGAGTTCTTAACCTTTTTCTCCTTTCTTGCTTCTAATTTTCTAAGTTTTGATTTAATAATTTGACTTAGGTATGTTTTATTTATGTTTCTAGGCTTAAACTGACTAAATTCTGATGATTTAGGGTGAAAACTACGTATCTTAGGGTTTAAAAGAAGTGAAAAATACCAAAAGACCCCTTAGTTAATTGTTGTCAGATCGAACGACGACCTAGACTAACGGTCCATCGTTCAATCGACGGTTTGTCGTTTGGGTCCGTTGGTTGGATCTGTTCGACAAACCTTTACTTGAATAGGCATAACATTTTACTCGAAGGTCTAATTTTAGCAAGGTCGGTGGCTATGGAAATCCAATTCAATTATCTATCTTTTGGTATGTCATAGGAACCTAATTCATTTTATGCTAAGAGTTATGATCAGTTAAAGTTGACCCAACTGCATTTCTCGCTTAATTGTCTGCTAATTTTCACCTAGACCTACGGACTGTATATCGAACGACGGTCCGTGCTGGTCAATCATGGTTCATATTATAGAGTGGGTAAATGAGGTGTAGATCGACGGACACAGTCTGTCCGTCGATCAGGACTTAGCCAAATTTTATGAAATGAGTTTTTGCGGGCTTCAGACTCAAACAATGGATGTGTAGGATGGGCAGTGAGTCCGGCTACGATCCGTCGATGGTAACTGTCGATTGAACCTGTAAATTTCTATCATAATGAATGTAAGTTTTCCTTCTTTCATCTTTTCCTTAATAAATGTTAGTTTTCCTTCTTATTTTTTGGTTTGTGTTTCGGGTCCTTGTTTTGTTGATTTTGTATTCAATTGTTTTGATACTATTGCTTCCAATTTTCGCTACTTTGTCAGTATGTGGTTGTAGGTATGTTGCATGGTCAAAATTCTATGTTGAATCTTCTCTTCTTCATCATATTTTTATGCACAATAATGCAAATCCATCTCAAATTTTCAACGGTATGTACGAATTCAATTCTTCAAGGGCACAATCAGAATTTTTTTGTCACATATGAGTAAAGAACTCAAGATTCAACTGGGTATGCTATAAAATATTGTATTTTCTTTTCCTCTTTCATCTATGTCATTCTGAGAAATGCAAAATGGTGACTTGCATTTCAGAATTTACAAAATGATGAGCTTAATTTTTTGTTTTATTTGTTTTACTATAAGCTCTATATTAATTGAACATATAGAGTAACTATGTGATGCATTGTCCTGAGAAATTCAAAAAAGAAGTGTGTACATAAAAATGCCTTTTGCATACTTTGATATTCAAGTGACTTTCAATTGAACATGAATTAGTTTGAAATTTCAAATGTCAGTGATTTTAGTGTGACAAACATACCTCGATTCTTATGCCTTCTAATATTAGACTAAATCTTACAAAGACAAAGAAAACCATAAGGTTTTGATTTGTTAAGTACAATATGAAAATGTGCTTAGAAATTAATTGCAAATATCATTTTCTGCCGCAATATTTTAGTTATAAAGCTTTTGTAAAGCTTCAACACTATCTTAATGCTTAACATTTCATTGGCAAGTGTTGATTTAACTGTTGTTATGTTTCATCATCTTCACAATCTCTCTTGTAAAAATGTCCATCTTATTCGTAGTCTGATAGCGACAAGAACACATCACACAAGCAGACTTAACGAGTGAACTTAACTTAACTAGAAAGATAAATTCATGCAGGAAGCATTATATTGAACCACAAAAGCGGTGAATCAGCTTCTACTATCATATCTTCATTCGCTAATGGATGTATTCTAGATATATAATACATGAGTTACCAACGAGGCAACAATTACTAATTTCACAAAGGTGCAAACAGTTGTAGCGTGTTGTTATTGTATATCACGTACATGATGTGTTCCTCAAGCATAAAAGGTATCTTTGGCGTAAGAGAAGAGATTCTTTTGGTTGATTATATTGTCAATTTCTTTCTATATTTTATGTCGGATGACATTACTTTTTTAGTTTGTTTATATGTACAATATTACGAAAAAATAGAATACTAGCAGTAATGAGGAATTAACGTGTCAAATTGGTGCAGAGAACATTACTTCGAACCCAACTGAGGTTAATTCTGTTTTTTAGTTGTGTACTTTTTCTCTTTTCTAATTTGTTACATTATACTTGAGAAAAAAAGTATCTAATAGTAATGAGAAATTTAAGGTTTAATATTGGTGTAGATAACATTATTCTGAAGCAACACAAGCAACAAATAACTTCCCCTAGCATGTTTTCACTAATTAAGAAGTATATTTTAGTTGTATGATACATGATTTGTGTTATACATGATTTATGAATGATAGCTGATTTCACAAAAGTTAATAGGACTTGGAGTGCACTGCCAGTCTGTATTTCAAGTTTCAACTAATGAACACGAATGAACATGTTTTTCATGTGTAGACTGGTGCATTTATGCATATTCTTACATTGAGTTTTTCATTTAAGAAGTTCTTCATAAGTATGTTTCTTTTATAAGGTTTCAAAACAATTTTTCTTTGCTACGATAGAAGATAATGTGTAAATTGGGGACAAAAAAGAATGTTTTTTCAAGTGGATAACACATTATTGTTTGCAATATATGTAGAAGTTGTCCCAAATAATACATTAATGCTGAGAGAAACTCGGTTAATGAGTGCTTTGCAGAAAATACATTTAAAGCGATAGTTTAATATCAAAAGCACTAAAAGACAAGTAATTTCAATTTTAATATGCCTTTCACCAATCTAATATGATTATTTCTTAGAAATATGTAATTCTCAACGCATTATTTGTTTTTGTGCTTTTGAAATCTTTTCTCCTTTCTAATTTTCTTTTGTATTGAAAATAGGTGTAACTTGAACCAATTTTTTATAGTCTCTTGTAGTAGAAAAATAGGAGTATTACATGTGCCCGCTTTGTGACTTCAAAAATACTCGTCAACTTTTACTTTTTGAAATTAGTTAAGAGAGAGTTACGTGAAAATGGGTATAAACTTAGTTGACATGACTAACCAGGATGAATGATTCGAAAAGCATTTCAAGTAAGTTGCACTCATTATGAGTATATTTGGTGCTGCTTTGAATAAGTTCAAAATGTATAATTCAGGTATTGCACTGTATCCTTGGTGTTGGTAACTCAATACTTTTATTTTAATACAACTTCACATTTTTCATAGATTCTTAAATGGTTTCATGTGTGCAAAATCAATTTGACTACAAAAAGTAGTTATTTGACCATGATGGTTAATGATACATGCTTTACACTTTATAGAACTTTTGCGCCAACATAAGAGAAAAAAAGTTGGAAGGTAGTAATCAAAGTAACATAAAGAATGTAAACATAGAAAATTATTGAACTTGATCAAATGTTGATGATAATTCTACCCAATGCAAGGAATAAGTGGAAAAACTTTTCAAATTGTAGATAAATTAAAAATTCGAAAGCATGTATTTTATGGTTCGTGTATGAAAAAATTGTGTTGTCATACGTGAATGTGGCATCGTAAATTGACTTGATCTTCTTTTTCGTAGATTTTACTTGAATCATTCTATGCATATGAATAAGTTGCATTGTGCTTGACTAATAACCAAATCAAGAGTGAGGTTTGCTTATGGATGGTATAAATATCGCAAACTTGAACTTTCTTTTAGAATTATGGATACAATATGTTGTTATAAGTCAATTGAAATTCTCTTTGACCTTTACTCCTTAGAAATTATATTTCATTCAATTAGATTTGTTACTACAAGAATGACCGATGTAAACAAGCACAATAATTGTTTATCTATTGGGGAAGGGGTGTACACACACTACAAAGAGAAGTTTTACAAGATATTATGTAGATTAAACTATAAATGGTGGACTGTTTCATTTGTTATTAATTTTTTTTATCATTTTCCTTTAAGCTATAATCATTTGTATTGCTTTTGAAAACACGTGCCCTCTCAAATGTTGCTGAACTTTCATATCGATGACGATTTCTGTTGGGTACACTGAGATTGTGGATTTATGATTTGGCTAATTTCTTGTTTGTTCAAGAATCACTACTTTGTTACTCTATTCCGAAAGACATAAAATTTACTTGCCTGTGATATTATTGGGATAAGTTGTTTGTACTTTTTGTCATTTGAGTTTGCAGGTTTCAACATGTCTAGACTCTTAAATAAGTTATGCGTCTCAAGTGTCGTTGCACTTCTATGTATATGTGAGTATTATCTCATTTTTAATTTAAGTTAGATGCTACCGATCCATACATGAGTAGTTCTAGAATATGTAATTCATTTGTTCCAAGTAATTTTTATATTTCCTTTTTTTATACTTTTGAAAAAGTAGACAATAATGTTTACCCAAAAGGAGCGGGACCTCTCTTCAATGTGGGAGTCTTATTTGCACAAACAATTTGTTAGTATTTCTACTTTATGATTCATTTGGTTGTTGTCTATGATGGTAATCTTTACATAGTACATTCATTTACTCCTATTCTTACAAATAGTGAGATGAATTCTAAAAAAAAAAAAAAAAATCACAGATGAAGTATAAGCTTGACAAGTTCAACTGTAGATGAACTATAAAACATGTAGAAAATTTTATATTTATTTTAGCTTCGTGTATGACCATTTTTTTTGTTGTGATATGTGGATATTGAACTGAATGTGTTGAAAGTTTTTCTATTTCAAGATATATCAAGTATTGTCATGTTGCATTACTTTCTTTGGTGTGGACTTTGAATCAACTGAAATAATTTTTGCTTTCTCATATCAAATTTGAAATAAATTACCACAAATAATTTTTCTTATTTTTCCTTTATTTCTAGGTCAACAACTTGAATATAATTTGAATTAGATAACATTTTGATGTAATTTTTATCTTAAAAAATGCATTCATATGGCAGTGTATACTCATATTTTAATAATATTATGTTTTTTCTGTCACTTGTACATTTTGATGGCGTTTGTAAATTGAATTTACTTCCCCTTTGGTAGATCTCACTTGAATCAGTTTCTACACTAGAAATACTTGGGCTATGCTCACGGGCTGAAGTAAGATGAAATATCACGATAACATATAAATTTGAATTTTTTTGCAATTGGATGTGATATTTTTTAATTTATTCTCGAAGTCAATTACACTCTTTTTACGGAAAATTATTCTCTGTTTAATCCAGCCAGAATTAACATAATAAGAAATAGCTCCTAATAATACCTACTTTGCTACATTATATATTCATTGAGACCTGTAAACTTTTACCATTTTTTGTTATTGTCAATTTGTCACTGTTATTATTATTTTTAAAAACTAAAAATTAGTTGTGAGAGTCTGTTGGGCCCGTGCTATCACGGTCCCTGCCCCTCTAGTATATATATATATACACTTGTGTTTTTTCAAGCTGACCAAGTCAGAAGTACCTTGTTCTTTCTTCATTATCCCTTGTATGCATATTTTTACAACAATAATTTTATATATAATATTATTTAGAGTTTTGACTATGTATAATGACTATATTATAATCCGAAGAGAAAATGGTCAAATACTTCTGATTTATAATTGAATTTTTAACTACACACATATATTTCACAAGGGTTTATGAACCCTGAGCTATTTTAAAGTGAAATTATTTCCTTCCAAAAGTTTCATTATCACACATGTGTTTTGTGGTGAAATACACACTTGACATGCGTATCTCACCATTTAATAATTTTTTTTTAAAAAAGTTTTCCTCCTTTCTCTCCAAAATCATTTTTTAATCCTATGATAAACACCACTTTTTACCTCAATAAATTTCTATATCTCTAACAATTCATAAAAAACTAAAATTTAAGTTACTTTTTCTCTTTCCTACTCTTTATTCTTTTGCCCTCTAACATTTTCGTGATTAATTTATAATTTGACTTTCTGATTTTGATTTTTCGTGGGTTTTAGGAGAAAAATGTAGAGAAATTGTTTTATTTTAGTTTCTTTTAATAAAGTTGAACATATTTTTTAAATATACAATTACTTCATTCTAATTTTGTTACTCTTGAGCACATGAATTTTTTATAAAATCATGGGTATATTTTTTTTCAAAAATAAATTTAATTTGTTAGATATCTTCTAAATAACTCTATTGAAAATATATTTAGTTAGAAATAAGTCTATGAAAAATTATTTATTCATAAGACACATTAGTTTTGATAATTTTCATGCCAAAAATTTATTGAAAAGATTTCAAAAATGATGATGATGAAAAATGTATAGTTATATATAGGGGTACCAAAAATGAACCCACACTTAGGTTATCTTTCCCAACTCACCCAAAATTTAAGGGTTGAACTCAAGATAATTTGAAAGTATAAATTAACGGAATCCCATAGTGTAAGATCTAAATTACATATTATCCCAACAATTTTTCATTTTACAAAAAATTCCTTAAAAAAGTAGGCTCCTGATACATAGCTAACATTTGGATACATTATATTGGATAAAAGGTAAGTAAATTATTGTTGCGCTAAAAAAGAAAAAAAATATAAAAATTAGTTGTACTTTCTTGATATACACCTGAATGATCCTAAAGAGTCCATATCATAATAGGTTATCCACCTAGACATTACGAAATTCAAATTTCAAAATTACATCTTCTCCATTAAAGAATAATATTTGAACATCTAAAAGATTCTGAAACAGTGAGAAGTTCGACTAAAACTCTGAGATTTTATCAATACATGATGAATATATCGATTATACTGAGACATTTAGAAATTTGGGTGAGCGAAGTGAATTATGAATGTTACTGAAGTGACAAAATCGTTATTGGACAATCAATTTATTTTTTGAATCTCATAGCAACAATTTCAGTCGAGTTAGATATCGATGTATCAATGAATAATATTGAATTTGATACATCGTAGAAGGTAACTCATCTCTGTTGAAAATTAATAATGACATGGATGTTACACTATATTTATAAGTGAAAAAAGTGAGCCAGAATTCGCAATGTATCCATTATGTATTGACACAAGTGAGAAGATTGGTGGTGATATACATAACTTTGATGTAACATGCGGAGAAATTATGTGTGTAGAAGGCTATCACAGGATAAAGAAGCTATTGCAGTGCTTCTGTCAAGAATTTGTGTTTCATATTTTTTTCTAGAATTGGAAGTTATAAATTACATAATGGATTCAAAAAGTATAGAGGTGAAGACAAGTCAATATATAATGGTAAAGCAATGCTCGTAGATGTGATGGAGAAATATAAGATAACGAACAAGTCCAATTGCAATGTAAAAAGATCTGATAGACAAAGATATGCGAGTATTTCATCTATTTTTGACGAACTTTGTTTGATTTTTTATGATCTATAAATGGTGATACATTTATTTTATTTATTTGTATGATGCATAATTTTAATAGTACTCGTATAATGGTGGTGATGATTTTTGTTTAATTTGTTGATTATGATGTGTAATATATTGATAATAATAAATTATTTGTGAAGATGCGTTCGTTGATATATGAATGGAATGCTGAAAAAAGTGAATAGCATCCGCTAAGCATCAGATACATTCTATAATTTTGATGCATCCAAACATAAACAATTGTATTACGTGCAACATGTATCTATATGTTCATAGCCTTAAGACCATTGATGAAGGAGTTCGATTACTGCAGACTAATAGTTGTTGTCGATGGTGCACATCTTGGAGGATCTTACAAAGGGACATTTTTATCAGCAAGCGTACTTGATGGGGAAGGTATATATCTTTTGTAATTATGAGTTTACTGTAAATATTATGTATCAAATGAAATAATGTGTGTAGCTCTATAATTAGGTTGCATATTCTCATTGGCATATGATGTTGTGAACACCGAAAATGATCGTCAGGGGAATGATTCTTCAAACAATTAAAAATGCATTTGGCGAGTATCAGATAAGAATGAGAGTGTCACGACCCAAGATCACCCCAAGTCATAACACAACATACTTGACCCCGAAGGTGTCTTGTATAAACCTCTTAGCATTAATTCATCACATGCATAGGCAATAAAATAGTGCGGAATTAAAAAAAATTCTCAATAAAGTCAACAATCAAATACTCATTTACAAAATGACGAAATACTAAGTCTCAACATAGCCATATTAGACACAACATCAACATCATAGGAACACAAACTTTTACAATTGAAAGAAACTACTAAGAGTGGTTTACATCAAAACAAAACATAATAACTCTTCGTGCTCGAATCCATTAGAATGTACCAAGTCTTGGAGAATATATATCCCAGACTTCAACTAGAGAATCCACTAGCAACCTCAACTTACACTTTGTAGTAAAAAGATGAAGAATATGATGTGAGCACAATCAAGCACTAAGTATGATGACCATGCAAAACATACTAAAAGGGGATATTTTATTGAAAGACATGCTTTTATGATATTTGGTAAAACTTCATAAGCATTGAACAATATAGCATAATACAAGTCATAACCAACATACAAGTCATAATATTTCATTTAAATTATCTACTTTACCTATTCAACTTCATCATGAGTAATCATGTTTCATCTAATGTATTACATGAACATATACGTTAAGTAGATCATTTCATCATATTAAGACCTCTATCAAAAGTTACCCTAAGACACTGTTAAGTATACATAAAGTGGTAACCCATACTACCTCTTCATACCACACCTAAGTGTTCCTCAAGGAAACATTCATATAAGAACCTTTACATTTCATCATGTCATGATAAATAACTCATTTCATCAATATAAAAGAGATATGCATCACATTATAGGGACAATAAATAAACATTCATTATTAACTTCATTTTGAGGACTATCAATCATTAGTCATGAAGACTTAGGGAACTCACTCAAGCACTTTCAAATCCTACTCGTGCCATGTGTAGATAGCATTCCATATTACTACCTACACGTTGTAGTACCTATCAAGTAAGTAGAGTGCATATCCCACAAGATGGGAATAGTCATTAATAGACATATATCATGAGAGAGAAATCATAAGATCTGATGTTCTAGCCCCACGCCATAAAAAGGTGTTCTACTTTCCAAGAGTAGAACGAATATACATTTTATGTAGGCAAATAGTTTAGGGGATATCCAAAGATGTTTATGGGACTCTAACCTAAAATTTGGGATGAGACACCATATTAACCATATCCACTCGCCCTGTCAATCCAACCACCATTAGGTCTACCGCTTCAAGGTATAAAGGATATCTCATTGATTTTCCTAGGAAGAGCCACCACCATTAGGTCTAACGCTCCTAGGTTCATCATTTCACATAAGAACAAGGTCACCACCTTTAGGTCTACCGCTTTAAGGTTTATGTTCAAATTTAGCACCTAGATTCCTCACGAAAGGCTACCACTGTTAGGTCTACCAACAACAAGCTTTAGCCTAAGATACTTCTACATTGTTTAATGAATAGAGCTGCTTCCAACATTAATTCTACCAATTTATTATAATTTAGACATTAAGTCAAGATACATTTATTAGTCTATTAGAGGATGCTCCAGCCTACATGTAATACTTAGAAAGTCTAAAGCCTAATCTAGAGCCTTACACGAGAGTATAAGAGTGTAACATTGTTTAAAGGCCAAATATAATGTAAATAAGTCATTTAGGATGTTTTAGAATCAAATATTTAAGAAACGTCCATAACGTCCCAAAACTAGTTCAAGAGGTGTTAGTGTGCCTTAGCCTATTTGACAAGGTTTTAGGAGTCAAAATTCAATGAAATTTGGTGGTAATATGTCTAATACATATTAGAGTTGGTTTATAGTTGAGACGTCCGGGTACGACTCCCTATGTACCAACCAAACGGGTCTGTGAGGAGGACCCTTGCAATTTGGCAAAAAGCTGTCAATTGGACAATGCTCACCTACGACCACAGTCGACGAGGCGTGGTTGGATGGACAGGGCGTCGATGCCTCCGTCGACCAACACTTAGCCATTTTGGCAAAAAGTACATTTGGAACAGTCCCTGACACCATCAACAGATGTGCAGGATGGATGGAGGCAATGGCGTAGGTTGACCTACGAACAATCAATCGAGGTCTGGTAGGTCCTGCCACTGCTTTGCTGTTTTTTTTAATTATTTCATTTAATTATTTAAGTGGTTAGTTTGTTAATTAAGGGTTAGGGGAGGTTCAATTAAGTTAATTAAGAACCTCTATATAAAGACCTAGCCTAATTAAACTAAAGCTGACTCTCCTAATTCCCAAAGCCCAATTGCTCTTTCTTCTCTCTTCTTTATCTCTATCAAATAGAAGAAATTCATTGAAGGCTAGGTCAAGGTCTAAGGGATGCAATAATGGGGATCTTCTACATCAAACTTCATCAATTAGTAAGGAATGAGATTCATTTCACCTTTGGGATATCTTTCTCCAAAGGGTTCCTCCAAATTGATTTCAAAAAGAAGAGTTTTCAAGTGGGTTTTCTTCTTTTATGAATTTGACTTTCTACATTTCTTTATATAATTATGAGTATATTATCATGCAATGTAAGTCAATTATTCTAGTTCTTTATTAATTAACCTAGGTTGTGAAGAAGATCATGAATTTGACCTAAGTCCCTAACCCTAGGCTATGAACTAGTGATGAATTGATGTGTAGTGATTCAATTACATTCCAGAAAATTTCATGTCTAGTGAAGATCCCAATAGGTCGTTAAGAATGCGTCTTGGGGGTACACAGGAATTCCAATGCCTAATATTAAGAAATATTGGGCATAATATAGAAAATTGGTTAAGGGATATTAGCCAATTTCTATATAATACCCAAATAGGCAAAATATTGGGCATATTAGAAAATATTAGCTTAAAAGTGTTAGCCAATTTTCTATGTATGAACAACTAAATTAAAATACATTTTGGGTTGTCCTACCCAATACAAGCTTGTTCGAGAAGTGTACCTGCAATAAAGACCGTAAGCTAAAAAATATTGATTCTCAACTTAATACAATATGTGCTAGGCATCAAAGTGTCAAGCCTAGTACCATAGCACATGACCATTTAAAATGATCATCTAGAGTAAGCAGCTCCCAAGGATATAGAGAGGACCCTTGGGACAATAAGAAATGAGCAGTAACACATGTGCAAGCACATGTGCAACCCATGTGCAAGCACATGTGCAACCCATGTGCAAGCATATGTTCAAGAATTCGGTTAGGGTGGTTAGGGCGGTTAGGGGCAGGCACATATGTGGGGGTCAAGCCACGTGAGGATGAGCTTCCTAACAAACTCTAGACTCTAAATAACTGACCTAACTATCTAACTAACCTAGGACTTACCGAAATAAACAAATTAGTGCGCCCGACAACCTAAGACTTAATTGGGTGACACTAACCTAGTAGTTAGTTCAAGAAACGTCCTAGTACCTAACCTAGGATGGTCCAACAGGGTTAGTTATGGTCTTAACAACTTAGGGTTACTTTAGAAATTACCCTAGGTCGCTTAATTAAATAAATCAGCAATTCAATTAATTAGTTTAAATGGTCAAACGAAAATCCTTACACTAGACAAGTAACTAACCAAGAAACATCCTAGTACCTAACCTGAGATGGTCCAAAAAGTCATGGTCCTAACAGACATAGGGTTACTCTAGTAATTACCCTAGGTCACTTAATTAATTAAACAAAATAGAAATGACATCATTACTAGATAATTTATCTAATCTATCTAATTAGATACAGAATGAACCAATAGTGAGATTTTTAGCTAAATGGGAAATTTAAAATGCTCGATGATGGAAATGAGGGAATATCTACAATACATGGATTTAATTAGATACAATTTGAAGGATTTTGTAGGTTCATTGATCAAGGTTTGACGGAAGAACTATATAAGTTTCCAAAAATTGAAGATACTGATCAAGAAATTGAATTTCAATCATTTGTGGAAACATATCAAGGTTTTCTTCAAGGTTTTGTGCAAGGTGATCTTCGTAAATTTAATTCTACATAAGGTATGGGTTTCTCTCCTGGAATCTTTCTCCAAGAGTATTTTCCATCGTCTTGAATCTATGAAATCTCGAAACTAGGGTTGTTTCCCAATGTTCTTATTGAACGTCCTTTTTTCCATAGTATCCTTGTTTCCAATTCCATTGAGTATATAGATGTAATCTCGATCATGTTGTTGGTATGTGGTGCTGGCTGATCTTAATGTGTTGGTTTCTTGATCTGTAAATGTCGAATGATCCTATAAGTATACTCGTATGATTTTAAGTATTCCTTACATGAAATAAACAATGATGTTATGTTAATTGTATCCAAAAGTGCTAAGCATTGATGTGTTACGGTCAAAAATGTAGTTACTATCAAATGTGACTTGTTGAAGATGATATGTTCAGTAAAGTATTCATATGAAGCTATCCGAAATGGCTAATAATGTTATGCCTAAGTTATGATATTAAATTTGCTAGTAATGATTTCATGAAATTATATTTGAATGAATGTTTAGCTTGTGCCAATAAATTGGCTATGAAGTCATTGCCAAATATTCTAGGCCAATACTTATTTTATGCCAACCACATATAACCAGAATATTGGAATGACAACTTAAGCACATCTAAGATAATTCAATGAATCCATATCCAAGGGTATGCCAATCATTGGGACAAGTCCCAAAATGCCCTAACCAAATGAATTATGAACATAAGTATTTCATTGAATGAAGTTCTCAATGTATATAAATGATGATATGAAGCTACCAAATGAATGTAAGCAAGTAAAGTGAGTATTAACATAATTAAAAGTGTCTAAGTTAATAAAGTGACCAGAATGAGGTGTTAAAGGAAGTGAGACAATCTCACTTACACCTAAGATACTATGTTAAGATACTCATGGAAGAGGGTGTTAAAATGTGTGAGACAAGTCTCATTAACACCAAAGATGTTATGTATGGATATATTCACATTTAATCAATTTGAATAAAGGGATGACAAGTCATCAATAGATCAAGTTAACCTCAATCTAGAATAAAGATTCCATAATGTTTGAGTCAACTCTAAAAGATAAGAAGATAAAGAAAAATGAGCAAAGCACCGATAGAATAGCTATGAGCTTGCACATGTAAGTCTCATGATATGAGGCTCCACCATGGTGGATAAGAGTCTCTGAATATCTCCTAGTCTTCAAACTATGTCTAGCAAACATTAGAAATACCCTGTGGATTGCACCTAAGAGAGCTAGGTATGTTCGGTCTCACCTTGGCCAGTGAGATCACCTCTTTTCTATGTGGGGAAGACACCAGATTTCATGTTTACCTCACATGATCTATGTCATTTAATGGTCAAAAGAATGTTCTTGGTTCACTTTAGTCGTGAGCCACCCTTTTCGGTATGGGGTAAGCACTTGACATGGATTCACGTTAGCTGGTGAATCATCCCTTTCGGTGTGGGGAAGACACTGGATTTCTTTCTAGCTTATTCTATATACTTCTCTAAGTAAGTAACAAGAAAGAAGAGATGTAAGTTTAAGGCAAAGTAAGAAAGTAAGGGCTATGAATGCTAATGTTGATAAGAATGAAGTTTCCAATAAGTATCCTCATGTTATGAAAATGATCAAGACAAATAATATTGGCTTATATTGACTTTATATAATCGGCAAAAGATCATACCCAAACAAGATTGTCTTATAATGATTTCTTAAATTATGTAAAGAGATGCCTAATAGGCTTAACCAATAAAGATTGACCTAATAAAGATTCCATGCCACAAATTGTAGTTAAATCATTTCTTTAATCTCTTGAATTACTTACTTGATTCATTATAGGTATGGGACTACAATATCATTGCACTTGTAAGTAAAACATAATATCAAAGGAGATCTTTTGGACTAGACAACAATAAGAAGAAAAAGGCTGAAAAAATAATCTAAGTATGGGGAAAGGGGCTCTCGGGTAAGGGCGCATCAAAATACAAAATTTTCGCTCGAGTTGTTCTAAAATTATGTTGATGATTCTAAGGTATTGTATTCATATAGAAAATGAGTTTTGTGCTTTTAATGCATTAAAATACGACATATTGATACCACAATTCACAAATAACTAATTAGGAAAGTCTAGTGATGTCACTTTCCAAAAATGACATGTTGTTATAGGGAGAACTTTCCCTGATCACGCATAGTCCTTATGCGTATGTGTACATACACCCATACTTAGTACAAGTATGTACTAACCCTATACTATTATTATCTTTTCAGGTGCAGGTCAGAGAGAAGGTTGAAGTCTCATTGAAGCTATTTAATTTGTTGTTCTCCAGACTTTGGTAGGTCCTCTTAATGCTCGAGGATTCTACACTTATTTATCTAGCCTAGGTATTTAGACATAGCTAGTTGATGTTGTCCCTAACATTTTTTTTAGATATTTGTTTTAAATATTTGTACTAAGGTCGTTTTGTAAAACTAATACATTATTCTATGTATACTTCATTATGTTTTAAAAGTTTTAAATTTTCCACAAATTTAACTATATGAATGTGATGAAAGCCAAGAAGAGGCTTGTTTTTGACCTTTGAGAGGTTAAAGATGCCGGTCGCGATTCGGATTCAAGAATCCATGTCATGACAAACTTGGTATTAGTGCATGAGGTTAAATTACCTAGGAACTAAATCTCAAAACAACCACGTTACAAAGTTTCTAACTTATGGTTGTGAAGCGTGCCACAGTCATGACTTATAGAGTAAATGATGATAGGAAATATACCTTCTTCTACTTTTTATCGTACCATGTAGAGTTTTGACATTTGTGTCATTCTAGCATCTAACTTCCCTTTTGTGTGTGTGCGTGAACACAAAAAAAATGCGGGCAGGAGATATGGAGAAGCAGCTGCTAGGGGAAACCAAGATTCCCTGAAGCCCCAGCTGCTGGAGTGTGTGGTAAGTGGGCTGTTTGCATGGAGGTGAGTGCATGGTAGGTTCTAATGCCTGCTATGGGTGTTAATGAAGAGGAGAAGGCTGAGTTGGTTGCATACCATCTCAAGGATGTGTATCAGGTATAGTATAAGATATAGCTCAGGATGCACGAGTGGTCTAAGGCGCCAGACTCAAGTTCTGGTCTTTGTAAGAGGAGAAACATTAGAGCTGAAAGTGTATATAGAGATTGCCCAATAACGATTCTTGATAGAGTCACCTGTACTGACCTACTAGAATTAGCCATGCTTGACTTTGAGATAATTTTGGGTATGGATTGTTCTCATAAATGCTACGCTACCATAGACTGTCGAAACAGGGTAGTAAGTTTTAAGTTTCCAAATGAATTAGAGTAAAAATGGGAAGGGCGTGGTTCAAATCCAACAACACAAATAAGTTCAAATCTTAAAGCCAATAAGATGTTATCTAAACGGGTCAGGAGCCGATGAGAACCTTTCTTATGAAGAGATTTTCGTTGAAATTTTAGATCACCAAGTGAAACGGTTGAGGAACAAGGAGTTTTCCACCGTTAAGGTGTTATGGAGGAATCACCTTGTTGAGGGAGAAACATGGGAGGCCTAGGCCTACATGAGATCCAGTTACACTCACCTATTCAGTTTTTGATGGTAGATATGCTCTTCATATGTCTTGTTTTTGCTTAAGAAACTCTGAGTTATTAGTGGATTAACAATTGGATGTTTTAAGTCCACAATCGTGCGTCTTTTGCTTGCATTATATGAGTTAAAATGAGTTCATGCTTGCATTCATGTTTCTGTTTTTATGTAGCGTAGACATGATCTTTTTGTTGCATAAGTTGTGATGGGTATTAAGTTAGTGGTGATTGAGAAGGAAGTTCCTCAATCTTAAGTATGAAGCTTCAGATAAGCTTTGAGTAATATACATCATCCAGAGTAAGTGTGAATCATATACTCACAAAGAGTAAAGTTTCAAGCATGTTAAAGTGTTTTCGAAAATCACCCTCTTTATTTTAAAAATGATGTGTAGTGTCATTCAGGCACAAATGTTCCTAAAGGGGGGGGGGGATAATTTAACATTCCATAAAATTTCATTTCTAGTGAAGATCCCAATAGGTCGTTAAGAATGTGTATTGGGGGTACATAGGAATCCTAATGCCCAATATTAAGAAATATTGGGCATAGTATAGAAAATTGGCTAAGGGGTATTAGCCAATTTTCATATAATACCCAAATAGGCAAAGTATTGGGCATATTATAAAATATTAGCTTAAAAGTGTTAGCCAATTTTCTTTGTATGAAAAAGTAAATTAAAATAAATATTATGTTGCACTACCCAATCCAAGCTTGTTTGATAAGTGTACATGCAATAAAGACCCTAAGCTAAAAAATATTGATTCTCAACTTAATACAATATGCACTAGGCATCCTCAGGTGTCAAACCAAGTATCATAGAACATGACCATTTAAAATGATCATGTAGAGTAAGCAGTGCGCAAGGATATAGTAAGGATCTTTGTTACAATAATAAATGAATAGAAAGACATATGCAACCCATGTGTAAGAATTCGCTTAGGGTGGTTAGGGGCAGACGCACATGTGGGGGTCAATCCATGTGGGGCTGAGCTTCCTAAAAAACTCTAGACTCTAACTAACTCACCTAAATAGATAAATAACCTATGACTAACCTAAATAAACCAATTAATGCACCATACAACCTAAGACTTAATTGGGTGACACTAACCTAGTAACTAGTTCAACAAACATCCTAGTACCTAACCTAGTGTAAGATCCCAAAATGAGATAGGGTGTACAGAGAATAAAATGTTTGTATCAAGTTTATAAGTTCATAAAATGATTTACAAAATGATTTATGAGGCATTATGTAAATTTTGAAGTGATTTGGAAGTCGAACGTCAAGGGACGACCGAAATATTCGACGACTAAACACCTGTGAGCCTGATGTGACTATGCGTGTTTATAGACTATATGTCATGAGATTATGAAGTCTTAAAATGAAGTATAATTATGTTTAAATATTCTATATGAAGAAGTTTGTAGGTCAAATGACAAAGAACGTCCAAGGTGTTCAAAAGATAGCCCTTAAGACGCTCAACGTGTGTCTTGATGGGGCCTAGCCTATTTGGATGAGTTTCAGCTGTTTTATCTGGGTGAAACTTATGTGGAAGGTATAAAACTTACTAAGTGTTGTATTTACGTTGGAAATGTTTGGGTACGACTTCTGAAGGGACCCACAAAAGGCACCATAAGAAGGACCCAAGGCTGGTTGAGACGCTGCCTTGGCAGTGTCAATCGACGGACCAAACGACAGCCAGTTGGTCAACCAACGTCCCGTTTGTGAGGTATAGTATATTGGTACTTATATGAGAAGGTCATAAGACAAAAATTGTCCAAGGACCAATTGACGGAACCCAATGCATGGCCCGTCGACTGACCAACGACCCAAAGATGGTTCCGTCGATGGTGGCCTGCAACCTCTTGCTTGTGGACTGTTTCATGAAAGGGGTGAATGGTAAATTCACCCCACGTGATAACGTGACCCCACATGAATTTTTTGGTTATTTTTTGGTGTATTTAAGAAATGAAAAACGTGATCAACCTATTCCCAAACCAACTCACACAAATTGAACCTTTCCCTCCAAAAATATTCTCTCTGGAAACCTCCACTATTGTTGAAGCTCAAGAACATCTTGGATCTTGGATTGTCATTATTTTATTATCAAGTTTTATAGTTTTTCAACTAGAAAAAGGTATGGTAATTTTCATCTCAAAGTAACCTTTCACTTAGAGAGTTAATCTCAAATTTTCCAAAAAGGTTTCATGATCAAAGTTCTTCTTCTTCAACCTAGCCATAGGTTTTTTCTAAAAACATATTGAATGATTAGATCATTATGAATTGAAGTTAATACAATTGTTTGAACGATATTTTACTCCAATTGAATGATGAACCCACGCTCCTTCCTCAAAATAGATTTAGCCCTGCACGTGCTTGTGATTATGGGTTGTTAATGGCTGAATTGTGATTTTCATACGTTGAATCATATATATATATATATATATATATTGTTATGTATGTGAATAAATGTTGAAGGATCCATTTGAATCAATGTATATAGGATTGAACATGCCTAGTTTAGTATTCTAGAAATTCACTATACTATGGCCTTCTTATGATTAAATGTTGAACTCGATTATGTGATGAAGATTATAGCTACTATTTTAAGTTTATATTATGATTAATTTTTAGTTATATATCATGTATGATAAAGGTGAATAAGGATTTATATGAGTTGATCTAAGTTCTTCTAGTTTATAGATTGGCAGTACTATTTATGTGATGTGATCTGGAATTGTGGGTAGATGAAGCATGATTCCTTTTTATTAAAAATTTATGGAGATAATTCCTAACATGTAATTTATTGGTAATATACGATTGATGATCAAGGCCTTAGGGAATTGATAGTATTGACTAATTCCTCTACACTCTAGCAAATTAATAAGCCTAATGCTTATGTTGGAAGTTTGATCTTGAAGTGATTAAAGCATAATTTCTTTATGACTAAGTGTATGATTAGATACTTCCTTTGATTGATAAGATTAATGAAATATGATATATAATCCATGTAAGTGAAATTGGTTAATGTTCTATGTTCTTCTAACTTCTAGTATGTTAATGTGTTGTACCAGTTGTAGAATGACCTTTTTGTATCTTATACTTGAACTTCATGTATGATTAAAGTACATTTAGCTACTGCCATATATATGTATTATTGATTAAAGGGTATATTGATCAATGTTGGTCAAAAGGGTTGATGAATTGGTAAGGTCCATTCTTCCTCTCTACTCTTCTATATTAATGTAGTTGATGAAGCCTTGTCTGACATTGTGTGGTATGGTCCACTTATGGTGGAGGTGTTTACTTTATTTTCATATATATGTGTTGACCATGGACTCGACGGCAAATTAATGATCATATGAATATGTGCTTATGATGATACTATGATAAGTTTATGCCTACTTTCCTATTCTAGTTGTGATCTAGGTTTTATGGCTATTGTATAAGTATGTGCATATACATGTTAGGGTAAAGTATAACTACTTCCATTGATGTGTTAAAATGGTTAACAATCCCTTACATATGCACCCTTGTGTCAATGCATATATAGCACAAGTTAGGAGTCTTAAGTGTAATATGAAGTTGACTTTACTCCTATGCTATTGTGTGTTGTGTGGTCTATGTTCGAAAGAGTATTATGGTCTAAGAGGGTGGCTGACTCAATCTATTGTTGATAGACATTATGTGATCATGTTGATCAATGTACACACACACTCACTTTACATGCATATTACAAGTAGTATAGGTCATGATGTCTAAATGAAATGTGGTTCTCATATTCACTAGTGTCTACTACTATGCATGTTAAGATGATTTTTATGAAAGCAAGATATGTGTTTCCTTAGCTAGGATGACTTGATAGGTGTACTAGTATGGTTAAGGGTACGAGACTTTGCCTATGCATTGCACATATGTACCTTGATAGGATAGTTCTAGTTGTTTTTCTAAGTATGAATATATATGTATGAACATGTGTTATGTGAAGGGTTTTCTCACATATATGTATATACACACACAGGTATGAAGACCTAGTCAAGAGAGGGGCCTTGAATTGTGTATTTATGTCTTCCCTAAGCTAGATGATGCTATACATATGTTATGTTCATGTGACGGGATTCTTTACATGACTTAGGTTGATGAACATCCATCTTTGACCTATGAATTAAGCATATGAGGGGATGACTCTCCTAAACTTATATTTTATAAAGTAAAAATATAATAAAAGTTTTCAATGAAGGGAACTTAGCTTACCAACGAGTGAACTTGAATATGAGTGTGTGTCCCTTCCTATGGTAGGAAGGTAGCTCACCATAAATAACCACAATACCTCAATGGGCATAAATAGGGTTTCCAATAACTACAATGCCTAATCTTGGCATAAAGAGGGTTTTCACATGTACCTCCAAGTTCTATAACTATGTTGCCACCATAGGATACTAGCTAGTGGATCCACGTAGAAAGCTATGTCACATTTGGTTCTACTTTGGCCAGTACAATCTGGTGTGGGGTTCTATGATACTGTATTCCATGTTTAGCATCACATGGTCTATGTCGGTTAAGGCTATAGTTTCCCTAAAGTAAAATGGACAATGGAAGCTAATGACTAGGACCCTAAATAGATGACTTAAGGAACGTTACCTTAGGATAGGTTGAAGTAATGAACCCATCTAGACATTGCACAAGTAGCACCTTAGGAAGTTCTAGGAAGGTGTTCTAATGCGTGTCATTATGTATGTGTTTCCTTATGCATGACATTGTAGTAATTGTCCACTTGTTGTGACGATGTGCATGATATGAGTCTTTATACATGATGTTTATCTTGTTGACTATATGATGAAGGTCTTGACTTAACTATGTCTATGTTGTACTATACTTCTACAATGGTATGTGTTGCGTTGTATAGATTGTATGTATGTTTTCTTGTGGCCTCAAGGTGATGCATTGCACCAAGTATCAGTAGAGGATTGTTTAAAGATTTTATAAAGATTTATTCAAAACGCCATGAAGTATTATTTTAAGAAAATGTCTCTTTTAAATGCATGTTTGAATGATTGCCATACTCAGTGCATTCTTGTACTAATCCCATTCTTCTCTACTTTTTACACAAAGTGTAGGTTATGGATACTTAAAGGGATGTCTTTATGGTTAAGCAGCTTGACATGTGATTCCCAAGCTCAAGGAAAGGAATCCTTCAGTCCAACGATTTCTTATGTTATGATTTACTTTAAAGTCTATTAAATATCCTATAGTTTTGTAACGTGTTTTTAAGGCCCGTGTCCCTAATGTATTCTAATGTTGTTGAGTCTACGATGGAAAAAAGACTTAGAGTCTATATATGTATTATGACTTATATTTTATATGTATATGAGATAAAGTTTCTAGCATATGAGGTGCTATGAAAAGTTTTAAATTTTCCACTAAATTTACTATATCGATGTGATGAATGATAAATATGTGCTTGTATAAAACCTCCAAGAGGTCAAGTATGCCATGCTACTTCTAGGGGGTACTCCCCGGCTGTGACAAATGTGGTATTAGAGCACGAGGTTTTAAAAGTGGTTTAGGATCCAAGAAGTCTCACATTGCCTCGTCTAGTAGAGTCTTGAATCATTGGTGGTGGGTTGCGACACATCAAATGGTACGAGAGTATATAGGACGATATAGTTTCCCTTCTTCATCATTCTCATATCGTGCCATAGAACTTAACTCTATAAGATATCTCTCTTATGTTTTCTTGTCGGGTGGTCTTTTAGAGATGCTAGCTTGGATGCTATTGTTCTCTATGCTTGAGGGAGAAAAGGTCAGTTTAAAATGCTTATCTTGGTTTTATGGTTTGAATGAGTATATGTGAAGGTGAATATTGGTATGTTTTGATGATGTGATGCCAATTATGGCTATATATGAAGTTTTTCTGAAATAGCATATTATGTTGAAGAATGTGTGTCATAATATGGTTAAAGCGTGCTAGAAGTTGTTATGGTTGGGATGAGTTCTTTTATAATAATGTGTTCCTATATGGTTTTACATGATAGTATCTTAATACTATGATTTGGAATTGAAATGCGTGGTGACTACCTATGGAAGCATGCGACCGTAAGAAAAGGTACTTAAAAGTGTTCAATATTTCCCTTTGTATTTATGTGGTCTATAATAAGTTGCCTAGTATGGATTGGAGTCCTTTGCATAGAGTTCATTCTAGGTGTGATGATAGTATGCAGACTTTTGTAGGATGAGTTGGTAATGCTTTGTATCTCATCTTCTCATGCTTTTCCCATCAATTACCTAAAAGTTGCATTTTTGGAATGTTAAAGCATGTTCACTATAGTAATAGACAATTTACTGTAAGATTTTGGAAAATCAACTAAATTGTTCTTTGATTAGATGTTGTCGAAATATGTATAGAATTGATGTATATGAACATAATAATTAATGTTAAAAGTAGATTTTCTATTTGTAATGGAGAATGAGAGTCTTATGGCATGATGAGTCATATATTTGTATCTAACATCTTATTGTGTTGTGAGTCCCTTTATGTTGTGGAATTAATGTTTACCTAGAGTTGAGGGTAGTACTCTTACCTTAGTAGGGTGATTATGTGGGTTTGATTGACCTAGAAGTTACCTTACTTTAATGATGAAAGAAAAGAAAGAGTCCTTAAGACTAAGTCTCCTATATTGTTTCCCCTAATGATGTATGACCTTGGTGTCTATTGTATTATGTGGTTGAATGTGATTGACCTAACTTGATAATTGGGGATAAATTGCCTGGGAGATGAAGTTTAGAATACCTTGGTTTTCTATGTTAACTTACGGTAAATTCCTTTTAAAGTTGTGATCACTTTTAAGTGATGAAAATGAAGGGTGTTTAGTTAAAATCCTCTTAAGGTTGGGTTAAGTTTGTCTTAAATTGTGTCTACCGTAAGTGGGGGATGGTGATGGAGTAGTAAGGTTGTAGATGTTTTCTACCACTGACCTTCTATTTTGGCTTGAACTTGAATCTAATGAATTTTTAGTAAGCTTGTTCATGATAGAAGTCATGTCTCAAGTATGAATTGGATGACCTTATATGTTTGGTATGTATTGATTGACATTACCTTACGGATATTCTAAATATTCCAAAGTGCGTGAAAGAAAGTTTTGATAATAATCCATGTTTTCTCATGTTAAATTACATCTTGATATGCTAGTTGTGCATTTGACTTCATGAGATAAGATAACAAGCATGATGATAGTCACTTGTAAGGTGAAACGTTTAGCCTTATAATTAAAAGTTGAGTCTCTTTAAATGAAATATGTTGAGTCTCTTAAAAACTATGTGACTTTTATGATTTGGAATGCACAATTGTGGGCTCATTCTTGAAAAGTGAAAGCATGTTTAGTTAAGTGCTCATGTGTACTCCGATGATTTGTGTTATTCTTCTCAAATGATGCTTACTGTGAAGGTGAGTACAACCTTACAAATTGGAATTTTGTGAGATGACTTCCTATTTGTTATGATGTACTTCGTGTGACTTCCCATTTAAACTTCACTAAGAAGGAATCATGAGCATGTCTTGGTTAGAAGATGAGAATTTCTTATTTTAAGAGGAAATTGACCTTGTACCTTGCTTAGGTGTGAACTCATGATACATGTAAGTGTGTTGAGGAGAAGAACATTCCTCCATGGACACCACTAAGCATGGTATGATTGAGTATGACCTTCATGGCACTAGGTCTAACTAATGAAGATCTTTGTTGATTAAATTAACTCAAGTCTACGTGCATTGAAGTATGAGTCCCTACTTGTTTGAGTATTGTTGAAATCTACCTATGCGTGGCCTTGCAAGATGATCTCTTAATGAATTAAGGTGTAATGATAATTTTATAATTATAAGAAGGGTGTTCCTCTTATGAACATGATAAGAGCCTTTGTGTTTGATGCATTAAAAAGTGAGTGAGTAATGGTTTTTCTTGCTTGTGTGTATTGAGTGATAAAATAACTTGATGATATTATAAATGTTATGAACTACTCTATGATGTTTTGAAGTCCTTGTTGTGATTAAAGAGTCTTAAGTGTCATTCGAGGACGAATGTTCCCATGTAGGGGATATTGTAAGACCCCAAAATGAGATAGGGTTTCTAGATCCTAAAATGTTTGTATTAAGATTATAAGGTCCTAACATGAATTTTAATATGTTTTAGAGGCAGTGAGTAAAGTTTGAAGTGATTTGGAAATCGAATGTCAAGGGACGACCAAAACGTTCAACGACTAGTCACCTATGTGCCTCATGTGTCCATGCATGTTTATAGATTGTATGTAATGAGCTTATGAAGTCTTAAAATGGTTTATAATGATGTATAAAGATGTTATATATAGTTTTGAGAAGTTTGGAGGTCAAACAACTAAAAACGTCCAAGGCGTTCAAAAGATAGCCCTTAAGACGCTCAACGTGTGTCTTGATGGGGCCTAGCCTGTTTCGACAAATTGAAGGTGTTTGATTTGGGTGAAACTAGGTTGAATTTATAAAACATGTTAAGGGTTGTATTTACGTTGAAAACATCTGGGTACGACTTCTATAGGTCCCCACAAAAGGTCCCACAAGAAGGACCCGAGGCTGGTCGAGACACTGCCTTGGCAGTGTCAATCGACAGACCAAACGACGGCCAGTTGGTCAAACAATGGTCCGTTGGTTATTTATAGTTGATATGTACTTATATTGGGCAGGTCTCAAGCCAAAAATTTGCCAAGGACCAAGCGACGGAAGCCAATGCACGGCCCGTCGACTGACCAACGGCCAATAGATGGTTCCGTTGATGGTGGCTTGCAACCTGTTGCCTGTGGACTGTTTCATTAAAGGGGTGAATGGGAAATTCACCCCACGTGCTAACCTGACACCACATGATATTTTTTATTATTTTTGGGTGTATTTAAGTGATAAAAAACGTGATCAACCCATTCCCAAACCAACTCACACAAATTGAACCTTTCCCTCCAAAAATATTCTCTCTAGAAACCTCCATTGTTGTTGAAGCTCAAGAACAGATTGGAGCGTGGATTGTAATTATTTCATCATCAAATTTTTATAGGTTTTAAACTATAAAAATGTATGGTAATTCTTAAATTGTAAGTAACCTTTCACTTGGAGAGTTAATCTCAAATTTTCAAAGAAGGTTTCAAGATCAAAGTTTTTCTTCTTAAATATAGCCATCGGTTCTAACTAAAAATGTTTTGAATGATTAAATCATGATTTATTGAAGTTAATACAGTGTTTTGAATGTGATTTTAATCCACTTGCATGAAGAACCAATGCTCCTTCCTCAAATCGATTTAGCCTTGCATGGGCTTTGTGATTTTGGCTTGTTAATGGTTGAATTGTGATTTTATTACGTAGAATCATCTATATATACTGTAATTTATGTTAATTAATGTTGAATTGATGTTTAAGGATCCATGTGGATCAATGTATGTAGGATTGAAAATGCCTAATTTAGTATTCTAGGAATTCACTGTAATATGACCTTTTTATGATTAAATGTTGAACTCGATTAGGTGATGATGATTATATCTACTATTTTAAGTTGATATTATGATTAATTTTTATTTATAAATCATGTATGATCAAGGTGAAGAAGGATTGATATGAGTTGATCTAAGTTCTTCTAATTTATCGATTGGTAGTACTATTTATGTGATGTGATCAGGAATTGTGGGTAGATGAGGCATGATTCCTTTTTAGTAAAGATTTATGGAGCTACTCCCTAACATGTATTTTATTGGTTATATACGATTGATGATCAAGGCCTTAGAGAATCGATTGTATTGGCTAATTCCTCTATACTCTAGCAAGTTAATGAGCCTAATGCCTATGTTGAAAGTTTCATCTTGAAGTGATTAAAGCTTGATTTCTTTATGAATAATTTTGTGATTAGATACTGCATTTGATTGATAAGATTAACCAAATATGATGTATAATCCATGTAAGTGAAACTGGTTTATGGTCTATGTTCTTCTAACTTCTAGTATGTTAATGTGTTGTACTACTAGTAGTATGACCTTATTGTAGCTTATACTTGATTCATGTATGACTAAAGTACATTTAGCTACTTCCATATATATGTATTATTGATGAAAGGGTGTATTTATCAATGTTGGTCAAAAGGGTTGATGAATTGGTAAGGTCTACTCTTCCTCTCTATTTTCTGTATTAATGTATTTGATGAAGCCTTGTATGTAATTGTGTGGTATGATCCACATATGGTGGCGGTGTTTACTTTATTTTCATTATTTATGTGTTGACCATGGACTTGAAGGAGAATTTATGATCATATGAATATGTGCTTATGATGATAATATGAGAAGTTTATGCATACTTTCCTATTGTAATCGTGATCTAGGTTGTATGGCTATTGTATAAGCATGTGTATATCTATGTTAGGGTAAAGTATAGGTTCTTCCATTGATGCGTTAAAATAGTTAATAATGCCTTATCTCTGTACCCCTATGTGAATGCATGAATAGCTCAAGTTAGTAGTCTTAAGTGTAATATGAAGTTGACTTGTCTCCTACGCTATTGTGTGTTGTGTGGTCTATGTTCGAAAGAGTATTCTGGACTAAGAGGATGGCTGCCTCAATATGTTGTTGATATCCATTATGTGATCATGTTGACCAATGTATACACACACTCACTTTACATGCATTACTAGTATAGGTCATGGTGTCTAAATGAAAGGTAGTTGTCATATTTACTAGTGTCGACTACTATGCATGTTAAGATGATGTTTATGAAAGCAAGATATGTGTTTCCTTAGCTAGGATGACTTGATAGGTGTACTAGTATGGCCAAGGGTATGGGACTTTGCCTATGCATTGCACATGTGTACCTGGATAGGATAATTCTAGTTTTGGTTTCTATAAGTATGAATATGTATGTATGAACATGTGTGTATTAATGTGTTATGTGAAAGGTTTGGTCACATATATGTATACACACACACATGTATGAAGACCTAGTCAAGAGAGGGGCCTTGAATGGTGTATTCATGTGTGCCCTAAACTAGATGATGCTTTACATATGCTATGTCCATGTGAAGGGATTCTTTACAAGATTTAGGTTGATGAACTTCCATCTTTGACCTATGAGTTAAGCATATGAGAGGATGAATCTCCTAAAACTATATTTTTTAAAGTAAAAATATAATAAAGGATTTAAATGAAGGGAACTTAGATTAGCACCTAGGGAACTTGAATATCAGTGCGTGTCCTTTCCTATGGTAGGAAGGTAGATCACCATAAATCTCATGAGTTGGATAACCACAATGCCTCAATGGGAATAAATAGGGTTTTGCATAAGTTAATAACTACAATGCCTTATATTGGCATAAAGAGGGTATTCACATTTGCCTCCAAGTTTTATAACTATGTTGCCACCATAGGATACTAGCTAGTGGATCCACCTAGAAAGTTATGTCCCATTTGGTTCTACGTTGGCCGGTAGACCACCTCCTTTCGGTGTGGGGTTCTATGACACCGGATTCCATGTTTAGCATCACATGGTCTATGTCGGTTAAGGATATAGTTTCCCTTAAGTAAAATGGACAATGGAAGAAAATGACTAGGACCGTAAATAGAATGACTTAAGAGAGGTTACTTAGGATAGGTGGAAGTAATGAACCCATCTAGACATTGCACAAGTAGCTCCTTAGGAAGTTCTAGGAAGGTGTTCTAATACATGTCACTATGTATGTGTTTTCTTATGTATGACATTGTAGTAATTGTCTACTTATTGTGAATATGTGCATGATATGAGTCTTTATGCATGATGTTTATCTTGTTGACTATATGATGAAGGTCTTGACTTAACTATGTCTATGTTGTACTATAGTTCTATGATGGTATGTGTTGTCCTGTAAAGATTGTATATATGTTTTCTTGAGGCCTTAAGGTGATATATTTCACCAAGTATCACTAAAGGGTTACTTGGGAAGTTAATGAATAAAAAGGAAAATAGTTCACTGTTAAGAAGAATGAGCTCACTGTAAAGTGACCTCAATTGGGACTTAAATTCTATATGTGATTTTCTATGATGTTTGGCCTTTGATTGTGTTTATATGAAGTATGAAAATGATATAAATGCTATTTCTTAAAGATTTTATAAAGATTTATTAAAAAAGGCATGAAGTATGATTTTAAGAAAATGTCCCTTTAAATGCATGTTTTTGCATGGTTGCCATACTTAGTGCATTGTTGTACTAATCCCATTCTTCTCTACTTTTTACACAAAGTGTAGGTTATGGATGCTTAAAGGGATGTCTATATTGTTGAGGAGCATGATATGTGATTCCCAAGCTCAAGGAAAGGAATCCTTAAGTCCAAGTATTTCCTATGTTATGGTTTACAATAAATTCTATTAAATATTGTATAGTTTTGTAATGTATTTTAAGGGCCGTGTCCCTAATGTATTCTAATGTTGTTGAGTCTAAGATGGCACAGAGATTTAGAGTCTATATATGTATTATGACTTATATTTTATATGTATATCAGGTAAATTTTCTAGCTTATGAGGTGCTACGAAAAGTTTTAAATTTTCCACTAAATTTATTATGTCGATGCAATGAATGATAACTATGGGCTTTTATAAGACCTCCGAGAGGTCAAGTATGCCATGTTACTTCTAGAGGATGCTCCCCGACTGTGACACCTAGGATGGTCCAAAAGGGTTCGTTATGGTCCTAACGACTTAGGGTTACTTTATTAATTACCCTAGGTTATTTAATTAATAAAATTAGCAGTTTAATTAATTATTTAAATTGTCAAAGCGAAATCCTTACACTAGACAAGTAACTAACCAAGAAACATCCTAGTAACTAACCTAAGATGGTCCAAAAGGTTTAGTTATGGTCCTAACGATTTAGGGTTACTTTAGTAATTACCCTAGGTCACTTAATTAATTAAATTAGTAATTTAATTAATTAATTTGAATGGTGAAACCAAAATTCTTACACTAGACAAGTAACTAACTAAGAAATATCCAAGTACCTAACCTAGGATGGTCCAAAGGGTTGGTATGGTCCTAACAACTTAGGGGTACTTTACTAATTACCCTAGATTACATAATTAATTAAATTATCAACTTAATTAATTAATTTAATTATTCAAAAATGGAAACCACAAAGAAATTTCCAAATTTCGGTTAAGTCAAGTGTTCTCCTAATTCTAGTCAATTTAGGAGGGGCATTTACTAATTAACTTATTTAATTAACTTAATTAGCCTAAGTTGAATGAGTCAAGATCAGTTCCTAAGACTTAGACTCACGTTCAAACAATACGAAATTCATGATTCAAAACAGTGAAGAGAACAAAAGAAAAACAAAAAGTTCTATTGATTCTCTTAGGCCATTTCAAGGTTTTCTTCAAGATTTTGTCCAAAGAGATCTTCGTAAATTAAATTCCACATAAGGTATGGGTTTCTATCCTAGAATCTTTCTCCAAGAGTATTTTCCATCGTCTTGAATTTATGAAATCTCAAAACTAGAATTGTTTCCAGATGTTCTTAATGAACGTCCTTTTTCCATAGTATCCTTGTTTCCGATTCCAATGAGTATATAGATGTAATCTCGACCATGTTGTTGGTATGTGGTGCTGGCTGATCTTAATGTGTTGGTTTCTTGATCTGTAAATGTCGAATGATCCTATAAGTATACTCGTATTATTTTAAGTATTTCTTACGTGAAATAAAGAATGATGTTATGTTAAATTGTGTCCGAAAATGCTAAGCATTGATGTGTTACGTTCATAGAATGTAGTTACTATTAAATGTGACTTGTTGAAGATGATATGTTTAGTAAAGTATTCATATGAGGCTATCCGAAATGTTTAATAATGTTATTTCTAAGTTATGATATAAAATTGGCTAGTAATGATTTCATGAAATTATATTTGAATGAATGTTTAGCTTGTGCCAATAAATTGGCTATGAAGTCATTGCCAAATATTCTAGGCCAATACTAATTTTATGCCAATCACATATAAAAAGAATATTGGAATGAAAACTTAAGAACATCTAAGATAATTCAATGAATCCATATCCAAAGGTATGCAAATCATTGGGACAAGTCCCAACATGCCCTAACCAAATGAACTATGAACATAAATATTTCATTGAATGAAGTTCTCAACGTCCATAAATGATGATATGAAGCTACCAAATGAATGTAAGCAAGTAAAGTGAGTATTAACATAATTAAAAGTGTCTAAGTTAATAAAGTGACCAGAATGATGTGTTAAAGGAAGTGAGAGAAGTCTCACTTACACCTAAGATACTATGTTAAGACACTCACGAAGAATGGTGTTAGAACGTGTGAGAAAAGTCTCATTAACTCCATATATGTTATGTAAGGATATATTCACATTTCATCAATGTAAAGAAAGGGATGACAAGTCATCAATAGAGTAAGTAAACCTCAATCTAGAAGCAAGCTTCCATAATGTTTGATTCAACTCTAAAAGATAAGAAGATAAAAGAAAGTGAGCAAAGCACCGATAGACTAGCTATGAGCTTGTACTTGCACATGTCAGTCTCATGAGATGAGTCTCCACCACGGTGGATTAGAGTCACCGAATATCTCCTAGTCTATATGTCTAGCTAACATGGGAACTACCCTGTGGATTCTACCTAAGAGATCTAGGTATGTTTTGGTCTCACCTTGGCTAGTGACATCACCTCTTTTTGATGTGGGGAAGACACCGGATTTCATGCTTAGCTCACATTATCTATGTCGGTTAATGCTCAAAAGAATGTTCTTGATTCACTTTATCCATGAGCCACCCCTTTTCAATGTGGGGTAAAAACTTTACATGGATTCACTTTAGCCGGTGAATCACCTCTTTTCGGTGTTGGGAAAACACTGTATTTCATGATAACTCGAATGATCTAGGATTTACTTTGATCGTTGGATCACCTCTTTTCGGTGTGGGGAAGACACTGGATTTCATGTAGCTTCACATGATCTTAATGTTGCAGATTTCTCTAAGTAAATAACAAGAAAAAAGAGATCTAAGTTCAAGGTGAACTAAGAAAGTAAGATCTATGAATGCCAATGTTGATAAGAATTAAGTTTCCAATAAGTAAAGGGCACAGCCAATAATGAATCTTCATGTTATGAATATGATCAAGAAACATAATATTGGCTTATAATGACTTTACATAATTGGCAAAAGTTCATAGCCAAACAAGATTGACTTACAATGATTTGTTAAACTATGTAAAGAGATGCCTAATAGGCTTAACCAATAAAGTATGTATTAATAAAGATTCCAAATCATTTCCTTAATCTCTTGAATTACATACTTGATTCATTATAGGTATGTGACTATAATGAACCATTGCACTTGTAAGTAAAACATAGCATTAAATGAGAATTTTGGAACTAGACAACAATAAGAAGAAAGAGACTGAAAAAATAAACTAAGTATGGCGAAAGAGGCTCTCGGGTTTAGGGGCATCAAAATGCAAAATTTTCTTTCAAGTTGTATAAAATTATATTGATGATTCTAAGGTATTGTATTCATATAGAAAATGAGTTTTGTTCTTTGAATGCATTAAAATACGTCATATTCATAGTACAATTTACAAATAAAGAATTAGGAAACTCTAGTGATGTCACTTTCCAAACATGACATGTTGTTATAGGAAGAGATTTCCTTGATCATGCATAATCATTATGTGTATTTGTGCATACATCCATACTTAGTACATGTGTGTACTAACCCTATACTATTATTATGTTTTTAGGTGCAAGTTAGAGAAATGGTTAAAGACTTGCTGCAGTTGTTTGGATCACCGTTCTCCAGACTTTGGTAGGTCCTCTTGATGTTTGAGGATGCTACACTTATTTATCTAGCCTTGTTATTCAGACATAGCTAGGATGTTTGTTTCAAAGCTTTGTATTATGGCCGTTTTGGCAAACTATCACATTATATATTGATCTCTTGATTTGATTTGATTCTTCAATAGTAGATGGTTGTTTTTAGTTTTAGGTTATATTATATGAATCCATGTAACTTTTATATGAAGTCTACGTATACTTCATTATGTTTTTAAATTTATAATTTTTTTGCAAATTCAATTATATGAATGTTATGAAAGCTAAGAAGATGGTTTTCTGTGACCTCTAAGAGGTTAACGACGCCAATCGCGATTCGGATTCAAGAATCTAAGTCATCACATCAATTGAGTTTATTATTGTGTTGATTACTATCATGTGATGATATTACACCCATTGTTGGGTTGAATTTGATGGTTGATGTTAAAACCTTGATGATGGTTTGTGAAGGAGAATGGGTAAGTATTGTGATCTCAATCCTTTATTTCAATTATGATCATTTGTGTTTAGTGATGAAGTTGTATTGAAGTATACCTTATTTTAAGATTGATTAGGGTTGGTATAATGTTGAATTGGAATGTCTTGAATTATGGCTTGTGAGTTGTTGTCTAAGATGTAAATGTTACAAGGATGGTGATGATTACCAATGTGCCTTATCATAATGTGATATGAAAATGTGCTAACCTCACATATGTTAATTGAAATGAAAGGACAATACTCATGAAATTCCTATTGAGATATGATGATGACTATATAAGGGATATACCTTGTGACTTAAACTAATCTATGATGATTAATAAAGGCTTAAATTTTTTCTCAAAACGTACTCTAACTTAACACCGAGTGAACTAGAGTGAGGAGTGTCCCTTCTCACATAGGAAGGTTGGATCACTAATGTACTCATGAGATTCGAGACTATAATGCACGTAGCATAAATAGGCTCCCAACTACATCTCTTAGTTCTTGAAATATTTTGCAACCATAGGAATACTAGCTAGTGGATCCACATAAATGTTATGTTCATGTTTTGGTACTACCTTGTAGTAGTGTGTCTTCTTTCGGTGTAGGGTTCCATGACACCGGATTCCAATTTATCTCATGTGGTCTATGTCGGTTAATACAAGATGTTCCCATAAGGTAAAATGAAGTAATGAAGTTAACTCTAACTAGGATGACCTAAGGTGTTTAGCTTAGTCCAGGTAGGGGTATGCGAATCTACCTATACATTGCACTAGTCAGCCTTTAGGGATGTCTTAGAAGGATGCCCTTATGTATGTATATGCTTATAAATGTAAATGGTATGTATATGATGATTTTACATGTTAATGACATAATGTGATGTGGTTTTACTTATGAAAATGTGTTTGGTCCCTATTGCTAAATTATGATGACTTTACTCTCAATGATATGGTATGTGAAGTTGGGCATTATTTATGGTTCTTGTTGGGTTTACTTGGTTGAGTGAGGTTATATGACCTTACTTAACCATTTCACTAGTGGACTTAATGGGGGTTCATGAGTATTGATCTTTCTTGGATTATGATGTTACAAACTCTTATGTATGCTATTGATATTATAACTTGATGATAGAGTTGTCTTGATTATGTGCGTGATTATGTTGATATGCATGTTGGCTTGACTAGACTTGTATTGTTGGTCTTGTGATGTACATGGTTTTGACTTAATGAATATGTATTAATTATTTGTATTGGTTAATGCATATGATTAAGGCTTTTCAAAATAAATTTGCATGCTTTAATGAAATGTCCCCTTTTAGCATGATTTCTATGTTGTATGTGCATGTGGTGTTATACTTAGTAAAAGTGATGTGCTAATCCCGTTTCTCCTTTACCCCCCAATATTTTAGGTTCGGTTCATTAAAGGGTTCGTGACGATTGTTGAAGTAAAACTTGAATTCTCATTCTCCTAGTTGGGTAGGTTCTCACTACTTCGAGCACAATGCCACTTTCTAGCATTGAATGTTGATTAGTTTTAAAGACACTTTGTTCATTCTCTTTCATTTGTGTACTAAGATTGTATATCCTATATGTGGCTTTTATTGTATTGATGTGTGGGCTATGCCTAATTGTTATACTCTCGTTTAGATGCTTATGATATGAAATATCCATTTTAAGACTATGTTATGTATGTTATATATATATATATATATGTATGTATTTATGTATATATATAACATACATCAAATATATGTGCCATAAAAGTAGAAGACAATATAATCTTCTTATACGAAGGGTCTATGTATACTCGATATGAATATATTATGTGTATGCGAGAGGTCTATGTAAACCTCATGATATATGTAGAAGAAATTTTTTTAAATTTTCCACATTTTCAACCTATGAATGTAATGATAAATGCTAAGAGTCTAGTCCTAGTCCTCTTTGAGGACAACGATGCCGGTTACGTCAAGGGTGTACTTCCCGAATGTGACAAACTTGGCATCAGAGCATGAGGTTGAATATTACTAGAAACGGTGTCTCATTAAACCACGTTGATACACTAAAACTTACTTCTCAAATAAGAAGTAAAGCGGTCATATCAAGTAAAGAACTTAACTAATGAGGTTGGGATCGTTCCCACGAGGAAAATAGTTCAGACTTAACTTTATTATTATTACTATTATTTAGTCAATTATTTCCATACAAATCAAAAGACAATAAAAAGAGGTTTTTTATTTCTAAATTAATGAAAATAACTAACCAAATTAAAGTAAACAACTAACATATTTCAATCTTGGAATTTAATCAATTAATAAAAGTAATTAGGGTTTAAGTGTTCCCCACAAGTTCCTAACTTGATAATTTTAACTATAACAACTCTTTCCTAGTATCTTGAATGCAATGTGATAAGTTATGTATTTCTAAATCCTTGGTCCGACATCTAGAAAATTTCACTACACACCTTGGTCCGGCTACGTGTGTTGCTATACTAACCCTTACCTTTACATCATATTAAGCATTGTATTTGATATTTGACTAAGTTATTACCTCGTACCAATCGACACTAGCCTATTAGATAGTATACACTAAATCTATGTTTATAATTCTTTTCCTATTATCTACCTCCTTGGTCCGGCAAATAGCACTAAGGAGAGTTCTAACGTTGGCCATCCGTTAAAAAGACTTCTAAATGAAAGAATTATCAATACATACAAGACATTATTCTGGAATTGTTATTTTAGTTAGATTTTACCTCATTATTCACCCATGGTTCCCACAACCCTAGTTATGGAGTTTAGTTACCATAGTCATAATCACAATAGTCATATATTTAATATATAAATTGATGTACTAACTTTAATGAGAAAGAATAAAATGCAGAAATTCACTTGATTAATCACCAAAATCACCAACAATCAATTCCAGACAAAGTGTAACAATTGCTGAAATTAATCCTTCAATACTTGAACAAGAGAATTATAGATTCTCCAAAAGTCTAACAATCAAAAAGTCTAATATAAAAGAGTCTACTAACAAAGATTCTAACCCCAAAAATGAGGTTTTTCGAACTAGGTATAATAAAAACAAAGCCTAATAAAAAAAAGATTCTATTTACTGAAAATATGTCAATCCGCGGCTGGGTCAACGTACCTCGTGACGGACCGTCGTGGACATGACGGGCCATCATGGCCTCCATCGTCCCATATTTCACAAATTCTTCTTCTGCTCTCTTCATTACCCTTGACGAACAAGTACGACGGACCGTTACGAGCATGAAGGTCCGTCAAGGATCTCCGTTCGATAATACTTAAACTTCTTGGAATTCGGATACTGAGGCTACTCTATGATTATTGCGATGAACCAGCAGGACGGATCGTCTTGGCTATGACGGTCCGTCATGAACTTCTGTAATCCCACACTTAGGTCAGACTTCCCCATCTACCTTCAGCAACTTAACTACGATCCCACCTACGGACCGTCATAAGCTCCGTAGGTGGTCTCTTCTGCATTTCTTTGCTCAAAAACATCCGCGTTCATCTTTGGACAGATTTCCTACAAATAAGGAGAAACTTACGTAAAAATCAATCAAAAAGGATTTTGGACACACAGTAAACTTAAGGAAAAAACATTAAAAATATCGTGAAAACACGGTATATCAACACCCTCAACTTACATTCGTTGTTTGTCCTCAAGCGACACATTATGACTCACTACAAAATCTTTGTACAATAGTATCCATATTTTAGCTTTCGCAATCATTTGGCTATCAATCCCGACCAGTCTCATCTTATTTATGCATTCACTATTAGGCTTGAATTATGTGGAACCAGACCATGACACGGACTAACCACACACTTACACCTATCCTCTTCAATTTCTCACCGAGGTGCTAATATTTCCAGTATTGCAACTAGTGTCCTCACTTCAAAACAACATCCTCATTTTTCACACAATGATTTTAGTTTGACTATAAGGATTACTTTTCAACACTCACTCTCAAAACAAAATTTACAACTCATTCATACATATTTCCATAAGCTTGCCCTTATTTTCACTGCTCTAAGTTTGCCATACAACTCTTAGAATCATGATAGGACTTTCTTAGCTTGTAACATAGGATCAGGGTCAGCTAGGGTATATTTAGGTATACTTTAGTGCCTTTTTTCCCTCCTTGACATATAAGCTAAACGTACCACTTTTTATCATTTTATTTCGCCCAATTTCTCATATTTTTTCACCTTCCTATTTTTCCTTCTTTCTTCATTTGTGTAAGTGACTCATTTCTTTTCTTTCTTGTACATATTATATATATATATTTTTTATTTAACTTTTCTTTCAACTATTTCTTGAGTCAATTCACTTTTATTCTTTCTCTCTCGTTGTTCTTTAAACCCCACTTTCCAGAACATTCCTCATAAGAGCCACCCTAAACTCATGGTTTTGCCATGAGTCAAAGTACACAATACCCAAAATTGATCCAGGGCCACGAAAAGGTTGTTTACTGAATTAGCCACCCTCAACTTACACTTTTGGCATAAGCTGAGGTGTACATGTCTAAAGAGGGACCAGGGCCAACACATTATTCCCAAAAAAGATCAGATGGGGTGAAAAAGAAAAGTGTATTTTAAGCTCAAATCATTTGGATCAAAGAGAGATTAATTTTATTCGTTTTTTTAATTTAGGCTAAAAATTGGCTATATGGAACAAGGGCCTATGATAATTTCCTAATTGTCTATGACAGCTTACTTTTATCAAGACTAATCAGACAAGTTCTAGCTCAGTACAAATAGCGGACTATTAAAATTTTTGTTCACACTCACTTGACATCTCATTACTCTATTATATTATCATACACCTAGTTCGAATTTTAGACTTAGGGTCATGCAGCGGTGTATCTCTATGTCATGCTTAGAGCCACATAGTTATCAATTACTATGCCTAGTCATGCATCATTTTCATTACATAAGGATACCATTTTTGTTTTACTTATCATGCTTCAGAGTCATACTATGTACACAAGATATAGACATGCCAGTTCAACAATAAAAATAATCAGTCTCTTGGGAAAAAAGAACACAGGCAAGAAAACCCCAAAAGAGGATCGTGAATTTGGATACTCAGACTTCACCCTAGCACTCACTTTCCATTTATCCCACCCCCAACAAAAAGAGATGCAATTATCCCCAATGCATAAAAAAAACTGAAATACGAGAGTGGTAGGTGAAGAAAACCTGGGGCGCAAAGCGCTGGCGATTAACAAGCTGGTGAGTGCTGTTCCCCGGAACCCACTACCTATATAGTATGGAAACCCTCAATAGTGTCCTCATCAGCAACAACACTATCATAAGTCTTCCCGCTGTCTCCACATCTCTTGATCTAGATGCCTAGCATCTGACTCTACAGCCCTGATCCGACACATCTCCTCATCCGCAAGCGAGGCTCTCCTCGCAGCCTCCATCTCACGACTCTTCTTCTTCCATGCGATAGAGTCATCCTGCTCTCGACCCTTGCGCCTCTTGGAATGCTCTCGAGGGGGAGGTTTTGGAATCTCTAAAGTGGAGAATAAGGCAGCCATCACTGTGTCCTCAGTAAGCTCTGCAGAAAGGGCCTCATACTCAAGAACCCTAGCCTCTAGGATCATATCAATATCTACTTGCAGACTCTCAACCGCAGCCTGAAGAGTTGACACATCTACCTGAGGGGCTGGCCGGGCTAGCACCTGCAACTCAAAAGCGTCCAAGCGCTGATGAACCTCAACGATCTTCTGCTCTGTGTGATGGACCATTTTACGCTCCAAGCGCTCCTCCTCCTCACCAATAGACCTCTTCATCTAAGGATGGATGTGATGCAGAAGTGTGTCCATCGAGCCTCTAGTTTCTGGACCCTAGCAAGCGGGACGAGAGAGGGGAAGGGATCCCTTTGCGTGGAGCCAATTCATCGGCCTTATCCCTGATAAGGCCGATATCAATAGTGCCCAGCGGAGTCTTAAGCTGATCAATGAGCTAGATGGGCACACCTACGGACATGCATAAGGAAAATATCATGCACAAAAAAGGGTAAGTAGTTGTGTCCCTGAAATCCCTCTCGTTGCATGACCGCCTGTAGAAGCCAAGCGAAGTCCACCTCAAACCCGGCTATTATTGCCGCCATCAAAACTGCGCGATCCCATATTACTATATTATCGGCAGCCATGGGGGAAAGGCACTGGCGGACAATAAGCCATAAGAACATAGCCGTGAAGTTCAAGTTAGGCTTCTTGATGGCTCCCTTCGGCTCCGTTACCCAGTCGGCACCCTCTCCATAAATAGTCAAGTGTAGGGCCATCCATATTTCGGTGGTCTCTCTCAGCGATGGCTCATGCAATAATCATCCATCTTTCATAATTTGCCACCGGTAAAAATGAGAGGGGTCCTACTGGCATCAACATCATCGTCGTTCAGATACCGCCGGATGGAGGGCAGGGAGATGTCGACCTATATGCCGCGTACTCAGACGGCTCAAGTAGGACCTGTTTGGCAGGGCAGCCTGCCTATCTATCAGTGATCAGAGAGTAGCCACGTAAGACGCGTAAAACTCTCAGACCAACTCCTTACTAAAGCGGCCTAAAGAATGAGCTTTCCACTCTAGCCGGTGTCTGGTGAAGAGATTGTGGATCTTTGGCATGATGGGGCGTTTTGCCATAAGGACCAGCATCTCTAGTGTAAGGGTCTGTGTCATGACACCTTTATCATTTAGAAACATGGCGTCTGAATAGACTTGGTATTGCCCATCGACACATAACCGGTAGGGCTGGTCGGCAACTGGGATGAGAGCACCAGTCGGTGAGCCTGGAGTGGAATCAGGACTGTCAGCCTCATCATACGAGGCAAACTGTACAGCTGTGGTGGTTGCAGGGACTTCTGCAGACCCGGAGGCTTCCTACGACCACGAAACTCCTAAGGAACCAAATGATCCTCCTTCATGTGTAGCTGACCCAAAAGGTATGCCGTTCAGTGTGCGCTCCTCATCAGATTGGGAGACAGTGACTTTGCCGGACGCCACCTATTTGGGCGTATATCTGGTTGCACGTGCAGCTCGTGATGGAGTGGCAAAGCCTAGAGGCACTTGCTCGGGTCATGCTTATCATCAGAGCCTATAACCAGTCAAGCACACAGGGCGACTGACTTTTAACACACACGTGCATAAACTTGATCCTTTTTTTGTGCCATTAGAGATAGTACCTGTAAAGAATCAATATTAGTCCTAGAAGGAGCAAACAAGACAAGCAAAAACGACACAATATAAATATAAGAGCAAAGCTATAATGACATCTCTGTAGTAACAGTGAAACACGATGGACCAAGTGATGGCTCGTTGTGAGTACGACGGACCGTCATGGGGTCCGTCATGTATTACTTCGACTATGTTTATTTGGAGACCCCTTAAGGAAAGTATCTGACAGTTATGACAGATCAGGAGGACGGACCATCGTGATAATGATGGTCCATTGTCGATGTCCATCTTGGGGAACTTAGAAAAAGTATGGACATCCTTAGGACAAGGGTCTCTGACCGTTATGACGGTTGTGCAGGATGGAACGTCATGGGTATGACGGTCCGTCGTAAATGTCCATCAGAGGACACTTGAAAAAAAAATGGAGACCCTTAGGAAAAAAGTCTCTTACAACCATGACGGTTGTGCAGGACGGACCATCGTGTTAATGACGGTCCGTCTTAGATGTCCATTAGAGGACGCTTAGAAAAAGTTGGAGACCCTTAGGAATAGGGTCTCCGACAACTAGAATGGTTGAGCCGGACGGACTGTCGGAGGTATGACGGTCCATCGTAGATGTCCGTCAGAGGACACTTGGAAAAAAAATGGAGACCCTTAGGAAAAGGGTCTCAAAAAACCAAGACGGTTGTGCAGGACAAACCGTCGTGTTAATAATAGTCCGTCTTAGATGTACGTCAAAGGACACTTAGTAAATGTTGGAGACCCTTAGGAATAGGGTCTCTGACAACCAGAACGGTTGTGCAGGATGGACCGTCGTGGGAACGACGGTCTATCGCATGTGTCCGTTGGTGGACACTTAGAGAAAATGAACAGTGGGGTGTTGGAACAGACCCTATGATGGTCCGTCGTGGGTACTACGGTCTGGCATCGGGGTCTCGTTCTATCATTCAGTGTCAGAACTGAGGATGTCACAATCACCTCATGTGACTCAAATGGAATACTTAGTGTTAACCAAAATGTTTCTAACGCAAACTAGCAATGCTAAAACACCTATTTCTCGAGTTTTAACAAGGCAATTCGAGGATTCTCAACCTAGCTCAGATAAAATTGGATCAAAGAATGAAGACCCACCAAAAATAAATAGGCTAATACTAATGGAAAACCAAGCAAGTGAGGCACTTGGTTATCAAGAGTAGAACCACAGCAGCAGACTCCAACTAGCAGAAAGGAGATTTTTGAAATTGGGGATTTGGGGAAGTGATCAGTTGATAGAGAAGAGAAGTAGGAAGTTGGAAGTTTGAAAGGCAGGTAAATAGGAGAAAGAGGGAAGGAAATGGTTGAAATAAAGGGGAGGGTTTTTTTAAATGTTGACAATTTTTAAAATTTCCCAGTCGGGCCGCGTCAGGTATGTGGGTTAATGACGCAACGAGCCCCTGAAAATGGTCCATCGCAGATGCGGCGGTCTGTCATAGGTTCAGTCCCGTGTGCGCTAATTATGAAAATAAATGAAATATATACCCGGCACGACAAATTCACGCGACGGTCCATCGCATGCGTGACGATCCGTCAGTGAATGTTGCAGAGTGATTTTCTGCAGAATTTCCTGGTGATGTGCCTGCAAATTTAAAACCCATTAGTAGAAAATGCTACCATTACTGGAAAAAAAACTATAAGTATTGGGTTGCCTCCCAACCAGCGCCCCTGATTTAATGTTGCGGCACAGCTTAAGACACTTGATTACTTAGACTTCATCAAGATGGTATGCCTCGATCACTTCATTCGCTGATTCACCATGCGTCAAATAAATTTTATTCGTTGTACATTCACCTTAAACCGCAGACCCTCCTTGTTTTCCAACTCAACTGCTTTATGAGGAAATAGTTGGGTAACCAAGTAAAGTCCAGTCCATTTGGACATGAGCTTGCCAGAAACAAGCACGGCGAATTGTATAAAAGTACCAAATCCCCAACTATAAACTCTCATTTTTCAATTTTTAGGTCATGGTACTTCTTCATCTTTTCTTTGTAGGATATAGCAGATACCGATAGGAGCTCACCACTCTCTCTCATGGACCTACAAATGTTGAAGGTCGCTTATTCATTTTTCAACCAAAATTTCATCTTCCCCTTTTCCATATCAACTAAGGCTCTACCCATAGAAAGGAATACCTTCCAAGAATAATAGGCACTTCAAAATCGACTTCATAATCAAGAATAACAAAATCTTCCAGAAATATGAATGACTCCACTTTTACTAGCACATTGAGGAGTATCCCTATCGGCCTTTTTACTGTTCGATCGGCCATCAGTAGCTGCATCACAGTGGGCTTTGGATCACCCAAATCCAAATTCTTGAAAATCGAGAGGGGCATGAGATTTATGCTTGCCCCCAAATCACATAATGCTTTTGCAAAATTTAATGACCCGACTGTACAAGGAATAGTGAACACACCCGAATCTTCTTTCTTTTGTATTAGAGATCTTGTAGCAATAGCACTACAATGCTGCATTCTATCATCATCCTCAAAAGTGACCGATCTTTTCTTTGTAACCAGATCTTTCATAAACTTTGCATAACTAAGCATTTGTTCTAGAGCTTCTACCAAAGGGACATTGATAGAAAGCTGTTTCAACATTGTTATAAAATGCCAATATTTACCATCCTCGATCTTTTTCACTAATCTTTGAGGAAAGGGTGGTGGTGGTCTAGTCATGGGAGTTACCTTTGTAGGCACTTCAACATCTTTTCCAGTATTATATTCTACTTCACCACTAACCTCTATCACTTTATCATTATCTTTTATCACCTTTTCCTTATTAGATGACATAAGTGGGTCAATGGTGTGCTTACCACCCCGAGTAGTAATTTCCATATAGTGTCCATCATTTTTCAGATTTTGGACAGTGTTGCTAGAAAGAGTGCCAGATTGCCGTGTGTTCACAGTTGCAAATAATTGGGCCATTTGCAACTCAAGATGCTTAATCCATATAGCATTTGTATCAACTTTCTACCCAATACCTGCTAAATCACTCCTTATATCTTTACTGTGGTCATCACTAGCATCGAACCTCCTCATCATTTTTTGCAACATATCCTTAACTCACGCCATACTATCTCCACCATACGTAGTTGTAACTTCACAATTTTGAAGAGGGACATAGGGCCCATTCCTATCCTTTCTGTTACCATAGTTACCCCTGTTGAAGTTATTATCGCGGTTGTAGTTTCCATCTCGGACATAATGACCCTCACAGTTATAGTTATCATAGATCCGACCTTGGTTTCCTTGACCTTGGCGCCAATTCTCCTGATTTGAGCCTTGGGAACTCGGTCGAAAATGCCCCATCTGCTTATTTACCGCATTGGAATTCTTCTCATAATAGCATTCATTATTTGATGGTGGTGGTTTAGACAAGTAGTTAACTGCATTTATCTTCTGCACCCAGTGACATGTTTTAATACCAACCCAATCTCAGTTCTCATCTGAGCCATCTCTTCACGAATCTCATCTGTGGTTGGGTTGTGTGTGGATTGCACTGCGAAGGTATTTCTTCCAGTATCTGACTTCCTAGTACTCCAATCTTTATTATTCCGAGAGATTTTCTCTAACTTTTCGACAATCTCGGCATAAGGACACTCTGCGTAAGAACCACCTGCTATAGTATCCAATACCGCTTTATTATTATCATCCTGTCCCCAATAGAAGTATTCCTTTAGTGAATCATCATCTATGCGGTGATTGGAGACACTTCTCAAAAATGAAGTGAATCTATCCCAAGAACTGCTAACTGACTCTCTTGGTAGTGCCACAAAGTTGTTCACTCTGTCTTTGTGATTTAGTTTCTTGGACACCGAGTAGTAACCTGCTAAGAAAACGTCCCTTAGTTGGTTCCAAGTGAAAACTTGAGTTATAAGGGAGCTTAATGAACCAAATAGCAGCCTCTCCCATCAATAAGAGAGGACATACTCTTAGCCCTATTACAGTCAAATCCAGATCAGGCCTTCCTACACAGCTTTTACACACTGCCCTTATCTTTGCTATATGGTCATGTGGGTCCTCAAAAGGTAGCCCTAAACACAAACATCAAGTAGTGAACATTTGCTTCAAACTACTAGTTACCACAAAGGTGTGTCCTTATGGTAAAGGGGGAAAGACAAGTGGCCCATCAGACTTTGCAATATTATCATAGCCTCTGTAGTATTCTTGACGAAGTGGAGCGGGATTTTGTTTCCTTAGTCCATTTTCACCCAGATCATCGGGTAATAACTGACCTTGAACATCAACTGGAGCTGAGATGTTGTGGTTTGGATCATCATCACTAATATCCAAGTTTTGATTTATATTACGTAGTGTATGCTCTAATTCGTGGTTGTAGGGAAACCAGATTTCTCTTCCTCTCCGTTTATTTGGCATACAAGGAAGATAGTTCTGCAAGAATAAAAAACAATAAATAAAGTAAAATTAGGAAAATATTGACTAAACTTTAGTAATAAGTTTAAGTTAATCTAAAAGTTACTTTCTCCAGCAGCGGCACATAAATTTGATACGCTCAAACTTACTTCTCAAATAGGAAGTAAAGCGGTCGTATCAAGTAAAGAACCCAACTAATGAGGTTGGGATCGTTCACACAAGGAAAACAGTTCAGACTTAACTTTAATCTATTATTACTATTATTTAGTCAATTATTTCCTTAGAAAACAAAACACACTAAAAGGGGTGTTTTTATTTCTAAATTAATTAAAATAACTAACTAAATTAAAGTAAATAACTAATAAATTCAAATCTTGGAGTTTAATCATATAATAAAAGTAACTAGGGTTTAAGTGTTCCCCACAGTTCCTAACTTGATAATTTTAAATATAACAATTCTTTCCTAGTATCTTGCATGGAAAGTAATAAGTTACGTATTTCTAAATCATTGGTCCGGCATCAAAAAAATTTATCTCTGCACCTTGGTCGGGCTACATGTGTTGCTATACTAACCCTTACCTTTACCTCATATTAAGCATTGTATTTGATATTTGACGAAGTTATTACCTCGTACGAATCGACACTATCCTATTAGATAGTATACACTAAATCTATGTTGATAATTCTTTTCCTCTTATCTACCTCCTTGGTCCGGCAAGTAGCATTAAGGCGAGTTCTAATGTTGGCCATCCGTTAAAAAGACTTCTAAACGAAAAATTATCAATACACGCAAGACACTATTCTAGAATTGTTATTTTAGTTAGATTTTACCTCATTATCACCATGGTTACCACAACCCTAGTAATGGAGTTTAGTTACCCATAGTTATAATCACAATATTCATATATTTAATGTAAAAATTGATGCACTAACTTTGATGAGAAAGAATAAAATCCAGAAATCCACTTGATTAATCACCAAAATCACCAACAATCAATTCCATAAAAAGTGTAACAATTGTTGAAATTAATCCTTCAATACTTGAACTAGAGAACCATAGATTCTCCAACAGTCTAACAATCAAAAAGTCTAATATCAAAGAGTTAACAAAGATTCTAACCCCAAAAATGAGGTTTTTTGAACTATTTATAATAAAAACAAAGTCTTATAAAAGAAGGATTCTAATTACTGAAAATATGTCAAAACGCGGCTGGGTGACGGACCTCGTGACGGACCGTCATGGTCACGATGGGCTTTCATGGCCTCCGTCGTCCCATACTTCACAAATTCTTCTTCTGCTCTCTTCATTACCTCGACGAACTGGTATGACGGACCGTTCCAAGCATGATGGTCCATCAAGGATCTCCGTTCCATAATACTTAAATTTCTTGGAATTTGGGTACAGGGACTACTCTATGATTATTGTGACGAACCATCGTGGCTATGACGATCCGTCATAAACATCTATAATCCCACAGTTAGGTTAGACTTCCTCATCTTCCTTCAGAAACTTTACTACGATCCCACCTACGGACCTTCACAATCTCAACGGACCATCATAAGCTCTGTATGTGGTATCTTCTGCATTTCTTCACTCAAAACTTCCGCGTTCATCTTTGGAAAGATATCCTTCAAATAAGGAGAAACTTAGATAAAAATCAATACAAAAAGGCTTTTGGACACACATAAAACTTAAGGAAAAATCATTAAAAATACTGTGAAACCACAATATATCACACGTCTAAGTATATTCTTGATCATAATTGTGAAGCGCACCACACTTATGAGTGAGAGACTATATGATGCTTAGAGACTCTCATCTTCTTGTATTCCTATATCGTGCCTCTAGAGTCCAATTATGTGCTTTCACCTAAACCTTGTATTGTGGTTTTAGGTATGATTACTAGAAGAGCATCTTCTATAAGGGACGAAGAATAAATGGATAATGTGGTAGCTAATGACTATCAAGTGCCTCCACTTGAAGAAGTTGCTATGGGTGATCAAATTTTGGATGTTCCTTCATCGATGATCGATGGGGATATAAGGGCAACCTTCCTAAATTTTGATCAATCAATGACCTCTCAAGCTAATGCCTTTAATTCACAAGTTCAATCTATGACGGCCCAAGTGAATAGGGTGGTTGGACCCCGAGTGCCTCAACATGCTAACACTATATCCTCACATTTGAGAGACTTTGCTAATATTTCCTTGATGAGGTCTATAAGATTCTCTATGCTATAGGTGTGACCTCAATTGATAAGGTCAAGTTAGTGGCTTATTAACTTAAAGATCTGGCCCAAACTTTGTATGTGCAATGGAAGGATAATAGGGCACTATGAGGTTGTCCGGTGACTTGGGAGATCTTCAAGAAAGCTTTTATTGATAGGTTGTTTCCTACAGAGATGAGGTAATCTAAGGTTAAAGAATTCATCAACCTTCGTCACGGAGGTATGAGTGTACTTGACAATTCCTTGAAATTTACTAAATTATCCAAGTATGATCCATACTTGGTTTCAAACCCAAGGAATGAGATGAATTGTTTTCTTACGGGAGTGTCTGATTACTAGGAGGAAGAATGTCGTTCGGCTATGATTCATGATAATATGAGTATCTCTCGTCTCATGCTTCATGCTCAACAAGTGGAGGGAACAACGTTAAGGAGAAAGAGTAGAGAGTACAAGAAGGCCAAGTCTTACGAAGGTGGTTATTCAAAGGGTAGGCTAGACATTCAAGACAGGCCTAGGTTCACGAAGATGTTTTCTAATGAAGTTACTACAAAATTTCCCGAGGCTCTTTTTGATAGAGTATCTAACGCTAAGTCTCAAACGGGAGGAGGTACTAGCTCACAAAGCAAGAAGCCAACTTGTGGAAAGTGTGTCAAGAATCACTATGGTGATTACCTTGTTGGGATAGAATATTTCTTTGGGTGTTTCAATAGTGTCCACAAGGTTAGGGATTGCCCTAATTTGAAGGGAAAAGACAAATGTAGCAGGAAAAATCAAGCTAGTGGTTCTAATGTGGATCTTCCAAAGAAGAATCACTTTTATGCACTGTGCGCTACGGGTGAACAAGAGAATTCTCCCTATGTGGTGACCCATATGTTGCAAGTATTCTCTATTAATGTATATGCTTTACTTGATCTGGGTGCTACAATATCTTTTTTTATTCCCTTTATAGCTAGAAAGTTTGACATTTTCCCGACATTCATATTGAACCTTTCATGGTAACTACCTGGTAGGTGAGTTGGTAGTTGCAAGGAGGGTATATAGAAATTATCCTATAATGTTGCCCAATAGAGTGTGTAATGTTGAATTGGTAGAACTTGATATGGTTGATTTTGATGTTATTTTGGGGAAGGATTGATTGCATGATTGTTTTTCTTCCACCGATAGTAGAACAAAAATTGTCAAGTTCAATTTTCCAAATGAACCCGTCTTAGAGTTAAAGGTGGTTAATTTTATTCCTAGAGGTCGTATTATCTCTTGTCTCAAGGCTTGTAAAATGATCTCAATCAGGTGTCTACATCACATTATAAGAGTCAAAGATTTAGACACTAAAAATCCTTCCATTAGTTAGTCCCCTTAGTAAGTGAATTTTTGGAGGTCTTTCCTAATGATCTTCCCAGAATCCCTCCTATATGGGAAATGAATTTCGGTATTAACTTGCTACTGGATACCAACCCCATTTCAATTTCTTCTTATCGGATGGATCCGGTCGGATTGAAAGAGTTGAAGGCTCAACTCAAGGACTTACTAGACAAAGGCTTCAATATACCTAGTATTTCTCCATGGGGTACTCCAATTTTGTTTGTGAAGAAGAAGGATCGGTCCCTTAGAATGTTTATTGATTATCACAAACTCAATAAAGTTATTATTAAGAACAAGTATCCTCTCTTTAAGATTGATGACTTGTTTGATCAACTCTAAGGGGTAAGCTACTTTTCTAAGATTATTGAGATCGGGGTGTTCACCAACTTAGTGTGAGAGGTGAGGATATACCAAAAATGGCATTTCAAACAAGATATGTTCACTATAAATTCTTATTAATGTCCTTTGGTCTCAATAATGGCCCGACGACATTTATGGATCTCATGAATAAGGTGTTTTAAAGTTACCTAGATTCATTTGTCATTGTCTTCATTGTCGACATCTTGATATATTTGAAAACTGAGAGTGAACACATGGACCATTTGAGGGTGGTGTTACGTGCTTAAGGAAAACCAACTATTTCCCATGTATAGAAAATGTGAGTTTTGGTTGAGTTCGTTGGTATTTCTTGGTCATATCATCTCTAGTGAGGGAGTTGAGGTTGATCCAAGGAAAATTGAGGCGGTCAAGAATTGGGCCAGACCATTGACTTCAATGACCGTTAGGAGTTTCTCGGGTCTAGTAGGTTATTATAGAAGTTTTGTGGATTGTTTTGCATCCATTACTTCTCCCTTGACTACGTTGAAACAAAATAATATGAAATTGGACTGGTGGAAGGCATGTGAAAGAAGTTTCCAAATCTTGAAAGATAGGCTTACTTCAGCTCCGGTGTTGAATTTATCAGTGGGTGCCAAGGGCTTTGTTGTATATTGTGATGCATCCCGAGCAGTCTTAGGATCTATTCTTATGCAACATGGGAAGGTAGTAGCCTATGCTCTAGGAAACATGAGGTTCATGAGAAGAATTATCCAACTAGTGATCTTGAGTTAGCGGCTGTGGTATTTGCCTTGAACGTATGGAGGTATTATTTGTATGGTGTCTATGTTGATGTGTATACCGACCACAATAGTCTTCAATATGTGTTTAATCAAAATGAGTTGAATCTTTGACAAATAAGGTGGTTGGAATTATTGAAAGATTATGACATAAGTGTCCTTTACCTTCGAAGCAAGGCCAATGTGGTTGCGGATGCTCTAAGTCGTATGACCATGGGTAGTATGACTCATCTAGAAGAATCCAAGAAAAACCTAGTGAATATGTTCATAGGTTGTCTCATTAGGGTGTTAGATTGGAAGATTCTCCGAATGGTGGTTTTATGGTCCATCATAATTTTGAATCATCGTTGGTGGTTGAGGTGAAGTCCAAAAAACACCTTGATAAACTGTTGATGGAATTGAAAGAGTAGCTTATTGGTAAGATAATGAGTCATTCTCTTTACGAGGGGGGGGGGAGATGGTGTCTTGAGGTATCAATGAAGGTTGCGTGTTTCCAATAGATGGCTTGAGGAACCGGATTCTTGAGGAAGCTCATGGGTCAGGTTATTCTATTCATCCATGTTCTACAAAGATGTATCATGACCTTAGAGAAGTGTTTTGGTGGGAAGGCTTGAAAGGGTACATAGCATAATTTGTTTCAAAATATCCAAATTGTCAACAAGTTAAAGTCGAACACCAAAAGCCGGGTAATTTACTTCAATAAATCCAAGTTCCTACTTGGAAGTGGGAAGACAATAATATGGATTTTGTGGTAGATCTGCCTCGGACATAAAAAGAAATGAATCCATATGGGTGATTGTGAATAGATTGACCAAATCCGCTAATTTTATTCCAATCAAGTCTATATACTCGGTGGAGGATTATGCACGGATCTTAATAGATGAGATTGTGTGTCTCCATGGTATTCCTTTAACCATCATATCAGATAACGGTGCACAATTCACATATAGGGTTTGGAGGTCATTCCAAAAAGGGTTGGGTACCAAGGTGAAGCTAAGCACCGCTTTTCATCCCTAAATGGATAGTCAAGCGGAGCGTTCTATTCAAACCCTTGAGGATATGCTTTGAGATTGTGTAATTGATTTCAAGGGAAATTGGGATAAACACTTGCATTTGATTGAGTTTTCTTACAACAATAGTTACCATTCATTTATATCTAAGGCTCTTTATGAAACCTTGTACGGTACAAGATGTAGATCTCCATTTGGATTGTTTGAAGTGGGTGAGTCTTCGCTTTTGGGTCCTTAATTAATTTATAAACTTTTTTAGAAAGTTCATATTATAAGAAATCGCTTGAAAACAGCCTATAGCCAGCAAAAGTCTTATGCTAACCATAGGAGGAGAGACTTAGAGTTTGAAGAAGGTGATAAAGTGTATCTAAAATTTCGCCTATGAAATGAGTTGTGAAATTTGGCAAGAAAGGGAAGTTGAGTCCTTGTTATGTGGTTCCTTACGAAATTTTGCAAAATATTAGTAAGGTTGCATATGAGTTGAGGTTACCTACTGAATTGGCTTCAGTTTATCTGATGTTCCATGTTTCTATACTTAAGAAGTGTATCGATGATCCTAAGCCCATTCATAATATTGAGGGTCTAGGTGTGCAATAGAACCTCTCATATGAGGAGGTTCCGCTTCAAATACTCGATAGACAAGTAAAGTAATTAAGGAACAAAGAGATGACTTTCGCAAAGATGTTATGGAAGAACAACCTACTTGATGGTGCAGCATGGGAGACTGAGGTTGACATGATAACTAAGTTTAGCTGTTCTTAGATGTAGTGAAAATAATGAGTTTGTTTGAAGTTGCCTTGATTTTTGGTAGAATAGTGAATTTTATGCTTTGTTACTGTGAGTTACAATGAATTATGCCTATTTACAATGAAAGTTTTCAAGAAAATACTCTTTTACTTAATTTGAACTTATGTGGTGTATTTTGGTATATTGTGCCTTCATGAAATGTATTGAGCATGTTAATATGTGATGAAGTAAACTTTGGCAGAAGTTAATAAGCATGTAATGAATGTTGAACTCTTATGAGTCAAAAATGATGTTATGAGTTGCATTGTGAAAAATTTCATTGGTCATATTTATTTGAATTGTAACTCATATTTGATAGGTTGTTGTTGGTTGGGCTTCTAATCTTGAGTTTATTGCTTCCTTTTAAGGAATTTTATTGTCATTCTAGGACAAATGTTCGTAAGGGGGTGATAATGTAATACTCCAAACATCTAGAGCCTAACATGAGTTTTTCTAAGAGTGGTATCATTATTGTAAGGAAAACTCTAATGTATATAAGTAACTCAGGAAGTTTTAGAATCAAACTGTCAAGAAACGTCCATGACATTCATAAACTAGTTCAAGATCTGCTAGTGTGCCTTAGCCTATTTGACAGGTTTTTAGGACTCGAAATTCAATGAAATTTGGCTGTAAGGTTTAAAATATGAATTAGACTTTGTTTATAGTTGAAACGTCAGGGTAAGACTCCCCATCCTTGAGGAGGACCCTTTCAATTTTGCAACAAGCTGTCAATTGGACAATGCTCACCTACTACCATAGTCGACGAGGCGTGGTTGGATTGAAGGGACATCAAAGCCTCCGTCGATAAAAAATTAGCCATTTTGACCGAAGATCCATTTGTATTAGTTTCTGACACCATCAACGGATGTGCAGGATGGAGGGGGCAAGGGCGTAGGCTGACCTACTAACCATTGATCGAGGACTCGTAGGTCCTGCAACTTTTTTTTTGTTTTATTTTATTTTTTATTTAATTATTTAAGTTGTTGTTTAGTTCATTAAGGTTTAGGGAAGGTTTAATTAAATTAATTAATAACCTCATATTAACACCTAGACTAATTAAACTAAAGCTAACTGTCATAATTTCTAAAACCCAATTGATCTTCCTTCTCCGTTTTTTCTCTCTCCCAAATAGAAGAACTACATTGAAGGCTAGGTCAAGGTATAAGGGTTTCAATAAGGGGATTTTATCCATCAAGCTTCATCAATTAGTAAGGTATGAGATTCCTTTCACCTTTGAGATCTCCTTCCCCAAAGGGTTCCTCCAAATTGACTTCAAAAAGAAGAGTTTTCAAGTGGGTTTTCTTCTATTACGAATTTGACTTTCTACATTGCTTTGATTATGATTTATTTAGATAATTATGAGTATATTATGATGCATTGTTAGTCAATTATTCTAGTTCTTGATTAATTGACCTAGGTTGTGAAGAACATCATAACTTTGACCTAAGTCCCTTAACCCTAGGCTATGAACTAGTGATGAATTATTGTGTAGTGATTCTAATTGACTTAATTATTGTGTTGATTACTATGGTGTGATGATATTCCACCCATTTTTGGGTTGAATTGTATGGTTTATTGCAAAACCTTGATGATGGCTTGTTAAAGAGATTGGGTAAGTCTTGTGATCTCAATCCTTTACTTCAATTATGATTACTTGTGTTTAGTGATAAAGTTGTATTGAAGTGTACCTTATGTTAAGATTTATTAGGGTTGGTATGATGTTTAATTGGAATGCCTTGAATTATAGCTTATGAGTTGTTGGATAAGATGTAAATATTATAAGGAAGATGATGATTACCAGTGCCTTATTATAATTAGATATGTAAATATGCTAACCTCACATGTGTAAATTGAAATGAAACGAAAATACTCATAAAATTCCTATTGAGCGACGTTGATGATTATATAAGGTATAGACCCTATGACCTAAACTAAGGTATGATGATTAATGAAGGATTAAAGACATTTCAGAAGAGACTCTACTTTAGCACCGAGTGAACTAGAGAGAGGAGTGTCCCGTCCTACATGGGGAAACTAGGATCGCTAATGTACTCATAAGAGTGTAGAATATAATGCATGTAGCATAAAGAGGTCCCCAACTACATCTCCTAGTTCTTGAACTATTGTGCTTCCGTAGGAATACTAGCTAGTGGATACACATAGATGCTATGTTCATCTTTTGGTAGTACCTTGGCAAGTAGTTTGCCTTCTTTTGGTGTAGGGTGACACCGTATCCCACATTAGCTCATGTTGTCTATGTAGGTTAAGGCAACAACTTCCCAAAAGGTAAAGTGAAGTAATGAAGTGAACTCTAACTAGGATGACCTAAGTGGTCTAATTTAGTCTAGGTAGGGGTATGGGACTCTACCTATTCATTGCACTAGTTAGACTTGAGGGAAGTCTTAGAAGGATGTTCTTATGTATTTATATGCTTATGACTGTAAATGGTATGTATATGATGATCTTTCATGTTGATGACATTATGAGATGTGGTTTTACTTATGAACATGTGTTTGGTCTCTATTGCTAAAGTATGATGATGTTTACTCTTAATGATATGGTATGTGAGCATATAAAATGATGACAACTTTAGTATCTCATTCCATATTTATGTGTATTATTCAATTACTTGTCTTCTTTCAGACATATTACTACCATATTTACTTTAATTAATGGAGCAAATTCAGTAAATTTCATGATTTCTCATCAAAAACACATTAGTTTTTCTTTAGTCATTATTATATCATCAATATGATACACTAAGGCTCATATTCAATGTCTTATCCATATAAAAGTGTCTTAGGTTATAAATCGATGAGTCTTGAACCCGGTATCTTTTCATCATGGTGCACCAGGACTTTAACCCAATGTCTTACCCTCTTTGTGCAATTGGACGTAAATCCATCGTCTTATTGTTTTTGTACGATAAAGCTTAAATCTATCCTCTTACCCATAATGAGACTCAACCTCTAGCCTTCAAAATAATTGTAATTTTAGCACTTTTGATGATCATTAATATGATCGTACATTATGGTTACACACAAAATTGAGATTATTGATTTATTATAAATAACATTTGTAGTTAATAAATATAGCTTAATAGATTACATACCTCATATGAAGGTTTAAAACATACATTTCACCAAATTGTGCTGATTGAATTATTAAAATAAATTAAAGATTTCTCTTCACAATCGGGTAAAATGAAATGTATAAAAGTTCAACAAGTTTCTTTAAATACTTACTCCATATGGTAAATCCGGTTTGGTCACATAAATAATTGTAACATAAAGATAACATACCTTACCATTATGAGAATCTTATTGTATAACTTATGCAAGATCTCTTTTGCACTTTTCCCTTCTTCTATCATAATTTTTTAAGAATAAAAAATTCGTGCTAATATCATGTTATGAAACTATATAAATTTAAAAGAAGAATAAAGTAGGACGAAGATAAAAGATTTCTTATTTATGTTGAAGTATTTTCAAGGTTCATAGAACTTATTTACAATGAAGGAAAACCCTCTATTTCTAGGGGAAATTTTACTTGGTCCCCAAGTAGGATTCCTAACCATATCCTAAAAGGAATCCACATAATTAGACATTCACTATAATATAAATATGTTTATAACAGTTTCTATTTTTTTTAAAATAGAGATTATTGAGTTTAATCGTTCATATCTATAATTCCGCATGAACCCTATGAATTGAGTTAGTTATGAATTTGGAGAAGCTTATTAAACTCAACACTTAAGTTTAAGATTTAGTTTTTTTAGGAAGTTAAGATGAGTTTTGAAAAAGATTTTTATCCATGAGCTTCTTTATGGTTATTGAGGTCCTCAGATTAAGTCGTTCATGTCTATAATCCTTCATGAACCCTAAAAATTTAGTTATATGTCTTGAGAATCTTTGAAAGCCAATCATTAAGTTTCAAACTGTGTCTTGACAAAAATTTTAAAGGTTCTATTTAATAAATACTTAAGATTTTCGAATGTTATTTTACTCATATATATATATATATATATATATATATCTACCAACGTTAATTATTGTACTTGAAAAATAAGTTCATAAGTGCATGTTTTTTAGTAGGTAAACAGGTCTCATATTCTGAAAAGTATTAGAAGTAATGTAAGATGTCCATCTTTTTAATGGGTGAGTTGAGCAGAAAAATGTATTAATTATTATAGTATTGAACACCAACTTTGGTTAGAGTCTTTTATGATTTTGAAGTCCCATAGAACTATGTATCTACTGTAGGATAGGATAACATTGATTCTTTCTTGACATCTCACTACCTCTGAGAAAACTAATTAGATGGATCCACATTCATAATATTTTTTACGACCCAAAGTACCCCTTAGGCATAACCAACGTCCTTGTCCTCAAAGATGAGTTAGACAAGCCCTTAGCATTCATCATAGCATATCATAGGTAAAGAGAACGCGGAACCTTTAAAACATTACATAGTGAAGTGTACTTAGACTTCTCGCATATTATATATGGAGTTTACATAGACTCCTTTCTTATGAAGTTTGCATAGACTTCTCTTTTAGCATAAGACAAACGTATAAGAGTCTAAAGTCTAATCTCACATATAAACCATCTACAAAAGTACAAATGCTTGGACATAGCCAATACAAGAACAATACTCCATTATAGGCTTACATAAGTTGTCTCAATGATAAAGGAAAGAATAAACGTCTCCAAACATAAGTAAAATCATAGCTAGAGTGGAACATAGTAACATCCGCGGACTTGAGCACTCACCAATGACTTGGGAATGGATCCAAGTCTTCCTTGTAAATTGTCCACAAACTCTATAACGGCCTGAACCTAAAATGATTAGGAAAAGGGGATAAAATATTGGTTAGTACTTCATACGTACTAAGTAAGACTTCTATGCACAAAAATCATAAATGCATAAGAAAAAGGATATTTTAATAAAACCCATGGTCTCTATCAATTTACTCCACATGTACATATAGGAACCATAGTAAGTCAATTAAACATAATATAAACCCAACATGTAGACCACCTAAGCAATACTAGTGCAATGCCAAAGAAAGAACCCCATAACCCTATCCAAAGCTAAGTATCACTTTAAGAAAACCACTTCATACTTACAACATATGCTCATAATTCATCATGACACGCTTAATACATAAATAATACTCATAGATTATAATCATAATCATAATCATAATCATATTCATAAAATAACACTACTAGAACCATCCCTTAAGATCCCACAAGTTCAATGTGCAATAGAAGTCCTAAATCCCCCTTACACCATGTAGAAACCTTCAAGACAACCCTAATAAGAGTTCACATACTTAGCCTTTTCAATTAATTTTTACATTAGGGAAAAAGTGCAATAACCGATATGAGACGATGTGAGTTTCATGGAATCCAGTGTTCTACTCCCACACCAAAAAGAGAGGGTTAACACTTGCCTAAGGTGTAACCTTTCGTAAATAGCTATAGAGGTGGATCCACTAAGCTATAGTCCTATGTGGGCACATAGTTAAGGGTCAAGGAGATTGTTACTAGGAACTGTAACTTACTAATGTGAGAGTTTCCACCTTATGAGACAACACAAAACATAGGATTTCGGACTTACTAACGTGATGAAACCCATGTGGGAGGGACACTTGCTAAAGTGAGACGTCCATGTAGTTTACATGCCCTTTCGGTTCTAATCATCTATTCCATCTAGTAATCATCTTATTTCATCATACAAGTTCACATTGGTCCCTTCTAGACCCCTGTGTAAACATCTTATCATATTAGCTCATAGGTCATCACAAGTGAGAACAATCCTTTCACTTTTAGAAATCACTTCACAAGTGAGTAAACCTTTCAATTAGCACTTTATTATAATCATAAGAAACTACTTTCAATCATATAATAATTGTATCATAACATGCATACATAATTCATGTATAATACAATGTCTTAGGGTTAAGAATGAGGAATATTTTGCATTAACATCACAACCACACATTAGACATAGTCGTATTACTATCGAAGTAACTCATAGTTCACAATTGAATCAAAGAAGAACCAATCAACATACCTTCATTTCCATTTCAATAACCTTTATACTTACATTAAAAATAATATGTAACCAATTACATCAACAAGGTAAATTCAAGAAGTAATTACGTAATTAACAACAATGTAGTCAATCTACATCTTCATAATCTTCACAACTCACCATATCAATTCAAGGTTTTCATGAAATTGGGAAAAAGACACGGGTCTAGGGAAAACTCACATGAAAATCAATTAACCATAAATATATACCTAAAAACCATTAATTCATCATATTTCATCACTATTAATTCATAATTTAATTTTTCAAAACAAATATATCTAAGAAGAAAAACCATAGTGTTGGGAGATTAAGTGATATTCTTTTGGAGGGAACTCTTTGAGAAATGAATCCCAAGAGTGAAAGAAACCATACCTTACAGGTGATTAGCCACGAAATTTGAGTAGAATATTGGAGATTTTGGTCTTTTTCTTCAACCTGCAAAGCTTCTTCAATGGAGGATGAATAGAGAGAGAAAGTGGAGAGAAAGGATAACTTTTGGGTTTTGATTTGGGGATTTAGTTTTTGTGGAATGTTTTGGTGAAAAATCGATTTAAAATCAATATAAAAACCTACCCTAAAATACCCAAAATAATCTCGCTTAAATTGACTTTTTAATGAAGTCAAATTTGAATTCTAAATTTCAGATTTGTGTCGGGAAACAAGTCTGCCTCGTGGAGCTTTTCCTGCATTCTTTCGAAAATTAAGTTTTGAACCATGAAGTGTGCGACGTGTCCAAATCTCAGAAAAAGTTTTGGACCTTGGATGTATCAAGTGCGCGATACGGACTTGATCCCCTCTATGAGCAATTTTTTGCCGCGTTTTGGCAGCTTGCTTGGCCAAAGGTGGGGTCCTTCGTGGACCCCTAGGGATATCCTTGCGGTGTCGAACCTGGAAATTTTGACCTATAAACATCATTTTACCTATTTAAAGTCTTTTTAAAAGTTTTAGGCTTCATATGAACCTCCCAAACCTTCACAAATCCTATGGACTTTACTAATTCAACTTGCACTAGTTCCCGGACGTCATGGCCATTTCTTAGCATTTTGGTTCTAATACTTCTCAAACAAGGTATATAAAATTATTTTGGTCTAGAATAATCATTATTTTATTTTTGAGGATCTAGTATAGCTCATAGACTTTCAGGGGTGTATCGATATCATGTTATACCCCGACATATTATGGGATGACAATGACAACGTGAGGTGCAACGTTGTATCATTGTTAGGCTCATGGTAATGGTTGATTGTTAGAAAAACTCCCCACAAAAAAATTATATTATTTTATGTTGATTATATTCCATCTACAACTGTAAAACTTAAATGGTTCTTACTTCATATTCATGTATTGATTCGGTTGAATTGATTTCAATCATTCAGATCAGTTATTTTTTTACTCCACCATATTACGTATTCGTGCATTCCATGTATGATGTCATTCAGAATGTATGCTTTTATCATGAAAATATATGTTTTCAAGATTATCAACATGTGGTTCACTTATATCACTCTACATTCAAGTTAGATTTTGTGAGCCTCCTTGTATTGTAGAAGACTTTACAATTACTTTCCAATTAGGAGTTTTGAGGTGTCGTGGGTCATATCTCGACATCCTTTCTTACTAGTAGAGGATTGAAGAATAGACAATTTTTGATAGTGTTTTAGTTTCACTAATTAAAAAGTTATGTTTCATACAAAGTATATTCAACAAAGTTTTGATATTCAATAAATTGTTCTTAAATGTCAATTTAAATTTGAGTCTTATGTATGCTCAAGTTTGTCTTCCGCTTGTAGTCAGCCCGAGTAAGGGTTCGCTGGAACTAGCAAAGGTTTTTAAGTGCCGACCATGTCTAGGGTATAAGTTTGGGTAGTGACAAAGTTTGTATTAGAGCATATAGTTCAAGTTTCCTAGGGTGTCTATGAAGACGTGCCAAATATAACCATATTAATAATTGTGACGGACCCACTTCTATAAGTAAGGGACTGGAAACATTTAGGAAAAGTTTCTCTTCTAACGTATTGTAAATCATGCATTAGAGAGGTCTAATATGATTCTTATTCAAACTCGTACATTATTAATATCCACTAAACTGCCCCTCATACTCAAGGTAATTGAAAAGATAAGCCAAATCCTTATTAATGAATTATCTCTTCTATCGTACTCTAAATCGTGCAATAGAGCGGTCTAATATGACGCTTATTCAAATTCGTACATTATTAATATCCACTCAACTGCCGCTCATACTCAAGGTAGTTGAAAAGAAAAGACAGATCCTTATTAATGAGTTACTGTTAAGAAACATCTTTAGAAAGTCATGACACTACAGAGATGCTTGAGAGAAGCCTGTAAGTGAGCTTAAATGTTGAGATTTGAAAGAATACACTCTTTTTTCATATGAAACATGCAAAAAAGAAAAATGTGAAATGTACTCCCAAACTATCTTCTCTAAACCTTGTGTTATGATATACATTAAGATAAGAGTATTGTCACATCCGGGAGCACCCCCAAGACACAATCAAAGGCATCGTCCTCGAAGAGGACTTAGAAAATATTTTAGCATTCGTCATTACATGTTATACCAAAAGCATGAAAACTTTAAAACTTTTACATAGTGAGGTATAAAGAGACCTCTCACATACCATATAGGGAGTTTACATAGGCTCCTCGCTTATGAAGCTTACATATGCTTCTCTTTTAGATAACATAACCAATACATAGGAAATAGTCTAATAACATTGTCTCACATTAACCCATCTAAACGAGTACAACTTTTACACTAGCCATTACAAATTAAATATGTCATTATAGGCTTACATCAATAGTATCAAATGATTAATAGTGTGTTTAGACAATAAAACTTCACAACAAGATAAGAGATCATAAGTAATACCTTGCTTCATAACACATATCATCATAGGTAGTCATCACCACATATAGCAATTCAGACACATATCATGTGCATCAATATAACAAACATCACATAGATTCAACATTATACGTTACATGATATCATAACACATAAAACAACCTCCTAGGAATCATATGAGAGCAAACTTATGCAATGTCCAGGTAGAGTTCCATACCCTACCTATACTAAGTAGACCCCTTAAGTAACCCTAGTCATTGTCAATCTTTATTACATTTAGCCATTCAGTTTACTTTGGAAAAAATCGCTGTCACCAACAATAGACCACATGAGCTAAATGTGGAGTCCGGGGTAATGAAACCATAAATTGAAAGAAGGTGGTCTACTTACCAAGGTAGAATTAGAACATGAACATAGCATTTTAGGTGGAGCCACTAGTTAGTATTCCTATGGGGGAAACATAGTTCAATAACTAGGAGATATACTAGAGACCCACTTTATGCACATTTGCATTGTAATTTCTATATCATGAGAACCATAGTGAGCCTATTTTCCCACAATGGGAAATGAAACATCTCACAACTAGTTCACTCGGTGCTAAGCTAAAGTCTTATAAGTCAATCTTAATCATCAATATTAATATAGGCCATAGGAGACTAACCCTTGTATAATCATTTCATTATCTCATTAGGTGTAGGATGAGAACTACCTTTTATCACAACCATCATTTGTGAGATCATTACATCATAATCAAATGATAATTAGGAATACAAGCAATTTACATTTAAACTTTACAGATCATATCCCTATCAAGACCTCACAACCATCATATTCATGTCATGGAATAATAATCATCATATCATACTCTTCTTAATCTAACTACATATGATACTTTAATTGCAAATCATCATCAAGTATAATCCATCATTATTGAAGTAAAGGATTTAAGATCATAAAGTCTTACCGCATAGCCTTCATAAGCCGTCTTCAAGTTCTTACAATATATACAACCATAATTCACTAAGTAAAATCATAAAATTGTAATGTATGCAAGAACTAAGTCAACTGCATCATCACTAATAAAATCAACCTCAATTCATAACCTAGGGTTAGGAGAAAAGGGTTCAATCAAGAAGATTTCATGAAAACTATATAAAGGACTAAGAACTACAACAATTATCAATTTATAAATAATAATATATCAATATTAATCAATAATACAATATAAGAAATCAACTTGAAAGACAATTTACAAAATCAGAAGAAAACCCATCTTTTGAAGAGCATAGAAATCATATTTTTGAAAGAGCCTGTTGGGAAAAGGGTTCCCAAGAGTGAATAGATTTTATACCTTAAGATGTATTGAATATTAATGGAAAAATATTAATCTGGGAAACCTAGTAAAGCTTCACCTTGGTATTCAATAGTGGGTCTTAAGGAGAGAGAGAAAAAAAATAAAAGTTTGAGAGAATTGGGTTTGGGAAATATGGGGTGTTAGGTTAGTTTTCTGAGGTTTAAATCTTATATAGTCCCTCAAATACCTTAATTAACTACCCATAACACCTTAATTATTTCATTAAACAACTAACTAAGCCAACTTAACTAGAAACTTACAGTAAAGTCGACCTCCAACCATGAGACCCCGACCTACGCCCCATTGTCCCATTGAAGACCTTGTAGTGAACGGGCACCATTTGGGTTAGAGAGTGAGTTTTTGGACCATATTTTGAAATTTATAACTCTGGAACAAACACCACCATAGATGGACCGTTGACCCAATGACAACTCATCTTGTTGTCCCTCGTTTGGCCACTGTCAATTTCATTGCTTTTGGTCAAATGCAAGGGTTCTATCCAAGGACTCCTAGGGCGGTCTTTGGGAATTTGTACCCAAATGTTTTGAACCTAAATACACTCATCTATATGTTTGACATATTTTTACCACTTTTTGTTAAATTCCAACTCTTAATACCTCATGAAACATGCCAAGCTAAACTAGCATCAATTTGACTAGTCTCCGGACGTCTTGGTCATTTCTTGACGCTGTGACTGTAGCACTTCTTAATTTGTTTTAATACTTCAAATTAGGCATAGAAATAGTTTTTCAAGTCTTAGTTAAACATGTGAGGATCTGGACATGGTCATGTACTTTTGGAATGTTACATTATCCTCCCCTTACGAACATTCGTTCACGAATGACACTAAAATCTTTTCGAAGGGAAATGATAGACTCAATAATAGCAGCCCAACCAACAACAACATAAAATCTTCATAAACAATCATTCATAGGAGTACTTCACAATTCCATTCAAGATATGGTGTAGGCACTTCACAGAGTAACTCAATTCATCATGCACAATATATAAGAGCTCAATATATCATAACACATAATGAGGAACTACCTTCCCAATAGCAATATAAGCTCAACATGAACATCAAGTGTCAATCATGCTATTTTTCTACTCAAAACCTTATCAAAGCACGAAAATCTCAAGAATGCAAAACACACAACTCATATGAATGTAAATAGAACACCAAAAGCACTTTTCATGAGAACTCATTTTTGGCACAAACCATTACAAAAACATGCACGTATTTAGACAAAAAGTCATATTCACATTATTCATCATTTATTTTTAAAAGGAAATATTAACCTCAAAGAGGGAAAATATGAGGATAGCCGGACCTTATGTCGGCCTTGGCCTCCCATGCTGCACCCTCAACTAGGTCATTTCACCATAGAACTTTTACGGAGGCCACCGCTTTGTTCCTCAACTTTGACTTGACGATCTAGGATTTCAACTGAAACTCTCCATAGGAAAGGCCCTCATTAACCCTTAATCCTTCAATACGGAGAATAAATATCGATTCACCTAAACAGTTCTTGTGTATTGAAACATGAAACATGTAGTTTCAACTCATAAGCAACTTTTCTGACCCGTTGCAATATCTCATAAAGACCCACATACCAGGGACTTAACTTCACTTTCTTACCAAATCTCATCACTCCTTTCATTGGATAAATCTTCAAGCACACTCAATTACCTATATCAAACTCAAGGTCTCTTCTTCTATTGTACGCATAAGATTTTTGCCGACTATAGGCTGTTTTCAACATATCTCTTATCAATCAAAATTTCTCAATAGCCTCATAGACTATATAGGGACCAAGAAGTGAAGACTCAACAACCTCAAACCACCCAAGAGGAGATCTATATCTTCTACCATAGGGTGCTTCAAAAGGTGCCATCGAAATACTTGAATGGTAGCTATTATTATCAAAGATCTCAATCAACTACAAGTGATCATCCCAATTTCATTTGAAATCAATAACAGAAGATCTTAACATTTCTTTTAGGGTTTAAACTGTACGTTCCTCTTGACCGTCCGTTTGGCGATGAAAAGTAGTGCTAAGTTTCACTTGAGTACCTAAACTCTTTTGAAAAGAACTCTAAAAAGGATAACTAAATTGAGTACCTATATCTGAGATGATTGACAAAGCGATCCCATAAAGATTCACAATCTCATAAATGTATATTCTAGCATACTCTTTCACTAAATAAGTAGACTTAACGGGGATAAAGTGGGCAGATTTCGTCACCCCATCCACAAAAACCAATATTGAGTCATTGTTCTTCCGTGTTCGAGGCGACCCAACAACAAAGTCGATATTACTGTCTTCCCACTTCTAAGTATGAGCATCCATTATTTGGGTCAAACCACTCGGATGATGCTCAGCTTTAACTTGTTGGCAATTTGGACACCTAGCTACAAACTTTTCTATATCCCTTTTAAACCATCCCACCAATAAACCTTCAAAAGGTCATGATACATGTTGGTGGCACCCAAATGAATAGAATAACGGGAACCATGGGATTTTTTTAATAATTTGATTTCTCAAATCATTAACATCTGGTACACACGACCTTCCTTGGTACCTTGAAATAGCATCCCTCCTTATGAGAATGACTGATTGAATTTACAAAGTACCGATTCTTTCAACTCTATCAGTTGAGGATCAAGGTGTTTGTTAGACTTTATCTTAACCACTAAAGATGATTCGAAGTTATGATGCACCATAAAAACTCCACTTGGAGAATCTTCTAGTCGAACCCCTAAACAGAATAACCTATGCACATATTTAAGTAGGTCTTTCTTACCCTCTTCCATAAAAGGCACACTACCTATAGTCATACGACTTAAAAGCATCCCCAGCCACAGTGGCTTTGTTGGGGTTGTATAGGACACTCATCTCAAAATCCTTAATCTTTGTCAGATATTCAACTCCTTTTGAGTAAACACATAGTGAAGACTCATGTGATCGGTAAAATAGTGAAGACTCCTTGAGTTTCCTAGTAGCATAGTAAACACATAGTGAACACATAGTGAAGACTCCTTGAGTTTCCTAGTAGCATAATCTATTATCTTGCCATGTTGCATAAGGACATACCCCAAACCTATTCAGAAAGCGTCACAATACACCACAAAAGCTTCATTAACCTCAGGTAAGGTTTACACTAGAGCGGAGGTAAGATTATCTTTCAACTCTTGAAAGCCTCTTTCACATGCTTCCAACCACTCAAAATTCACCTTATTTTGGGTCAAAGTTGTCAAAGGAGAAGCAATGGATGCAATCCCATTGATTGACCTTCTATAGTACCCAGCTATACCCAAGAAACTTCTTATGTCGGTAGGGGTTAGAGGTGTAGGACAATTCATAACCACTTTCGTCTTGATCGGATAAACCTCTTTACCCTCAGTTGAGAGAATATGGACAAGAAATGCAACTGATGTCAAGAGAAATTCACACTTGCTATATTTAGCTTAGACTTAATGTTCCTTGAAAACTTGCAATACTACCATTTAATGGCCAATGTGTTCATCCTCACTCTTAGTGTACACCAACATATCATCAATGAAGACAATTACAAAAGCATTAAGGTAATCTCGAAACACCCTATTCATTAGGTCTAAAATGCCAATGGTGCATTAGTCAACCCAAAAGACATGACAAAGAACTCATAGTGACCATAAATAGTTTGGAAAGCTATTTTAGGAATGTCTTCACCCCTTACTCTAATTTGATGATATCCCGACGTCAAATTATGTTTTGAGAAGTAACTCACCCCATGGATTTGATCAAACAAATCATCAATCATAGGGAGAGGATACTTATTCTCTATGGTTGACTTTGTCACATCCAAATTTACCCCCAGATGAAACCGGCGTTGTCGTCCTTTTCAAGGAGTAATACTAGCCTCTTAGTCTCATGTCATTACATTCATAGGTTAAAAAATACGGTAAAGTTAAAATATTCGTTTTAACTACTTGGAGATATAAATAGACCTCTATATACACATAATATATATACATCTTGAGTATACGTAGACCCTTCATATAAGAAGGTTACATAGGCTTCTACTTTTATTGTACATACATTATATAAATATAAAAATTGTATCAACGATTTTCTCATCTCATACCATATAACGATTATCACAATATGGACATAGTCCTTACATTAATCCAACAAGAGCATATATAGGTCATATAAAAGTATAGTACTCAATTAAAAAGGAAAGAAATGAAGTAACGTTTAAGCTCATAACATGTCCGTAAGATAGATGATGGCATTGCCCTCAGAAGTTGAGGACCTACCCCACTTGGGTGAAAGGAAGAATACAAACCTTCAACAATGTCACCTTCCAAACTCATCAATGACCGGAACCTAAAATGTTTGGAAAAAGGGGAAGAGATTTGGATTAGTACACCACATTTACTAAGTATGAGACCTTATGCACATACACAAGAAAACCATGCTAAAAAGGGACTTCTGTCAAAACATGCCACTTTACTCTTTAGGAACCTAGTGCAAAGCCAAGCGAGTCATATCAATCAACCAACATGGTTACTAACTCAACAAGTAAATACCCATCCCAACATGCTTGAAAACCATGATTTACTACAAACCTATCATCAAAGAATAACATCACAAGAATGAATAAGAGTGAATCATATCATAATAAGCAAGACAACTAATCATGAGTCCTTATCAAGTCAACAAGTGCAATGACCAAGCAAAGTCCCATAAGATTACTCAATCAAGTATCCTCACAAGAAACCATGAGCAATGTCCAACTTTACATAACATGATATTTAAGTTTACATTTCATCATATTAACATTATAACCCAAGGCATATTCATAAATGAACTAATCAACATATACTATCAACAATATGTCATGGTCACCATATACATATCATATATTATCATAAAACAAACATATATAAGAACATCCTCCTAAGATCCCCTTCAAGGCTAACTAGTGCAATGTTTAAGAAGAGTCCCATACCCCTACCTAGACTAATCTAGATCGCTTAGGTTATCCAAGTTAGAGTTCAAGTCCTTTAATTCATTTTATATTTTTGGGAACATTTTACCGTAACCGACATAGACCATATGAGCTAGTATGAAATCCGATGTCATAAAACTCTACATCAAAAAAAGGTGGAATACTTGCCAAGGTAGTACCAAGACATGAAATATAGCAACTATGTGGATCCACTAGCTAGTATTCCTATGGGAGCAACATAGTTCAAGAACTAAGATATATATTTGGGACCCTCTTTATGCGCCATGTATTACAGTCTGAAATATCAAGTGTAATGCAGTGTTCCTACCATCCCTATGTGGGAAGGGACACTCCTCAATCTAGTTCAGTTGCTGCTAAGCTATAGTCCCTTTTTGAAATGTCTTTAAGCCTTTAATTATCAATCATAGTTTAGTCTAGGTCGTAGGGTTTACCCCTTGTATAATCATCAATATCAATAGCTAAATAAGAATTGTATGAGTATTAGTCTTTTCATCACAATCCATATAACTGAGGTTAACACATTAGCATTTCATACCATATCAAGGCACATTGATAATTTTCACCATCCTTATATCACATACACCTTAATCAACCTCACAACATAGTTAAGACATTTCAATTAAACATCATACAACCTTATAATACTAGTAAACGGCATACTCCAATTTAACATTATGACTTAACAACAATTAATCACCATTGGAAGTAAAGACGGAGATTCTAAGACTTAAGTCATCCACATAATCTACCATCAAGGTATTATCCTACACCCATAATCAACACAATTTGGACAGTAACATCATCACAAAATGATATCTAATAAGATAACAAGGCCAATTGCATCTCTATAACATAATTCAACACTAGATCATAACTCAAGACAACATACATAGGTTAATTTCACAATACAATTCATAACATAAATCACATCTAAAAAGCTATAATGATAGTACTATAACTAATATAAATTTAATCATAATAGCATAATAGTATAGTAATTTAATCAACAACCAAATCAATTGAATGATCACAATACAATATAGTTCAAGATCATAACCTAGGGTTAGGGATGGGGGATCATATTCTTCAATTTAGACCAAAACACTAACAATTACCATAATCAAGTTTAAATTCATGTAAATATATCCAATATAACGTAAATAAATGATCAACAACTCAATTCATAACTTCAATTTCGTAATTGGATGAAACCCATGAGAAAACTGAACTTTTGAAATATGTTTTGAAGGAACCCTTTGAGTAAAGAGTCTCAAAGGTGAATTAGATCCTAAACCTTAAAGTTTGACAAAAAATTGATAGTGAATTCCTCCCTTTACATCCACAAAACCCTAATCCTTTCTAGTCTTCAATGGTGAGTTCAAGTAGCGAGAGAAAGAATAGAGAAAAAAGAGAGTTTATTTGTGAGTTGTCTTTAGATTAATGAGGGTTGGGAGAATTTTTATTTGGATTTAATAAACTTAATTAGAATCCCTTAAACCCCTAATTAATCACCTAATCCCCTAAATAATTAAATGAAACTAACTAAAATTGTGCAAGAAGTTTGACCCTCACAGATGAGACCCTGAATGACGGGCCATCGGTGAGTCGACTGTACCTCAGTTTTCCATCCTGCACTCTATCGATGAGTTCAGAGACTGTGCAGGCAGAGTCCAATGGTTGCAGTGATGCCCCGTCGTCCACACACAGACCATAGGTGGTCATGTCGATGACCACCATGCAGGCCCTGTTTCTTAAACACATGGGTACTCCTCAAAGGACCTTGGTTGGTCCTTGGGGATTCGTACCCGGACATTTCAACCATGAAACAACTCAAACACCTTTTATCTATCCTTTTACAAATTTTCGTACATTTCCAACTTCTAAAAGTTAGTCAAATAGGCTAAGACACGCTAACATCCCTTTGAACCAACTTCCTGGACATCATGGACGTTCTGGGACGTTTTGGCTATTAAACCTCCTTAATGACCTATATTCATTAAAATAGACATAGAAACAATACTTAATCCTTATGTCACCTATGTTAGGCTTTACAATATGTCTTGGATTTTCAAGGTGTTACAACCTTGTTCAGTGTCCCATTGTCAATACACATCCTCAGAGACCCATCTTTACTTTTCACAAATAATACCGGAGCACCCCATAGAGAAATACTAGGTTGAATAAAACCATTGTCTATTAAATATTTGAGTTAATCTTTAAACTCTTTCAATGTGTCCATATCCATTTGCTATGGGGGAATTGAAATGGGATTTGTATCTGGTAATAAGTTAATACCGATGTTAATTTCCTGTTCGGGAGAAATCCCGGAAAGGTCATTCGGAAAAACCTTCGGAAATTCCCTCACAATGGGCACAAACTCAATTGGTGGAATTTCGGATTCTAGATCTTTGACCCTCACCAAATGGTATAGGCAACCCTTGGCTATCATACTACAAGCCTTTAGACATGAAATTATTCGACCTTTAGGGGTTGAGTTTCTCCTCTTTAACTCTAAAATGAGCTCATTTGGAAAATTGAACTTGACTACCCTTGTTCTATAAACTATTGAAGCAAAAAAAGCATGCAACCAATCCCTTTACAAAATAACATAAAAAACAAACATGTCAAGTTCTACCATATCAACAATAATAAGTCTACTTGACAACATTATAAGATAATTCTTCTATACCCTTTTTGCAACTACCGAATCACTCACGGCGGTAGACACTATATAAGGTCAATTTAGATTATGGGGAATTATATCAAACCTTCTATCTAAAAAAGGAGAAACAAATGACAAGGTAGCACTGAGATCAAGTAAAACATATACATTAATAGAGAAGACTTGCAACATACTAATCACCATATTGGGAGAACTCGCTTGTTAAACCCTAGCCTTGAGTCCCTAAATGTGGTTCCTTTTTGGGTCTTTTGATCTAGGACCACTTGATTTATATTCTTTATTACCCTTTGTCCCCTTACATTTTGACAATATCTCACTTCATGGCCACTCTCCCCACAACCAAAACAATTATCCGATCCCACAAAATATTAACCTCTATGTTTCTTACCAAACTCTCCATAAGTTGGTTTCTCACTTTATGAATGAAACCTCTTCCTTTTTTCTACCTAGGGTTAGAGACCCTATTATTTCAAGACTTGGGGAAATCATAGGATACTTTGTTGGAAAACCTATTTTTGAAGCTAGGTTTGTCTTCAATATCAAGCCCACCCTTAGAAGAACAACTTTCAAAAGACGTTGCTTTCTTAACATGCCTATTTTTATTCCTTAGCCAACTCTCCTCAACTTGTTGAGAATAAAACATCAACCTAGAAAGATCCACATTGTCATGAAGCATTTCCACACAACATTCTAATTCAAGCTCTTCAAAGACGCTCGTCATATAACGACTCATTTAATCTTTATCATTGGAGACTAAAGAGCAAACTTACTTGGACAGATTGATGAAATTCAATGAGTATTCTGTAACACTCATCCCTCCTTGATGAAGGTTGATGAACTCCTCTACCTTAGCCCCCCTTTGCTCCATCGAAAGAACCTCTCAAGAAAAGCCCTCCTAAATACCTCCCAAGTCACGGGACCACCTCTTAAATATATATTATCTTTCCATTGCGTCAACCAAGCTTGAGCTACATCTTTAAATTGATAGGTGGCTAGCTCAACCTTCTCACTAGAACTCACTCCCATAGTATAAAAGATCTTGTAGACCTGTTCAAGAAAGTCTTGGGGGTTTTAATCAACCTTAGTCCCAAAGAACATAGGAGGGTTCATCTTATTGAAGTCGATTATTAGTAGCTCCCATAGTTGATTCAGACTCTATGCATTGAAAATGTTATTACTACATTAAGTAAATGATTCTCCACATGTTATAAACTTGATCATTGCATTCACTTGGTTCTTGTTCAACATTATTAGTATCGTTATCATGTTCAGATCTCATCATTACATTATTGCTTTGTTAAGTTAGGTTATTGTTGAGTTTTATTCTATCCTGGATGCTCGATACCATTCAAGTACAGACACATAATTTATGCTACATCATTTGGTGATGTAGGTTTAGGTCCTCAACTGTCAGATTAGGTATAGATCGATTCCCGATCTTCAGTTCAACAACATCAGTAGTGAGTCCTCATTTTTCAAGAAGTAGTGATATGATTATCTTTCTTGATTTTCACTTTAGTTTAAGTTTTGGTAGATCTAGCTGGGAAGGTCCTAGCATTTCTCATCAGTAAAGGCTATATTTCAAACATAGTTAGTTTCAGCTTTAGTGTTAGAGTTTTACTTCACATTTGTATTCAAACTCTCAGTTTTCTTATATTCAGATTTAGTATATGAGTTTCCCCATCATTTCATATTTCCATATAATTTAGCTTCAGCACAATGTTTATTGATTATGTTTACTTTAGTATACTTATGATATGCAACTGTCACGACCCGAGAGCACCTGTTTGTCGTAATCAGTGTATTCTACCTCTCGGAGGTATCATACATGCCACACAGATCATCATTCATTGCATACGATACTTAAAAATACAGAAGAATTTAAAACTTTCTTAACACACAAATAATACTTTTATTAATAATCAAGTGGAAGACTTTAAAACATCTAACTTTACAATATGTCTCATAAAACCATCTAATAGCTTTTGGAGTACAACATGTGGCACTAAGCCAATATAAGACATAAAATTAAGATAAAATACCATAAAAGAAACATGTGGGATATTGTCCTCAAATATATGATGACTCACTAAAACTTCATCATGAACCGTTAGGAAACCTATACATCATCCATAGCATAAAAAACATCCAATCCCTACACTTTAGTCAAAAGGGGAAAGCAGCGGTTAACACATTACGCACTAAATATAGAATCGATGCGAAAAAATGCAAAGAGGGACATTTAGCATATATACATGCTTTCATGACATTTTTATAAAAACATTCATTATAGGAGTTTAAGAGAAATAATACAAGTCAACATTCACATATAAGACATATTGAACTCACATCAACATATAACACTTAATTACATATTCATCTACTAGCCTTTCATCATTTAGACTCCCTACCTAAGACTACTCTAAGAGCCAACTAAGTAAGACATGAAAGGTACGCCCATACAACCTTTTCAATCACACTTAAGTGTTCCTAGAAGCCTCTATATATAAGGACCTTTCTATTCAACATTCTGTCATTAAGAGGACATGCATTAATTAAGTCATTTACTAGTCAATCATTCAATTAAAGGACTTAACATAATAGTATTGTATGACCTAGGAAACTCACTTTAGAAACTCTAAATCCTACTCATGCCGTGTGTAGATAGAATCCCATACTACTATCGACACGTCATAGAGCCTATTTGATAACTAGAGTGCATTTCCCACGTGATGTGAATAGGCATTAACTGGCATAGACCATACTAGATAGGTATGGTATCTGGTGTAATAATACCTCACACTGTGGAAAGTATTATACTAGCCAAAGGTACAACTACGACACATCCCACATAGGCATAATGCTTAAGGGATATCGAAAAGCTTATTTGTACTATAATCTCATACTCAAGAAGAGCTACTACCTTAAGCATATGTACTTGTTGCTTTGACTTGGTTCTCATAGAGTAAGTTAATTAGTGTAAGTGTATTAGAGAATGTAACATCACTAGTCCTACCAACTCATAATAACATTTCCAAGAACGGATCCACAAAGATCTACCGATCAAAGTTCTTTAAGATAGCTCATTCCTGAAAATGGGTACCATGATAGGTCTTTAGGATTCAATTCATTCTAAACCTTATCTTCATATTTAAGGTTTACACATTCACTTAAGGTTCTAGTCTTATCAATAAAAGGTACTATTGTTCGGTCTATCGGTTTAAGACATACTCTGGAATACCACTTTCATCATTTAAGGAAGGGCACCAACTATAGGTCTACCAGTCGTAGACTTTCATTCATTCATTCATTCAAGACAAGGGTGCCTAAGCCTACCAACTCAACAGATCACATTCACATAACTTTCATTCATCAATGAAAGGGAACCTAAGACTACCAAGTCTAAGAGTTCATAAACAAGAAGCTTTCATATACTAACAAGAGGCACCTAAGTCAACCAAATCAAGACGCAACATCATCATATAAGACTCTTTATAGTATATCACCATCACACATAACATTTAGAGAACTCATAGTCTTCATTACCGTTTACATGACATTTTACAAGATCACCTTAAGATTATATTTACATTATACGAGATCGCACATATATGACATCATCCTTAACTTTAAATATTCATATATACCATAACATGATGCTACTACAACTCGCATAATAATGTTGAAAAGGCCATGATCATAACATATACAACAAGTAAGCACCCCCATCATAAGTGAGCCATACTAGACAAGAGCAATTCAATTATAAATTTGAAATTAGTAAGGTAATTAGGTCAACTTACCCTCTTCCAATAGCCAAGATCACTATTCTTTACCAACTCCAACAATTTACAAAATATATTAGCGTAATTAAGAATGTAAATCAACTACTCAACTCATTCTAATCAAAATTCCTTCAACATTAGATCATAATTAATAAACCAAATTCATAACCAAATTAAGGATTTCTATAAAACTTCAATATAACATCAATTATATCATATCTAATGATTTCAAATCATTTCATGTGATAATCCTTGAGTTATAGTAGAAATAGGACTTTTTCATGAACTTTGAAATCTTTGAAATCGCTTTGAAGTTGGATCTAAGGTGATAGCTAACCTTAGATAAAGAACTTCCATAACTTATTATAAGAAATCCGTTAGAATTGATGAAGAACTCCATTGAAATCCTTAAACCTAGATTTTGTATATAAGTCTATGATGGTTATATTGATGATTTTATATTAGTGTATAGGACTACTTAAAGATGATAATGGTTATTCCGATGTGCTTTTAGTATGATTTGGTATATGTGATAAAGTGAAGTCTTGGGGTGTCTTGTGCTTGTGTCCCTTACTTGATACATGTATGAAGGTGAATATGAGATGTCTTGACTTAGGATGCTAAAGCCTATTAGTCATGTGTGCATGAATTACATGAGACCTTGAATGTTTCTAAGTGAGTTCTTTATGTGAAACGTTCAACCTAGAGGTGAGGTTATGAACCTTGAAGCCGAAAGCCATAATAGTATCTTTCTTGTAATGAATGATGGACTTAAGGTTGGGTTTCTGGAACGGAATCATATCATCCTTGGAAAAGTCATTAAGCTATGTTTGTCACCACTGAAAGGAAGCCCTAGGGGACCTCTTTCATAGGGTGAATGTGATTAGGTTATGAACTAGATGTGGAACCTCTTCATGAGATCCTTAATATGAATTACTCTTTGAGAATGGTAAAGCAAGTATCTCTAGTTAAATAACGAGTCTAGATTGAATATTAAGCTTTTCATATTCCTTAACTATGTGCCCACATGGGATATGTCCATGTTTTACCATTGGTAAGTACAACCTCTGTCGGAGTAGGTTACCACTCCGAATTCCATGCTTTGATACTATGGTCTATGTAAATTATTGTTTATTCTCATAGTATGGGATACCTACTAGTATTTGAGAAGTCTATGAAGTTTAGGTGGTGGTACGGGACACAACCTAGACATTGCACCCTTAGGCTTTGAAGATGTTAGTTAGTAAGTCCCTAGGTTTTCTCCAAGACCATTACTTAAATGTCCTTAATGTGATGAATGTATTTTAATATACTAATGAAGTAATAACTTATGATAGGAAGCATGTAAATAAAGGATGATCTCTTCATGTCTTACCTAAGGAAATCTTGAGAATTAGTCTGGTTAGGAATGTTGAGTTATAAGGTAGGCATGATCTAATCTTACGTAGTCATAACGATTAATTATGTAATCTTAAAGCGGGTGTATGGTTGCTCTCTTCTAGAAGTACTTAAGTAAGTCTTTCGATAAAATTAGTGAGGTGAATGTCATACCATAAAGGTGGTCTTAAGGATCATTTAGCTCTTCCTAGAGAGGGTGTATGGGCGTTCTCTCTTTGTCTTACTTAAGTGAGTCTTAGGATATCTTTTTGTAGGGGAGTTAAATGCTAGAAGGTGTCTAAGGTGAAACAGTGAAGGAGTTCCCTGTAACAATGAATTAGTTCACTGTAAGGTTTCTGCAAATTGTGATAAATTGTTTATTTGATATATTTTTTTACGGTGTTAAATGTTGTTCTTATGCTATTTAAATGAAAAAAAGAGAATATCTCCAAATAATGTTCATGTTCATGATTTTTATGCATTATACCGTATTTAGTACATGTGGTTATCCTAATTCAATAATTGATATATCTCTAAAGTGATTTATAGGTAAAGGTGCTATTGGAGGCGAAGGCTTGGACTATAGGATCGTTCAAGCAAGTTGAAGTATGTCCTCACTTGACTCGAGGGTTTACATGTCTTTAGATTTCCGTTATATTAAAGTATTGTAATAGACATATAGTATTATATTTAGATTGTATGGACCGTGTCCCAAGTAAATTCGTGAGTCTAAGATTTGATGATATGAAACTTAGTTGCTTTGATTTCATATGAAAAATATTTTGAAAGACTATTAGAATGATTTGTGAAAACTTTTAATTCCTCACTACTTTTCATATATTTATATGCGATGAATGATGTGAAAGGGTTTGTATGAGACCTGCAAAAGGTCAAGTACGCCTTTAGCACTTTGAGAGTGTCATATCTTCTAGAATATGCTCTGGGGATGTGACAAGCTTGGTATTAGAGCATAGGTTATGGAAGTAGTCATAGGAATCAAAAGTCTCATTAAGTCGTGCCGTATAGAGTTTCACTTCTCTTTTACTCCTATGTCGTGCCAAATATTTTTAGAAGTTATGAGTTCTTTTTTCTTATGGTTTTCCTTGTGTTTCTAGGGAGATGAACACGAGGAGGACACCTACTAAGATAGTTGAGGAGAATGATGTGAATGAGGAAATTCCTATTCAAGTTGAGAAAGTTGAGCAAGTTCCTCAAGGTTCTCAAGGGAATCAAGGTGCTAGATATGCTCAAGTCCCTATTTTGTTAGGAAGTAATGATGTTCCGGTGGTCTCCCATGAAATTACTAATGGAAGAGTAGAGAGGCATTAATTACTTTAGCCTGAGCTTTGACTACCCATGTGAATATGGGTATTGCGCGTAGAGTGAATATTGTGGAGAGCACTATGACATATAGATTGAGAGATTTTGTGAGGATAAATCCTCCTATATTTCTTTGTTCTAAGGTGGGATAAAATCCCCAAGAGTTTCTAGATGGAGTGTATAAGGTGTTGAGTTCCATGGGGGTGACTTATAGGGAGAAGGTGGAGTTAGCTTCGTACCAATTGAGGGAGGTTTCTCAAGTGTGATATACTGAATCAAAGGATAATAGGCTGGTTGATTCGGGTCCTATTGAGTGGGAAGAATTTAAAGAAGCTTTTTTAGGAAAGTACTTTCCGTGTGAGAGAAGGGAGGTAAAGGTAGATGAGTTCATCAATATAGAGCAAGAAAATATGAGTGTTAAGGAATACTCTTTGAAGTTATCAATGTTGTCTATATATGACCTATTCCTAGTGTCTAATCCTAGGGATGAGATGAGTATGTTTGTGACCGGGGTCGCTAACTTAGTGATAGAAGAATGTTGTACGGCCATGATACATGATGATATGACCCTATATAGATTCATGGTGTATGCTCAATTAATTGAGAAATCAAAACATGGTAGTATTGCTATAAACTTGAAGATAAGTGATTCACGTGATCAAAGTAAACCTAGGTTCAAGAGGAAGGTTTCAACTCAAGAACCTAGGGGTGCTAAGGTGAAATTTGAGAAACGAGGTGGTTCTCCAAATGGCAAGCCTACATGTGCTACTTGTAGAAATAGGCACTATGGGGAATTCCTATTGGGTACCAGGAGTTTTTTTTATGTTGTAAGGATGGACACAAAGTGAGGGATTATCCTACTGGAGATACTAAGCAAGTTGCTCCTATGTTCCGAAAGATGATGCTCCAATGAAGAGGCGTCTCTATGGACTCCGGACAAGAGGAGTAAACCCGAATGAGGGTGAAGATGAGGATGGTAGGTTCTTTTATTGTATTTGAGTTATGAGTTCCTTCTAAGTTGGGGAGTATGGTTAGAAGATGAGCTAGATGATCATAAAAGCATCTTGCATGTGCATGGTGTTTAAGAGTCTTGTTGGAATTGAATGTCATTGATTCCTTGAATTGTGTATTTTATATAGTTATGATTATGTTTTAGAATGTGTTTATAGGGTACGATATTGCATATATCATGTTTCTATCATCAATTTCTTAAAATTTGTATTTTTTAAAAATACTGCATAATTCTCTGTAAGGTTTCCTGCGCACTGTAATATTTTGCATTAATTGACAAACTCATTCTTTGGTTAAAAATTGTTGTAATGTGGTTAGAACTGATGTAGAAGAGCATGATAAGGAATATACAATTTCGCAGGTTCATTGTAAGTTGCAAGAGTGAATTGGTTAATTCACCCAACTTCCAAATAATAGTTCAGGCGGTTACTTAAGGGTATTATGGGTATTTTAAACATGTATATAACTCCTAAATACCTAGATTAATTCGTTGTTTAATATCAAAACTCAAATTCTTTAAGAAATTCCCTAGAACTCCATTTTAAGCCAAAACTCATGGAAGAGATTGGATTGGAGATTTGAGTGGTGATTCTTCATCAATTTCATGGAGCATCATTTAGGTATGGGTTTTAATCCTTGAAACTCTATTCATCAAGGAGCCCAAAATTCAAGGAGATTTCTAATGTTTTCTAATCATGAACTTGTCCAATTTTATGATCTATCAATGGGTTCTTACATTAAAGGTTTTGAATCATTATATATTGATTTTAATGATGTTTATTATATTATTTTAATATAATTAACGTATGAACCCATGTAATTCATGAACCCTAGATTTTTACTACTTTGTGATTTACTTGGTATTGTCTTAATGCTTATGAATTCTAGTGTAATTTTCTATTGGCTATTGAATGATGTAATAATTGTATTCAATTAATGTATAGTTTGTCTTAGGTTGATAAATATATATTTAATTGGACTAGATTCATTGAGTATTATGGTTTTTTTATTGAATTGATTATCATGGACATAGGTAAGGGCCTATTAGTATTGAATTGGATCATTTAGCTAAGGATTGAAGTGGAGAGAATGGATTGGTGGTACGCTGCCCTAATTATTTCTATTTTATGTAATGTAGAACTTTAATTATATTGTGATTTGTATGGTCCACTTATGGTTGCGGTGCTATGTGAATGATGTGGCCTTGTCGGCGTTACTCTATGTATTATGATGATCATGGCCTTGTCGACAACTTCTTGAAGTGTTATGATGCTTTGTTTAGTTGATCATGTGTGTAGTCTTAGAGTTGATGTATTATTAGTCCTACTTGGATATATGAGTCATTGATTGTGATATATACAATGTTATATTAGTGTATTGGATGAATTAAAGATGATAATGGTTATTCCCATATGCTTCTAGTATGATATGCTATATGTGATAAAGTGATTTTTTGGTATGTCTTGTCTCGTAGACCTGTGTCCCTTACTTGATACATGTATAAATGTGAATATAAGATGTATTGAATTAAAATGATAAAACCTCTTAGTATTTATGCATGAATGATATGAGACCTTGACTGTTTCTAAGAGGGTCCATTATGTGAAACTGTAAACCTAGTTGTAAGGTTATGAACCTTGAAGTCAAAAGTCGTAATGGTACCTTTCTTGTAATGAATGATGGACTTAAGGTTGGTTAGCTAGAACGACATCATATTATCCGTAGTAAAGTCATTGATCTATTGTTGTCTCCATTGCAAGGCAACCCTAAGAGACCTCTTTTGTAGGGTGAAAGTAATTGGGTTAAGAACTAGATAGGGAACCTCTTCATGTGATCCGTAATGTTAATTAATCTATGAGAAAAAAAGGCTAGAACCGAGTGAGTACGGTAAGGGAAGTAGCTCTTGTTAAATAATGAGGCTATAGTGCAAATAAAGCCCTTCATATTCCTTAACCATGTTCCTACATGGGATGTGTCCAAGTTTTACCATTGGCAAGTAGAACACCCTCCATCGAAGTAGGTTACCACTCCGTATTCCATGCTTTGCTACCGTGGTCTATGTCAATTATTTCCTATTCTCATCATGTGGGATACCTACTAGTATTTGAGAAGTCTATTAAGTTTAGGAGGTTGTATGGGATGCTACCTAGACATTGCATCGTTAGGCTTTGAAGATGTTAGTTAGTGAGTCCCTAGGTCTTCTCCAAGACCATTACTTCAATGTCCTTTATATGATAAATGTCTATTAATGAACTAATCAAGTAATGACTTTTTATAGGAAGCATGTAAATGAATGAATACCTAATCTAGAATAAGTCTAAGGATTTCCTTGTTGAAGTGTGAAGGGGGAATAAAGGACGATCTCTTCCTGTCTTAGCTAAGGAAATGTTAAGAATGACTCTAGTTAGGAATGTTGAATTATGATGTAGGCATGATCTAATCTTAGGTAGTCTTGAGTAATTATTTAGGTAATCTTGAAGAGGGTGTATGGGATTTCTCTTGTAGAAATACTTAAGTAATTCTTTCGGTAACCATAGTGAGGTGAATGTCATACCATATCTGTTTCATTGTGTTTGGTATTTTGTAATAGTGTTTATCTCATTATAGGTGGTCTTAAGGATCATTAAGGTGTTCCTAGAGAGGATGTATGTGCGCTCTTGCTTTTTCTTACTTAAGTGAGTGTTAGGATAGCTTCTAGTGGAGGAATTACATGCTAGAAGGTTTCTAAGGTGAAGTTGAGAAACTTCACTGTAACAGTGAAGGAGTTCACTGTAATAGTGATTCAGTGTAAGATTTCTCCAAAATTGTGATAAACTCCTTATGTGATATATTATGTATTTTTACAGTGTTAAATGTTGTTCTTATGCTATTATTATGATATTTAAATCAAAAAGAGCATATTTCTAATTAATGACAGTTTTCATGATCTATATGCATTACGCCATACTTAGTACATGTGGTTGTACTAATTCAATATTTGTCTATTTTTAAAGTGATAAATAGGTGAAGTTTCTATTGGAGGCGAAGTCTTGGATTATTGGATCGTTTAATCAAGTTGAAGTATGTCCTCCCTTTACTCGAGGGCATAGATGTCCTTAGAGTTCCTAGATGTTGATGTATCATAATAGACATATAATATTATATTTCGATTGTATGGGTCATGTCCCCAGTATAGTCGTGAGCCTAAGATTTGATTATGTAAGACTTAGGTCCTTATATTTAATATGAAATATATTTTGAAAGACTATTAAAATGTTTTGTGACAAGTTTTAATTCTTCTCTACTTTTCATATATATATATATATATATATAAATGCGATGAATGATACGAAAGGGCTTGTATGAGACCTCCGAGAGGTCAAGTACGTCGGTTGCACTCTAAGAGTGACATATCTTATAGAGTATTCTCTCGGGATGTGACATCACCATGATACATAAAAATGTTGACCAAAAATATATAGGATCAACATTATGCATTTCATTTATAGCATAAGTACATAATGAAACAACCCTTCGACTCCCCTCAAGGTCCACTTGTTCAACGTATAGGTAAAGTACCATACCATTACATATACTAAACATATTCTTAAGTAATCCTAGTTAGTATTCATCTTTACTTTCGTTCATTCATTTTACTATTGGGAAACCGCCATAACTGACAATAGACCATGTGAGCTAAGCATGAAATCTGGTGTATCCCCTCATACCAAAAAAAGGACATCCTACTTGAGAAGGTAAGACATATATATATATCATAATAGAGTCTACGTGGATCACTATCTAGGTTTCCTATCGGGAAACATTGTTAAGGAACTAAAAGATTTTTACTAGAAGCTCTCTTTATGCTAAATCACGTTGTAGTTTCCACCGCATGAGACATTTGGTGAACCTACCTTCCTATTTTGAAAGGACACCCCTCATTGTCAAGTTCACTAGGTGCTAAGCTAAATATTCCCGTTTTTAAGAATCTTAGAGTATTTATTGACATAGCTTATATCATAGGTCTTTGGAGTCTTGCTCATCATATATCATATGTATAACTCTTAGGTTCTAGGATGAGAAAGTCCTTTTATCACAACCCAACATTATGTGAGACTATTAAGTCATAAAAAAGTAACAAGAATAACATAGGAAGCACATCCAATCCCTCATAATAATACACCTATCATCATCATCTCACAATTAGTCACATTCATATCATGCAATCATATTTATAATCTCATCACCTTCCTATCATACTAACATATTCATACTTCAATTGAAGAACAACATCAATAATAGACTAACTTTATTGCAATAAGGTATTCATGATCTTGAAAGTTTAACAAATGCCTTCCAAGAATATCATACAATAATTCACCTTCAATTCAATGATATTTACCCAAAAATTCAGTAATCATCATCATATAATAGTATATTATACAAGAATATATTCTATTTTTATCTCCCTTACTCATAAACCAACCTAAATCACAAGTTAGGGTTAGGAGAAGAAGGGTAATCAAGGGACTTTTTGGGGAATTAGGTCAAAGCTTAAAGAAATACATTGATACACCCATTAACATGCATAATTTATCACTATAATAAAACTAAGACTATATAATTCAAGTTAGAAAGAAGACCCACTAAATTGGATGAAAACAAGCTTTTGAGGAATATTGGAATCCAATGCTTGAAGAACCTTTTGAAGAGAGGAGTCCCAAGAGTGAATATACTCCATACCTTGAGAATCCTTGATTAATTTTCAAGAAAATTCTTCATCTTAGAGTACTAGAAGGAACTTTGTCATCTTCTTCAATGGGAATCATTGGAGTAGTGAGCGAAACTTGAGAGAGATGAGAGTCTTTTTGGGCTTTTGGAACTATAGGGTGTTAGATTATTTTAATGACTTTGGATGCTTAAATACCCCTAAAGTAACTAATTATAACTGTCCATAATAATTAATTAACAAAAAAGTGTCAAAATACCCTTAAACTATTTGAAATAGCTCACATATACCCTTAAACTATATTTTGGCTCAAAACTACCCTTCCCGTCAAATTATTGGTTCAAACTATTGGGTCAAACATGCCATTTAACAACTTTTATTGATAAGAAGGGTACTTTTGATCCAATATTTTGACAGGAAGGGTAGTTTTGAGCCGAAATATAGTTTAAGGGTATATATGAGCTATTCCGGATAGTTCAAAGGTACTTTTGACCATTTCTATTTAGTCTACATGGCAGTGGAATCCTACTGGCATGCAATGTTGCTTCCTTGTGGCATTTAACAACTTCCGTTAATAAGAATGGTACTTTTGACCCAAAAGTATAACTGGAAGGGTAGTTTTGATTCAAAATAAAGATTAAGGATATATATGAGATATTTCGAATAGTTTGTGTACTTTTGATCCTTTATTTAACTAATTACCTAACCACCCCCACTTAACCCACGTGGAGGCAGTGAGCTTGGGGTGCATCGATAAGACACCGTCGACGCCCTATCGTCCAAACCACGGACCGTCCTAGGCAACATGGTTTGGGTCAGAGATTATTCAAAATGGATCTAAAGATCCATATTATAAGAATGGACTCAATACCTCCGGTTGCGGGGCGTGACTCCATCAACGGTCCTTTTTTTGCCTCGTCAAGGGAATACAGTCTTGGATAGCTTTTTGGGTCAAATGTTTGGGTCCTCCTCAAGAGCCCATAGGGAGTCGTACCCGGATTTTTTGACCTTAAAAATACAGTAAGATGTACCCTAAGAATTTCTCCAAAGTTTGACCTTCATACGAATCTTAAAAACCCTTTCAAAACACAAAGACACACTAGCTCACTTTCACTCATCTCCATACGTCATGGTTGTTTCTTGACGTTTAGGCTCCTAATGAAGTTAATTACCATTGTTTAGGCTTGGAAACTTTATTTTAAGGTATTATTTACTAAGTGAGACTCCAATTTAGGTCATTTGATTTCCTAGGCATAATAGTACCCCCCTTGGGAACATTTGTACTCGAATGACAGTTTAAACAATTTTTTGGAACTTATGACTCAACACTAGAAGCCCAACCAACACATCACATGTAATAATGACGCAATAATTGAAGGAGGAAACATTCACTCCATTCTCAACACAACAAAGCATCACAATGACTTAGGAACTATATCAACTACCAAAAGGGACACATTTCATTATTTCAAATTTTAAAATGAGGAATGTCCTTGTCCTCATATAGCTCAACATATTCAACAAGAAGAAACACATTATTTAATTACTTAAAACTTTAGCAATTTCACAAGAAATATCACATAACTCACTACACCAAACATATCATCAAGTATGGAGAACATAAAATTCAAGACATATGAAACATAGATTTTTCATAAGAACTTGTATAATGAAGGGAAATCATATAATTTCAAAACACACATAAGACCTTTCATAAACCAAACAATGAGAACTTACTAAAATCAATCTTGACTAGAAGAGGAAGGAAAAACATGAGGATATTAGGACATCATGTCGGCCTCGGCTTCCAAAGTAGCATTTTCAACTACTTGATTTCTCCAGAGAACCTTTATGGAAGCTACTTTTTTATTCCTTAACTTTTTCACTTCCCGGTCTGAGATCTCAAACGAGACCTCTTCATAGAAAAGGTTAGCGTCAACTTTTAAACTTTATAGATGAAGGATAAAAACCAGATCACCTATGCACTTTTTACCATTGACACATTGAAAACCGAATATATCGGAGCCAACTGAATATGTGACTTCAACTCATAGGCAACACTTCCTATGTGTTTCACGACCTAAAATGGCCTCACATACCAGGGACTAAATTTCCCTTTCTTACCTAACCTCATAACTCATTTCTTCGGTGATATAGTCAAATAGACATATTCACGTAGCATAAAATCAAGTTCCCTACATCTATTGTCGGCATAAGATTTTTATCTACTTTGCAACATCTTCAAACGATCCCTTATGAGTCAAAATTTCTCTACAACCTCATAGATTACTTCGGGACCTATTAGAGTGAACTCACGTATCTCAAACCACCCAACTAGAGATCTACATCACCTCTCATAAGGGCCTCAAAGGTTTCCAAGGCAATACTCAAATGATAACTATTATTATAGGAAAATTCAATTAGTGGTAGATGATCTCCCCAATTACCCTTGAAGTCAATGACACATGTGCTCAACATATATTCTAGGTTTTTGATGGTTAATTCCGCCAAACAATCTGTTTGTGGATGAAATGCGCTACTAAGTTTCACCTTGGTATCCATACCACTTTGGAATGATTTTCAAAATGTAGAAGTGAATTTCGGACCCCTATAAAGGATTATACATAAGGGAACCCTATGAAACTCACAATCTCATTAATATAAAATATAGCGTCCTCTGCCAAAAAGTAGTTTTGACGGGATTAAAATGGGTAGATTTGTTAGCCTATCAACAAAACCCATATGGATCATTTTGCCTACATGTTCGAGACAAACCCACAGCAAAATACATATTTACATCTTCCCACTTACAAGTAAGGATACCTAACCCTCCCGATTTTCGATGTTCGTCCTTGACTTGTTGACAATTTTGACATTTGGCTACAAATTATGTTATATCCTTCTTCACCACCATTAGACCTTTTTTATAGTTATATCCTTCTTCAAATCTTTCTACCATTAGACCTCTTTAAGATCATGATACATTTTGGTGGCACTCGGATGAATGGAATATCGGGAACCATAAGCCTCTTCAATAATGTGACTTCTTAAGTCATCCACATATGATATACACAACCTTCCTTGGTACCTAAGTAGACCATACCGCCCCCACATTAGAAGAATGACTCATTGAACGTACTAAATACCGGTTCCTTTAACTCCATCAATAAAGGATCCAAATGTTGGATAGACTTCACCTCAAACACTAAAAATGACAAGGAGTTATGATGTACCATGAAGCCTCATTTTGGAGAATCTTCATGTTTAATACCCAACCAGGCCAATCTATGCACATCTTTAAGTAACACTATCTTACCATCTTGAAGATGAGTTATACTACCCATAGTCATTAGGCTTAAAGCATCTACAACCATGTTTTCTATTCTAGGGTGGTAAAGGATAGTCATATCATATCTTTAAAAATATCTAACTACCTTCTTTGTTGGTGACTTAACTCCTATTGAGTGAACACATATCAGAGACTCTAATGGTCAGCGAACACCTCTACATGCACTCCATATAGATAGTGACTCCATATCTTCAAAGAAAACACTAGGGACATTAATTCAAGTTCATGAATTTGATAGTTTTCATGTACCTTGAGTTGTCTAGAGGCATATTCTATCTTTTTTCCATGTTGCAAGAGGATACACCAAAACCTACTCGTGAGGTGTCATAATACATAACAAGACCTTCGATACCCTCCGGTAAGGTCAATACCGAAATGGATGTAAGCCTATCTTTCAACACGTAAAACATCTTTCATAAGCTTCCGTCAACTCAAATTGAACTTTCTTTTGGGTTAAAATTGTAAAAGGAGAAGCAGTAGATGCAAACCCTATTGTTAATCGCCTAGATAGATAAAAAAACATTGAATATTGGTAGGATTTAAAGGTCTAGACCAATTCTTAATTGCCTCCATTTTATTCAGATCAACCTCTATACCCTCATTTGAAACAAATGTAGCCAAGTAAAGCAACCGATCATAACCAAAATTTGCACTTACTATATTTAGGAAAGAGTTGATGTTCCTTGAGGGCTTGAAAAACTACCCTCAAGTGACCCATGTGTTCATCCTCACTCTTGGAATATTCTAAGATATCGTCAATAAAAACAATTACAAATGAATCAAAGATAATCCCGGAACACCCTATTCATAAGGTCCATGAAAGCTGCCAGGGAATTAGTTAGATCAAAATAAATGACTACGAATTAATAATGACCATATCTTGTTCGTAAAGCCGTTTTAGGAATGTCAACACATCTTACTCTAAGTTGATTATAAACCGAACTCAAGTCAATTTTTTAAAAGTAACTCGCACCATGGAGTTGATCAAACAAATCATCAATCGTAGGAAGAGGATACTTATTCTTTATAGTGTCCTTTTTAAGTTGTCGATATTGAATACTCATTCTGAGAGAACCATCTTTATTTTTCCCAAATAATAGCGGACCATCTTATGAAGATAGGCATGGTTGTATAAAAACCTTATCTAGAAAATCCTTGAGTTGACCCTTCAGTTCCTTCAACTTGGCCGAAGCCCTCTGTTAAGGATAAATTGATGTTGGTTAACTATCCGGCGTCAAATCTATGTCGAATCTATTACCCGTCTTGAAGGAATTCACGGTAAATCATCGAGGAAGACTTCTAAAAAATCCTTCACTATGGGAACAGTCCTAAAGGAAGAGCATCAAAATCAAACTCGTTGGCCCTCACAACATTACAGAGACATCCCTTAGAAATCATCTAACAAGCTTTTAGACATGAAATAATTTGACCTCTGTGGATAGAATTTCCCTCCTTCCATTCTAAAACGGGTCCATTAGGAAATTAGAATTTGACTACTCTTTTCCTACAATCAATTGAAGCAAAATAAGTATGTAACTAGTCCATCCCCAATATGACATCAAAGTCCAAGATATCCAGTTCTACCAAATAAACCAAAGTAACTCTATTGGAAAACAATATGGGACAACTCCTATGGACTCTTTTAGAAACAACGGAGTCACCCACCAGGGTAGAAACTGAGAAAGGTTAAACTAAGTCACAAGGAGCATATCAAAGTTTATAGCCACCCAAAGAGTAACAAAATATAAAGTGACACCAGGATCTAGCAATTCATAAAAATGAATTTAAAATAGTTGAAACATACCGGTACAAACATCTAAAGAAACCTCTTGTTACCCATTGATTTGAAAGCATAGAAGCGGTTCTTCTTAGGAATGTTAGAACTTGGATCGCTTCCTTATGCTTGATCACTCTGCTTTCCTTGGTTCTTGTCCATTAGACGATCCCTGCCAAATGACCACTCTTTACCACAACCAAAACCAGTATATATTCTCATTATACATTTACCCATATGCTTATTACCACATTTGGAACGACTAGTTTTCTCACCTTCCGAACAACCACCTTTCCCCCCTTGAGGCTTAGAGTTAGACACCCTATTTGTAACACCACAAAATGATTTAGGGTGTCTAGAGCCTAACATGTTATTAATAAGGTTCTAAGGTCTTAAAATTAATTATAATATCGTATTGACGCAGTGTGTAAAGTTTAAGGTGATTTGGAAGTCAAACGTTAACAAATGACAAAGACGTCCAACAACTAGTCACCTATGTGTCTCATTTGTCTATACGTGCTTATATTTGTATATAATTTTATTATGAAGCCATAAAATAATTTATAATGATGTTTATAGGTAGTATATGGAGTTTCATGAATTTTGGAGGTCAAACGTCCAAGAACGTCTAACACGTTCAAAAAGTTAGCCTTTGATATGTTCAAGTATGTCTTGATGGGGCCTAGAATGTTTGGATGTTTTTTATGTGTGAATTTTCGGTGAAACATGCATGGAATGTCCTTTATTATAAATTTTCATATTTACGTGGGAAACGCCCAGGTACGACTTCCTAAGGGACGCACAAAAAGGACAACAAGAAGGACCAAGGGTTTCCAAAACACTGCCTTGGTCGTGTAAATCGAAGAGAAAATCAACGCCTAGTTTGTTGACCAATGGCCCGTTGGTGGATTTCTCTTCGATTGACACTTAGACTTGAAAAATATCAACCAAAGAAAAACCGAAGCACCAAATTGATTGAAGCCACAGACAGCCCGTGGATGGACCTACTAGTAGTCGATGGTGGCCTGCAACTAATGCCATGTGACTGGCTCATTAAAGGGGTGAATGTGAAATTCACCACATGTAATAACCTGAAACTACTTGATTTAATTAGATTTTATTTTAGGGTGTAATTAGTTTATCAAAAAAACGTGATCAACCCATTCCCAATCCCATTCACACCAAATAAACTTTCCCTCCAAAACCAATTCTTCCTAGAAACCTCCATTGAAATTAAAGGTCAAGAACAGATTGGATTTCTGATTTGTATGTATTATTCATTAAATTTTAGAGGTTTTAAACTATACATAGGTATGGTTATCCTTCAAATCTAAGTACCTTTCAGTTGGAGAGTTCTTCACAAAGTTTTCTAAGAGATTTCATGATCAAACTTTCAATCTAGCCATGAGTTCTTTCTATAAAAGTTTTTAATGGATTAATAATGATTAATTAATGTTAATGTATTGTTTTTAATGTGAAATTTAATTCAATTTAATTATAAACCCATGTCTCTTTCCAAAACCGCGTTAGCCCTTCCATGGGCATTGTGATCATGTCTTGTTTATGGTTGAGTTGCGATTCTCTTAAGTTGAATTGCTTATATCTAATGTTTTTACATTAATTTATGATTAATTGATGATGAAGGATCCATTTTGATCATTGTATGAAGAATTGGACATGCCTAGTTTAAGGAGTTCAGTGTAACATTGCTTTATTAATGATTGAATGTTGAATTCGATTAGGTAAAGATGATTTTAGCTATTGTTTTATGTTAATATCATGATTTAATTATGGATATGAATCTCGTATGATCAAAGTAAAGAATTATTGATAAAACTATCTATGTGATGTGATCTCAATTTTAGGTTAGATGAATCATGAATCCTTTTGAGTAAAGATCTCTTTAGATAATTCCTATCATGTACATTGTTGTTAAAATATGTTTGACGATAAAGGCCTTAGTGAATCAGTAATGTAGCCTATTTCCTCTACTCTTGCTTGAATGGATAGTTTATTACCTATTTGGTATCTTGATCTTGTAGGGATTTAAGAATGATTTTGTCATGTTAAGTGTATGATAAGATACTTCCCTAGATTTATATTATTGATGAAATATGATGTATAATACATGTAAGTGCAATTGGTTAAAGGTCTATGTCCTTCTACATTCTAGCATGTTAATGATGTGTTGTACTAGTTTGTAGCATGGCCTTGTAGTAACTTATGCATGACTTCATATATGATTATTATGGTTTAACTACTGCCCAATACTTTAATTGTTCATGAATTAATAGTATTGTCCAATAATGACCAAATTCTAAAGGATTGGTAAGGTTTTCTCTACTCTTCTACTTCTCTACTTCTCTATACTAATGTTGATGAAGCCTTGTATGACATGGTGTGGTATGCTCCAGTTATGGTGGTGGTCTTTACTTTATTGTCATTATATGTGTGTTGACCATGTACTTGAAATCAAATTGATGAATATATGAATGAGTGGTTATGATGATCACCTGACGTGTAATTTGTGCCTTGTCTTCTACTTTAGTTGTAAATCTAGGTTATGTTACTATTGTTATGAGCACGTAAATGTTTATGTTAAGATAATGTGTAGGTTCTTCCACTAATGAAGTATTAAGGATTGATGACCCCTTCCCATGTACCCTTATGTGAACGTGTTAATAGATAATGTTAGGAGTTTTTGTAACACCTTGAATATTCAAGATGTGTCGTAAACACTAACATAGGTGTCATAAAGAATAAAAAATGTTTTTAAGCCCATTATAAATGAATTTAGGTCATTTAGAAAGTTTAAGAACCAAACCATCGAAGAATGTCCATGACGTACGGGATGTTCGTTCAAAGGGATGTTAGCGTGCCTTAGCCTATTTCACTAACTTCTAGGATTCGGATTTGTATGAAAATTGGTGTAAGGGTATATAATATGTGTTTAAGTTGTTCCATGGTCGAAACATCCGGGTATGACTCTCCAAGGACCAACAAAGGTCCCTTGAGAAGGACCTTTGTAGGTTGAGGCAGCACTGCCTGAAGTAGTGTCCATCGACGAGACAGTCAACAGACCGTGTGTTGATTAACGGGCATTGATTCCACTGTGGTTCCACACTTAGGCTTCTTGAGAAGTTCCCTTCACCCGCATAGCCTCTGAACTCATCGATAGAGTGCAGAGGTGCATATAACTGTCTTTGTGTAGATTGACGAGGCGTCGGTGCCACTGTCATCCAACACTTATCCAATTCATGGTATCCCCTCGCCTGCATAGTCATTGAACTCATCGACGGAGTGCAGGACAAGAGGGGTGGGTTTGTAGACTTACAGCGACCCGTAGGCGGGGTTCTGTCTTTGAGGAAGTGATTTTCCTAAACGTTTTAGAGTTATGTCATTTAATAAATTAAGTGGTTTAGGGGTTAGTTTGAGATTAAGGGGAGGATAATTAACTAACTTAAAACCCATATAAAATCCCCAACCCTAATTAAACTAATTATAACTCAAAAACATAAACTCTCTTCCTTCTTTCATCTTTCCCTCTCTACTTGAACTCACATTTGAAGACTAGCAAGGAGAATGGTTGGGGGATGGAAATGGACAAATCCAGCGTCAAAGTTTTTTCAAATGTTAAGTTATGTGATATAATTCACCTTTGATACACTTTCCGCAAAGGGTTCCTTCAAAATAGATTTCAAAGGTTGAGTTTTCTCATGAGTTTCATCCAATTACAAAATTGAAGTTACAAATTGAGTTGTTCATGATTTATTTAGGTTATATTGAATACATTGACATGAATTTAAACTTGATTATGGTACTTGTTGATGGTCTGTTAAAAATTACAAACATGATTGTCAAGCCCTAACTATACATTGTGACCTTGACCTATATTGTATTGTGATCATTCAATTGACTTGCTTATTGATTAGATTACCATCGTATGGTGCCATTATGCATAAATTAAGATGAATTATAGGCCTATCATACTACTTCTTGAGATGATATTAAGGTTTTAAAGTATATTGTAAAATTAGCTTATGTATCTTGTCTTAAGCTATGATCTAGTGTTGAATTGTATTATAGAGATGAAATTGGCCTTGTTATCTTATAGGTTATCATTGTGTGATGATGTTACTCCCCTAGTTTGGTTGATTTATGGGTTGATGGTAAGACCTTGATGGTGAACTATGAGGAAGACTTGGTAAGTCTTAGAATACTTCCAAATGTGATTAATTGTGGTTAAGTCATGATGTTACATTGGAGTATGCCTTACACTAGGATAATAAGGTGGTGTGATGTTGAATTGAAATGTCTTGATTATGTTGTGAGGTTGATTAAGGTGTATGTGATATGAGGATGGTGAAAACTATCAATGTGCCTTGGTATACTATGAAATGCTAAAGTGTTAATATCACATATAGGACTTGTGATGAAATGACTTATACTCATATAATTCTTATTCATCTATTGATGATGATGATAATACAAATGATAGACTCTATGAACTAAACTAAGCTATGATTGATAATTAAAGCTTAAAGACATTTCAAAAAGGGAATCTAGCTTAGCACCGAGTGAACTAGATTGATGAATGTCCCTTTCCACATAGGAAGGATAGGGAAAGATTTTCCCAAAAGGTAAAACGTAATAAAGGACTTGAACTCGAACTTGGATACCCTAAGAGGTATAGTAGCTTAGTCTAGGTAGGGGTATAAAACTCTACCTAAACATTGCCCTAGTTAGCCTTAAGGGGAGTCTTAGGATGAGGTTCTTATATATGTTTATGTTATGATGATATACGATATATATGATGACCTTGGAATATTATTGATACTATATGTTGATTAGTTCACTTATAATTATGACTTGGGTTATAATGTTAATATATGATGAAATGTAAATCCAAATGTTATATTATGTGAAGTTGGACATTGGTTATGGTTTCTTATTGAGGCTACTTTATTGAGTGAGGTTATGGGGCTTTGCTTGGTCATTGCGCTTGTTGGCTTGATAATGATTCATGAGTAGTTGCCTTGCTTATTATGATATCATTGACTCTTAATCATTCTTGTGATATTATTACTTGATGATAGGATTGTAGGAAGTCATGGATTCAAAAGTGTTGGAATACGCATTACTTGTTGAGTTACTAAGCATGTTTGGTTGATTTATATGACTTGCTTGGCTTTGCATTAGGTTCCTAAAGGGGTAAAATGGCATGTTTTTACTAAAAGTCCATTTTTAATATGTTTTTAATGTATATGTGCATAAGGTCTCATACTTAGTACATGTACTAACCCCATTTTTTCCCTTTTACCAAACATTTTAGGTTCCGATCGTTGAAAAGTTTGGAAGAAGACATAGTTTAAGGCTTGGATTCTTCATTTCATCCACGTAAGGTAGGTCCTCAACTTCTGAGTGTAATGCCACTATTTAGCTTACGGACATGTTATGAGCTTAGATACTCTTTCATTTCTTTCCTTTTCTATTGAGTACTATATTTTTGTTATCTTTTCAATTGAGTACTATATTTTTGTATGAACTATACGTGCTCTTGTTTGATTGATGTAAGGGCTATGCCCAAATTGTGATAATCGTTTAGATGGTATGAGAAAAAACAATCGTTCAGACTATTCTTATATTTTATATATGTGTGTGTGCAATAAAAGTAGAAGGCTATGTAACCTTCCTATTCAAAGGGTTAATGTATACTCTATACGACTATATATTATGTCTATGTAGAGGTCTAAGTAAACCTCCAAGTAGTTATAATGAATGTTTTAAATTATTCCTCATCTTTAAAGTTATGTATGTAATAAAATGAGACTAAGAGGTCTTAGTCCTTAAAAAGGACAAGGAAGCTAGTTATATCTATATGGGGTTAACACGGATATGACAAACTTTGTATCAGAGCATGAGGTTTAGGAATCACTCTCTTTCTTGGAAATCTTATATCGTGCTGATAGAGTATACTTATGGTGTGTTTTTGCATCTAATCCTATTTTTGTACTTATAGGAAGCAGGAACAGTCGAAGAAATGCGGCTCAAATACTTGAAGAGGAAATGGCCAATGCAGGAGCTCCTATCCTTGGTGAACAAGTTCCTCCACTTGAAGAAGAAGCTAATGTTGACCAAGCTCCGGTCAATCCTCCACCCTTGAGAAATGGAGATGTAAAGGCTGCCCTCTTTAAATTGTCTCAATCTGCCACCGTCCAAGCCTATGCTAAGACGGCCCAAGCAAACCGAGAGGTTGTGTCCCATCCTCATCAACAAGTCACTACTATGGATTCCCATATAATGGACTTTACTAGAATGAACCCTCCTACTTTCTACGGGTCTAAGGTTGATGAAAACCCCCAAGAATTCATTGATGAGGTATCGAAAATACTTTTGGATATGGGGTTGTCCTCAAGTGAGAAGTCCAAGTGGGCCACATATCAATGCAAGGACGTGGTTCAAGCTTTGTATGTGCAATAGAGGGATAATAGGCCATTGAGGGGTGGTCCGATGACTTGGGAGATATTTAAGGAGGCTTTTCTAGAGCGGTTCTTTCCTAGGAAGATGAGGGAGGAAAAAGTGGTGGAGTTCATCAACCTTCACCAAGGAGGAAGGAGTGTCCACGAGTACTCTTTGGAATTCATTAAGTTGTCCAAATATGCTCCTTGTTTGGTCTCCGATCCTAGAGACCAAATGAGCCTCTTTTTGACGGGTGTGTCGGAGGACTTACAAGAGGTGTGCCATTTGGTAATACTAAATAAGAACATGAAATTTTCCTTCTTATGACGCGTGCAAGAAGGGTTGAGGAGGCAAGGGCCAAGAGAAAGAGTAGAGATGCTAAGAGATCAAGATCATATGATGGAGGTTACTCAAGGAATAGGCTTGAAATATAAGAAAACCCTAGATTTATGAAGCAGGTTTCTAATCAAGTCCCTTCCAAGTTCCCAAAATCTAGTGCTAAAAGGGTGTCTAACCCTAAACCAAAGAAGGGAAAATGTAATAATTCACCAAACAAGAAGACAACTTGTGGAAAGTGTGGTAAAAAGCACTATCGTGATTGCCTTAAGGGGATGGATAATTGATTTAGTTGTGAGAAGAGTGGTCACAAGATGAGAGATTGTCCATACTTCAAGAGTCAAGACAAGGGTAGTGGTCAATCTTAAGCAAGTGGTTCTAGTGATACTCCAAAGAAGAACCATCAATTCTCTCCACTCTAGAGGTGAGCAAGATACTTCTCCTGTTGTGGAGATCGGTATGTTGAACATCTTCTGTATTAATGTATATGCCTTCCTCTATCTAGGTGCTACTTTATCATTCATTACACCTCTAGTAGCTAAAAAGTTTGATATTTTACTGAACATTTTGCATGAACCTTTTATCGGTATACTTCGGTGGGTGAGTCAGTTGTTGAAAAAATGGTGTATAGAAATTGTCCAATAATGTTGCCCAAAACAGTTTCTTATGTTGATCTAGTAGAACTCGATATGCTTGATTTTAATGTCATATTGGGTATGGATTAGTTCCATGCATGTTTTGCCTCCATTGATTGAATAACAAGGGTGGTGAGGTTTAACTTCCCTAATGAACCCGTTGTTGAATGGAAGGGGGGAAATTCTATTCCTAGAATTATTTTTTTTTGTTGTATAAAATCATTCAAAATGATCTCAAAAGGTTGTCTATATCATATTGTAAGAGTCGAAAATCTAGACTCCGAAGCTTACCATTGAGTCGGTACCCATAGTGAGCAAGTTTGCAGAGGCCATTCCTAATGACCTTCTCGTATTTCTTCTGAATGGGAAATTGACATTCCCATTGAATTGCTACTTTATATAAATCCCATATCAATTCCTCCTTATCACATGGCTCTAACCGAATTTAAGAAGTTGAAGGCTCAACTCAAGGATTTACTAGATAAGGGTTTTATAAGGCCTAGTATTTCTCCATTGGGTTCTCCGGTTTTGTTTGTGAAGAAGAAGGATGGGTCCTTGAGAATGTGTATTGATTACCACAAACTTAACAAGGTCACTATTAGGAATAAGTACCCTCTCCCTCTAATTGATGACTTGTTTGATCAACTCCAAGGGCAAAACTACTTTTTAAAGATAGACTTGATGTCGAGGTATCACCAACTTAGGGTGAGAATTTAGGATATACCAAAAAAGACTTTTCAAACTAGGTATGGGCACTAAGAGTCACTATACCATTTTTGGCCTACAGCAAAACCACGTAAGTGTAGCCTAAACTAGCAAAAGGTGTGGCCTTTGATAAAAGGCTACACTTTTGGACATTCAGCAACACTTTTTAGGGGCTTCCCAAAAGAAGCGTAACCTTTTACATTAGGCAACACTTTTTAAATGTTGCCATCTTTGGCTACACTTATAAAGCGTAGCCAAATAGGTATAAGGGCATGCTTTGAAGACGTGCACTAGCAACACCTATTTTTTGTTAGACTACACTTAAAAGTGTTGCCTTTTCAGATTTATTGATCACTTAAAAAGTGTTGCCTTTTATTGGTCATTTATTGCAACACTTTCAAAGTGTAACTTTTTATCTACCTAGAGCAACACTTACAAAGTGTAACTTCAACATTTATAAGCCTATATGTAGCACAAATATATATAATATATTTACATACATACAAGTGACCTAAAACACGAAATGAACTAATTAATAATTAATTTTAAGCTATATATTTCAAATAAACTTCGAGAAATAGTTCAAGTACAACCAAAAGATAGTATGTGTTGTGTACATACCCATACTTATACATTAATATTCTAAATGTGTACACAATAAATAAAATATTTATTTAAGCTTTTACAATAGTTCAAAAACTCTTCATCATCCACTTCAAATTTGATCACCTCCATTTCCCTACACAAATAAGATATTGCATTAGGGTTCAAACTTCATAAGAAACAACATAAAATATTTGGTGTTATACAATAACCATGATGCACGCAAACTAAGGCAAACAACGTTAACTGCTTGAATATCAATTCCTCTAGTAAACAAATCTGTTCCATCAAGAAAGAACACAAAATTAAGAAATTTAACAATTAATCAATTTGAAATTTCAGCTTTAACGGAAAGCGTGACGGACCGTCTTAGCCATGACAGTCTGTCCTGCATGTTCGTCATGAAGATCAGAGAAGTAGAACAAGAAGAAGAAACTTGATGTATGGGATGACGGAGTCCACGACGGCTCGTCATGACCACGATGGATGACCACGACAGATGACCACGATGGCCCGTCATGACCATGAAGGATTACCATGACGACCTGTCATGACCACGGCGGTCCATGCTCCATGATAGTACTGTTGTTATGTAGTTATATTTTTTTATAATGGTAAAAACATTTTCACCAGAACATAAATCTATCATTTAGTATCACAGTTCTTGGGTATTACAAATAATAACATGATAATTGTTCAAAGAAAGATCAAGTATCACAGTCCCACAAACTTTTGGGACATAGAATTCACTAAAGGAAATCACAAAGTATCAAAAAAATGAGTTTACAATTAATAATGATGGAGTTGGATAATAATTCGATTAAATCTCATTACATACAAACACAATATAAAAGATCTAGTCATAGATAACTCAATACATAATCTCAGATTCACAGCAAAAACATACATTAGGCAACTTATCAAGAAAATTACAGATTATGTAGATGTAAGAAGAATCACAAAGTAGTACAAGTCTGTGTAATTCTAATTAAAATACAAATGTAATAACACTTACTGGAACATGATAGCCACATCCAAGTAATCTTCTATCCAAAGTGGCATGAAACAAGTCAATACCAAACGCCGAGAAGGTGATATAAGTAGAACATGCTCTAACTTTACAAGGTACTTTATGTAGAATGGTTCAAATATAAGTAGATTTTCATAGATAAGGTTATTCTCAACGTCCTATCTAGATTTAGCAGAACTAGTATTTCATTGGATATAAGATACAGAGGATGAACAGAACAAATGATAATGGTGTTACCTTTCTCAAGATGTGATCTCGAAGGGGATAAAGCTTTCTCTTTGTGCACTTTTACTTGATGAAGTAAACTTGATAGCTACATCAGAAAGAAACATCCTTCACTAACTGCATCAACAAGAGGAGTTAGTAACTAAAAAACCCTATTTAAACAAAATCATATCAATGTGATGATGTTTCTGTGAGAATATGAAGGAACAACTCAATCTGAGAATGATTCAACGAGAATATGATGGAACAACCTCTTCACTGGGAACAACTTTTCAGCGAGGTGTAACCTTCAGCGAGGGCAGCTTTTGAGAAAGATTTGACAGATAAACCTCTTCAAAGTGAACAAATCTTCAGCTCTTCAACAAGAAATTAAATATGGAAACAGTGTTCTTCAGATTGAAATCATGTTTTTCATACATATGGAGACCGTGTTCTTCAATTTTGGGAAAAGAGTTTTAATGTTTTATTAATAATTTTTTCAAATATAAATGGGAGGGAAAGTTAAAAAATGTTTGGAGGGAATATAATATTTTAGTTAAAATTTTAAGGCCACACTTATAATGTGTTGTATTTTCAATTGTAAAAATAAAACACTTTAGAAGTGTGGCCATATATATAAATAGGTGTTGTCAATTATATCATATTTAACAATACTTATAAAGTGTAGTTGATCCCATTAAAGAGTACACATCAAAAGTGTTGCTAAAATTAATGTAGCTAAAAGCCAAAATCATTGGCTACACTTTAAAAGTGTTCCCAAAAGTATTTTAGGCAACACTTTATAAGCGTTGTCAAGATTTAGTCTTGTCGTAGACCTAAAATGGTGTAGTGAGTTCTTGGTAATGTCTTTTGGTCTCTCTAATGCTATGATGGTGTTTATGGACCTAATGAATAGGGTGTTCCAAAGTTACCTAGATGCATTAGTTATCGTCTTCATTGACGTCATCTTAGTATATTCAAAGAATAAAGATGATAATATGGGTCATTTGAGGGTAATATTGTGAACCCTTAAGGAACACAAATTGTATGCCAAATATAGTAAGTGTCAGTTTTTGTTAAGGTCAGTGACATTTCTTGGGCACATCATCTCTAGTGAGGGAGTTGAGGTAGACCCAAGGAAAATGGATGTGTTAAAAAATTATCCTAGACATCTGACTCCAATAGACATTAGGAGTTTCTTGGGTTAGCAGCTTATTTTTGGAGGTTCGTGGATAGTTTTGCGTCCATTTCATATCCTTTTACTACTTTGACACAAAAGAGTAAGAGATTTCAGTGGTCGAAGACATGTGAGAAAAGCTTCCAATTATTGAAAGATAGGTTTACTTCTGCTCCGGTGTTGCCTTTACCGGATGATACAAAGGGTTTTGTTGTGTATTATGACGTGTCCCGAGTGGGTTTGGGGTGTGTTCTTATGGAACACGGGAATGTGATAGCCTATACTACTAGGAAACTTAAGGTACATGACAAAAACTATCCCACTCATGATCTTGAATTAGCGGCCATAGTGTTTGCTTTGAATATTTGGAGGCATTACTTGTATAGGGTTCATGTTGATGTTTTTACCGATCATAAGATTCTCCGATATTTTTTTTACCCAAATGGAGTTGAATCTCCGACAAAGAAGGTGACTAGAGTTGTTGAAAATTTATGATATGAGTGTCCTCTATCATCTCGACAAAGCTAATGTGGTGGAAAATGACCTAAGTCGTATGACTATGGTTAGTGTATCCCACGTTGACGAAGCCATGAAGGACCTAGCGAGGGAAGTACATAGGTTGCCTAGGTTGGGGGAGAGGTTTGAAAGTTCTCCAAATAGGGGTGCTATAGTTCATCGTAACTCCTAGTCATCTCTAGTGGTTGAGGTGAAGTCAAAAAAACACCTTGATCTAGCATTAACAGAGTTGAAAGAATCGGTTCTCGGCAACTTAAATGAATCATTCTCCTTAGGGTGGGATGGTGTGTTAAGGTACCAAGAGAGATTGTGTGTTCCCGATGTACATGGGTTGAGGGATCGGATCCTAAAAGAAGCCCATGGGTATCACTACTTAATTTATCTAGGTTCGACAAAAATGTACCATGACCTAAAGAAAATACATTGGTGGGAAGGTCTAAAAAGGAACATAGCGGAGTTTGTCCCTAAGTGTCCGAATTGCCAACAAGTAAAGTCCAAACACCAAAAGTCAGGTGGATTACTACAAGAGATCCAAATTCATTCTTTTAAGTAGTAATTCATGAAAATGGACTTTGTATTAGGTCTACCTCAGACTCAAAAGTCACGTGATTCCATATGGGTGGTTGTGGATCTATTGACTAAGTCCACTCACTTTATTGCTATTAAGTCTACATATTCGGCAAAAGATTATGCAAGGATCTTCCTAGATGAGGTTGTGTGCCGTCATGGCATTCCTTTATCAATCATTTAGGATCGGGACGCACAATTCACATCTAGATATTGGAGGTCATTCCAAAAAGGGTTGGGTACTATAGTAAGGTTGAGCACCACTTTTCATCCCCAAACAGATGGTCAAACGGAGCATGCTATACAAACCCTTGAAAATATGCTTGGGGTGTGCATTCTTGATTTTAAAAGTAATTGGGATAAACATTTACCTTTGGTGGAGTTTGCCTATATTAATAGTTTTCATTCATCCGTTTCCATGGCTCCCTATGAAGCCTTGTACGGTAGGAGGTGTAGGTGTCCTATTGGATGGTTTGTAGTGGGTGAGTCATCACTTCTTGGTGCCGAGTTGATTTATTTTACTTTGAAAAGGTTCATATCATAAGAACCTGTTGCAAATGGCCTATAGAAGGCCAAAATCTTATACCAATAATAGGAGAAAGGATTTGGAGTTTGAAGAAGGTGATAAGGCGTATTTGAAAATTTCACCAATGAAAGGGGTGGATAGATTTAGCAAGAAAGGTAAGTTGAGTCCTCATTATATGGGTCCCTATGAAATCTTCCAAAGGGTTGGTAAGGTTGCCTATGAATTGCCACATCCTAGTGAATTGACTTCGGTTCATCCGGTTTCTTATGTTTCTATGTTGAAGAAGTGAAACGATGATCCCTAGTCCATTCTTTTTATTGAGGGTATTGTTGTAAAGGATAACCTCTCTTATGAGAAAGTTCCAGTTCAAATTCTCTATAGGAAAGGCATGTCAAGAAGTTGAGGAACAAATAGGTGGTTTCCGTAAAGATTTTATGGAAGAATCATCTAGTTAAGGGTGCTACATAGGAGGCTGAGGCCTACATGAAGTCTCGTTACCATCATATTTTTGATTATTAAGGTTAGTCATTCTTTTTTTAAAAAATAAATATGGCTAGAAATTAAAGTTTCTTATTTTTTAGTGAAGTTTTGCAAAATGTGCATTTTTAAGTACTTCACGGTGAAGTTACAGTGAAATTTGTGCTTTAGACTTAAATTTTTTCTTTTTTATTGTTTTGATTTATGTTGTGCAGTTTGATATGGTGAATCCTTTTGAAATGATATGGGGCGTGTTGTTAAGTTGAAATTTGTGCTAATTGACTCATGTAATGTAAGTTGAGCTCATAAGTGTTGTTAGAAGGAAATGTCTCATGATGAAATGATTTGAGCCTTATGTGTGGTAATATGATTTTTGAATTTTGCATTGTTCAAATGACATGATTTATGTTTAATTGATATTTTTTATTGGTTGTGCTTCTAGTCTTGAGTCTATTCCTTCCTTTAAAAAAGTTTTGGTGTCATCCAGAGACGAATGTTCCTAAGGGTGGGGGATAATGTAACACCTTTAAAATTCGAGATGTGTTGTAAATCCTAACGTTGGTGTCATTAGGTCTAAGTACTGTTTTAATTCCATCATAAATGAATATAGGTCATTTAGAAAGTTTAAGAACCAAAACGTCCAAGACGTTCGGGAAGTTGATTCAAAAGAATGTTAGCATGCCATAGCTTATTTGACTAACTTTTAGGAGTCGAAAATGTATGATAATTGGTGGAAGGGAAGATAGTGTGTTTAAGTTGTTCCTTGGTCGAAATGTCCGGGTACTACTCCTAAGGACCAACTATGGGCCCTTAAGGAGGAACCCTGTAGGTTGAGACAACACTGCCTAAAGTAGTGTACATCGACGAGATAGTCAACGGCCCGCGTGTGGAACAACGGGGCGTCGATGCCACCTTTGTCCTACACTTAGGTTGGTTGATAAGTTCCCTTCACCAGCACAACCTTTGAACACGTCAACATTGTGCAGAGGTGCAGGCTACGATTCGTGTGTGGATCGATGAGGCGTCGGGGCCACCGTCGTCCCACATTTAGTTAATTCGTTGAAGCCCCTCACCTGCATAGTCTCTAAACTCATCGACGGAATGTAGGACGAGAGAGGGGTTGGTCCATAGATCACAGAAGGCCCGTCGGTGGGGTTTTTAGACTTAAGTCATTTAATAAATTAACTGGTTTAGGGGTTAGTTAAGGATTAATGGTAGACTAATTAGCTAACTTAAAACCCATATAGAAGCTCCAAGACCAATTAAACTAATGAGAACTCAAAAACATAAACTCTCTTCCTTCTCTTCTGTTTCTCTCTCTACTTGAACTCACCATTGAAGACTAGCAAGGAGAAAGGTTTAGGGGCTAGTAAAGGACGATTCCACCATCAAATTGCTTTCAAACGTTAAGTTATGGGATCTTATTCACCTTTGAGACTCTTTTCTCAAAGGGTTCCTTCAAAATGGATTTCAAAAGTTGAGTTTTCTTATGGGTTTCATCCAATTATGAAATTGAAGTTATGAATTGAGTTGTTGATGATATCATTAGGTTATATTGAATAGATTAACATAAATTTTAACTTTATTATCGTAGTTGTTGATGGTTTGGTGAATATTGAAGAACATGAATCATCAATCCCAAATCCATATTGTGATCTTGACCTATATTGTATTGTGATCATTCAATTGACTTGGTTATTAATTAGATTACTAACCTATGATGATATTATGAATAAATTAAGATGAATTATAAGGCCTATCATGATAGTTCTTTAGATGAGATTTAGGTTATGAGGTATATTGTTAAATTAGCCTATGTATTTTCTCTTAAGCTATGGTCTAGTGTTGAATTGTGTTTAAAGATGCAATTGGACTTATTATGTTATTGGTTATCATTTTGTGATGATGTTACTCCCCTAGTTGGGTTGAGTTATGGGTTGATGGTAAGACCTTGATTGTGAACTATGAAGAAGACTTGGTAAATCTCAGAAGCTCTATCTTTACTTCTAATTTGATTAATTGTGGTTATGTCATGATGTTCCATTGGAGTATGCATTATAGTAGGATGATAGGGTAATATGATGTTGAATCGAAATGTTTTGACTATGTTGTAAGGTTGATTATGGTGTATGTGATATAAGGATTGTAAAAACTATCAATGTGCCTTGATATGCAATGAATTGCTAATGTGTTAACCTAACTCATACGAATTGTGATGAAGGACTTATACTCATACAATTCTTATTGAGCTATTGATAATGATGAATATACAAGGGATAGAGCCTATGACCTGAACTAAGCTATGACTGATAATTAACGGCTTAAAGACATGTCAAAAAGGATCTCTACCTTAGCATCGAATGAACTATATTGAGGAGTGTCCTTTTCCACATAGGGAAGGTAGGAACACTACATTACTCTTGAGATTGGAGACTATAATGCATGGTGCATAAAGACTGTCCCAACTATATCTCCTAGTTGTTTAACTATGTTTCCCCCATAGTGGATCAACCTACTTGATATGTTTCTTTTTTTGGTACTACCTTGTCAAGTAATCCGCCTTCGTTTGTTGTAGGGTTTTATTAGACCGGATTCCAGACTGGATGATGTGGTCTATGTCGGTTAGGGCAAGATGTTCCCAAAAGGTAAAATGAATTAAAGGCCATTAAATCTTACTTGGACAACCTATGAAGTCTAGCTTGTCTAGGTAGGGGTATGAGACTCTACCTAAACATTGCACTAGTTAGCCTTGAGGGGAGTCTTAAGAGGAGGTTCTTATATATGTTTTTTTTATGATTATATATGATATATATATATATATATATATATATATATATATATGACCTTGACACATTATTGATACTATATGTTGATTAGTTCACTTATGAGTACGCCTTGGGTTATAATGTTAATATATGATGAATGTAAATCCAAAACTTATATTATGTGAAGTTGGACATTTGTTATGGTTTGTTGTTGAGGCTACTTGATTGAGTGAGGTAATGGGGCTTTGCTTAGTCATTCCACTTCTTGTCTTGATAAGGATTCATGAGCAGTTTTAGTACTTATTATGATATGATTCACTCTTATTCATTCTTGTAATGTTATTCCTAGATGATAGGGTTGTAGTAGATCATGGTTTCAAACATGTTAGAATGGGTATTACTTGTTGAGTTAGTAAGCATGTTTGGTTGATTGAAATGACTTGCTTGGCTTTGTATTAGGTTCCTAAAGGGGTAAAATGGCATGTTTTGACTAAAAGTCCCTTTTTATTATGTTTTTCTTTTATATGTGCATAAAGTCTCATACTTAGTACATGTGGAGTACTAACCCCATTTTCTTCCCTTTTACCAAAAATTTTAGGTTCTGGTCATTGAAGAGTTTTGAAGGTGACATTATTGAAGGCTTGGATTCTTCATTTCATCCAAGTAGGGTAGGTCCTCAACTTCTGAGGGCAATGTCACTATCTATCTAACGAACTTGTTATGATCTTAATGACTCTTTCATTTCTTTCCTTTTGAATTGAGTGCTATACTTTTGTATTACCTATACGTGGTCCCGTTGTATTGATGTCAAGGCTATGCCCATACTGTAATAACCGTTTAGATGATATGATATGTGACAATCGTTGAGACTATTATTATTCTTTATATATATGTATGTGCAATAAAAGTAGAAATTTATGTAACCTTCCTATTCAAAGGGTCTATGTATACTCGATATGACTATATATTATGTGTATGTAGAGGTCTATGTAAACATCCAAGTAGTTATAATGAAAATTTTAAATTTTTCCGCATCTTTCAACCTATATATGTAATAACATGAGACTAAGAGGATAGTCTTAGTCCTTAAAAAAAATGACGATGACGATACCGATTACATCTAGGGGGTAAACCCAGATGTGACAGACTCAAAGTGTAACATGAAGTTAGCTTGCCTCCTATGCTAAATTATGTTGTGTGGTCTATGCTTGATTGTGAGATATTGTCTAAGAAGGTGGATTCGTCAATGTATTGTTGATATCCATTAGGTGATAACAATGACCAACGCAGACATACTCACTTTACATGCATGCTTACAAGTAGTATAGGTCATGATGTCTAAACTAAAGGTAGTTCTCATATTGACTAGTTTCTACTACTATACCTGTTAAGATTTTGACTACGAAAGTATGATATCTTTTTCCTTAACTAGGATGATTTGATAGGTGTACTAGTTTGGGAAAGGATATGGAACCTTACTATGCATTGCACTTGTATGCCGTGATAGGATAGTTTCTAGTTTTGGTTTGTATGTGCATGAATATGAATGTATGGTGATGTGTGTTTTTAATTAGTTTGTTTAAAGAGTATGCACATATATGTATACACATAGACATTAATGATGATCTAGTCAATAGAGGGGCCTTGAGAGGTGTGCTCAAGTATACCCTAAACTAGATAGTGCTAACGATATATGCTATGTCAATGTGAAAGGGTTTCTCATATGATTCAGGTTGATGAACTCTCATCTATAATCTATTAGTTAAGCATATGGGGAGTCAATATCCTAAAGCCTAATTTTATAAAGTAATGTAATAATGTCTTTTCAATAAGGGGAACCTAGCTTAGTGCCGAGTGAACTTGCAGTTAAGGGGGTGACACCGTCCTAAGGAGGGATTGTAGGGTTCACCATATTCTTCACGGGGTGGATAGCCTCATGAACCAAAAAAGGTGTTAGAGGGATATTTCCATGATGGCCCCAACTTTTATAAACTATGCTTGCCACATAAGATCTAGTAATGTGAGATGACCTAAAATTCTAGCATGTGTTAATGTTATACCTTGGCTAGGTAAGAACACATTACATTTGCATAAGGCACTAAAACACCAAATTCCATGTTTAGCACCTATGGTTTTTGTGCCAGTTAAGGCTATAATTTCCCTAAAATGGATAATGGAAGTAACTGAGTAGGACCCTAAATTGTAAGAACTAACAAAGGTACTTAGGATAGGTGGAAGAAATGAACCCATCTAGACATTGCACAAGTAGTTCCTTAGGAAGATCTAGGAAGGTGTTCTAAGGTGTATGATTATGAATATGTCTTGCTGCATGACACTGTAGTATTTGTCTATTTTTCATGAAGATGTGCATGGTATGAGTCTATGTGATGTGGTATTATTCTTATATGCACAAAGTGAGTCTTAATGACTATATGATGAAGGTTGTTGAGATGAATGGAGTGGTCTTCACTTACTTGTTAATGTATTAAATAAAATGTTCATGCTTGTGGCCTTATGATAGGTTTACTAAGAATGTGTGAGGTTATGGAGATTTACACATACATTGCACTAGTAGACATAGAGAAGCTTCATGAATAAGGTCTTATAATTACTTATGTAAATTGAAGTAAATATAAGTGAAAAAAATGATATAGCTTACAGTGAAGCCAATGAAGTCTTGACTTAAATTTATCTTTGATATATTATCTTATATGCGGATATGTGTTGGTTTATGTAGGTTGTATGTATGCTTTATTTGTGACTTCAAGGTGATGCATTATGCCCAGTATCACTAAAGGGTTACCTAGGAGGTGGATGAGTTAAAAGAAAAGGATTTACTTTAAAGAAAAAAGGAGCTCACTCTAATGTGACCTAAAAATGACTTAAATTCTACGTGTGATTTTCTATGATGTTTGGATTTCAAAACATGTATAGATGAACTAGTGAATGATATAAATTCTATTGTCTAAAATGTTTATAAATATTTACTTTAAAAGGCATGATGTATGATTTCAAGAAAATGTCCCTTTTAAATGCATGTTTTTGCATGGTTGATATACTTGTACATTCTTGTAATAATTCCAGTCTTTTCTACTTTTTAGACAAAGTGTTGGTTATGGATGCTTAAAGGATGTCTTGAAATGTGAAGAGCTTGATAGTTGATTCCCAAGCTCAATGAAAGGAATCCTTATGTTCAAGGATTTCTTACTTGCGTTTACTGTAAAGTTTTATAAGTTGTATGGTTATGATTATGTAGCAAGGGCTGTGTCCCTAATGTAATCTAATGTCGTTGAGTCTAAGATGGAAAAGATACTTAGAGTCTAATTAATTAATATTATATTCTATATATATATATATATATATATATATATATATATATATATATATATATATATATATGTATGAAGTGAAGTTTATAGAATATGATGTGCTATAAAAAGTTTTAAATTTTTCGCTAAATTTACTATGACAATGCTATGCATGATTACTATGTGCTTGTATAAGACATCCAAGAAGTCAAGTACGTCATGTTACTTCTAGGGGGTGCTCCCCATATGTGAAAAATGTGGTATTAGAGAAGGAGGTTTCAAAAAAATTTAAGGTTCCAAGAATTATCATATTGCCACGCCCAGTAGATTCTCGTATTATTGGTGGTGAGTCATGACACATCAAATGGTATGGGAGTCTATAAGTTTATTGAGTTTACCTTCTTCATCATTCTTATATCGTTCCATAGAACATAACTCGTTAAGATATCTCTCTTATGTTTTCTTGTCCGATGGTCTTTTAGTTGTGATTGCTTGGATAAGATTGTATCTCTATGCTTGAGGGAGAAAAGGTGAGTTTAAATGCTAATTTTGGTTTTATGGTTTGATGAGTATGTGTGAAGGTGAATTTATGCATGTTCTGATGATGTGATGTCATTTATGGCGAAGTATGATATTTATGTAAAATAGCATGTTATGTTGAAAAATGTATGTCATGACATTATTAAAGTATGTTAAAACTTATTATGATTAAAAATGAGTCTGTTCTGGAATGGTATGCTACTATATGGTTTTGCATGATGGTAGCCTAATAGTATCCTTGGAGTTGAAATTCATGGTGATTAACTATAAAAGTATGTTGCCTAAGAAACTATAAATGGGTCAAATGTTACCTTTGTTATATGTGTGAACTTTCATGATTACTTTACAGGGATTGTAGTTCTTGGTATAGACTTTATCCGATGTGTGAAGGTAGTATGCAGGTTTATATAGGATGAGTTGGTAAATTTTTGTATCTCATAGTTTCATGCTTTTCCCATGAATTTCCTAAATGTTGCATTTATAGTATTTTGAAGCATGTTCATTGTAATGATTTGCAGCTTACTGTATGATATTTTGTTAATTGACTCAAATGTTCGTTGATTATAAGTTGTTGAAATGTGTATAAAATTGATGCATATGAGAATGGCAATGAACATAAAAAGGATATTTACTATTTGGAATGAAGAATGAGAGTCTTATGGCATGATGAGCCGTAGATGTGTTTCTAACATCTTATGGTGTTGTGAGTCCCTTGATGTTATGGAATTGATGTTTCCCCTAGAATTAAGGGTAGTATTATGATCTTTGTAGGGTGATAATGTCGATTTGATTGGCCTTGAAGTAACTTTACTTTAATGTTTAAGGAAAAGAAAGAGTCATTATGGCTAAGTCTCCTTATTGCTATCCCCTTATGATGTGTGACCTTGGTGTCTATTGTAATGTTGAAAAACTTATGTGGTTAAATAGTATGACCTAATTTGACAACTAGGGGATAAATTTACTAAAATGAATAGGTTTAGAATACCTAACAAAATTAATTTAATGATTAATATCTTTTAGAACACTACTTAACTTATTTCATGTCCCTACTGGAATCTAGACCCCTGACGAAAACATCGTCGTTGACCTCTCAAAGGTCGCAGACAAGCCTACTTACGTCATTCATACTTTATATAATTTAATTTTAGATTGTTTCTTAACATACTTATACAACATTCTCATAATTACGTAATTGTTCACCCTCAACCATCTAACATTAAGAAATGACCAACTGAAAGAAATAGTTCAATTCTTATTAAGTGTATAATTACCAAAATGGCACAAATACATAGTCTGAATAAGAACAGGAAATAAATGCTAGTGGAACATGCTCCACTGTCTCAATTCTAAAACTAAGCTAGAATATAAAATAGTAGCATCCTCAAAAGCATGAGGACCTACCAAAACCGGATGAATGTTGGATGTCCGGATAACTACTGCGACGATCCTGTAGTGCTATCGTCCACCTGTGCCTGCATCTAAAATAGTAGAATTTGTATAGGGTTAGTACACACTTGTACTAAATATAGATATATGCAAGCACTCGCCAAGGACATCCAAGAAAAAAAATATCTCTTTCCTAACAACATGATTTTTGGAAGTCAAGTCAGTGGACTTGCCAATTAGAGATTAGGAAGGTTTCAAAATTTGGATTAGGATGGTCAATGATCTTTCCTGATTTCGAATAGGAATGTTATGCCGTGAGAATAACATACATCATCATACTTTTCACATTTTCACACAGCAGATAACATTTACAAATAGCATATAGCATATAGCATATAGCACATTTTGCATGTAGAACATAACTTCTTTAATATCATTAATTCATATGCCATGAGACCTTGGAATCATGGAATTAACTTGACCGCAAGATATCTAAGAAATGAAGGCTCAACATATAGGACCTCAACTAGGGAGTCTTCATTAGCAAACACAGAGTCTTCTTCGTTCATTCATTTGTAATCCACTTCATTTCATTCATAGGCGAATGTACACAACAGGTATACCTAGGATGTAGTTTAAGACTTTCATGAGGTTCATTGTGCAATGACCAAGAATGACCTAATGTCATTACTTGAATCAAACTCACCTTTTGATTATCCTATCCTAACACTTTTAGTATCATTAATTTCATTACGTGCATAATTTGAGGCTGACATCATTCATTCATTGGTAACTTTAACTTTAACCGACATAGATCATGTGAGCATCATGAAATCTAGTGTCTCCTCCACACCGAAAAGAGGTTGAATCACCCGGTAAAGTGATTTATAACATGCTAGCGTACATAAGAATTTCACCATGCCAGATACATATATTGGCTGTATAGGTTCGAAGACTAGAAGATGTAAGGATACCCATACCCGTCATGCCGGACAGTCTCATCTCATGAGAGTTATGTGAACCTCTACCTTTCCTGAAAAAAGGCATCACCGCTCATAGCTCGCCTATCGATGCTCAGTATAAACTTTTATTTCATTCATCTCATACTTCATGGAAGATGACTTCTAGTAAGAGGACATCATAGCTCATTAGATGATTTCTCATCTTATGAGAGTTTTAAGCTCAAAACATTCATTAGAGTGTTAATAGAGAGTGGTCTCCTCATTAAATTTACAAATCTCATTGGTGAGTACATTTTGGTAACATTTACTCAGGCTCATTTGATATTTCTCTCATCATTTATATTAGCCTCTTATCATGTTATCACCACATTCACTATCATTAGCACCTTTGCTTTTCATAGTTACTAACCTCTTATTACATGAATGTTTATTTCACCATATGCCAATGCACCTGGCCATTTAGTGTATTTCACAGCCTTACATAACCTTTCTAGGGTTTCATCATTTCATGGTTCATTTCATCATTTCATTGTTCATCTCATCGTATGCCAATACACTTTGCCATTTAGTGTATGTTCCACATACTTAGCCCTTCTAGGGTTCATCATTTCATTCCATACATCTTAAGTTCACTTACTTCGGAACGTATGTTAGACTTATGTGTCTATATAAACAAGCCATGGGGCATCATTTATTGTTCTTTAAGTGATTCATACATTCCTAAGATTATGTATTACAAGACTTATGTATCTTGTATATATGCCAAGATCTTGAATTGATCTAAGTAGGTGGCATTATTCTTGGATATTTTGTTCACGTATGACTTATGTATCAATACGGAAGTTTGGGCAAAGGAACCCAAGTTCGAACTCTTGGATAACACTTTACATTTTCATTGATTTTATTTTTAATTTTCGTGATATTGGAACTCTATATTAAACCCCAACATTAATCATATATATTTAATTCTCTACTTGGTTTTTCTCTTAAATTGGCCGAAGGGTTGTGGGTTCGAACCCCCACAACCCCTTTTATTTTTTATTAACATCACATTTCTCATTTTTGCCCATACCAAGAGGTTGCAGGATCGAATCCCCACGACCTCTTTTAGTTTTCTTATTTATTTCGCTTGAATAGGGAGGTTGTGGGTTCGAACCCCCATTTTAATTTAAACTCGCTAGAGAATGTTAGGTGATAGATTCGAACCCCCACAACCTCCTAATTTTTTTTAAATTTTGCTAGGCTACACATTTTTTGTAGTGAGGTTGTGGGATCGATCCCCCACAGCCTCACCTCGTTCTTCTTAGCTAATTTTGCCCCAATCCTTCCTATCCTGAGGTCTTGGGTTTGATTCCCATGCCTCACACTTTATTTTCCTTTAATTCTCTTTTTTTACTCGCTACCTAGAGGTCGTGGGTTCGATTCCCACGCCTTTCATTTAATTTAATTAAATCATTCCTCTCCTTTCTCAAACCAGTAGCCAAGTTCGATTACCCCCAGTCCCATTTTCTTTTCCTTTCTCGTGAAAACCAGTAGACAGGTTCGATTCCCCCCATCCCCGCAGAATCAAATTCACCTTCTATTCGCAGAAATCAGCTTTTGATGTAGTAACAATTGGATCTTCCCTATGGATGAAACATGAAGAAAAATTATGTATGCAATCACAACCTAATTTTTTCCCTATTTTGTTCTCTTATATCCGTGGTCATACCTCCAAATTCATTTCTTATTGCTGATTCATATTTGTCTAGTATATCTATATTTGTTGCTGATGGGGATCCATCCATTTTCTTATCATTTCTAAGTAGTTCTAAACTTTCTGGGGGTAGATTTTCTATCAATAATTTTGCTGTTTTGGTGTTTTTGTTGTTTCTATTTTGTTATCTATTAACTGCTTGGATATATTTCCTGTCCATAGTAATATTGCTTTATTTATGTCTGTGACGCAATCTAAATCTAAGAAATTATATTGTTCACTTATTGGTTTTGGTATCCAATTTTTATTTCGTCTACTGTTCCATATTGCATTATTTCTATCTGATTGTTGATAACTTTTTGTATAATAAGTTGGTGGTGTCCACCTAGGACTACTTCTAGGGCTATTTCTGGGACTATTATCTGGGGTTTTGACTCTTGACGTACTAGGTCTATTCATATCTCCTGTGTTTATTTCTAATTTTTTTAGTTTATTTGTCTGCTCTAAGATTTCTGTATATGTTTCACTTATGTCACTTATTTCTGATTTTTGGTCATTTTCATTTTCATCTATTTCATTTACTTCATTTACCTCAATATCTTCATTTAATTTTTGTTCAATTTCTTTTATTTCATTAGTTAATTCAAGCTCTTTATCTTTTTCCTTTTGTTTTTTCTTATTTTCATATAATAATTTTAACCTAGCTAATTCTTTTTCTAATTCATTTATTCTCGTATTTTTTATTTCTTCTAATTGTTGTACTTCTTGTTTTGCTTGTATTTTTATTTTTTCAATTTCTCTTGATTTGTCTATTTCTTCGTTTTCTTTTGTTATTCTTATCATAGCTGTTAAACTATCTTCTAATTTTGCCGTTTCTTTTTCTAACATTAAGTATAAATTATTTCAAAATTTTTTATATCTTCTTCCTAGATTTGAAAATATTATTTTTATTATCATTCCGTCTTGATTTTCGTATGTTTTTTCGTCTACTGCAAATTCTTCTTTATTCATTATAATCTATGTATTATATTATGCTGTAACTCATATTCAAGATAATCTAATTCTAATTTTAACATGGATATATCTTTTCTTTGTGCTAGTAGTGATTTATTACATACTCCTGCTAATATGTTTTCTTCTAATCTTCTTTTTCTATGTTGTAATTCTTGTTCTTTTTCGGCCATTTTTTCCATTATTTCTTCTATTAATTGTTGTTTATAGATTTCTCTGTTCATACTGTTTTTTCAAATAGCAGAAATATTTATATTCTATTTTTGAAATTATGTTTATCAATTGATCTTTTTTATCATTATCTGTTTTGACTAGTTGTGATAGTTCATATTCTATATATAAAGATCTTAATTTTTTCCATATTTTTCTTACCTTTTTATCTATCTTAGTTCTTTTTATTTTAGTATTTTTATTTTTATTCATCATAACCTTTTATATAATATTTTAAAAAGCTTACTTAATTTATCTGGATATCTAATCTTTTTTAACCTGTAATTTCTACCATATCGCCTTAGCCAATATTCAGTCATATTTAATCTCCAATATCTAAATCATCATATAAATCGTATATGTCATAATAAAGTTCATCTTGTATACTTTGTATGGTTAACTCAGTCCAACCTTGGGTTGTTATTTCTATTATCTCGTATGTTACCAATTTATCATAAATTTCTCTTTTTATATCAGTATTAAGATTTTTTAATATATAAAGTAATAATATCTTATAATCAACATCATCGTTTAATAGGTAAGTTTCCATTTTTATCATTTTTATTTTCACTAAAATTTTATTCCTTCCAACCTCTTAATAAATTATACTTGTTTATTATGCAAAAATAATGATTTATTAATCATCTCGTCTGGTCACTACTACAGCTTTCTTCTTTGATAAGTTACCCTAACAGCGCCTCAACTTTGTTTACTTCCCTAAACGGCCTTCTCTGCCTACCGGTTTCAACCTTAGGATGGCATAGTCTGGGCATACTTATTCGAAGAATATTTCTGTAGCAAACTTTCTAAAGATGGTTATTATAACATTATTCAAACATGATAAACAATTATAATTAACAAGAGATTTTCAGGAATAAATTAATTTAGCTACTCATGAATATAAAATGGTATACCTGTTTTTGTAGATCTTCCGACATAGTTGGTTTCTTTTCCATAATTATTTGTTTAACTAGCTCTGATACCAATTTGGGGGTGGAAGCGTAAAGAGAGAGTATTCAGAAAGAAGAGATATGTAAGGATGAAGGTGTGTTTTATTTATGATGAAAGCTCCTCTATTTATACACATAAATTACACCGTCATACTATTTACTTTACATAATTGGCCGACAAACTTTTTACATGATTGGCCGACAAACTATTTACTTTACGACTTTTGTACATTTGGCTTTTTTCAGCCGACGCAAGACGACAAAAATAATAAGACTCTCACTTTATACATATGGCTGATATTCAGCCAACAATAATAATTTTTTTTATCTTCTTTTTCTTAGTCTATTGCAGTTGTACTCCGGGGACATAGTTATCTTCGCCATTGCATTTTGAACATAGATGGTCTGGATACTTTTGTCCAATTAGTTTGCAGTATCTGGTCATCAAGTCTTGAGAAATGAAATTTTTTCTGATAGCCCTTGTTGTAGGTGTTTGTTCTGGCTTCAGTAGACTTAATATCCATTGTCGTACTTCTTCCATATCTGCTACTCTTATGTCTTTACAATTGGAGTATATCATTGTTTGATCTCTGTTGTAATAACTCCAAATTGCATTTTCATTTAGGTAGTTGTTTGATAGCTCATTTAATATAGTAGCTATCCCAATAGTCCTTTTGTTTGCATAAAAATCTGGGATATCCACCTTCTGTATCTCTTCTTGTGTATCTATTTTTTCTCGTATTATCATATCTCTAGTTAAACCTATCTTAATAACTTGTATTGTAGGTTTAATTTCTTCATATAGTATCTCTGCTATTGCTGAGTAGAACTTTATATAAAATAAAGTTCCTTTTGTTATTCTTTTATATTGCAGAAATGTCTTATGTAGCTCAGGTATTTTAGCTACTTCGTCTCCTGTAATAGTATATATTGTGCTTATAAGTCCGTAATTGTAGCAAGTTGCTACTAGGTTCGGATTCGTTCCTGGTTGTGCAATTAGTTTATTGTATCCTTGTAGATGTTGGGTTATGTAGTCTTGTTCAGGGTTTCTCGTATTTTTGGCTTTAGGGTTTTTGTTTAGAAAAGTCTGTACTTTGTATATGTTTTCTATATACATTCTGGTAATGTGGTTATATGCTTGTTTATCTGAATCTAGGCTGGCTTTGTAGGTATTTACCTGTGGTGGTATGAATATATCTTTCTGGGTACCTTGAGGAGTATATGGTTTTGAGAATAACTTATTCAAGTTTGTATTTGTGTATTTTATTTTAGTCTCCTCCTTTATTGTAGATTGTCCTGCTGTAGATGTGCTGGCTGTAGCTGCATTTAAACAAATGTTATGGGTTTTTTGGAGTATCCCATCATCTCCTTGTAGCTCTGGAATTTTTGTGTCTTCCGATCGATATAGCTCCGCATATTTATAGTCATGCTGCTGACTTTTAGTTTTCAAATTTTGTAATTCTTTACTCATACTATCTACTTTCGTAGAAAGTGTAGTAATAGCTTTGAGTATTTCTTCTGTTGTAACTGGTTCAGTTTGTGTTCCTTTTTCTTGATAGGTAATCTGCAACAAGATTTTCATTAGTTTTTATAATTTCAATTGTAAATGTAAAATTTAATATATTCAATACTAATCTCCTTATTTCTTTTGTTGTAACTGAATCATCTAGCTTTTTTGTTATCCACCATTTTACTTGTGTGTTATCTGTTCTTACAATAAATTTATTGTAAACTATATATGGCTCAAATGCTAACAAACATTTATATAATGCAAATAATTCCTTTCTATTTATTTCCCATTTTGCTTGTGCCTCAGTATATGATCCTGAGCAATACCTGCAATGGTGTTCTACCTTTTCTTTGTCATATTTATATTTTAATACCTCTCCGTAACTGTGGTCACTTGAATCTGTTTCAATTATATATGTGAATGTTCTATTTTCATCAGGAAAATATAATTTTGGTAATTTTTTGCATAATTTTTTAATATTTTTTATGTTTTCTTTATCTTTATTGTCAAAATGATATTCAATATCTTTTTTGAGTTTATTGTATAATGGTTTTAAATGTTCTGCTAATTTTGGTATATATTCTCTTACTTGATTTACTAATCCTAAAAATGATTATAATTTGTTTTTTGTATCTATATTTTCATCAATAGTGATAATTTTTTGTACTATGTGAGTTTGCATTTTTATTCCATTTTTATCTATTTGTATCCCTAGAAATTCTATCTGTGGTTTCATAATTTCTGCTTTACTTTTACTTAAACTTATACCTGAGTGTTTAATTATGTGTATAAATTTTTCTAATAATTTTATATGTTCATCTTGTGTTTTGGAGTATAATAATATATCATCTATATATATGATACAATTTTCTAATTGGTTAAAATAGTTATCCATAAAATGTTGGTATCTACCTGGTGCATTTTTATATCCAAATGGTAATACATTCCATTCATAAAATCCTTGTGGCACTGTGAATGTTGTTAATTGTTTAGATTCTTCTTCTAGTTTTAGGTGGTAAAATCCTGATTTACAGTCAAATTTACTAAAATAATTATATCCTTATATTTGTCTTATTTTAAGTATTTTATTAGGTATTGGGTAGTTATATGTTTTAGTTTTAACATTTAGATTTCTGTAATCTATAACCATTCTACTTTTACCTCTTTTTTGTTCACTGTGTTTTATTACTATAAATGCTGGGCTTGTATGTTTACTATTACTTTCTTGTATGTAATTTTTTTCTAGTAATTCATTCATATGTACTTTAAATTCTTGTAAATCATCAAAGTTATATTTTAATGGTTTTTGTGTTATTATACTATTTTCGTCTATTAGTTCAATCTTTACTTTTGTTTTATGTTTTTCCCATCCTTGTAATGGGTCTTCATTATATAGTTGTTCTAGCTGTTCATTGATTATTTTAACTTTGTCTATTGCAAATATAATGATTTCTAGTTGTGATATTTGTTTTTCACTTATATTTTTCATTTCCTGGTTTATTTTTTCACTACCTATAATCCATTCTATAGATTTTCGTTGTTTATTTTTTACTCTTTTTGCTCCTATTTTATAGCCACATGGCGTAGTAAGCCACCAGTGTGTTTTTGTTATTATGTGAGGGTAAAATTTATCTAAAAATGGCATTCCTAATAACATATCTTTTGTGGTAAATTCAAAATTATACATTTCTTCTATTGTTAGTATCTTATCCCATATTTGTATTTTTATATTTTTTGCTTTATATTTGATCATACTTCCTTCATTGTTAAATCCTGTTACTACCATAGGTGTTTTTAATTTTTCCATTTATCTTCTGGTAAGCAATTATATTTACATATATTCGCTTCTGCTCCCGTATCTATCATTGGTGTATAATATCTGTTGTGATATCCTTCTACAATAATTTTTGCAAGTATGAATATTTTCATTAATCATTTTTGGTTCTTTTTATAATTATTTTTTTATTTTGGCAAGTTATTGTTAATTGTTCATTTTCTATGTTGTATGGTTTAACTTTTTCTAACCATTTTATTCCTAATGTGATATTATGATTTCCTTCATATATCTTAAACTGTATTTTCAATGGAATTCCTCCTATAATTATTTCTTTTTCTGTTGTCTATTCATTTGTATTTATTATTTCACTAGGTAATCCAGGGCATATGTGTCCTATTTTCATAATTTCTTCTTCTAATACTAGTTCTCTTGTTATATGATTCTCTTGTTTTCCTGTGTTTATCAAGATTTTATATTTTCTTTGGTCCATTATTCCTGTTATAAAATAATGATATATTGTTATTTCTCCTAAATCTTGTGATATTTCATATTTTCTTTTAGATGAACTCATTCTTGATGAGGAAGCTCTAGTCATCATATTTAATGAGTTTGTATTTGGTGTACTTGAGGTACTTAATCTTTCTTTTACTATCTCCAATTCTTCTTCTGTATCCATTTCTTTATAACTATAGTCATTATTATCTATTACCGTAATTATTCTTTCAAAAGGATTTTCTATTTTTATTTTATCAATTTTATTTTTTGCTGTTATTTTATTTTTTGTTGTTAATATATAAAGATTTTTACATCTTGCTGTGAATACCTTACTTCCTGGTGCTAACTCTATTCCTGACATTTTCCAATATAATACTAATGATTTATCTATATTTGTATCTGTTAATGCTACTGTATAATTAACACTTATTATAAATTTAAATTTCTGGTATATTAAATTTCCTTTAACTGTACTTATTACGCTTTTTTCTATAGGATATTTTATTCTATCATCTGCTAAATATATTTCAATGGGCGTATGTAATCCTTCTCTGAAACAAGCTTTTATTAGTATTTCCGTTCCTCCTAAATGTACATATTTTATAGCTTCTTTATTTTTTATGTTTTGTATTTCTTTATTTATTATTCGTTTGTTTATTATAGGTATATATGCTTTTCCACTTGTATATTTTCCGTCTATGATATGTTCTTTTTGACTAACCACATAATATTCTTTTTTCTGTCTTTTGAATAAGTTTTTTAGTATAGGTATGTCAAGTATTTTTTCAACACTTAAATCTAATTCTTTTCCTTTTATTTGTTCAAAAAGTGTATTATCAAATATGATTTTTTGGTGTGATGATTCTTCATCTTCATAATTCTCTTTAGATATTATTTCGTTTTCAGACATTATATTTCTTCCTCTTCTTCTATTTCATTATCTAGTTTTTCTTCTCCATTTTTCAGTTTCTATATCTGATACTTCGTATATACTATCGTTTTCACTTAATTCATAGTCTATGTATTCTATTTGCATATATTCGTCATTACCTATAACTATTTCTGCAATTTGTTTTCTTTTTGGATTTTTTGGTAATTTACAGTCTTTAGCTATGTGTCCTATCTTTCCACAATTATAACATGTACATTGGGATATCTTTCTTTTTGGTCTATATGGTCTTTTTATTTTATAGTTTTTTACATAATATCTTCGTCTTGGTTGTTTATATTTATACTTAGTTTTATTTTTTCTATAATTTTTATATCTTCTAGATTTTTGTTTCTTATTTGTACATCCAAACTGTGGTGCCATTTTATTTTTACAACATGATAAATTTTTATTTAGTACTTTTTCCATTTTTAATTTTTCTTTTTGGTTTTCGCATAATTGTGTAAACCATTGAGATAGAAATTTTATTCTAGCTCCTAAAGTATCTACCATTCCTTCATTATTCCAATCCTTTATTATTTTTGTGCTAAACGGTTCTGGTAATTTTGTAAAATATTATTTTCTTATTTCTTTTGCTTCGTGGAGACGACATAGCTGATAAAAAATTAATTCGTAATAACGTGATAAATAAATCATATATGATAAGAAAAATAACGAACCATTAAGAAACACTTGCAAAAGCAAGGTAGAAGAAACAATCAAACACAAATTACAAAATCATAAAAGATCACATAGCATATATCATAGTATTAACTTTTGCTTTCTCAATCATGACGTATAAACTGCACAAACATAATAAACTTTGTATGTTCTATACAAAAAAAAAAAAAAATAAGCAACAGATAAAAATAAGTTAAAACAGTCTTCTCATAGTGGCAGTATACTTATGTTCTTTGAGGTCCCTTTAGAAGAACTTAATTAACACAAAAAATAGGTTAGCAGTAATTATTAATATACAAACTACAATTCCACAATTCTTTTTCCACAGAAAATGTGTTATCGGTACAAAAAATTTAGAAGGTGCAAAAAATAACTTGGAATGTATTTGAAAGACTTAGAAATATAACTTACATTTTTTTTTAATAATATTATATCTTTTCCAACAGAAAACATGAAAGTTAAGTGAAGTTGTGCAGTCGAAGTTTCATTATGTCAAGTTGGAAATTTTACTGAGCTTATTCCTTCTTATTCAACCCAGTAAAGCTATGCATTCTTTTCTATATCCTGATTAGTCTGTAAACTATAGATTTACAAATATCTTCTCATCAAGAAATATTTTACATAAAAATAAATCAACCGAAGAAGGAAGATTAATGAACGTTACAACCTCATCTTCAAGACAAACTTTACATAAAGAAGGTACCACCAAGTCAAGTAGGAATGTATTTTGTTTTTATAAATCAAAAGAAAGTCTACTGTAATATGTTAGCCAAAAACAATCTTGAACCAACACATGAATGACACAAGCATACTTGTTCAGTTTTTTCAACTGTGCATGACTATCTTTTTTATTCATCAACCTCATATTTCTAGGTGTACTTCATAATAGCCTCTTCATTGGACTTGTTTCCGCTCCTGCAGAGCTTCTTAACATACTCCCTATTGACATGCCAAGCTCAATTAATATTGAGCCAACGCGACCATGAACTGTCATAACATGTCCAACTACCACCATTGAAGGTGTTCCAATTATAATGATCGTCTCACATGTTTTTCTCGTATGGAGTCTTACAATTCAGCACTTAATAAATTATGATCAATATTTAACACAAATTTGGTAATATGATGGGAATCTTCATTATCTTTTTTTTATGATTGGTAAAATCCATGTTGCTCGGATTCTTCAAAACTGTTATTGGGTGTGTGTCCGATTCTTCAAAAGTAGTACATTCTTGGAGGATTCAATAAAGATAACAACAACATTTTTGGAGAGTTCAAGACTTTTCTTAGAGTATATTTAAACAAAAAAATCAATAATCTTGACCACTCACAGATGAAAAATGGGGAAGCATCACATTCTAGTAAAGCTGACTATGTAAATACGGATTAAAGGAATAAGAATCAAATATCATAGAGGAGAAAGTTGGGGCTTCTGTAAATGATAGTTACTGCATTGAGAAAAAGAAAGGAAGGCTTAAGCATAAAATTTTATCACGCAATAATTGCTTCTTCGGGGATCAAGCAAGTCCTAAAGAGGATTTGAAATCCAAGAGTTCATCATCATTCCATGAGAACATTAGCAAAGGTACTACACGTAATAATCCCATTTTTCCGCTTGAGAGGCCAATGTGGAAGTGTCAAGCATCCAAGGCACCTACATGTGTTAAACAACATAAGGTGATGCATTCATAGTCTTGGTATTTTCGTTCAAAAAGTGCGGCTACCGTAATAGGACTTGTAGTCTGAGGTAGTGCCATACATGTTTTCTTTCCTTCTTTCTCGAGTTTAGACCATGTCCGTCCAGTTTCATTTTTCCTTTTTATGGTCATTATAATGTTTTGAACATACAATTGTAACAATATTTATATTTAATTAATTTCTTACCTATTCTATATTGCGCATGAAAGATGCCCACATGTACTTTTGTCTAGCAAGCAGAACAGAAATAAGATGGAGAGACAATTGAGAATTTTCAGACAAATTCCTGTTTACTCAAGTCATGTGTGAAATGGTCATGCGTTGTTTTTACCTTGTGCTAAAGATACCTAAAATAATCAGGGATGGACTATAAGTACTCGGGAAACCAACTTTATTCCTCATATGATATTGGTTCATTGACTATCCAGATTATACATGTCCACATAGTTACTAAGGTTCTAAGACCAAAACGTCAGAGTACGATAGGTCTAAGACCCTCCCAAGGGTACATGTGAGAACCCAAGGAAGAGTCCAAAACGCTGTAAAAAACTAGCTTGGTCCACGAGGATCATAGACGGTCAATGGACTCACGCCTTATCAATGGGAGTCGTGAGTCGATACTTAGTCTTCATACCTTTCTACCCAAAACCATGCCTTTGTCCCAATTTACGAGTGACCAGTATGATCCGTCGATGCATTGACATCCCGTCAAAGGGAACTCGTCAATTTACATTGCTCACTGCCCACAAACACGACTAAATGAAGGGTAGTTAGGTAATTATCTGATCACTTAATTAACACTTAAAAATGACTATGATTAGTTAGTTAGGTATTTTAAAAGATATTAAAACAATAAAAAATTCATTCGCCTAATAACTCCTAATCAAAAACCAAAACCCACTTTACTCTCTCGCAACTTCTCTCTCAAACCCACCAGTGAAGAACAAGGAAGTCTCAAGCTAGACCACTCAAGATTCATCCTTTTCACTTCAATATTGTGGGCTAACCTGAAACAAGGAATGGGGATAGTGATTCATTGATTAGTTTCTCCATGAAACGTTTTAAAACATCTATTTTTGAAATTGATAAAATGACAAAAAACTAGGACTTGTGATCTAGCCATGTAATCTAGCCATGGGTTCACTCAAAAATGGTTTTCTATATGTTATGTGACATATATTATGAATATATTAGATAAATTGATGATTTCTATTGTGAAAATCATCTAAGAACTCATGTCCACTCTATGACCTAATTTCATAAATGTTGTTAAATGAATTGAGTAAATATGAACATTGTGAATTATGATTGATGATTATCTAGTTATAGAATCTTATTTTCATGCCTATTATGATGTCTATGGGTATAATTCTGATACTTGATTCTTGAGCTTGAAAAGGGGGTAAATTCTAGGGTTTGTATATATGTTGGAGAATGTTGTATATGAACTTTGATTTTTCTTGCAAGGTACATGGCTTATAAAAGGATGCAAGCAAGGTATTGTTGGTTGATGGTTTCCACTCTCTTGAACCTTACCTATTATGTTGCATTAATTATGTATAATGAGGATAATATCTTGTGTTGATTGAAAGTGTATTTCTCATGAAAACACTATGATTGATATTGTGAAAGAGTTACTCACATATATATGTTAAGTTTAGGATGAAAGTGTATTCTCACCTAATGAATCTAAGCTTTTTATGTCGAATTGTATTGAATGAAGAGGAAATACTTCTTCACATATGTATATACAATTAAAAAGACCAATGGTAGTAAGTTAGGAAAATAGACTAAGCACCAAGCCTCCCTATTTTATTACCAGACATAATTGGGAGAAGCTTATCCGAAAATAGAGCTAGAAATGCTTTATTTCGTTTCATTCCCGTTCTTCATTTCTTTCTTCTCGAATCCAAGGGGGACTTCTCATATTTTAAATATTTATGAAATATACAATTAAAAAAACCAATGGTAGTAGGTTGGGAAAATAAACTAAGTACCAGAGGATATGGACAATGAGGAAAACAACATTCCGTTAATGCAGGAGGTTGGGTCATCCTAGAGATACTCATGAGATGGGGACTCCTCCTTAATGTAATAAGTAGAGTGTGTGGAAGAAATATCTCCATCCCTTAACTACGTGCCCCCATAGGACTTAACTAGTGGATCCACATATTAGCTAGTATTTAAATTCTACCTTGGAAAGTAAAACATCATATTTTTGTTTGAGGCTTTATGACACCGGATTCCATGCAACTCTCATGGTCTATATAAGTTTTGGTTGATCTTCCCTAAATAATGAAGTAATGATGAAGTAAGAACTAATCTATGATATCCTAATAGGTTTACTAAGTAGAAGTGGTGTATGAGATTTCACTTGTCCTTTGCAGTAGTAGGCTTAGAAGGGTTTTGTGGTAGGTTCCATGCAGTTATGAAATGATATGAGAACATGTATGTTGAATGGATAATGGTTGTGTTGAACATATTATATATTCAAATGTGGTTCATGATGCATGTGCTTCACTTATGATTATGGAATGTGGTGAAATGTAAAGTTAATGTTTGTTGACAAGGTGGCTTCCAGGGATGCTTGGTAGGGTTGGTATTGAGAGATACTAATTTATATTGCACAAGTGGACCTTAGGAAGTGTTAAAGTCATGCTTTTATTGTAGTTTGGAAATTATTGGGTATTTCCTTATGTATTATGTTGGTGATGTAAACGGCTTTCCAACCTCATAAATGCATAATTTTCATATAATTCTGCCTTTCTCATATTTTAAAGACTTTTATGCATTTCTCCATACTTATCACATTAATTGTACTAACCCATTTCTCCTTTTTTATTATAAGTACAGGCTTCAGCTAAGTGGTTTGCTTCTAAATCCTTGAACAATGCTTGAGCTTCTTATCTGCAAGACTTGTGGTTGGTCCTCAAAGATCGGAGGACTAATGTTTTTGATGCTACTTTATGATTTCCCTATTGATGTAATAGACTTAGTAGTTATTCCTATGTAAGTTCTTTTTATAACACTATTGTGTCTAAAAGGCTAAGGACCCTATGTGAAGGCTTTATGTTGTATTCGTATTAGTAGATGGTGTATGTGTTATTCCTACTATTTTGTTTAATAAAAATAACATGTTTGAACTTATATTATAATTAGTTTGAAATTCTGCATTATTTTTAATTCATTATGTTGTGATGATTATGGTAAGGGCTTGTATAAGACCTCATCGAGGTTTAATATGCCAGTAACAACTAGGGGGTGCTTTCTGGTCATTAAAAACTTGGTATTATAGCATGAGGTTTTGGGATAATATTAGGATTGATGTCATATACACCACATCTAGTAGAGTTTTATTAATAAATGTGAAGCGTGCCACATCTATGAATAAAAGGCTATGAGATGATCAGGAACCTTTATTTCTTCATATTCTATGATCCTGGTTATAGTCCTAACTCTATCTAGTCCTTTTCTTCTAAACATTTTCTTCTTCTTACACGCTATGAATACAAGAAGGACAAATGCTAGAAGGGCCAAGGAGGAGAACGTGAATGAGAAGCTTCCCTCTCAAGCTCCTCAAAACCCTCAACTCCCTATTGCGGCTATTAAAGCCGTCAAGGAGATAATATGGCTCAAGCGATTTCTTTAAGAGCTTGGTTTGAATCAGATGGAGTGTATTGTTTATTGTAACAGCAGAGTGCAATAGATGTGAGTAATAACTCCATGTACTATGACATCAACGTTAGATATCATTGGATTCGTGAGGAAGTGGAGCGTGAATCATTTCATGTCAAAAAGATCCATAAGTGAAAATCATTTAGATATGCTGACAAAGATGATACTGAAAGACAAGTTCGAGTTATGTAAAGAACTTGTGCGTATGAGATCGCTCTAAAGGAGATGAAGATACCTTCTTCTAGTAAATGGGACTTGAGGGGGAGATTTGTTGAATCCATCCCATTTTTTGGTCATCTTTTGCTATTCAATTGCTACAAGCAATTGTTAAAAAGGAATAGTAATTGGAGTTGAAAATAAAAGATTTGGTGGTTGACAAATTGGTAAGATTTTCTACCATTTGTGACTTTGCTATATTTACCTAATGTAATTAGTGACATATTCATGGTTTTATCCTTCTATAAATAGAGCATTCTTGATCATCTGTAGAACACACCAAGTTAGAGAGCAAAAACCATTTTGAGAGCAAAGTGAGGTATTCCATAGACTATACAAGAAAAACAGTCTGTGAAAAAAAATAGAGTGTAAGCGATATTTTAGAAAGGTGGAAACCAAAATAGTGTTGTTCCTTTTGAGTGTGTACTAGTCACTTTGAGTATTGTATTCAGGGCTACACGGTGTAAAATTTCTTACTATAGTGGTATCAGTTGCTCCTCTTGGCCAGTGGTTTTCCCCTTATTTAGAAGAGTTTCCACGTAAAATTCTTGGTGTCGTTATTTACTAATTTTATTTCCATTACATTTATGATATATATTTTTGTGTTTATCCGTGTTTTTCCAACATATAATTGGAACAATCGAATATATATTGAGAAAGAGATGACGGACAAATAAATAACAATAAAACATCTTTCACGTTACTTTTATTTATAATTGGTACAATCCGTCACGCTGTTTGTAATGTCAAGGTTCGAATCTTGTAGCTAACGGAGGTTACTAGCTTTCCTGTTGAGACTATGCCTTCGGGAAATAGGATAAACTTTGATACTAGAGACTCTATGAACATTTCAATGACTCCATTTTTTGGTGCTCGATTTAAGGAATTTGGTGTACACATTGTGTATTAAGCAAAATGAGAACATTTTGTGATGTAGTAATACATCATCTACTCCTGCACAGGGGTGTCATGAATGGGGTGGATATCTCTGCATATCAAGTTCAAGGGTCCTAATTCCTCTGTCATCATGACTTTGATATTCAAAAGAACTATTCCATTTGTGGATGGAATTCAATGGGTTGGTATGACTTTCCTGACGAAATGTCTCCCTACGACTAGCTAAAATGTCTAAGCATGGACTTCTATATATCTGGAGTGGAGGATAATAAAACATGGTCATTACCTTGATGCTGCTGTGGAGTTTAGGTTTTCTAAATTATAAGATTCACCATTCATTATATTTTATTTTCCTTGGGAAGTACGTTCCTACTTTATCAGTAAGTATCATAGGTATCCACTACATTTGCAGGTGGTTCTTCAAAAAGACTAGTGGATGTGCATCGATGCAGGCTGGTTCCATTCCCATGTAGTTCAATGTGAAACTGATCCTATTCATTAATTTGCATTTTTAGTGCCCGAATCAAGTCTGTTTAAAATTTAAGAGGATACAATCCATAAGGAAAAGCTAAGGTATGCCCTTGCAATAGCACGTGTAATTCAGTGTTGAGTATTAGTTATTTCAAGACTGATCATTTGTATTACTCCTTTGGAGTGTATTTTAACTTACTAATTTCATTTCAACTACACTTCTTAGCATGTGTTGGAATGGTAATAATTAACCTTGTTTTATGTATTTGTGGTCTATTATGATAAAGTAGCTACATGTAAATTGTTTAAGCTTGTTATGCTCAATATTCCAGATCCAACTTAGGTTTCTATCCTTTCCTCTTCAATGTTAGCTTTAGCCTATAATAAGGTTATTATGCCTATGAGGTAGTAAAAAGGTACATCGGTACACAATGCATCTCATGTTATAAGTAGATGTGAGGAAGGTCGGCACCTCAAGAGGTGTGATGTAGACTACTTATAAATCATAATGAGAAAACATTACCATTTATCCAAGGCCATTTTATTTTGATGTTGGTTCAAATACGTGACATGGCTTTTATTCTCTAGTGCTTATGTACAAGTCCTCTACATATCAAGAAACCGTCTTCTCCATTGGTGATCCATAAGTTATTTGCAAATCAAGATCGAGTCTTCATCTATGGTAGATGTAGTGATCCACACATTTTCATACAACGTTGTTTACCTCCACATTCGTGCTCATATTTCATAACTAAGAAAGTACATCAATTCAAGAACAAACAAATATGTCATTTTTTTATCTTTTCCGTCATCTTATACTTTTGTATTCTTCATTCTCCCTTTCTCACTATTGGTGAATAAAAGGCTTTCAGAAATTGATGGAAATCTCGAGAAGAGTAATTTTATCCTGAGCTTATGCATCAAGTTTGGTGATCAAAATAACACATTTGACAACTGAAAATATAGGTAAAAAAATTTCATTCTAATTAACATTCTGCAGTTCTCCTTTCAGTTTTCGTAAATCTTGACTTCCACCAACCATTTATAAGACATGTTATTCTATGTTATTAGCCTACTACTACGTAGCTCTCTGCACACAATTCTTTCATATACAGAAAAAGAACACGTATCTTGATCGAGTACTAACGAGAGGAACATTAAAAAGGCCAAATCGTTCTTCACAAGTGAGCTATAAATGCAGGCAACTCCACATTATAGTTATTCTCCAATGAGTTTATTACTGCCTACACAGCAGTGATAGGTGAAATATCTTTTCTCTATGTTTCCACTGCCTTGCTAATGGTCGTTAATAGACATTTTGGCGGCAAGAAGAATTAGAAGTCATATTATCCAGTCTTTCAATTAAAGGGAGTAAAGTATGCATGTCATTGAATTAGATCTATTTCACTCGACTTCTATTTCTCCTTTTCAAATTTTCTGGAATTTTTTTCACTTTTTCAGCTGGTTAATGTTCATGTTATCATGCTTCTACTTTAACTTATATTTTGTACATGAATTACATAGTAACTTTTTTTGAATCATTCCCTACTATTCTCTACTTGCATGTAGTTTTCCAATCAAATATGATTACGTTAAACTTTGAACTGATGTGACTCTTGAGATAGGAGTGTGAACTTTATAAGTTTATCACCACCACGAATGTAGTTCACACGGGAAGAAAATAGATGTGTCTAGAAATAAAAGAAGAATTTCATGCCCATGTAGCTCATCAAACTGCACAACAAAGTGAATTCACAACATTGTATTACAATAGCAGCAGCACAAAAATAGTTTTAGTATCACCTTTGTTAGGGCATAAAAATGATTGAAGATGCTAAGCCTTAGAAGTTGTAGAGGAGATATCGCATTTGGAGTACTTTGGAGGAATGTATAAAGATAATGTTGTATTTTTTCTGAAAAAGTGCAAAGAAATCAGTACTCTAACCCTTCATCACTACTCTTTTACTTGTTGCGTATCTCAATCGATCCATAAAGTAATGTGCAGAGCATTCTTGATTTGAAAGAATGAAAAGGTAAAATGAAACTCATTTGTACGTTTGACGAGCCTCTTTCTTGCATCTGGGTGTCAGGCCATACACTGCACTCGTAAAATACTAGTTGTAACACTGATAATATGATCTATGTCAGCATAGAAATCGGCTCGTAAAATGTGAAAGTATTTTACCTGACATACAGTAAGGCATTACAAACTCTAGCAGATTTTTTGAGAGTTAATGTTGAGTCTAACAACTTTTTGTACACTTCTAATACTTCCTAAACTCAATTAACACTACGAAAGTTTGATATATATTTTTTGTAAAATTGAAAATATTTGGGGGGGGGGGGTTTGTGGGGTTGAGGGTAGGGATAAAGAAATGAAATTTTGAAGTTGAAAATATTTTTTAAAAATATAATCTATATTTTTTGGGGGGACGGGGGGTGGGGGGGTTGCTGAGGGTAGGAAGTGTGGGGAGGGGGTCGCGATCAAGGTGAAAAATAAAAATTTTACAATTGAAAATTATTTTTTAAATTTAAATTTTTTAGAGGGGGTGGAGAGATGATAGATGGATGGGGAGGGCGGAGCGAAAATATTTTCTAGAAATTGATTTTTCTTTTTAAAAAATGTAAATTGAAGTTGGATCAGAGTTTTGAAAAATGTTTTCCTTAACTTTTGTCTCAATCAAACATGAGAAAACTGAAAAATATTTCCTTCATACCAGACACAGCCATAGAGACACTAATTTTTGGTATTATGTTGATTTGAGAAACTTATTGGGGAACCAGATGAAGGATGAGATATGCACCAGGCCGGTTTGCAAAAGTCGCTCAGAGTGATCTTATTTCATGTGGATTCTAAGGAGGGACCATGTATGCAGCAGGGACGATCCTTATGAGTCAACGTCTCTCAAGTATCCATAATCTATCCCTAATCTAAAAACTTATTGGGTGTTAAAATGGATATTAGAAAAGTTTTATTGGGATAGGTCGTGGTTTTAATCCCTTGAGAATAGAGGTTGTAAGGTTTACGTTTGTTCATTGGTTTATCTTCTTAGTCATATATATAACATAGTGAGTAACATTGTTTCCTCTATTACGGTAACTCGTACCAATCATCAGTATATTTTGCTCATGGTTATGGAAACAAGTAAGGGACCTGGTTCATATTATTATCATAGACTCATACAACTCTTCAATTGATATCAAAGCGGGTTTTCTCTAAAAGGTTAATACGTACAAAGAATATTTTCAAATGGCTGCCTTATAAAATCAGGACAAAGGTCAAATACTCAATAACTAGACCATCTCTGTTCAATGGACAACACTATTGGTGGTGGAAGAAAAGGATCAACATTATGCAATTCATTCATAACATAAGTCCATAATGAAGCAACCCTAGGACTCCCCTCAAGGTCCACTTGTGCAATGTATAGGTATCCCATACCCTTACCTACACTAAGTATACCTCTTACATAATACTAGTTAGTATTCATCTTCTTACTTTCATTCGTTCAATTTAATTTTGTGAAACTTCGCCATAGCCAATAATAGACCATCTGAGCTAAATATGGAATCCGGTGTTATCCCGTAACACCTAAAGGAGGGCACCTACTTGCCAAGGTAGGCCATATACATCATAATAGCATCCACGTGAATCCACTCGCTTGGTTTCCTATGGGGGCACATAGTTAAGAAACTAGGAGATTGTTACTAGAAACTATCTTTATGCTAATTCTCATTATAGTTTCCACCTCATGAGACATTTGGTGAACCTACCTTTATATTTGGAAGGGACACATCTCATTGACAAGTTCACTTGGTGCTAATATAAATATTCCCTTGTTGAATTATCTTAGAGTGTTCTTAACATTAGTTTATATCATAGGTCTTAGATCTCTTGCCCCTAATAGAACATATGCATAAATCTTAGCTTCTAGGATGAGAAAGTCCTTTGATCACAACCTAACATTATGTGAGAACATTCCATCATAACAAAGTAACAAGATTCACATAGGAGGCAACTTCAATCCCTCATAATAATACACCTATTATCATACTTCAATTGAACAACTTAATCAAGAATAGACTAACAATATTGCAATTATGTATTCATGATCTTTAAAGTCTTACAAAAATGGCTTCAAAGAATCTCATCCGAGACATCACACTCAATTCAATTATCTTGACCCAACAATTCAATCATCATTATCATATAATAGTAAACTATAGAAGAACACATTCAATATAATCTACCTTAATCATAAACCAACCTAAATCAGAAGTTAGGGTTAGGAGAAGAAATGTATTTATGGGCCTTTTGGGGGAAGTAGGTAAAAGCTTAAATGAGTACATCAATCCACCCGTAAACATGCATATTTCATCACTTATAATAAAATTAAGACTAAAAAATTCAGTTTAGAAAGCATAGATACAAAATTGGATGAAAACAAGCTTTTTGAAGAATATTGAAATCTGATGTTCGAAGAACCTCTTGGGGAAAGGATTCCTAAGAATGAATAGCCTCCATACAATGAGAATATTTGAAGAATGGTGAACGAAATTCTTGATAATATAGACCTATAAGGAACATGATCTTCTTCTTCAATGGGGATCTTTAGAGTAGTGAGAGAAACTAGAGAGAGGAGAGAGTCTTTTTGGCTTTTGGGAATTATGGGGTGTTAGGTTAGTTTAATGACTTAGGATGCTTAAATACTACTAAATAACTAATTGTGAGCGTCCCTAATTATTGATTAATTAATAAAATAATTACATAACCACCTACACAAAATCAGTGTGGAGGCAGTGAGCTTGGGGTCCATCAACGAGACCTTGTTGACGCCCCGTCGTCCATACCACGGACCGTCCAGGGCAACGTGGCTTGGGACAGATAGTTCTCAAAATGGATCCAAGGCTCTATATTCTAATAATGGACTCACAACCTCTATTGACGGGGCGTGAGTCCTTCAACGACTCATTTTTTACCTCATCAATGGCATACGGTCTTGGACAACCTTTCAGCTCAAATATTCAGGTCCTCTTCGAGGTCCTTTAGTCGTACCCGAACGTTTTAATCGTAAGCACAACCTAAGAATTTTCCCAAAGTTTGACCTTTATACGATTCTTAAAATCCTTTTGAACATCCAAATGAACACTAGCTCAATTTCACTCATCTCCGAACATCATGGACGATTCTTGACATTTAGAATCTAATACTTCTTAATGATGTTAATTACCTGTGTTTAGGATTGGAAACACTAGTTTAAAATATTATTCACTACGTGAGGCTCTAGTCTAGGTAATTGGATTTCCGAGGCATAACAAACTCAAGACTATCAGCTCACAACCATACGACATTATACAATCAAAAATATATTCAATATACCATGCTACGAGAAACACCATTTCCACATATTAGAGACTCAAAACACAACAATAAGGTAGGAACAACCTCTAAAACCCATCATGGATCAACACTTCTTATTTTTCATTTCATATTGGAGGAATTTCCTTCTCCACATTATATCATGCTTATTTAAACCCCACTTAGAGCATCATGCGATCTGTTGTCAAAGCATAATCATGCAACATTTTTCAATAAGGCATATTTTAAAACAATTTTCCTCATAAAGTCTTAACATCCAACTTCTCAATAACACATTAGGCATGTTAAAAATTTCACTTCATGAAGCAAATATACAATTTATACTAAATGCACATGAACATGAGGATTACAATATATGAAGACTCATTTTCTCATTTCATAAGAATTCAACCAAAACATTCATATCCTAAAGAGAATATTTGGAAACTCATTTTTCACAAAGACTCCACAACATGAACCAAGCATACTAAGAACTCCTACTTTTAGGCTTGAATAAGCATATAAGAAAAAAGATAAGGATATCTCACTTCCAACAACGTTACTTTTCCCCTTACTCCCCTATTTGGGAGAAACCCATGTAAGTCAAACATGAACATGATATAAGAATCTCAATCAAGAAACCATCAACCTAAGCAATACCATTCTCACGCAACTCTTCAATTCACTATACCTCTTAGAAAACAACATCAACTAAGCCTAACCCATGAACACCACAGACTCTCAAAAGCCTCATCATCTAGTCACAACATCCCCTATAGGATAAACTCACACTATCTATTTCAACATCTCTTCCTCCCATTCTAAGGTCAGAGGAAAACAACATTAAACCATCATACTCGTCACACCTATACATTTCTAACACCACATTTCATTATCTATTTCAACCTACATCAAAAGTACAACATATTCAACGTTTTCCTACCAATGCTCACTACTATAAGGCAACTCATCCACCCGAAGGTTATCATAACAACCCACCATATCACACCTACCAATCATAAACAACCTTTTTTATCACCCTTGACTTTGCATCACACTACTTATAATGGAATCCCAATAAAAAGACCATCATATAAGGAACAAGGGAAAGACAACAAAAAGTGAAACTCTTAGGCACAACTACAAGAATGAAGAAGTGAAACTTTCTTAGAACCTAATAGCCTCCTATTAATGATGTGGAACACTTCACATTATTAAGACGAATCTACTAGATATGGTTTTATGATAACCTAAGACCATACCGAAAACCTTATGCTCTGATATAAAAGCATCCCCTAGTTGTAACCGGTGTATTCGTCCTCTCGGAGGTCTCACACAAGCCACATGGATCATTCATTGCATACAATAATTGAAAATAGAGAAGAATTTAGAGATTTTTTTACACAAGAAGAGTACTTTCATTAATAAGAAAGCGGAAAACTTTAAAACATCTAAGTTTTAAATATGTCTCATAAAACAATCTCACAACTTTTGGAGTACAACATTTGGGGCTAAGCCCATAAAAGAAATAAAATAAAGACTAAAATACCATAAAAGGAACATGAAGGATTTTGTCCTCAAATCTATGAGGAATCACCAAAACTTCATTTTCAACTCTTAGGAAATCAATGCATCATCCATAGAATACAAAAACTCCAATCCCCACACTTTTATAAAAACGGGAAAAGAAGGGGTTAGCACATTACATAGAGTATGGAATCCATGAAAAAATATGCAAAAAGGAACATTTAGTATAGAAACATGATTTCATGACATTTTCATAAAAACCTTCATTTTAAGAGTTTAAGAGACATAATACAAGTCAACACTAACATATAAGACATTTTTAACTAACATCAACATATATCACTTAATTCCGTATTCATCAAATAACCTGTCATCATTTAGACTCCTTCTATGACCCATATAAGTAAGACATAAAAGGGTCACCCATACACCCTTTTCATGTACAACTAATTGTTCCTTAAAGACACCCTAGATAAGGATCATTCTATTTAATATACTATCATTAAAAGGACATGCATTACTCAAGTAATTAAGGAGTCAATCATACAATTAGGGGAGTTCACATAATGGTTTAGAAGACCTAGAGAACTCATCTTAGCATCTTCAAGGCCTACTTGTACCATCTGTAGATATCATCCCCTACTACTACCTACACATCGTAGACTTATCCGTTAACTAGAGTGCACATCCCACCTATTGAGAATAGACATTAAAAGACTTAGACCATACTAGCTTGGTATGGAATCCGGTGTCATAAGACCCAACACCATGGAAGGTGTTTTACTTGCCAAAGGTAGAACTAGGATACATCCCATTTAGGCACATGTTTTAAGGGATATCGAAAGTCTTATTTGTACTCTAGTCTCATACTCAAGTAGAGATACTACCTTAAGAATATGTGCTCTTTTATTTTTCGTGGTTCTCATTGAGTAAGTGCATTCACGTAAATGTATTAGTAAAGGTATCATCAATAAGCCTAAAAACTCATATAGCCATTTCTAAGAATGCATCCACAAGGGTCTACCGATTAAGGTTTATTAGGATATCTCATTCTTGAAATGGGTACAAATTCTAGATCTATTCGATTCACTTTATTATAAACCTTCTTTTCATATTCAAGGTTCACACATTAACTTAGGGTTATAGACTCATCAAGTAGGGGCACCATTTTTAGGTTTACCACTTCAGAATATAGTCTAGAATACCTCATTCATCATTCAAGGAAAGGAACCACTATAAGGTCTACCAATCGTAGACTTTCTTTCATTCATTCAAGACAAGGATGACTAATCCTACAATGACAGGGAATCACATTCACATATCCTTCATTCATCAATGAGAGGAAACCTAAGTCGACCAAGTACAGGACTTCATAAACAAGAAGCTTTCATGTATCAAGAAGAGCCACCTAAGTCTGCCAAATAAAGACACAAATTCATCATGTAATACTCTTCATAGTCTATCCTTATCACATATAACATTTGGAAAACTCATACTCTGCAATACTATTTACATCACATTATATAAGACCACCTTCACATTATGTTCACATTATACAACATCACACATATATCACATCATTCTTCACTTTATACATTCATATATACTATAATATGATACTAATGAGATTCATATAATAATTCCAACAAGGTCATGATCATAACATATACAACAAGTAAGAACCACAACCATAAGTGGACCATATCAAAAAAGAGCAATTCAATTATGAATTGTACATTAGTAAGAGAATTAGCTCAACTTACCTTCTTCAAAAAGCTATGATAACCATTTCTTAACATATCCAACAATTCACAATATGATAACATAATTAAGCAAAGAAATCAACAATACAACACATTCTAATCACAATTGCATCAATATATATCATAACCAATAAACCAAATTCATCATAAAATTTAGGGATTTTGTGAATATAAAGGGTTCATGGAGATTTTTATTGTAAAACATTCATTTAACATCAATAATATCATATCTAATGATTTCAAATCGTTTCATGCATGAACTCTTGAATTAGAGAAGAAATTGGACTTTTTCATAACATTTGAAATCTTTGAAATCACTTTGATACTGTATCTAATGTGAGAGGTAACATTAGATAAAGAACTCACATACCTTATTATAGAAAATCCCATGAGAATTGAAAAATACCTCCATTGAAATCCACAACTGTGGCTCCATCGTGTCCTTGAGTTTACGTGGGTGTTTTTGGAGAATTCTTTTAAGATGGAAGGGTTCTAATCTTAGTAAAAGAGAATAATGAATTAAAATCAGGGGTTTAAATGTCTTAAAACTGTTAATATACCTAAATAAATATTAATATTTAACCTTACCCTTTAAAAGACATGGGTTAATTTACTGATTAACCCCCACCTTTACAAAAGTGAAATGAAGGTTGTAGGTTCGATTAATGCCCACCAGCCCCTCTACCATGGTCTCGTCCACCCCCTGTTATTTGCATCAGTAGTTTTTGTTAGAGGCTCTAAACCTGCTGTCCTGATCGACGCCCAAGACCAATGGAAAATCAATATATTGACGAGCCATCATTTGCTGTTTTTAATCATGTTGCTTTCTAGCTTCTTGGCCGAGATATGGGGTCCTCTTTACATCCAATTTAGGTCCTTGGGTAGTCGTACTTGGATGTTAAACCCCTAAACTCTATTTTCTTCAAATATTAGTCATCTCCACATTACTTAGACCTTAAAAAAAAACTAACTTCAATTAAAACACATAAGACGACACTAGCACTTAAATGACTCCGAATGTCATGGTAGTTCATTGACATTTGACCTCAAACACAAACAAACTGACATTTACATTAATTTTAACACATAGTCAGCAAGTTAACGATTGAAAAACACATGTGAAGATCTAGTTCATCCTATTTCATTTTTGAGCAAGAAAGGTTAGCTTGGAGTTATTAGTGATCCTACTTCCCATGTCCACATTCAGGGTGTAGCCTCAGGCATGACATGAGTGGTACAAGTATGAGATCCTAACTTTTAGATAAGGGCAGTGAAGTCTAGCTAAGTGATAAGAGTAATACGAGCATTATGAGGTCTACTCGTTATTGTATATAATCATACGATGTTCCAATTAATTAAATGATATTCCCTGTGTTCCTATATAGTATATTTGAGTTGTCAATGTGGAATATGATGATGTAAGAATTATGTTTTTCCTTAAAGATTTAGATGAAACATATTATAAGCCAATGAGAAGAGGTTAAGGGAAGTGTCTTAAAATAGGTCTTAGAATACGTCTTGCTACCTACTTATTTGAGAGTTTAGTGGTCATATGATAACCATTTCTTGAATATCAAAGAAAAGAGAATGCAGACTGATTTATATATAATGGAATTGATCTATAACTTTAAACTTTCAATTTAGAACCTATGTGGGAGACGATAAGATGAGAAACCAAGCCAAGTATTGAAAATGAGATATATCAATCTTTTTATAATCTTGCATATTCCTCGAGCGTAGTAATTACAAAATCTTGTAGATATTCCTAATTTCAAAATTTTCTATTAGCTATTTCCATTCACCATAAAGAGATTCATATCTATACTTTGTTTCTAGAATGAGGGGAAAAAATTTAGCCGATTAACCTCGAGCTTACATTATAAAGTTATGAATATTGTCCTTATGATATGAACCTATTTATATAAGAAATCTTGTCTCACAGTTTGTTTAGTCTCACAAATCCATGGATTTCTCTCGATGGTTGTCAACATAATGTTATGCCATGCATATTATTATATGATAATTCTCGAATGAATCGTGCTTATGATCTTTCACCCTAAAGGCGTTTCAGTAATACTTTTTAGTTATGGAAGTGGTTTTGTTTATAGTAGTTATGTAATGATATAAAAGTGGATTGCTATTTCTTATTGATGATTAATAGTGTGTTTATTCATCTAAGGTCATAAATATGGAGGAAGTAGGAGATCAGGTTTTACATTGTTTAATAAGTCATTTTTGTGGTAGTGCATCAAAGTTTGTTTGTAAAAGTGGCGTGAGAATGAGGAATTCTTATACGGAGTTGTTAGAAACATGTGTAAAATATGTTGCTGGTTACATGTGTAAAATATGTTGTTGGTAACGTGTAAAATATGTGATAAATTAGGTATTTCGTGTTATCTGTTGAAGGTTAGCTGAATGTAGTGATAAGGATTAGTATTGTTGAGATAAGATTCAATTAAGAGGTAGAGAATCCGAATCTTGTGATTTATATCAGAATAATCTTGCTATGTTAAGTACTTTGTGATTTGTATTAAGGCTAGAATATAGTAAGAGTAGCTCCTTCTATTTATAGTTTGTCCTTCATATGAGGATAAATGATCCCAAGAAGAGATATAGTAACACCCCAAATATTTCTATTCTACTGTTCAAACTATTTACATATAGCGTTGTGTCGTGTGATTTTTAAATTTTATATAGTTTTAAAGGTATTTTTTTTGTGTGTAAATTTTTTTGAGTATTAGTTAAGGTCACAAAAAATCCTAGTATAAAGTTGATTTGAAAGTTTCCTTACAGATTAAGTTTTGACATAAGATTTTACTTAGGTTACATACGACCATATCTCTTATAGGATAAAAAATTACGTGGCCATAAAGAATAGAGATGTATGAATAGGAATACTCTTTCCAACGCCACCAATTTCACATCAATCCATTTTTTGAGCAAAATGTTATGAGCATTTTTGCAACTGATACAGTGTAGTGATGAATTAGTTAATGGAAAAATATTAAAAAGGGTATTTTTGTCTTTTTACATCAAATTAAACACTAAATGAAATTATTTACTGATTGAAGACCTAAAAAATCACATTTTCAAATTTTATTGCATTATTCACTTCTCTGTAAAACCTTAAGACAAAACCCTAATGAAAAATCAATGTAGAAGACTCCATTCAAATTTCTTCAATTGTTTTCAATTTTGTTTCAATCTTTTCAAGAATTTCATTATCCTTTTCCAAGAATTTCATCCTTTCCAATTCAAATTCCTCCATACAATTATGAATCATTAATGAAAATCATAAATTTTGGCCAAAGAGATTTCAAGAAACTAATTTAAGAGTATCAAAAGGTTTTCTTCATTATTTATGTTCATGCAAGGGTTTAAAGAATTATAATCAAGATTCTTAAAGAGACTCATTCTTTTAGGTATTTTAGGCTATCATGGTATTGGACTAGTTCGTCCTCACGCCCTACATCTACTTTCATATCAGTGAAAGAGTAATATATGATTCTTTCCCTATATTTGAGTATTCTTGAGATAAGTTGATTATGAGTTCTTGAGGTCATGTTTCTTTGAAAAAATCTGTTCCTAATTATTGAGTTATTTTATCGTTATTCAGATTCTTGAGTTTAATTATTTATGTCTATACTTTCGCATGAACCCTACAATTTTAAAATCCAATACTTAAGTTTTAAACTAAATTTTTTTAAGGAAGTAAGGATGAGTTTTGAGGAAGATTGTATTCATGTGTCTCTATATGGTAATTGAGGTCAACAAGTTGAGTTCTTAATGTCCATAATTCCACATGAACACTAAGAATTAAGTAATATGTCTTGAGTCTCTCTCTCTCTTTCTCTCTCTCTCTCTTTCTATATATATATACACACACACACACACACACACACACACACACACATGTACCTATATTAGTCATTAGACTTGAAATATAAACTCATAAGTGCATGTATTCAAGAAGGTAAACATGTCTCATTTTTTGAAAAGTATTTCATGTAATGTAAGAAATCCATTCTTTTCAATGGGTTAATTTAGCACAATGTTTGGGATTAGTATTGAGTACCGGATTGGGTTAAACTCTTTTATGATTCAGAAGTCCCATAAAACTATGTAGCTACCATTGTACAAGATAGATTTGATTATTCATGCGACTCCTCATTGACTCTAAGAAGGTTAATTAGTTGGATTCATAGTCACGATATCTTCCTATTCCCCGGCAAAGTATACCATGGTCCTGAAACCTAAGGCGAAACATTGTATCATTGATAGACTTATGGTAATGGTTGTGGTTAAAGTAACTCTCAACAAGTAAAGTATATTATTTTCATGTTTCTTTGATAGCATATCCAATTGTAAAGCTTAAATGGTTTTCAATTCATGTTCATGTATTTATTTAGTTGAGTTGCTTTAAGTCAATTATTTCAAATATTAGTTTATTTAGCCATATTACTGTCACGACCAAAATCGGAGCCGCGACTAGCACCCACACTTACCCTCCTATGTGAGCGAACCAACCAATCTAAATCTTAACATTTCAAGGTAATATCAACATAAAGAAATGCGGAAGACTTAAACTCATTAATAAAATCAATAACTATTATTATTCCCAAAATCTGGAAGTAATCATCACAAGAACATCTATAATCAAATTACTAAACTAAGAGTATTCTAAGAAGCTAAAAATACATAAGAATCTAGTCCATGCCGGAAGTTCAAGGCATCAAGACTTGGAGAAGAAGATCCAGTCCAAGCTAGAAGCATTAGCTCACCCTGAATTTCTGATGTAGTAAGACTGGCTTGAGTTACTGTTGAGTCGAAGATGACGGCACGTTTGCTGCACTCCACAAATAAACAAGAAGAAAACAATAAAAGTAGGGGTCAGTACAAAACACGGGTACTGAGTAGATATCATCGGCCAACTCAAAATAGAAAATAGTATGTATTAAGCAATATCATAAAATCAACTAATATCCTTAGCATGCAGCATTTACAGTTACCATAACCCTTGATTACAACACCAAGCACATCAATGAGGACTCACACCTCCTCATCATATTCATTTGGGAATTTAGTTCATTAGATTTGATATATTAACATATTTCAAGATTCATTATCTTTATTCCCCTCGTGTCGGTACGTGACACTCCGCTCCTCAATATACTATCCTGGTGTCGGAACGTGACACTCCGATCCTCATTCTATCCTGGTACCGGAACGTGGAACCCGATCCAAATTCTATCCTGGTGTCGGAACGTGACACTCCGATCCTCATATACTATCCTGGTACTAGAACGTGGCACCCGATCCATATTCTATCCTGGTGTTGGAACGTGACACCCGATCCATATTCTATCCTGGTACCAGAACGTGGAACCCAATCCATATTCTATCCTGGTGTCAGAACGTGACACCCGATCTATATTCTATCCTGGTACCCGAACGTGGCACCCGATCCATATTCTATCCTAGTGTCGGAACGTGACACCCGATCCATATTCTATCCTGGTACCGGAACGTGACACCCGATCCCCTAATCTCACCACTTTCGTTCATCAAGCTTTCTTTTATACCAAGGCATCATCATTAACAAAGTAGATTAGGGTTTCTTTTCAAGATTTGGGATTCAATAGCTTCATCATGCTTATTTATTCACAATTACATAATCACATCATTCATGCAAGCATACAATTAAACATATAGAAGGTTTACAATACTACTAACACATATCATTCGCTATTAAGAGTTTACTACGAATAGCATGAAAACCATAACCTACCTCCACCGAAGAATTGGAATCAACAAGCAATTTCCCAAGCTTTGATATTCCCTCTGCCTCTTGATCGATCAATTTCTCTCTCTCCTTGTTCTCTCTATTTTCTTTATTCAAACCCTCTTTATTTTACCCTAATTAACATATAATTAAGAATAAAAGATGGCAATAATACCCCACTAATTAACTTAGGGTTACCTCTTTTAACCCCCAATAATTTGAGTTATTAATATAAACCCACGAACTTTATAATTAAGGCAAGAATAGTCAAAAATGTCCCTTAAAACGTGTAAGGAAATCCGATTCTGCCTGGGATTTGCGCAACCTGTGACGGGCCATCGTGCCTGCGATGGTCCATCCTGCTGTCCGTCGCGCCTGCGACGGTCCGTCCTACTGTCCGTCGCATAGTTCAGAAACTTGATTTTGGGTGAATGGCCTGTGACGGTCCGTCACACCTATGACGGTCCGCCCTGCCACTCCGCTACGAAGTTCAGAGAGTCGATTTTCAGTACCAAATTTCAGATTTTCTAAGTGTTTTGAAACGAGACCCTGCGACTGTCCGTCGTGCCCATGACGGTCCGTCGTGGGGTCCGTCGCCTCAGCCTGTTTTTCCAGAATAAAATCTGCTGCTCAAAACAACTAAACAGGTCGTTATAAAAGATACCAATTTACCCATCGTTCATCCCCAAATGATCACAAGAAGAAAAACAGGGGCGAGAAGGAGCACCTAAATCTTTAAACAGATGTGGGTATCTTTCTTGCATATCTGCCTCCTTCTCCCAAGTGGCTTCTTCAACGGGTCGATTCTTCCATTGCACCTTGATGGATGCAATCTCTCTTGACCTCAACTTGCGAACTTCTCTATCTAAAATAGCAACAGGCTCCTCCTCATAAGACAAGTTCTCATCAAGCAAAATTGAATCCCAACGGATGATGTAGTTTCCATCCCCATGGTATCTTTTCAACATCGACACATGGAATACCGGATGCACTCCGGACAGCCCTGGAGGCAAGGCTAACTCATAAGCCACCTCTCCTACTCGCTTAAGTACTTCAAATGGTCCAATGTACCTTGGACTTAGTTTACCCCTTTTACCAAACTGCATCACCCCTTTCTTTGGTGAAACTTTCAACAAGACATGTTCACCCTCCATGAACTCTACGTCTCTAACCTTTCGATCTGCATATTCTTTTTGTCTACTTTGCGCCGCTAGAAGCTTTTCTTGAATAGACTTCACTTTCTCTATCGAATCCCTCAAAAGGCCAGTACCCCAACGCCTAACCTCAAATGCATCAAACCAACCAATGAGAGACCTACATCTCCTACCATACAATGCTTCAAATGGAGCCATATCAATGCTTGAGTGATAGCTATTATTGTATGAAAACTCCTCTAAGGGTAGGAAGCTATCCTAATGACCACCAAACTCTATCACACATGCACGAAGCATATCCTCCAACACTTGAATCGTTCGCTCAGACTGACCGTCGGTCTGAGGATGGAACGCAGTACTAAGGTCCAACCTAGTACCCAATTCCGCATGCAATGTTTTTTAAAACTTAGAAGTAAACTGCGTACCTCTATCTGATATGATGGATAGTGGAACCCCATGCAATCGAACGATTTCTGAGATATAGATCTTGGCTAACTTCTCGGCATTGTAAGTCACCTTAACCAGAATAAAATGAGCAGACTTAGTTAACCTATCAACAATTACCCAAATAGAATCAAACTTTCCCAATGTCTTAGGAAGACCAACCACAAAGTCCATTGCAATTCTCTCCCACTTCCATTCAGGAAAGGGCATTCTCTGAAGTGTTCCTCCGGGCCTCTGGTGTTCATACTTTACTTGTTGACAGTTTGGACACTTGGCAATAAAGTCAATAATATCACGCTTCATTCTACTCCACCAAAAGTGTTGCTTTAGGTCACGATACATCTTGGTTGCACCCGGATGTATAGAATACCTTGAACTATGAGCCTCTGTCAGAATAGTGTTGATCAAATCATGGACGCGGGGTACGCATACCCTTCCCTTGATCCTCAAAACACCTTCCTCATTAATTTGTGCTTCCTTAGCCTCTCCTCGCAATACCTTATCTTGAATTCTGCGCAGTTTCTCATCATCAGACTATCTTCCCTTAATCTTGTCAAGAAAGGAATATTTTGCCTCCACAGAAGCCAACAATCCTCCCTTCTCGTTTACTTCTAATCTCATCAAGTCATTAGCTAGAGTCTGAACCTCTCTAGCCAGTAGGCGTCTAGAAGCTTGCAAGTGAGCTAGACTTCCCATGCTTCCCGCCTTTCTACTTAAAGAATCCGCTACAATATTCGCCTTCCCCGGATGATACAAGATAGTGATATCGTAGTCCTTTAGTAACTCCATCAATCTCCTCTATCTTAAGTTCAAATCTTTCTGAGTAAAGACATAATGAAGGCTACGATGATCCGTGTAGACCTCACACTTAACCCCATATAAATAGTGTCTCCATTGTTTTAATGCAAACACTACCGCAGCCAATTCCAAATCATGAGTTGGATAGTTACGTTCATGCACTTTTAATTGTCTTGAAGCATAAGCAATCACACTCTTCTCTTGCATTAGTACTGCACCCAAACCAGAATAGGATGCATCACAATAAACAATGAAGTTCTTACCCTCTACTGGCAAGGTAAGGATAGGTGTGGTAGTCAACAAAGTCTTGAGCTTCTGAAAGCTTTCCTCACATTCGTCCGACCATACAAATGGAACATTCTGCTTAGTCAAGTTCGTCAATTGGGAAGCAATAGAAGAGAATCCCTTGACAAATCGACGGTAGTAGCTAGCTAATCCAACAAAGCTCCTTATTTCTGACACATTAGTAGGTCTTACCCAATTCTTCGCTGTCTCAATCTTAGAAGGATCCACCATCACTCCATCCTTGGAAACCACGTGCCCCAAGAAGGACACTGCATCTAACAAAAACTCACACTTAGAGAACTTGACATAAAGCTTTTTCTCCCTCAACATTTCCAATACCATTCTCAAATGCTCTTCATGTTCCTTCTTGCTCTTTGAGTATACAAATATATCATCAATAAATAAGATCACGAAGAGGTCCAAATATGGCTTAAAAATCCCGTTCATCAAGCTCATGAACGCAGCAGGGGCATTCGTAAGACCAAAAGACATCACTACAAATTCGTAATGCCCATACCTCATTTGAAAAGCAGTCTTTGGCACATCCGTTGCCCGTATTTTCAATTGATGATAACCGGATCTCAAGTCAATCTTAGAAAAGACACAAGCACCTTGTAACTGATTGAACAAGTCATCAATGCGGGGAAGAGGATACTTGTTCTTTATGGTTACCTTGTTTAGTTGTCTGTAGTCTATACACATTCAAAAGCTCCCATCCTTCTTCTTTACAAACAAAACCGGAGCACCCCAAGGAGATGCACTTGGTCTAATAAAGCCTTTGTTCAATAACTCTTGAAGTTGCGCCTTTAACTCTCTTAACTCTGCGGGAGCCATTGTATAAGGGGGTATAGAAATGGGGCGTGTGCCCGGTTCGAAATCGATAAAGAAGTCAATATTCCTATCTGGTGGCATACCAGGAAGATCTGCAGGGAACACATCCAGAAACTCACGAACTACTGAAACCGACTCAATCGAAGGCACTTGGGTAGTGCCATCCTTGAGATGTGCCAAGAAAGCTAAACACCCTTTACTAACAATTTTCTTAGCACGAAGAAAGGAGATAATACGCATCGTATTGGAAGTGTAGTCACCCTCCCAAACTAACGTATCTGTCCCAGGCTTGGCTAACGTCACCGTTTTAGCATTACAATCCAAGATTGCAAATTGCGGAGAAAGCCAAGTCATACCCAGAATCACATCAAAATTATCCATTTCTAAGATAACAAAATCTACATAAGTGTTGCTCCCCACAAAGTTTACCAAACAAGACCTATATACCTTTTCAACTACCACAGACTCACCTACCGGAGTAGAGACACGAATAGGCATATCAAGTAATTCACAATGTAAATTTAGACCATTAGCAAATGAGGAAGATACATAAGAAAATGTTGATCCAGGATCAAACAAAACAGAAGCCATGCAATCACAAACCAAAAGATTACCTGTGATGACATCATCAGATGCCTCCGCTTCAGACCGCCCAGGGAAAGCGTAACAATGGGCCCTATCATTCATCTGTCCGTTGCCCCTACCTTGTTGTGATGTAGTGGCTCCAGTTTGCCCATCACCTCGGCCGTTTTGGTGACCACCATTTCCTCGACCACCACGTCCTCCAGAATACCGGCCTCTGCCATGACCACCTCTACCTCTAACATTTGGAGGTCTGTAACTCTGTTTTGGACAATATCTCTTAATATGTCCAATCTCCCCACATCCATAGCACTCTCTGGGTTCATGCATAGGTCTCTCAGAGAAGTGTTGACCGGTCGGAGGTGGACCCCCAACTACAGTCTGTAGTGAAGACTGAATGGGTCGAACTGCGTAACTTCCCGAACCCTGTCCTTTAGTGTAAGAACCATTAAACTCACCTCCCTTTCGAAACCTTTTTGATGTCGATGTTGTGGTGAAGTCGTCTGGCTTCACTCCTTCCACTTCTATCACAAAGTCTACCACTTCTTGGAAGGATTTTGCCGTTGCCGCTATCTGTAAGGCCGAAATCCGCAATTCTGACCTCAACCCCTTCACAAACCGGTGAATCCGCTCTTGAGGACTGAAACAGAGTTGAGTGGCATATCTTTATAGTGCACGAAACTTAGCCTCATAAGCATTAACCGACATCCTACCTTGCTCTAGGCTCAAAAACTCATCCCTTTTCCTATCCCTCAAAGTCCGGGGGATATACTTCTCCATAAACAAACTAGAGAATGAGGCCCAAGTCATAGGTGGTGCCTCTATTGGTTGACACTCGATATGTGACCGCCACCACATTTTGGCGTTCCCTTAAAACTGATAAGTCACAAACTCCACACCAAACCGTTCTACTATACCCATCTTGTGTAGTAGCTCGTGACAGTCAACCAGAAAATCATAAGCATCCTCCGATTTAGCACCCTTGAAGACCGGAGGTTTCAATTTCAAGAACTTACTGAAAAGTTCATGCTGATCATTTGTCATTATAGGCCCAGTAGTCAGACGTGGAAATGTGCCTATGTCCAATGGAACATCCATGCGGGGAGCCATAGTAGCCGCATGTTGTAGTTCTGAAACCGGAGGTGTTGGCGCAGAAAACACTGGAGGTGCCTGACCTTGATCAAATAACCCGCTAAGATAAGCCAGAACCTGATTGATCATCTCTGGGGTAGGTTGGGGTTGCATTTCCTCATTTTGCACTTGTTCAGTTTCCCCATCTTCCCCTTCTCTTATTACTTCCTCAGTCGGTGGAGGAGTCACTGCCCTAGTATCAGATGGGCTAGGTGTTCGTCCTCTTCCCCTAGAGGACGTCCTCCCACGACCTCTTCCACGGCCCCTCGCCGCTGTTCTTCCTCGAGCCACAGCCCTAGTGGCTGGCTCTGTTGTTTCTTGTCTGGCCGGTGTTGGTGTTGACGCAGTCGTTGCTCTAGTTCTAACCATCTGCGAAAGAGAGTGAAGATGGTCAGATACCAATTCGTATCGCCTAGATACCAATTGGACTCAAGTAGTAGCACGAAAGAAAGAATGAAAGAGTGAAATTTTCCTAAAGTCTTATAGCCTCTCAAGGAAAAGTAAAGGCGTCCCCCTACCGTTCCTTAAGACTCTACTAGACCTATTCTTGTGTGATGAGACCAACGAACCTAATGCTCTGATACCAAGTTTGTCACGACCCAAATCGGAGCCGCGACTGGCACCCACACTTACCATCCTATGTGAGCGAACCAACCAATCTAAATCTTAACATTTCAAGGTAATATCAACATAAAGAAATGCGGAAGACTTAAACTCATTAATAAAATCAATAACTATTATTATTCCCAAAATCTGGAAGTCATCATCACAAGAACATCTATAATCAAATTACTAAACTAAGAGTATTCTAAGAAGCTAAAAATACATAAGAAGCTAGTCCATGCCGGAAGTTCAAGGCATCAAGACTTGGAGAAGAAGATCCAGTCCAAGCTAGAAGCATTAGCTCACCCTGAATTTCTGATGTAGTAAGACTGGCTTCAGTTACTGTTGAGTCGAAGATGACGGCACGTTTGCTGCACTTCACAAATAAACAAGAAGAAAACAATAAAAGTAGGGGTCAGTACAAAACACGGGTACTGAGTAGATATCATCGGCCAACTCAAAATAGAAAACAGTATGTATTAAGCAATATCATAAAATCAACTAATATCCTTAGCATACAACATTTACAGTTACCATAACCCTTGGTTACAACACCAAGCACATCAATGAGGACTCACACCTCCTCATCATTCATATTTGGGAATTTAGTTCATTAGATTGGATATATTAACATATTTCAAGATTCATTATCTTTACTCCCCTTGTGTCAGTACGTGAGACTCCGCTCCTCAATATACAATCCTGGTGTCGGAACGTGACACTCCGATCCTCATTCTATCCTGGTACTGTAACGTGGCACCTGATCCATATTCTTTCCTGGTGTCGGAACGTGACACTCCGATCCTCATATACTATCTTGGTACCGGAACGTGGCACCCGATCCATATTTTATCATGGTGTCGGAACGTGACACCCGATCCATATTCTATCCTGGTACCGGAACGTGGCACCCGATCCATATTCTATCCTGGTGTCGAAACGTGACACCCGATCCATATTCTATCCTGTTACCGGAACGTGGCACCCGATCCATATTCTATCCTAGTGTCAGAACGTGACACCCAATCCATATTCTATCCTGGTACTGGAACGTGGCACCCGATCCCCTAATCTCACCACTTTCGTTAATCAAGCCTTCTTTTATACCAAGGCATCATCATTAACAAAGTAGATTAGGGTTTTTTTTTCAAGATTTGGGATTCAATAGCTTCATCATGCTTATTTATTCACAATTACATAATCACATCATTCATGCAAGCATACAATTAAACATATAGAAGGTTTACAATACTACTAACACATATCATTCGCTATTAAGAGTTTACTACGAATAGCATGAAAACCATAACCTACCTCCACTGAAGAATTGGAATCAACAACTAATTTCCCAAGCTTTGATATTCCCTCTGCCTCTTGATCGATCAATTTCTCTCTCTCCTTGTTCTCTCTATTTTCTTTATTCAAACCCTCTTTCTTTTACCCTAATTAACATATAATTAAGAATAAAAGATGGCAATAATACCCCACTAATTAACTTAGGGTTACCTCTTTTAACCCCCAAGAATTTGAGTTATTAATATAAACCCACGAACTTTATAATTAAGGCAAGAATAGTCAAAAACGTCCCTTAAAACGCGTAAGGAAATCCGATTCTGCCTGGGATTTGCGCAACCTGTGACGGGCCGTCTCGCCTGTGACGGTCCGTCCTGCTATCCGTCACACAGTTCAGAAACTTGAGTTTGGGTGAATGGCCTGTGACGGTCCGTCCTGCCACTCCGTTACGAAGTTCAGAGAGTCGATTTTCAGTACCCAATTTCAGATTTTCTAAGTGTTTTGAAACGAGACCCTGCGACGGTCCGTCGTGCCCATGACGGTCCGTCGTGGGGTCCGTTGCCTCAGCCTGTTTTTCAAGAATAAAATCTGCTGCTCAAAACGACTAAACAGGTCGTTACAATTACATACTATTATATTCAATCTATTAATGTTATTCAACCTACAATCTTTTATGATGCAGATATAAGTATTCATGATTATTAACATGCGATTAAATGAGATCACTCTAAACTCTAGTTAGTTTTGGTAAGCCTCCTAGTATTTTAGAGAACTTCATAATTACTTTCCAGTTTGTAGTTTTGAGTTATCATGGTTCTTGCCCCGATAACCTTGTTTAATAGTAGATGCTTCATAGATTGATGTTTTGGAGAGACTTTCAATTTCAGATATTTTTTTTAAAACATATGTTTCATAGTATGTATATTAGAAAAGTTTTAAAATTCAATAAATTACTTTTGAACATTTCTTTCTATTTAGTGCTTATGTATGCTCAAGTTTGTCTACTACTTGTAGTGATCCAGGGTGAGGGTGTCATGACTCAAGAGTACCCCCTAGGAGTAACACAGAGTGACATGGCGTACTTAACCTCTCAGAAGTATTGAAAAATCCCATAGATATCTTTCATTGCATGGATATAAAATAGCAAAAAATAAAAAACTTTTTCATACCATAATACGAGACTAAAACATCACTTTATTCAAAAATCCTAAGTTCATAGTTAAGACAGTAAGTCTTGTCTTTCCATCTTAGACACGACATTATTAGAATAAGGACACGGCTCATAACAACATAAAGGAATATTCTATGCTTTTACATGAACTTAATTTAAACTCTTGACATAAAGACCCTTGAGTCACTAATGACACACTTGAATTTGGGAATAGTAATCCAAGCTCTTCTTCTAGGAAAGGTCCTCTAGCCATTAACACCTACACTTTGTGTAAAAAGATGAAGAAGAATGGTATTATTATAAGAACGCACAAAGTTGATAACCATGCAAAAACGTGCTTTAAAGAGGACCTTTAGTTAGAAACCATGCATCATGTCTTTTAGAGAAACTTCATGAACATTTTATACATAGAACAATATATTTAACATACATTATATTTGACATCGAAACCATGCATCATGTCTTTTAGAGAAACTTCATGAACATTTTATACATAGCACAATAGTTTTAACATACATTATATTTGACATTGATATAATTCAGAACACACATAAAACCATTTATCACATTAAGACACATTCAATATTTGTAATGCATTGCCTTTTATTTTTACCTTAACTCCCTTACATAAAGAAACCCTTAAGTAATACTTAGTGAAATGCATGAATAGTGTCTCATTCAACCATCCATACCAAACTATAACCTTAAGGACACCAAGGTGAACATTCACACAAACTTCATCCATTCAAACACATATATTCATAAGGACATAACATGTAATGAAATATAACCTTCACATAAGAACAATGACGTAAGACAACCCCAAAAGACTCTAGTGTAATGTGCAAGTATCATCCCATAATACCATTCACACCAATTGATCCTATAAGGACACCCTAGATTATGCACGTCACGTACAATAAGTCACAACATATCCATTTAATCTTAGACATATGAACCACATACTTCATAGACCTCATACAAGAACTCATTCATTTATAACATCACATTCATAATCCATTTAGTCTTTATGAACATCTCAAGACAACATACAAGTCTATACTATAAATATAACCATAATGAACAATAATAAATATTGTATATCTAGATTTCATTTCATCAATACATCACAACACCTTACTCATAACTCCAATATAAGTCTACTACTGCAATGTATATCTGAAGCCTCAGAACCTCAAATATACAAAGTAAACTAACAAAGAGATAACAACAATGAAAATATATATATATATATATATATATATTTATTTATATTCACACACACACTGTATAGGTAATGTCCTATTTCCTTACCTACACTAACAAACATCTCATAGGTACTCCTAGTTAATGTTCATCTTCTTAATTCCTTTGTTAATTATTACGTTCGGGAAACTTTGCCATAACCCACATTATACCATGTGAGATAAACATGGAATCTGGTGTTGGCCCCTCACACCAAAACGAGGGCATCCTACTTGCCAAGGTAGGACACATACACGATAATTGCATCTAGGTGAACAAACATGCTAGTTCCTATAAGGCACATACTAAATGAAATCGGAGGTTGTTAGAAGAAACCCTCTGTATGCTAATTTGTAGTGTAGTTTCCACCTCATGGGAATATCAGGTGAACCTCCCTTATTTTTTGAAGGAACACCTCTCATTGTCAAACTCACTCAGTCCTAAGCTAACTTCCCTTTTGAAAGAGCCTTTAAGTCTTTCTTAAATATTAGTTCATAAAATAGGCCCTAGGGGATTAGCCCCTTAAATAACATGTACATAGCCCATAGGTTATATGATGAGAATATCCTTTCATCAAAACCAATATCTTGTGAGAATGTCCTTTCACATGATCATAACATAGGCTAGTTTAGACTAAAATTGAGGAAACCTTTCAAAGTGACTCTCATTCTTTAGATTATAATTAACATCCTTCAATAAACATTCGTGTGTGTATACATATGTGAAAAAGCTTTCGACATAAACGCCTTTACACAAAACATGTTCATACTTCATTAGTCATTTACTTTACATGCATAATAAGATAGAAAGGTGCACATGAGAATTATCCTTTCAATTGACACCATAAATGTACCATACTCATAGTTATGCATGGAGTTTATGTATACACATTGGTCCTCATGATCACATAATAGAAACAATATTTGTATTGAGGAAACCCACCCTTCAAAGGATCACAACACATATACAATATTTCTCAAGTATTAACAACTCACATATATAGCATTTCAGAATATGGACCACATACACCCATTCAATCATAGGAGACAAGAGCAAATTCAAAATTGAATAGACAAGTTCTAACATGCAAAGATCACACATTCATATAGACTTATATAGGTTGGTGTCATTCT